>NC_137580.1:111303006-112503006 GCF_963210335.1 Falco punctatus | reverse complement strand
ATGCATTTCCTAAGAAAGCTTTGGAAGACAGTCAGGATTTCGAAGACGGGATGGCCCAGCAAAGCTGACAGTTCAAATGATCCTATGTTTGTTGGGATAGTTGTTGTACACATTGATGGCTGCCTGGAGGTCCCTAAGTGAAGTGCACATGGTCTTTTCTTGAGCCCTGCTGGTCTGCCCTAGGAGCGAAGCCGAAAGTTAAAAATGTTTGAGGTCTTTTTCACTCCCTAGAAATGCAGTTGAGACATGTAAGTAGAGAAAAATTGTCAGTTTTATACACATACTGTGAATAAATAAAGGTCTTCAATTTGTAGTATCTTGCTTGAGTACTAAGGTATCAAAAAAATCAGGGAAAGGGGAGTATTTAAAAATTCAGCTCTCTTTAGGCTGCTCTCGTGGTCTGAAAAGAGCATTCCACCTTTAGGCTGGCAGTTAGGGCAAGATAAACACTTTTGAACGAAGCAAGCCAACTGGCCAGAAGTGAGATAATAGTTTATAGGAATAGAGCTATATATAGCCTGAAGGATGCAGCACTTTGAACTACAGTCTCCAGCAACTGGCAGTCAACTCGGGGAAGGTGCTCTCAGGGACAGGCTTGTCCAGTGTCTCAGAGCTGTCGCTGCAGTTAACACGAGTGAAACACCCTGGTGGAGAATGAGTGTCAGGGTTTTGTGGTTCTACCTAGGCAGCTACAAATAATCACATTTAAAACTCTTCCACAGACCATGTATCAGATTTATCGCATCTGACTGCTTCTTTATATATCGGTACAAAGACCTATATATAAGAACAATTTGTTGTATCAAACAGAGATTGTTTAAAAAGAGATGGTGGTTATCTGACAGATGAAATACAAAGCATCAGTGCCCATTTTAAGTTCTCAAATACTTGATTCGGTTAAATCCTGTAACACTACTCTGTATTAGATTTGTCAGTGGTAAGACAGGAATAGCAGTTTTGATCCACAACTCCTTAAAATCAATGAAATATCCTGGCATTTTTGGATGAAGGAGTTAGTAACTGATGTATTATAATCCTGAGTTGACTCAGAGTAGCCCTGTGACCTTGTGTTAGCCTCTCCCACCAGTTTCCATAGATGCAAAATGGAGCTAACAATGCTTAATTATCCACTTTATCTACTAAATAGGGTTAAGGCTAGGGACGTTATGACCATTTAATTACTCTTTGTAATGAGCTCTGAAAATAAGTGACTAAGATCCAGTGTTGTTGGAGTAAATCGGTAGCTGCTGGATAAACTTTGTGCGGGTGGGGTGGGAAGGCTGAGCGCATCGGGCAGCTGCAGCTGCAGCGTGCTGGTGCTGGCTCTGCAGCCCCACTCTGCACGCCCGCTGACGGCGCACGGAGCTAGGCTGTCTCTCGTGGATTCCAGCGCTTCCTCGCCTCTTACGAAAGGGTACAGTCTAGCAATTGCTAAGCATGATGCCAAGCTCCTTGCATCATCCGCTCTCCTCCCCCTCTCTCCACCACAGCTGTGATAGTAACAATTATGCTGGGAGGAGTGTGTCTATCTGTGGCATTTCTACTCATTTGATCCCTCTCAGACAATCACACGGAGGTGGGGTTTCTGTCTTGCTTACGTGTCTGTATTTTCAAATAAGCTTCTCCTTGTGTTGCTGCTCTGCAGTCAACATACCACCAGACACTCTCTTTGCTGTACTGTGTACAGCGGTGTCTGCATCAGACGATGACAACTTGTGGCTTGCAAACTGTGTGCAGCTTTTCACAGATGCTGCCTGCAAAGATCAGATACCCAGACACCCTGCTTGCCTCCAGCGCACCCCGCTATTCATCTCTTTCCCCCTTCTCGACTGACCAGCCCTTCAGCTGTGCACAGGGAAGAAGGGGATGTTCTTTCAGGGAACTTGGAGAGAGAAAGGGCTTGATTGATAAAGGTCAAGTCTTTGATTATCAGTGGCAGGACACAGAGTCCCAATAGGGTAATTACTGAACTGACACTGCTTGCCTCTGTCACCAAACACACAGAGCCCCATGGTATGCATCAGTGCTGCTTTTTACTAGTACATGTTTACATAGCATCTCCAGCAACCCTAGGGATATCTGTAATCTCTGGCCAGTACACAATGAACGAGTCCCTGAAATTGATTTATTTTAAAAAACAACCGAAAATAACAAGTTTTTGCGTGCTGGCTAGGTCCAGAAATGCTTCACTATCTTTGTCTTGTCTTTGAATATTTGTGCATTTTTGTTACATTTTCATGTAGCTGCTTTTAGAATATCTCCATCATTTTGAACCAGAAGGAAGGTTTTCATGTGAGCTTCCTAAGGGCAGTTAAGTAATGTAATAGTATGCATGGATAAAGGCAGTGTCCAGTCAGAGACAAAAGAGGAAGGAATGGTCATATTTACATATTTCAAAACAAAAAGTTCTGGATAGGTCCTTCCACAGAGAATTTTTTTCCATTTTAATTAATTTTTCAGTCTGTATTGATGATTTTTACCAGCATCATCAGGCCGTATTTACATTTGTTTATGTTGATATTAGAATGGTGATGAACAACATATGAAAGAACTAAACAAAAATGAGTTCGAAGATATTATCACTTTGTCATTAATGTAATTTGAGGCTTGTTTATCAACTATCTCACATTCTCAGATGCCAGTTGAAAATCTGCTGAAGGAGCATACAGTTGGAATGGACTGTCTGTAATAGAGTCCAGTCAGCTGCCATCATAAAGGATCATAAAATCGTGTTCCTAAATGTCTATGACACCATAGAAATGGGGGGAGGGGGGGAGGTTTACCACAAGAGGATGAGAGTCTTCTCCAGGTGAGAAGAATCTCTCCTGAATCTCTCTTCTCTGTTGGTTTGAAATCCATACTGCAGGCAGGGGGCTATCTCCCAAGTAGGCAATAGGGAGTATTTTGTAAGGTGTTTTAAGGATAAAACTCTCTGCTTTGATTGCGGGTGGCTTTCACTAGCAGCTCTACTAAATTCATGCCAGTTTCAGTGTACATTTGACATGTTAAGCCCTACGTGTTTCTAAGAATGTAGCCAGCAATTTCAAATTTCTTTACACCAGTCCCTCTGTTGCCCCCCTTGACAGCCACATACCCATTATCTGCCAGGATAGACATACCATTGCACATAATCTGGTCACTAATGCAGTGAATGCGGCTATATGTGCCTGGCAGTGTGCTCATAAAGGGCCTGATGAAACACAGAAAGCCCCTGCCAGTCAGTGTTGCCCCAAGGAAATGAAAAATTGCCTGCCTGTTTTACACCCATGTGCTTTACAGATTAGAATATGGCTTTAGGTATTTAGGTGCTTTAAGCCTGACTGTAAGATTTTTTTTTACCCCCATAATAATGAAGTGGAACTAAATGATCTATTTTCCAGTGTGCCACAAGGCTGATTAAATAGGAGGTTGGAAAAAGGGGTTTAGAGTCAACATTAAGCTTTGGGTATTCCTTTGTTATTTTTTAACAGTGGGTTGGAGAAGATTATAAAGCTTGAAATGAATATAAATAGTTTCCTGATTAAAAAGAAAGAAAAAAAAAAAGAAAAAGAAAAAAAAAGAAGAGAAAAAAAAAACAAACAGAAGAGGACCTAATTTAAACCTTGCCCTGAGGAGCTGGCAGCTCAAAGCCAACACTGTGGGCTCATGTAGTAGAACTATAAAGAGTAATTCCTCACCAAAAGAAAATGAAACTGGTTTTGCTTCATAATGTTATTCTATCCTAAGTGTTGTGCTGTTACTAACATACTTGTACTGGGAATTAGTAAACGATTATTTATAATAGTACGTCTACCTAGGTCTTCTCTACTTCCGAGTACTTTCTTGGCATCAAATGATTTCTGCAACACTCCTGAAATAGCAGTGATCCTCATAATTTTAATAGTACTCATCATCTGGGAAATATTAGTAAATGCTTCTTCTCAGCACACCTGGGAATAGGCAGGCTCCCTGTCCATGTGTGTGTAACATATGAATTTGCATAGCACATCAGAAACACAAACACAGCTGCAGAGACGCACTCCTGTCACGAGGACCTTGTAGTCCAAAGCCCTGACCTTGTGGCTGCTCAGCAGCAGCACTCCCATGTCCTCCAGGGTTCCTGTTGACTTCACTCAGTTCTGCACTCAGTTGTATGGTTGGTGTAAAGACATGCTCCAGAAGGTTAAGTAGAGAGTACAGTACAAAGGAAAAAAGGATGAAGGTGTGTCGAGGTAGTACAGCCACTAGCAGGGTCAGCAGGGAATGAGGGAAATAAATAGGGAAAGGAGTGCTGCTCAGATTTGCTGAAGGATGAGAAGTAGACTTCCGTGGAGCATGGGAAGACAGGAGGTAATCCCACCAGATGATTCTGAGTTATGATGAAGAGATCAGCTTTGGCAAAAATGACAAGTTTGGGTGGGAAAACCCTATTGTAGTTGTGGTGTTTGAGGTAGGCCATAGTGATGGATCCTGTCGTCGGGAGGGCTAATAATGCAGGCTGTAAGAACCAAGGAGTCTCCCTCCTGCAGGTGAGGAGCTGGGAAGCAGCAGCAATCACTACTAAAGCCTTTAAAATTTAGATTACAGTATGAAGTTACTTGAGGTCCTATAATTTCTATTTGAACAATTACATAATTTAAACTCTTCACCTGTGTCATATGACAGTAGAAGTCCCAATCCGTTGTTGGGATCCTGGATTTACTGATAGCATTAACATTAGTTAGTAAATGTAGTAACACTGATATAATTCGTTTTATCTGTAAGACTTACATGGGAAGGAAGCGTAAATGTCCGTATTGATAGTTGGGAGGAACAAGGCAGGAAGGGCCCGCTAAGGCAGTAGAGCAAGCCAGGAGTGGAACACCAGCCTGCTGCCTCCCAGCTCCCACAGCGTGTCCTCCCAACAAGCTCTTTCCATTCATCCTAGCACTCGTTTTTTCTGAAGAAATCTGGCAAAGGATCAGGCAAAACATAATGGAAAAGCTGTTGCATGCTGCAAGCGACAAACCCCAAAGCATTTTACATTTATTTTTGTTGCATTTGGAGACATGGTCTGCGTAATCTAATATGTCTTCTATGTCTTATCTTTTATTGTTTCTAGCAAGATTGTTTAGTGAGCATACCACCTTTAGGCATTATTGATGAAAAACATTTGAAAATGGAACCTTAACAGGCTGCTTCTTAAGAAACATGAAAGCACACACAGATAACACTTACAACAAATCTAGGGCTACATTGGCAGCCAGCACAAATAGCCATGATTTACTACCCGCTGAGTTATGCTTACTGAGGATGTAGCCTACTAAAGGCACGCTGTGCTTAAATTTTCTTAATTTAAGACTTTACATATGAACATCTGGTAGAAATACAATGAAGCAGCTTGGTGGAAAATAATACACCTTTACTTATCCCTATTTTCTTATTTACAAATTTATGCAACCATAAATGACATATAAATGTGTTTGTTTACATCCATATTGCATCTTATATCTGTTAATTAACAGGTACAAAATATCCCTGTCTCTGCCTAGTGCATTAGGAATTGTAGAGGGCTTTTTGACTCGCTAATTAATATAGATTTTTTATCTACTGAGAACAGGGTTGAAAGTGGACTTAGCAAAAAATGCCCTGTGGTTGGTGTTTTTACTGCTGTCCTTTAGTGAATACCATCCAAAATGGTTTCAGCATTTACTGTACCTTGCCATCTCTGCTGAGTAGTATACAAAATTATATATAAATACATAATTATTTATTAATTTAAATATATGTTCACTTAAATCCAGTTTTACAGCACTTTGGGGAAGATGAGGAAAACTCTGACCCAATTTTTCACTAAAGTCATTAGTACTCAAACTGAAATCTGTTAAAAGGTGCTGTCTTGTTAAAGTTTTATCTCTGGTGATCAGGTTTCTTTGAGAAGTCTGCAGTTAACCACTTAAAAATAGATACACTAACAGTCACTAAGTAATTTCTGAATATTTAGGTCAGTTATTTTTCTCATTTCTAGTTTTCAGGTTTTGAGACAGAACCTGTTACAAGTAGTTATGATTTGAACGCACTTCTGTTTCCACTTAAGTGTGAATTTTGCCATGAACTTCATGGTCAGGACTTTTTGTGAAGGCTTTCTCTAAAATTATTTTTAAAATCTGTTTCCTCTGACCTGGGGGGAAATATTTGCAGAATGGAGCATTTCCCATGGTGTCAGCATCCTGATCGGAAACTTGCCACTGCTTTTCTAACACACCTGCTGATACTCAGGCTTGCGCATCTTCCATCATGCCCAAGGGTGCCTTGCATGACTTGAGGATCAGCAAGGAGAGACCAAGTGGAGCATGCTTAGATTCCTGTAGTGGGGCAAACAGACACCCGACTAAGGGATTTTGATTCTAGGAACTGTTTATGTCCTGAAATTTCTTTTTTTCTTGACTGGTTCATGTGTACCTTTTGCTGTGGGCTTTTTCACTTTCTTTAGAAGTCAGAGAGGAACAAATACAGGTACTGGATTGTCAGATTAGAAGTTACTGTAACTTCTCTTTCCAAGGTGAGAGAAATATCCCTATTGGTGTTGTAAGCTATTACTGCAAAGTCTTCAGCATGTCTGGAGAATCACCACTACAGGTCCCTGCAGACCAGCTGCTGTGCTGCTCAGCACTGGCACCCTTCAGAGGTCCAGCTGGAGAAGGTCCATAGTCTTAAGCCACCCCCTTTGACTGTGCTGTGTTCACATCTCCTCTTCCCAAGTTGCTGTGCAGCCTGCAGAAGGACACTGTTAAAAGGCAACATGAATGGTGCTTGCTCAGATTCTCTTTCAAGCTTAAACGTAGCAAAATTTCAACATTGCTTCCATTGCCGTTTTGTGTTCCAGGGCTGACATATACCATGCTTGTGTTCAAGTCCAATTGTTTAGGTGAGTTAGAAGTTCTTTGGACTGAAAGCTATGTCAGTGTAGGTCCAAGGGGGTTTAGATTTTCAGGTATAACTTCTTTCCCTTCCTTTTCTGTTACATCAGCTATATCTGGACTTGGGGATTTGCTGAGCTTTAACAACCCCATATAATCAGAGCAATGCAATTTGCCTGTAGACAAGCTCTTAATGCCATTTACAGTGATTATACCTGTGTTAAAATTGCTGTATTGGTTCAGAGCAATCTAATTATTTTAAATAATTATTTTAAATAATTGTAAAACAAATCAGTCATCCTTTTTATTAAAATTGCTTCAAGTATCTTTTCCTCAAATACTTTTCTCCTCCTCTTTGATGTTTCGATATTAGGAGGCCTCCTCTTGTTCTGTCTCAGGGACTGTCAAGTGCAGCCCAACTCAGCTCACTTGCGTGTTACGACTATAGCGTGCACATCTGGCTAAGCAGAGATGTAATTGATCTGCTCTGAGCTGTGGCAAGAGATCTTTTTGATGCTCGGTCTCTCATGGAGCGTGAGGAGCGCTGAACTGCAATCAGCAGCCATTCACAACAGAGCAAATGGAAGGGCAGCGAGCTGGCTGTCGCAGCGGCCCTGCAGAAACCCGGTATATCACCGCAATGAAGTCTGAAAGGTGACCTTGCAGCGGCAGGTCTCCTGCCCTGGCTTGGAGTCCCTTCTATGAGCACTGCTCTTAAAGGGTGTTGTTCTTTGAGATAAAGAGCTTAAGGTGAAATGGTTTCATATAGTGTCAATTGGATAATTAAATGGGTTTGTGTTTTCGGTTGAAGAAGTGTTGAAAAATCAAGCTGTTGATTTTACAGTAGGAAATAAATGCACAGAAGTACATACTATCAGGAAAATGGACCTGATCCTCATTTAATTTATTCTAGTTGTGTATTGTAGACTTAAAAGCAATTATCACCAATGTAAAGTGTTTTGTTTGGTTTGTTCTGATTTTTAGTTATGAGGGCTGGTGAGAATCAGGTCTGGTGGTTTTAATTCCCAGGTTGTTTTCTAGTGTTTATCTTAATTTCCAAAACAAACTCTAATTTATATGTTAAATAACTTTATCTAGATTGATTTTATGTATGATTTTGTTCCCAGCTGTTTTGTTGCCATTGGTGGAATGTTCAAGAGAGATTTTTTTTGGTCCTGAGTATCATTATTGAGTGTTTCTGTATTTCCTTACAGCAGATTTCCACTCTAGGAAAAATGAATTACAGTCGATTTTTGCTCCAAGATAATTAGCTGTCCCTGTACAGGAAGGAGTCAGCAGCTGGCATTTCAGGTTTCTGTTTTATACTGCCTGCAACGGGCTCTACTTGCAATGTAGTTGGGACCTGCCAAAATGGAATTTTAGAACAGTGAGATTCACATCATCTAACTGGTAGAGTTGGATTTAGTATTAGTATTATTTTCTGGATTTTCCATTTTCATCTTACGGTCTTTGGCTCAGATTCTCTATTACCTTGCACCTTGTTCAGTGATTTTATGCTTATTCTGGCCAATTGTGCTAATGACCTACAACCACTTTTCTCACCCTTTGGCGAAACAGATCATCTGGTCTTTAACCCTACAAAAAAGAGCACTAGTTTAGTTCATCTTAGGTTTTTGTACTTTCATACTTGAATACTTGAAGATTTTAGGAGATAAAGAATAAAAGTTTCCCTTTCTCCTCTCCTAATTCAACAGTGTATCTTGACAGCTCCTGTTTTGGGACATTTTGTGTAGCTGTGACTTGGACACGTTTTGATCAGGAAGAATCAAATTTGGAGTTGAGGATCTCAAAAGCCAGGCAACTCTGAAACGTCTTGGTGTGGGCTGTCCACGGGAGGGAGACAGTGAGCTGTGTCAGGGCTGCGGGAAAGGGGCTTCTCGTCCCTGGGAGAAATGGCAGGGTAGCTGGGGCTAACTCAGGAACACTGCAAGATGCCGGGGTCTGTGTGCTGGACCGGCGTAAAAATTAGCAAATGGCACAGGACGTGAATTTACTGTCAGGAGAGGAGTGAAACTGAGAACCCAAGTTGCTATCAGATTCATAAAGGAGCCTCCAAAATTGAAAAATCAGAAGTATTAAATCAGGCACTTCTTATACCATATACTTGGTAGAAATGTGAGGTTTGAGCATATGCTTTCAGCATCTGAAAACATTATCACTACGTAGTGTGCGCAGTTTCATCCTGTCTTTAAAAATTTTCTAATGCCAAACAAATGCTGTTTGGCTTTATGTATTCAGACTAACAGTGACATCCAGTGGCTGATCAACCCAACCACAGGGTTAGCAGCAATCATTTCAAATGGAGTGTCCAGAAGCGCTCAGTTTATGTTGATTTAGATCAGATGGGTAATATGTGTATATGTGTAATATGTGTAATATGCCACCTTCAAGACTTTTGTGATAGGGTTTCTCCGTGTCCCTGCAGCATCCGATCAGAGTATGTGCACAGTGGAAGGTTATATTTATTACTGAGATCTTCTTTGCTACTGGCCTTGGGCCCAAAGCCAGCAGCTGGGAAGACTGGCTGTGCAGCCATGGACGTGCCACAGGTGAAGAATAATCCATTGCTTGTTTGTGATGGCTGCAGCACCCTTCCTGATGGTAAAATACAATGGTGGGGTCAAAGTTTTGCCTTTCCCTAAACCAGCCATCCTTTTACCTTACTTTTTCTTACAGTACTTATCTTATTTAGTTTCTTGACAGCAGACGTGTATTTTGTTTCCCAAAGTGGTCTGCAAGTTAAAGGAGATTTTAACAATGTACAATTCACAGAGCTTTATGATAGCAATGCCATGTTCTAGGAACAAAACAAGACATTTCACACAAAAAAACATGGTAGTATCTCCCAGAAGTCATCTTCTGCTATTAAGTGTACAAATAGCTTGGTAGAATAAATGGTAGCTTCTAGCATGAACAGAACTAATTTTAGACAGGAGTGTCTAATGTGCCTGTCAGTGCTTCAAAATGAATGGTTAAAGATAAATACAGATTTATTATGTTTTCACTTGCATCAGGCTTCAGATCTGCAGGAAGTATTGTATCTGCTTGCTGAGAACACCATGTAAGACTGTTATAAAGTATTCTGAAAATTATTTCAGTGTCCATTGAGCACAACTAATTGCATTGTCACAATTGTAAACATTTTGAGTCCTGGTTGCAATTACAAGAAGCACCTGGTAAATTTGTTTTGACTTTACTGGCTTCTGTTTAACTTGAAAGTGCCAGGTGATCTAAGTCCTATTTTGTGGTACACTTCATTTTCTTCTAAGAGGCTGCCAGTGAAATGCACACTTGATGAAAAATCTGCTTGGTAAAATTGACCTGAACACCATGTTATTTTTTCTTGTTTGTACAGTACATAGCCAAGCTGCAGAGACATTGCCACTCCTTTCCCTTCTAGTCTTTCTTGGTCTCTGGAAGCCCAGTTCCCCTCACTGGTACACTGAAGGAATTCCACTAGCATCACTGGTTTAGCAAAAAATCTTTTGCAAAATACCTGACAACAAGATACCTCCGTCACACCTGCTCAAAGGGCCAAATGATTTCACTCTTTTTATAGACATATAATTTATCCAAAGATGGCTAAAGAGTTAACAGATATTATAGTTAAGTGTTTAATTAGCAACTAAAGAATAAAGTCAGAAAAATTCAGTTCATTATTTGTCATGGATACAGAGTACATTTCATTTTGCTATGTAGAGTAATACATTTATATTAGGACTTTACACTTTCAAGGTTCATAGGTCAAGATTAATCAGTTGTGACCTTGGAACACAGCTCTCTTCATGAACTAAAAGCTGAGTAAGGGAATCTGAAACAAGGGTCCATACATTTATATATAGCTTGATCTGATTGAATGGTTAAAACATAATTGAACAGCAAAAATAACATTCCTTTGCAAAGAAAGAATTAAAGACCTTTGGAAAAAGAGAGGTGAAATACAAGTAATTTTTCAGTGCAAGTGACATTATGAATTAATCCCTAACATGACTGAGGTTGATGGCTATAGTCTTCCTTTCCTACTGTAATTCTTTCTCCAGAGCAGTTCTTCCTGCTTAAAATATTCAGCAGAGAAAAATACAAATATCAACCTTTTAAAATACCAGGTGCTTTGATAACAAAGTGCTGCCAAACAGAATACGTATTTGTTTCTGCATGACATCTTTATTTACAGAAAATTTTAATTTTTTATCTACTTTATATGTTTTGTAGTAGCACAATAGAATGTAACGATAATAGATTGTTGCAGCCACCCTAGCAATGTTAATCAACAAGCGAAGACGCCTAAAAAGTAAGGACCACTTTCTATGCATCTGAACTCTGTCTGGACTTCACAGGAGAGCAAGGCTCCTGTCTCAGCTTCTTGGCCCTGAGTTTACAGATTTCTGTAGATGTTAAAGCTTAAAAGGGACAGCTTTGATTTATACCCTGACAGTGACTTGTCAGTGATTTTTTATGTGAATCAGCTCTCCTCTTTCATCCTTCTCCCTTTTTTTTTTATACACACCAGAGCATTTCAGACCTCTACCCTATAGCACCATAGTTTCCCCTTGTGAACAAGGGGAATTCCTCACTCGCTATTTCTGCCTGGTTTAAGGTTATTTCATGCTTTTTGTCAGGCTTGGCACATCAGACATTCTTGACCTGATAGTTTTGATGATTTTTATTTGTGACTCTGGAAATAAAAAGTTTTTATCATTCCATGCATAATACTGGCATGAAAATCTGTGTTCTGTTCTGCTTGTGGTCTGGCTGCAGCGATGCTATTCAAATTGTTCTACTCAGCTGTCTTTACAATCATTTTAAAATTGTCCATTCTACAGTTTAGCAAATCTTCACCTATTTCCACAGATGTAGAAACAATTAAAAAAAAAAAAAAGGTGTTTTGCTTAGTTATGTAGTTTTCTCTGCCCTGCTCTATTCTACACATTATCCATTAAAGTTTACACATACCTGCATAGAAAATGCATGTCTGTTACCATAAAGAGTAATTATTTTGAGCCACAACCTTTGTTTCTATTTATTACCTTCTGGTTTAATGAGCTTCTCTGCCAAGACTAATCAATATGTAAACCTCAGCAAGTTTATAGCTAGTTTCATCTTTTTGTATTTAAAGTCGTATTTCATACCTTCCAGGTCTTGTGATTTCATCACAGCTTTCATGATATTCATCTTTTCCTTAACTTCTGCTAGTGTTAGGTTATTTTAAATATTCTTTTTGGCTTTGCTGTTGTTGATAAAAACTTGCAAATACGACCCTACAGACTTGAAGATTTCCAGGGACAACAAAGCACAAAAGCTTAGCCATTTAAAATTAGGAACTATTTTAAAGTTTAACTCAAGAGAGTCTTCATCCTGATTCATGGTTTTGGAATTGCAGGACTGTATCTAATCTACTATTCATCCTTTATTATTTTATATTGATGTTCCAACCCCAATAAAGGAATTAGGAGACACCCTGTCATGGCTGTTGGTAGCCCTGAAGTAGCCCAGCTGTGGCACCTTCAGTGCCAGCAGCACACAATTTGCTTCAGTGGTGCAGAGCACAGACCTGCCTCGGCACATGGGGACGTCTGGTGGCACCAGCATTGCCAAAGGTGACAGTCACTGAGGAGAGAACTTGGAAACACAGTTGCTTCAGTTTCAGTTTCCATTTCTTGTGCCTAGAGCCATGGTTTACAGATGGATGTGCAATTTTTACATTGGTAAGTATTGTTTGGACTGAACTAGGATTTCTACTGTCTTCTTATAAATCCACTGAATCTTTTATATTTCTATGAAGGTTTGTAATCTTGTTTTTGAAAAAGGAGCACTGACCTTTGGCCTATGTCATTTGCTAGACTTCCTCTAAGCTATGCCATCAGGTATTAAGGGGATAATGAGGTGGAACAATTTATTAATCTGTCATCCCTGAGCAAATGAGTTACATTTGTTTTTAAGCCTTAATATAGTGGTCATAGGTTAACCATCTTGTAAAATCCCTTAGGCTTTTATTTTCAGGTATGAATAAACTAGAATCTTACTGACTTACCATATATCAAGGAAAATAATGTGTGAAATCTATAATTAGTGTCAAAACTTTGCAGGTTTTCAGAGGGTCAAGAATTCACAGATGTCTTCAGTGCTGCAATTCATTGCACCTACTAGAGCTCTATACTGACTTGGGAAGGACTCTGTCCAGCACAGGTTCATGATCTAAATTGACAAATATATTCACCTGGTTTTAACTAAATAGCAGTCAGTGTTTTCAGACATCATACTCATAATTAAGACAATTATTGAACTGTTGATTTTTTTAAACTATACTTTTATAACCTGATGTATCCTTAACTGCAAAATTTATTGTAATTCACATAAACATAACCGTGGCATCAGCTTGGCAGCTATTTAGTGTTACTTGACAATTTGGAAATTATCTCAGAAAGAACAGAGTTTGATTCTAACATAGGCTTAACCAATACAATACAGTACAAATCATGCTAATACACATTTAAATATTCATGCTACACTCAAGGGGATAATAGTTACGTAGTGTTGGCTAGCAAACTCTGGAAAGTAGTTTGCCTCAATCTTACAGCAAATTTGTTTGAAGTATTAATTTCAGATTTTTGTATTTTTTTAAGAGAGTACTAACAACTCAGTGTTTGATAACAGCTGTCTTACTTGACATTTTTCCCTATTAATAATCATGAAGAATTTTATATGTGGTGGACATTTGTGGCTAAGTGTAATTCTTACTGTCCTCTTCAGGACTAATTTTTCTCGTAGGTAGTAGATCTAACTAGATGTTGTGAATTTACTCAAAAATCCTGCCAGAACCTATGGCATGAGATTATTGTCATGTGCAGAATGCTTCTGGTCACCTAACTTAGGTCAATAAGAGCTTATAGGTTGTGCTTTTGGTGGATTTAAGGATGGATTTCTTCAGGAACAGCTACTGCAGAGTAAGTGTTCTTAGTTGAAGCATAGGAGCTGTTTGTGTATGAGGTCAGTGAGAAACTGCTACTCCACAGCTTGAATACAAAGGCAAGAAATCAGCACATTTGATTTTGAATCAATTAAATCTTCAGTTAAGCCTGCTTGGCAGTTCCATATGTATTTGTTCTGCATAGAAATGCAAATTTACCATTTGAAAAATGCAAGTATTTTCAGATGAATTGAGATACTATTGTACATACTTCCTGAACGTCAAATGTTCTTTTTCATCATCTGTCACACACACTTATTTCTATTTAACATGTTCAGCTACTATGCGCATAAAGAAAATTTCGTCATGAAAACACCTGCTACAAGTGTGTTCTGTGCTCTCGAAGCATGTGCAATTTGAACGGTATGTTATAATCCTGGATTAGCTTCCCTCCCAGCAGATGCTCACTAAACTGCTATATCCAGTCTAGACCTTGTGTCCCACATGTTCTTGGCTTGCTGAGTCTGCACAGAAACATTGTCTGGCTCTGGGCCTCTCGTCATGCACTCCAGATGCAAACCAAGTGTCTGATACCACTTTTGGCAGCAGGAGCTACACAGTCTGGTTGCTTAGGCACTATCGTTAGTCCTTGCTTTCTAAATCTTTCCTAATAGCTATTGAATGCGCTTGTATTATTTCACAGCTGTGCACCCTCTACTTCACTGTTTCCTCTGCAACAATAACAATGGAGAACATCAGCACATTTATGTGCTAACGGCCCAGAGAGCACACGTAATAAACAAACATAGGAAAACCTGGTGAAACTTAATGCAGATACTTATTTCATTTTTCTTATGCATCCAAAGATTAACAAAGATTTTGTCAGTGTCTTCTGACCTTCTATCTGACCTAGCTCTCTTGTAGTTTAGAACTATCCTCCCCCACGGCCTTTCCATTAGTCTTCTTTCCAGAGGACCACTTGGATAACTTTTAACTCCTTTACTAGCTAAGCTGCTGCAAGGACACCTAGAAGAATGAATTCCGGGGGGAATTATGCTGTCCAGTGTCTGCAGATTATCTCATTTGAAGGGATGATTATCCTGTAATAGCCTCCGACCACTCTACATTTGCCATCCATTGACAGTGCTATAGGAATCACAGTTAAATGATATGGCATAATTTTACAGTCATCTCACGCACTCTTTTAAAATCAAAATGCCCCTTGCAATTAGAAGCTGACACATACAGCCATATGCTGATTTGTCACAGTGCAATATAAGTCCTTCTTTAGGATCTGCATTTTGGAAAATAAATCTATGGATCCCCTCATGTGAGCTGACTCTCCACAGAGCAGCTGCGGCACGTCAGTAACGTCCTTACGGTCTCACTTACTGTTATTCCATTTGTTCTTCTGTCTGTCTGCCAATGTGCCATGTCAGTTTTGGTGGTCTGCTCTTCTATTTTTAATAAGAAGATGAAGAACCAAAAAGTCACTGTCTTGTGTTGAACTTGCATCCATCTCTCATCCCAAAGAAACTGAAACATTCAGTGGTTCATCTGCATTCTCTTCCCCACCTGCACTGAACAGAGGGCAGAGCTAACAGCCCTCACAGTCCCCAGCCTTTACCGAGAGTGCTCTGTGGGCCCATATTTCTCACACAAGCTGTCATCTGTCTTGCCCGCTTGCATGCAGTTGTCCATCTCGGCAGGACTGTTTTTCACATGCGCTGTGTCTGGGGTGGATGCAATGCAGCTGCTCCTTTGCCAAGATCCAGCCACAGCCTGATTCACAGTTGATGTTGCAGTGACGTAAGATTAGAGCTTTACCCACCCGACTGCCCACAGCAATGAGTTCTCTCACAGTACAGACTATTATTTCTCGTTTTGGCAGTCTTCTGGGGTTACTGTGAACTTATGAAACTGTCTGTAGTGTCCACTGAGATATGATGTCGCGTGCCTGTACAGCAAAAACATCTTCCCTGTTTCAAATCCAAATTAATTATTATTTACCCAGACCCTCTCCATCATAATCCACTTAGTCTCTCTTCTGCCCTCCTAGGCTGAGCCAAACATCTTTAAATTTGAGATTCTCTCTCATTTCCCACAGGCTGGATCTTGTAGGTTTTGCCCAGATTTAGCATGGACTGTTACCCAAGTTTTAGGATCCGATGAAGCTGCAGTTCCTCTGTTAATCCCTCCTGGGTCACCTGATCAAAGGTAGACTTTAATAGACTTTAGTCAGCTTTAGCATCATTAGGGGAAGCAAAGTATTTTGCTCCATAAAAGCAAATAATTGGAAACGTAAGCTAAATTTGATTCATCACATTGTTTTCCTCTCTTGATATAGTTTAGAATCATATTAGAAGCGACTGATTTAATAGAAACTGGAGAGCATGCTAGATCAGGTTCAGTATCCTACAGGTATTTTAATTTCGTAAGATTTTTGTTGTTTTTCTTATAGAGGGAGCACATCTGTTAAAATGCAAGACCTGAAATTTCACTGGGAGCAAAAAAAATTGCAACATGCTAGTGAACAGAAAAGCTGCCAGGGATGGAGTTCAGTCCTTCAGGAACATTTTTCTGTTCTTGCCTTGCTCATTGCAGAGTTTCCAGGTTCCAAAGCAAGTATGCGATCTGAAGGCAAGAGTCTCTTTGTTCACAAGAAATCTGACTTAACCCCAGTCCAGTTCCTCCTGTGCATGGAAGGGCACGTGCAAAATGCAGCGTGTTCATGATTTGCAGTGTGTGCACAGTCAGAAAGGTTGGTGTATCTGGCACCTGCAAGTTTTGTTTGTATCCCAGGCGTGAAGAAGAGAGAATCATGAATCTGAAGAGAGTGCAGAGCTGAGTTCATTGCTATAGTTAAATGATGAATATGGTAGGATAATTTATCAGGCCAAAGTTTTGCCTGGAATTAAAAAAATAGCAGTAGTAAACTTCCAGGTAAAGCCTGTATGTTAAAAATGCCTGATGACCTAGTCCAGTGCAAGAAGATTAATTAAATCCTGTATGCAAGTGCTTGAATATCAGACTACTTACATTTTAAATATCCAGTTCAAATAAATGCAGCTTAAATGAAGAGTGCTAACTATCATGTTTAGGGCAGAGAGAAAGTCTAAGTTACAATATTGCTGACACCACTATTGTACTGTGATTTAAATATGGCTTTTGATTAGTAAACAGATGGATTTTGATCTGCATCATGAGCCTGAATGAATTTGTTGCCAGTTCTTGAAGCGATTTGTGTTCTTGGAATCAAACTACCAAACAGTAACAGATGTGAGTACATTGAGCTGTCAAGAGCTTAATGAAGTAAAACCAAGATCACTAACCAGTTTTAGAGAAGGGTTAAGGGGATCCCTTTTTTGAACGGTAATTATTTAGGACAGCACACCTGTCATTAGGCAGCAGAAGATACCAAAAATTAACCATTGTCTGGCATGAATTCTCGCTCTGCCACATGTGGTTGAAATGATAGACAGAGTTGTAGCTCAAAATTAATTGAGCTTTCAAATCTGGAGAAAGTAGGATAAAAAATTTGATTGAGATCTATTAAAAACAATTGAAATCACTAGCACAGCATGCCTTCCATTATTATGAAACATTTCCTTTTAATTCTTAATATTATAATGTTTTCATACCCAGAGCACTGATGGTTAAATCCAGCACAGTAAATGCAACCACACGGAGACAAGTCACGTAGTGGTGAATCTGGAAGAGTAACACTTCCCACGCCTGCCTGGGCCGTGCGGGCTGTGAACTCTGCTCTGGCAAAAGCTGCCATAGCGTTTGGACAGTGCCCAGCCTAACGGGGCCTTCATTCAGCTGGAGGCTTCCTGCATTGATGTTGTGACACCAGGCCAGTGAGCAGAGATCGTTTGTGTGTACAATTCCTTTGTTACATTAGTCTGAACGAAGCGTGCGCTTCATTAGTAATTTCAACTTTGGCAGTGCTTTGATGACCCAGGCCATATTGCTTAATGAAGGAAGGAGCTGCTCCTTTTCCTGACCTAAAGATGTAAACGCAAACTCACAGTTAAAGCTCTGAAGATGCCGTCTGTTGCCTTTTGCCCCAGGTGAAACGTGGTATAAAAGCTAACCTACAGGTCAGGCCTGCAGAAGAGCCTGAAGAGCCCCTCCGAGTCTCGAGTCTCGAGTCTAGCAATGCACCAGCTGCTCGGCTGCAGCCTCCCCTCCCTCTACATGATGCATGAGGAGCATCAGCCAGCATGGCTGGAGGGGGGTAGGTAAATCACCTTCTAGCAAGGGACATTTACCTTTGCAATGCTTATTTGATCCTTCCAGTGTGAACAATTTAGGTTAATCACCAATATTCCTTAATCTTATTGCTGTTGTAAAAACAGCCATTGTGAGAAATCAGTATCTACTGGATTAAAATCACCTTCTCTGTGTACTTTCCAGAGAGCGGGGCTTCCTGTAGTCATGCACGGAAGAAACATGATCTTTTCCAGTTCTGATTTTTTGAGCATGTGCGGGGGTGTTGGGCATGAAGCCATCTAGAAAGATACATAACTATAAAATGATGCTTCTGTGTAAATCAAAATTCTGCTGACAGAAAATGTAAGTTAAAATTTGTGTCTAAAATAATCTTGTCTCAGTGGTGAGTATTTCCTTGAAATCCATCAAACCCATATGTCCACAACATTTGCATGGCTCCTGTGGAGGCCAGTGACCATGGTCTGCCTGGGGATGGGAGGACTCTTGACGATGATGATTTCACGGGTGTGATTCTGTACAGGTTTCTGTATGGGAGTAGTTTTACTCGTGTGCATCATACTATTAAAATCAATCACCTACTGCTGGCAAATATAGAGACTTTAAAACACAGGTGTATAAAAGAGACACAATGGCTGGCTGGCAGTAAAAGTGCAGAAAGGAAAGAAAAATCTTAGTTAGTATCTCTTTCTGCGGTACACAAAGGATGCACATTTCTGACCCCAGGGCTCCCTTATAGAAAAGCAGGTTTATAAGTCTTAGGAGACTGCTGCATTTTTACAGGAGATTTGGGTGAATGTATAACTGCCTCCGTAGGAGCTTTTTATCATTTAGCATCCTACTGCTGCCTGGTTTTCCTCTCCACAGGAATCCTGCCCCAACATGATCGTAAATTACCAGGCAGAAATCTTTGATCACTCACCAGTTATCTCTCTTCCTTTCAGCGTCTAAAGCTCTCTATATGAGGTAATTCCATAGTACAGAGTAACATTCTAAATCAGCATATTAGGAAGTTGGTTACCTGTTACTTATTCTCAAACAGAAAATTTCCTCTGTGGTTCTTCATTTATACTATTCCTTTCAGTGTAAACACAAACCTAGTGTGTATGCTTGAATGGTGTTCTTACTTTCTACATCTACTGTTACAAAGACTTAAATCTTCTAGCCAAACATAAACCTTTGGACTTCTTAGATTATTTTGGTGCGAAGTAATACCTTGTTGTAAGCAGAGAGCTTGAAGTGGAGAGAGGACTCTCACTTCTTACCTTAAATTTTTCTTTTTTTTCTTGGAAGATGGTGGGAAGCAATAGAATAATCAGGATCTGCCTCAGCTTAGCAAGTAAGCGTGGACTCAGCTTTAGCACAGCCACTGACCTCAAGGTCATAGTCCTGTGCTTAAAATGAAGGCACCTTGCTCAGCTGGAGCCTGCCATCTCAAAGGGGTCATATTCCTCCATTTTTTTTAGAACTGTGAAGAGAAAGATTTTGTTTACTTTTGAATTAAGGGGTTTTCAGTTGTAATTCTGCACAATTTTTATATTTGTAAAGCTTTAGCGATACTTTCTAAATGGCAAACTCCATTTTTAAGGTTGAGATGTCAGTATAATTTCAGCCAAGTTACATGTAAGGGACTGAACTCACATGCAAGTTGCCCCTTGAAATGAACTGGGACAGCAAATTGCTATGCACTGCTGTTTACAGGATTAGGCTTCATGTCTGCAAAATTTTGACCTTCTTAGGTCAGAAGAATTCAGCTGATTCACACTGCTTCCATCAGTGGTAGCAGCTGGGTAGGAGGGCAGCTTTGCTAGCGGACTGCGGAGCGGCCTGAGAAGGACCACAAGCTGCTTCCCTCCACCAGGAAGCCGAAGCCAGCATTGCTGCTGGGAAAACACAACGTGGTGGCATCACTTTGACATGCAGGGCTTAGTACTCCAGTGCACAGAGCTCCCGCACTAAAAGAGCTGCTGTGGTGCACAGAGAAGGAATGGGTACTGGCAAACATCCAGCTTGGGGAAAAAGCAGTGCTGGAGCTGCCGATGTTATGTCATGCTTTAGTTCATACTGCATTTACACTTTATCAAACTTCCTGCCATCTGAAAATTATTTAACAGGACAGTATAAACTAGAAGAGATTTGTTCTTCAATATTGACATTTTACACTTCTAAACAACTTCCCTCTATAAACTATTGTTGAGTTTTAATATATTCTCAAGTTCTCACCCTGTAGTAAGTTTAGGACTTTTATTTTTTTAACTCTACGTTATCTTACTTACTTCTTCCCAGAGGGAAGTGCCCCACATACTGAATCCAGCAGTGGCAGCCACAGAATTAGACTCTTGCTTCCCCTGTGAAAACATTGCAAAGTTTCTGTTGAATTTTGTTCTATTTTTGTTAAACCTATACAGTGATTTTTATCTATAAAATAAGTTTTACTGACTCTTGCACTCCCAAAGCAGGTATCTAAAAAACCCCAGTGATTATGAACTATCTATATTAGAGTAACTATTAAAAGGATTGGGGGGGGACGTTGCTGTAACTACTGAAAGAGGCAGATCTTGTCATAGAAAGCAAGCATTAAAGATAGAAAAAAACAAACAGCACCAAAACAAATGGTGGCAAGTTAAACAGAGAAGGGTGAGAAGTCCCCTTCCCAAGGCCAGAGCAGATCCAGGAACGTAACCCCGGTGTTGCACTCGGGAAGCGGGTGCATCGTGCCAGCAGAGCTCTGCAGACACCTGGCCGGCTCTCCAAACTGCCCACTTTTGGCAGCAGAGCGGTGTCAAGTATGGTGTGATGTACTGGTTAGGTTTTTAAGCCAGGGAGTTTTGTGTATATGCAGTTATGCTCCTAGAAAGTGGCCTTTGATGCTGTACTTGATGTGAAATCTACACTAAAAGTTATGCTGACAACACCTGCTGGGTAAACACAATTTACACTTCTGCCTATACTGCCAAGCCACAGCAATCTTTTTGTTGGGGTGAACCAAAGTTACCAATTGCCATGCTAGAGGTAGTGTTTGCACTTGACTTATGTCTTTACATTTAAAAATTCATTTTATCATTGTTATAGCAGAGTGAGTACACATACTGGATCAATTACAGGGGATGAGCAAAGTACATTTGGAAGTGGGAACCACCGGGTTCTTTCCAAGGCGGTAACACCAGCATCATTATAAGAACATTGCTTTTGTTTACGCCTTTATTAAGAATCGAATCCATGCAACCATTTTTACATAGCTGTTATTGCAGTAGGAGGGCTTTGTGCCATGGCAGAATACTGTTTTTTAAAGAACAAAACAGTTCCATTAGTTCTTTATTAATCTTGCAGTCATTATTTTACAGCAAAAGAAAACTTTTCCTGCTATAATATCTCGAAGTAAGTGTCTTGTAGGAATTTGTTTTTTATGGATATGACTTCATTCACAATCAGCAGATAATTGCATTAAGCTGACTTTACCTGGAGGGATTTGAAATTCATATAAACCCAACAGTCACATCACTGCTCAAATGACATAGATCGCTTACAGATTAAGGTGCTTCTCCTCCCCCCAAACCAAAAAGACCTTTTAGATGGAGAGGTGTTGCTGTCTGCCACCTGTCTCTCCAGCTGTCAAGATCCTGACTCAGTTCATTAAAGATGTGCAGCTTTTTAAATTATGCCCCTGATCATATGTTTCCTGGAGACTGTTGAACTGAATTGAAAAATACCCTCTCTGTGCTTTTGGTGGCTGGGAGATATGCCCTGCTCTGGCGGAATATGCTTACTCCATCACTGTGATCGCTTTCCTTTAACTATCCCCAATGGAGCCAGTGCTTGTGGGCACAGGCCTGGCATCGGGTCAGCTGTCTATCATCTCAAAGCTGCATTGCCGTGGGCTCCAAGAAGCCAGTGGGTGATCATACCAGTGGGCAAAAGCTGTGTACTGGGTTTTATGCTGGTCTGGGTTGCGTGCTCATCTGTGCCCAAATGCAAAGTTTCAAAAGTCCTTTCTGTTTGTGGGGTTTTTTTCCTTAGAAGTGAATCATAAAAGATTACAGATAAAAATAGGGGGAAAGCGGATTTTCTACCCTTTTGATAGATTGTTTTTACTTATAGTACAGATAAAGCATAACAGCCCACTGAACATATAGTAGGCCATTGGTCCTTTATGCAATTTACAAGAAAAGGAGCAAGAAGAGAAGCAGAATAAATTGCCCAGTGTGTACAATTAAAAGTAAAACCCAACAATAGCATATGCTCAGGGAATAAAATAAATCAAAGGATAGTTCATCAGTGATCATTTCTATTCAACTGTATGCAACACTTGTCTGTTTTCTAGGCAACAGCCTGCACGAGGAGAATGCGTCTCATTCAGCCAGCTCCTGGCTCCTCAGCCTTCCGAGCTGCCAGGTCGATCCATCAGGTCCTGTAATTATTAGTTCTAGTGTTACGTGCTGGGGTTGCCTCAATGGAAAACACGTGTGGGTCAGCAAGGAGCGGCAGCTCAGACATACATCTGTGTCGGTACACGTCATGTAGCCCCTTCTCTCAGAGCATTGCAGAGGCCTTTACATACATGAATGACCCGTGTGTGTTTCCAGCCTACTGAGGGCTCACACCCGTTTTACAGATGAGAAATGTACAGTATGGAGGAAAGGAGTTTGTTTAAATGAAAGGGGCTGGAATAATCGAGCACAAACATTTCAAACCCATTACTCTTACTCTTCTCGCAGTCCTCCCTGCCACGCTCGCAGGCTGAAGGCCAGGACAGGGTGCTCTGTGGGGTGGGTGTGCAGCCTGCCCATGCCGCCATCCCCATCGCCTGCTGCAGGCAGCGGGGCTCCTCATTCCTAGTCATGAAGCAACAGCCTTAGCACTGGCTCAGCTGATATGGTGTCCCTGTCCCTGCCTGTGTCCTTGTGTCAGTACGTGCACGCGTGCCTGCATGCATGCGCAAAGCCGCAGCTTCCAGAGGCGGCGGGAGCAAGGGCGTTTCTCAGCTGGGGGCAAAATGAATGCAGGTTGTTAATGCAGCCCTGGGATGCGGGCAGGCTGAGGAGCACAGCAAGAGCACAAGCCAGCTAAGCAGAAATATTGGCCTACATTTTTTTCTCCTCCTGGTGGAAGGCATGCGAGTTTCTATGGCAACTTGTGTTTTCTGTTCGTCAGGCCTACTGACTCACTTCTGGGGGAGCCGTGCAGAGAAAAAAAAGATTGTTTTCTTTCCCTGCCAAGTCAAGTGGCTCCTTCCCTGCAGCCCATTGCTCTCATCTGAGTCCGTCTGGTTGGTGTTTGAGGCTGGTGTGGCTTTGCAGAATCAGTTTAGGGCCACAAGAAAAGACAGTTAAACGTTAAAACATCCTCATCCCCTTGAAAAATCATTGGCAATAAGTCGAGTTTATCTGCTTTGCGAGAGGATGTCAGCCTAGCTGGAACCCTGGGGAGCGTTAGGCTGGCACTGGTGCTGGCGCTGGGCTGCGCAGGAGGGGAGCGTGGCGGGTCCTGGCACGCTGCAGTTCGCCTGCTGGGGGAAGGCACAAGTGGCTGTGCCTGTGCCACAGGGTGGACCGGAGCACGTGCCCAGGCTGTGCTTGTGAGCACTGATGGGGCAAAATAAAGAGAGAGGCCTGAAGGAGACAGATGTTGCTGAGAGCAGCCCACGTGGCTGTTGTAAGGGGAGTCAGAGCTCAGTGGGAGTGCCCGCGTGTTCAGAGCCCAGAGCCACGCAGTGCAGAACACATTTGTGCTTCAGTACCTTTGTGGTGATAAGCCTTTTTAAAAAAAAATCTACTAGTCCATTTTGTCTTTTACTGGCATGTCAGAACATCATCCTTGCTTTAACAGCTATATCCCAATGGCTTCCCCCCACGCAGACCAGTATTCGTTGCTGGAATATTTGATTTATGGCTTTGTGGTGGCATCTTGAGCTTCCTGCATCAAAATGTCCATGGCAATGGACCGCCACGCCTTCCTGGTTTCACCTGATTGCCCCAGTTTTTCTAATTGGGAAACTTTCAGAGACAGACAAGCTTGATTTTTCAGCAGAGCCCAGGGATGCTGAGTAACCATTTTTTCTTGAAATAAAGGGGGAGCTTTGCATCCACTTCTCTCAGACTCTGCTGAAAATCCCAGCTGTTATACCCCAGAGAACACTGTGAATACACACGACCAGAAATTCTTCTGAAGCATTTTCTTTTGCCTAATCACAAAGATACGGTACACTTTAAGGGAGATTATCTTTACATTGTTAGTGTTAAAATGCAGCCGCCTTCTAGCTTTAGAAGGTCACAGCAGCTATCCAGTTAAATGGTAGGGCAGAAATAAAATGTTAACGCAGCATGACCTTGGTCAACCAGTTAATCTTTCTCTACCCTATTTACTCCAGCAAAATAAAAATCCATCCCCACACACTGCAAAGTGCTTTGAGATCCTGGGGTGAAAGGTACATCATAAGCCAGATGATTAATTATTTAAGGCCTGATCATATGCTTGGTACTGGAGGGAAAATTAACTATTATTGTCTGTTTGTTTATGTATAGCTACTGTTTACACTGATTGCAGTGATGCAGCTGTCAGTAAACGTTATGGGTTGGAGTTTGCAGACACAGTATATTGCTTCTCCTTTTTTCCAATTCATCCCACTAAGATTTAGAAATAACAGTGAGGTATGTGAGGGCTCGAGCAGCAACAGTACTGCTTACTACTTCAGGGAGTAAGAACGTGTTAAAAGACTTATGTCAGCATTTTATGCAGTGCTCCTTACTAATTATACTGCAGGGAGGAGTGGGCTTAGGATGTAGCCAGCACTGGGAGTCACAGTGTATGCTTTCAACCCAGCATGTATCCTACAAAATGGTATATGCGCGTGACAGGGGAAGCAAAGGCTCATTCCTTGTGTCCCATGTTGCCGTTGCAGTTCTTACGGTTTTGTGGGAAAACCTAATCTAAAATTTCTCATAGACTGTTTTTCTGGTTGCTACGTTATGCTGGATTACACGGCATAAAGCATTGATTTCTAGATTTTAGAGTGTTGAATAATTTATGTGCACATTGCCTCCTAAACTAGATTGTGGCAGTCTGATTGCTCTGGCCCTTCTCAGAACAGATCCAGACAATGATTGTTTTAAGATACAGGCAAACTTTGAACTCTCTTACTTTTTAGTGTCTGCTTTAACAAAGGGCAAGGTTTTTTTCTAACATTATGTTATGTTATTGAGGTTTTATTTTGTAGTGTCCAGTAGCATTATCCTACTGCAAGCACAAAGCATGATTTTTAGAGCTGCTGTTACTTAAAACCTGCTTTTGCTATATCATTCCATTTTAATGTGGCCATATATGATGATATAGAAATGTTTGATACAAGCATGAGTACATGTAGACAGAAAGGGAAATTTGTATTTTTATGAACCATGCAGATGTTTATCATAAATCTAACTAAAAATCTAACTAAAATCCTTTTTCAGAACTTTTGCCAAACTCAACTGGCTTGTGCCAACTTCTATTTTCACCCATGTGTATTGCAGAATACATTTTAAAATAAAATAGCATGTTGGCACATGAGTTATTTTACTGGGTGTTTGCACTGTCACGGTGAAGAGACACTGCCTCTGAAGAGCTTAATACACTCCTGCATGGGATTAAGTCACGTATAGACATTGATGATAGGTATGTAATTTCTCCAACAACTTCATTTTATTTTTAATATTCTGCATCTTTACTGACTGTAGCAAACAGGGAAGAATGTGTTGATTATTCCAACCTAAATGATTCTGTGATTCTATGATTTTCTCTTGCGCTGGGTCAGCTTTGGTTAAACCATCAAAAGCAAGAAACATCTATTAAGTGTTCTTTTGCTGAGTCTTCAATTTAAATGAACTTGCAGGGAGCAGCAAATATTTTTCCTCCCATTTTCTCTAGACCAGTTTCTGCGTCCCTCAGAGGTCACAGCCTCCCCAGAGAGGAGCCTGATGTCTGAGAAACGCTGCTCTGAACAAGACCAAATGCTGCTGTTCAGCAACACTGTAATAATCTCACCTAAATATACCAGCTTCCCATCAATCAAATGATTGACCCTATATATGAAAACCCCTCAGTAACTGTAATCACACAATGCTGGCAAGCAAACTCATCTTTACACTGGCCTTTACCAAGACGGTGCATTATCCTTACACAATAAGTTATTGACACCATGTCTGAGGGTGACATTTATAGTGGGGTTATTGACAGTGATTGTTTGGTGCTGGAAATAGACGACTGCTTATGGCACTTTGCATCCCACCCCAATCACGCCTGCTTACCCTTGGCTTTATAGACACAGACAGAGATCCCTCCCCAGGCTGTGGCTCTGCCAGCAAGGACCTGAAGCAGGGGTTGGCCTCATCGATACGTGGGGAAAATGTGGGGTGTCCTCTCGGATGGCAGCACTGGCTCTCTGCATACCTCACTTAGTAAATCCAGACCTGTGTTTCCCCACATGTCCCTCTCCGTTGCCCAAGCAGATAAGGTTGACCCATCCAAACTCTTGCATCCTCATTTCTTGCTTGGCTGTTTCACCAGCGTGTTGTGTTTCGTCTATTTGTTTTTATGTTAGTTGTAGATTTACACCGCTTTTAGTGGTTTTGCATTAAGACAAGGACTAATGTGATGTATACAGATCTCTCAAATGCAGTATGTGCATTTAGCAGCCTTGGATAGAAACTGTTACCCCTATATTGCTGCAGAAAGGTAAGTGCAGTATCATAACCCAGCATGAGGGACACAGAGCTGTGGAGCAGTTCCAGGGGACGCTGCGGAGGTGACCGGTGTGGAGCAGCTCTGCTGCGGGACGGGCTGAGCAGGCTGGGGTCGTTCAGCCTGGGGAGGGGGCGGCTCGGGGGACCCTCAGAGCAGCTTCCAGTACTGAGAGGGGGCTTGTGAGAAAGGTGGGGACGGGCTTTTTAGCAGGGCCTGTAGCAATAGCACAAGGGGGAGCGGCTTTAAACTGAGAGAGGCCACGTTTATATTAGACATTAGGGGAAATTCTGTACCGTGAGGGCAGTGAGGCGCCGGCCCAGGCTGCCCAGAGCGGCGGTGGGTGCCCGTCCCTGGCAGGGCTCAGGGCCGGGTGGACGGGGCCAGGAGCCACCTGCGCTGGTGGGAGGTGGCCCTGCCCGTGGCGGGGAGGGGGACGAGATGGTCTTTACGGTCCCCTCCAACCCAACCCGTGCTGCGGTTCTGTGATAAATGGCTCCGTGACTGACCCATCGGTCCGGACGTGTCTGCAGACCTGCCATGAGCCTGCTGCGCTGCGGACATGAGCGCGGCTCTGAAACGGGCAGGAACAGCACGTTTGTTCCATTATGCTCGTCGCTCTCTGCCGCCACGTCCCTCTGCCGGCCCCTGCCTGAGGCCGCGCTCCCGCCGGGTAACGCGCCTTCCCAGCCGGCCCCGGGCCCGGGCCCCGGTGCCGCCCCGCTCTCCCGCCCGCGCCGCCGGCACCGGGCTGCGCCGCGATCGCGCCCCAGGCGGCGGCCGGTCCCGCGGGTCGGGGTGCGGCTGCCGCGGCGCGGGGTCCATCTGCCGGCGGCTGCCGGGCACTGCGGGCCGGGCGCGGCGGGGCCAGCCCTCGGGGGCCGCGGCCGGGCGTGCGGGCTCTGCCCTAAGGGGCTGAGGTGAGGCGGGCCCTGGGAAGCCCTGGGGCGCCCGGCGGGGAGAGCCCTGGCCTGAGGGGCGCCGAGGGGCCCTGGGGGTCCCGGCGGGGAGAGGCCTGCCCTGGGGGGCGCTGAGGGTCCCAGCGGGGAGGGCCCTGCCCGGGGAGGGCCCTGCCCAGGGAGGCCTTGGGGGTCCCGGCAGGGGAGAGCAAGCTGCCCTGGGACACCGCCCCAGGGAGGAGAGGGGTCCCCACGCCGCCCCGAGGCTCCTGCGCCCCGCCTTGCAGCCCTGCCCCAGGCGAGGCGGGAGTGCGTGACACCTCTTCAGGCGTGGGGGGCGCAGGGGCAGGAGGCGTCCGGCTGGGCCCGGTGCGGCCGGCCCCACTGCGGCTTCCACGGCGGTCCCTCCTTGGGCCTGGGCGCCAGCACGGCAAAGAGGCGGCTTGAAGCAGCGCAGAGGCAAATCCCCCTCTCGGAGTACTTGGCTTTCTCTGCATATTTCATAGAGGAGATTTTACTGCTCTGGTAGGTGTTTTATGACAGACAATAGTTTGCAGCAGACTGGGAAGATGTGTTCAGTGTCCATTCCTTAGTCGGCTTTTGTTCCCCAAACCCAGGAGACCTCAGCATGCGCTCTATGGACTTTGGATGGACACCACCACCCCACCCCCACCCCCCACCCCCTTTTTATCAATTTATCCAGAAATGCTTTCTGCAGCTGACTGCAGCCTATGCAGCATATTACTGCTACCTGGCATTTCCTTGTTCTGTTCTAAACAACAGAAGTTGGGATTTTACCTGCTGAGAAATCTGCAAAGCTAGTAACCAGCTGCCTCGGGCTTTAGCACAGACCACATCAGAAGTTCCAATCCAGGCCTGAATAAATGCTCAGATCGCACAAGTATCCAATCCAGGCCTGAATAAATGCTCAGATTGCACAAGTAAAGAAAACTACAGAATTCAGCACTGTGCCCCCAGAAGGCAGCACTGAGCGTGAACACCAGGAGCCCAATAACTATTTCAGAATGTCAGAATCACTTTTTGGTTCAGTTTATCTGAACCAGTCTCAGGCACTTCTGTACCAATGTATGCCTTATATTGTAGAAATACTACAAATGGTGGTAGGGAGAACATACATAGTAACAGTGATGGCACTGTCACGCTGCTGCAGGCCCTACAGATGGTATCTAAGGCAGGTTTGGCAATAGTAGAGATTTTACTAACGTACATTATATTGATGTGATTGGCACTTACATATTACATAGCTGTGGTGTCCACAAGAGTGACTGCAAAATGGAGAGTGAAGAAAAACTACCTTTAATGCTTCCAGGGAGATAATATTAATATACCTTGCAGTCAGAAACTTAAAACTTCTCCTGCTCACAGCATTTCCAGGTGACAACCAGGTATTTTTCAGAAGATACACCTTAGCATAATACAAGCTGTCCTTATGCCATGCTGAATTAACTGGTCCAGTATGGAGATTACTGAGTAAAACCAGGAGGAATCTGGAGAGTGTCCGAGACGTTGTGAATCTGGTGTTGGCACTTCCTGGTGCTGCCCAAGGGTGGATGTCAGGCGCTGCTGCAGGGAGGAATGGGCAAGTTTTTGGCTGTATCGGCAGATCTGCATGAGACCCATTCATCACAGAAGTCCTGCTTAAACACTCTTCATGATTAAATATTTACAATAAGAATTTATTCATCATTAAAACCATAAATAAAAGGATTACAGAGAAAGTCAGAATGGTTCAGTCAGGAAAGAGCACTAATTATTTTCACCCTTGTGGGTTTTTCTGCATCCAATACTTGAATTTCAAAATGAAAATATTGAGATAAACTCCAGCTTTCATGTAAGTACAGTTAGTGTAATTTCTTATTCAGTGCGAAGCCTGAAAAAGGAGAATAAACACTCATCTAATAATTTACACTGAGTCATAATTTAGGCCCTGAGCAACAAAGTGTTTAAGCAGGCAATAAAACTTCAAGCAGTCGAGTATTCCCACAGACTCCAGAAGGATATTCAGGGGCCTGTAGTGAAAAGTTGTTTATTCGGAGTAAGGGAAGGAGCAGAATTCACATGCGCTGGAAGCTGAGTTGTGGTGCCCAAGCTGGGAAGATGGATGATGAGAATTTATGATCTGGAGCGCAGAATGCAGAGCTCAGTACCTGCAGGGCCACCGGCTTGCAGAGGGTGATTCCCTGGGTAGCAGGGATTTAGCATAATCTAGGAAAAGTCACATTGTTTTGCGTAGTACTGCCCCAATGACCCAACCTGATGCAGGTGTGTGCGTGTGTGGCACAAAACCAATTACCCAAGTTGCTCATCCAATTTTTATTTGGATGTTTGTAAATAGTGTGAATAGTGAAAATTGTTTAGCTTTAGAAAGTAATTTAGCTGGGTTTCTAAGAGACATTTAATGATCTTATATTACCCAAGGTCCTCTAAAACCAACTGTATTTCAAGTTAGATGCAAATAATTTTGGCTGGAAGTAACTCTTTACCTTTCTAGTAAAAAGCTCCCATTTAGGTGTTATTTTTTCTACCAACAGGTACAATTAGGAAGTGATATTCCATAAAAGCTCGTTCCTGATGCAAAAAAGATGGGAAAACAGGAAAGTGAAGCATGCACACTGGGCACCGCTACACAGTGGGACCGTCCACGACTGGCAGACGAGCAGTTAGGGGAGAAAACATTGGACAGAGATGTGGAAACCAGGCTGCTCCCCAGCTGCAGTGCGCAGGCGACGTGGTTTCTCCAGGGCTGTAGCACAAGTTTTAACGAATGTCCTCGTGTCAACAGTGTAAATACCCAGCAGCTGCTCCTCGCAAGCCTCAAACCACCTCCTGCTCCAGGCACCTCCCGCCAGGAAATGAATGTGAGTAATTTCTGAACTGGGGGGTGGAGGAGGAGTCTTAGTGATGAATATTGCCAGAAAGCTAAGCTTACTGATGGTCACGTGATGCAAAAATTCTGAGGATGGTTTTGTGTAAGGAGAAGCTGTTTGCTGCATTGGCGGAAAGGAAATAAGCAGAATAACAGGAAGGAGATTGTCGAGTCTACAGCAGTATTGCAGTTATTCTTCCAAATCTGTACATCTGAAGTTGGGTTTTTTTTAAACATCCATCATACTCCTAGTACAGAATATGTTTAGGATATTAGGTGATCCCTGTGGCGTTGTAAGACAGCATCATCCTCAAAATGGCAATTTTTCATCTCCTTTGAAATTTTGTCTTTTCCTTTTGAGAGAAGGACGGCAGATATAAGGAAAGATAATGGGATCTATAACCACTGCATGTTTTCCCTGCACTATCAATATATGAACATCACGATCATAATTATATATAAATAAATCTAAGCCCATTCAAATTTTATGTAATGCCATCAATAACCCTGAAAACAAGTGTATTTTACTGAGTACAGTAAGACTTTACATTTGTTGTGCTAGTCAAAATACGTTTGTTTGTTTGTTTGTTTGTTTTCACAACCCAGCTTCATGTTTAAGATATCCAGATTCACCGCTCATAGTGGATGGGAGCAATTTCATTTATGGTCAAGTCCATTAAACTTACTACAGCCAGAATGTAGTAGAGATTAGTATCTGTACCATCTGAATATCAGCCAGTATTATCTAAAGGACTGACTAGATGGGATATAATAAACAGATAAGAAATTAAAATGTCCTTGGCATTCTCTCAAAGCAGGTGAAAAGACATACCTCTGAACCTATATATGCTTGTAAAGGAAATGAAAGCTTTACATTCTGACCTTCTAAGTGACATCCAATCTTTGGAGAAGGTGAAAAAGAATTACTCAAAGGATTTGGCTGAAAGTTACAGAACCATGGATGGAAACTGCAGACCCCTTCTGTGCCCTCCAGAGAAGGGCTGGATGTTGGGATCTCCAGCAGTGCCTCAGAGCTGCCGCTGAGGAAGCAGCAGCAGAACCAGGAGCCCTCTCTCTCTCTCCCTGGGAAGACAGCCACAGCCTCTGAATCCTGCCCCTGGGTTGCTGTCAGGAGTAGCCCAGACAAGGAAGAGCAGCGTAGCTCAGAGCAGAGTCCACGAGGACTGAGGGGAAGGACAACTCTGACTTCAGACCAAGCTGCTTTGCTTCTTGGTGTCCTCAGCCCCCAAAGTCTACGTTTGGCTGGGTTGTATAGATAGCCCAGCATCTGCTTTTCACAGACACGGGGTGTATGGGGTAGAAATTGGACCTCTTTGTACTTCTAGTACATAGGCAAAGTTTTAAAAACTCTCCCTAAGTATTCACAAAGGCAATCCATATAATCTAAGTGTTCTGGTTTATCGCTGTACCTAGTAACAGGGTCAAATGATTCAGCGAAAATCTTTCTTAGTGTAATCCTCCAGAGGTAGATGAATATACAGCTGATGGATTTTGGATGTCTTCCCAAGCTGCTGCTTCAGTTGGGTCCAAAAACTTGCAATAAATGAATTTAATCAGGAAACATCGCTCCGATATGAATGCTTAATGGCACTGATTTATACTTTCAGCTGCCAAAGTCAGGAGCTAGCTTAGCAGTTGAGAGCCCACAGAGCTCAAGATTTCAGAATAAACAACTCTCCTTGGAGATTAAAGCATTGCAGAAGATGTTACCAGACAGACAGAATAAAAGTTTTCCCTCCTACTTAAAGCAGTTAACCCAGCACAGGACTGAACTATTCAAATGTATCTGAAAATGTTTCTTTAAAAAGCTGTGTTCTAACTCCTGGTCTAACTTCTTTAGACCACTGGCTGTTGTTTTGTTGGTAAGTTCCTCCAATGACTAATTTTTCTCTCACCTGCTAAAAACAGAGTTTGTAGCACTTGCAGGAGCACAGAGCCAGGAGGTCCCTGAGCTGTGCTGTAAAAGCACAGGCAGGTACTGTGGCTCTCTGCAAGGGCACAAGTTCTGTGGTTAAAGGGGGTGCTGTTTGTAAAGCAAGTCTGATTACAGAACAGCAATTCCTTCTTAAAACTGAGGCCATCTAGAAGAACACTCTGTAAACCTGTGTGGTTTGTAGGATTATGCACAGTATGAAAGACAAGAGAGAGGTGGCTGGAGAAAGATCTGTCGTTTACTGCACTGGCGCACACAGCAAAACAGCATGAGTTGCAGGCTGGCCTCCCCAAAGTTCTGCTGGTGTTCTTCAGCTTTGGTTTGCAAGGTGCCATTCGATCCTTGGCTCTTCTGCTATGATTAGACAAACCCGATCTCTGGATGTAACATACACAAACGTATTCAGCACATGCAAAATATATCTAAATATGTCCAGGTTACAAAGGGAAGGACATAAAGTCAATTAAGTTTGCCCTGGAGTAGCTTTTACTGAGCTCCTTAAGGATATATGCATTTTATGGCTTACTTATATTAGTAATCATACTGGTTTTATGCAGGTCTCCTGCTGAGTTCAGTATACAACCTGTCTGTCCACTCTAAAAGAACCAGGGCTGGGTGATGAGGGGCATTCACGTTGCTAAAACTCTTCCATTTGTTGCAGAAGTTGCGAGGAGTGGGTCGAGACAATTTGCAGAAAGAAGACAGATGATTGAAAGGCAGCTGAGAAGTTCTCTGAAAAATGAAGCGTGTCCTTCCATTAGCAGCAACTGTCTGATGGTGGTACCTGGTGAGTTACGTTAGCCACAGAAGGCTTTGTCACACATAGTAATTTCTTACATCTTCCACTCATGAGCAATTACGATACGCTCATTAATGTTGTGAGGTATTCAGGTAACATAGAGTATGGGTGCGTGGCAAAGCCAGCCCAGGAGGAAATGACAACTTCCACCTGCAGAGAAAGATCAGATGAGCGTGTAGTAAGTGAGGCTGTCAGCCACGTGCTGGGTGAGGAGGAGGAGACAGCATCCTGCCCAGCGGGTGCAGGTGGCGTGGTATAGATGCACCTTTAGAAGCCAGCCCAAATCTCCACAAACCAGTACGGCCCAGCTCACAAGGGTCTGGTTTTGCCATCTTCACTGGCTGTCCCTCAGTGTGGTTTTTGGTCTGTGAATTCCTTAATTTTTTTTAAGTAGAATGAAAATTCTCATACAAAAGTATTTTTTTCCCCCAAGCCATTTCTTCCATTAGAAGCATTGGTTTTTGTAATCAGTTTCTTTTTGCTTTACTTCAGTATCTTTTTGCAGCCCAAAAAACTAAGTCAATCAGAGGCAGATACTTAGCATGCAAAATTTCAGTGTGGATAATTAATTTAGTTTTGCAAGCTACTGAAAACAGGACCTTACAAAGGGAAGCATTAGCTAACATGAACCGTAGGCAGCACGTCCAGCTCCAGTGCGAGGCATTTCCAAACGAGCGGGCACTTCTGTAGGAGCTTTCCAGCAGGCCCCCTTTCCCTGTAGCTCGGGAGAAAGGGCTTGGCTCCCCTCTGCGCGCACCCCCCCCCCCGCCCGGCGCGGCCCAGAGCCCCCGGCCGGGCGCACCCGCGGGGGGCACGGGCCGCTATAGCCGCGGCCGGGCCTGGGCAGGGATCTGCTGCCCGGCGCTGCGCCGGGGTCCCGCTGCTCGCCGCACCTTCTATCTACGGCAGCGCTGGCATTTCGGGGGAGCGGGATTGCTCGCTGCCTGGCCGAGGCCCGCAGGGATGCGGATTTTTTTTTTTTTTTTTATTATTTCCTTGAGTGTAGGGTGCCTGGGGAGATGCCCCGGCGGGAGGCAGGGAACGCGCCGCAGACCCGCCACCCGCGTTCCTGTGGCGCTGGCCCCGCCGTCCCGCCCCGAGCCCGCCGGCTGCCCTGCAGGGGCCGCCTCAGCGAGCCGCACCTCGGCCGCCCAGGGGGCCCGCTGCCCGGCTCGGGAGCGCCGCGCTCGGCAGTCTGCGCCCCGCGGGGCGGCGGCGGCGGGAGGGCGCGGCGCGGCGCGGCCCCTTTAAGCGGCGCGGCGGCGGCGCGGGGCGCCCATGTGGAGGTGCTCCATGCCTTGTTGTCCTCCGCGCCCATTGGCCCGCGCCGCGGTGACATATTGTAATGGGCCGCCAGCGCACTGCGGGGGGAGGGCGGCCCGCAAAACCCGGCGGCCGGAGCACGGCGCCGCCGGCACGGCTCGGCCCCCGCAGCCCCCCGCCTCCGCCGCGCCTCGGCGCGAGCGCGCCGCCGCCGCCGCCCCGCGCAGCCGGTGGGGCCGTCGGGCCGCCCACACGTCGCGGCGGGCCGGGCCTGGCGGCGCGTCCCGTTCCGCCGCGTCCCGTCCGTCCGGCGCCCCTCCCTCCGCGCCGCGTCTTGCCGCCGCCCGCCGCGTAGTAGCGGGGCCGCGCCAGCGCCCGCCTGTTGTGTTTCTGTTGCCGCCCGCCATCTTGTCGCCAGCGCTGCTGCCGTCGGGGCGAGCCGCGGGGCGGCGCGGCGCCTGCGGCCGGGCCCGCGCGACCGAGGAGGCGGCGGCGGCGGCGGCCGGGGCCCCGCCATGAGCATCGAGACGCTGCTGGAGGCCGCGCGGTTCCTGGAGTGGCAGGCGCAGCAGCAGCAGACCGCACGTGGTAAGGGGCCGGCCCGGGGCCGCCGCCTGACAGCCCGCGGCCGGCCGTGGCGGGCGTGGGGACGGGGCCGCGGGGGCCGCGCCGGCACCGGGGGGTGGCGGGGCGCGGCGCGGCCGCTGGGGCTGCGGCGGTGCCGGGGCGCGGCGCTGCCGCCGGGGGCGGCGGGGGGAGCCCGCGGCGCGGGGAAGTGACAGGACGCGGGGAGCGGGGCGGGGGACTGCCGCGGCGGGAGCTCCCTGCGGGCAGGGCGGCCCCGCAGAGCGCCGGGCCGCGCCGCGGGGCGGGGGGGGGGGGAACACAGGGGCACACGGGACCGCCGGCCGCCCCCGCCCCTCCCGCGGGCGCGCCACCGCGCGCTGCGTGTCTCCGCGCCGCCGGCGGGCCGGAGGCGGGGCCGCGCCGCGTGACGCGCCAGGCGCCGCCTGCCACCACGTGCGCGCCGCCCCGCCCGCGCGCCGGGAGCGGCACCCGCCCGCCGGGCACCCCCTGGGCACCCCCGGCCCGCCGGGCAGCCCTGCCATCTCCTGGGCACCCACGGCCCGCGCGGCCCCCCCGGCTCCGCGCCGGGCCCCGGCCTCCCCCTGCTCTGCGGGCCCAGCCCGACGCGGCGCTGCGCTGCGGGGTCCCCGTCGGGGAGGCGGTGGGGCCGGGCTGGGGAAGCCCCGCGGCGGCTGCCCCGTACCGCCGGGCCGCGGTGGCTTCCCCGGCGCCGGTAGCCGCTGCCCGCCCGGCCGCGCCGCGCGTTGCTGCGGCCGGCGCCTCCGGGCCTGCCCTGGGCTCCCGCTTCTTCGGGGGCAGCGGCGCGTTGGCGGCCCTGGGGGCGGCAGCCGCCCGGCAGCGCCCGGGCCCGGCCGCCTGCTCACGGCTCGGGGGGAACGAGCCCCGCGGCGCTGGCGGCAGGTCGGCTTGTCCCTTCCCCGCCTGCTTGCTGCGAGCGGCGCTGGAGCCGTGATGCAGCATTAGCTCAGTGACACGAGTGTGTACCTGCGGCAGGAGCGGGAGGGAACAGCTCTTTGTGTGCCACTGCCGGGCTGTAGCTGCAAACCCATTGTTTCAGTGATGAGTCATGCAGGAGATAGTAGACATTATGAAGCAAGACAGCTCGGAGGCGTGCAGGGGCAAGAGGCTCCCGCAATAAGGAACAAAAATGTGGATTTACAGGCTACGGTGGTCCTCTTTTTCCAAGCCTGGCACTGGCACCCTAGCCGAGGCGGGAGAGCTGCCCCTGCAGCCCCAAGCAGGGTGGGTGGCAGAGCTCCCTGTGCCTGTGCTGAGCCCGTGACAATTTCATCGCCTTTCTTGCCAGTCAGACGTGCTTAGTGGCTGTTAGATTCGTAGCCCTTGGCTCACAGGTGGTGCGTGTGCGCTGTGTATAGTAGGAGTTACACATGGGAGAACTGCTGTTAAGCAGGATTCTTTATTTTATCTCCTGCTGCTCAAAAGACTTTAATTATTATCCAGCTACCCCAAGCTAGGAGAATGTTTTGTAAGTGGATGCAACAAGTAAGGATCTGGGATACATAGGAAGAAGCATTGCCTGCATGGCAGGAGGGGCACAGGTGACCTAGCTGCATCGTGTTGGATAACCTCTGAAGGCAGAAATTATTTCTAAGTGGGGCATGGACAAGACGATGCACCAAAAAAAAAAAAAAAAGGGAAGAAAAAAAAAAAAAGAAAATCAGGTGGGCTTTCTAGTCAGAAGGAACAGCATGCAAGGATGCATGGAGATGCTCTTTTATACCAAAGCCTGCTCCAGGTGGGACCTGCCTGGGTGAGTTTGCACAGCACACCCTGGCGCAGCATGCCCTCAGTTGTGACCAGGTGATTTGTGTTCTGCCGTGATACACACAGTTAGTGTTCCTGCTACAACAGACATCTCAGGGCTGAACTGGCTGGTGAAGCAGCAGCGTCAGTGCAAACGTGGCTACTTCAGGGAAGTTGTGAGCACCAGGAAGATGTGTGGTATGAGAGGGAGGAGCCTGTTGCTTGAACTTCAGATAACAGGAAGATATTGAGGGGAGAGTGTAAGCAGGGAAATAGCTGGGGAAGGCTGTTTGGGCAACAGTAAAGCATTCGAGATTGGCGTCCTTCCCTCGCTCCCTCACCACCTTTCTCTCCTTCCCCTTCAGGTGTATGTCCAGAGAAGTTTTACAGGCTGTGTTATACCCACAGTTACGCTGCATGACTCTGGGTGTCCAATCTGTCCTTAAAATCAATCCCATTTGGCAACAGCATTTAAAATAAAGCTGGTGTAAGGCTGCCAGGTCTAAAGTAGACAGTGGTGCTGCAGAGCACTCGCTCAGCCTCAGGCAGGAGAGCAGGATGGGAACCTGCTCAAAGTCCCTGCTGATGCAACGGCAAGTGTGGTCTGCAGTCATTCTTTGTGGGTCTGCCCAGCTGGTGTCCAGGCACTCCTACCAACCAGGTGGTAAAACACCAAGCTGTTGCTTTTTCAAACCTGGGAATAAATGAGGAAAAAGTCTTCCGTTCAGCCAGACGTTCATCGTCTTCTCTTTATGAGGAAGAAAACTGATAGAAGGCAAAACTGAAGAGGTTTTGGGGAAAGGAGGGCAGAATGGCTTTGGGAGGGAAGAGGGTTAAGGTACGGCTGGTCCCCTTTGCAAGGATTCCCAGCAACGTGGAGCGGAGTGCTGTAGTACTTGCACATGAAAACGCTGTGTGTGTGGCATAGCCGCTCGTTCTGCCTGCCTGGAGAGTGCCATGGCCACTTCCCAGCTGGACAGAGGTGGTGGAGGATTGTCTCTGTGTGCAGTTTGTGACTGAGAGGGAGAGCTTTCTGAGAAGAGCAGATGAAGAAGGATTCTCTGAAAGCAGGCAGAAGTTAGATCTTCACACTCTCCTTGGACTTGCTGGGAGGACAGGCCAGCAGCTGTTGTCACAGCTTTGTATTTTTTGTGGTTGATAGTTACGGGGGAGAAGCTTGAATAATCTCAAGCTTTGGGGAATAGTGCAGGGTACACCTGCTGCGAGAGCTCCGTGAACTAACCTGGAATGAGATCATGTCCTTCAGGGAGGAAAGTGGCGTCTGCAAAGGTGTGAAATTGACATCCAGCACATACCCCAACATCTACCCTCTCCATCCATGTAACGCACAGCACTGCATGGGATGCCAGAGAAGGCCAGCAGTGCAGGCAAGGTGGTGGTGTCGCTTGGCACCTGTGCACTGCCTCGTGCAGTGTGTGCTGCATTTCGCAGGTCTGCAAATAAAGCAGCACTTGACTCTGGAGTCAGGTCATGCTGTATTTGTCAAGGTGCTGGTTTCCATGAGCGCACATGTGGTGCCCAGGCACTTTCAAACCTGCCGCAAGTACCACAGAACATCCCATTTCTCTGGCTGTAACCGATGTCCTTGCTCGGGTCTCCATGGTTTTCCAGCAGGTATGCATGTGGCTTTTCCCACTCCTTCAGTCTTTTCCAGCAGCAGAAAATTAAACCTTAATTTATAACCAGAGCAAGTAGTCTTCTGTGCCTTCTGCTCTTTGAGGGCCGTTTGCTGCTTTGGGAAGGTGTTTGCGACACTTTGAGTTTGCTTGTGTGGCTGGGGTGAAACCTTGCGGTGGGCCACCCTGACCCACTGCAGGCCAACCCAGGCAGCTTTCAATGTGGAGCCTGCTCTGCTGTCAGCCTGTACACAGCACCGTCAATTCTCGTGTCCCTCAGTAATCAGGCACTGCCTGCAATATGGTTCAAACAGTGTTTACAAGATGTTTACCCAAAAGCCCGTTGAATATTCCATTTTATATGTATTAATATTTCAGAGAACATCATTTCACGTTGCTGAAAAAAGCAGAGTCTAAATACATCAGCTTGAGATGTACCCGTAAGAGTAACAGCTTGATAAGAGTATAGCAACATGGTATAGTTGTGATTGGGACCTCGTGGTGAAAGAGACTTCAGTGCTGTGGGGATCCTTGAGTTGTGCCATTTGTTATTAAAGCTGAGTTCAGACTTTGCTAAAACACTTGCTGAAATTTGAAGGACACAGCACAAGTAGTTGTTCTTATCTCCCAAGTTGACTGGGAGCAAATGAAATGCAAGTAACAGACTAAGAGGGAATTGTATGCTTATTAATTAAACAACTACCCAGATACATCTAACAATTTTAAATCTCTAGAATCCTTGCTTGTCATCACACTTTCACAACATAATCATTTCTGCTATTTGCTGACCTAAAACAGTGGGTTTTGGAGGCTCTTTTGCTTGTGTGCTCGTTGCACATCCCAGCTTGATTCCATGAGTAGGCTTGGTTTTGCTGCATGCTTTGTGCTGGGCTTGTGTGACTTGGAAATAGCTTTTTACAAATGCATGTGACGGATTGATGTAGATATGCAGAGAGATGCAACGAAAATGAAACTTCGGTGGTTAGGCTCATCAGCTGTACTCCTGTTCATATGTTCAGCAGACCCGTGCTCCTCCACGATGACACATGTTATGTAAATGATGATACTAGTAATAATGTTATTTGCGTGTCATTAATATGTGGGGAAAAACCCAACAGATTTGGGGGACCCAAGGGGAATAGTTGATGTTACACGTTTCTTCTTAGAATATTAACACCATGGGAAGGCAAACAATAACTGACACAGCCTGGACATGCACCATGTTGGCCACATACTTCAGTGTTTCTGATTGTTTTGGGAGTCAGGATTTTGAAGTGCTCTTGTCTTGTCCACATCTGTGCTTTCATGCTTTGTAATGCTGCTGCTGCTAACCCTTTTTCTGTAAACAAGTGGCTCACATGCATGTAAATGCGTATGTTTACACATGTACAAACCCACAAGCTGAAGTCCTTTTCTGTCTGAAATTTGCAAACTCCAGAGACATTTGGCTTGAATTAGAGGGTGGCTGATTTCTTTGAATTTAGGTTAATCCAAGAATGTTTTATGATCTAAGAAAACAAATTCATAATTGCAAGTAACTTATATTTGTTTTCTTAGTTTTTTTTCCCATAGATACTCATCTATGACCCCCTCACCTTGCACTCTCAGCTTTGCTTGATGCTGCTCAGTTATGTTTATAGCCTTTTATTTTTTTGAACATTGGCAGCCAGGGTGGTGAGCGAACAGTAAGCATAGTTCTGGTCTTTTCCCATCTCATCTAACTGCCATTTTGGCACACATCTTAATTGTGTGGGATTAATAAAAAGATGTGTGGTGACCAAAAAGATTCCCTTTGGCTGTAGTGCCACCCACCTAGTGCGGACGGGTGAGGAAGAGGACTGGCTCACACCTAGCCACTGTGTTTCGGTGATGGCCTGGTGCTGTGCTTGGTGTAGGCCTCCTCTGGTGTCGCTCAACAGGTCTTATCAGTATGATGTTGAGACACATCTCCAGAAACCCTGTAGAGCTTTTAGGCCACGGCTGGCTTTTGTCCGGCCAGCTCAGGGTGCACTGCAGCTATGCTGCAGCCCTGTAGGACACCGGTGCCACAGTGGCAGGTGGAAAAAGCTTTTTGTTGCTCAAGTGCTGGACTAGCTGTTGTGCTCGCCCTTTCCTTGTGTGTGTGTTTGTTCCTGTTCCCCCCCCCCCCCCCCCCCCTTTTTTATTTTTTTTTTTACTTTATGGTGGGTGCACACCTGGTGTAAGTAATTAGGCCTGGTGGTGGAGAGTAAGGGAGTCACACTGGCTGCAGCAGAGGACTACTTCCAGATCTTACATTGTCTGCACAGTTAATCTCTCCTCATGTGCTAAAGCAACTTTCTTATCTCATTAATTTGGGAAGCAGCTCTGCATCATAGACCCAACAGCAAGGCTGGAAGTTGGGAAGCTGCTTTCCTTAACTGGGGAGTGCACTGGCAGCTCGCTGCGCGCTGGTCTGGGGCTGCAGTTCAGGGCAGAGCCACACGTGCAGCTGCAGTTTGAGGGAAGTAAACTGCACATAAGTTGTTCTTCATTTCCCATCTTAATCCCCTCCTGTCTTTTCTACCCATACAGGCATATGGGTGTGCTTAGGAAGAGAATAATAGTACAAATACAAAATACAGTGTACAAAGTTTGCAGGCCTTCACTGAAAAAAAAAAGCCAACTTTCCTTTGATTAGCTCATAAATTGTTTCGCTAAGGGACATCAAAGCATTTTATAGTCCTCAGCTGAACTATGCAGCACTTCTGAAAGGTCACAGGTGGATGTGCTGAGGTGCAGGGTTGTGAAGTGCCTTACCTAAAGCTGTGCCTTCCTAAGGCAAGAAGTTGAGCATTCTGGTTCCCCGTCTCCTGTCTAGCTGGATGTGGAGGTTGGAATATAGAAAGCCCCAAGACTCGCTGCACATCACAGCATCTCCTGACTGGAAGCTGCCTGTGTTACATTGCAAAGGATGGGATAGGGATGAATAAGGAGTGTTTCGTACTGAAATCAGGTCTGTTAGAGTTTACCCTGCTTCTTGCTAGTTAAAGATTCCCTTGGGCTTTCCCTGTCCTTCCTTCAGCCTCTGATCTTTTTCATAGCAGCACTTGACAAGTAGTTTCCTCTGTGTTTCTGTGCTTAGGGTTGTATGCAGTAGCATGAGGTGTACCAGATGGTACCTCATGAGAGCCTACAAGGTGGCGATAGCCCTGCAGAAGGTGGTGGATGTGCCATGTGTTGGTACGTGTGTTATGCCTAGTGCATAACACAAGATAGTGCTACCAGGAGCTGTACTGAAGCACTGTTGCTGGTAACGGGATTCCTAGTGTCCCTGGGCAGTGTGATTGTGTTTCAGTCTGTAGAAGAGGCAAGAGACAGAGAGAGACAGTGCGGAGTGACCTCAGGAAGGTGGATTTGTGCCTGGGAGCTAGTTCTGCTCAGGCTAGTGAGAGATACTGGGAAAGGAATGAAATTATAGAGCTCACTCCCACCTTTCCAGAACCACCTCAGATGAACAGAACAGTCTGAATTCTGTGTTCACTGTGTGAAATTTTGGTCCTGTGCCTGATCACGTTTCCTTCATATACCTGCTTAGCTTGTTAGAAGTACATGCTTGTTAATGAAGTCTCCAAACCAGTCTCTCAAAAGACACCAGATTTCCTCACTGCAGCACAAAATACTTCTTGGTTCAGGAGCCTGGCCAGGATCTTGCTAGTGGGAACATGCTGCAGTTTTAGCTGTGATGTAGGTCGAGCTCTTGTCTGTTTGCAGGCAGCTGAATGAACAGAGACCACACCAAGTATTTGTGATGAGGAACGCAAGTTTAGTGTGTGCCTGGACCATTGGCAGATGATGCTGTAGGTTCACGGTTTTTGATGTGAGGGTGGGCGGATTCACAGTGATGCCATAGTGTGTGTTGGGGGAGGATGTGGCCTGCTCAAGAACCTGCTCTTCACCTCTGGCACCAGCACACAGAGTCGGTGAGTTAGATGTTAACTTTGGGGAGCGCCTTGCTCTATAACTGAGAGCAGTGACTCTGTGAATTCAGAGATGGCAGGGATAACTGCCCTCGTGCAGCCCATTTGGGTGATGGAGGAAAGCTTGCTACTCATGTGCATGTGTGTTGTGCTTTGATGGGCAGATACCCCTGGATTCTTACCTCATTTTCTGAGTATGGAGATAGGATTCTGATGGGTAGTCTGCACATTGCCATTCATTTCCTTGAGAAGAAAGCTGACTAGCGTGAGCAGACTGTGAAAACAATCCCTGGGACAGACAGCCCTGAGATGAAGCTGCAGCAGTGGGCTGTTGTTCTCACCAGGATCAAGGAATGTTATGTGAACTGGTGTTGAGCAAATACACTTACCTAACAGGCTGGTAATTAACCAACAGATCTGGTTTTGCCATGATTCAGTGTGTGACATGAAGTAATTTAACCTGTCTTTACTTCAGTTGCTAGTGTGTGTAAAATACAAGCAGTGTGTTGTCTGACTTAAGTTTGCAGGCCACTTGGATGCTGAGGGTCTGAGACCCGCTTGTGAGCAATGGATGAAGCAGCGTCTTGGAGTCTTCTTTGGGCACGTCAGATGCCTGGGCTTTTTGTTTTGTTTTAAGAGTACGTAGTTTGTTTATAATATGTTTTATTAACTCAGCTCATTTTTCCCATTCTTTTCTGACCAGTACATTTAGAGTGCGTCATCATTTGCTATGTTTCTGCAGACTTCAGTGTGTCACACTGTCCCAGGGCCCAAAGGGGAGACAGCGGTTTCCTCATGTGCATTGGAGCAGGTGGGGTCAGATGAAAAAGTGTTTGAGACAGCATCCCTTACAGAATATAGCTCAGCTGGTTGTCTGCCCTGGTGAAGATGATAGAGCAGAGTCAGTAGTCAATCCTGTGCTGTTGGTGCCTGCTCTGTGTGTCAGAACCAGTGCTCTTCTGTACTTCATCCTGAATTCTGCAGAAAGGCACAACAAGAGTTTTGCATCAGTCCAGCCTGCCAAGCTTTGGCGCTGCAGCAGCGACAGTGTACGCCATGCTCAGCACCTTTGGAGCTTGAAGGCACCGGGGTGGTCTGTGTGTATAAAAGGCTGTCCACGATGGTTTTATTTTGTTAGTAGTCTTGATTTGTTTTCTTTTCCTTTGTAGTACTGCTAAATCCTGGCCCATTCTTTCTTTCTTCTGTCCACCAAGAGTTAGTTGTAACTAAAATGCAGCTAAAATGACTGTGGAGCTGAATCAGGGTTTCAGTTAAGCGCTGGAATAGCAAATTAAGCACAATGTAAATTATCCATAGAGATTTGAGAAGCTGTTGCTTTGAGAAATGTCTGCCAAGTATTATTTAGTTTTGGTTGATTCTTTTCTGGGGCTTGGGAGGTGAACTACAAGATTTCTTGAGGGTCTTTCCAACCTTCCTTTCTGCGTTCCAGGAGCTGTGATGGTTTTGTTGAAAGGAAGTGCTCACTTTCTTGCAAGCCATCTGTCTCCATGAAGTAAGAATAAAGCATGTCTGCTCCCTGGATTTTATCAGGCAAGAGGATCACCTTGTCATTTCTCTGATTTATTTCGGGTTTGGATACTGAGGCCACTGATTTCTAAGAGTTACAGATAAGTCCATCATGCTGAAACCACTAGTGGTCTGTATTGGTTGGTGCTAAGGAGGGATAGTTTATGTGAAGCCTGATTTTTCCTTTGCTTTTACAGATACGATCTAAATGTGTCATCATCCTCTGGCTGAGAAAATGGAGATGCGAGTATTTTTGTTGTTCATAGTGAATGGTGACATCAAGTATAGGTAAGGTAGGAAGAGTGCATGGTGTGCCGGTATAGTGAGGATAGCTCAGCACATCAGGTAGATCTGCTGTGTATCAGGTAGACGTTAGGGTCTTTAAAACTCTGAAATCAAAATCTCAGGAGGGCTGGTGTAGTTTTCACTCCTCTGGAGTGTATCACAAGCTTCTGATTTCTAATTGTGGAGCATTTCAGTGTCCTTTGTGAATAGCGTACTTTTAAAATACGTTTTAGTCTTTCTTTAAGAAGATAATGCAGCCCAGTCTGTGTGAGTAAGAAGAAAAATGGGACATTTTGGGAGCAGGTTGACATCTGAACACAGCACCTAGATGCAGCAGCAGCAGTAGTGAGCCGTCCTATTGAAGAGTCATCAGGTGCCTTGCAACCAGCTCTTTACCATGATCTTGCTGGTGAGGGCCTGCTGCAGCCATGGGCACAGCTGAGAGCCTGGAGGGTTTTGGGGAGTAGAGCTGTGTCTTGGGGCTGCCACGTTACTGATGGAGAAGCAGCGGTGCAAAGGGATGGACACCAAACAAAATGGTTTTAGCAAAGATGGGAGAGAAAAGTTGGGCTTGTGTCATGCTGTTGGCAACCAAAATTCAGAGGGGCTCAGAGGAAGGGATCACAATTTCAAAGGGGTCTCAATCCCCCAGCTTGTTACTAGGTACTTGCAAGTGCCAGCAGCTGTTTGCTGGCGTAGCCTCTTGTGTCAGCAGCATTAGTTATGACTCAGAGTTTGCCTGGCTCAGGCTGAGCATTACTGGTCTCTGGTACTGCTGACTGTTCTTATCTTCCCTTTCCTGGTTCTCCCCTGCAGAGTCTGGGACCTGCAGAAACAGAAATTAACCTTCAGGCTCCAGCCTGCCCTTCCTCTTGGCATGGTGGTCCACCTTGCTGAGTGCAGCTGGGTCAGCCTCAGAAATGGAAAGTATCTGGAGACTCTTTTCTGTCCCCAGCGCTTTCCAGGAGTGACTGCTGCGGGTGACACTGCTGCAGAACCAGGGTGCTCTTCTCTGGGTCTGTAGCACTTCATCATGTGCAGTATAAGCTCCCAGAAGCATTGAGTGATTCAGAGAAACATTTCAGACTATTCAGAAGATTACACCACAAAACTGCCAGTGCCTAACTGTTCATGTAGTTAAGTAATATTCACTCTCTGTACTGGGGAGAGACCTTTAAATGTACATAGAGGTGAGATGCTTGATGATGCAGACACATGCCATTGGTACATGCTGAGTACTGACAGTGTCCACAGTAAAAAACAGGAGCATTAAAAAGGGCACTGAAATGCCTTAAAGGCGTGTTCAGGCAGTGCTCTTGCAGCATGACTTAGGTGGGAGGCTCAGTGGGGTACCCTGGCTGCTGCCAGGCCACGCTGCCCACCCTGGAGGCATGTGCAGTTCTGCCTGCACGGCGGCTCTCTTTGCTGGCAGTGCTTGCTCTTACAGACCGGTGGCATTTCCAGGGCAGGCAAAAGGGAGGAGATAAATTTAAACCACAGGGATTATTTGGTAACAAAGTTAAGAGTGCCTGGCCCTGTGTGTTCCTGGCCCATCAGGGCCCTAAGCACCAGTCCACCCAGTCAGGAGCACTAAACCTTTCAGTGTCCTCCTCTGACAAGATTTGCTGTTTCATCCTGTTGCTGCTGGTGTTGCTGTTGTCCTCCTTTATGGTGTACCACCTTGGTGGCTTGCCTGGGAAGCTGAGGTCCCCTGCTGTCATGACCTGGGCCTTTTGGCAGGCAGTGTGGTGTGGGCAAGGTGAGGTTCCCTGTCCCCTCGTGCCTGGGTTGTGATTCAGACCCCCTGAGGGTTTGCAGGGCCAGTTCACTCCCTTGGTTTGTTTGGTCCTCAGTCCCTTTGATGAGAATATCAAGAATGAGTGGAAATTATACATAATCGTGGTGTGCACCTTCTGGTCCAGTTGTCCTGCTTAGCACAAGAAGATGCCCTAAGCCTTGTGTGCTTCCTATGTACTGGGCTTGCAGAAGCTCATGTACCGCGTGTGCTACACGTGAAAGAATGAGCTGTGCGTGTCTGAGCACCCGGCACACTAGTTACCATTCCGTGTTTTCATCTGTATCTGTGGAGGAAGGTGGGTGAACTTACTTTGTATGGAAAACCAAAGAGCTCTAAGGGGGCTTTTTTAAAAGGGAGTCTTCAATTTGTTTGCAAGGTGTAAGTACAAAGTGAGCAGGAGCCAAGAGATCTTCATGGCTCGATGGAAGCATTTCTGTCCTGGAGGGTTGTGTATATGTTAGGAAGAGATGGCTTACAGGCCCTTCAGTCCTCTTACTGGCAGGAGGGGTTGGTAGTGTGGTTCCGTTTCGCCTGTGGATGAGTCAGACAAGAGGATGGTGGCTCACTGGTGTCAGATTTTGGCTAAAAAAAAAATAAAAAATCCTTGAAATAAACTCTTTAGCTCAAGGGAGCTCAAGATTTGCAACACCAAAGGCCTTGTTGGCAGCATGTCAGCAGCCTGAGGGCTGCACCTGCTTCGCAGAGACATTTACATAAATATTGCTGATCAGTAATGCATGCTTGTAACCTTACTTTCCTGTTCTCTTGGCTTCCCCGATGAATGAAAATTACTTGTAGGAATTTCACTGCTGACTCCTGCTCATGCGCTGGAAAGCATTGCCATCACTGCAGGTCTCCTTTCTAGATCCTCTCCTCTGCTGTCACGTTACTGCCAGGAGCCAGTGCAGGAGTGAATTCAGCATGGGCAGGTTCTGCTGTCCTCATCAGACCTTGAGCAGTGCCAGGAGCTTCCATTAATTTACTACTTTGCTTCTGCCCTCCTGTCCGGCACAGTGCAGTTTTACGTCTGTGTGGAAGTTCGTGGTCTTTCATCTGGCCGGTGCCCGGCAGGGGCTGGTGCTGGGTCGGCCCCCCGTCGCTCTCCCTCTCCCAGCGGCTGCTACCTGTGCTACCCTGGCGCTGGCTGCGTGGCCAAGCGCGCACATGGAAAACACGATTAGTCAGCAGGTCACCGGGGTTGAATTTCCTCATGTGTCCTGAGCCAGGGCCATCGCGTTGGCTCTGGCTGCAAACCAAGCAGCAAAGTGGAGCAAAAGAATTGCAGACAAAGGGCTTTTATTTATTAGTTATTAATGTTGTTCAGTTGAACCAGTCTAAAGTCATCAGTAGCTCAGATTTATGTTGTTTACATCAGGGGATTCCTGCTGGGGTTTTTGCCACCCTGCCCTGCTTTACTTCTTCCTTTAAGGAAATATTGATAACTACCCTGAAATATTTTGAGAAGATATAGGGAAATACTGCATTCAGAGTCTGAGCTTTTGCTTAAGCAACCTCCTGTTTTGGAGTCAGTCAGATCTTGAGCCCACTGACCCTCCTACTTGGTGCTACAAGGACTTGAATTTAAATTTTTGATTTGAGTCTCGGGCATCTGTGGGAGAACTGCTCTTTGGGTGTGAAATCCTTGCAGATCACTGGATTTCACACTGTGTCTTCCCAAGTGCTGCAGAGTCAGAGACTGGAGATGGAGCCCTGGTGCTGGAGCTTGATCCAGGTGTTGCATACTCTTCCTGTAGGTGCTGGACAATATTTACCCTGTTAGCTGGGTGCTTGACCTCCTTTGTGGTCTCTTAAGGTGTGTGTGTGTTCAGGCTGTTGCTGCAGCTGAGAGTTGAGCTAGGGCTGTTAGTGTTTGTAAGGTTTGAAGTTCCCCTCCTTCCCCGCTCCGGCAGCTGGTACAGTGCCAGGTTGGCCTCCTTGAAGCTCACACTGCCTCTTTTCGGCACTCCTTGCTGGCCTCCTCTGCCTGAGGCTCCCAGATGCTGTGCTGCAGGCTTGGTGTGGCTCTGGACAGACTTCAGGCAACCAGCAAGCAGAGTTGGGCCAAAGTGCTTTAATGAAGGCTGGAGGAAATATGATGTATGCTGTAGAAATCCTGGGCTGAAGGGAACTTCAGGAAATCACTTTGTGAATCTGGGGCAGTGACGCTGTGTGGTCACATGTACCAAAGGTCATTCAGAATCAGGAATAAGAGTTTTGTTTCCTTTATTCTTTCACTTGCTTTTGCACTACACCCCTCAAAATCAAAAGCTGGGTGAGAAAGGACCCAGGCAGCGGCCCGGCCCCTGGGGTGGTGTTTGAGGAGGGGGCAGCTCCATGGCTGGTGAGATTGCCTGACGGGGGGGGGGGGGGGGGGGGGGGGGCGGGGGGGGGCGTCGGGCAGGGGCTTTTCCCCTTGTTCCACTTGTATTTAATATAGCTGCTTCCTGAAGATGACTGGGAGTCCAGAGTAACCTGCTAATTCCAGGTTGCAGGATACATGCTTTTCTATCAAATTTCCTAAATATACACTTGAACTTCAGTGCTTAGGTCAAGCCCAAGCTTCTCCTGTGGACAGGCTCTTCCAGGATGTTTCTTGGAGCTTCCTCTGAAATACCTGATATTGGCCACTGTATAAGACAGGATACTAGACGGTGTGCATCATTTCTCTGATCCCTTGCTTGATGAAGTAAGGGTTTATTTTCCAAATATTTGTATATTACTATGAAGAAGTCATAGCTCCAAGCATGCTCGTTCTACGCTATTTTTTTGTTGCAACTCTGTGGAGGCTGTCAGGAATGGGATCTGCTGAGCTTCATGGACAGTGGATTTGGAGATATTTGATTAAGGCTGTGAGATGTCTAGATGCCAGGGCCACTGGCGCCACAGGACTTGTATAAATAAATTTTGTTTGTGCCATGTTCACACAATTAAAGCTGGAGACCTGGATCACATTTAATTAAGTTTATTTTGCTAGTCAGGCCACACAGATCTCATTTACTTTGTCTGGTGTTCTGAAAACATATAGGAATGTTTGCACATCAAAGCCAAGTTTGAGCTTGACTAAAATCCACAACACTAAAGAAGTGCCCTGGTGGGTTTGTATCAGTGTAATGTCCATTGAGCTAAGATTTACACTTAATAGTATAAAATACAAGGTATTTTAACCTAAGGAGCCTGTGCTGCCCTGCGCTGGTGGTTGGTTACAACCAGCTGCAGTCCTGCGGCTGCTGTTTATCTTGGGTATCCTGGGTCAGTACTGGGAGCGGGGGATGCCTGGCTCACAAAGTTTCCCTGTCTTCCCTGCTCTGGCTGTAGTTTGGGAGGTGATCCTGAAACACAGAGTTTTTCCCAGGATGCTGTCAGTCAGGGCTTGTCTCTGGGCTTGTCTTTATCTTGCTGGAAGTGAATGGCAGCGTTGTCCTGGGGCTGTCACGGGGCCGGGGTGGGCTCCTTGATAACGTGCTCAATAGCTCTTTGCCTGTTTACAAGTAGAAAAATAATTGAAAATGTTTTGTTGTGGACTGATTTCTTCTGCTATACAGTAGAGCACAGTGATGTGTTTACATATGGGCACGAGCAGAGAGGGTTTGGGAAGGTGTTGTAGAAGTAAGCATTGTGTGGGGTGCTGAGTCCATCCCTGCAGGCTTGCGCAAGGGCAAGTGAGGACGGATCACGTCCCTACACTGGATCCTTCCAAGGAGAGCGGGCACAGGCTCCCAGCCATGTCCTGCCACGGCTCTTGAAGGTCCCTTAATCTTGTTCAGCTCAGTACTGTTTGCCCTTGGCAGAAAGGCCTTGCAGTTTGTGCGTTGGGCCCTTGGGAGTGGGAAGTGACTGGATGAGGCCATTTCTCTCCATGCGGTGCTGAGACAGGATAGAAGGAGATTGGCTGGGTGGTGTCTGGCTTTTTGTCTGCATCCCTGGAGATGATGGGGTTGCTGCAGACAGTGGAGGAGCCAGGACTCATGTTGTCAGCTTGGTCTCAAGAGCTGAATGTGGGGGCAGCACGTGGTTTATGTTTAAATAGTCAGTGCTGGAGTGGAAGAGCAATGAGTGGAAGGTGCAGCACGGCTGGGACACCGGGTGGATCTCCAGGGGTGCAGGTCCTGCCATGGGCCGGGCTGCGTTACCTCCAGGGCCTCCACTTCCCTCTCAGAAAGGCAGGCAGTTAAGCACCAGCCTGGTATAGAGGCCTGTGGATGGGGAAGGTCAGGGAAGCACCATTAATCACTGTTGGTGTTTCTCTTTCAGAGGAGAATGAAAAGCACGAGAAGCTGGAGAGGGAGCAGGAGAAGAAGGCTGGCAAGGCCAGCGTGCCACGGGCGAACAGTGCTGCTTCCCTGGAGGAGCCCCGGAGTGAACTGCTGGTGCCCATCTCCCCGCCAGCCCCGGCCCCTCCACCGCCCCCGCCCCTGGCAGCCCCCATTTCTGTCATTCCCATCCCTGTTGTCACCAGCCCCCCCCAGCAAGCAGCACAGACCACCCTGTCCCCACCGCTTGTGCAACGCCACCAGCCCCTCGTAAGCACTCCCGGTGTCACTAAGGAAGCATCTTCGGTTGCACCAGTCATCCAGAGGCCGCCAGGCCCACTTCTGTCGGACGGGAAAGCTGCTACACCCCCGTCAGGCAGCCCGAAGCAGCTCCAGCATTACGCGGCACCGGTCCTGGCCATCTCCCAGCACCATGTGGTTCAGCAGCCCATCCAGCCCCAGCCTCACCAGCCCCTGCAGCACCCGGGAGCACCCCCACAGCTCGGTGCTCTGAAGCTGGCTCCAGTGGAAGACACAAAACCAAATGAGCAGAAGAAGAGACCTGGAGGGTGAGTGCATCTTGTGTCTGGAGGCTTCTGAGGGACCAGACAAAAACGATACCGAAAGCTGCATCGACCTGGAGCAGCTATGGCTTATGCAAAGAGTTGTCAGATCAGAAATGCCAAGATCCGTGGATGTTTGGATGTCTGGCTTTTTGATAGCAGGGTTTCTTAGCTTGATGGTTTTTATTTTTTCTCCCTGACTACACACTAGAATTCTGTACAAGGATTTCTTTTTCCAAGCCAGGACTGTATTAGGAAGCAAGTCCCAGCACTGCCTGTCTGATTTCAGGTGCCATCTGGTATTATGTTTGGCAAAAGCTCTCTGCTTATACTGGTCAGGGAAATCATGCAGCAATACTGCTTGCAGGAACTGTCTTGAAAACTGGGATGTGATCTGGGAGGTTTCATTTCCCAGGACAGAGATCACCATAGCTGCTGTTTCGATTTCTTAGTGCTGTAAGTACTAAGGGCCTCCTGCTTGTTCAGAACTCCTGCAGCTGGAAGGGACTGAAGGCTGTTTAATTTGTCCTCACCCTCGGACAGGACTTGTGACTCTGATGTTGCTCCAGGTTAGTGTTTGTCTAACTTGTTCTTAAGGACTTTGGCTGGTGGAGACCGTCTTCTCCTTAGGCGGTTGTTTCCAGACCACAGTATCCTAATACGTAGTCTGATAATATTTCTTGTGGACTGGGAGAACAAATCGTTCCTTTTGCACCAAGCTTTTACCTATTTCCCTTGGCCCCTCAGTCTTCCTTCCTGCAGGATAATGACTTGGATCTATTTAGTCTTTCCTCTTGGGCCATGTTGTCTAGACCTCTGACCATTCTCCTGACTGTCTGCAGCTGGTAGATAACTCTTAGCGATGGCATTTAAAATGGTATGCTAATCCCACAGAGCTTGGGTAGAAAATCGGTCTGCACGTCTTGCCTGTTCAGTGCAGCAAAGCAAACGTGCCCAGTCAGGTGTGGGGGTCTGGTCAGGAATTCAGAGGAGATGCCGCTAGGCAAAATGCCAGCTGGAGTCCTCCTCTTCCTGTACAGCATAGCAGTGGTGGCCTTGTCCCACTCCATCATGGCTCAGGCTGCCATGCTGAGATATACCCAGCAGAGCTGGCTGCCCTGCTGGTGGCTCCAGTCCTCCCAGCCTGAACAAGTGCCAGCAGAAGAGACAGAATGCAGTCCTTCTCTAGGCTGGTGACCTGCCTGGGAGAAGACTTTTGGCCAGGTCAGAATCTGGCCTTGCCTTTTTTGCTCCCTCCTGGATGGAGCTCAGCATTTTGGATGTTTCAGAAGGTCAGGGTGTAGCAGTTCACACTCTTTTCCCCAGGTCCTCTTGTCCTCATGGCATTTGCTTTGAGCTGCAGTGCAGAACCACTGTAACCCAGTTGTGAGAGAGCACGAGTGCAGGGCTGTGAATTGCTGCTGACTTTCTCTGTGGACGAACTCCGTGCAAGGAGTGGTAGTTTCACTATCATCTTGTGGGAGCAGGAAGAGATGTAAGATGTAGTGGACAAAAAAAGGGTTCATAGTGTCCTTTGGGATGTAGAGATCCCAAAATGCATAGAAGGAAACGGTGTAAGTAATATAGATAAGAATTTGTAAAGATAATGGTCTTTGTAAAACGCCAGTGTAATTCCTCGAAGATAGATTGTGATCTTTAGAGCTTGTCTACAGAATGCTGCAGAAACAATGAGTGTATTTGTGCTTTAATCAAGTGGACCTGTCATTGATGATGTTGTGTGGGTTCAGGTGGGTGTAGAGGGGGTTTCTGACAGCACAGGGGTGCTGGTGAAAGCTGTAGGGAGTTTTGCTGTCTGAGTAGCAGCTGCCCCATCCACAGGCAGTGGGATGGCTGCAGCTGCACCAGCAAACTGCTCTGGTCCCATCAATCCAAGCTTTGCTCCTGGAAAGTTGGCAGGGCTGTTGTCCAGCATCACTGCTGTGTCTGTGCTGTAGTCAGAGCATTTTACCATGCAGGAATTCTAGATCTCTTGGCACAGGCGCAGCAGAAGAATACCTGTCTGATGCTGAGTGAGTTGCAAAGGTTTTCTGAAATGCATTTTGATGGTTTACCCCAAGGTGCATGCTTCTTATCTCCCCAGAATTACTCCTTTACACATAAGCATGGAAAAGATGTCTTTTTCTGCTTGTAAATGTTTCATGAGAAAAGGCTGTCAAATATTTGGTTTTAAATACTTAAATATTTATTAAATATTAACGTACCTCCTGAAATGCTCACCTCAATATCGGTGTATTTTCAGCGAAAGGCAACCAATTACTTTGCATAGTGTATGGAAGATATTTGAAATCTCCATGTGTCTGCTAATGTACTTCATCACCACTGTAGCTGAAAAACTAAGACAACATGAATTTGTTTGGCTTTTCCTAAAAGTATTCCTCTGGTTCAGAGGGTGGGGACAGACCAGAACCCCAAAACCCAGAAGCTCATCCTGATTCTTCCTTTAGCAGTGACTGGAGGATTCCTGGATTCCTTCATTCCATATTTATGCTCAGCTGTGTTATTTCAGGCATAGTAAAAAACTAAAGCGGTTTGAAGTATGTCTGCCAAGTCCCATACACTTTAATTTGGAACTACATAAATCTTACCCCACTGGAGTGTAGGCGCAGATCAGAAATGGGTCAGAATCTGGGCTATCTAGTACTGTATACATACGTATAATTCATACTTTGTGTCTTTCCCTGTTGTTGTTGGTAGCCGTGTCTGTGTATATATACACACACTATAGTTGTTTGGATCTTGTGTGCAGTATATGCATAATGCTTATCCCACCTGAAATGCTTGTGAAGTACGGATTTTATCTTGATACAGTATAGGTAGAAATATATATGCAGCTAATATTAAGACAGTGATATCTGAACACCTCTGTTGTTTTTTAATATTTACCTGTATATCGTAGACACACACACACACTGCTGAAAGTATAGATTGAATGGCAGTAGTTTTAAACCTGACACTGAGTTTATCTTTGTTCTGTTTGGGTTACAGGGTTGGGACCAGGGAAGTACATAATAAATTGGAGAAGAACAGGTGCGTAGAAAGCCAGGGGTTTAATTTTTTTTTTAATTGTAATTCCCCTTCTTTTTTCTTTTTTTTTGGCCTATAGTCTGTCAATATTTGTTTGGCTTTGGTATTTTTTGTTTGTTTTTTAACAAATAACCTGAACAAAATTCTTAGTGACTTCTAATGAATCTTGCAGTATCGCTTTGCTTTCTTACAGCTCAGTTCTGCATCTCTTGCTTCCCAGTATGTTTTACTTAACTGTGTAACTGCATTACAATAACCCTGCAAAGCTCTGATCCCGCAAAGTAAATCCCCACGTGCATAACGGTGTAACTTGATGTAAAGCAATAAAATAGCGAAGATCAGGGGTCAGTGTACAGTGTGAATACAAAGTAAAGACCAGTTCCTGATCCAAAACTCGCAGAAATCTAATTAACCAAATTGGAAGCATGGTGAAAGTGGAAGCCACAGCACAGGGAGATACTTCATTTAAGACTGCATGATGGTTTCCTAACAAAGTTAGGACTAGAATCCAGGCATACAACCCCACTGTCTTTCTGCTGGATTGAGCTGGTTCAGTTGTAATCATGCAGGTAGTCTCGGTGACTGCTATGCACATGTGTAAGTGCTTTGCTGGATTAAGGCCCAAATTAAGCTCTAGCCCTCTGCTAAACTGATTTCTAGTGTGTACTCCCACAAGCTGACAAACCACCTGTGTTCTCTTTAGACGTGCACATTTGAAAGAATGCTTTGAGACATTAAAACGCAACATCCCCAATGTAGATGACAAGAAGACCTCAAACCTCAGCGTCCTAAGGAGTGCCTTGCGATACATCCAGGTATGTATAGCGTTCGGGTTACTGTTGGCTGTCATTGTATAGCAGTTTATCTACTGAAACCAGACAAAGGTGCTGACTTTGCTTAAAGCAAGTTTCTTATCTTCTTCCTGTAGTGGAAAGGAAAAAGGGGAGAGAAAAACTCCCATTCCTCCCTCTCCTCCCGTGTGAGCATAGTCATTTATAAACTCCAGATTTCCAGAACATTTGGATCATCTAGGAACACTTGTTTCATGCATATATATTATATATTATACTAGAAGTGCCTTGTAAACCACCGGTAATCCATAGCAGTGATGGTGATGCAGCAAACAGATAATTCAGATGATCTTTAAAGGGGGATATCCAGGCTGTATAAATTTAAGCTGCTCCTTTTTGGACTAAGGTGAATTTTATAATCTGTATGTTTGGGGAGGTTTTCTGTTCGATTAACCAAAACAGGCAGACTTCCACAATGGTTTTGAATGTCTCAAATTTTTGATGAGGTGGAAATGTTAAGTACAGGTCATTTGCTTGGAGTCTGGGAAAGACTGGAATTTGGGGTTGCAGCATGAAGCTCTAGGTGGATGGGGTACCAAGAATGAGTCTGTGAGGAAATAAAGGTAAAATTGAGTTGTGGTGTTCACAGACTGAGTGAAGTAATTGTTAGTTTGCTTGTTTAGTGTTTGTGGAAGTGGTTAATGGTAGCACAAAAGAAATTCTTAGAGTTGTCCTCTGTGACTGTGAAATGAATAGCATGTAATGCAATTAAAATTCATCTGGAAAATGGAAGAGTTGCTAAATTTGTAGTGCAAGTGGAGAGCGCTGATAGACCTCATACATTTTGCTGGAATAAAGGGTACTGAGGATATTCACAATGGGCTTTTCCACAGTAAAGTGTCATCTCTTTTCCTCGTTTTCTTCCCAGTTTCCTCAGTCTTTCTCAAATACCATTTCATTCCTGTGTTCAGAAGTGCTGCACATTGACCACTTGCATCAACTTTACTTTGGAGACTTAAAAATGACTCATCACCTTTCAGATTTAGAGCAGCTCAGCCCTTCTCATTAGTCTTCACTGGTGACTTCCCTTGAAGAGCCTTTGGTTAGGGCAAGTTCTAATGGTACCCAGGTAATGGAAGATGGCAAAGAAAAGGAGAAAATCTATTTTGCTTAAAGTAGCCATTTTTGGAGATGTGCTTGTATTGTAGCCTAATGGGCATTAGAAAAGATCTGAGCCTTTAATTTGATTTCAGGTAGGCTGGTGTTGGTAGAGATGAGCTTCCGTTAGCAGTAAGGGAGATGGAGTGACCCAGTCACCCACTGTCGCATTTGGGGGTTGAGTCCAGAGTCAGCATGTCATGAAGAGAGCTGTTTCTGGCATGGTAGCTGACACTCTGTGAATATTGATACAGGTGCAGACGTATCTGTGAGCAGACTCTGCACTCTGGCAGCACTTTTATTCTGTGCTTTTGGAAGACAGCTTAAAATTCTCTTTGAGGATGTCAGGGATGAATGATTCTTCCTCTTTCTTCTCTGGGTCTGTTGTGAAGTGTTTTGAGGCTTAGATGCAGTGCAGTTTTATGCTACCTACAAGTGTATGTACCAACATCTCCGCAAGTTGCTAGGAATTAAACTCATCAAGACCTCTTAGGAAGTGTAAACTACTTGTATGATAGTCCAGAAATTACTCCGATTCAGAATGGCATTTTGTTTCCTTTTAAGTTTCTACCACTCAGGGTCTGTTTCAGTTCCACCTTTGAATTGTTTTTCCCATCATGGATCCATTCTGGGAATCAGAATAGCTTGGATCAAGTCTGTTGCCCAGCTACTCTGGTGTGCCTGTGCTGTTCTGTGTGCCCATCATCTGGGGCTGAAGGGGGTCTCAGGGTGGTGAAATTGCACTGTATGTAATCATTCAGTGAAGAGAAAATGCAGAAGTTCTGATGGTTAACTGTAATATTTACATCCCGGTATCGGGGACTGTCACACCATAGGTGGCTGTAGCTGCACAGCTCTGGTTTACCTGCTGCACTGCCTGTGTGCACCACAGACATCATGGATTGCAGGAGAAACTGCTGTGGTGACTTGTCTTCGGGTGTGTAATGCCAGTGTCAGCATCCCAAACCCCCGGCTGCCCACATTACCTGCAGGATGGCTTTGGGGAGCACCAGGGAGCAGCCCTCCACTTCTCCCACCAGTTCCAGTGCAGAGAAATTGAACCCACTTATCCAAATGTTGTCTCTGTAGCTTTCCACTTACAGGGTAACAGGGCTGGTTTTGTGGTGGACACGTGGAGTTGGGGTGCTGCAGGACCCCAGCACTGAGCGGGCCCCGCTGGGTGGGAGAGGAGGCTGGGGGGTAAGGTGCAGGTGGGGTGCAGGAGGTGTCTGCAGGAGCGAAACCCTGCTAAATCCCTGAGGCTGTGGGCTGTGGGCACAGCACCTGCTCCCTGGGCAGGGGTCTGCCTGGACCTGGACATGCCACAAAGGAGAGCTGCCCCGTGTGACAGCCCAAGGGTGGCCACAACCATGCTGCTGCATCCATCTGTCTGTCCATCGGCCCTGGGCTGCTGCCGGCAGAGGGGGAGGAGGCTAGTGGGTCAGCCAGCCTGCGGCCGGGTGCTCACCTGCCATGGTGGTGAAGGTCGTGGTGACCTCAGGCCTGCCCCGGTCACCTTCCCCTCTCCTTTGGCAGTGAGCTGCAGTGCAGTGTCCACATCCACGTGTGCAGCGAGCACATGGCGAGCGTCAGCCCTCCTGTGGTGTGACTGCCCACCCGGGGTGGCTGGCAAGTGAGCTGGTGGGCTGCGTGGCCATGCCTGACCCGGCACCGGCAGCTGGGCTGGCTTGCTGCCCCGCGGGTGATGGACACAGCATGGCCATGCTGCTTGTGTAACCTCCTGGCTGGTGCAGTCTGCTGCTTGCAGTGCCTGGCCTTCTCCTCCTTCTTGTGGGCGGTGAAAGCGTCTCTGGCAGCTGCTTGCTCGAGTTCGCAAGCGGCAGGGAGTATCCTGAAGCAGAGTGTTTTCCTTGGCAGCAGCTTCGCCGTGGGTCTGCGTGCCTGAATCACGGGATGCAGTTGAGCTAAAAATTTGAGTGCTCTGTTTGTTTGCCTGAAAAAACCCAGATTATGAGAAATCTGATTTGAATTTTCAGAATTCAAAATTAAAAATTAATCTTAAATATTTTTTTAAAAAAATCATTTTGATTTTAGCTTATATCTTTCTCAAGAAAAATAACTCACGTGAGTATGGGGATGAGATGAACTGCTTGCAGATGATGCTTGTCTCTCCCCAGGGGTTACAGAGAGCATAGGTGGGACTGCGGACTGGGCTGGGACACCTCTTACCAGCTGAGGAGGGGTGAGATGAATCCCAGCCTAATCTGCAGGCAGGAGCACAGAGTTGGTCATGATTACAAGAAAAGAATTTAACAAACCATTGCTTTCTTGGCAGCAAATCATGCACCAGACTCGGCGTGTTTCACTTGACAGGCTTGGTGCTTACCTCTCTTTCTTGAAAAGAGAACAGGGGAATTGTACAAAGGAGATTAAAAAACAAAACCTCTTACTCTCAATATAGCAACGTAGTTTTTCAATAAAGGGGGAAAACCCCACCAAAAAAACAAACCCAAATGAGTCTTGCAGAGGAGGAGTGCGGCGTGCCAGCCCTGAAGCTCTGCTTGGCTGATGATCTGTGCCCGCAAGGAGTATGATGGTGCACTAATTGTTGCAGCCTCTCTTCCTACAAAATCCTTTTTCCCTTATTCCAGCTGGAACTTCTTGGAAACAGACTGTTTGTTTCCTTGGCTGGATTTAAATATTTGTATCTGCATCAAATCAGATAAGTCAGAAAGTTAAATTCCAAACTTCCCATGGAACTGTTACTTTAATTTATCCTTAGAGCTGGGCTTGTGCTTTGCAATAGTAACTTAGAATCTCTGCGATTAAACACACTGTTGCACAAAGGAAATTAGGCTGAATGCAGCTGGAAGTTAATAATCCTTTTAAATAGTGATTCAGTTTTAGGTGGTGTAGGCTGTTGTGCTGTGGCTCTGGGGAGTTGTCCCGGCGGGTCACAGCAGCGGGGTGGGCTCTGGTCCTGAGCGGCAGAGCCTGTGACGAAGCACATTTGTTATGTGAGCTGCTTCGCCTGGCATTCTTCGCTCTCCTCCCAGCAAGACATGAGTGAAAATGCTGGCGACCTCTGGAAAGTTTCTAAGATGCATGAAGTGATGTGGAAAAAAAAAAAAGTGGGAAGAAAATGTTTTTGCTTTGAGAGAGCAGAGCCCCATCCCCTTGGCTGAGGCAGGCCACTGACACAGTGTCCCCCAGCAAGGACCAGGCAGGTCAAACCTGTCACCTCACCAGAGAGCCACTCTGTGAGGAGGAATTGCACCACGCTTCACTTGTGCTGGAGCAGGCGCTGCTGGTGTGGCTGGGGAGCAGGGCCCTGCACAGAAGACGTCAGACACAGTTCATAGCCAGGACATCTGTGCAGCTGGGTGTTTTGATTTGATTCTCTTTGAAGGATTCCTTGCCTGCTAGGAAATGTTGTAATCATCTTAGTTGGAAGCTAATTGAAGCCCTTAAGCAAGACTGTTTTCTCTTCTGTGTTCTCAAACTGTGCCTGTCACTATGGCACCTGAACACCTTCCAGTTTCAGGGGTTATTTTCTGTTGCATATTTAGTGTAAGATGACCTCCAGGCGATTTGCTCACCAGGTGATATCGGGACAGCCAGAATGAGACAGCTCACGAGCAGCATAGCCACAGTCTAGCAGATTTCAGATCACACTGCAAGTCCTGCTTGTTCGCCGTTTTCCCCAGTACAGCTAGAGTCAAATACTGACTAAATAATAACGTGCTTACAAAATATTAGACAAAGCTGAGCTTCCCTGGGTGTGCAAAAGACATAGAGTAAAATCCTTTGAAGACTGCAAAGCAGGGCGCCGCTGCGATCCAAACTTCTGCACAGGCTGCTCAGATGTTTCAAAAGTATTGGCGGGGGGGAATGCTGTGATGGTAGATGTTGAGCCTTAGTCCTACAGAGAGGAGTATTTGCTCCATTTAAGGAATGGACTTTACAAATTTATAGACGTCATCTACCAGTCCTACTTGCTGCTTTTGGGATTAGAGAGAGAAAATAGCTGTGATGAACTTATAATTAAAATGTGACCAATTTGTCATTTATTGCCTTGGGAAGGAGCAGGAAGGGTTGAATTTCTGTCTCCCCCAGGAGCTGGTGTTGGCATTGTACCCCATGTCCCACTGACTTGATGGGCACTGTAGCAAGGCCACTGGCTGGCAGTAGCAGAAAGCTTGCCTCTTGGGCCATGCCTGTAGATTCCCAGGAATCACCCAGATAAATATGTGATGCAAACCAGTCTTTTGATTTTTCTGGTTGTATGCACTTAGAGAAGTGTATAAGTGAGTGGCAGAGCCATTCAAAAGCTACAAGACAGCTTGTGTGGACAGGCTGCAGGCTTCTTGCTGTCACTTGAGCTGGAGACCAGGTAACCAGAGAAATATTTGACCATATTAAAATAGTCTCCATCTTCACGATGGAAATCTTCCCCTTCCAAACCTGGCTGAGGCTGGAGCAGTGCTGGGCTGCAGCTCCCTCCCGGCTCCTTGCAGTGGGTGGAAGCAGCACCTTACGGTTTCCGTGATCTGATGCCTTTCTTAGGAGTAAAAAAAAAAAAAAAAAAAAAAAAATCATGCTAAAAAAAAAATCATCGTAGTGTACTGGACTCAAGGTAATTGACATCTCTTTACATTCCCAAGTAAATTACTGCGTTGTTCATTTTAAAGGGAATTGTGCCTGGTTTCCTCATCTGATTACAAATGTGGGCATCCTCAGCTGAACTGACTTCACATGGCTGTGCTGTGGCCTCAGCTGACCTGCTGGCTAGGTCACCACTGCCCAGATCAATGTTACTTTCCTTTGTCATATAAAACTGCTTTAGACTGAAGTTAAAGCAAGGACAGAAGTTCATAGGTCTCAGATCATTGTCAGGTGGAAGGAGAAATAGTAGTTCAACAAACTCTAACCAATAGGCATAGAAAGAGAAGCGATTATCCTAGGTGGGAGAAGGGACTCTCCTTTGTAAACAAAAAACCATAATCCTGCAGCAGAGGACCTGTCAACAGCAGTCATTGTACCTTGATGCAGGAGACTGGTTCAGTTTTTCACCATTAGCACTAGTTGGTTATTTTGACATTCCTTGTGTCTGCTCTGTCACCACTGTTCACAGAATGTGCCCTTCTGTAGCATCTCCTGTCCAGGTGGTATGTTCACAAGTCATCAACTAAGCTGAGAGCACAGAATGCTGCGTAAGACAAACAGTGAATTACAGGGCTGATTCCTGACCTTCTGCCCAGAGTAGAAATCCATTGTAATGTGACTTACCTGTGCTCCTAAGTTATGCTAATTGTTCATATGAGATGTTTAAATTGCCTAAATTCCTTGCCTGTTCTCTCTGGCTTTTCAAACTGCTTGAAGCAACATGCTGTGCACCTAAAAATGATGCAGTTGCCCACCTATGCCAACACTAAACAACAGAATTGGCTGCCTTAAGGGCAGATATACACAAAGTACTGTCGAAAGATGCCTAAATAGTGCATGTAAAAAATCCTTTGTGCTGTCCTTTTTAAGCTGATCTTGTGAACATGTGAACAGACCAGATACTGTTTTCACATTTGTTATATTTTCCTGTTAATAACCACAGCATCTCTTCTTCTTTTTGTTTGATTTTATTTATTGGTTGCTTCAGCAGTGCCTGAGCACAATAATTCATCCCTGTCTAGGGTAGAGGACCAGAACAAGACCAGTGGACTTCTAAAGTCCCATGGTGATGCTTAAGTTAGGGTGTAGGTGTTATATAGATGAAGGAGGACACTACAAATGTCATATGCCATACTACAGACAGAAATGCCACGCATCTGACGTTAGCATTTAGTCTTGTATAAAAACCAGAACCCATTTACATTCAAACACTGTAGTGGCTGGATTATCGATCAAAATGCATAAGGCAAACTGTGATGCTGAATCCAATTAATTTCCCCACCTTGGAAAGTATAGCTGTAACAGTTAATTTTTTATTCTGTGCCAGCTACTAGCTGAATATACTTATCTATAAAACTTGCCTGGCAAGAACTGGCTCAGTGCTTTCAGTGCCTCCTTCATGTGAACAGCACTCACATGCCAAGCAGTGCTTCTTCATGTTGTTTACCTGACCCAGTCAATTGATTCTATCTTGTCTAATTAGCCTGAATTTCATTGCCAATAATAAAGGCTTCCAGCAACAATAGGCTGTAGTCATGCAATGTGGTGTCATTTCTAGATTTCAGAAAGTGATGAGAAATAAGACCTGTAAAAAATTATTGTTTAGTAAAGTAAAGCAAATTGGAACCTGCTTAAAGATGTGAAACAGGTAAGAATTAGGATGTAGGGCTGATCTCCCACTGGAGTCAGTGAGTGTTGTTCATGTACACCAAGTGCAGGGTCTAGTTCCTGCCCTTAATGGAGTCATTAAGAATCAGTTTTAGCTTCAGAGGCATGACATCAGGCTATATCAATACAGGAGATGAGGTGCTCAGCCTGGGAAGCCGGGCAGTGCTGGGAGACCTTCCAGTCCCTTGGCACTCAGCGTGCTGGGCTGAGCCAGCCAGCCAGCGTTCCCACTGTCAGGCGTGTTTTCATAGCTTCCAGCATGTGGCCTGGGACTGTGCTTAGCATGCAGTAGTGCTGGCATCATTTTCCCTTTGGGTGACTCGCGTGGTCATTGAGTAGAAGAAACACGGGATTCCCATCCTGAATCAGAGTTTTGTGCTCGAGCTGGCACAACCACCAAAACTGATGTGGGCTCCCAGGCAGCTGCAGACATCTGAAATCAAATCCTCTGCCATCACTCCCCAGCTGCAGCATTATCTGCCTGGAGGGAGGCTCCATCCAGGGAGCAGTCTGTGGATTTTTATTTTCAGGAGTGACCACAAAACATGTCATGCAGTAGAGTTCTTAAAAATGCCCAGCATTTGAACCTCCTTGGGTGAGTGGAAGCTGTTTCTTAACCTTTGCCAAAAGGGATGGTGATTTTTTTTTTTTTTTTAACTGTGTCTTGCTTGTGACTCATACACGAGAGTTTAGAAATGGTGAACAGAGTTATGAGTCTTGTACATGTTACTTTTTAATTGTTAGAGAATCTACATCTATCATACTGCTGTCATTTAAGTAGTAGTTTAAAGAAGCACTCAAGGTTGTAAAAACCAAAACAACCTGTAAGTGGAGCACAGCACAGCGTTTTGAAATGACAGTTGTGTTGCAGCCTGTTTGGGTCCTGGTGCTTGTGCTGGTTGTCATCTGCTGTCAGAAGAGAGTGCACATGATGTGACGCAAGCCATGATAACTGCAGCTTGATTGCATGGGCTTTAATTTATGTATAATGTTGCAAAAGTCACCTACCTTTAAAACAAGGCAAAATTTCCAAACACAACAAACCCCACTGACATGGTAACTGTTTAGTTTATTTTGTGGTTTTGCTCTTCCCAGAGAGCCTGATAGGAAAGAGGTCAGGGGCCTCGTGGCACAAGGTACAAGGGTAGTTTGGATTCCCGTTCTTGTTAGTAGTAGCAAAGGTGTGTGTTGATACTCTTTAAAATGACAGTAAGTAGTTACCAGCCAATTAAGATTACAAACAAATAGCTGCAAGAAAACAATAATTGCATGTGCCTATGTACAGCAGAGTTCAGCCCGTGTACTACAGAGCTTTGCAGCTGTAGATGTTGGTGGCAGCCTCGCTAGACATTGTCAACTACAAAATAATAAATGAGGGGGATTTTGAAACTGTCATACAGCAGCAGGAAGTTGGTATTGGCTTAATGTCCTGTTGTTGTGTTGGTATTACTCTGATGTAATAGAAGTACTGATAAAACGTGCTTTGGAGGACATGGAAGCACAAGCAAGATTTTTAAAAGGCTCCCTGTCTCTGTTGTTATTTATCAAAAATTAATAGTGACTCTGATCCTGCCCGTGCCTTGGACTTGCCCTGCCAATTTTTGTGGTTTTATCCGAACACTTTTCTGTCTGCAGCTGTGATTTCTTTTCCATCTTTTTCTCTTCACTGTCACTGTGGGGAGAACCCATGCAGGCTGTGGGAAGCTGGGTGACCTGGTGAAACAGCGAAGCTGCCTCTGCACAGGAGGTTAACACCTGCATCGAACAAACAAACCAGAAAAAAATGGATTAATTTTCCCAATTTATTTTTCTTTTATCCTGCCTTACTCATCTTTTACATCATTATGAGTTAAAATACTATATCCAGTTTAGATTTAGAATGTCCTTTTCACTGTCAACTTAGTACTGTTTTCTGAAATCTCCCTTGGTGATGTACTGTTCATTCAGGGACAGCCAGTATAACACCCATAGGAGAAAATACAGTCTGCAGTCTTGATAATGAGATGTCAAGTAGGGACTGCTGGTCCTGTCATACCGAGATACATCTTGATCTGAATAACCAGGCTGCTCAGGTCATCTTGAGACAGCACTTAGGGAAAATTATGTCATTGAAAATGATGGCTGTGGTTGAAAAAGGAAGGTAGATGTCTGGTGACCCGTTGTCCTGTACAAGTTGTGTGCCATCTGTTGGGCAGGTACCGAATTATTCCCTATATTTGTATTTCAGGAGAACAGGAACTAGCTTCCTGAGGGTGATCGTGCAGTTTCCTGCAGCATTAGAAAGAAAAATTTGTATTTGGTCCTCTTCCCAAAAGGCTGAGATCCTTGAAATGTCTCTAAAAGAAGATTGATTTCATTCTGCAAATGTTCTGCAGTGACGTTAATGTTGCGCAGGTTGGGTGGGTTTGCAGAAAGCTGGTTGATTCTTGCTATACTGTGCTTTTGTGGAGTGGTGTGTGTGGTGCTTCAGAGCTGATCGTCCCCAGCAGCTGGCTCCTTCCTATCACTTCGTATTTAGGAATTTCTTGGGACTTTTCCTACTCGAAGGCTATCTCTCAGCCCAGTGGGGCATGCTGTGCTGTGTGGAGGAGCTTCAGCCATAGGACCACCTTCATGGGGAGCAGTGGGGAGTCTTGAATACTGGCAGTGTGCAGGCATGGTGGGCACCACAACTGCTGTGCTGGCCAGCGCTTGCAGCCCTAAACCCTTTAGCATGGAGGCAAGGATTTTCACTCATGCACAGCTTTGATTAGTGGCCTTGCACAGGTGCTGGAGTTGGTTTGTGTTTACCAACTAGTTTTTATGGTAGCGAGGGAGATGGGTCGAGAGAGATCCTCTGGTGACCCAGATCTGCTCTGTGGGCCACAGGTGGAGCCATCAGGATGTGAGTAACTGGCACTGACCTCTTTATGGGGATGGAGAAACAGGGAAGAGAGGTGGTGCGGAAGGATGGCATCCTTCTCTGAGTTACCAGGACCTCAGCACCTCAGACCCACTGCCACAGTACACATGTGGTGGGGTGGTCCTCTTCTGCTGGGGATGGTGTTTCTGTCAGAACTCACGGTTGCTGACTGCCATCACCTGCCATCACTGTTTTGGGAGGTGTGCTCCTCTTCCAGGAGAGCCCTCACCTACCTGTTCCCCCAGGCAGCTGCTCTAAGCCCGGCAGTGTTTATGTTGATGTGCAGCTCGTGGTGCATCTTGCCTGTTGTCTGAGCCAAATCTGTACAAATACGAACAAAGGGAGCGCCGTACCTGGGACCCATCCAATTCTCTGCTTTGTCTCCCACAGTGGCTGCTGTGAGATGCCTCCAGGAAAAACACAAGAATACTGCAGCAAGTTGATGTAGCGATAGTATGTCTCCACATTAATCTCCTCCTCATCTCTAGTAGTAAGAGATCTGGCTGTAGCTCTGAAGTGTAACTGCTTGTTGCTCTTCAGAACTGCTGTCTGTACATCATCACATAGGCTCAAGAAGGACTTGCAAGGGTCCCACATCCAGCAGTTGTGTCGTTAATGATAATTGCTCCTTGAAATGCAGCACACTTTATTTTTGCTTGCAGAAGATTATTACAGTTTTACCAGAGACATATTTCTCTGAATAACAGTTTTCTGAATAACAAACACGACAGTATTTTGGGATCTTTGGGGCATCCAGAATTCATTAGCATCATTAAAAACATCTTGCTTATTTTGTGAACAACAGAAACTACTTTAAAAAATAAAAATAGGAAAACCACATGACCAAACTTAATACCTAGTCATTGCAAATAACACTTCAGGTTTTTTAACATTGGATCTCTCTTAACTTTGAGGGTCATATCAAGGAGTAAACCAGATTGGTAAACTGGTAGAAACCAGAATGGTTTTGGTGATTGGCCCCTGGGCATGGCTGTGTCTTTCCCTGATTTATGTTTGTACTATGTGTGTTCCAGTAATTTGCTGCTTTTTTTTGGTTTTTCATTTTTGTTTTCTGAATTTATTCTTTGTCTTCCTGATTTGGATTCTTCCTACCCTCTACCTTAATAAGTGTTTGAACTTTGTCCAGGGAGCAGTGCTTCAGGAGCCTGGGTCCTCTTGGATCTGCAAGGGCAGTGCAGATAGCCATGTTTCAGCTGTATTTTTATTCCAGATATTATGGCCTGATGTTTTGGGGTATTTTTGTCAGGAGTCTTAAGTGCTAACAATGTGCAAATAATAAATGTAAATAATAATGCATGTTCTCATTTTCCCATGATTTCTCTGCTCCAGGCAGATTTCCTATTCTGTGAAGTATTTCTGTCTAGATACTCATCTCTTCCCTTACAACTAGATTGCATGGTGGTGAGTGCAGAAAAAGATGATGATGACAAGCCCCTGCCCAGCACACTTATCTTGTACCAGCAGAAAAGCTGGTGCAGCCTCTGCAGCAAATGACTCGCTCATTTCCTGAAGTCACGGTGCTTGCTGTATGCGTGTGAGGGTGAGGTCACCTCCCAGAATACAACAGCGCTCTTTGGCTGCCTCCCTCGTCCGGGGGTTAAACACATGGAAGACCTGGGTCATGAGCCTGCTGGCAAAGTCTGTGAGTCCCAGAGGTTCACACCGCACTGCAGATCGCCTTGTCTCCTTTAAGGATCCGCAGGGTAACAGCCATGCCTGGGATCAGATCAGCCTGCTGCCGGGTGCTGGTGATTAGACCTCAGGTAGTGTGGGATGGTCTCTGTTTCACCCTGCACGTTTTATTTTGGTGCTCATGAGAGCTTGGGAGGCTGAAATCGGCGCACAAACAGTGGTAGCCTGAAGTCCTTTTTCTGCTCCTTCGCTCCCTCAGCACACAAGCAATGACTTCTCAAAATCCACTGAGAACTGGTCACCTCAGGACCCCTCCCCGCGTTTCCCCCAGTGCCAAGCACTTTGCGTTAACGTCTCAGAGCTTTGGGTTGAGCCTGTTGTGATTTTGCATTGTATCTGGGGAAAGTGGGACTGTAATTCTATACAGAGAAAAGGTCTCAGGAAAAGCCCTGGAGAAGCTGCTGTAGTAGAGCCTGTCTGGGTGTAGCTACACGTGGGTGATCTCGGTGGGGCGGTGTGCACGGGGAGAGCACAGCGGCAGCGGTGCAGTAGCTGCGTCACTCACTGCGGAGGTACTGTTGTGCCGTGTCCTGTATTTTCCAGTCGGTGGTACCAAGCTAGCACATCCGGCACTGCGGGATTTCATCTCCAAGAGCCAGCTGAATGAAGCAGTTACTATGGAAACCATGGCTTTGGTTCCTATGGCAACCAGCCGGGGTTTCACACAAGCAGAAGGAGAGGTACCACTCTCACCTCTGCTGATGGCCTGATCCTGCCTGGTGCTGCTTTGCGCAGACTGAAGGGCCTGTTGGCATTGGCAGCAGCTCGGGGCCGGGAGGTCCAGGGTGCAGGAGCAGGTCCTTGGCAGGCAGGCTCCGGTGGGGTGCCGTCACCTTTGCTGGTGCAGGCAGCTGCCGCTGGTGCGCACACTCGCTGCAGAGCCTGGGGACACTGGCCTGATGCTGTGGGGGGAACCAGCTCTCAGTTTTCCTGCTTTCCTGGGCTCTCCTTCATTGCAGCAGGTTGGGTTAGGTTGGGGCAAGAAATTTCTCTAGATGCTGGGCTTTAAATAAACCGCTCATTGCACCTGAAGAACTTGATAGGAAATTTAGCGCTATTCAAAGTAGGAATGCCCAAAATTGGTGTAACTAATGCAGACCCCAAAGTACTACAGGTGAGTGTGGCACCTCTGCCAACAGAGCCCTGGGGGCTTGGGCTGTTTGGGGACCGCAGATTCCTCAGCATCCCTCTGTCTTCTTGTTTCTGGCTGCAGCACTTGTGGAGACAGGCTGGTAGACTGCTCATACTGTATATCTGTTGCACCATGGCAGTCCCTGCAAAGACAAGATCTTTTTCTTAGGGTTTAGCTTTTTCCCCCCGTTATATGTAGGAACCAAAGCTCCATACAACAGTGGAAAGCCTGACCAGCTGGATCAGGTCTGTGCTGAGCTGCCTGGAGGTCCTGCAGGTGGGATTGCCACTCAGGAACCTCCCCCGGCCCAGCAGCTTCTGGTTCGCTGCAGTGGCTGCAATCCCAGTAGCAAAGAGTTAAAGAATCTGGCTCAAAATTGGAAGTCACTTGCATGATTGCTCATTGATGAGAAATTTTTAAGCAGTGAATGCCATGTGATAGAACACAACAGCTGAAATGAGCTTCTGGAAAAGCTTATAATTGAAAATTTGTTTTAAAATTGCTAATATAACGTTTATAAGGGGAGCTTTTTAATAAGGCCTTTTAAACCTCACTAACGCCAACTATGGGGCGAGCATTATTCTGGAGGCAAGCGCAGAGAAAGCATTGGGGGAATTATTTTCAATCTTGACATAAGAATAAGCAATTTAATTACAGCCAGCTATAAAATAGAAAATTCTTTACAGTGACAAATGACTGTTGCTGCGGAGTGACAACAGTAGTTTGTGTCTGGTTTGTTTACCAAATAACGGCAAGTGAGATGCACACAAGGACCAACTAGCAGCTCTGAAACAGCAGCCATGAGAATGGGCACAGGACTGGAATGTTACAACTGCTATTGCATCAGGCGTTTGCTGTCACTGCAGTTGTGCTGGTCTTGGGTAAAGGTGGGTAAAGGCTGCTTTGAAGCTGACAGCTACATGTAAAGGAGGAAAATCAGATACTCATGGGGAGCAAATCCGTGTATGGATTTTAATTTGGTGATGGCTGTTTAAATAAAGGAAACCTCTTCATGGCTGCCCTTGCTTCCTCATCACCACTTCTATCTGTGTAGGGTAGCAGCAGCTGCTCTGCGCAGCAGGGATGGTGCCTGCCCTGTGGGGAGGGTTACGGTCAGAGCTGGTCCCAGGCCCTTGCTCCTCTCCAGGTGTTTCTGAGCAAAAGACTTGCTCTCAGCTTCAAACTCAGGTGTGCTTTCCATGGGACCACTCTTGTACTTTATATTACACACGTGTTGAAGCATGTGGCTGTGTCAAAAAACACCTTTTAAATGCAGCTTTCAGGTTCAGAATTGTTCTTGTAGGGAATCCGATCCCTGCAGCAAACAAGTACAGTGCACTTTACTTGGCCTCAGCTCCCTATTTTGCCTGCGGTTAGGAGTTAAACTGCAAGAACCATAAATGTTTGGAGTGAAACGATCAACTCATTTTCACCAGAGCCAGAAGCTGATTTGCAAAACTTCCTAACCATTAAAAGCCATGGATGGATTCATGTGAAAATGAGGAAATCCATGGTTTCTTCCTAGGATAAATAGGCTTCCCCCACATCAAGGTCAAGATTTACTGGCTTTTTTAAGTGATGCTCTTGTGGAATTTTTTTAAGTGCATAGAAGTGAAAAATAACTCACTCCTGAAGTTGTAGCTCATGTAGCTTCCTTACACTGCAGAGTACAAGTTGCCTGGGCAACCAAGGTTTCCAATTTCTTAACATTAAAAAAAGAAATCCTACAATCATCACTGCACAAACATAAGGAGAAGGGTCTGTGCTGAAGTTCGTTGCTTGGAAAAGAGCAGTCTTGGGACTGGGGAGTATGTGTGTGTCTGTTGAGCTGGTGGAAATCATGCTGCCTTCTTTGGTGCATGTGGGTTGTGCTCAAGTCTCACCAGCTTTGGGTTGTGAGAGCCCTGTGGCTTTGTACAGAACAGAACCAAAACTGTGGATGGCAACACCTTGCCTTCTTCAGGGGTCTGCAGCTCCCGGTGCCAGTCGGTCCTCGTCACTCTCTGAGGAGGTGGGAAAACAAGTGCAAATAACTTCAGTGACTTCCACCATGAATAAAGAGGGTCGATGTCTCATGCACCAGGTTAAGCGAAGGGGTTGGCACCAGACAGCTGCAGGTGCCTTAATGAAATTTCAGATCTTCAAAGACAGCTGGTTGGGCATTTGCATGAATTCCTTTTATTGAAATTTCATTCTTAACTAGTCATTTGGTTATATGTAGTTTCAGGGTCCCCTCTGCCCGTTTCAGCTCTAGCCTTATGTGCCAATTCTGTTGGAAGATCCCAAAGGCTTGGGTTTGATGAAAGGAGTGACTGTGTGGTTGCTTCTTACTTTAAAACTTATGTGGCTTTTTTTTTTTTTTTTTTTTTTAATTGTGTAGGATCCGTTGTGATACTGCTGCTGTTTTAGAAAAAACGTACTGGAGATCAGTGCGTGTCTCTAAAGGTGTTTTCTGTTTGGGAGTATGTAGGTGAGCAAAGTCAGAATGACTAAGGTTTGGCTCTTACTATGGAGTTTCTACTGACTGACAGAAAAACCTGGCACCTGACATGGGCAGGGTGATCTGCAGAAAATAACGTGTTGACAGGCAGATGCCAGATAGCCCTCTGTTCAAGGGGCTGCTGGTGATGCTGGTCAGAGGGGATGCAGGAAGGCGTGCACCGACCCTCTTCCATACCAGCTGCCAGTGGAAAGAAGTACAAAGGCAGGAGGGTCTGTGATTCTCAGTGATTCTGGGAGAGTCCCTGCTTCTGCCCCTCTGCGGCAGGTTCGTGCAGGAGATGAGTGCCCACTGCTGCACAGGGGCCGGCGGGTCAGGGTCGGGTCCGTGGGTCTGTTCCTGCTTGCAGGGCACGCACACAGCCCCTGCGGAGCTGGGGAAGGTGCTGCTCCCTGCGAGGCCAGTGCCCGCAGAGAGCGGGACAGTGCTCGGAGCAGAGCTGCAGGAGAGGGAGGAGGGCTCCAGTTAATCACACCAAGTTCATTATCTGGTCAAAGCAGCTCAGCTGGGAGATCCATCTTTACCAAGTGAGCCGCAGTGAGTTGCATCCTAGAATAGTTTTTGAAAGATTACCAGTGCCAGCAGAGACTCCAGCCCATCTGCTCCTCCAGCCTCCCCAGCAGCTTCCCTTGGAGAGCACCCAGCCTGAGAGCATGCCGGCTGGGGGGGCCGTTTGCAGGAGCCCCAGGAGGAGTGTGCGGTTGCGGCGAGTGGCTGCCAGGAGCTGGCACCCCATCAAGCCGCTTCCCAGCACGGGGAGCGCTGGGGCTGCTGGCAGCACAGCGGGAGGCAGAGCCCACGGGGCCGGGCTTGGAGTAGTGCCAGCTCCCAAAGCCTGTGCTGGCGGAGTGGGGTACCCAGAGAGCAACAGAGTGAGCTCCATGGATCTGCTTGCTGGGAGACTCGTCCTGGTGCTTGCTAAGGGTTTGCCTGCCGTTTCAGTAATTAAAAGTTTGTAAACTAATTACCAGCCCCCCTGCCCATACCTCAGTCGTGCTTTCCCCTGGTGCTGGGAGTCTTCTCTCACAGCAGGGAAGCAAGCCAAATCTGGTTAAATACACTTGTGCTGTGCACAACACAGGTGCTGCGGCTGCGTGGATTTCATGCTTACTCTTCCTGGAAATCTATGTTACTCTGTTCTGCCCTTTCGTTGCTATGCCCTGCATGGAGAACGTGTTTGGAGAGAAGAGCTGCAGAGAGGAGCTGTGCTCATGTCTGTGCACAGCATTTTTAGTCTTGAACTTTCTCCTGCTTGCTTCTTTCCTGATTATATAGTAAGGGGGAAGACATTCAGATGAATTATCTTCTTGCATATTTAAACCTGAGCACAGGAGCATGCGCCTTTCTCAGTGCTTTTGCTTTCCCTGCCATCCCTATATCCCATCCCCATCCTCTGGCTGCAAGGAAATCAAAGCACATGTGCAGCACGACCATGTTTTCTGGGTCAGGCAAAATGCTTTGGCCGCACTCAGCAGGATAAGAGACTTATAAACTAGCATATGGATTTTGGCTTCAGCCACGTGTGAATCTCCAGGTTAGAAGTCAGTGCTGGTGCAGAGCCAGGGCTCTGGGAGTCCCTGTCCCTGCTTGTCTGTGTCTCCTGCACCAAAAGACAGCCTGCTGCCCCAGTAACGCCTCTCACAGCTGTAGGCTACATGTCTGCTGGGATTTCCCAGTATAAAACTTCGGTATTGAGGAGTTGGCATACCTGCTACCTGCTTAGGGTTTAAAAAGCAGTGAGAGGGACAAACTGCCCCCTTTGCCTGAAAACTGTCCATTTTGAGGCTTTTAGCTGAGCTACAGCCAGCTGTGCCAGGAGGCAAAGAGTAAGCTTTTTGAGAGGAGTTGTCTCCATTTACAGATCTGGAATGATTGTGTCCTGCTAATACATGTTGTTTGGCCATTTTAAAAATACTTCCTTGTCTTGTTATTATCGGGGCAAAGGTACCCTTTTCTATACGAAGGAGGCAGGAGCTATCCTAGTCATTGTGTTGGCTCAGGCTGAATTAAAGGCCTGGCTGAAAAGGCTTTAAATGTATTCCTGGCTAACAGTGGAGACAAAAGACCGGCAGAACCAATGAAACACACGAGGTCAGGTTCTGATTGCAGTTGTCCTGGAGAACTCCGAGAGAAAGAAAGAGTGTGTATTCAGAAGATCATGAGTCTGATCCTCTGCCACTCTGCTAAGTGTAAGGTTTACTTTTAAATTCAGTGTTTGCCAGCGGTGAGTGAAATCAGAGCATCTGTGCGGGCTGCGTATAGGTGGTATTTTCAGATACGTGCATGTGATTTAGATTCCCAGTGGTGAAACTTAGCTTTGAAAAATGGACAGACTATACGTGGTTTTGCACATTTCACTTATTTTGTCTTTTATGCTTATAGTAAGCGCTGACCTGGACTGGAGGACAGGTTCTCTCTCCTGTTCAGTGCTACACTACTGGCTTAAGGTCTTGTGAACCAGTACCTTTTGGGAAGATCAGCTATTGCTTTTCTGCTGCACTGCTCAGTAACTGATCCCCATCGGATCTATGGGTTTTATTTCCCATTAATAGTACTGGGCAGCGTATGCCGGTTTTGCATACTGTGCTGACTGACGCAGAATCTCTTCCCTTCCCTGCTGATGAACTTATCAGATTCCCAATGCTGAGTGGGCGTTAGCTGAAGAGAACATACACTGTTCTTTCTCATTTGACTCCAGGATTTCCCCTGTGATGCAGGGTATTGTTGGCTCTTAGCCATCTCTTCTAGGTCACGAGTTCTTGATGTGGTGTGTATTGCTCAGAAGCTAATTAGTACTTGTGCTTTTTCTTTTCTTCTGACCATGAAAAAGTTCCCTCTCTCTCTGTGGTTTATGTGCTGGTTATGGAAATGTACTGTGATTTTGTGTAGACCAACTTGAACTTGTGTGCCTGAAGCTTGTCTTTTTTCCTTAGCTACTGTCAGTTGGTTTAGTAAAAGACATTACCTCCTCAAATGCACCTTGTTGAAATACGTCACTACATCTGTGGTTTTATCTTCCTGCATAAGAGCAGAGTTTTCTGCACGGGATTTCTGTCTTCATGCAGGCATGTGGGGTATTTTCCACCTTTCTCAAGCCATGGGCCAGCGGTTGCCGTGCAGGAGCGCTGCTCTTGGTGTAGATGCTTCCTTTCCTTAGGGATGCTTGGAAGTAGATGTTTGTAGTAAAAGCCCTGTAGCCTCACTCTCTGAGTGGCTAACTGAGAGGGGTCTCATGTCCTTTTGCCTGGCGATCAGCGGGAACTGCACCATTTCCCTCCCTTTGCTTCCGTCCCGCCAGTCTGCAATAAGCCCTAATCCTCTTCAAATACTTGTAAGGCAGGTGAAGTGACGCTGACGTTGGAAGCTGAGTGTTGACCCCTGTTGCTCTAAACTGATGTTGGAGTGCAACAAGGAGCTCCCTTGGGCTGAAACAGAAGAGAGGAGTCCCGGTTTGTGTTGCTGCCCCTCCAGCAAACACCTGCGTGGGACCTCAGACAGCCTGCTTCATGGCCCACGAGCATGCTGCATCCGTGAGCCGTGTGTCGGGGTCCTTACAGATGTTCTCTCCTGCCAGTGTTTGCACACATGTGCCGTCAGTGTCCTGTGTTTAGCTTAGGAAGTCAGCAGGGTGGAAGTGCTGTGCTGGGAAGGGTCTGGCTTCCACCTTACAGGTATGAGTCATAGTCGTAGTTTGGTGCTCTTGGTTCTTAATTTTTTAGTTTTGTTGGGGAGGTTAGAGCAAAAGAGGAAGCATGCAGGAAGAAGATTTCTTTTTCTGTCTTTAGAGTGGCAGAAATACTTATTTCCAGAGGGAAGGCCTTGCAGCTTCTCCTGAGGAGTTCTAGGCTTTAAACTTACCCCTGGAGTTAGAGGGACTCAACGTAGTTAACTGTTTCAGTTCTGGAGGCTCGTCTGTTTTCCTTCAGAAGGCAGAAGGTTTTTGGCCAGAGTAACCCTTTAGGTTTTTGTGGCCAGTTCTCCTCTTTTCCCTTTCTGCCTGAATTTGAAAGGCTTAACTATATCTGAACATATTTTACACCAGCGTAACTGGTAATTAAAAAAAGGCAAGCTATGCACATGGGAGGGACCAGGTTAGTGTACTTGTCTTTGTTTTCCTTACATTTCTTTTTCTTCCCTCTGCCTTTAGACTTTAAAGAGGAAGGAAAAAGAATATGAACATGAGATGGAGAGGCTGGCAAGAGAGAAGATTGCTACCCAGCAGCGACTGGCAGAATTGAAGAACGAGTTGAGCCAGTGGATGGACATCTTGGAGATTGACAGAATTATTCGACAGACAGTTCAGCCGGAGGATGACCAGGCATCTACCTCGACAGCATCAGGTACCCACAACTTTTCTCTTCTTGTAACTATCACTGTACACCACTGACACAGTTATATAGTGGTGGTGGGGATCTTCATTTAGCATCATCAAGGTTTCTTTGCATTCAGAATAAAGCAAAAGCTTTTCAAGCGATTTGTAATCATCCATATTGGCCTCATAATACACTGCTGCTTGTGTAAAGTAAATTGAAAATTGTGCATAAACTTTAGGTAGGTACAAAGCACAGGTTTGCACATTCAGTCCGCTGATACCTCATGTGGAGATCCCTGCTTTCAAACTATGCATCCCTGCTCATTAGAACTGAGTGGTGTATGAGCATCCTGATGTATTTACTGGTTGGACTTGATAATCTCAAAGGTCTTTTCCAACCAGAATGGTTGTGTGATTCTATGATTCTGTTTGTGCATGGATATGGGAGGGAGTTCAGCCACATAGAGAAGAAGGAGTTGGTACAGGAAGGATCACCAGAGCATTTGAACAACAATGAGCCTTCATGTTGTGTGAAAAGGATTCACAGTGAAGATGAAATGATACTAAAGAATATCTGACATGCTGTTTCCAGTAAGAAGTTTTTCTGAGATAGGAGAGTGCATGCTTTTCTCCGTACCAGTGACATGCAGCAGGAAGAATAGGCAGTCTGTGGATGGACAGTGCTTTGCTTTTCAGAGATGAGAAGGCTGTAGCAATCCATAACCATTTGCAGCAGTTCCTTCGAATCGTGACAGCATTTGCTCTTGGCACACTGGGCAGATGATACAGCAGGTTCCAGGAATGGAAAACCTGAGTTTTCTGGTTCATTCGGGTTTGTATCAGGTCATCACCTCTGAACGTACTCATAGACTCCCAAGTGTAGGCTGATGGAAGTTGAGAGTAGGAGTGGTTTGTCAATAGGAGTGTCAACCGTTCACCTCTCCAGCTGGTCTCTGCTGAAAATGATCGCTTCAAGCTACTACTAACCACACAGCTTGCCAAAAGGGAAGTGTCTTCCCTGGTTTTCCTGCTGCTTCTGTATCTTCCGAGGTTTTTAATCTGTACTGCATGGCTGGCTTTAGAGCAGGCAGTGCAAGTTGCCCTGCTCGTCTTCCTGATCTCTGCAGGCTCAGCACATTCCTGCATTCCTTCATTAGTTCCTGGACTGGACGAGAGTCCATTTTCCAGAATCAGACAAGGAACTTGCTGCCATGTTGCTCCATGGCTGTTTCCTTCCTGCTCTGAAAGCAGAAGGGGTGGTACTGGTTGGTGGAACAACTGGACAGGAAAGGAAACCCTGGTCCCCTTCTCAGAAGGAGCCTCTTCAGCCCAGATGGCGTTCACGCCAGGTGCTCTGCATCTGCCTCTGCTCACGTTGCTCCCCTTGCCTGCCGAGTGAGATCTCTTATTCCTGAGCAAGATCTCTCAGCCTGTTGTGAGCACCCCTCTCTAGCTGGGGCTTCGAGGTAGTCACACCTGCCTGGCTACAGGTCCTTGGCCCACAGGCAGGGAGGAGAGGGGTATGCCACCCCACGCGGGGCTCGGTGGAGTGTGCCATGCAGCGCCGTGCCATGCCATCTGCCCCTAGCTCAGTGACTCCTCCAGCTGTTGTTTCTTCTGTCTGTGCTGCTTTTAGGGAGGCTGGTTAGTCCAGTTTGTGCTCTGCTTTCTTTTTTATGGGAGTTTCTTCCTTTCATTTTTTCAGAGGGTGAAGATAACATGGATGAAGACATGGAAGATGACAGGCCAGTGAACTCATTACCAAAACTAACCCAGCGCCAGCACCCAGAGCTCCTGAAAGCCGTCCCTTCAAACGCTGCTTCCCACCACCCGGCAGTTCTGCCTCAGCACCTGTCCATCCAGCAGAAACAAACCCCAGCCCACTCACAGCCTCCCATCCAGACACAAGCACTGGTCCAGCCGCAGGCGATCGTCCCTGCACAGACTCACATCGTGGCGGCTTCGACAGTGCAATCGACTGTTATCGCCCACACCGCCACTACCCACGCTTCGGTCATTCAGACTGTCAACCACGTGATTCAGGGTCCACAGACCAAGCACATTGCTCACATTGCACCTTCCACATCCAGCCCTGTGCAACTTACCACTGCTGCTCAGCCTATTGGCCACATCACTGTGCACCCAGCCACCATCAACCACATGGCCCACCTGGGCCAGCAGCTGCCCATCTACCCTCAGCCCGTGGCCGTCAGCCAGCCCGTGGTGAGCCATATTGCTCACACGATCTCGCACCAGCAAGTGAATGGAACCACAAACCTTGGTCAGCAAGCGGTGATGGCCAAGCCCGCTGTAGGAACCCAAGTTGTCCATCACCCGCAGTTAGTTGGGCAAACGGTCCTAAATCCAGTGACTATGGTGACCATGCCATCATTCCCAGTGAGCACACTGAAGCTGGCCTAGAGGGGATCGTCCGACGGCGAGGTCTTTGTTGGGAACCTTTCCTAAACTCCATACATTCCAACCACGTCCAACTCCACGGGAGGGAAGTGCAGAACACGCTGAGTGGCAAGGTGCCGGGCTGGGCTGTCCTCAGCCGCCCAGTAACCAGCCTGCTGCTGGCAGCGAGAGACAGGGCCTCTCTGCACTTGAATTTTGCTAATCTGAGAAAACTTCAAAGACAGTTGTTCATGGTGATTTTTTTTCCTTTTATGTGTAATCAGTGAAATATGGATATGATGTTCTTAAGACTTTTAATTTTCCCCTTTTATGTGTTGCTTCTTTGTAGAATAAAAATTGATGATCTCTTTATTGAGACATTGCGTAGAATGGGAAAAAAAATCATAGAAGTCTATATTTATATATATGTGTGTATGTGTGTGTATATATATGTATATACATATATATATAAATATAACATTTGAAGAAGGCCTTTTGTAAGGTTGATTATTTTGCAGGATTATTAGACAAAATTCATTCTTGGAGGAAGAAGACAGAGTGTCCTCTCTAAACAAGAAACTTTAAGGTAGATGGTTTGGTGGACCAGGGTACATCTACAGTAGACAACAAAAAAAAAGAAAAAAAAAAGAAAAAAAAAAAGAAAACCCACACGAAAACCAACAACCAAGTTAAACCATGTTAAAGGTAAACCATGTTAAAGGTATTTCCCGTCAATATATTACATTTCAAAAAACCATCTAAAATCACTGTGACTTGTTATGGCATTTTAAGGAAATTCTCTGTCCTGTCTAATAAAAGGAAAAAGAATACACAAGCGGACTTCATTTGTTGCAGTTTTATAAATGACTTGATTTTTATAGCTGTGTCAAAAAAAAAAGTTTTTTATTATTTTAATGGTTGACAATGCTTTGTTTGGATGTTTTTGGGGGGTTTTGTTTTTTGTTTTGGCTTGGTTTTGCTGATGCAATAATTGATTTTGCAGATCTCTGTGCATGGCACTCCCCCTTTCAGGATTTCTCCTGCCAGTCCCAGGCCCCCAGGTTTCTTGGGTTCATTTTTGTTTTGCAGAGGCAGGTATTTTGTGCTGGCAACTTGCAATATGTTGATGTGGCCTGATAGAGTGCGACCAGGGACAAGAAGACCAACAGAAATTAGGTAGATTTGCTGCATGGGTTGATTTTGTTAGTTTGTTCCTGAACTGACCACGTTTTTGTGTGGGAGTCAATATAATTAGGAAAGGGATAAATGTGGTTATCTTAGAAGTGCAAGCGATTTTGACATCTTTTTTTCTTGGGGGGGTGGGGGGGTGGGGGTGGAAATAATCTAGTCTTGTACAGGATAACGGTATACTCCAGAAGATCAGTATGTATAACTTGTGTCTTACAGACTACAGTGAGGCGTGCACCAAAGAACAACCCCTCATCCTAAGTGACCCTCTTGTTCATCCTTGGTGGTGGTTAGGTCAGATCTCACTGAAGTCAACGGCAAACTCCCACGGAGTCACGAGAGGAGGGATCTTGTTTGGCTCTGCTGGTACTTGCCAGCCTGGCTGGGAAGTTGCTTAGGACATGTTTCATTGCTGACTGAATATGCCGGTCCTTGCACCGGTTTGTGTGTAGTACTGCTATTAATGATCTCTTCTTTGTCTTCCTCTCTTTCTGAAAGCAAATACTCTGTAGTCCTTAACGCAGGCAAAATTCCTGCTGTAGCCAGCAGATGTTTTCCTTGGGGCAGGATGGGAAGATGGTCCCTGCTAGTATCTGACCAGGTATGCTGCGGGAGTGACACCCGTTCAGAGGAGGCAAGGCAGGGCTTTGCGGTCACACCTTCACTGTGCTGGCTGGTTACATCTTGTTTTAGGTCAAGATCTTCTGCAGGAAAACATGATCCATAGCCTGCCCAAAATTCCTGGTGACTCCAGCAGGGCTTTTGCCTGGTTGTGGGCTGCTGAGAACGGTGGCAGAGGTTTAAAAAATCTTGCCAGCTCCATACCGTCCATGCTATGGTTGAAGCTGCTGGAGGCAGGAGTAATTACTGCAAACAGAGATCAAGCGTGATTGTGCCTTCTGAGCAGACATGGCTGAGAATTGCATTAAATCTGTTTATGAAGCCCTGGGTTGCTCTGTAGTTGACACTTCTTTTTTTTTTTCTTGCATCCTTGAGTCCAGGAAGCTCTTGCCTGTGTTGCTAGCACAGTTTCTACAGCAGAATGGACACATCTTTAAGGATTCTTTATCCTTAAGCCACATTTAAACAGATTGTTCTCACTTGTAGGGCACCATGAGCATGGTGGGGTTAGCAGAATTGCCGGGGCTTTATCGACTCCTTGTGTGTGCGGGTGCTTTCCCAGGGACGTTGTGTTTCTGTGACAGTATTTGGAGATCAGCGTTAGATACCAAGACAGTTGTTCCTCATCAGAAAATGTTGAAAACTTGAGTATTGGCAACAGGGTCATCTCCCTTCTTAGGAGGAACTGCGTGGCTTTGCCTTCTGTAGCGGTGTTAGGAGGGGGAGGAAGCGTCTTTCTGCCTTTCTTCACTGTTTGCGCTCACAAAATAACAAAATCGAGGCAGGAAGCCTCATTTCTAGTCAGGAGTGGCTGAGCTTATTGAAGGAGAAAAGGCCCAGGATGGGAAGCGGGGCTCAGCATGCGAGTGTTGGCCAGGAGCCCCTTTGTGTCCCCGATGTTCCCTGCGTACCGTGTTGGCAGGACCTGCGAGGTCAGGCTGCGCGGGTTGGTCCTGCACTTCTGACGTGCCGTCTGCATGACTGCTTTCTGTCTGCCTTGAAAACTTTGTGCCCACCTTAGCCCCGTTGGCTTCTTATCCCAGGATCCGTACTGGTAACTAGCAGTGACCCAGGCATACAGCTGCTCTGTGTTTTCCACAGTGAAAGGGGTGTGGGATGGGGAGTTCCCATTTTATTTGATACAGGCAAATGAGCTTTCTGGTGGATTATTTGATGGCCTTTACTGTATGGACAGGTGATGCTGCTGACCTCCTCCTCTTTAGCTTCCTTACGGTTTAAAGCTTAACAGGTTTGCTGCCCTGCTCACGTACAAGTCCCACATCTTTGCCAGTTTTTCTTTCCCCCTTGGAGTTGTGTCTAAACCCCTTCATCGGTGTTCACCTTCATTTGAAGAACAGCTTGTGCCGCTTGGCCAGCCTGTAAGCTGCTCTGGACATCTTAGGTCCCCCTGCTCTGTTCTGCCTTTTCCACGGCTACCAGAAATGTCTCTTTGGGGTTTTTCTGTTTATTTTTTAAAACCAGTAAACTTCTTCCGGTTCTGTGGGGAAAAGAGCAACCCACAGCCCCTCTTTCCAAACGTCTGTCATTCCTGCTCAGAAACTTCAGATTTACGCTAATGCTCTTAGAAGTCATGTTCAGTACTGTATAACAAGGGGCACTTTAGAAATGTCTCTCCTCCTTTGATATATGTGTTTTCCCTATGGAGAAAGCTATATATAAATATATATATATGTACACTTTGGGATTCAGAAGATCTAATTTGTCCCAAAAAATTCAATAAATATGAAATTTACAAGAAATCTCTTCTGTTGTTGAATAATATTAGTTATTGGTAACCATACCACAGAAAAAATAGCAAATGGGTTTTCTGTGTAGTAGTTTTCAAGAAAATGTCCCTGTCCTGTCAAGCCTGACTGGGAGCCTGTAGGTTAGTGAGGGTGCTTCCACCCAGGGTGGGCTCTGGGCCCATCACCCACAGCGCTGAGCTTCCCGGCCCCGCAGCCTGCGTGCTTGCCACGGTTCATGTCACACTACCGACAGCAAAAACATGCTCAGAAGCTTCATCTGTGCTTAAAACTTCAGCCGACACGGTCGTGTGTGTTTGAAATGGACACCAGCCGATCTGTGTGAGCAAACCCCTCGGACAGCTACCGTCGCATGGGAGGATGCTCTCCCGCTTTCTCAGTTGACCCAGGCTGGGGAGCTGGACGGCGCCTCCCAGCAGATGAGCAGTTTTGCTCCCCTGAGCCGAGCCTGCCTGAGGGAGCCCCCACGGCTGCCCCGGTGCGTGGCGAAGCCGGGTCAGCTGCCGAGGAGTGGGCTGAGCGGGCTGGCAGCCGGCACATCCATGGCTTTGCTTCAGGCTGCTTTCCACTCTCACCTGCCAAGTGCAGGCAGAGAGGAATAAACCCAAACTGCTACTTTAAAAATTACCCTGAAAAAAGTTCTTGCAGCTGACACTTCAGATACAGGACTGTATTCCTGACCTCACCAATAAAAATGAGCCAGAACCCTGTAGGTTAGCTTGGGAAGGGAAATGACCTGGTTTCCCACGTTCTCCGCAGTTGCTTGAATGAGGTCTGAGGGGCAGCGGGCCGGTGTGTTGGTGTGTGTTGGGTGCGTGGCTGATGCTGCCTGTGTGCACTTCCCGCAGCAGGAGTTGGAGCATGGTGTGTGCGAGGCTGGTCCTGTGAACGCCTCGGTCTGGTGCCAGCATGGGCACCGCTGGCACGAGCTGGTCCCTGCCTCGTGCTGTGTGTCATTTGTGGTGGTCCTGGCTGGAGCTGCCGCTGTCCTTTGCTCATCCTCCAATTGCTCAGGATTTCTAGAACTAAAAGGAAGAGGGAGGAGTTTTTAAAAAGGCAGACAAAGTACCAGAAGTCATTATAGCCATTTTTTGCATGCTATCGGGTGGACAAGCAGTAGGAATTCTTGGAATTCCCAATTCATGAGCTGGGTTTTAAAGCCCTGCTTAGGGTTATGTTCCTGTCTTCATACAGGGTGAGGGATTGTCTCGGCTGGAGAAACTGGCATTATTGAGAGCGTCCACAGTCTCAGTCATGCCACCACTGCTGGGGATGCGGTGACTCGTGCCCAGACCCAGCATCAGCCAGGCTCTCGGAGCAGCTTCCCCCAGGGCTCCCACCGCTGGCACCTCCAGCTCAGCCGGTGTGCTGCGGCCGTGGGGCCACATCCTCAGGTCTTGACTCGCACCTTTCCCAGGCAAAACTTTCCCAGGAAAGACTGAGGAGAGACTGGAGGATGCTGGCCCTGCTGCTGGTGGCTGCTGCCCGCTGCAGAGTGGGGACTGGCTGTGCAGGGCCTCAGCTGCAGCCCAGCTCCCAGAGTTGAAAATGTCTTGCGAACTGCACCGTTCTGGAAAACAAATCACTTTGGTTTGAGTCTGAGCCAGACCGTTGCCTTTCAGACAAGGCCGTGTTTCTGCTGGTGTTTGATTTGCAAAGAGCGAGCGAGGGACGGACATGTAGCAGCTGCCGAGCATGGGGCAGCCCTGTTTCACCAGCCCTGGTGTTAAACAGCTTTGGTGGGCCTGAGAGCCAGCTTTTGACCAAAAGCGTTTCTTGTGCATTTTTCTTTTATGAAGAGGATCCACAGAGAAGGAATCGCATGCTTGTTCTGTGATTTATGTTCAGGAGCGGGGCACCCTGAAGGGTCTTGAGCAGTGAGGGGTTTGCTTGGGAAGGGGGATGCTGACCCGGGGAGGAGCGGGGGCTGCCCGCCGGTCAGCACGGCGGGTGAGCACCCCCCTTTGCTCGTGCCTGGGCTACTCAAGGCTGCACAAACCAGCTGAATCGGAGGGGACAGGACAGCAGCCATCAGGAGGGTTTTCCCACACCCGTGGCATTGCTGGGGTCGTGGTGTGGTGGGTCGTGGGCTGTTCTCCACACTGGTCCTGGGGTGCACGCACGGTGCAGTGGCAGCGGCTGCCTCGTTCCCAGGGCCAGGGACATGGCGGGGAGGTGGGGTGGTGTCAGCCAGCGACCCACCTCTCACACCCTGGGAAGCAGCTGAAGCAGCTGCTGCGGTTGGACCCCTTTTCATGTGTGTGTGCGTGTGTGTGTGTGAGCGAGCGTGTATCTGTCTGTGGTCTGTGCCGGGGTTGAATGCTGCGTGTCGGAGGCACGAAGGGCTCCGGTGTCCCAGCTGGGCAGCCGCCGGCCCCCAGTGGGATCAGGGTTTGTGTTCTATAGCAGAGAGCTGGACAGAGGTGATGTCCCTTCTGCAGAGGCTTCTGCTCTTTTAAAACTGTACACAGTCTGTCCGGGTAGGAAATGCACCACCAACTAATTGGCATGCAGCATGGCACCGTGCGGGTCCAAAGGCTGGCCGGGCCGCTGCCTGCTGGCGTTGGACTACTTGTCTCGTTTATCTTTGTTTTAATTAAAAGTGGCCTTCTGTAACAAAAGAATAAAAGAAATAAAAAAAACGTGAAATGCCTTTGAGTGGTTTAGATGGAGGTGAGGCTATTGCTGCTTGTGTCGGTATCGGTGTGATTGTCCGTATGCACGCCTGTTTATATACGTATAGACATTCAATGCAAGACTTTATTGTGTCTCTGATTTTTGTATGTAGCCTGTGTCTCTTTTGGACTGGTTTGCATCCTGAGTGAATTTTTTGCATTAAAAAAAAAAAAAAAAAAAGTGTGAAAATTGTTCCAGATTGGGCGGGGATGAGGGGCATTTGGAGACCCCCCCTGGTGCGCCTGGGGAGGGAGGCGGGGGGCGGGGGAGCAGACGCAGTTTGCCTGCTGTGAGGACACAGCGGGTGCTTGTTTAGCCCCTTTGCTTTCGGTGCTGTGTGTCCCCAGCGAAGGCGGGCGGTCTGGGCCAGATAAATCAGTCGACCTCTGCTTACCTGAGCAGGCACTGGCTCAGTCCGTTGACTTTTAGCCACTTGCTTAAGTGTAATTAGCCGTTCAGCTGCACTGGGACCTGATGGCCTTAAGGGGGTGGGACAAGGGGGGCAGCTGCTGAGCACCTCGCAGGTGAGGTGAGTCTTAGACTCCGCATCTGTTTTTTTCTGGAGCGGACAGTTGTTCTTTTCACTCTTATGTTAATTCTAAAAGGTACCGGAGTGAGGAGAGGCAAACTCTCATACTTCTTGCCTGTTTTCCATCCCTGTTACCATTTTGAGCAGATTAAAATTGATTGTAACACTATTTTTAGATTATTTCCCCCCTTAGTCAAACACCAGTTGTTGGGAACAGATGTTTAGAGTTAAGGAAGATGGGCTGTGGGTAGGGTCGGTCACAGCATCACTCTCTTCCTGTTACACAGAACTTGGAAATAATAATCCAAATCTTGAATTATTTAAATACTGCCATAAGCACAGCACGAGATGGGTGCAGCCGTTGTGTTTGGCTCTTTCCAACCGAGTGGCCAAGGCTGGCTCTGCTCATCCGGGCAGTGGACATGAAGGCCCTGCACCAGGGATCAGGATTCTTACTGACCGCCCGGTGCGGTCGTGCCCCCTCGGAAGGGTTGCACGGCTGGTTCTGCTGTGGCTCAGGATGGGGCCCATTAATTTTGCACCCTTTTCTTTGTGCTGTGAAAATGAGTCTTGAGTGTGGAGGAGCGCTGGTGGCAGGACACAGAGCCCTCGGCAGCTCGCCGGGGATGGAGGCTCGCCCATGGCAAACAGTGCTTGCTGCCAGGGAGGTACCCCCAGCGCCCACCCTGCGGGTTTGTCCCCGTCTGGCTGGCAGGCAGCTCCCCGTGTGCCACGTTGCTGTGGGTGCTGCACCGTGCTGGGGGCTGGGGGCTGGGGGCTGGCAGTGCCCTCCCTGCTGCGGGCTGCCAGGGGGGAACCCCGGCAGGAGCCCCGAGCAGCCCGGTGCCGAGGGGCGGTGCGCGGCAGAGCGAGAATCAAGCGCTGATTGCACCCGCCCGCGGTTTGTTCGCACCTGGTCCGGCCGGCCTGGGCGCGGGTCCCCGCAGCACGAAGCCCCCCCCCTCCCCCCTCCCCCCCCCGGCCGCCAGCACCGGCCCGGCCGCGCCGCGGAGGTCCCGCCGGGGGTCTGGGGTCCCAGCGCTCCGCCCTCGCCCCGACGCCTCCCGCTCACAGCGGGCAGACGCGGCGCCGGGCACAGCGAGGACGTGGCCCCGCGTTACCGGGACCGGGACCCCCGGCGCTGGGACGCCGAGGCTGCGCCGGTGTCACGCTGGGGCGGACGCACTGTCCCCCGCGGCCGCGCGGCACCGGCTGTGCCCCCCGCGGCCGGGTGAGCCCGAATCAACGCGCACCGAGGCCGGACCGGGGCCCGCACCTGTCCCCAGCGCGGGGCGGCGGTGCCGGCCCGCACCGAGCGGCCGGGCCCGGGACCCCGGGGCGGGACCCTCCGCGCCTGACGGCAGCCGGGCCCCGGGCCGCACCGGTGCGAGAAGGGGCCGGAGCCGGGCCGAGCCGAGCCCAATGCCGGGCTCCCCGTTCCCCAGCCCGGTGAGCGGGGGCGGGGGGCTCCGGCTTCCCCGGCTGCGGGGTGAGTGCGGGGGTCGGCGGCGGCTCCGCTCCCCGCGGCCCCCAGGCGGTGAATGCGGAGGGGGGGGGGGGGGGGGCCCGGACAGCGGGCCGGGGGGGTCGGGGGGGCTCAGCGGGGTTTGAGGGAGTCAGGGGGGGTCGGGGAGGGCTCAGCGGCCACCAGAGCTTCAGAGCCGCCGGGACAGCCCCGGGAAGGGGCTTTGGGGTCTTTCGTGCCCCGGGAGGGCCGGGGCAGGGCCAGTGCTGCCGCGGGTTTTAACAGCTTTTATCCCTGGCCTCGGGGTGCAGACCCCCCTGCCGCCCCAGCCCACCGAGGGTCTCTTACTGGTGCCCAGCTGGTTTCCCAAACGCAGCTGTTCCACTGAAACCCTGTTAAGACTCATTGTAGGTGCCTGGTCAGCCCCGGCAGCACCTGCACGGGGTTTGGGTAATTCGATGCTATTAACCAGCCCAGGCAGCCCCGTAACTTGCCACCGTTATCATGGAGGTGGCCTGAGCGCTCTTTGCCCGCTTTCTTGACATGCGAGATTCTGTTCATCAGAGTAATTTATAGTCTGGTCTCCAGCCAAACCTTACAGCAGGTCTGCATAAGCTTCTGGGTTATATATTAGAATACGGTTCGGGGGGTGGCAGCTTTTCGGGCTGGAAGAGCAGCAGCCGCCAGGTGACTCTGGTGATGGCTCAGCTGGGCCGGCTGGTGCTGTCTTGGCTGCACCTGGGGCTGGTGGAGGGGTCCTGAGCCGGTGGGCCGTGCTCCCTGCCTGCGGGACACCTGTGTGGGGCACCTCGAAAGGAAGTCGTCAGCCCCGCAGCCCTCGGCAGTTGTTTGGCTTCTCCAGCACAGCCAGGGGTGCCGGGACCAGCCGGTGAGCTGCCGCGGGCTTTGGCAAGCGTGGGCGGCAGGGCGCTTGGGGCTGGGGTGCTGGTGGCGCGTTTTACCGTGGCTGTTGCACAGGGGACATGCAGTGTGGCCTTTATGTTGCAAAGTGGCAAAACTGGTGTCTCGACAAGAGCAAAATTAAAAAAACTAATTGTTGCGGGTCTGGTAGAGTTGTTAGAATTGTTGCTGAGCTGTAGCAAAGGTTGGTCCAAGCGTGCAGACAAAAAAAAAGCCCAAACAAGAAAAAAACAGCGAACCTGGAGTGCGTCTGGGCACAGGCTCTGGTACCGGCCTGCTGGGCACGGCGGAGTGCTCGCACCGCATGGTTCGTCGCAGGTTTTCTTACATCCAGAACTTTTAAAAAGGAGACGTGGCAGGGAGATGTCACCTCCCGAAGGGCTGGGCCGTGGCGTGGGGCTCTTGGGGTGTTCTGTGTTCCTGCGGACTTGCCTGGCAGGGCGCTGTGCCGGGCTGCGGGTGTCCCGGGGGTGAATGGCACCGGGGGCACTCGGGGCGCACGTTCAGGGGCAAAAACCGCCGGGACCCCCTCGAGCATCCACCGCCAGCCCCAGCCCCAGCGTTCCCGGCCGGCCCCTCGCGGGCCGCGTACGGGGGCGGTGGGGGAGCTCCGTGCACACACACACAGCGGGCGGAGGGAGGGGGCCGGCAGCCCCCCGTCCCCGGGCTGACAGCCTCATCTAGCGGCAGCTGCCAGCACAGGGTGTCTCTCCCCTGCGGGTTTACCGCAGCGTCCGAGAGCCCGGTGCGGGGGATGCCGGCAGGGGCCCGGTGCGGGGAGCGGAGGTGTGGGAGGGGTGCGGCGTCGCAGTTGTGGTTCGTGTGCTTGCACGGCGTCAGCTTTTTTGGTTTGGTTTTATTATTATTTTATTAAAAGCATTTCTAGGTGAGCTACTGGAAAGGGGAGGCAGGCCTTGGAGTAGTTAGTCGGATAGCGTAAGGTGTGGCACTGAACTGTTAGGGCCAAAGTTGCTGTGTGTGGCAAAACTGGTGGTGGCGTGTGGGGAGCGACTGGAACATCACCAGGCTGCCAGCACTGGCTTGGGGTTACGGAGAGGGGCAGGGAACGATGGAGGTTTCTTCTAGTTTGGTTTTCTTCTGGCAGTCTGGAGCAGTGAGACTGTCATGGTGATGAAACTTCATTGGGATTGCAACTTGCTGAAATGAATTCCTGTTGCTACAGCTCTGGGGGACAACTGTCTAAGTATCTACTTTAAAAGTGTCTGAGAAGCTGCAGAGAACACTGGGGAGGTGTGTGGTGTTGTAGGGAAGAAGGTCCGGTAGGAAAGAAGCCAGTGTGTGACCCCAGCTGTAGCGCTCGTGTCTCCCTGCCCACCCCAAGTTCCACCATGCAGACGAGGTGAAGGCAGAGGACATGGTGGCGCTGGAAGATTATTTAAGCCAACGTGTCTTTGGATACACTTCATAAAGGGCTTACCCCTTTTCTAGGGATAAATACACGACTAACAGCTGTAACAGCCATGAGCAGCAGCTGGGGGTGGCTGCACCTACCCTTTAGCAGAGGCATTTGTTGGCAGTTTTACAGTAGAACGAGGAAATGCTCTGTTATCCTCCGGGGACCCGCTGCCGGGCAGAGCTTTCCAGCCTCAAAACCTGGAAAACTGCTGCAAAACCTGCCAGCAGCAAACCCAGCGGTGGGTAAGGCGGCACCCTCTGAAAAAGGGGGCGGAGGGTCACTGCGGCGGGGCGGCGGCAACTGGGGTTTAAGGGGTTTGCAGGGGGACTGGGAGCGGTGGAGGAGGATCCCTCCTGCGAGCCCAACAGCTCGGTTGGGTTTAACGCTGGCTGTGGCACCACCGGGTCTAAAATTGCAGGGTGGAACTTTTATTTTTTTAGCACTTGTCACAGGCCGGCTGCTGCTCCCGCTCCTGCCCCAGGGTTTCTGGCACCAGGCTCAGGCTGTGGCCGGGGGTGTTCCTAGGCAGGCGCTGCGTGCAACTTAAATCTACCCTTAAAGCCATCGAAGGGACGCCAGCAGTCCCTTTGGTGATGACCTATTTAGTACAACAGCTCACACGCGCTCGTCATAGAAACATTAATTACATATTGCACTTTTCGCAGACAGCCCTGACCTTAGGACTCCCTGTTCTGTCTCTGAAATTACCTTGGGGGGGAGAGAAATTGCTTCCAGAGAGTTCCACAGAATGCCTCGAAGATAAGTATTTATTCATATGTTACATTTAAACATAAATAATTGAGCAATACAGTAGTCTGCTCCAAACAAAAATGATTAAGTCAATACACAGTAGTTTTAAAATACGATTAGACAGAATGTTGTAACAAATACAGCAAAGTTCGCGGAGATTTGTTTGTGGTTTAAACAGAGTTGTATAGTACATTCCCAACATACCAAAGAAAAATAGTGCAGTTTTATTTTTTTTACATCGCTTCCTCAGGCTCTGTGAGCTGGAGGGTTTTCTTGCTCTTGTCCATCTTTTGAAAAATACTATTTCAATTTTCAAGTGAACAGACAAACACACGAACTGAAGAAGCGCTTTTGAGACCTTTCAGCAACACGCACTGGCCTGTGAAACGGTGTGACACCGCTACGAACAGCGATGCGACTGGGCTGCGAGCGTGCCTGCCGAGCAGCTCCTCGGCTCCCCGTCCCGAGTGCTCCAGCTCGGGCGCGCGGGGGTGGGTACTGGCTTATCACAACTTTCTCCTTCTGTAACTCCCACTGCTGTTATTTCAGTGCTGCTCTGTGCAGAAAGGGGGTTTCCTTCCCGGCAGCCTCCTCCGCGGCACCTTTGTCAGAACTGAGTGGGCTCATCTGTTCTCCCTTGTATTATGACCGTGATGCTCGTGAGCGCAGAGACCACCACGCTCACCCCTGAAGGCACCAGCAATGAGGACTTCTGGTTTGTGAGTGTGTGTGTGTGTGTTTACCCTCCTCTCAAATTTTTAAAGACCAATTTTAGGGAGAGCTTGGCTGCTGAGCCAAGATCTTTGTGTGCATTTTTTTTCCCTTTTCAGACTATTAGTTACCATTTTTAGTTCACTGCCATCACGAAGAAATCTCTAAGCACAGATGGTCTTTCTAGAACCAAATCTACCTTCTTGCGCAGGCGACGCTCAGGCTCGGGAGGGCCCCAAGGCAGCGCCCACCTCGTGCCCACCGCTTGGGCAGTAAGGCCAGAGCTACTAAAGCAAATCCCTCCTACTGGCACTTGAATCTTCAGAGTAATTTTATTCCCTACACCCCTTTTTGCTAAAATCTGATTTTAAAAGCTCACGTGAGCTGATCCAATTAAGGTAAACTTCTCTGAGCAGCCTGATCTAGTTGAAGACGCAGGGGGGTTGGTCTAAATGGCCCTTAAAGGTTCCTTCCAACCCAAACCCATCTGCGGCCCTATGAGAAGCACACAGCATTTTCTTGACGTGGTTCAATGGAAATGCAGCTGTGTAACCCTGTCTGCTCTGAAGGATCAAGGGAGAAAAAAAAAAAAAAAGGCTAAACCAAAAAAGCAGAAACAGAACAATTCAGATTCAAAGTTGCGTGGTTTTTGTGTTGTTTTTTTTTTTTTTTTTAAAATCATTGAGGTTCTAATGGCAAAGGGCCGAACACTTTGGAATGCTTGAAAGTGCTTAAGCCAAGTCCCCAGGCGTCCCAGGAGCACAGGTCATGCACCCACGAGATCTGCAAGCGAACCCCATTTGCAGAACCCCGCTCCCTCCCTCCCTCGCTGCCACAGAGATGCACTTTTACTCAGAAACAACACGCACCCCGGGAAAGTAGGTAGAGTATATGTGGTGATTTTATACAGCATGATGAAGTGCTAGGACAGCAGCAGAGCTCTCTGCAGCGCCAGGGCAGCAGCCCAGCTAACCGTCAGTCACCTCTGCTCTCTATGCAGGATGGAGCGGAGCGTATGTCGCTCACTGAAGCATGCGGCCAAGCAGGAAAAGAAGTGGCACAGAACTTCCATGGGGTGCAGGGATGGCTCTACAAACAGCTGCGGCAAAGTGGGTCGGATCCCCTGCAACAATTTCAGCTGCTTCATCTGCAAGTGCTGATACCTGCTTGAGGAGATGAGCACCTGGTTTGTGTTTGTGGCATCCCAAGGAACGTCCTCCCAGAAAGCTCCGCAGAGCAGGGAGGAGGAGGCGGGCAGTGCACACCGAGCAATCTGGAGGTGGCGAGGCTCTGCTGTGTCTGCTCTGAACATCACGGCGCTCCGCACAGACACGGAGCGTGGGAGCTGCTGGCATGAGCAGGGGACCTGTTCCTGTGCACTAAACTTGTTAACCTGGACTAACTCAGGCAGATGGTGGCACCTGGGAATATTCGCAGAGTAAGTCTGCAAGGTAAACCGAAGGTTTGCCTGTGGCATGTGTAGGCTGTGAAGACTCAACAGCGTGAGCTAGTCCGCAATGGCTAACGCATTTTCAGCAGATCTTTACTGCGCATACTAACCCTGTTACTTAGTTTGAGGCCGTTCTCCCAGCTGGTAACCTTCTTTACTTTTAATTGCTGCTAAATACTCTGCTAAATACAAATCCAAATGTTTTAGCAACAGGAGCTCATACGCATTCTCTTCCATGTTCAAGGACAGGACATAGACAATGAGTCCTCGAGCGTGCTCCTCCAAGGACCCGGTTCAACACCTGCAACGCCTGAGTGAGAGCTGAACCTGGCCTTACCGCCATGGAAGGTTCTGGCAGAGCACACAACGGGCATCCAGGCTTTAAAGGTGCAGTAAGTCAAAAAATAAATGTTCTAGTATGTCAAATCCCCCCTTTTTAATATCTCAAGTATGTAGACAGAGAGTTGTCTAGAGAGGGGAAATAAGAGAATGCAAAAAGATTTTGTCTAGAAATACAAAGTGAGTGTAACAAGGACTATAAAACACAAACCTTATCTTGGTGAAGGAAAAGTTCTGGTTTTAAAAGTCTGTTACAAATCCCTTTGATATTTATTACATTACATGGAAGATGCAATTAGAACAACATTTTGAAGTTAAGTGCAAGAAATGCTCCACCGATAGCTCACGAGGCCCACAATGACAGTCTGTTCATTATCACTTATTTTCAATCAGCGTCTGCACTTTGTAGACGAGGTCTCTTGCTATCCTCAGAATTTCCTCGGCATTATGATGCTCTGCCATTTCTAAAAGACACAGACAAACACGCTTAACCGTCAGCAGCAGGAACTTCTGCCCTAGCATTGTTATTAAGGTAGAATTAATATTAATTAATTAGCATAACGTTAGCAGCAATCCAAAACATTGCAGGGGGTTAGGTTTGTAGAATTAAAGGCAGACTAAGTGAATGAGTCCCTGAGTGATGTAGGTCCTGGCACCAAGATCTAATCCTTCTGGCATTGGTCCTCCTGTTGCAGAAATCCCAGTGCCCTGCGACCCCGGACCAGGAGCGGGAGGTCTGTACCCACGTGTGCCGGTGAACAGCCCTCCTGGGATCTCAAAAATGGAAAGCTGGACTCAACTTAATCAAGGCACCCCTCCAGGCAGGGACTGTGGCTGCAGTGTCTGGGCTGCAAGGGATAAATACAACTGAGAAGGGCTTCGTGTACACGGAGTGACACCCCCCAGAGTTCCACAGACAGACATCTGCACTCTGCCGCTTGAGGCAAGGTCAGAAAGGAGCTCTCAACAGACCCGAGTCCTCAGTTCCACAATAAACATTTCATTCAGCTTGGGCAAGTATTGGGGCTGGTTTGTTTGTGTAGTTTTTGGTGGGTTTGGTTTTGGGTGTTTTTTGAGGGAAGCATTAATGTATAGCTTTGTAATAAGAGTGGCTGAGGCAAAAACAAAACCAAATTTGGGGCTTCTGCAACAGGTGGCTGAAAGTTTCCACATTGATAATTTACTAAATTACTGTGATTACACCAAATTGTTTCTAAACCTCTTAAAATGTCCTAGCAGGGAGCACTTGTTTAGGACTAACTTGCACTCTGCAGCCTGGAAGGACCTGGCTTTCCCTGGCAGAACACTTGTCGCTCTGGCACTAGATGTTGGCAAGCCTCTGTGGACCACTAGGGTAAGCACTCAGCCAGGGCAGTGGGTCAGGATGTTTTGTGTGAACAGTTGCTTGCGTGTTTCAGCCTTGGGAAGGTCAAGCCCTGTAAACACAAATGACTCTGGTAACCTTAAAACCTGCAAGAGACTTTAGCAAAAAATGAGGCAACATTTTAGCACCTCTCATTAAACCAAAGGCAAAGAGTCACAGTGGCGAATCTTTTTAACATAAACTGGGAAATGCGCTTTGTCTTAAAATGACACAGCTACCATCTTCTGTGGTTCACATAGCTCTTACAACACTGTTGCTTGTGTGTGCCAGCTCAAATCTTCAGGAAGCATGTGAAAATCTGGGCTCTTCATTTACATGGAGGGGTAAGAGATTCAGAGCTTAAAATGACCAGGGTCTCATCATGACAGCAAAAGCACCGCACAACTGCAGTTAGTCTGAGTAAGGGAGAAGTAACTCTTGTTACTTGCTTTTTGTCAAAATGTCACTCTCAAAAAAGTCTCTTACCATTAAAAAACTTGATGATATCAGTGAAGTCCATGTTGTTATCACGGATAATCTCTCGATAAACTTCCACAAGTGCTAAGGCAATGAAAAGGACAAAATGTTCTGAAGAGATGTGCTTTGCTGCCCAAATAACTTCCCACACTGTAAATACATCCTCGTACAACAATTCTGAATGGGAATAAACATTACAAGAGCATCTGATTATTCAAATTGACCATTTCCCCCTCTCTAACTAATGTCAAACAGGCCTTACAGACATGAGTAGTACTTGCTGACTCCTCTTTTTCCTCTCCCCCTCTCCTCTAGCCAACTCCTGGCACTTCCTTGTGCAAGTATGGCAACAGCATCGGGTTTAAAGGAAAATTAAGAAAGAACATACATGTGGTGGTGCAGACTCAGCCCCAGGAAGACACCTCAATGGCAGTAACCACGCAGCAGCACAAGTAGGCCCATTTGTGCTGGGTAGGGCCACATGACAGGCTGCAAATCTGAATTTGTATCCAGGGCCCCCTTCTTGGCTTTGCAGCGGACCTATAAGCACTAAAGCTCTGCTATTTTTAATTAGCAACAATTAATTGTATAGCAGATGTGTGTAAGCTAGGTCTACGTGTGCTGCAGTTCAGGTATGACCCATGGAAGCTTCATCTTCTTGAACTTTATAGGCTCGTCCTCTGCCCAGTCTGTGACAGTGAGGTCCAGGGGACGGGACGTGGGGGACAGGCAATTCTCTGTGAAGGAGCAGGTAGAGGGTTTAAGTTTACTGTTCAGCTAAGAGTCACAATTCCTCCCCCCTCAGTGTCAGGTAGCTGCTTGTAATAAAATACCTGATGGATGCATATTGTCTGCCTCTATCACCTTTGCGCTTTACGGTGTTTGGGAGGGATGTCGTCTTTTGATTCTTGCGGATCAGTCTGTAACTCAGAGGAGCTACTGGCTTGCCTGATAGCAAGACAGGTCTCTTGATTATAAGCAGCTGCTTCTGTTAGAGTGGGTGTGGGTGGGTGGTTGTGCTTGTGCAGGGACCCCGAGGTCCTGGGGTGCTCCCAGAGTATGTGAAGTACCTCACTCAGCGAAGTACAACAGCTCTTGAGCTAATGCTGAGCTGCTCGTGTTATCAGACGGATTAGAGAGGAGGTATCAAAGCTTACAAAGGTGATCAACTTGGGATCACCTTGCGCAAACAGGCATTTGCGCTGAGCAGAAACTTGGCTTCATCCCCATTACCAGCAATTTACAACACTCCTTTATAAGCTCTGACTTTGTTCCAGTGCTAGTCCATCTCTGAGAGCTCCATTAGTTTTCCTAGCTACAAACCCTCGTGAGCCTAGCTGCTACTCACCATCCAGACATTAGGCCAAAACACAGAGTTGCAGTTTTGCACAACTCTAAACTACAGGCATAGAACATTATTACCTCTTTTAAAGTCAAGCAGGAACCAGCGATAGCAGAAGTAAAAGTGAGTGTAATCTCCATTCTGGTGCATCAATTCAAAAAGCTCTGAGTCTAAAATCTAAAATGCAAAACATCAGCCGTCAGTATCAGAAGGTAGCCCAGATCAAAGGTGCTGGAGTCTGGTTAACACTTTCAGGCTGCTCTTTATCGCCTGATCCTGTGGTTAGTCAGAGCAGCTGCTCAGCACAGATAACTTTTACTACGTGTTTGCAAAACGCCTGTAATGTGGGTGCCCTGACACAGGCTGACGAGGTGAAGAGTTACTGTGGTGCAGGTATGAGGTGACAGCAGTCAGTCTTCATTGTGATTTTACAGGTGCAAGCAGCAAGTTACACATCCTACAGATTTTCAACAAGTGGCAAATTTTCATCTTCCCACCTAACCCTGCTCTTGGATTTTAACATAGGAGCTGGGGAACAAAGACTGAAGCCATTTACTTGGGGAAAAGAAGGAAGAGAGACTTCTTCACCTCAAATCTGTAATTCTGATGAGGAGCGGCATGGTTCCACACCGCAACATCCAAGCTCTCTGGAACTGAACTTGCCAAACGCCTGCCACATGTCTTAAACGTTTAAGTACAGCAATAGTTACTCCTCATAGGTGTCATCCTAAGGGCTGCTGGATAAGCAGGGTGGCATCCTCTGACAGTCAGCTAGCTACTCAGCACTGTGGCCATGTGATCATCTGCTGCTGGCATTTGCCATGCTGGCCATCTTCTTTGTTGACTGACCTTTATTTTCATTGCTTTGTAATATGCCACCTATGAAACCGAATAATGGTTTATTCTGATAGTTTTCACGCTTCTTTATGCTAACCTTGCTCAGGTGCCTGGTACTTTCTGGAATGTCTACGCCTTAGATCTGTCCAAAAGAAACCCTCTTCAGCAAGCATCCTGTGCAAACACAAATATAGCTATGGTCTGTTTAAAGCTTTAAGAAAATTTGTGCCACAAATACCAGTGTTTTCTCTTCCAAAAAGCCGTGAAGACTGCATCTTAGTGCTGTTTCTCACTGATGTCAGTTGGAGCTGGACTGGGCCAGTACACATTACACGGTGTAGCTGGTGTACTGCAGGCAGACGTTTGAGGGGTTTGTTTTGTTAAGTTATGAAGAGCTGACCTGCTGCAGTACACACACTTTATTGTAGCAGCAAGTGCTGTCCCCTGAGGAGCAGGAAATCAGTTTGGGGCTGCATAAAACAACTCTCCTCCTCCCCAGCTCTGAAGGAACAGATGACTAGGAACCCCATCACTGGAGTTCCTACCCTTCATAGCATCAGGCTAGTTCTCAGCCTATCCCAAAACCTCACCTTTCAAATAAGATTAAAAAAAGACTCACTTGGATTAGGGACCGCATGTTGGCAAAGTGTGTGTCCATAGCACCTCCATTGGGGAAGTTCTGGCTCATCCTCTTCATCAGGTGGCTGAAGCAGCTGTAAGCCAGCTGATCTGCAGACACAATGCAGAACATGCAGTGTTGCCAATTGTGTCACTTTCTTGAACCAAAATAACGAACTGCAGGCAAGGGAAAAACACGGTTTTCCCCTTCAGTGTTCCCCAATCCCGTGTTTAGATGAAACAGAAGACAATACCTGACTTCGGACTATTTTTACTAGTTAAGCTTTAAAACAACGCAGCTTGCAGTTGACTTTTCAGCTTCAGCAACTGCCGGAACACAGCTGCTTTGAAAATGTAGTAAAATTTAATCTGGAAGTCAGCGAGTGAACAGGGAATCCCCAAGACACTAACGTCAGCCATCTCAACAACAGCCACATGTAGAGAAAATACAAACCAAGAGCTCCAGGTTTGATTTTCCTGGTGAGCTAGCCCTGATTACTGCATACAACTTCTTCTAAAACAGCATTTTTGAAAACCTCCCTTAAGATACCAACATGTTCCCAAAGAAAACCCTTCCTACCATTGTCAAGTATAACCATCAAAGGAGCCAGGAGGTCACACATGCCTTGAACATAACCAACTTCTAGGTGCTCCCAAACGTAACTGCAGAAAGGAGAAAACACAAGAGATAACAGGATTAAAAATCCTCTTGCTGCATGGTGGCCTCAAAAATTTGTCCTTCACCTAAACTACAGCTCCTTTTGGAAGCTTTTAAGTGTCTTGTTCTAGAGTGCTGTAAAAGATAAAGCTAGAACTGCAACAATTCAAATCTTCCACACACCAGTATAAAATGACAACTATTTCTGCTGTTTTCTTTTTCAGGAAAATTCCTAAAGGCTTTATAAACAATCCATGATGAGGACGGAGCAGCGTGTGAGACAGGAATATCTCTTGTAATGTGACTCTTGCTGTAGGCTCTTCACATGTTGCAAAAGAGGAAAAGAATGCTATCAATTGTCTACTTACAGGACGAATTAACGGTGTATTTTTCTCTTCCTGTTCCTCAAAGGCTAAACATTGTATTGAAGTCTAATTTGATTATGCAAGATCAAATCTTAAACAGCTGCTGAACGTGGGTGTTTCAGAACTTTTTTGACACTTTACATTCCAGAGTATTTCACAACCCTGTATTGTTTTCTGCTTGGATAGAGAGGGCCAAACCTTACGCACGTGGCTTGCATATCAATAGCTGGGGAAAAACCAGCTAACAAAGCATAACAGTCAACTGGAAAAAAGCCCAGATTTTTAAAAAGTACTTGGGTTTTTTTGGCTTTTGTTTTCTTTTTTCCCCCTAAGTGGAATCTTGGTATCTTTTTCCGAGTGTTAAAGTCTACACCACTTTCTGCTTTAAGTGTGTTTAGCTGAATAGCTTTTGTGGTGATTTGCATTCCTAAAAGTGAAAACTACCTTTCCATGGATTCCAGCTTGTCTCAGTGGTCAAAGATGTTGTTTTGATTTGAAGTTGCGTTCTGTCTACTCAACAGACATCCCTCAAAATTACATCTGGGCACGCCTCACTTACTGTCATCTTTATAGCACACCATTAGAGCACAGATCTATTATCCTGGTAAGGAGGAAACCAAAGCTAATGGTACATTTAGAGAATAGTTCAAGGTGACTGATAGGGTCTGTCTCAAGGCAGAAAGAACGTTCTCCAGCCCGCCTTCCAGACTTGGACCACCTATCGTACCCATGCTCTCTAATGTACCATCCTACCTGTTCCCTCCCCTTGTAAGTTTTTTTAAGCTCATTAGTGAGAATTTTTATACAGACTATTATTTGCATATTATTATAGTCTTATGGATTATGACAGAAATGTGAAAAGTAGTTCATTTTACAATCTGTATTACCTGCACATGACGTTTCGGAGTTTCTCCAGGTTGTCGGCAGTAAAATACCAGTAATTCCGATCACACCTCTGGACATCTTTATCAATTCTGTGCAAATTTAAGGCAACGGTGTCCAATAACTCTATCTAGAAAGGAAAAGGTTTAGTTAGATCTGCTGAATTTAGAGCATTCCCAGGACCTTGTGCAGATTTGCTCTGGGAATCAACAAACCAGAAACAGTGCAATTATCCTTTGGGCATATGAGAGCATCAAAATACTCAATTACTGTGAAAAATCCCAGGTAAAATGCATGCACTTTCACTGGTAAATGTTCCAAGCCTGTCCTATTTCCACATAGTTGTTATTTCCCGTTGAACAATTTCAGCACAGAGAGGCAAAAACTCAACTACTAATCTGCTGACAGCAACACTAATAGAGACGGTGGAGTCTTGAATCCAGGCCATGGTTCAGGTTGATTAAATGTGGGGTTTAGCTTGAATTAAATGACACTGAAATCTTACAGGTGGTACTAGAACTGTACCATATTCTTTTCCTTGCCCTCTCACTCAAAAAAGACCCAATTTTTTCTTGCTGTCTTATTTCCAATCTAGCTCAAAAGCCAGATGGAAAGATCTGGATGCAAAAATTCTCAGTTACTGTCCCACTACCTGTAGTTGTAGCTTGGTATTATCTCTCATTAAATCCTATCTGAAAAAGTACAAGTCTGCTAGAAAAACAACGCTGTGCAGAGTTGATGGTACTTAATGTTGCAACCTACTGTGTAGGATGCAGCGCAGACAGAAGCAACATCCATTAAATAATCCACCTGGGAACACAGCTGCTCTTCTGATACAGAATCCTGAGACTGTACAACTGGCTTGGCTTTCTGCATACGTGGTATGTCTGGATCAGTCCTTTCCAAGTCAGTGCTAGCTTCTTCTTCAGCCCCGTCTTCAAAGGAGACGCTCTGCCCATCATCGATACTGGACAGGATACCTGAGGCCACAGAGTAGTTCCTCGAGGATGGCAGCCCAGAGTCGGGGGAGTCAAACTCCACAGACTGTCGCTCTACAGCAGCTGCTGCTGCTGGCGTGTCAGCCGACACCACAGTGAAACTGGGATCATCCCGACCTTTTGAGTCCCGCTCCGCTGAGTCAGCTTCGTCTACAGATATAAAGACCTGGGTGTGGGCAGGGGAGAGAAGATTTGGATGAAATGGGAGAATAGAGAAGGAAGAAACATTAATGCAGCAAACAAACGTCCTGCCACGAGGGAGAAATGATTATATTACTTCAGTGAACAAGATCACTGATTAATAGAGCTTCCCTGCATGCTAATAGTTGAGAGCTCCTCACTCAGTCTTTATACTGAGACTGTAAATCTAAAAATAATACCACTTGATGATCTCATATCCATCTCCTATGAGACTTCTCTCACTTTCACAATCTTCAATTACAAATATCTTGGAAAGCAGTGAAGCTTCCCTACCTGCAACACCAAGACTAACAACATCTGGTCATTGCCATGTTATCTTCAAAGATGACCAGCATATATCAGGCCTCTGACAATCTGGTTCAGCTGCTGCTGTTTGAAGTCAAAACTGGCTTTCAAATCCTTTTCACCATGCAACCACTTTACCTCTTCTCTTGCTAAAAAACTCTGTTGAACTATTTCAAGTTCTCTTCTCCCTTGCCTTACTGAGATCAGTTAGCTCTTTGAAGTCTGCATAAGAATGGATGCCCAGAGACGCTTTTGGCACACCCATGCCAGCTCTCCTGTGCAACAATGTGAAAAGAAACCCCTTTCTCGGTTATTCAAGTTCCAGAGAGATTAATTCAGTCTGCCGCTCTACTGCTTAGCATCTTACCTTAGACCGACAAAGGTCCCCTCTCCCAAAATAAAATCACACTCAACCTGTCAATCAAGGACATGACAGAATCAAAAACGTGCTTTAATAAGAGGGATCTTTTTCTCTCACCTATAGTAGGTGAACCTCAAAGGCCCTTAGGCTGTTCCTGCTTCGGAACAGCTACGCCTTACCCCAGAATACAGACCTGCTCTTAGCTCTATTATGGAGGCACTACAGCTTCAAATTCTGTACAAGATTCAAGCAGCTCCAGACTGATGGTAACTTAGTGCTAACCCAAGTCTCTGCTTCCCTGGCCTGTGCCTCTGCAAATGCCAAGCCTCCTGCACTGCCTGGGTCATAAGGGTGAACAGGAAGGGAGTACCTACATCGTTGCTGATGGTGGAGTCCCTGTGAATCAGTCGCTGGACGTGGCTGTCAATGCTGCTGCCCGATGAAAACTTTGCCAGCGTGGCAGAATGTGATTCTTTCTCTCGCTGCTTTACAATGACCTCACAGGCTTTCCACTCAGCCATGACCTTCTGATACCGGAGAGCAATGTCTTCATCCACCTGCAGACAGACAGACCCTGAAATACTGGTCTTCCTTGAAAGAAAGCATTAACAGTGAGTGGAAGTCAAGAGGGAGAGGTCTAAAGCAAGTGTAACATATCAAACTGAAAGCCTGAAGGATCCCAAAGCCCTCTTGCTACAGCGCACATCACCGTGAGTGGAAAGCGCAATGACCGAAGCAGTCAGATACTGCATATTTACCGCAGGGAACAAATTATTGCTATAGGTGCCAGAGAAGATTCATGTAAGCATGTGTATATGCCATCAACAGCGTTTCAACATTGTTCAGTAAAGAATGAAAGAAGTCACTGTCTTTCACGTGAAACCTCATGTAGAACTCTGACACAATCTGATGGAGCAATTGCTGTCTCTAACAGGAGTATTCCTAATTTCATTACACCTCCTTTGCAACCCCCTCTCTATTCCCACTCTTAGCACAGCCCTTGCACAGACTTCCAGGTTTGTAGGCATCAGCCCGTACAGAGTCAGATGCTGGAAGAGACTCCTGAACAGCTGAAATCCCAGCTCACACAGCCCACCCTTGTGGCTGCACCCTGCGTGGCCAGATCCAACCACTCTGGTTCCCATAGTAATAAAACAGATTTGTGCCACTGCTGGCTTCCTCTGTTGACAGACAGACAGACAGACACAACCCCCTTGAGCTCTTAAAGGACACGTAGTAATTTTACTGCTCTGTCACTTGTCAAGAGCATAAGAGAAACCGCAATTGTGAGTTGGCTTCAGGCTCTGGACTCTGCTGGCTGGAGTTGCTACCAGAGCATTCATGCTAAGAGCTGCAGGCTATTTGTCACTTGAGGTAGCTGTCGAGTCATAAATCATAAAACACAACCGTTAGTGGAACGTTGGAGGACAGCCATGTTTGGGAGCGCCCCAGATACCGATGGATAACTGCAAAAATACCATCAGAAGGCAAAGATGATAAATCACCTGCCATGACTTCAGTTAAGGACACAATAAGTTTCCTATGTGTGCAAATGTTATGAGTTTTCATGTCATTAATGTAATAGACTGATATTCAATGGTAAGCTTTAGACTCCAACAGCACATTTCTTTGAGGAGTCAGTTATTACTGTTATTTACTATTGGTGTTGAGCAGCTCGTTAGAATTCCAGCTAAGGTTTGGAGCACACCTGTGTTAGCATGGTACAAGCTCAGGGTAAAAAAAATAATCCTACAGGAGCCTACATTCTGCAGATCAGACCTTTTATACCTTGCAACATATCTTTAGGAGTTTACTGTAATTCCTATTGTACAAATGGATTCGAGTATTTCTTTCTCCTTGCCAAATCTTTCTGTTCTAGCTGTATATATGCACGTGACCTTTGAAGCTGGGACTAGAATGCATGAGTCGTGGCTCCAGATCTCCCACTCTAAAAACTTAAGTAACCGAGTCCTTTGTTTAGTTCCAGACACGCCTTCTATTTCTACACAAGGATCATAAATCTGATGGTTCATATACCTGTGGAGAACAGAGACAGCAAAATGCAATATGTGTAAGAAACCTCTGATATCCTGTATTTCTTGAAAATTTGAGCTTAAAACCCAAACAAACAATAAAGAATAATGAATGGAGCGCCAAATGCAAATGTAATAAATTCACACTGCATCTGGAAGCATTACAGTTTAGCCAGATCACTGCTGCTGAAGCTCTGCGCCAAATTCGTAAGAGTGTTTGGAAGGGCCCTTCCTTTTTCACCAAGACAGTACGAATTAAGGAACCACGTGGTGCTCTGAAAGGACTTCTCTGTTAAACTTGTGCTGTATGCAAAAAAGGTGTGACTGAACAAGACCCCTTGTAGAACAGACGTATGTTCCAGCAGGACAGCCTAGCTGGATATCTGGATTTGCTTCTCTTTTGAGGCAGTTTGCCTGGCCCTTCATGAGATAAGACAACCCACAGGACTTACAGCCCTTGGTGGTTTCTGAGGTGCTTTGTCTTCTGATGCTGATGTTGTGGGAGGGCAGGAATTCACCTCAGCAGCGCTCAGCAGAACATTCTTGATGTACACACTATAGCTGGAAAATCTAAGTGTAAATACCTACAAAGATGACTGGATTCAGAACGAAGAATCTGGATTGTGACCCAGTTTGAACAGTAAGGGGTATATTTTTCCATCTGTGTTCAGAACTGGTTTGTAAAGATTAATGCAAGGAAAAAGAAGGTGAATTGCTGTAGCAATTTTTAGTAAGAAGAATGCTGCTTATAAAGTGCCCACTGTTTGAAAGATAGCCATTTTTTCCATTGCAAGGCTCTAGGTCAGGCCGCCCTTCTGATCTGCAGGTTCTCACAGGGATATAAACTATCCCTTGGAATGTAACTGTTGGGAGTTATGCAAATGCCAAATATTTTGATATATAAACCACTCCTTATCCATTTAATCCAGAACAAGATCAGCTACTGCACGAGTGCTACATCCCTGATAATAACACTAACAGAAAAGCAGATGAATGTGTTAATTATATTCCAGGCAAACCTCGTTACTGTTCTAGACAGTTTGGGTGATTCTTCACGTCAGCTAAAAGCAATGCTTTTACCAAGGTACAAATCCAGACCTTGCCCGTAGGGCAGACTCCTACTGTAGTCCTATGGCTCCATGACGGAGAACATCCCTTTCCTCAACAGTCAAGGAGTAAGACTAGCAGCAGTGCTGGGGTTTGTCATGGCAGACCGGTGCTCCCGCTGCATTTGAGCCCAAGCGACTGCAGGAGATCTTTACAACAGTGGCACTACCCAATCTGCTCATCACAGGAGGCCTACACTTAAATTCTTGCTTTGCCCATGAATCAGCTCTACAGCTGCATTACTGTATGTATGTAGGTATGGACTATTACCGAAGATGCCTGTTACTCATCACCTGAGGGCAATATATTAGCTTTGGCTCCATGCTGCAATAAAAATGCCACAAGCATTCATAACAGCAGCTACACTGGATCGGATAAAGGCTAGTGTAGCCTAGCAGATGCTTACAGAAAGCGTACAGGAGTAAGGAACTGGAGTATTGCTGTATCTTTCTCAGCACTTTGGCTCAGGACCACATCCAGTTTCTGTTCAGTAACCGTAGCTGAGTGAAGGCAGGACTGCCTGCTGCTTTGCCTAGCTCTGTGTTTGTTACCAGCCTGGTGTATTATCAAGGCACTTGCCTAGTAATTACAACAAATGAGAACACTCAGCAAAGTAAAAAGTTGATATTGCTAGAAACAGATCAGCAAAGGGAGATAGCGTAACAAAGAGGTGGGCAAATTGTGGTTTCATTAATGGAAATTATATACTTAATGCCAAGTTCCAGACTGCGAAATAAGGCTGTGACACAACCTAGGCAATTATTCACTGATCAATGTTAGCAGCAGCATGGGAGATATTAAAAGGAATAATGTCTCATCTGAAATCATACCTTGTGTTTTACAGAGGCACATCTTATTTAAGTCTAGCAAAAGCATAATGAACTCACAAACCAAACCTCCCTCTGGGTATTTTTAGCCTCTAGATGGTAACTCTAAGCATGCTTCAGAAGGTACATCTGGGCTGTTCACAGCTCCAACAGAAGTCCACACATGCAGATGCAGTATCATGTCGATAAAGTAATTTCCAAGAGCATTTTGAAGTATAATTCAGCTAACACACCGTATGAAAGAGGGATGACTCAAATTACTATTCAAATGTCAGTACCTCCCCATTTTGTAAGTGACAAATTTGTGAAAACAGCATTTGTTAAGGGCAAGTGCAAGTCACAGGCAGAGGCTGAATACAGGTTTCCTGACTTCAATAAGGAGCTCCTTTTAGTGATTTTCAGACATGATATCATAATCCCTCTATTAACATGCGTCACTCAGGTTTTCAGTAGCATTTTTTCCTTCAGAATATTAAACAATAATAAAGTCTAACACTTGCTATTCAGAAAACAAAACCTATTCTGCTAACATAATTCAAATCTCCAGAAAGCTTTGCTTACCTGGTCCATTTCCTTTTTGGCCATGCCAAATTTATAGTGACCTAACAAGAATGGCCACACTTCCTTTCGAATCTCATGCTGTACGCCACCGTAGTAAACTCTTCTTAGTAATTCCAGTTCCCTGTAATTCTACAGCAGTCAGGAGAAACAGGCATTGAAGGTAATACATATTTATTTTCTTCAGGCATGCTCATATATGATTAATACCAAGTATAAAGACAGTGAACTACATGCACCGCACTAAATAGATTTTACAACTTGATTCAAGCCTTTAGGGCCCTAGCTCAAATCCAGTCTAATACAGGTTGTCATGCCTCCTTAATAGAATAGAGTCATCACGAGATCAGTTGCTTTGATGTTAATCGATATCTTTGCCATCATCAGAGAAGCAAAAGATAAAAGAGATTCTAAGAACCGACTCACTCTCACTAGGAAAAAAAGTGATCCTGTGAAGGGTAGAAGACACCTTTAATACTTCCTGGGGTCCATTCTAAGGGGTACCACACCCAACGCAGCAGTGTATGGGAGCCAGTGTAATGATCATAAAGGTATCCTGGTACTTACCTTCTTGTCCTTCTGATACTTGCTCCAGACCTCTTTAGTCAGGCCTCCTGCAGCACTGGACGGTTTGTCAGGTGGGATAATAGTGTGGTTCACGAGGGCAGACAGATGAGTTCGCACTGTTGACAAATGGCGGCAGTAGGCAAGCCCTGTGGTTGGGGTGGGAGGTAAACTTCTATAAATGAGCAATAAGCCTAGTATCAGCAGCTCCTTTTTGAAGATGAAGCTGTGACGTTTTAAACCTGCCACTAATAGTACCATATGAACTAATATTGCATAGTACTATATAAGAACGAAGAATTGCAACAGAGCCAAAGATTAAATAAACCTTACACAGACGAGTAAAATCCAAATAGAATATCACACTGCAATATAAAACTGCATTCTGTCTTCACTAAGTATTAGTTCTCCCACTGCTATTTGCAAAACCCACAAATAATGGAATTATGAAGCTATGACACTTGAGTCACTTCCACTCTGCTGCCCTGAGGTGATCTGACTCAACAATAACTTTGCATTTAAACTGCTTTCTAAAATGTCTTTTTTTATTATTTTTAAGGTAAGCATACGGGTAGCACAAGGGTTGGACATAAGAAGCTTCACTTACATCCATAAAAGGCTCTGGAAACTATCTGCTTCTTCATGCTTTCACACAACATCTTTAATGGAGTTCTGTGGAGACACCGTAACAGGAACACGATAGGTCAGAAGGACAGAGATCATCGTGAATTTTATGCTGATCCCTATGACCTACACGTAGCAAGTCTTTCTCTGTACCAAGATTTATTTAGCTAAAGGACAATAATGACAAATTACACTTTTTAAAGCATTTTCCCCACCAGCATTTTGGCCACAAACAGATTCACCAGGCACATCTAGCTACCACTGCTGCGGGTACATCGTAAAGGTCCTTGTCAAATTAAATGAATTGTTGCCCTTCACTGTAATTGTTAATGACTTGTTAAAGAAAACACTTCCAGAGCTGAATTATATTACACCAGACAAAAGAACTAGATGCAATTTCTCTATCAGAATGTGATTTGCGTAGTTTAATAGGTTAGTTTTAATAAACTAAATTTCTTGCTGTCTAACTCCATCTTATTCTGGTAGAACTACTTGAAAATTGTTACTGTCACTGGTGCTGCAATCAACAAATTTTTCTGCTTTTAGCTGTGGTATGCACAAAGTCTCCCAGGTAAGCTCTCCGCACCACTTGCTTACCGGTCATGGATGCAGTTGCAACAGCTGGGTATATCATAGGGAGTGCTGCCTGTTGAACAGGAGACACATGAGGATCCTTGGCTGCAGTGCTCCAGCTGCCACGAAAGCAAGTTTGCCCCAAAGCCTTGCATCTCTATCATTTCACTGGTGTCTAGAGACAAAACCAAACAAAACAGCAGGTCATCAACCTTTTTTCTTCTTTCCCCCTCTTCCTTCTGTGCATCCTGATGGCTTCATGCTTTACTTCTCAGCAGGCTCTGAACCTTGATTCCAAAAAGGGGAGAGCACCATCCTCAGAAATACTGCTCCAGGCACATCTAAACCAGCTGCATGCTGTGCACAGTCAGTTCCCATGAAGTAAAATCCCTTCACCATTTCCCCTTTTCTTGCCCATGCACATCCCCATTCATGTTTCAAGAGAACAGAGAAAAGGGTGCTGCAGTAGCAACGACACTGGTTCTTGTGTAATACTATGGTAACGTTATTTATGGCCAGAAGAGATCACCTAACCTAACCTTCTATTTAATTCAGGTCTCAGAATTTCATTTTGCAGTTCCTGGAACGAGCCACATAACTACTAGTTCAGCAAGAGTGAAAGTTTGAGCATAAAAGACATTAAGACACACTGATTCAGTTATTTTCAGATGATGTTTCTTTCCCCCTCAGAACTAGATCCTAAAGCATTTAGCGCAGAAGGATAGTTCAAGTCCTACTACTGTCAATACTATGTCCATAGAAGTAGGATACTCTGCAGGAAAATGTGATCCAACAGTACGGTGTGGCTGCTTGAGTCATCCCCGCTCCACCAAATCTATTTGCGTTTTTAACCAGCTTCAGGAAGGCACCCCCAAAAAATCACCAGTTGCCTGCAGAAAGTTTGGCTTTGCTCTTCAACTTTCCCAGCTGGCATTTGAGCTTGTAGTTTTTTTTGTTTTATAATAAATAACTGGCCTTTCAGCTCACCCATGATTAAAATTAAGGCAAATGCCATAATACTGTATGTCACTAAATTAACATTGGTAAGCAAAATCCAGTCCCCTGGGCCGTGCTTTTAAAACATACATTTGTTGGGTAATGGTAGGGGCAATTCCAAACCATCTCATGCATTTTAAATCAAGGCAGCATAAAGCATTTTAGTAGTGCCTATTAGAAAGTGGGCATAGGTGAGGAAGGAGTGGAATAAAAACATTTGTTAACAGAAAAAGCACAGGCTCATGCGGAAGCAGTCATGTGTATTTCATTTCACAAAACAAAGTGTGATGCAAAAATGCTCTTCACCTTAATTCTTCAGGAAGGAGCTGAATGACCCAGTATTTATTGCAGCTTCTTATTGGGTTCAAATGAAAACCACTGGACAAACAATTCTAGATTGTTACTGTTTGCCTCCCCTCTACAGACAAGAAAAGTGGGTTTTTCAGTTTTAATTTATTTTATTTTTTAGAGAAACAAGGAAAGAACCCCACAGGACCTAAAGATTTAGATGAAAGGTACATGAATTAGTGAAGAATTAGAGTGAACAGCATCTTTTATTTAATTGTGGTGGTGTTATCTGTAACTTAAGCTACATGCAAAAGTCGAGCATGTTGCAAAACGTAAAAGCAAATGTCTAGCAAACCTGCTACAACAGTGTTGTCATTATTTAAAAGGGATGCTGCTGGAGAGACAACAGCCAATCCAATCTAGTTCAGCAAGAATTGCTGCTCAAACAGCAGACCAATTCCTAACTCTACCATTATCTTCAAGATTAAATAATCAAGTGCAGACACCTGACAGCCATTCTAGTGGAATAACTTAAAATTTCCATCATCTGACTAAAGACTAAATCGGGTTTCTAATGCTTTAGATCACAGCATTAGCCTCTTACCGTGAGTATGTGGCAATGTTAGACCTTCTTGCTTTCTATTATCACCCACATCCAGACATAATCAGTTAAAACACACAGAAACTTCCTGAAACAGTGTATTTTTTCCAGAGGAATGCTGTATTTCTGGAGTTTCTTTCCATGCATACCTTCCAAGAATTCTATTAACTTGGACTGGGCTTTATCAGTTTCTAGTGGCTACTACCTTGCTATAAGGGTGTGGGCAGCCTACAAGTAATGAGGAGGATCTCATTGAACACATGTTCATAACCTATCCAAACAGAACTCAAGCGCTAAGAGAGACACAGGGCAATTATTGTCTCCTACAGTCAGTCCCACCAGACCAGGACTAACACCCATTTGGAACCAAAATCATTGCTCTGCTCTTTAAAGGTATGAGTAACTTATCTGGAGTCAAGATACATCGTGTTTTAATTAGGAAACAGAAATACCAGAAAAAGTATGTTCGTGGTAACGTCATGAATGAAAAATACAGACACCCAAACTTGCAAGCAGTTGCTTCGCTTTCCTGCTTCCTCTGCAGATGTCAAACTTTTGACAGCTATTTTACAGCCTGATAACAGAGAAGATTCTGATCTTGCTGATACACACCAGTTATTAGGAAGAGGCGGAGGCTGTTGTTTTGATTTTAACAGGAGCATGCCAGATTTGGCACATGCACTCAAGCGGTATCAAGACCAAAAGTATGGCAGTATCAAAGCTGTGCAGTAACTGGTAAGCCTAGAGCAGAGAGAGATTTCACATGAACCAGTGGAGATGCCCTGACAACATCTGACCGTCTTCTGAGCAAGTGCAATCCTTAAAATCCAAGCTGTGCAGGGAGGGTTTTGCGTGGGGAATGGATTATTTTGTACACCATTCAGCTTCCTCCTTTGGGGAAGGAAAACTTCTCAGCCTGCAGAACTACGCTACTAGATCCTGAATGCTTGCTAATACACTTCTTTGAGGACCCCAACTTAACACATCTGTTCTGAATTGCTTTAGGAAAAGAATTGGGTGACAAATTTTTGGAAGGTGGAGAGTCTGGCAGCTGCTCATCTGAAACCCACCTAGCCTGCAAGAAGTGGAATGAAAGCACCTGACCACAGAAAGGTATTGCATCCGTACAATCTTCTCTGCACACTTCTGCTACCCTGTAGAGGTATCTGAAGTGTGGGAGCATGTATGCTTGAACCATCCCTGGGCTAAACAGTAACTTGCTACACTTCTACCCTATTCTGTCTACACAGGCACATTCTGTTTCTGACTTTGTCCAGCACACCACTGCTCTTGCTGTAATGGTTCAACTCTGATCCTTCCTACACAAGGCTGCCTTCCCAGTCTGTTAACACTGTGCACGGCCAACTCACAGAGAGAGAACACAAAGACCTGTTACACTCCCTCCTCTTGTGATGACAGCTTGTATGAAGGTGGGGCAGGAAGCCTCTGGAAGGAGAGTAGGTTTGTCTGTTCAGCAGCACACAAGCCTAAAGGAGAGGGAAGATGCTGTTGCTTCCACTTCCCATAGGTTGTGAGCATATGTATACAGCCCCTCTGCACAGTCAACATAATCTCCAGATTCACGGTGTGAATGAAATGTTTTTCCCTGTAATAATGCCAACACTGTTGTATGCATCAGTGGAACGAGCTGCAATAGAGCTCTGGGACACAGAGGGAGGAGGATAAAAACCTTTCATCCTATTAGGAGCTGTGAGGTTCCGAGAGCAGATCATTGATAGCATTGCGTGTAGCTTATCTTCCTCCTCCTCATCATCGTCAACAGAGGTAGAGCGGCTGGCAGCTAAGTGGTGGTAGTTAATAGTTACTGCTCAAAGAAAATAGTGAAAGAGGAGCGTAAGAAGAGAGAACTTGATTCTGCGGGAAAGCTCAAAGTTCAGCAAAGACAAAGGACTTGAATCCTGCCCTCTTCTCGAAGGCAAAAGCTCCTGTAAACAGGTATGAAAAATGAGTTTTGTACAGAAAAAAAGCATGCTCCACCAACCACAGGCCAGCTCTTGATTGTGCAAAGGCTGTGTTCCCAGAGCACATGTGTCACATCATGGCAACAGAGAAAGGTCCCAGTGCCAGCCTGCAGTAGGTGAGTATGCTTTTTAGCAAAACTCCATGGGAATTCTGGGTTCCAACTAGATTCTCTCCTTCACCATGCCCTTATTAATGTTGTGGCCTCTTTTCCACTCTTGAGAGCTGTGCCAGATGCATCTGGACAGCAAGCATTCTGCTTACATGCAAGACACAGGCCTCCTCCTAAGGAAGGCTGAGGCAGGAGCCAGCTCGCTCTGCCTGGCGCTCAACAGGCAGGTCTGTGCTGAATGAGCCCACAGAATCTGCAGTCCGCTTGATTCAGGCAAAGGCAGAACATGCTTTTGCTGGTGTGTGCATGAACTTACCAGTGCAAATCCAGAAGCCCTAATAAAGCATGGCCACCACTGTGGTTCAGTCCCCTGGGGTAAGGAGGGTTCAGTTGAGATTTCTGCTTTTTCAGCTGCAGTAAGTCCCAATATGAGCAGTAAATCCAAATCCCCTGCAAACTTTAGGGTCTGATCTTCCTGGGAAATTCTTGCTTCTTTGCCAAGGGGAATAAAACCGAACATGCTGTTTGAGAACTAGCTCAAATGCCTTCTTGCATGTAAGGAATTTGTATTCACTGATGACATGAGGTGGTTTGGTGCTCAGGAATTAATTTAGTTTCCTTGGAAGGACCTCTATTTATCCATTGTTAAGTTCTTGTTCCAAGCCAGGAAAACTTAGCCAAGGGAGTTCTTGGGGTACTTTAAAAGTTACGATTTTTTTTTTCTTTTTCTAATAGCAACATTATGAGCAAGCATTGTGGCCAATAAAAATATCCTCACTTTGGGAGCAAAACTGCTCTTGGCTAGTCAACCAATCTTCTTGCTTTTAGTCTCAGTTTGCAAGCCCAGGGGAGTATTTTGAAAACTTACTCTGCAAAACACAGAGTAAATATAAACAAGATTCCCCACCTCAACTCCATTGCTGCTAAGATAACAAGTTTCACTGCATTAAGGAAACCTACAGTAAGCTGTACCTGTTGATCACAGTTATCATACAGCAAAATTTGGTGATAGGTATACCCCCCCCCCCCCCAAAAAAAAAAAAAAAAAAAGAACCAAACAAAAAAACACCAAACCTGGCTTGTCTGTTACCTTCAGTTACTTCCCAGGATGTTACTTCACGGTTTTCTTGGGTTTTTGTTTTGTTTAGGGTTTTTTGTTTTTGTTTTTGTTTTTTAAACAAAGCAGAACAAAGGCACTTACTGTTATCATGCTTGTGTCCTGGATAGATAATTCTGAACACATAGTCTATAGAAGTGTCTTCAGCGGGCATTTCCTCTAGGTCCACTGATTTGTTGCTGTTTCGTTTTCGAAGCTTTGGAAATACCTTACCCTAGAGAAAATAATGATTCCATACATTCAACTATAAATGACTAACAGAGCACAACAAACTAAGTACTTCAGACATTTGACATCTTGCATCTTAAAACTAAAAACTTTCAATGTTAGGAGGAGGTGAGGGAGAAAACAAGAGAATCATATGGTGGTTTAGGGGTACTTAAAACATAGCTTTTTCTTGTAATCCATGGGAGTTGGGCACCAGCTTCTTCAATAATCCAAGCCTCTGACAGCAAGTACATCCCAGTCCATTTGAGTCTCAGTCCCTAACATTTGGTTTCATATTTTGATACAATAGCAGATTCCAGTTCATTGCTCAATCAGGTAATAAAGGTATGCACAGTTTTTATAGACTATCTGTATAAGAATCAAATTGGACTAAACAGAGTTATTTTGCCTCCCACTTTACTATAAAGCAACTGGAAATCAATGCCCAAAATCTGTGGAGCTGGATGCTGGTTGAACAAAGACATTTAAGACCAGCCCTACCTACTACAAGTAGCTCTCAGAAAAGGCAGTACCTTGCCCTGTTGCGACCAAAGTGGTGGTTCCAGCTGGCCACGAGGCAGAAGGCCATTTTCCAGGCAGGAAAGAAATGCAAGGAGGTGACCTCCTTGGGGGAAGTGCAGTGGAGGTCTCTGAGTTCCATCCTGACTCACCAAGACTAATGTCCATCTGCTTTCTGCTGCAAAGAAGGACAAGGGGAGTCCACACTGTTACATCAGAACCTCTATTTTTTTCTCTTCTAAGTAGATTTTATTTGTGATCATGCCCAAGTAGATAAATAAACCTCTGTAAGTCACAGTACAATCTAAGGATGGATGATTTCAGTCCTTTAGTCCTAAAGAATACAAGCAAACTACGACAGGCCTCATGCAGAAACATTTAAAGTGATTCTGAACCCAATATAATAAAGAAGTAAACGAAGTCTCTGGTGTATGACATAATTTGACAAAGCACACAAAATTTTGAATGGAAACAACCTAATGGATATGGCCAGAGGCTGTCAGCTTTATTCTTGTGCAGATTAGCAAGTCACATTCCCTATTAGAAATTTTTCTCATCTACCTTCACTGTCCCTAGAAATTTACCGCAAATAAGGAAAATCATCCTGGGCTCTGGATACTCTCTTAAGCATAATCATCAGCATCTTTTACAACTTTCAGAAGAATAGAAGTGAATTAGGTTTTTAATTTCCTTTTCCAAAACTGAATGAATAAGGCATCTGGAGCCACCTGGGTAAAGGCTCCTGATACTGAAACAGCTTTCTCAGTGAAGAACAAACGCTGTCGCGTTTCACATCTGTCATTTAATTCCCCTTTTCCTAAGGAACTGCCTCAAAGCAGACTGGTGATGCATCCAACCAGTCAGTGAAATACTGGACAGGCACAAAGTGTCCTGGGGAGGCTAACTGAAGGGAGGCAAACGGACCTGAATTAGCATTGAAATTGTCAGCCTCTACCAGCTAAGATTCTAGATTTTAACACTCATCCCCATATGTCCATAACTACTCAGAAGCATTAATGACACTAAGGGAGGAAAAGCAATCATTCAAGTGGCTCTCCTGCTTACGTATTTTAAAGCAATGTATATAAACTGTCTTCTAAAACACGTTCTTAGTTCAAAAGATCCTTTAGTCCAACTGTAACTCAAATGAGACTCCAAATAAAATTTCTAAATGTTCTTTGTCTTTGCTCTGTGACTTAAGGCTTGTGCTAAGGAAAGCAGTGGGAAAGACATTTTGTTCCCAGTTCCTCACCCTACGTTGAGCAGAAAGGGCTACTGAGAACTGGATGGCAAGAGGGTGACAGAGGGTGGCTCTGAGTACATGCACTCCCTTTCTACAGGTTGATGATCTCACTATAGACATGGCTGGCAGACCTGCTTTTTTTTCCTCCCTCTCCTTTTTTGTAATGGTCAGTGGGTGAAGACCCATGCTTATAAAGCCAAAGCTTCTATGTTTCATACCTGCTGCTGACAGTTCCCTGTAAGTGCTGTTCTGCACAGATGCTCAGAAAAAACAGCACACAGGAAAAACAAAGAACACAGAAAGCAACTGGAAACTGGAGGAGTGTTAGGCAGAGTTCTTACCAGGCCTTTCAGTGACAAAATCAGAAGAAGAAATACAGCGTGCCTCCTTTTGCAATAAACCCTAACAGGCACCACATAAAATGGCAGCAGCATTGGCAGCATTAACATTCACCTGGCAGAAAGGGGCTTTGGGAATGCCCCCGTGAGAAGAAGGTTTATGCTTACGTTGCTGATGGCAGTGAATGCAGACAATCTGGCTGAGTGGTACTATTAATGCGTAGTCCCAGTAAACACTAGTACGGAAGGAAAAAGTGCAGGAAACGTTATTTTTATTTCCATATTTCACAAGTGCTTGCAGTTCCAAGTACCCAATAAAGAGACTCTGCTAAGTTAATAACTGCTTGTTAAATCTGGTCAATTCATGTGAATTCATAGTCAAGTAAAAGGCAAAGGAGCTAGCTGTCCACAGTGGATATATCTGGCACCAGCCTTTCCACAACTTCCCTTTCCCTCTTCACCTCCCCTTCCTCCCCACTGCTCCATACCAGATTACAACAATGCTCTAGCTAAGATTAAAATGCCTGGGGCACAGACTCCGTAACGGTCTTGTAGCTGGGTTTCAGGACAGCTGGGTTCAGTTCTGTCTTGCACATGTGATTTATGGGCAGCAGCATGTAAATCCGTTGGGGCTCAAGCTTGCAGATGAAACACTGAAATTGGCTCCAAACCCTTCTGAGAACAACCTCCACAGAGTTTAGCAATAACAGTAAGGGTAGAGGGTTTCATTAATGTTCTGTTAAAGAACACACATGAAAATTTAGGAAAACAATGGTGTGGATTAAACGTTTGAGACATACCTGCCTGGTTCAAGACTTTACCTGTCTTTCTACTGAATGCCAAATTAGATTAATAACTGATCTAACGAAAGACAATTGACATTGCAGGTCTCTCTTTTTGAGGCGGAAATCAGCCATGTTTGCTAAGTGATTTGTGACCCTTGGAAGGGAGGCACTTAGAATTTTAATGATGAAAGGCAGCATTGAGCCTTTTCTCCTGAACACCTGGAAAAGCAGGCTTTTGTTTTCCTTTTGAAAAGGCCTCATATCCAAGCACATTGCAGGACCTTTGGAAAGTTGCTTAGTCTGTGGCAAAACAGGAACAGAACTCAGGCTGTCTGACACCTCAACTTATGTACTATTCAGAAGCCCTTCAGTTAAATCAGTCTTGTTACACTTATGACATTGTGCCAAGTATACAAGAAATAAACACTGTGAATGCTTCTGATCTTTTCCTGGATGCGATGACTACCTTTTCTCCAGCTCTGAGTCTCCAAGGGTTCCATTCATCAGCTGATTTGGAGTCCATTTTAATGTCAAACTATCTGCTGACTGATGAAGGGACAGATACCCAGGAATTGCCTCCAAGTCATCTTTCTGTTCACAAAAGCAACAAACAGACAGTCTAGGTGACTCAAATGCACAACTGTAATTGTCATGCTCCAGTCTTCCTATGCCCCACAAGTTCGAGAGCAGGGTATTATCTAGGAACTGCTGAGGGAAACCTTAAGACCAAAAGTACTGCTATCAGAAAGAGGGGGAAAAGCACAGTACAGTCACTGGGTTTATGAAATACAGTCCAGTACATTTGTTCCTACCTATAGGCCCACTTCACAGTTCACATTGGTCAGGCAGTGAAAGCATTTGTCATGTCTTAATCTACCTCAGCTTTCTCCTGAACACCTGGAAAAGCACGCTTTTGTTTTCCTTTTGAAAAGGCCTTATATCCAAGCACATTGCAGGACCTTTGGAAAGTTGCTTAGTCTGTGGCAAAACAGGAACAGAACTCAGGCTGTCTGACACCTCAACTTACGTACTATTCAGAAGCCCTTCAGTTAAATCAGTCTTGTTACATTTATGACATTGTGCCAAGTGGGAAGGCAGCACTGTCCTGAGAACAAGACAACAAGCGAGTACTTGACAAGCCCAAGTTATATTCTTACCTATACTACTGACTTCTCAAGGCACAGCCAGGCATCAGCAGCATGTATTGGCCCAAAACTCAAGTTACTCACCGGCTGGACTAAGACGTTGTTTTTCCCATACAAAAGGTGTGTTCGGGAATTCTGGTGCAAAGACTCCACATACTCTCTTGCTGAAGCAGCAAAGCGATCTTCTGACGTGCTTCCGCTTGAATGTCGTTTCCGGATCTAGCACACACACAAACACAATGAAGGTAGATCAGGCAGGACAGGAATGACTGTACTGGCAGGCCAATAAAACAGAAACAGTTCCATTTAGACCAATCTCTGTGGAGTAGAACTTCTGCAGCCAGAATACCTTGCAGAGAAACGACCTGCACTCTTACTCACCCCTGACCAAGGCAACTTGTGAACTAGCTGGTCAGATCACAAGTGTCAAAAGCCACAGAATTTAGTCCTGAATCTCAAACTTTTTTACATACAGATAAAGAGGACATTTGGGTCCATCTTTCTGCGATAAAGGCTTCATTACAGAAGAGAAAAGAAAGGTTGTTCTAGATTCAAGATCTCTCCCTCCTGGGGTTCTTTTTATTATTGATCCATGCCTTAACTCAGAAATAGCTACACAGTAAATACCTACTCCCAGGGCTGGGCGCTTTGAAGGAGAGTCTTGACGGCCATGTACTCCATGAATCCGGTGTCGTTGAACGAGCTCATCTGCTGAAGGGTCTGTCCAATAGTGATCTGCTGTTTTTAGCTTGGTGTACTCCAGAGCACAGGGTCCAACTAAGAAAACAGCCCAAGAGAGAAAACTTCTGAGTCACTTCAAAAACATATTTAGTCTTACCCTGCTGGCCAAGTACTGAATATCAATGATCACTTAATGATCCTACAGCATCAACGCATAATATAGACAATAAATATACAATAACATTATCAGGTCCTATTATCTAAGGCTGTATAACAACATTCCTGTAGGACACATTCCTGTCATAGCAGCATTAGTAGTTACCATCTGCTAGCAAGCATCTAGTAAAAAGCTATTCCCATTCTGTTCTCTGATCCAACTAATAATTAACAATAAAAACAGATGACCAGTCTCTACTGGTCTCATAAGCCACAAAACAACATCTTCTACGCTGCTCTGTTACGAATAGTTAAACTACATGCTAGAGATAAAAATCACCTTTTGCAACACTGTCATAATACAAAATGTTTTAAGAAACAATTTATTTTCTTCAGCATAAGAAGAAACAACTTTGCAAGAACTCACCTAGAAGAGAAGCCAGTATTGGGCCACAAACGGGATCTGCCAGTAAAGCTTCTTTTTCGTAATATTTACTAGGAATAAAAGACCAGAGCCCAGTTAAAAACACCGGTTGTTATTTTTAAAAGCTTTTATGCCTCCTAGTAGCATGAGTCTATTGACTTTAAAAATGTCACATTACTGTTCACCAGAAAGTATGCCAAAGGAAGCAGAAGAGATAAGGGAAGAGAAGCTAGCCAGGCTGCTATTAACCTGACAATTCCTTCAGCATTTGTTGTGGCCACCCAGTAGTCCAGTGGGAGTCGACTGTGTATGCGGGGGAGGTGTGACTACTGAAGTCACATTCCCGGTCAGACTTCTTACTTAATAGAAACTGAGGCCAAACACTCATTTCAAAAGCAAATTCAGACAATTAAATTACTTATATAAAAGGGAAGATTAAAGACTTTAGGGTTCTAAGTTTTACCAAGGCTGAAAATGGGATCTAGGCTGTACATCCGTAGTGGTATGCATGTGCTGAAGCAGAACACATTTTCAAAGCTTTGGTTTAGTTATATTCTAACACAAAAATTCCAGCAAAATAATTTTGCCATGATTATTAAATACACCCTTTCACACAATGGGCCAATAAGAAAACTGTCATGTAAACAGACAGGACCAAAGGGATCCAAACCGCATGTATTTCCTGAATCTGACAGGCAGAGGAAAAGCAGTTGCTAGGATTACCTAGAAATCACTGATGTGTGCATCTCCACCAAAAGCTCTAATGCAGCTTGACTGGCTCATCTACTCATCTCATAAAGAAGAAACATTGTGTTGGGTTTGCAGGTAAAGAAGGCTTTTACAACATGGTATGTCCTAAACTACTTTTAAAGATCATTAAAACATATCATAAGAAAGCTCCGGAGAAATTAATTTAGTCTAATTTGGACATTTGCTATAGAATTAGATAATTTCTTGAACTGTATCAATAACATTGACCAGATCTCCATGAAGCATAAAAGGAGCCCAGAACAGCCTGTTCAATAAAACTACACTCCAGACTTCTATATTTAGCAAGATGACCACCACCCCTACTTTGGATCCATATTCTGCCCTTGATCAGCTGTGTCATCTCAGGCAAGTCACTTCCTCTCAGATGCTCATTCTGCCTCATCTGTTTTTGAACTGAGTTCTTGAGAGGCAGGAGCTTGCCTTTTGCTAAATGTGTTTACCCAGTATATTTGATTTGGGGCTTTGGGCACTAATGCAATATGGAGACAAACAATAACACACTGAGCAATTTTGTCAGTTTTCCACGGAGACCAAGAGATCCACACATTCTTAAACATCTCTTCCATCTGTGAGGAATAATCTTGAAACACTGTAAAGAACAATGAACTACTACAAATAGCAGCTCTCTCAATGACCCCAAAGTCTTCCCATCACAGCAGGCAAAGCTGACTTATAAAAATCACATAGCCAAAAAATCAAAACACTCAAATTTCTTGAACTGTCACTATCCTCTGCTGTCTCTTCCACTAGGTGGGGCTCAAACTCTAAAGCACCTTCCCTTCCTCAAGAACAGAAGAACTGAAGGACTTCAACACGGAGCGTTTGAGCAGTAATGTCACTAAAATGCATGAGAACAAGCCTTCTGAACAGGTCAATTTTATTCACTAAGTCAGGTTCTCAAAACCACACACCGGCAATAAGGGCCTGATCCTAACTCATTTGAATGGATGGAGAAGGCAGTAAGGTGAACATCTACAATACACAGTTAACGGAACAACTGAGATGGAACTCTCCTGACATGTCTCCAGGTGAATTATGTGGGGACAAAAATTAAGAAGCCCTTGTATCCACGTATCAGCAGAAATACTGATACACTGGACTAAAATGCTTTCATTAACTATGTCTCTGGGACACAGCCAACCCCCCCCCGCCCCCGGCTTCCATCCCCTTGCTTTCTCCTGCAAGCAGCTCTTAAAACAAACTGGCACTTAGATACCCCAGAGCAACAGTTATGTTTGAACAGCACAAAGACCTTTCTTCCATTCTCTTTCTTTTTAGTGGCAAGATAGATCATGAAAATAAAGCTGTTGACAAGGAAAACAGTAATGCAAACTTGGAAAATACTGTGAAAATAAGTTCCTCTGGGCTAGCTCTCTTCCTTGTTCCAACCCATAGGCTCTGGACAGCCAAGACTGTGTCCCCCCAGTGCATAATTATGAGAGCACCACTGTGAACAAACTGCAGTGGCAGTGGGTACAGACATACCTTTCTGGGACCACATCAAGCTTTAGGGTTCCTACCTTTCTCTTCTTATGGGTAATTGGCCCCACTGTGCCCCATAATTCTTCTTTATCAGTTATAGGCGGGTAGGAAGAGTAAGAGTTAAGAACGACCTCTTAGGAAACAAAGCTAATGCTGGACAGTAGGAAGCAATGACAGAATAGAGGACTTGTCTTTTCCTCTTAAAGAGTCCCTGTGGATTACATCCATAAAGCATTGAGGGTCTTCTCCACTTTTGCAAGGGAAGATTCACTTTACACAAAGTTTGGCTTTTCTAAAAAGGAAATATGATTCAAAGAACCTGTTTTCACAGCCCTAAGGATCTATGTCATTAACTCCTCCTGCTCTAAACTCATTTCCCCTTCTTTCACCTACAAAGAGCATTTTCCTCCGTGACATGCTGAAGTTTGAAAGGATTATTTTCAAGCAATGTAAGTGAATTAAGCACTCCTGGCCTATTAGAAGACATTTCTACTCTGTTAAGATCTAGGTCCCATTAGAATGTAGGCACCTAATATACTTCAAGTTAGTTTTTTAGCTGATTTCTGGAAAGCTGTATGGCTGTTAGCATTTTTTTTGTAGGTCTGAAACACTGACAATGTTTCAAAACAAAAGTACATTTATTTTCTAAATGCCTGTGCAACTGCTTTTCTTCTTACCAGAAGTCCGCACCACAGAAGTTTGAGGAAGACTTTTGATGAAATTCCTTGTCACAGATAGCTGAACACATCAGTCAAACATCCCTGTGCTTCTGATTCCTTCCTTACCTGCAGTTATCGACAATATACTGCACAATCTTGTCGAGCACTTTCTCAATCAACGCTGTCCGAACCCATATGTGTTTGATGGCCTGAGGTGTCAGGACAGGGGTTTTGCCTGTGGTTGATCCCTGCCTCTTGAGGGGTTCCTGCCCATTTGGCTGATTTTTCCTGAAAAAGAAGATGAAGTAAAAGTAGTCAGAATTCAGACTCTTTTTCTCACAGGAAGGCCTCCAGTGAAAGACTGCGTGGAGAGGTGTTGGAATCCACAGCACATATCTGACAAATGTGTATCTGTACACTAGCTGTCTACGTTACTACCTTACAACTACAATGAGTTAGTATTCACTACCACTGGGGTGTGGAGTTTTAGTCAGTCCATCATCAGGAGTTTTCTGAAAATAAGGCTCTAATGATTTAAATGCCTCAGTTCCGAGTTATGAATAGGAGAAGTCTGTAAAGATTATCTAATTCACAGAGACATGCTAAACAAGCTCTAAAAAAAGCCCCCAGCAGGCCTGTATTGGGTATCTTGGGCTAGGCAGTCACCTGCCAAAAAAATCTTTTCTGCTTCTGGAGCTTTACAAAAAACCCAACATTTGAACTCCTCCCAAACTCCCACATACTAGGCTGAAACGAATAGGCTGTAAATCTGTTGCAGACCATATATGCCAAAAGAACGAAAAAACAACAAAATGCAAAATGCAGCAGAACGTAAGTAGCACCTGAGGAACAGAGGTTTGCTTCTTAACAAACAAAGCTTCACAGTTAGTTGGGAGAGCCACAGGAAGGATAGTAAAAAGACTAATTTCCCAGCTTTGTCTGGTGCCTTCAGGCTGAAGCTAGCCATGAGCCCAGGGAGGCACACAGCTGTTTCAGCACCAGGTATTCCCACCGAGACCGGAAGCATGGAGTAGGATTTGAGAGAACACAGGCAGAGCTTTGCCATGCCATCATCAGGCAATCCTTGCACACAGGCCCATCTTTTCGTTCTCTCTGTAAAACACCATATATAGCTACAGCACAGTCTGTGCTAGCGCCTTGGCAGTGAGATCCTATCTGCTACCACCTACAGAATGCCAACAAGACAACCAAGAGATAAGTGACATCGAACTGAGAAACTGGGACTATAGCAAATGAGCATCCAAAGCCAGCTGGGAGCTTGCTTACAGCCAAGACCCCCTGCTTGTTCCTACAGCATAAGCCAGCACAGCAACAGGTCCACCTCAGAAATGAGGAGCTTAATGCTGCCTTTTAGTGGCAGGATGGCGAGCTGGTTATACAGAGCAGAATCACTTCCCAAGTGCAGCTGTAAACAAGAATGTGGGGGCTGCTCAGCACGGTGGTCTCTGAACCATGTGGGAAGTTGTCATTCCTCTCTGTGGAGTTATCTGCTGCCCAGAAAATCTACTTGACCCCAGTACAATGAGGAATAGTGGCACACTGTGTGCCAGGCACACTGTGGGAAGGTGTTTTGCTGCATGAACAGGATGGTATTTTTCTGTGTAGATCCCAGTACGCCATGCTTCCTGCCATGCCACTGCATAGCTTCACGTGGTTGGAGCTGCAATTTGCATTGTGCCAAGGACCAGTTTTGTGCCTTCTCAGCACAACGCACGTGCTCTTTACCCATGCTGGGTGTCCCGCCACAGTGAGCATCCACTGAGTACTTGTGTCCAAAATACATTTTCATTCTGATAACAGTGCTTCCTCCATTTCTCCAGTGGCACTCACAAATTATCACTTGTCACCGTTGAGATAATTAATGGCCTGTACAGGTTTGGAACCAGAGACTGATTTTGAAGCTGGACATGCTGCCTAGGACTTTCAGTTTCTAAAAGGTGATCCACAAAAAGGAAAACAGGTTTGTTCTCTCCATTTCTTTCCTGCTGCCTAGCAAAGTAGCTGAAACTTGAATTTGTGTTGCCTTCCTCCCTCCCTGCTAGCTTTGCCTGCAGAACAAGTTATGCAAGACGACGACACTGCTCCATGTCGAACACCTAACATGCAGCAACAAGTCACAATGCACAATTCTGTAAGGTGGTACCAGCCACACAGAGTCTCCTGTGACAGCACTGGTGGGGCACTGCCCCAAATCCGCTCTCCCTAAAATACAGACTGCAACTAAGCCACATGTCCATAGCCTAGCTGGTAGTGAAGCTGTGCCTCTGCCACAGCATGGGATGACATCCTGTGATGGGTCCACATTCCTGCATCCGGTAATATGATGCAGTTGCAGGAGAAAGGTGAACTCTAAAGCTGAGCACTGGGAGAGCTTCCCACTTCTGCACAGTACTGCAGGTTTGCCTTGGCTCTCCATACGCTGTATAGGGCTGACAGGGGAAGAATAATCCTCTTAATCCCTTTCCCAGAAATTTTTCCCCTTAAAATAGCAGAAAAAAAGGGTTCATTTTTGTCCTAAAGAGGAGAGAAACCCTTACGTCTTCAACAATCTGCAATAGAAAATCCACGTTCTCAAATTATCCTGTTCTTTGACAGCACTCAGGTCCCCTTTCAGGAAAGTGTTTGATGACAGAATAAAGTATGTTAGTTCGGTGCTGTTTTGAGTGAGATCTGTAATTTCTCTCTGCATTTACACAGTGCCTAGTCCTCCATTAGGCCATGACAACACCTCTACAAGGCAAGACACATGCAGTCACAGGTCAAGAAATACACGACACCACTGACATCAGAGGAATTCAAATGTGCTTAATTTCATCCTAAACAAGGGCCTTCTTAAGCCTCAGGAGCAATTACACTGCTACAGCATTCTGTCTCATCTCATATGTTCAACGAAGCAAGTCCACCCCCTGCAGTATTTCCTAATAGAGTCTCTCTGCTGTGCGTATTTTCTACAGGACTTAAAACTTGTGATTGTTAAATAGCTGAAAAACACACAAAATTTCTCCAAGAAAAACCACAGAATTTAAGTTCATTTGCTCCTTCCTGTTAGAAGACACAGCCAAAGGTCTCTGGTGGTTAGAGCAGGGCTCATGTGGGCTCTTAACTGAGGAGAAAGGCTGGTGAATTTTCAGTAGAAAACATCCTTCTTCCCAACATTTAAACCACTAAAATTAATAAAATCTCAGTCTATATCAGTAGGCACACAATTAAAAATTATACAAAAGATAGGTACATACCTGTTTAAACACTACATAACAAGGAGCTACATATTAAGTCTGATAATTAGAAGTCTAATAATGATAAATGCCAGAAAATTACACAGGAATCTAAGTATAAGTGCTAATTTAAACAACATTAAGACTTCAAAGCAACACAATTCACAAAGCAAGTAGATCAAGAGGCTAAAAGCTCCTACAATGGACAAAGAGCTCTTAAGGTTCAGCAGCACCACTGCACTACTGCTATGAACGAGAAAAAATACTCCTGTCCTGAGTTTACAAGACGAGACACTCATCCCACAGGCTCACACACTGTGATTCAGTCAGCAGAACCACACGGAAAATTTTAATTATACCACTCACCACTAGCAAGAAGTTTAGACTTTCAGCAGACTCAGATGCTTGACTCCAGCACAAATTCAGTTGTGTTCAAGTTCAGCGTGTACTTAATTTCTTTCCTATAATCAGTCTCTCACTGCTGACCACCTCTTCTTTAGTTCGTCCTTCCTCCTATCATTCTTTGCCTCCACTAACTTAACTATTTCTACCATAATACCCACAAATCTTCTGTTACTGGTTTGGCAACAAGCACACCAGAACAGATTTTCCAGTAAATCTGTTCTTCAGTTCCTCTTGCCACCCACATCCCTTCCCACCAACAGTCCAAACTGGTCCACTGTACCCTGACTATGAGCACTCTCTAAAATCACCAGTTATTATTCACTTCTGTTGTTTTGTGTGGGCTGGACGTGCTGATCCACTACACTGAGAAGCCAAATGGAACAGCAAAGACCTAATTCCCAACCTCTGTTCCTTTGCTAGCCATCAGCTTGATCTAACAAAAACATATGCCTTACGGTTGTGGACACTAAAGAGACAAAGCTTTAACAAACATGGCCAAGATAGACCCCTTTGCATTTACCAAGCAGTCTCTGTATCCTCTCCATGCTGCACACACATCATATGAATTCTGCTGATAAAATGACCTCAGCCTCACCTGCTTTCTACCTGCTGCTGCAGCTCCTGCACTTCCTTGCATATGTCTCCAGCTACTGCATACGTCTTGCCAACTTTGGTGAACAGGGCAGCCACCTTGTCAGTCCGTAGGAAGCCAGCAGCCCTGCGCTTCAGCATGTGCAGGAGACAGGCTTCCACAACACCTGCAAGAAGGGGAAGGAGATAAAGTTTGGGTACTGCTGTCCTTCAAGTCTTTCATGAATGCCATCTGCTAACACCCACTGATCAGGTTTGGAGTTAAGAGAACAGACTGGGGAGGGGAGAAGAGACAGACAGAAAGGCAGACTAGGTCTCAAGATCAGATGATGCAAGCACGTATCTCATCTGCAACAAAAAACACTTTGTAAGTTACAGATAATGTCAGCACATAAATGAATGAAAGGACTGAAACACCTCCCAGTATTTTCCCCCATTTTACGCATGTCACTGTGAAAAAATTCCCAGTTCTACTGAAATTTAGGCCAAAGGCAAAGCTTCTTCTCAACTACTCATGGCACAAGCAGGTCCCCCAACTCAAGATATAACGAGCTAGAAATCTGCTTTCACCAATGATCTGTTTCGAGCAGAGGCTCCTATTTATCTTTCTGAGTTGCTGTATCCATTTCTCCCACTTGTACTTCTCCACGTGGCCTGGTGTTTGCAATGAAAAGAACTAACTGGAGGTCATACTTCCCTGTTACTTGCTACTCATTTTTAAAATCATGTTGTAGGAATTGTAGCAGTGGCCTGCGAAGAATGATACTGGCAAGAAGGCACCTCATGTAAGTTATATGGAGATCGGGTTCAAACCTGAACTGATCTCTGAATGCAGAATGTGAGAAATTGCTGTATTTAACCAACTACTGGCATGCAGCTGATTGCTGTGTATCACTTATTCTGTGTAGTGACCATAGAGCCCTCATTACCATAGGATCTTGATTAGCAAAAGCAGGGTAGACTAAATAAAGCTTTTATTTCTTTTTATTAAAATACTAACTCTTCACGTCCCAAATGGAAGTGCGATACTTTCATTATGCCACCTCTTACTGGAAATAGATACGAAAATAATAAAAAAAAGTCTACCAACCCCCTCCCCCTCAACTCCCTTATGTATTTCATTCTCCTCTGGCAAAGGGAAGACTACAAAAAAGCATGACACACATGCAAACACTACTGTCCCATTGGTTAACATGATTGGGAAGGAACTCAGACGCAATGAAACTACGATATACATGGAAACTTACAGGACAGACAAGGCTATGTATCAGGAAAGTCAAAGCCACTTTTATTACGTGTTTCACTCTTTAAAATGGCATATTCAAGACAAAACCACAAACTGCTCCTAGAGTCCTGCTGCCTGCAGATCTCGCATTACATGGTGACTAATACAAAATTTAGAGAAAGAAGGAGGCTGGGTGAGGAGAGATGTACAGGAGTCAAAGCCAGAGCTACACTTTTTTCAGAGCACATATAAACCCACAAGCATCAGAGTCCAGGTCACAGCTGAGCTGGTTTTTGGGGGGGTGGGGTGGGGTGTGTTTGTGTAATGTTTTGGTTTAATATTCCTGAACTCTGAAACAAGTCTCAACTTGTTCTCATTGAACTTTTGCATTGGCTGGCTGAGAAGAGACACTTGGTTGTTTTACTGTGTTGATAGAAGGGAACGTGTATCAAACTGCAGCACGATGGCTGGTTGGAAACAGACTCTGCTGGGAAGTGGTACAATGACAATGCCCTCCACTCACCTAGATTATGGGAAAGACATTTCTTTCTGGGGAAACCACGGGAGATAGGAGACTTCTAACTTCAGCCCACTCAATCCTCCCTCTCTTCCTTCACATTAGGAACAAATGGATTAATAACGGTGAACTTAAACATCAGCACCAGATATGGCAGTTCACTCTCCACTGACAAGTGGTCCACAGCTTGCAGCTGCTTCAGGCTCTCTGCATATTCACACTGTTTTCAGTTACACCCGGTTTGTCACCTCAAACACAACTACAAATTGCTAGGCCCATAATGAGCTTCCACCACCACTCAGAATCTCTGATTTGAAATACTTAACACACCTTATTCAAGTTATGTTGTGGGCACCCATGTTCCAGCCTAGAAAATTCTCTAAGTGTCAGGGGCAAGCTTATAGAATAATGACTTGTTCAAGTCTTTGCATCAGTAACCAAGATCTCCAGGGTAAGATGCCCATGTAGCTAGTGACCACGCATCTTGGCGTAGTAGGATTTACAACCTGGAGAAGCAGCAGCCATTGTCTGCAACTCTGACATCACTTGGTTAGGAGCTAGAGAACAAAGTCACAGACCTCAGGAAAAGACAACATCACCTGTGACCAGTATGAAGTTACTCTGCAGTCACAGGTACTGAAGATGAACCAGCTGTTAGGACACTTGCTGGACTAAAATCATAGGGGCTGGTGGAAAACAGATAGGAAACTGAACAATTATGCTAGGGAAGATTAACCCCTCTCAAAGCACTGGAGAGCACTACAAGACCAAAAAGTCATAAAACCTGGTAAGACAGGCTTACCTTCCAACAGAGCCTATCATCTAGCTTTGGACAGAAAGATTAAAAGGCTTATGAACCAAGAAGAAAATGCAATAAATACTCCTACAGCCTGCGAGGGAATAGAGATGCAGCCAGACCTACAACTACAACAGATCCACCTGTGAGGTTCATTTTGCAAACCTTACTATAACATGCTCTGATGGTCACCAGTGAAAGACCGCATTGCATTTCTGCCTTGCGAGACTGTGTATCAGAAATGTAACCAGAGCTCATTTAAATTGCTGCAGGTAAAAGAAACAAGATAAATACAAATAAAAAACAATCCTTCCCTGTCTATCAGCTTTTAAATTGAGACTGCAAATGACTCATCCAGTCAACACTGTCCATAAAAAGGTATGAAGGAGAACAGACCGATTAATTCATAGGGAGGGAAAAAAACCCAACTTTATCTGCAAGGTGTGTGCTCAATGACACCCACGCAGGCAGCCAGCCCTTACAAGAGGGTCTGAGTTCAGCATCTCAGCGATGCTCTCCTGTGTTTAATGACAGCAGGCAGTCCTGTGGTAAATTGCAGTTAGAACTGCCACATTAAATTTTCATTATGAGTAACAAATGCTATTCCATCTGGCTCTGATACACACTGCATCTCTCCCAAGATTCGGCAGCATTTTGTAGCACTTTAAGCCCGATATTGTCAGGTGCTGAGCATTTGCCAAAGACTGCCCCTCCTTACTGTACTTAATGGCCTTCAAATTCCGTAATACCTGAAAGCTTGAGTCTGAAAAAGACCTATCCTCAGTGCTCAGTCCCTGAAAACTAACCTGAATCCCAGGCAAGACTGAACAGCATGCAGAAACACCTCCTGCATTTAGCTAGCCTAGAAGCTATGGCAGTCAGGGGATCACAGGATGAGTGAAGAGTGTTAACAAAAACGTCACTGTCATCTCCAGCACTGCTACCCTACTTCTTTGTTTTGCAAGACTGAAGAACAACCTGCTAAATGAACAAAAAAGTTAAAAGAAGCATTTATGAGGTATTAATACAACTTCACATTTTGTGTCTTACCACACTGGAAAAAGAAAACTCTAATTGGCTTCCTGCTATCACTCACTACACAAATTAACCTAATGTGTGTTCAGAAAGCACAACCATTCGCTCTGAGAGTGCAGAAAACAGCACTATAAAAATAAATTGGAAATGCGCTGTGGGATAACCATGCCACTATTTTGCTTTCAACTGTGAAGCAGATATGTTTTTAAGCTAAGTAACATTGGATAAAATCTGACAGAAGGTAAAATTTACATGGAAAGACCTAATTTCCCTATGAGACAGCCAGTGGAATTAAATACTGATGGCCTGGGGATTTGGGATTGTTAATTTTTAACAGTTTTTATCAAGATACAACTAACCTGAGTTAGCAAAGCCAAGTCCTCTAATTGTATACCCTGAATTAATTCTCTGTAAAATAGAGAAGTCCATGTTCTCTCTTCTCCTCCTTCCTAGTCCTAAATTTATTCAGACTGCAAATTCTTCAGAATAAATTTGACATATTCCCTTATTGCAAAACGTATATGAGAACCACCACAACCAAAACTCCAATTTAAACTTAAAATTAAACAAGAAACATGTACTATCTTAACAGTACCTCTTCAAGCTGCCTAATCTGAAACACGTCATGTAAAAGCCGTTGGCAAGCATGCCAACGGCCAGGATCACGATGCACTGTGCTGTGACCAGCTTCTTCCAGCACTCGAACAACAGGGACAATTCAAGTAAATACAGAAAACCCTACACATAGCCATTCTCCAATAAATGTATCTTGGGAGACTGGCAAGCCCTGTGAAAAGCCTTACAGCTGGTATAAATGAAATAGCACATCTCATGTTCTTACTGATAATGAAGGACTTGTTTTTTTCTGTTGTTGCTAGGTTTTCGGGGGGTTTTGTTGTTGTTTTGGTTTTTTTTTAGTAAATAAGAACATTCAAGCTTTCACACTATTCAGCTGATGTCTTCAGCATGAACGCTCATGCTATGCAAATCCTCACCCTCTTCTGTTTCCACGGCAAATGGACAAAGTTGCTACTGTGTTAGAAAAAAGAAATACTGGCCTGTCCATGTTATTTCCATGTCACTGTAACCCAAATAACGCTTAACAGAGAGGTACAACAAGGTATTCTAACACTTTTACACCCACTATCTCTCTGAAAAAAAAATTAGTGTGATTCACTTTTCTTTGTGATCCCTCATTTAATTGCTTATTATGTTCCAGTTTCACTTTAAACAACACTGGCAAACTGCTTTCAGATTGATAAAAAGAGTATCCTAAATTTTAAAAACCTGTTTATTACCCTCTGTGTTAAACTAAGGTCCTGTTGCATCGAGCACTGTATAAACACATCCTGAGAGACAGCAAAACATAGATGATGAAAAATCTGAAGAAAGTATGTATGAATTTATTCCACTTTTTTCAGCAACAGAACCGCATTCTTGAACACTTCAAAGACTTGTATCAGGAACTAAAGATCAAGGCACTTATTAGCATTTTATCTGAAAGTAGATTTATCTGGAAACAGAGAAGAAAGATTATTCAGCCTTGCCCCCTTGCGAGATGGAGAGTAAGTCACTGTGTTTCTTCTCTCCAAAATATCCCCAAGAAACGACCACCAATAACCCCTCCACAATTAAGGCTTTGTTGCAGATGGTCCTGGCCTATACCAGAACAGCTGGCCTAGCATTTCTTACTGCCATTTGCAAAGAGGGTCCTGCTCAGGCCGAACCCAGAGGAGTCCTAGCCCAGGAGGAGCAAACCCCAGACTGACTGAGATACTGTACGGCAACAACGGAACAGTGCCAATGGCCTAAGCTTCTGCAGACTCCTGCTCCCTTAGGACATGTGCTTGACCGCATCAGACAAGGCTACTGAGCAGCAAGCCTGATGCTTGCTTCCCACACTGGTGTACTTCCCAACCAGAACTACTGCCTCAGAAGACAACCACCCCCTTGCTTTTTCATCCGTATTATGCACAAAAGCCTAAGCATGGCACCATTCCCTGAACAGAGGACCAGGACACACACGGGCACATCCCTACTTGACTCCTCTCAGCAATCAATCAGCTTATACCAGGAAACATTCGCTGCAATCAAAGGACATCTGCAGGTGGCAAAGGCAATGCCTGTGGTCTTACTCAAGTGGAAGCCCAGTGCTGATGACATCTCTGCAAGCAAGGCTGTTTCTACTCAAAGGAAGAGGGAGCATCTGTGCACCTAACACAGAAGCGGGGGCGAGCGCTGTTTATTTGCCCATGGGGTTTTGTAAGGCCAGGTAGAGCAGCATGGGAAGAACAAGGAGTGATGACAGCACGGGGATGTTCTTCACATCACAGTCATAGATCCTGTCTAGCAACCATCACAACAACTGTTAACCCAGCTACTGTTCTGCTCTGTCTTCCAATTAGAAATAAGGAAAATGAAAAAAGAAAAGCAGCTTTCCAGATGCCTGAAGCAATGTAGCAGTAATTGGTTCCAAATCTTAAATGAAGCAACCTGCCTTTAAAAATAACTGCAAAGAAGTGCATTGCTGTTGCTTAGGAAACAGGCTCTCTTCCCACCTTCACTGTTTTTTTTTCTTTTCTTTAAAACAATAAAATATTAATGAAACAAATTCAGTGAAAAGCACAGCAGGCACAGCTTTAATTATTAATAAACATTGCAGCTGCCATGGAGGGCAATTTCCACAGCGACTGTCCCTAAAGCCCCTATATTTAATTACTCCATCGTGAGATTTCTCATCACAAGGACCTGGCGTAACACCGGTCTCCAACTGACTGTAATACACATGTAGTGGTTATTTGGAAGGGGAGAGACACTGAAATTAGCTGTTGGATTGCCTCAGAACATCTATTCCATGGGATGAGAGATTAACGCACCATGTTCAGTGCTATCTGTAAGGCACCCTTAGATCTGCGTTCAGGTTACAGTTCCAGCCTCTGCGACATTCAAGTCGCTTCATTCTCCTCAGCTTCACCCACAGACATGCTAACAGTACTGTGTCTCCAACTTTTCCCTCTGTGCTCCTTTATACAAGCGAATTATTCCGGAACAGCTAACTGATTGCACTCACATCTGACCTAACCTGAATTAGCTTTCAAATACACAGCAGCTTTTATCCAGTTAAACTACAAAACATTTGAGAAGGGCAGCACATCTTGCAACACAGATGCCCTCCTATTCCAACCCAGGGGACCGTACACGGTCACCTCTGCAGCGTATGACAGCAGGAAGGCACCCCTGCGATGCAGCAAGTGGCACAGAAGCTTCACAGCACATTAGTTAAAGAGGTCAGCTGCCTGGAGAAGTCAAGGTCTTTTTATTTATGGTGTGTCCAAAGGCAGACACCGATCTCATTGCACCTTGTCAACATCACCCACAATCACACTATCCTGCACATGCACACACAGCCAAGCTCCATCAAAAAGGAAATGTTACCATCCTGAACAAACCTGCGGAAAAATCATCTCAAGCTGATGAATCTTTTAAAAGACACGAGAGGACCTTCACAGTGGTGCTCAAAATGCCTCTACAGAGAGAAAATACAAGGTAGCTGAGGATATCTCCTTAGCTCCACCTACCTTTTCTCTTTTTGTTTCTCTTCTGTTTTAAACCAACCACAAAAATTAGATTTCTGTTTGCTAAGCACTGGATTGAAACAGTAAAAGCACACTTTACACAGTGAAATAAAGCAGTACCGACAAACTCTTCTGCCTGAAAACCTCTACATCTCCCCAGGAAAGTCTCTCCTTTTGTGGGCAGGAAGGCCTCCAAAAGCTCACTGCCTTCCAGTTAGGCTGCTTATGCCTCTTGCATTCTGGTAATCTGCAAGGCAATCAGCATTGTTTCTTGGCCAGCTCTTGGATTTAAATCAATTTTCTATGGTAGGCTCTCGGCATTCATCTTGTAGGCTTGTGGGAATAGGTGAAAACAAACTGAACTCATTCATCTACCCTGAACACAATATACGCACCCTCCTATTGTTCTGCCAGACAGCATCAGAAATGACAAGAAATTTTAACTGAATACACAAATGGGTATGGTATGCACAAACACTCCCCTTCCCCATTTCCATAGTGCATCAGCATGTATATTCCATCCGTTGAAAATAGAGATTGTGTATTACAACCACACTCAGACACACGTGCATAAAGCCCAACCAGCACACAACGGAAACAACATCAAGATTACATGGTAGAGCTAAGGGGTGGGAAAAAATAATCTTGACAGAGAACTACCTTGGGGGAGAAGAGCTGGATGGAGGGTTAGGTAAACCAAGTTTTTGCAAACCCACTTTTCTATATTTTTGAGAAACCCAAAATAGGTAATCCCCCTGGAGTTGCAAACCGCAGAATGCAGAGCTCAGATTGCTGCCTAAAAAGGTAACACACAAAATGTTTTAGGGGTTATAGTTAGAAGAACTACTGGGTTAGGAAAATGAAGTAATTTGCCTGTTTTAAAGAAAATTACCTGATTTTCCTTTTTCGGAATGTGACACTGTAAAAAGACATAAAAATCAATTAAGATTTAGCTGTTTCTGGAGGAACTGATAACAGCAGAAAGACATCAAGAGGTAGCTTTGTGTACAAACAGGTAGTTTGTACACACATACACATGCTTTCATTTATATGTATGCACGCACATGGGTAAATAATCACTGTAAGCTTCCTGAGCATAGCACAATGCGATCCTGAGCCTGCCTACTGTCACTATCTATACTTACAACGATAAATATATACAAAAACTAACTACAGAAAGACACAGATATTCATTATGTATAGATTGGAAGAGCAGCGCTGCACTTGGAATAAATCAACACAACTCAGGTAACTCCCTTGTATGGTTCAGCTGACAGCAGCCATCTAAAAATTCATTAACTCCAGCCAGTTTTGAGGAACAAGCCCTGCAGTATCCACAGCTGAATTTAATTAAGCACAGATATGTTATTGATTTACAGTCCAAATAATCACGGTCCCCAACAAGCTTTGGAAATGTCACTTTTTTATGACTTCAACAAGGCTGCTTCTTGCAGGGTCAGGTGAACAAGTTCAGTGTTCTCCTTTCTTGCCTTTATGAGTATCTCGGCATGACTTAATGGACTGTGAAATAAGAGAGCTCTAGGGGTGGGGCTGGAAGGGTGGTAAGCAGAGAAAAGACAGCCTGTGGAAGGACTGTTTATGGGGTTTATTTAGCAGTTGAGATTTTCCTTAGACAGGAAGAAATACCGGAGTTAAATACCTTGTTTTCATGGAAACTGTGCACAGGGAATTGAATTCATGAGGCTGAAGAAAATAAGAACAAGTGAAAAGAGGATGATAAAGAAGCAATCAGATGATCACGATCTCTAGCTGCTGTTGCATTACCTAGCTAATCACAGACCTGCCCAGTTTTGAAACCCATTTTATTACCAAGTTATAGCATGCTATGTCACTGAGAAATGCATACTGAGCAGATGAGATACCCAGCTGTACCTGCATACTAGCTAAGGAGCAAATGACTGCAGAGAAGATGCCAAGTTTGCTCCTTTGTTCAAAGGGTCTCCTTTGCATTTGTCCAAATGCACTGCTGTGTGCATTTTACGGAAGAGAGGAAAAACTGAGTATCAAGCATGTGTTTTAAGTCTCAATCCCCATCTGACATCCTGTCTTCAAATGCCAAGGATCATAGACTCTCCAGATATAGGAGATATATAATGCAATAAGGGGACTTCATATGCAAATAAGGGACTTCATTTGGCAAATCCAACTACACTTATGGGACACCAGACAAGGATAATAAGGAGAACTGTCCTACAGCCGGGCTCTCACTCCTACCTGCCTCACCTGATCTTCAACACATCATTTCATCAAACCCAAGCACGTAACAACCACTGCAACCGAGATGGAAGGATTCCCTCACCTATCAGAACAAAATGCAGTAAAAAAAAAAAAAAAAAGTATTAATTTTGAACTTCTAGCTTCCTCTGACCTCTGTTGCTGTGGTTTAAATATCATAGTATGAATGATATAAAGATGTCTGTAATCACTTCTCAATTTTCAGGATTGTGTGCACAAACCTCCACAGTGAAAGAGTTTATATGTCACTGAGATAGAGGAAGTACCCTTCGTACAAAGGAACAAATTGCTTCATAGAAGATGAGGAAGCAGAAGTATAAAAGTAAAGTCCAATTAAATATTTTCTTTATAATCACAACTTCAAGCTAATGCTTTGGCACTTAAGTACAACTCATGCTTTACAACAAAGCATCCCTTAATAGCTACACACATAAAAGTTATCCATGCTGATGCGTTTCTCCCATTGCTGATATATTCAGTACTTTCCTTTAGCATATACCCATTTCTCATTTCACCACAAGGCTGTGGACATGTGAAGCTTGCAACTTCACTACAAGTCTGGTATATTTATTACACGTTCTTATTTACAGCAGCCATGGTTATGTTAGAACATCAGCACTGCTAAGAGACTGGTACCTTAGGGAGTTAAAAGGCACTGTGTTTCTGCTGTAACTGTTACTCTGACTGGTCAGCTGAGAAGTCAATACGCCCAATGTTAAATCAACTGGGAGGGCAAACTATTTTCATATATAATTTCATTTTTATTTCAAGCTGCAAAATAAAGACCTTTAAAGTATCTATTACTTTTACTAGTGTTTGTTAAAGTGCTAATGTAGCAAATCACTTGGAATTCATGCAAAGGAAACTACCCAGGTGATAGGTACTAGAAGAACACCAAGTATTTTTATCTTACAACAGCACAAAGAGACGTTATCTGTGATCGGGAACGCACAGGACCTAGTTCTGTGCAGCTGTCTAGGGGGAGACAGGCTCTGCCTGGAAGAGTCCATCAGTAAAATCACACTTGATGACTACCAGAAAAAAAAAACTTTTCATTTCATTCTTGGAGATTTCATGTGAAAGGAGATTCACTGTTAAAGAAAAGTTGAAAACACGCTATAAAAGAACAATTTAATTTGAAAACTCTACTCAGAGTTAGCTGGATGGTTTGAATCTGTACCAGGAGAAAGCACCTTTTCGCCCTGGAAGCAAGGTAAAACCAGCAGTTACTGGGAACTGAACATCCAAGCTCTGTGGTTTAATGGTTAAAGTACACCTGGAGTCAAGCTACTTGTGTTTTGTTCTGCCACACAGACAGGACACAGCCATGGCATTTTCCATAAATCCCTGGGGGGAGAAAAAATATCTAAATGGACAATCCTCACTTCTAAAGATAGCTCTGGCTGGGAAACATCAGGGCTGGAAGCTGGTGACTACTGCTCTTTAAAATCTTGACCATTAAGCTTCAAGAATTTCAATAATCTTCAGAAAATGGAAGTGTTTCCATTAAACACTATTAATGGTAAATAAAATTACAGAGGTTCCTCTAAATAATTGAGCATGATCCAATTCAATGGCCCAGGACTAAAGTGTTTAGCAAAGTGCTCTAAAACCCATGAGAGATATTATTTGCCTTCTTAAATTGAAAAAATTGTGCAGTTCAAAAATGGTTTCATTTCACATCAGAGCTAATATTCACTCTCTTCCAGGTTGTGGGGGATTTTTGGGGGGTGGAGGTGGGGTGGCATTTGGGTTTATTATTATTTTTATTATTATTCTTCCTCCATAGCACACAACTCGTTACTTTAAAACAGTCATCTTTGGAGCACAATCAAACACCTTTTAAATTTGTGTGAAAAAAATTTTGCCTCTCTCCAATTATGATCACCTCTGGTACTCTCTTTGGGCTAACACATTTATGAAGCAAGGTAGAATCTCTGTAAACTACTTTATAAGCATTATTCATCACTGAAAATGTTCCATTTGTTTTCCAAATAGGAGTACTAAAACAGGGAGGGGCTCATATTTTGTTTACAAGACATGCATTTCCATAGCAGATTAACTACATTTTTAAAAGTATCAATGCCAAGGGTTAAAAGCCAAAAGAATTTAAATAATAAGCTATCTGGTTGGACAACAGTTATTTACATCTATTTCTATCTAAGTTACATTTCTGTGAGCTAAGGAAAAAAAAGGAAACCGAATTCTTAATTTCTTGTCTAACCTAGGAGCACTGTGCTATTTAGAGGCCACAAGGGAATCACCTAAAAACTCTAAAGCATAAGGCATCTCTTCCTAATGGGGCTGATTTTCAAAGGAACTGGAAGGCTGTAACTCCAGCTGAAATTGATGGGAACAGGTTGTTGTGTGGACACTCGGGACACTCCAGAAATGAGTTCCAGAATAGCTCCAAATAAATATCCTATTCCTTTCATCTGTTACCATTTTGTTGCCATACTTCATATAGGAGGCAGAGAAAGGGCTTCTATCAGGAACTTAATTCTCACCTTAAAAACAAAGAAAGATCAGTTTCCCACACTGCCACCTTCCATGATTTTACAGCAAGTCTGTAAGTATTTGATATTCTTCTGAAAGCTTCACCATCTTGAAGCATGCCACTGGATAAGAATCTCCAGATAAGAAACGTATTTAAGAAATACATTTCTATTCCTCAGTTGATTTTATTTTCCTGTCACAAACTTTAATCCCGTCTTGTAAGTTAGGGCCACAAAGGAAAAGATTTCTGACTCATGATTTTTCATCGCTTGGGGCTGGCAATTGTGACATTTGGTGACTCTGATAATTGCCTGGATTTCAGGTCCTGAACGAGAAAAAACAGAACACAAGCTCCAGCATCATCCAGTCATTGGTTCCTAATTAGATCTTCTCTTTCAAACACAATTAACTTTGTGCAAAATGGGATAACAAGTCATCCTAAGACCAGTGAAGAAAACAAGTCCCACAACTAACCACATTTTTGTGGTTAACCCTTAAGTATGTTTAGCAACTTAGATTCCTAACCAGCACTACCAGGCAATCCTGCAACCCAGACACACTAACCATCCCTGAAAAACCCCAGATACCTACTCTTGAGGAGTCACCAGCCATATTCATGTTCAAAGGTTTCCTGGTTTTCCACTGCCAGCTTTGACAGAGACTTCCAGGATTTCAGCTGAAGCTATTTGATTGTATTCCTGCACACATTTACAGACCCTGAAACTTAAGATCTAAACTAATTCCAGACCAAGCATGTAGCTCCAGAAAATCCAGCCACACAACTACTTTCCTGTTGTCGACCACCTCCAAAATTAATTGAGCATTCACCTGCTTTAGGAAGCTGTGATGACACCTAATTAAAGCTGGGAGGTAAGTGTTAAATTGTTTCATAGAAAGTCCAGTCTTAGTGTTTTACAGATTAACTTCAATCACGTCATAGACTGAATTGGTTCTAAAATGTTAACAGGACCCAAGAACAATTCTGCTTCTCAGAATCTGCCAGTCCTGCTGTGAACACATACTCACTGATACAGAGCTACTCCAAACAACATTTCCCTCTTATTTGCTGAGAAGAAATCATCTTACACTGACAATTATCCAAGCCTAGGTGCCCCAGGGCTAGGTGAAAGGAAACTGTAATGGACGGGTATGGGGCCTCCACATCAGATCTCCTCTTGAGCACAGAAATAAAGCCTTAAGCACAGATGCTTCAAAAGCACTTGTGTGCGATAGCTTTCCTCCACTTTCCTCCCAAGACCAGTAAATGCTGCTGCAGTCCTGATGTATGGAGACACTTTAGGAGCTTGAAAGCAAGAGTACACAACAGGAGATACACCCCAAGACAGAGTTCAAAGATACTTACTGCACCAGGTCAGCAACTCTGAATGAGATTTTAAAACCCATTTTTAAAGTCTCTGAAATAACAGTGACAGGAATTCCAGTCTCACATCCTCAAAACCACCACACAGGCTAATATCAGTGGCATCAAGTCCACAGAGTACATGAGGGATGGGTAAAACTGGCAGATTGCATGCAATACGCACATAGGTTAAAACAGACAAAACAGTGTGTTCCTATTGCTCTACCTGAAGAGCAATACAAATACCAGCTAAGGAGTATTTCACAGAAGCAGCCATTTTCATCCTCAGCCTGGAGTCCACCTCTGGCTTTAACACAACCTGTCCAAAGCCAAAGATCACGTTCTAGTCTCGTTGCACTGAAGCAAATGCAGGGAAATGGAAGGAGCTACTTCACAACTTAGAGGAGCATATAAAAGAAACCGTACTGAGAAGTAGTATGATACTACTCACTGGGCACATCAGGTGTAAAGACCTGGAAGTCACCCACAGAAGAAAGGATGCATGCTGCAGAGTTGGCCAGGTGCACACACAGCACCATGCAGCTGTCACACGGGTCTCCTCATACATCCACCTCCTCACTATCCCTCCTCTGCTACCATGTCCAGCGACCACCAAAGGTTTCACAATCAGGGGCTTCCAGAAAACGCTGGACTAGCAGCTGGGCAAGTCAGCACTCAGTTCATGTTCAGGCAAGTGTCTGCCCACTTTGGGATGGTAGAAGTCACTGAAAGGCCTTAGGCCACCTCTCCAATGTATTATTCACACAGAGAAAGAGCACCGCTTCAAGGTCTGCTTACCAACGTCAATTCATTATATCATAAGCTCCTCCCAGTGCAGTGATCACATCCTTCTTTTGTTTAAAAGAGCTGCATGCATGACTAAATGCAGTCACAGATCATGTATAAACACCTTCATTTAATATTCAGATCCAGCTCTGCAGTCAAACCATATAACCTTTCTCAACACATTACGGCACAGATCAAGACATGGTGTTTGGGTTGGTTGGTTTTTTTTCCCAGATGTGATATTTAAGCACAGCAGTACCCAGAAAACACAGTAATTTTCATCAGTTAATAAGAAAAGCAATATGCATAATGGAAATGGAAACAACAAAACCTGTGGTTAATGCAGCTCAATCAAGGGGACTTGCTTGTTTCCTAGGCTGAGCAAGCCATGCCCTCTCATCTCCTCTCACAGGAGAGACTCTGTTCCTCTTCTCTGCACATCCAGTCTGGAATGGACCAGCACACGGAAACACAGGTTCTGCAGCAAGTATACTCAACAAATCTATCAAGATAGGACAGTAACTTAACATTCAGAAATAGCAAATTTTCTGCCTTGGTTTTACAAGGGGGTAAAACGTTTCTGGTCTGAAAGTCTGGTCTAGATAAAATGCAGCTTTAGAACAGATCTGGAAAGCAAAGATAATTAAATGACACTGAGGTAAGGAAAAATAAATATTTGCAAATGCCTCTGAAGGAATGTGGCCAAGACTGGGGGTAAATCAAATTATATTAGTAACTGGAAATGGAAAGAAACAGTACACATGAAGTATCCAAAGTATACCAAAAGAGATCTCTAAAGTATCAAGGAAACAAAAAAAATAGGAGTTTTGTCATTTTCTTTGATAGAAAAGTGTCTATGTCTTAGAGAATTTGAGTTCAGCTTCTTTGCTTTCTAGTTTACAAGCGGTTTGGTCACGCTTGCATCAACATCTCAGTATCAACAGGAACGTGTGATGCAATACTGACAGGCACTTGGATCTACAGGTCTTCCCTTCTTTGACAGCAAAAAAATTCAGTAGTATGGTAAACCCAGACACAGCTGCCTGAAACAGCAAATCCAAACCTACAGCCTACTCCCAGCTGACTTGAGTTCAAGTTCAGACACTCCAGCAGATGCACACTGCAGCTGGCAGGCAGCCAGTTAACAAGACCAGGCGTTCTGAGAGCTTAGAAACAGGCGGTGCAGTTGTGAGGCTCTAGAACAAATAAAAGCCTCTCACTGCAGTGCACCAAACAGGGCTTCCTTGGTGCAACACCTTCTCTATCATTACTTGGGCAAAAGAGAAGAAATTTGCCTGCCACAAGAAAATAAATAAATAAAAAAAAATTCTACATGTACTGCCCATAACACTCTAAGGAGGAATGCCCCCACAGGGATGAAAGGCCTTCTGTTGAAGCCATCCAGCAGTATCACACTGATCGTTTTTAGACATGGACCAAGTGCAGCTACAAGGAATGCAACTGCTGCAGCTATCATCCTTCCTCCAGGGGAAATCAACACCAGCCACCAATGTGGGAGGAAAGGCACAGCCAGTGGCAATGCCCCTGTGATAAACCCATCGCTTCCCACCACAGTTCCTGTACTGATCCAGATGGATCCCTGGGAAGGTCTAGCAGCACAATTCCCAGGGACAGTGACAGACACCCACAACTCTCTCCTCTCTGTTCACATCCCAAGGATGTGCAACGCCAACCTGCTATCCTCAAAGAAGGTTTACAAGAAGCCTCAAGCACAACTTTAAATACCGTTCTAAAGCTCAAAATCAGAGCTGGCCTTTTAATTTCAACCACAAAGTGATTCTGTACATTTTAATTAATTAGTTTAATTACTGGTAGCAGATTTATTATACAGGCCAAAAAAAGCTTTTTGTGCAGTTCATCCCTTCTCTAATTTGAATAAAATACTCATTGAAAGGCCAAGTTTTGCATGTTTGACAGTGCCCAAGTTAACATTTTTACCACCAGCCTTCCCCCAAAATGCAGTATCTGCATTCACTTTGGCAAGCAGACACACTAGATTTACACCTAAATGATATGTGTTTTGATTCTGGCACATCCCAGCTCTCAATAATCCACCTAAAATCTATGCCAATTATTTTCAGCATGAGAATAACTGGCAGTTATTACAGCTCTGCTCACAGAGTAAACAAGCAAAACATGAAGTGCATTAAACAAATGTCCCCATGACCCATGCTGTTGCAATGAACAGAATCCAGCCACCTGTTCCACCATGGATGCAATAACTTGGATGAATGGCAGAGAAGGAAGATCAGTCTGCAGAATCTTTTCCCAAAGTTTCTCTTTTCCAATGTGGACCCCCAAAACTGGCCTGTGCCCTGCTGAAGGCACCAGTTTTGGCTGTCCCGATTCCTTGGTGCTACCCTGCTGAACAGATAGGACAACAGAGCTCATCACACTCACATTAAATGCATCCACTGGAAATGAGACGGCTCTTTGAAAAACATTAAAATGCTGGTTTCAAAGATATTGAAAGTATCTGAAGGGCTTGTTTTTTGTGGGTTTTTTTGAACAGGATAAACAGTGTTATGAAGCACAGTTTGAATTGGCTTTGTACATCTGGAGTAAAGATATCCTAATCTGGTACATTTCCAGCTTCTGTGAAACCTTCTGTACAATTATTTTGGTTTGTTAGATGAAAAGGGGAAAAGAGAAGAAATATTTAAAAGTAAGTTAATGAAAGATCTTGACTGGACGCATAACAGAGACCAGTTGGAGAAAACCAGTCCTGTGAGATTCATGATGCAAGCTACAAACCCTCAAAGACATAAAGAACAACATGTGGGTAACCTTTTCTTGGATCTGTTCATGAATAAGGCATGTTCCATTATGTTTGCTGTATGAAGCTGATTTAAACAGGTTTTCAATTCTTTGCTTATTACTATCAGATCAGAAGATGGGCAACCATGCAGAAGGCGGCTTAGCAAAACTGCAGGTGCTTTTTGGACTACCACAGTAAGTATAATGCACTGAACTGAAAAACCCTACTTGCTGATTACTGGTAAACACAATAGGAACTGCAGACAGTTTTTTCCTCTTCCCCTCAGAAGTGTAAAAGCTGGAAAGGGCCAGTATTGCTGGCAAGGACATGACTAGTCATGAAAACTTCAGGCAAGGTGGTGAAAGGAAGAATGCAGGAGGAGAGTGACAGTGCTCTCCCGTGCCTGCAGAGATGGCACTCAGCTGAAGGAGCAAAGAACTTACGTCACACGATGTCAGCTACCGTTACTAAGGAAACAGCACCAGATAACCCAGGCTGAAAACATCCACATTCAGTTTCTAACAGAAATGCCTGTCCACTAAAGATGCTACAAATATCCACAGAGCTTGCGTCATTTCATTATACTCTGACTGACAACACAATACCAGTGAAATTCATTCAACAGCAACCTGGTAGCCCAAAGGAATTTGGAATTTTTGTCCCAGCACTGCACACAGTCCAAACTGAACCAGTACGGCTCTGAATCACAGAGCTTGATCTTTTAACCAGATAGGATGACAACGTAGCTGGAATGTAACTAGGTTACAGACTGTGTTGAGAACAAATGCAAAAACGTCTGCATTGCTTCCCACAAGGATGAAAATGTCCACACTGTTTTCCTTTTCTTAGATCACAGAGGTGAAGACTACAGATTGTAAGCCAAGACATTGTGGTTACAACAAATCTCTCCCACTGGATGAGCAAACTGACCTGCACAGAGGCATTATTCCTCCACGGACCAGGAAGGGTGGCACAGAGCTGTCCCAGCTCCGGAGAATGGCATTTCCTTCAGGAGCTTGCAAAGGTGAACTCACTGCTTCATACTCGGTGCTCAGCATGTTAGACAGGTAGTGTGAAGACTGTCTCTCCTATCTTAAGACAAGTTTTCTGTAGCCTCAGGGAAAGGAGCCCTCCTACTCACTGGATGCCAACTATCTCCACAGAGTCAAATCCGATATAAGCTCCTTTAGATTTGCAAATGAACCTTACACAACGTGTCCTGCTCTTCTGTCCAACTGCACCCTGTGGACTGAATCCAGGACCATGGAGACACATCTTAAGGGCTAGCTAAACTGTGAGAAAACCCATTCAGGCTCAATGCCCTGCAGTAATATGACATGAACAACCTTCTCCTGCTTAACAGATGATGGACCTAAGCTCAGAAATGCTGCATGGGGCTGAAGAGTGACCACTAAACCTGCCATTTCAGTCTTGGAGTTTCTTATGCTTACAAACCCCATGTACTGTAACAAAGAGGCATCAAAAAAAGGTGTAGGAAAAGCGGCCCACACTATTTAATTGGCATCTTTAGCCATTTAGGACCTAGGAGAGCTAGGAAAATTTCAGTTACTGATGCAGACAGGCCCTGAAAATCAGCTACCATGTATTTAAGAGACTCTTACTAAACTCAGCCTTGCAGGAGAGTAAAATGATTCACAAGAAATCTATATTTATAACAAAGATTCACTGAAAATGACTCATGTACTGAGCCAATCTAATTTTAAATAGGAGGGAAAAACCTCTTGAAGAGGCACATGAAACTGGAGTGGGGGAGGGAAGAGAACTGCACACACAGGAGAGCCCCAGCCAGGAGCCGTTAGCCAAATCTACTGGAAACTGTTTCTGCATTCAATTAGCTGAAGTGACAGCAGAACATTCAGCTTCACCTACTTCTCATTTAGAGTTAATTAAGTCCTACATTCAAAGCAGCTGCAGGTTGGAATACTTCCTTAGGACAGGTAGGATTGCTGGGCAATAATAAGACAGCTCATGGAGAGTTACCAGTTCTTCAGACTCTACAGAATTCAGAACACAAAACCAACTGGAATCACAGTGAGAGGAAGGGAGAAGTATTAAAAAGATTGTACAGTATTCCTAATTTTGGCCAAGCAGATTCTAACAGAAATAGCTGCCGCCCCACTACCCCTTACATCAACACTGCAGCACGTCTTAGAGAATAGTTTCAAAGACAGAGAACAGACACACAACACTAGGAGATCTCTAGAACAAACAGGCAGCCTGCAGCAACAGCACTGTCTCAGGGTTCCTTCACCTGCTTCTGTCTCGGGACCATTTTCCTCCTCCGTATAGTACAAATGTACAGTAGATTAAAGGGGAATATTTAACATAACCACAACCTGAATGGAGGAAACTGCTACAGTCTATATGAATAGCAATAAAACATTAGCCAGAAAACGTGGACAAATCTTGCATTCCTGCACTGACTATGTAGGAATGAATAAATTCTGCTAAGCTGTAAATAAAAGATAACTTGGAAACAGCAAGCAGGCTAGTGAAAGATTAGCCTTGCATACATAATAATCACGCACAGCAGAGCAAGGTGGAATTTCAATGCTGCAACAGTAAAAGACTACTATGCTTTGGCTTTCAGTAACGTGTCAATACTTCTTTGTCTGAACAGTCCACTTATCTCCACAGCCAAATCTAACTTCCACTTGTCTTAACCTCTCCACTGTCATCCGCGCACAACTGGGTATGCTTGGCTGCAAATGCTTCGCTCTGTAAACCCAGAAGTGTTTAGATGATGGCTGTTCTCCAATCACTTTCAGCATCGCTCCCAGTTAAGTCTTCAAGTTGAAGCACAAAGAGAAAGCAGCCAAGAATTCACAAGCCAACATACATATTTACAACTGCACATAGCTTTAATTCTCAGCAGTATCTTGCTGTGGTATTTCTCTACACACCAAAGTCTGATGAATAGCGTTAAATTTTTATTTGCCCTGGTATATTATGGGCTAGATTTCAGAACTGTTGAACCAGCATTCAATAGTTCCTTCTCAGGCACTGAATGAAGTGGCTAAGTCTCCAAACGAGTACTTCATGAGAAGTTTCAGGAGCTGACCTCTACTGAGAAACCCAGCATTGGACCATCCTTTACCCACCGACCTACACAGGGTACGCTCCACTCCATCGTCACAACACACACACGCAGCAGCCTAAGTCTGCAGGAACCAGGTGAACCACCACCAAATTTTAGAATTTATTTGAATCTTGATTGGTTCACAGAGTTCTGAAACAGCAGCTGCCCTTAGTATACATGGTATTATCTCCAAAGAGATTTTATTTTCTTGCTAATTCTTACAGTCATGAGGAAAAGTCACCAATATAACATCTCACTGATTACATTTAAATATATACAACAATGTCCACAACATCAAAGTCTAAACCTCAGTCTCTCAAATGCACCATTTATGTAATACAGCATTCAATGCACAGCAGAGAGCAAAGAAGCACTGTGAAGATCTGAGACGCACCAATTAGCCGGTGGCATGATGCCAGAAAAATGACTGAGATTTCCATTGCTTCTCCTTCATTAAAAATGGCAATAGCTCTTTCCATGACTTTTTGGACTGGATACTATACACCTATACTCAAAATGAGACACCTTATTCTTCAAATACATTGAGACAATTTACAGAACAAAGTACTTTCAGCTCGAAGAACGCAGCTGCCAGATTTTAACTCCATCTTTTGGCAGTTGTATCTTATCTCCAAATATACATTATTTAACGAACTAGTGCTTCCTAGTAAATTACCTCATCATTTTGGCTTGGTACTTATTTTGGATAATGCCATTTTAATAAGTTACTTTCTTATTTGTAATGTACACACAGATGTAGCAAATGAAAAGGTGACACGGGCTTGAACTCCATGATTTCTTAGATCTAAACCCCTGCATTTACCTCTGACAGCAGGGAATATACATTTCTATAGGAAAAGTACGATTATGTAGCGTTAATGCTTTTGTGTGTTATTTACCACATAAGGCAATGATGTGACTGCTGTCTTCATGTACAAATTTCCGGGTAACAGCTTCTTCCATGATCTGCTTTACCTGAAATAAATAGAAAGAAGTGGTTGTAAGATCTCAGCACAAACCAGCACAGTGCTTGGGAGTTTCAGCTCCAACCTTTACTTGCCCCTTCCCCATCACCAAAAGACTAACAATTCACGCACAGGTTACATTTCGCAGGGAAGGAAGGATACAAGCATTTAAGAAGAAAAAGGAAGGACAAACCTGAGCAGCTTTTCATGGGATGAGGGAACCTCTGGTAGAAAAAGGACAGGTCTGTTTGAGGTATGCCCCTGTAAAAGCTGAATTATTTCAAAGCACCCAGAGTGCCCTCCAGAGAACTTCAGCAGAAGTTCCAAAGGGCTGTGCAAAATCCACAATAACATGATTCATCCATGGCCTTCCCGTGTACAGTTACTTCTGCTTATGAAGCTGGATTACATATTGCCATGTCTTCTTTCCACTTGTGGCATTCATCTCCTTTTCAAGCACAATGAATCCCTGAGCTACACAGGCATACATTCCAAGAGAGGTTTACAGCAATGTTTCCCCTGTTTGGGGACTCTACATGACACAGTAATTACAAATTACGCCCTCAAAGCTCTGCTGCACCAGACATTATACAAAAATAATATAGTACCTATAGAGAAGACAGTGACTTCAGTTTTTGCTTCTAGACACAATTGAACAATTACAGCAAATAAACTCACATTTATCACACTTCTTACTGATTTAAAACAAAGTTCCTCTCCAGTTTCAAGGCAGATCTGTCAAGCTCCCAAGGGAATTAATTGTAGATTACTGACTTTCAAAAATTAAAGAAAACAGACAAATCTTACAATTAGGCTCTTGAAGAAAGGCTGCAGTTACCCTCCACTCATCTGCTAGCTTATTCCTCCCGCAATGGCTTCCTCAACCAGATGAAAGCCATTTGCCTCAACCAACCCATTTATCGAACACTCATTCCTTCCTGGCCATGGAGCACTTGCTTTTCCAGATACAAATCCACAATCATTTTTGCTTCTCTCATTTGTGAGCTATAATTACAGAGTCAGGACACTCTGCCTAAATAAATGCCACATCACTTTCAATATATGAAAGTAAGCACTACTGTGGCAGAAGATTTAGCAAGCTACTCTCTTCTTCCAACATTTTTTTTTTCTTTTTAACTTGAAAACGATTTTTACAGCAGTCCTGGAATCCAACAAATAGTGAATTATCTGGCAGGTTATCACTGCGTAGCTACTCTTTACCAACAAGCTCAGCAGCATGGCCTGTACACCAACTTGGTCTGAGCTGAGTGCCAGCGCAAGCTGCACAGCAATGGTCCCCACTAGCCTGCCACAGGGGCTAGGTCTGCAAACCTGGGAGACGACACACGCTTCCCAGCAGGGCTGGCAACTGTGCACTCAGCTCTCCTTAGGCTAAGTCTGGTACCTGAGATAACAATTTTAAAACTAGCTGGGTTACCAATTCGTTGCAGCGCTGACGGGTCCAAAGGTTTTAAGCCGCCTCACTCAGCGCTGGAACCAGGAAAAGCTGCAGGTGCACTGCTTGATCAACAGCTGTACTTGTACTGCTGTAATGATGAGGTGGCAGCTGCCTATGAAGGTGCCTTCTCCAATTTAGAGGGCTTCTTCCTCCAGTAAGATCATATGCAAGGGCAATTCTGGATGCTGTAATCAAGCATGCCTCCCCCCAGTAATCATCTTGAGGCCTCCATGCCCACTCGTATACCCCCACCCTGGCTGGCAGCTCCAGCACCGGCACTTGCTGCATGAGCCTTTTAACACACGGTGTTCTCCTCACCCCAAATTCTGCACCAAGTTGGTCCTACAGAATTTGGTCGTTTTATCAAACAGGAGTCCTCTAGGTTGCAAAGAAAACACTGGGGGGGGGGGGGGGGGGGGGGGCGGGGAGGGGCAGGGAAGCAAACACATAAGAGGCTTTGAAAGCAGAACATTTTGTATCAGAGGACTTCAAAGCAAGTCTTTTGCACTTTATAAAACCTTGCTCACTGCTCATATGCTGAAGCTTGCTTGACAATATCAACAAGGCAGTTTTATTTCTTCATGTGGAATTTCTGACATGGTGTTAGAACTTTGGACCTTACAGTAAAGCAGTGAGAGGTGGAGGAGTAAGAGGATACCAAGAAAGAAGCAAAGGTGTGAGAAGGTCTCATGGGTGGGAACTCACACAGGAAAACTATGATTATTCTGTTTACCCAGCAATCCCCTTCTCACATTTTTATTTGTGTCATTGTTGATTTACAAGCTTGATGTCTTGGCAGGAACCCAATAAAATTTGTTCCAAACCTCACCTAGAGGTTTGCAATCTTCTAGATAACAGCACCTAGGCAGACCACAGCTCAGCAAAGGAAAGGAGGCAAGACAGCTGCACAGCTCTGCCTTGTTTAAATTCCAGCTCATACCCTGACCTGCATTTTCACACGTGGGAGGCAGCTTGTTCCGGCAAAGCAGCACAGAGACAGTGCCATCCACTGCCTCCAAGCCAGCTCATCTCCATGCCTCAGCCGACCCATCTGTGAAAGGACAGTGACCCAACCCATGCAAGCTGTTCTGATTTCACTGGATCAAAACTATATTTAATCTACCAAATGAAAGGCCTGATTTACTAAAGGTAAAAAGTACCCCGAGTGCCGCTAGCACTAAGGTGGACAGAAGAGGAAGCACAGGAGAGCTGCACCAGGGTAAGTCACGCACATACAACCAAAGATCACAGACATGAATTCAGGCACCATTCAGACTGCAGACTGAGATATCAGTCTCAGCTCCCCAGAGAACAGCAACCAGAATTAAATTCCTGACAACAGGGAGGAAGAGTCGTCGTTTACTAGGAACCAGAGCTCTGGAGCTCAGAGGCCAATTCCCTGCTATCACACATTTCCCAGGTATAACCCATCATTAGTCTTTATTAGCTCAGTATGTTATTTAGATCCTAGTCTGTAGCTCCGGAACAAAAAATGTGAAGTGTATAAAAAAAAATTAGAAAGAAAAAGATCAGACGTAATAATCAACCCTGCTTTTATACATAGCACCATATGGTCAGCTTATCAGCAGACTCTGAAGCCAGGACCTTGAGCTAAGCAGCACAGACCAGGCAAGGAATCTCTGTCCACTCCCAGCTGCCACCGAATACAGAGCATCCTTTGCACATTTTTTCTAGAGAGTTAGAGAATGTTATTAGAAAATATTTCAGGGCATAGACAGTAGACATGAAGATTCAAAAGCTGGAATGCAGTGTTCTTCAATCCCACGTCATTCCTCACTGCCACGTAATTCAGTGATGCTCCAGGCAAGGAGCTAAATCAAATGTTTCTGATCAAATGGAACACAAGCTTTTTCCTTTTTTTCTTCCCTTGCAATTTTGTGCAGCTCCCTTTGTAGGGAATTATGCTGTTATGTCTCTGTATTCTGGGGAGGCTCATGTCAATCAAGCTTTCTGAGCATAAGCCTACACAGACACCCACTTGCAGATATCAGTGGACCTGCCCAAACTGCAAATGAATGTCATTAAACCAACCATCAACATCCCACCCCCCCTTGTTCACCCATCGACCTGCAGGTAAAGAAATCTATTCAGCCTACTGAACTGTTTGTGCAAGGGATGGATGGAGGGCTGCAGCTTTCAGCTGGAGCCAGTGCTGCTAACAGAGAGGGGCCTGGAGAGAAACCTGCTCGGGTAGGAAGGAGGAGGCAGAGGTTTGGCTGAGGTGTGACACAGGCTCCCTCCATCGCCTTGGAAACATCCCTCCTGTTCTCTGTGCCTCCTAAGATCGATACAGGACCTATTCATCATCAAAGGTAACTGGCTCTATCTGCACCACATTTACCAACCACTGGAGAGCAAGGATAGGAAAGCTCTACCTATCTGAGTAAAGATCTTGGTATCTGAGGAGTGAAGAATGTCCTGGTGGTAGCATTTTCCAGGTAAAGCAAAGCAAGCTCCTCGCACACAAGCTGACAAGGTTTTGCACAATGTTATAACAGATCACGGCTCTGACCTTCTCCTACATCCTACAATGGCCAAAACTTTCAGAAGCAGTCAAACACCAAACATATGTCATAATACACGGATTATTTAATAAGATTCACCGAAGAAAAATACAAGAGAAACTACTTTGATTTTTAAGTTGTTATAATGAAGCTTTAAAAATGGAAATAAATCCCAATTTTGCAACAAACTGTATAAGAGATCAAGAAAATGAAGACTACTAAAGACATGATATGCACTGACTATACACCAATTTATTCACAAGCACAGGGCTGGAAGAGACCCTCAGGTATTGCCTTTTCCATCCCTCTGTACAGTTCCTGGTCTGTTCCAATGGGCATGGTTAGGACTTGCCTTACTGCAATTCTGCTAAACTGTCACAATGATGGGTTTCTGACCAGGGCCAACCCAGCACATCTCAATATATCTGCAACCTTCAGGGTTAGGAACGACCTCTCCAACCAGCACCACTCTTTCAGAATACAGGTTGCAGCACTTTCCCCAACCATATATCACGATGGGATGCTGGGACATGATGAGAAGCACCACAGGGACAATGCAGCATCAGACATGAAGAACAGTGGTCACAAAATACTGGAATAACCAGGACCACCGTTAATACCCACAGCATTTTTTTTCCCCTCAAAGGAGAAAACCATATCCATGCATTCTTTGTGTTGCATAGTTTCTGTTAATCTCATTTACTGATCACTCCTGCTGCACTGCCTCTTTGTTACTCTTCATGAAAAACTGGGTGGTGTAAATACAAGCTGCTAAATAAATACTGTATTTCTACTCAGAAGTGGCTGCATTTTACTTGTAGGATGAGTAATTGTATTTCTGAAGTCCTCTGATTTTTTTTCAGGGTGAAACTGCTAAGGCTATTGTTAGCCTGTTTGTTTCACAGCTAGAAAGAGTGCCGTGTTTAAAGACAGAAATGGCAAACCCCCCTCTATTTCAGTAGATAGAAGAAAATGGCCAGAGAAAAGCCTGTTCTATAAGTCTGCTTGTCACAACAGATTTTCCTGCAGAGAGAGATAAATATTTGAAATGTGAACTTACAAGCAGCCTCAGCATGAATCCAGGTAGAGCTAAATTTTCAAAACACATTACCTGTCCTCCTTTCTGTTACAGTCAACAAAAATCCTTTACCAGTGGGAATTGAAAGCCCATCTGAGAAAAAGCAAACATTAAATTTTCCCAAAGGAAAAATGCAAAAGTTTTTGCTGAGAGGGAGAGACAGAATAAAAAAAAACAACACCTCACTTTGCATCAGGTGACTTTAGAGACAACCACTTTATATTTTGCAAAGACAACTGAATTTTAATAGGCTTGGTATAAACAACATACAAAAAGAATATGCTTACTCTGAACTCCATTAGATATTGAGGTTACATGAAAATAATTTGATGGCAAGAAAAGGCTGAGTTTAAAGGACAAGGAAAGAAGAGAATGACCACTTTGAGAATGCACACAGACCAGTCAAGTTTTCAGAACAAGACAACCAACACACAACATGCACACAGGTAAAAGCAGCTGTGTGAAAAGTCACAAAGAATAAAAAATGAGGTTGAAAATTCTATTAGAAAAAGTTAATTACCATCATTAAGGGCAGCATAATCTGCTGGTTGGTATACTAGTGGTTTGTATTCAATTCCTGGCTCCACTAATTGACTATGCAAAAGAAAAATAGCATCTCAATCTCAGTGTCTCTGACTGCCTCCTGATGCCATTTGTTGTAACGTGAGCAGAACATACACAGTCCCCTTCCACATGTCTGTGCAGTGCACAGGCAACAGGTGCTACCTTAACGTGCAAACAGTCACAAAAAAGCTCTCAAGACTATTTTAGGATGGAAAGCTCTGGGCAGCCTCAAAAAAGCCAAGCCAATTTAAACCCTCTAGAACAGCATTTTTGAGGATTTGGAGAAGAAAGATACCAAACCAAATACAAAACAAAAATGCAGATGACATAGAAGGTACAAGTAACACTTTCAAGCATTATTCAAGTAATTTAAAAGCTAGAGTACTATTAAAAACATTTTAGAGACTTTTAAAAACAAATTAGCCTCAGATTTTTTAATTATATACCACTTGCTCCCCTTGGCTCGAGCTGGCTTGGATCATGAAAACCCATTACACTTTCAATTTTGTACATTAGCACAAGATTGCAATATTCAGAGTTGAAAAACATTTTGCAAATTTATTTATATATTTAAACATTAACCCGGAAGAGCAAGTGCACACACTTCTAAATCAAACCTTACAAACCTCTTTGCTCAAAGGTCCTAGTTTAAGCTAAAATTTCTAAATGAAGTGGCAGGTTCACGGCTGCATTAAGCTGCAGCATTTAGTGTGTGAGCAAACAACAGGTAACACCTGCTCGGTGCTCTGCAGCCAGCTGCTGGCTGGGTCATTCTAGGACATAGCCCTACAATTTTACGTATAGATTGTTCTTTACATGTCTATCCCTACTCTACCACTTCCAGTCAACTACGCTGACTGAAACATCTATCATTTTGTGGTGTCAACACTAACAAGTATCAGGACACCAGATTCAGGCTCAGGAACCTTGGCCGTAGCAAGTTTTTTCATTTGAGCTTTAACGAATCCTCCTCTCTGGCTACTTGTAATTTCCCCAGCTATGAACTGGGGGAGGGGAAGGAGCAGGAGGATAGTTAGCCTTTTAAAAATACTTTTTATTGCTGTGATGGATAAGCATTACACCTTCACTTAGCTCCTGTGTAAGAACAGGCAGTTACACATGGCTGTTACATGGTCAGCTCCACAAAAATGCAAACTATGGTGCTTAGCCTTACAGGGGAGAAGTGGCTGCTCACCAAGCTGACAGCTCCACCCAGAACATGTTCACAAAGGTGCTCTTAGACCAAGGCATGCTTACACCATCACACACCTCCTCCCACAGCACCCTGGCAGGGACCCCAGTCCACACACACTTGGAGTGGTCTCAACAGAGGCCTTGCTCTGCAGTCAGGGCCACTCCACCCAAACGCAAAGCACAGTAGGAGCTCTGACCTGCCGAGCACATCCTACCAGGTGAGAAGCATCATTCTTTAACAAGACCGAAGCACTACCAGTCCAAACACAAGCATGATCAAATGCCATCATCCCCATTTGGGCATGGACAAGGCTGTTCAGTAGTTTATCCATGACTGGATCTCAGGGTGCCCTGGCACAGAAACATCACACAACCATTTCTAGGAACAACCATGCCAGCTGATCCAGCCCTCCTTCCCACTTTCTCAGCACGCTTCCCAAAGGCCAGGTGTTAACACCATGGGAGCAGACGCTTCTGCCAGGACTCTTCATTTGGGAGCCTGCTCAGCTCATTCAAAGGTATCTTAGGACTAACTTTCCTACCACCCATTTTCCCCTTTCTCCTCTAAAACTCCCAGCTAAGGAAAAGTTACTAAGAAAGGTGTAATAAGGGACATAAAACCCCAGGGAAAAGGAGTCTGGACAGTCTTGTTACAGACTCTTGCCTCAGCACGCAAAACTACAGAATCGTTTAGGTTGGAAAAGACCTTTGAGCCCATCGAGCCCAGCCGTTGCCCCAGCACTGCCGAGCCCATCACTAACCCATGTCCCCAAGCGCCGCATCCGCGTGTTTTCCAAACGCCTCCCGCATGGTGACCCCAGCAGCTCCCCGGGCAGCCCGTCCCAGCGCTCGACCACCCTGGCGGTGGAGACATTTTTCCAGACACCCAGGCTGAGCCTTCCCTGGCGCAGCCCGAGGCCGTTCCCCCCTCTCCTGAGGCACAGGACAACGCAGCTGCCCGGGGCTGCAGGGCACAAGCCCAGGGGCGCATCCCTTCTCCCAGCCTCACTCAGAATCCCCAGCAAAACCAGCGACACGGTTCTGAGGCAGCCCTGCACCGCCAGCCCCAACTGCCCGGCTGAAGCACAGCCTTTATTTATTTATTTCAGTCACGGGGAGGTCGCATACCCGCCCGCAACAGCACGGAGAGGGCTGAACGGTCGTAGCCGAACAAACCCTCCGCTCCCCACGGGAAACCAGGATTTAATTCACCTTGATAAAGCTTTATCCTACTTGCTCCAGGAGAACTCTCTTAACTACCATCCCTACTGCAAGAGAGATTAAACACGTAAACCACCCGGAAGGGTCGCCCCCCAGCAGGCGCGCTGCGTCCCCTGAGGGGACCTCCGGGCGCGCCTCACAGCCGCGGCCGGGCCCCCCGGGAGGCCGCTCGCCCTCCGCCCCCCTCACCTCCTTCTTCACGTTCCACAGCAGCTTCTCCTTCACGGCGTCCGCCGAGCAGCTCATGGCGGAGCGGGGAGCAGGGCCGCCCGCCGCGCCCCACGCTCAGAGCCGCCCGCCCACACCGCTGCGAGAGCGCCCGCGGGGCGAAGACTCCGCGCTGCCCGGCCGAGCGCGGCCAGGCTGCAGCGAACCGCGCAGCTCCTCCGCCATCTTCCGCGGCTGCCGCTGACGTCAGGCGGCGGGGCGGGGCGAGCCCGCACCTGCCGCCACCGCCCCGGCTGCGCAGGGCGCCATAGCAACCGCCCGGAGCCCGCCACCGCGCCTGAGGTAACGCGCGGCGCTGGGGTGGCCCCGGCAGCCGCGGGCCCCGGAGCCCCGACTTCGTACGGCACCAGCCCCTGCCCACCCCAGTCGTGAAGGAGCCTCATCCCGAGAGGCGCCCGGGCAGCCCAGACGATCTGTATTTCCCCGGGAGCGCAGCAGCGGCGCACCGGCCTTTAGAGAGGGAAAGGGGGCTGAAAGCATCAGGTTAGTGACAAACGTTAAATCTGCTTTTTCTAGTGTTTATTTCCGTATTTCACACTAAAGGCGTGAACAGCATACTTGGCTTATTTGATTCACTGTCCGATCTTGGCAAAAGGACACTTCCCAAAATCACGAGGGGTGCTCAGGGTCAAGCTCATCCTTCCATAGCAAATAAGGTTGAAGGCAAGATCATTCCTTCAACAGAGGTATTCAGGATACTTAATAAACCAGAGCTTGCTCCCAGCAAGTCCTCCAGCTACTGCTGAAAATCCTGTATTAGTTGTGGCTGCAAAGGAAAAGATGCCACAGGAACACCTACGTACGGGCAGAAAAGCAAAACCAAAGAAAAGTGGTTCCATTTTTGAAATAGGCAGCAGATAGTAGAGACTGAATTGTACCACCCAGTCCAAAGAACCAAAAGACCTACCACAATGAATAAGAGCAGGCTGTTTCTACAAGCTCTCATACAACATAAAGTTAGGTAGGAGCACCTACCTTAACAGGTAAACCAATTCTCAACACTACCATAGTGGGAAAGAATAGCCAGTACACACCATAAACCAGTTATGTAAGAGACATTTCTCACCTTTTCCGAACAGGATTACCCAGCTTCTTTGAAGAGACACTCAGCTGCTTTGTGGAATAGTTTTTGCAGCTGTCATTCACAACAACAAAAAATTATGGCTTAACTCAGGAAGTGAGGCAACAGTGGCAAAGAGAAAACTACATAGGACAGATTATGCTGGCTACCTCAGAAGCACACCTACTACAGAACACAGACTAAATCTCTGGATCTAATTGGCTGCTCTGTCAGTCAAGAAGGGCTAAAGATTTTCAAAACACAAGTAGTGTTATCTTTCTGGCAACAGAAATTGTGTGCAGACTTCATAAGAGACCAAAATTATGTGATTCTTATTCATAGGAAATGAAGTTATTTCCGTTAACATGAAAAACCATCGCAATCAATTAATTGTTCTACAATTAAAGAAAAATCCCAGAGAAAAATCCAAACCAGTTGTCTGCAGAGCACCTGTAAGTACACTGACACCTCCCACAAACAGTCTGCACTTGCAGGGCATGGGTGAAAGATAGCAACAGCTCCACATAATACAAAAGCCATTTGCTGATAAAGCATTTCTATGGTTCAGGAATCCTAAATACTGAATGAGTATTACAACTACAATGCAGAGCAAAAGTGCACAGAGACCACCATGATGAATAAGAAGTTATGATGCTGGAGAAAAGTCACAGAAGACAAAATATAACACTTTATTAAAAATTAGTGTTCCATTTCCATTTAATGCACTGATAAAAGAGAAAAAACTTCAATCAATAGCTAATATGGTTACTGCATTAACTATTTTATCCATAAGGCTGACCCTTAAAAGTTAGACATAAAAATAAAACAAAGCCTGATGCTCTAAGAAAACAGCTTGATCACAGAACGTCAGTTTAAACAAGATCAGCAAACATATTTGCTATCCTCTGGATATAAAATATTATAGAAATCCAAAATCCTTTACTATTGCTAAACAAATTAAGCTCAACTTCCCTCTGAGGTAGGGGAGGGTCTTACCACCATTTTATTACAGATTAGGAAAAATTATGTGCATACAGATAAGCTGACTTGCTGTACGTCACCGAGTTAGTGGCAAAGCTGGAAACAGGACTCATGCCCACTCATCTCTTAACAAAACCCCAGTTCTCCTAACAGAATGGATGGTGTGAAATTTGGCTGTGAAGATTTAGTGCCAACGATTGTCAGAGGATAAAAATCTAATTGCGTAAGATGGGGACTGCTGGGCCAGACACATTCAGTTAAGGTATGCTTCATCAGTATTTCCTAGAGTGAATTCTGTCTGAAAATTAAAAAACCTCGACAGAATAAAAGATCTAATCAAGCCTACAATAAGCATTGCCTGCTCCAAGCAGAATGCAGCTTTTCAGTAACACCATTATATGAGCACCTCCAATGCCCTCCCAGTCTTGGTCAGATATTTTATATTTTGACCAAGAAGCGCAAGAGAGAAAAAGTCAGCAGACTGGAACATTATGATAGGATAAATGTCTCCTGTTCCAAAAACTAAATGTCAAGGTGAAGGTTAAACATTTAGTTTTGTCTTGGCATTTATCAAGCTGTTGGAGGCTGCTGCCCTGCAGAGCATTCTCTTTTGACATTATTGCCTAATTAACACTGATACTGAAAAGCTGTTTGACATAAGACATTCGCTCAAGGCACTGAGTCTCCTCCTCTGTAGAAAGACTGGGGCTGTTTTGCAGTATGTTAGGACCCCATTATGGAAACATGCAACCCTTTATTACAGTACTTGAGTACAGATGTCAGTTAACATCTTCCATTCATTCTCTCAGTCTGCTAATATAATTGAATGCACAGAAGTTCACTTGAATTTTGGAGCAAAGAGGACAGTAAGGTTTCAAAAACAGCTCCAGCAGCTAATGAATGCTAGATGATGTAGTTAGAATTCGTACATTACAAATGAGGCAAAAAGGCATTTCTCCCTCCTAAAGGCTACTACAAATTCATGGGCACATCAGTAAACACATCTGTTGGTGATGGTCTACGTAGGAAGCCATTACAAGCCTCTTAACTTGCAGACAAATGCATGTAATTAGAAATCTATATTCTCTTAATAGGGATTGTAATTTGTGATATTTAAAGCCAGCAGAGAAGATTCTTAGGAAGCACAGCTCTTCACGCTCTCTAGAAGTGAGCAGCTTACTACAAAGAGGATGCTGCATTTCAAAACTGCATTATACTTTTTCAGTGCTGCTTTTTCTTCATTATACTACGTTGTACAAATATGTTCTAGAATGTTCTTGTCAAAACAATTTATAGCCTTTCATTAAGTAGGATTAAGATGAGAATACAAAGCACATGTTACATCAAAACTATTGTATTTGAAATTATCAGAACCTGGTAGTACAGAGACTATACATCAACATGCCTTGATTTTGGTGGAAAGGACATTCAATTAACATCCTGTATTGGAGCAGTTCCAGATAAGCAGGACTCTGATAGAACACTGCATTTTCTCTTTAAAGCGTTAACTCATGAACTGTGTGATGGCTGCATCCACATCTACATTTAGACTTCCTGAAATTTCATGTCAATTATCCAATTATGTAAGCCCTCAGGCAAGAAATAACTCTGGGTATTCCAGACTTTATCAGAAACCCAAGTATAGCAGCCTTATAGGGAGGGGATATCTAATACTACAATCATTTTAGCCTTGAGCGTGTCCAAATAGCATACTTCCCAGAAAGAAATCGTCTGTGTAGGTGTGTTATGTTCTTCATTCCCATCTGCCCACCAGTGGAGGGAACTACAGAACTGCTAGTCAAACCCAACCACAGGTATTGAACTGGGATCCCTCAGTCACATCCTGAAAATCTTACCACGACAAAGAACACCATGACCACGGTTTTGAAATGTCTTCTGACTAGACAGAAGTAGTGTTTATGCAGTTAGATTTTCACTCTGCATAAAGCTTACATGCCAACAGTGTTCAGTCCCAGTGGCCAAGCACTGTTTAACATCATTCCAGTTCTAGTCATATCTTAATCTACAAGCAGATGTTTTGTGATCGGTACTAGCTGGGGGTAGGGAAGGGAGAATGAATGGGGATGAGAGAAGGAGGTGAAATGAAAAGGGTATCTGTATATATTTGAAAAACATTCATAACTGCTTACAGTTCTTACTAATCCACAAATACCGAGAAGTTATTTTGCACTTTTTAAAAGATTCTCACAACCCAGATGGTTCTCAAAATAGTTTTTTTCCAAGATTAATTTAACCCAAATTCAAATCAGAAATTAATACTGCTTGTAGGCTATGGGAGACAGGGAAAAGAAAGCCAAATAAACTAAAACACAAGCTTTTCTCTGCTTCTTACAGCGTACTAATTCACAATTTGAATCTATTTCATTAATGAATCCTGGGAGTACAGAATCCAACCATGGAATGAAAGCCTCTGAACTAGCAGACGGATCTGATATTTACTCTCACACACTCTTTCCTATACCTGTACTCCCCAGAGAAAAGAAATGCAGAGGTGACAGTTTTCTTCTTGCAACTTCTTTTAAACACAGTTTTGCAAGGCTGCCAGCATCACTTCCTTCATCTGTTAACATTAACTAGGATAGTAACAAGAAAAAAATAATTCATTTTCTAAGAAAAAGAAGTGCCACACACAAATTAGCAGTCTTATTTGTTACAAGATGAAAAAAAAGTACAAGAGAATAAATTGAAGCCATAAAGTACAGCACAAAGTCCCTATCACTACAGGCTCTGCTGGTAGTTTCAATGCACCCACTGTATGAGTGGAGGGGAAAAGAAAAAAAAAAATCTGTATCACACTAGCAGAATTAAAGAAAAAAACCCACCACAAAAATCTTTGTCAAAACTAATCTCAGCAGCTGTATGTTGACTGGCACAATAGAAAAACCAGCTGGAAAACAATTTACAGAACACAATATAAGAAGAAAAGAGGTGGTTAGGGTTTTAGAGGCCTTTCACAAAAAGGCAGGTGCAATACTGTGGCAATACTACTTCCTGAATGTGAGAATTAAGTGAACGCCTGCCACATGTAGAGGCCTGGCTAGGCAATAAAATCTGAACATTTGCAGCCATTAGTGTTCTCTTACCAAGCCTCAACAATTTCCTTTTGAAAAGCCTAAATGAGTGGAAATAATTTTTTTGTTCCCTCTCGTGCTTCTATTACTACCAACCACCTAACATCTTAATTCTACTTATGACTTCACTGTATTAATTTGGGATTATTTTCTTGTCAGGCTTTTGCAGTAATTTGCTTTAAAACTTAAAGGTAGGTTTGGCACTGGTCAGAGCAGTTAAAGACTGACCATCAGGGGATCTGAAGCTTCCATGTTCATATACAGTATGAGAACATAGAAGCAGTTAAGGGGTATGCTGCACCATGGTCACATAGCCATAGCTGCCAGTGAACAGCCATCAAGTAATAACTGTTTATGACTGTGGTAAAATTTGAATCTGCAACCTACAGCTGAAACATACAAGCAAACGTTTAAACGTACAGTAACAGCTCTTCATACTAAACTTGAAACTATTCCCAAATTTGCAGAGCAGCCTTGACTCCAACCTTCTGAAAGGCCTTTTACAACTAGCACCCAGGGAAGCACTTAGCATAAAAGTGATTATTTCAGTTTAAAAATCAGCATAAGCTACCTCTCTCCTGTGTCCAAAGCCTCTCACAGTTTCATGCTAGAACAAGGTTTTTATGACTATTCTTTCCTCTCCAACTGCTGTGCTCTAGAAAGGATTTAGAGCACAAAACTTGAATTTACCCTTCAGTATGTTCTAGCCTTGTAAAATGTTTAGTCTGTACTTCCCCAGTCACTGCAATTTTTTCCCCACTGCTTGAGAAATTTAATGTCAAGTAGCACTTTTGGGCCACAGGAGGAAACTAATGTAAAACTAATTCACCAGATTGCCATTGTTTATATAAACAGGATTACACTATCAAAAGCCGAAACAGTGGCGACCCTGCCACAATCTAGTCCTGGAGTTTTCTTACTTGAAGAAGTTGCTTCCTTCACCATACCCATTTCTCCATCTCCCAAGACAAGTCATTACATGTATATTTAAATTCTCAAAGTTTTTGTTATTTTTCACAAGGAGAGGTTTTTTGATGACTTGACTCTTACCTCTTTGGAAGAGCTTGCCTTAGAATTAATGAGTTTTAAAGACTCTTGGAACACAGAATTTGTATGTGTACTGGGGGGAGAAGAGGTGGAAGAAATCACATGTGCAGTGCATCTGCCTACTGGATAGCTAAAACATTTCTTCTGGGGGTTATCAGATGTAGTGTTTGCTAAGAGTAGTCATGTTCAAGTTCTCTCCGCCCCCTCTGCAGTATCTTGATTTAAAATCTGAAAAGTTCCATTATACAGAACCCTTAAAGGGCAGGTATCTGGAAAAAGATTTTCAAATCATGCCACCTCATTCAGGAAAAGTTCTTCTCACAGGAAGTAAGAAAACTGGCAAGTCATTAGATATGAAAGAGCAACCACAAACTGTCAGAGTCCGTGTCCTGAATTCCATTCCTCATGTGGCATGAAAAGGGGGCCCAGTCTGTATTTAAAGCACACGGTGCAAAATTAACGTCTTAGTTCTCAAAGCCCTTGGCCTTTAGTGTTGCTTTGTGCGCACAAATGCCCATTTGCTTCTCTAGGGAGCCAAGCAGCCAAATGAAGATCAATCCACAAAGTCCAAATGATCCCTCCCCTCCTTCCTGATCTCCCTCAAAGAATATCAATACAAGCCTTGAACACCAAACCCTTTCTCCTCAACTGCTATGCTAGTGGCCAAGCTGACGGTCATCATAGGTGCTGTATCTCTTCACATGGATTCGTCGCACTCGGTCACGAAGTTCAAAACCCTCATCATCCTCACTGTGAGATGCCTGGCTTCGGCTCCTGCTTGTTGCTTCCAGCAGAGAGTTATCAGGAACCCGTGGTGTTTCATATAGTAAGACATTTAGTGTTTCCTCATAAATTCGTGCTTCAGGGAATTCAACCTACAAAAAACAGAACATGTCCTTTCCTGATCTATACAGGATAACGTGACCGGAACACATACCCCTAAGTAAAAAGATACTTGAACCATAAAAGACAAAGAGAGTAAAACAATTGTAAATTATAAAGCTGAGCAAAGCAGTCTAACTCCTAGAGCAGAGGATTACTCCCACCACCAGATCACCTACCTCACCTCTTCGTTTAGATTGTCCTAGAATGGAATACATTATTTCTGATTCTTAAGTGCTAATGTTGGACCCTGGTCACCTTACTTGCACCACTGCAAGACAGAAGTTAACTCCTGAAGTTCAGGAAATTCTGTAGATTTCTCATGCTATTCATTATCACATTTTGATGCATGTAACTCATCTCTTCAGGATGTACCGTGCTTAAAGCAATTCTTTAGGTAACCTTTGCAAAATCAGAGGCGGGAAGACTATGAGAAGAATTGCTGGAAATGTGGGGATATTAAATTAGTTGATTATTGGGAATCTGCATTCCTGCTGAACTTTTCAAACAGATATTCTATAGTTTTGCACATAAAAGCACGCTGTTAATAAAAATACCATGTTTCTAAACAGTGTTTGTGCTCAAGTTTTCATTTCATTAATTTCATCCCATCCATTTCAGTTTTTCAGGTTGGGACAGATCAGTTTCTGTCTTCTCTTTTTTTGGCACGTATTTTCCAACACTGGAGAAATTTCTACTCCCAGGCACAACCATGTAGTCCAATTACACGCAATGATTACATCAGTGCAAATGAAACACAGTACAAAGTAACTGCAATGAAGTAAACTTATGTAGGTATAATTAGGAGCAGAATTAGATCTTCATTTAATTAGAGAATTTGAAGGCATTTACATGCTTTAGGGACAGAAAGTCCATCAGCTTTAGGAGACTGGTTTTTAAATGCACATGCTTTCAGAAATTCAGAATTTCAGAAAAGACAGAAGAAGTCTTTTCTTCTTCAGAACTGCTACCATATTTAGCCTTCTCTGAATTCTATCTAGTATGCAGCATCTTCTAACAAAACACAGCTCATCCTGCAGACCCCTAAGCAGCAAGCCATCCTAGTAATTCTGATGTCACTGACCATCAATTCCAGCCAATATTCAGGAGAGCTGGTATCAAATCTTTTCCTATAAGCAATATTGCTTGGCCCTAGCAATTTGGCTTAAGTGATACAAAAATCTGTATCCTTCTGCAATGTATCATCAACTGATTTTTTTTTTAAACCCTAAAAGAAAGGTGGGTAAAACTCCATTACCTTGGTTTGCTTCTTCTCTGTAGCATACACTATAGAGGTACAACAGACTTCAGCAAGTTTCCGACCCTGTCCATAGAAAGACCAGCAGCAGATTTCATCCCCTATAACATCCTTAATGAAAAGAACTCTGCCATTGAATCGAAGAGAGAGTTTGTCAAACAGTTCTATGTTCTTCAGCAAGTTGTCATCTGAATTACTGAAACACAGCAACAAAAGAAGGAATACGTTTTTTCAGCTGGCCATCTCTACAGAATTTATACGCCTATTCCACCACAGTTCTAAGCACTGATCTAACTGCAGAATACAAATAAGTAGTGAATCATTGCCACGTGCTGCTAAGAAAAGACAGGGTAATAGCCAATTTCAGATACAAATGAGATGCTCTAATCCCCATGAGCAAACACACCAGCCTTTAGAGGCCAAGTTTTATAATTAATAATGACAGCACAATTTCCCAAATTATTACATCAACTACGACTATCTTGACTGACGTGCAATACAATTAAGTCCCATGTTAACTGCAGTTCTCTTTAGCCTACTAACAGCAAGAGTCCAGAGTCAACACATTGGAAGGCCAGCTGAAAAGCAAGGTGTTCTGCACATAACGCTAGTGATACCATATACAGATGTCCAGGGTGAATAACTTATTTAGGAAACTGTTTTATTGACAGCCAACACAATGTAGGATCTTAATTACTTTTCAAAACAAGTTCTAGATGTTGTAAAACAACCAATACACGTTGTATTATAGCTTTAAAATCAAGTAAGGTTACCAGAAAGCTATTCTTAGAATTTAAAATATTTTACTTAAATAATAACAACATAGCCAATCAATGTCCAATTTGATTAAGTAAACAAAAACAAAAAAACCAACCAAACCTAAAAGCTTTACTCCTCTGACATCAAAGACAGCTGTATCAAAAATACGTATCTCTGTGCCCCTTTGTCTCTTTTTGTAGGTGGCTGGGCAATACTGTGCAGGTGTGTGGAAATCAGTGAACATATTACTGCCCAGACAACAAAGCTACCTTTGCTAGCTTTAACAGTAAAATTCCTCTTTGGACCCAGAAGCTCAAGGTTCACACCTTACTGCCAAAAATCTACCTAGAGAGATGACATCATACTCTTGTATGCAGTAACCTTTTGCAAGTGGTCCCAGGTGGTTATGAAATCCTTGTGAATCGAGACACTGCTAGTAAGAACAGCCAACTGCGCTTTACATAAAATACTTAGTCTGAGAAGCATTTCTGTTCAGATCTAAATCAAAAAAGAATGATGAACAGCCAGACAAAACCTTCAGTTCCTAAGGATCATTTGATAAAGCAATCTGGGATTCATTCAGCCAGTTACAAGTCCCAGTCCCTATCAAGTAGCAGCGCTGGGAAAAGAATGTGGAAGTCTTCATCCATTGATGTTAGTAGACCACACTGATGATGTAACTGAGAAAGCTCTTTTTATACTGCTGATTGGGAAGAACAGAAGGAAAGAATTCTTTGCTTGCTAGTAGCCAGTGTGGACTTTTAAATAAAGACACCTCATTTAAACACCATCAAAGCATGCAGAGTCATGTGCAAGGAATAATTAGAACCCTACAGCTAGCTGAGATACCAGCACCCTCCTGGTATCTAGGATTCTGTTGCTCTCATTACTAGTACGTTTACATTTGCAGACCCATGGTGACATGCTATTCTGTGCCTGCTTTAGCATCACTGCTGTAAGCTAAAGGGTAACACAGGGAGGAGTCCAATTCGACTGGCAGATACAGAATGCGGTCTCCTGAAAAATGGGCTGCTCTTCAGTACTCCCGCAGGTAGCATTTCCTGACTACCTGAAATATCATGATTGTTAGAATCAATCTCTGTAACAGAGACAATCAGTTTGTCTGGAGAAAAAAGCTTCCACGATTGCATCTCAGGCTGAAAAGGCCGAAAATGAGGATTCTCCATAGCATAAAGGATGACTCCCATCACTTCAATGGCTTGTTTGGGAAAATCCAAAGCCATACTGATAGCATTGTAACAAAGGGATCACGACAGTTACAGCATAAAACAAAATATGTAATGTTCCTTTATATAGGAGGAAAGCCAGTAAATTCTTGACCTGGCCCTATGTGAGTTGTTCCTGAGCAAAACAGGTACTTTCCTTTGTAACCAAATAATCAATTCATTTAGAGGCACTGGAACATCAAGAATGTCTGTTGGTCAAAGAGTGCTGTCAGAGGTATGTGCAGACTGAAAAGTAAAGCTAAGATGATAAGGTCAGGATCATGGCTGCATTAGCTTTGCATTGATTGACAAGGTAACGCTCTGGTTACGAGTTTGTCCTGCATTACCTAAGTTACATCTAGTTCCAGCCAATATTAATAGCCTCGTCATTCTTATCTCTTAGCCCTTGTTTCCATTCATCTTTCTCACTCAACTGAATTGTACGCTAGACTTCAACAGATACAGTTTGTTGTGTTCTCCTTGCATTTAGATTCACATCAGGCAAAAATAACTGCACTCATCCATAGATGAGCACTGCTGTAAGCAAAAAAAATCCCGTTAGATCATACCATATCTTCCTCCACTCCCATAGCCAAAAGGAAACTTTCCCATTACAGTGGGGAAAAAAACCTGACATACCTGGTATAGGAGTATTTGTTGTTGCTTCTGTTATAAAGCAGCTTAACAACAGGCTATTGGGAGAGAAAGGAAAAAAAAAAAAAAGAGAAAAGGTAAGTTCTGTGTTCAAATACATTTAGCAAATATTCAGTTTCTCACTGGATAGTTGTGGAAAAGGAGTTACTTTCATTGATGATTCTATCAGTCTCTCTTCTTCTTTTGGAGATGTGATAATAGGGATGCTACAGACAGGCTCATACAAGTCTTTCTTGTCCTGTTTTAAAGAAAAAAGAGGGAGAGAAAATAAACTCAAGAGATAAAGACTAAAGCCAACATCTGCTGCTGCTGTCTTCTCCAACCCCTCCAGCCATGTTCCCAAATCCTGTGATGCCAAGGTAAGAGTCTGTGTTGCTATAGTAACCACACAGTGTTACCTTGATCTGCAACCCAGAAATACAGCGGAGGGATTTCTTATCCCCAGAAGGCAGTGGTAATTGAAATATTGGGATGCAGGTGAATGTCCTTAGTTATAGCAGGGACTCTGTGCTCAAGTCATATTTGGTTTAAGTGGGTTTATTATTCTATCCTTTTCTGAAGGAAAGGATAGTAAGAGTTTGCACTAGTTTTAATCAACTCAAAACGCTGCAGTATATAACAACATCAGCCACTATGAACTGAACATTTGGCAAGAACAGCATGTCACCAAAACGGACTTCAGCCCCTTGTGATACAAAAGCAACAATCAAGAGCGTGTAGTACAGTCTGTGACTTCAGACTCCTCATGTAGTAAATTAAGGAAAGCTCAATAGCTAATAGGAGAGCCTTAGAACATTTTGGTTTTAGAAGGCAGGCTTTAAATTCCTAACCAGAAGGAGAAATCATCAGTGTGGCTTTGCGTTTCTTTCAGTGGATACAAGAAGTATGTTGAACCTAGTATGCAAGGCATTTGTTAAGTACTATGTTTTGTCCTGCAAGAAACATGCACTTCACAATCTTAAGTCTAATAATAAGTTATATATATTGCACCTGGCCTAACCTTATTAAAAAGTTGGCAGAACAAGCTGCTTTCAATTAGCTGAATGCAGAGGGACTTGTTAAGTGAATAAAGCTACTCTAGGCTTACATATTTGCAAAACTGATACAAAGTCCTTAAAGTACTCAGTGCTTATCCCATGGGTATTTTTCTCCACCAAGATTCAAACTTAGCAAAAAAGTTGCCAGGCTTTCAAAGATCAGACCCATTCTGCCTATAAATATTATCTAATTAGAAGTGACGTAACTTAGGGGAAATTTAGACAAATGCTGTAATGTCTTTTAAAACATACGCTCAAAATAATCATGTTTATTCAATCAGCTTCCTTTAAATTTCTGGCTTTTATTTCATTTCACACAAGAGGAACTCATATCTATTTCCTACATAATTTTTTTAAAAAAGGAAACAGAAAAGAACCAGTCCCCCTGTTTAAACCACAAATTGTGAACAGAGTTTCTGCTTTATTCATCCTCCTGGCATACCTGTGAAGTAGAAAAGCGCTACTATCCCCATTCTGAGAGGGCAGCTGGACAAGTTAATGGAAGAACAAAGGGAAATGATGGACCCTTCATCATACCAGACATCTCCAAAATGACAGGAACTTGAACCTATGTCTTGGACATTCTACATTCATATAATCTAACCAAGGGACAATCCTTCTCTTCTTACAAAGAAATAGCTCCCTCAATAATGTAACCACCTCACTAACTACACTAAGTGCCTTCAGAACACAAACACCCATGGCCTGGAAGGCTGTGCCATGATAGCACATGGGTCTGAAAACATGGCCAGGGAGATCATAGACTAAATTCTGTCTCTTATTCAAAGCACTGCAGCATCTCAGGTGTGCATACAATGCAAGGATAAGTATGGCTTTGATAAACATACTGGATAAGCTCTTGCAACTACTTGACTGCTGTCTCATTTTCTTTCCAGGCTGTCTTGTACATCTAAGGACTTGATGCCACCTCTAAGGCCATGAAACACTCTCTCAAGTTGCCTTAAGTAAATTTTCTAAGCAAAACATCTGTGAAAACTTTTCAGACTACTTCTATTTCTTACCTGCAGGGCTGCTTGGCACATGTCCACTAACCCCTGAATGAGATAATATTTGGCTTCTGCCATCAACTCTTTGATCTCCTGTCTGTGTTTTGGAAGTGCAATTGTGTCATCTCGGAGATAGTTTAAAATTGTTCCAAAGTGCTTCCCACAACGGTCTATAAGGATCCAGCCTGAAAAATAGCCATCACATCATTTCAATCGTGTCAGCACCAGCGGGCAAGAAAATGCTCCTTGGAGAGGTTAAATAAGCCCAGCATTTCCTGAAACTGCACGATACTCTTCCCATTTCATTCAGTGGAAGTCTTTACTGGCTTTGAGCAAACTGATGTTGGTTACAGAACAGAAACTCACGGCGGAACCAATCCTTTGGTACCTCCCCGTATGTTCTCGCTACTTTCCAACAGCTCAAAAGAAAAGCCTCAAAAAAGCTAAAAATACTTGGCTTCCTACTGCAAGACGCTAAAATTGCTGGAGGAACCTGACTGCATTGGATCAATTGGTCACAGTCAGTGGGCTGCCTGACCAAAATGATTATATGTAGTTCATCTTTTCAGTATTAGGTTCTGATTAAAAGAATGGACCTTTTTAACTGATATAGAAAGTCTAATAATTTACATCTATTTAACTGACTGTTGAAGCCATTCAAACCTTTAAAAAAAAAAAGCGTGCTTACTGTTAGGATCAGTTGCTTCTTTTATTCAGAGGCTTGTCACATTCCGAGCAAAAGGAGGTGTACTGTATTTGCACATGGATAAATGTAACTGCTGCTACAGTGTAATGGCTGGGCAATTAGAAACTTACCACTGAGAAAGCCAAGGAGAGACTAGAAAACAGGATCCACAAATGTCTGCAGCAAGTATATTTGGGATAAGTTCTGTGGCCTAAGGAGAAGGATCTGGCAGTTTTCCAGCCACATCTTAGAGAGATACGTTCCAAAGATGCTAAAAGGTTGACTAGTCCAGAAAAGCCAGTATGGGAGAAAAGCTGTTCTAGTTTCCAAACGGAGCAAAGAACAGGACAGAAACAGATCAGGAGGGAGCGGAGAGGGGATGCAGCACAGGAAGCAGTAGCAGACGGACAGTTCTTGCAATTTTAAAACATCCCTGACGTCACATTCACTAGGAAACAGGATGTCTGACCTCTGCCAGACTCTGTAGCTGTTGGAACACGAACTTTATTTTCCATTCAGGCTGAGGCTCTTAGACAAAACTGCTGGACTACATGGATCAAGCTGTATGTAACGCTCAACAAGATGCAGCCTGCTCAAGGGGAACTTGGTTTAAAAGCTGTGCAAAAGCCACAAGGATTTGTTGCAGTTAAGTAATGCACTGTTGTGCATCAGGTTTAAACTGATGTAATCTGGGCATGCAGAAGAGCTGTCGCTTGTGATTGTTCAGAAACACCAAGAGCTTAAATACTTGCCAGCCCCTCTCGGCCTTTTCTCCACAATGGCACAGCCCCTGTTCCTAAGGTCCCATTTTGCCCTGGACTACTAGACAAAGGAAAACAAAACCACTCACAGCCACTGCTGATACTGGTCATCTTATTTTTTCTACTCTCTATAATATATTAGGCATTTTTATAATGCCAATACTCACTGTCTAGCAGGAGGTGACATACTACTTGACCGATAGCTAAATACTGTCACAGCTTTGTAAGCCACAAGTGGAACATGCTGCCAGAAGGAGGAAAAAAAAGAATTTTCAACAGAGCAAGCAATGCTATTCTGAGTTTTAAAAATGAAAACTGAATGCCCCCTCCCAATATGCGCATTTCAAACGATACCACTACATGACATAAATGACAACCCACATACTGTCTGTTCAGTCTTCATAACAACATCCACAATCTGCATACCAGCTGTAATCGCAGGAAAGAGAACCAGTCCTTCCACTGGATAATTTTAGCAACCAAAGAACACATTTTTTATAAAGCACAGAGGACTGCTGGCACCAATGGGAGTCTGCTACCTAATGTTCCAGGTTATTTTTGGAATATATCTCTCCCTACATCCTTAGCTGAGTGCAGCCTTAAGGTTTTTAAAAAACTGCCACCAAACCCCAATCATTTTACAAAAATCTCAACAAAAGACCTTCCCTTACCTTCCTTGTCAGTGAGCACTTCCATCCTGCCGCTGAACATGGCCTTAAGCATTGTGTCGTGCCTGGTCAGTACTTGTACTGTAGTGTAATACAAAGAGCCCCCAACGTTTAGGCGCACATACTTGTTACCGAGGCTGCCCCCTTTGAAGCTGCAAGCTTTGGGCTTGGGCCCTGCAGCTGGACAAAGGGCAGAGGTTAGACACGTGTCGCCTGACATCTCCTTCTGTAGGTAGATGACAACCCTGCAGAGTGTGGGCTTGACGGATTCCGCCGTGATTGGTGAAGAGTCACAAGTCACCAGATGAGGATGGCAAGGCAGAAGCGATCATAACCACTGGGCCCTTGAAACAGAAACATGTAAGATCAATACAGAAACTGGGAATTCCCGTTTACAACAAAACCACGAAGCCCACATTGAAGTAGATTCCCAAGGAAACATCTACACACTTTCTGACAAAACAGGATTTAGCTGTTTTTCAGACAACTTACACAGCAGTATAATGCAGTCGAGTTATAGCTGTGTTAATGTGGCACGCTAAACTTTCCTGGACTTCCTGTTATTTTGTCCTCAGCCAACACTACAAACGCCATACAGTACCGCAGGCCAAGTTTAAATGCTAGCTGGAATTCGGCTCCTTTTCAGCTTCCCAAAAGAACACAGCTCTTTTTGTGCAGACCTGAAACACAGGGGAAAAGCTTTCTGCCCTTCCTTCTGCTGGGGTGCGGATCTGGATGCGTGGGGTTTGTTGCTGATGTTTTGTTTTTTAACTGGAGACATTTACAAACGTCTCTTCAAATGCCTCAACACAGAAGTGCTGGACCATAACATTGTTATTTCCTGGCAACTCCTTTCATTCAAAACTCTTCTTCCTCCACCCTGCAATGCCGAGCAGTCAATATAGTTTTAATTAAAAAAAAAAACCAACAAAAAAACCCCATCTAACATGCCACACCCTCCTGCCAAGAACAGCCAGTCTTTGGAATATTTGTCTCAATTAAAAAGCCAGCTAGACATTCACGGCTTCTTTCTCTCGCCAGTCGCACTATGCTTATCTTTTCATTGACAGTAAGCTCAAATACAAACAAACAAATGAAGTGGGCCAGATCTGAAGTTCTTCAACCAGAAAAGTACAGATACAAGCTTCTTACCTGTCTTCTACTAATTATCGTTCTCAAAAGCATTTTGCTGTTGTCTTTTTTTGTTGTTGTTATATTTTTAAAACTCTTTCAGACTACAGATAATCTCCTCCCATCTGTTCTGTGCCTATGGCACATGAATAACCTTTTATAAATAAACATAACAACCTGCTAATTATATTGCTATTCTTCCTACATTCCTCTTCTCACCCCACCTCAGCTTTCAACAGAGAAGAAACCCACAGTCATCCGTCTGTACAGCAAATTACTTGGCAGCTACAGATAACATCTTAAAATTGCGTGAGATCTGAATAACTACTGAACTTAAAACACGTAAATATATAATGTTATTCTGCAATTCCTAACTCAGTTGTTCTAATTAAGCAAATGATACAAACAACGTACAAATCTAAGTCCAATGCAACGGCACACTACAAATGGAACTGGCCATGAAAGTAACAGCGGTATGAACCAAATATTGTGTATTAAGGTCCTGGTGTCAGATAAGAAGTTAGATTACTCAAAGCAGCTGAGGGTTATAGAGAAATCAATCCAAAATTGTCCAGGCATTGCAAGTAACACAGCTCCTTCCAACTAGTCATAGGTGTTCACTACACCCTGTTACGAGTAACTAACTCAAGACCAGAAGAAACTACACCTCAGCTGGCCCATACTTAAGCCTTTTGGTAAAATCAGAGCCATGACTTTGGTCTACATGCTTGTCAGCCATGTCCTTCCTTGCTTTAAACCCTGAGCAAACCCTTTTTTAGAACAAAAGCATTCCTTCCAAAGACTGATCCTGCAATGAAAGAGAAATCCAGACACAAACAGATCCAACAGTGATCTGTGTTCACTAGCCAAGTGTCCAGGCACCTCTGGCACTTCAGGCACTTACTCACGCTCTGACCGAGCAGGACGAAGCCAAACACGAACAGGACTCCTTACACAGCCAGCCCAAGTGGGAGCGAGCACCAACTACTACTCGAACGCAATCGTTAACTAGTAGGCGAGGAGGCTTTTGCTGTAAACAGTGATGCATCCTTTAATTATCCCATTAACACAAGGGAAAACTTTCTGCGTCCCTTCCTTCCTGCCCTGCGAGGAGGAAAGCTGGAGCGGTGACACCGCAGCTCGGGCGCCGCCAGGAAACGCTCCCTGCTGAGAACTTCCATAAAAAGGAATTCAGCCTTGGCGGCTCCCGGGAAACCCCGGCGGGCCGGCCCCGCCGCCCCCCGGCCCCGCCGCCCCCCGGCCCCGCCGCGGCGGAGGCAGCCTCCGGCCTCGCCAAGCGCGGGGCCCGGCACGCGGCGAAGCTGTGCGCACCGGGGAACGGCGGCCCGTCCGGGGAGAGGACTCCGCCTGCCCCAGCTCCCCCTTCCCTCCGGGGCCCGGTCCGGCACCTGGAAAAGCAAACGGAGAACTGACCCCGCGGCGGGCCGGCTGCTGCCGGGCGCCCGGCCCGGCCCCGCCCGCGGCCACCGCTCGCCGCCCTGGGAGAGCCGCGGCGGCCCCGGCGCTCACCCGCCCGCGGCCGCCCCACTGCCCCACCGCCGCGGCCCCGGCTGAGCTCATTTCCTCCGCGCCCCGTCGCCGACCGACAACCCGGAAGCGCTCCCGCCGCCGGGACCGCGGCTCCCAGAGCGCCCCGCGGCGGCGCCGGAACTACGGCTCCCAGCCTGCCCCGCGGCGGGCGCGCCTGTCACCGTGGCAGCGGCGGAGGGCCGCCCGGGTGCCGTCAGGCAGCGGGGTCCTCGGAGGCCGCGGCCCCCGGAGCGGCCCGGGCCGGCCCCGGGAGATGGCGCAGGCGGCGCTGGGCGCGGCGGGCCTCCACTTCGACGAGCTGAACAAGCTGCGGGTCCTGGACCCCGAGGTGGCTCAGCAGACGGCGCAGCTCCGCGAGGAGTGCAGGGCCTTCCTGGACAGTAAGTGCCGGCCCGGGCGGCGGCCTGCCCCGGGGAGACACGGCCTTGGCGGCAGTGGGCCTGGCGCCCCTCGGCTGGCGCCCCTCGGCTGGCCGGGCACCGCTCGGAGAACGGTTAGGGAAGCAGACTGGAGCACAGAGGGCCGTGGCGGCTCACAGGCACGCAGGGCTTTTCTCTCATCTTCCCCCTTTTATAGCCTACCTGACAGCAAGGACAATCTTAAAATGTTACTTGTCTGCAGTAAAGCCCACATATAAAGACACATCTAAAAGCGGTGGCATGTAGTAGAAGGATTAGTCTTCTTTAGGTGTGTTTTGAATATTACTTGACAATTTTTTTCCTTTGCAGAAATAGTCGAATTTCAAAAAATAGTGGGTAGCTTAATTGAACTTGTCGATCAACTGGCAAAAGCTGCTGAAAGTGAGAAGATGAAGGTACTATGCAATTAATTACTGACTTGTCCTGTACCCTGCCCTGTACTCTGCATGAAAACCAGATTGCTCCCTTCCTCCTTTTACCACGTAAGCAGTCTTTCTGTCAGTGTCGTACAGGCATTTCCATGATACTTAACATCTGTCTGTCTGCAGTATGAAAGCATGGGCCTTTTTAATTGGTATTAACATCCAGAAGACTTACTGGCACCCTCAGAGTGCCACATTACTCCTGCATTTAACAGTCCTACTGTCCCTGCCTGTCTATGTATTTGCACATAAGTAGAACATGTATTTTTTAATCACTCCTCCTACCAGCAGAAATTATAACCAGAGCTTGTCTATCTGTAGGACCAGTCACCAGTGATCAGTTTGTATTTCCAAAGGAATCAGTGACTTTCGTTTTTTGGGTTTGAAGGAAGTTTCAAACGTCTTAATCTGCCTAACCTCTACAGGGGCTGTTAGCCTCTTCACCAACCATTCAGTGTGAAGGTGTCATCCTCCTTTATTGTTAGCATGGCTGAAACACTTCAAAATCAACCTGCTAGTAGTGATGACAGGGGTTATTTTTTTAAAAAAAATCTCAATACAAATACATCAGGGACCGTCCTCTTTCGACAGGCCATTGGTGCACGAAATTTGCTGAAGTCTATAGCAAAGCAAAGAGAAGCTCAGGAACAGCAACTTCAGGCTTTAATAGCTGAGAAGAAGATGCAGTTGGAAAGGTAAGTTTTCTGTTAAATGCTTTTGGGGCATTTTGTAGGCTGGAAAGCCAGTCTTGCCATCTGTGCTTGGCTGCAGGACACTGTCTAAACTTGTTCAGACAGGTGTGTTCTTGCGCACAAAGCACATGTGGCGTAATGCAGAGCCACACGCTTGGAGTTAACTTAAGGCCCTGTCTGCCACTCATCAATAGAAGGTTATTCTCCAGTGACTTTGTGGCTAACTAAACAGGGGCAGCATGAGATCGTGCAGTTGAAGAAATCAGTAAAAATATCACAGTATGCCACGTGCCTGACTTGTAGAGGCTCTTCTGAACTGCAGAGTCTCACTCATGCAGCCACTGCTTTCCAGCTGACTTACACATGTAGCCTCATGTCCCTTCACCAGACCAGAGAACGTTGTGCTAAACCATCCAACTGACACGGGCTGGACGTAGCAAGTAACCATTTGTTGTTTTTTCTTTCAGATACCGAATAGAGTACGAGACTCTGTGTAAAATTGAAGCAGACCAGAACGAATTCATTGACCAATTCATTTTTCAGAAATAAAGGATTTTAAGATAAAAACAAAGTTGGAAACTTGACCATTCCAGAATCCTGAGAATTTAAAAAATATGCAAATTTTTCACTGTGTACGAATGAAGAGATGGTTTGTACAAATGGAAGCGTCTTTTAATCCAGTGTGAATTACACTGGAAGTGGCAATAAGGAGGGCTTTCTAACAGATGTAAAGACTGTTCTGTCCTTCGATTTTATAAAAGTTTTGTACAGTCAGTTGTTCAAATTCTAGTTAAATACTACTGTTGCTATGTTATGTCTCTTACGTTTTGAATTGTACAGCTCTTTCAAAGAAATCAGGAAATAAATTATTGTTTTCAGACTTTCTGGATATACCAGAATTAGTTGTTTCTGCTATTTTATTTTTGAGCTTAAGAGCTTATAACTCCCTGGATAGTCATAATGGTTTCCTGTATGTAATGTTTTTCATGTTTGTAAACACAAAACGATCAGTAACTTACCTGTACTGACCAGGTTATTTTTTCTATAGACTTAGGGAAAAAAAAATCCAGAAATTTATGATTCACAGAATGGATCAGTTACAGACACACAAAAAAGCAGAAAATGCGGCAGAATTAAGAACTTTAAACTATGCCTGAGGTATGTCCATACAGGTGGTAATATTAGAGTTGAACTCTTTCATGGGCATTATTAGTGCCAGAACTGCAAACTGATGAGACAAACCATTCTAAGCATGCAGTTACACCAGGAGTATCTATAAACTATAAATACAAATGTGACATTTAAATAATGAATGCGTGTGATCTAAAAATCAAGCCTCACGTTGACGTGCAAATAGATGTGTTTTATGTCTCTCTTTAGGCAACCAAATATGGAAATGTTGTCCTTTTCAAAGCCTGTGGAAGGTTTAAATTTTATACCAGTGACATCTTGAAATATGTAGGCAGTGACTGAATAGCCTCTCAGTGACCCGCAATCTTAACACAAGTCTCCAAGTTTGACTCTTGCAGATCAGATTGAGAAGTTAAACCCCAAGATCAACCACCCCAGAATTTCCATAGGTAGTAGGTAGCAGGCTTTATTTACTGTAACTTATGCATATATTTACTGGGTGAACTAGCTACAATCTCATGGTCATGTTAAGTTCCTTTTAGTCATTCCCTTAACAAGATTAAATGCAGTTTAATGCGTTCAGTTATTTATTTCCATACTAGAAGTGATTTCATGGAAGAGAGGAATTTACAAATCCTTGTTTAAGATTCCTGAAGTACTTCAGAGTCCTCTCGGAAGTATGCCTCAATGTCAAAATTAACTTTAAGCATTCATAAATCCAGATTTTGGCACATTTACCACTGATCAGACACGTACAATTAATCAAAATTGAAGCAGAGCAAAGGAAGATGAAATTCTAAAGGAAGGGGTGAGGAAGTTAAGAATTGTCATACAATTTGAAATGTTTCAAAATCATAGCTTTGCAAATCTGTATGTAATCAGTTATATGAGTTTTGCAGAATGTGCTCTTGGAAGACAAATTTCTTACTAAAGTGGTCTTCTAACAGTCATCTTGGAAAAATTGAAAGAAAAGTACCAGTTGTAGTTCCCCTTCCCCCTCCCCACCCCCAGTTACACATCAAATGGTTAAAAGTTCAGTTTCCTAGTACAGATGCACCACACAAAACTGACAGTGGGAGAGGAGCCAGTTCCCTTCCACCTGCGTGTGCCCAGAAACCACATGGAATTGCTAGTGCAGGCTCCTGCCAAAGCCGCTTCTGACTGAAGGGGAGCTGTGAACTCAAACCAATTCAAATTTTTCTTGCAGGAGCCAGATGCCTGGTGACAGCTGTTGCAGCCAACACCACCAGACAGATGTTTGTCCCAGAGGACCACGTCAGCATAGGGTCTGAATCAAAACGAGTATGTGTTGTGCGTACAGCTTTTAGAGGGGACTACTTCCTTTTCCTTTTCTCCACGTGGTTGTAATGGGGGTTGTAGAGCATGGTAAAAAGAATCAGAAGTGGTATCAGCAAGTATGGCACATATATAGACAGCAGAATTAGGCGCTCACGTTGTGTCTGAGGTCCCAAGTGCTCGGACTTTGAGAAATCATGGAACAGGATATGTGCAAGGATAGCCAACAACGTTGTAGCTACATGAGTGGAGTAGATAACTGCAGGAGTCCTTATCCATTTGCAGCTGCCTGTTCACAAGCAAAAAGGAAACTATTCTAAGTACTTTGAAACAAGCAGAATTCACTGGCTTTTAAATTAACAGAATGTTAACTGCTGTACCTCTGATAGGATAAGCTGCAAGTCGTATTAAATAGGTAGTAGAAAAAACTGTAAGTACTAGTCGCAACAGACCCAGGAAATTTATCTACCTTTGTGGAAATTTAGAATGGTGTGATGGTGGAAGTTTTACAAGAACAAAATGTATAGGTAGGCTTGAGCCAGAACTTTTATCTCCCTTGGAAGTGTGCCAGGCATCAAGTGCTGATGTTGGTTACACACAAACAACTGCAGTTGACGAGGGCCAACAGTCAGGGGTTTTCTCTGATGGGCCTCATTCTATGCTACTTTCTCAGATAAAACTTGCCATGAGAATAGCACGGCCCTCCACAGGGTACGTCCCTATCGCTGCTTCAGACGGACCGATAAACTTTCTCTGCTGTACAGAAAGCAAATGTCACACAAAAAGTTGCGCAGGACATATTCTTACACTTGTCTTATACCAACCTTTTAAGAAGGCGTATACTGCAACAGGGAAGAAGGGCATTTGTAAGAAGATTTCGCAATACATAAACGCCTTAAACCACTCGGGGGGCTGGAGCATCATGGGGTCTCTAAAGGTGGTTGCGTACCACTGTAGTAACTCTGTCAGCTTAAAAAAAGGAACAAAACAACAGGTTAATACACTGAATATCAACTGCAACAGGGCAAAAAACACAGAATCACAGAATTGTTTAGGTTGGAAAAGACCTTTGAGCCCATCGAGCCCAGCCGTTGCCCCAGCACTGCCGAGCCCATCACTAACCCATGTCCCCAAGCGCCGCATCCGCGTGTTTTCCAAACGCCTCCCGCATGGTGACCCCAGCAGCTCCCCGGGCAGCCCGTCCCAGTGCTCGACCACCCTGGCGGTGGAGACATTTTTCCAGACACCCAGGCTGAGCCTCCCCTGGCGCAGCCCGAAGCTGCTCCCTTTTGCCCTGTCGCTAGTTATCTAGAAGAGACCAACTCCCACCTGACTACAGCCTCCTCTCAGGCAGCTGTAGAGAGCCCTAAGGTCCCCCCAAGCCTCCCCCTCTCCAGACTAAACACCCCCAGCTCCTCATCAGACTTGTGCTGCAGCCCCTTCCCCAGCCCCGCTGCCCTAAATTGTGACCCTCATCTGGTGGTGAATGAAGCCATCATTGCAGAGGGAAAATGAAGTGATGTCACCTTGCTACACAAGGCTTCACACTGCCGTTTAGTTTCGATAGGGACTGCATTTCTGACATCTTTCAAGTGATGAACATGTTCCATGAAGTACATAGTAAATTTGCACTAGAGGCAATTTTAAGGTTACTACAGCTGGATCACAGCACTCCTGGCTGCAGGTGAACAGCCTGATGTAAGAACTTGGGCCTAGTGAGTTGCAATTAGTTTCCATGACAGACATGTAAGTTCCAGCACGGCTTTAAGGTGGACTTTGAACGGAGAGATATAGATTGAGATTTGCTAGTTAACTATTAATTAAAGGTGGTTTCTATAATGGAGTAATTGTACAGGCAATTCTAATGGCAAAAATAAAATTCACTAATTGTAAAGCTCGTACAAGAGGTTATGGCTGATCTCACCCCGATGATGAGAGTTTAATTGATTATCTTCTATCCAATTTATTTTAACTGACCTTATGATGTTTATTCTATAATTTTATTCTTTTTGTGGTTTAACTACGGTGAAACCAGGACATACTCAAAACGCAGCAAACCAGAGACTTTTACTAATAGATTTTGTCACTAGCATACCCGCTTCTACAGCGGTAACAATTCTCTTTTGCATCTTTGGCAGGAGTACGAGCAAAAATCACGATCACGGAGTGACTGAGGCTATGACAGCCACATCTGGGGGCACGTGGCAGCACGCTCGGCGCTGCCAGGATCTTCGGGCGTTAACGCAGTACAGGACAGGCAGGGCAGCAGGTACATTCTTACAGAAATGATATTTATTGTGCCACTTTACTTTCCCTGCGAAACGCACAACATACCACGCTGGGGAAATTACCACAGAATTGTTGAGGTTGGAAAAGACCTTTAAGAGCACCCAGTCCTGCTAACCCTGCGCTAACCAGGTCTCTAAAGCACCGCGCCTGCTTTTAGGGCTTTTAAATCCCTGCAGGGCTGGGGGCTCGGCCACATCCCCACCATCCCTTCACCAGGGACTTGTGCGTGCCCCTGTGCGTGCAACTGAAAGGCGCCGTGCGCGCACATCTGCGTTACACATTGAAAAGAAAGTAACACCAGCCCCAGGGCTGAACGTGCCCATCAGCCACTGCACGTATTCTCCTGCCCAAATGAATGACCCGACTAAAGATGTAAGCCGCCCTGCAGGCAGCAGGCATTGACTTATCTGTAAATACTATTTCATTGTAGGAAATTTACAGCCTTTTTTTCTCTCCCGCCCCCCCCCCCCCCCCCCTTATGTCTCTACGGACCAGATTTTGCAGAACACGCCACAGGCTCCATTAAACCCGCGCGTAAACGCGCTTCCCCCCAACGCCCCGGCCCCACGGCCCCGGCCCCACTCACGCCCCGCGGGGGCAGCCCGGCGGGCAGCAGCGCCGGCAGATCCACCAGCAGCGTGACGGGGATGTGCGAGAGGAAGTACAGGGCGAAGAGCCGCTCCCGCCATCGCGGCGCCGCCGCCATCGCCGCGCCCGGCCGCGCCCCGCGGCCCCGCCCACAACCGGGCCCCGCCCCCGCGCTGCAGGGCGGCTGCGAGAGCCACCACAGCGGGGGGGGCGGAGAGGAGGAGGAGGAGGAGGAGGAGGAAGGCCGGGCCGCCCCCTGCCCCCCCGCCGTTACCGTGCTCTGCCGCAGCTGCCACGCCTCGGCCAGGGCCGGCAGCCCCGACGTGAACTGCCACCTCCGCCGCCGGTCCTGGCCCGTCCTCTGCAGAGCGGCCCGCTACGGCTCCACGGCGCCGTTCTCTGAACTCTGCATCCCGGACCCAGCTGGAGGACACGCGGATGCTTTCCCGGTACTACCGTGCCTTCCGCTGCCGAGTCAGCCCCGGCCGACAGCGCTCTGTCACCGCATCACGTTACAGCATAACCAGGTAATTCAGTGGGTCTGATTCCATCCTTTATTGAGCACAGAAGTTGTCCAAGGTGTACACGCAGATTATGTATCAATTATCTGCTTGGATTCCAGTTTCCCCCATTTAGCAATGTCACAAACAGTTTTAAAGTAACCATACCTGAGCAGGATTACAGAAGTACAGTGAACAGAATTTCCTATCAAGTTATACTTGACAGAAGAATTTTAAAAAGTTACAAAGAACAAACAGTCCAAGGATCTCACGATACTCCGTTACTAAAACAAATAAAGGGTATAAAAGATGATTAGAAAAGTTGCTACCCAGTAAATATTAAAACCGTCAGTCCAATCAGGTGAGCATTCATACACTCCCAGCAGGTCAAACAGTAAAGTCCCAAATATGCTGCTAACAAATTGGCTGAAGGAGAAAAGCACTTCGTAACTTTCATAAATTAATTGATTTGAATCCGTCAATGCTATTTCACCATACATGGGGAAATGGATTTTAGCAATTTACTTTTCCACAGCTGATCTCGTTTAGCTCCTTTGCATCACCTTCAAGATGTACACGCAAAGAGAGTAGGCCGCCTACTACTTGGATGTTCCTTTGACAATTTGTGAATAGTTTTGCAGTTATTCTTTGCACTCGCTACTTCTGTACTCTTCTCAAGGCACGAGTAATAAAAGGAGATGCAGAAGCTATATTTAGAGAGCTTAAAACTTAGGATTAGAATCTGTAATTCGTTTGACATTGATATCAACAAAGCTTAAAACTGATTAAAATGCAACTCTGAAAACTGCAAGCTCGATTTAAACCTCATTGGGCAAGAAAGCAGCTCCCTGGATGACCTCACGCTTAGATCACTCTGGGTGCATACACATGTGCGTTCGCTTTAGAAATGGAACTGTCTTTGTCGGCTTTGACAGCTCCTGAGGTCTCACTTTCATTGTAATTGATTTACATTAAACATGTAAAATGCAGTTGAGGCTACAGAAAATATTACCATAATCATTTTTTATATATATATATTTGCACACACAATTTTTGTTACACGTTTGTGCCCGGTTTAGTTACTCGTTCTGCACAGTGCCTTGCCCACATTCGTATGAAGACACTCTGAAAGGTAAACGTCCAAAAGACATTTTATTCTTTTTATGTTTACCAACGAGATTAACCCACGGACCTCCAGCAATGAGCTCCAAAAAATACACTGATGCACAAAGTGGGCTTTGCCAGTTGTGTCACTGCGTGCTCGCATCCTGACAGACGGTGTGTCAAAATGAGAGGACCCAGCAAGTGAGCCGCCGTCTGCGCTGCAGCCTCGCGCTGAAGGAGAATCTAGCGAGCAGACTAAGTAAAAACGGCAGTGAATTAATGGCAGCTAGTTCAGAATAGACAACCGTGAATCAATAATGAATGACACCACCATCACTAGTTCTAAAACAGGTTAAAAATTTAGCCCGTAATAGCAGGGAGACTTTTAAGAAGAGGTTTGCAGACAAGGCATGTACATGAGCCACAATCTCCGTGCCAGCCCTGGGAAGAGAGCACATGCTAAGGAGGCTTATCAGTTTATTTCTTGTGAGGTCCTGAGGCTTGAACTATATAGTTCGGCTTGTTTAAAAAAGGTTCATACAGTTTATAGTTCAATCTGTAAAAAGGTCACACCCACAAAACATGAACATTTTCAGGCATATTCTGCAGTGCCACTGCATGTTGGGTTCTTTGCGTTGGGACTAGAGAAAACAGTGAAAGCGTTCGTGCTGAAAAAAATAACATGCACTTTGCAAATGAAGTAAAATCCATACTGGACTGGATGTCTTTCAACCTCCCAATAAAGTGCAAGTCAATTGCTTGTTTTGATTTAATCAGCAAGGTTTGCCTTTATCTAGGATCAAACTTAAAGAATAAATTTTTTATTGAAGAAGTCATATATATGTGCACAAATATGCATATATATATGTATACGTGTGTGTATGTAAAAATCAAAACCATGCCCAAAACAAGATGTTATGAAGTCTTTTTACTTGTATTCTTTTAGACAGTACTTAATCAGGATTGTAACAACTTATTCTTAAATAAAGGTGGGAGATCAGACAGGAAATAAAGATAACACCACTTCTTTTTCAAATGTCACATTTAATGTTTTCACCACTGTACTTCAAATCTACATTTTACAAAGTGACCAGCAAGTGTGCCACATTAACTGACCAACCTCTGAGATTTTACCTTTCATACCAGTGTCTTCTTGGGCTCTTTTAATTAAACACGTTTCTCATTCAAGTGAATTGAAATGTTTCAGTTGGTTTTATTCTCAGGAGCCTCATAAAAAACAAAGATATTGCACCATCTTTGTTCAGTTATTCAATGTTTGTCTCTTTCACAGCAAATAATTACTTCATTGAAGTTAAAACTTCCAAACATAACTTACTAATAGTCTCCAATTTCAGCTCAGATCACTCTTGTTGAAAATACTCTGCTAAATACAGATAACTTACAATAACTTTAACAGTTAATTGTCCATAACAAACACCACGGTTTTTCTCCAGACCAATGCTCAGATTTTAAGACCACCCTTTAGTATTTCTTTGTACAGGTGAAAAACAGTCTTCAATTTTCTAGTCTTGTTTTAAATATAAAAATTGGAAGGGACATTCAAGTTTCAAGTCTCCACACTGAACTTAAAAAAAAAAAAAATCATGTGGAGGTAAACAAACCAAGTTGTATACTCCAGGAGGTAGAGGCCTTCAATTTGTGTTCATATATACATATGCACAGAATTCAGTGTTCCAACAGAAAAAGAATTAGCCAAAAAGTAATAAAAGTTATTTACTACTGTGACATTTCAAGACTTCCACAGCTTTGCCTAAAGACACGAACACAATTAACGTAATTCCCTATGTGCTTTTTTTTTCCTTTTCTTTTTTTTTTTTTTTTTCTCAACTGTCCAGTGCAGGAAAAAGTTCTCACAAAATTTCACAGACCTAAAATGTGCAAGCTAGTTTCTCTCTATACAGCAATGATGTCAGGGATCTCTGAAATTAGCCCATAAATGGAATTATTTACACACACAGAAGATGCATGCTGGGGGGTTTTATGTAAGAAAGAGCAGAAAAACTTCTAATAAAAATAGATTAAATATATATATATATTTATACTGGGTAAGGAAACAGAAGTTTAGTCTCTCCTAGTCACAAACTCATTCTCTCTACTCACAACATTTGATTTTAGAACAGCACACATCACCATCACAGCTCTAGTGAGAAGCTATATATAGGATTTGATCATCAGGTGACATGCCCATGTCCTTGGTCACTGTCATCTGATGTGACTTCATGATTGGTCGCAGTCAAGTTTTCTGTATTCCTTAGCTTTAGAAAACCCCAAATCTTCAGGAATGGCTCAATATCAAAATGTATGTCTATCTTTTTGTACAATCTCACTTCAATAAAAAAAAAGAAAAAAGAAAAAAGAAAAAACCTCCCCAAATTTGGTTCAATTCTGTTTGTTCTGAGCTGAGCCATCACAGCTGCACTAGAATTCATAAAACACGTGCAACTCTGGGTAAAATATTTTCTTCTAAAAGCACAACCACTTTACAAGATTAAAAGTCTAGTACATTTCTAAATATTATTCATATTGTACAAGTAGTGGTTGTTAATTTAAAACTTCATTAGTAAAATTACAGTACAAGCATGATTAACCTCCAGAATTGCAAATCCCAGACTCCAGTGGAAAGCTACATTACATCTTCAGTAGTATATTATCTTCCACTTTATTCCCAAACCAATGGAGATGGCGGCATCTCAGATGGTTGAGCAACCGTGGAACTAGAATGCAGGTGATAGAGAAAATCAGTGTTCATTTGCAATAGCTAACGGACAAAAAAGTTAATGCTGGACCATAAGCAAACAAGTCAAGGAAAACAAACCCGAAACCCACCAAACCCAACCAAAACCACCCCAAGACCAACCGTGACCACCACCAACAACACATAATTCCTATGCTTTGTCTACTTATTTTTTTAAATCATTTCTCATCTATCAGTCATTCCTTGGAATGTTTTTACAGTGCAACTCTACAATGAAAATTCAGCTTGTCACCATTTCGGTTCTGATTTTTAGTCTGACTTCTGTGCTTTTACGCAAAAACATTACTTGAAGCTTCCGCACATTTTACTTAAACTCTAGACGAATTCATAATACATGTTAAAAAATGTAACCCTACATGCTGGAGTTTTTTTGCAAGAAGTTATCTACAGGCCTTTCCTACTCTCAGAAATTTAAGACAGTAAACATTTTGGATGTGTGAATTCTGTACTACTAATAAATGTGAATTAATATCAGATGTGATTACATACAGTTACCTAATAAAGCTCTTAAAAGCAGCAGACTGAGGGTTGATGCAGAGAGGCACTCTGTTTCCTTTCTGCTGTTCCAAAATGAACTGATGAATTATTTCTGTACATAGGAGAAAAATAAAAAAACACCATACCATTAACACTGTTTGCTTCAAGAAAATGCAATGTCCGCTGGAGGAAAATGCAGCTTCCCTGACTGAAGGTCCATTTTAGTGAGGATAAAAGAACCCCAGCTTCCCTAAACCTGATCTGATGCCACACCTCATAGCACAAATTCACACAGAACTCTTACCTGCACACCGAAATAAACTTATACAAAATAAACCCCTAACCACCACTATAATACCAAACTGATGATAACCACTTATAGATTAAATCCCAATTTTAGGGTACAACTTTCTGAAAAACAAATTCTCAACTTGAACTGCAAATACCGAGAACACGGTTCTGTTACTCAGTCCAGGTTGACTGATGAGCTCAGTTACTACCAGCAAGCACAAAACTGCCGTTTGAGAAGATTAAAATGAGAAAGTCGGTTTCCATAAGGAAAGAGGAACTCTGTGTACAGTTGCCAGAGAAAACATGTTCTCACACACGGGGGTGCACCCCTCACCCCCTGAAAAGGAGAGCCTGGCAGTTCGGCAGCGGGCTGCTCCTCCGTCACAGCAGCGGTGGCTGCCAGCACCGCGATGGCAAGCAGCACTGCTGCCAGCAAACTTCAGAGGCAGCATCTGTAACAACAGACTCCAGAGAAGGCAGCGGATCTGCACAGCGCTGGAGGGCAATGGCCAAAGGGGAGGGAAACGGGAAGGAGAACGGGATAAAAAGAAACCGCCCGACGTGAACTTGTATGAGCTATAAATGTGAATTTCAGAATTACCAGTTCAGGATATATCTGAGCTAAGTCACATTATCATGGCAACATCATGGTGTGTTTCTGTCCCAAATGGCGTAACTGTTTGTTGGAAACTTCTGAGGTAACACATTTCTTCTCCCTCTTCTCTGGAGTTACTCAAGCTGCCAACAAGCAGAACCTAGATCCCTACTACTGCTTCTCGCGAAAGGACTGCCTTCCCAGCTGGGACCCATGTCACAAGAAACCAAGTCTGCTTTACGGCTTGTTTGCTACGATGGAATCAGACTTCAGACCTCCAGTGCCACAGAGCCACTGCTGGCATTTAGTAACCACCTGCAGCAGGAGCTTCCTCTTCCAGGCCCCAGGAGCGATGCTCCTCGCCACAGCCCGCCAAGCCCCGGCGCGCGCCCTCGGCTCTGCCCAGCAGCACCCAGCGGCACAGCTCGTGCCAGCAGCTCTGCGAAGGCACCTGCCGTGGACGTTTCAGCGCGAGCAGGCTATGACGGGTCAGAGGAAACGAAGCAGCAGAACTATGAGCCTGCTCAGCTGCAGTTAGCTGATGACGCTGACCCATTCTGCAGCACAGCTATCAAGGTAACACCTCGCACCCCGAAAAGGCAGCAACAGTGATTTCCCTTCCCCCCCATGCAACCCTTCAACAAAAGAATGAGCAGCACGGGGGCCACTGACAGCAGAGAAGAATGTTATTAAGGTCTGAAACCAACAGACTTCATGCCAGCTAATGCCCGTGATATTACACTACGTCAGAACATTTACAAGCAATTCTGTGCTTTTAATGAAATTATTTCCAGTATCTACTATGAAAAAATACCTAAAAGGAAAACCCCCATGGGTCAGTGTATGCATCCGGACCGCACATCCTCACCACATACTACTACATGCTGGAGCAGGAAGATCAATGCAGACGCAAAGGTTAACTACTACTCACCTTTAACCTGCCGAACGGAACTGAGGTTCTTTTCAAAAGTGTCATCAAATTTGGGATTAGTGATGGGTTCAAAATCACTAGTATAAACTCTTCCAGTAGATGTGGAAAAACAACATTTACACATACAGGTGTGGTATCGCAACCGCCCTTCATCGAGATATGGGTGAGCTAAGGCATCCTTAGCAGATATTCTTTTGGACTGAAATATTGCATTTAAAGAAAAGAAAATAATTAAAAAAATAGTTAGGATATTTTCAGAGGTATTGTAACAGTCTAAAAGAATTCTTACTCATCACTTAATTCAAAATTGTTTTATAACCCCTAATCACGTTAACAAATTAGTTCATGTCAGAAAATGCTTCAGACCTGCGAGCAGTGCCACTAGGGGGAATGTTTTACTCAAAAACAAGCAGCATTGCTGAGATGACATTGACCTTTCTGTGCTATAGCTAATGACAGAAAATGCTGCTAATATGGTTTTTCAAAATATATTTTTCAATAATTACTTTCTCCAGATAACCTTAAAATTATGACTCCTACAATAAAACCAAATAAACCCAAATAATGTAATGTTAGCAAATATGGCATTCTGCAGGTCCACACACTGCAAAACGTTTTCATACGTCCTTCAGTACATTTTAAAGTAAAACACAACTTTAAGCTTCACTGGTAACAAGAGTAATTCAGGATATGGAATCTGGTGTTCTCAGAAACACTTTGGAACACTTCAAGTTTCAGAAAACAAGTGCTGAGGGAAGTGCAGGGAAGAAGCAGGTCAGAGCTGTGGTTTAAATCACAAAGTCTACTTCCACATTACTACGGCTTTTTTTGTGCGTAACCCAAGTAAAGCGCTCAGTCTCTAGGTGTCCAACATCATCCCATACACAAAGAAGAACACCATCTGCTCCCAAAGAGCTGCAGACAGAAGTGCTACTGCAAAGTCCGGGTGTAATGAAATCTGGTGTTACAGGTGAATTAAAAAAAACCAACCCAACCCAACCCAACCCAACGCACAAACAGAAGTTACTTGCCCAAAGATACAGAGCAAAAGCAGTGGCACAGCCTGAAATAAAACCCAAGTTTCCCAATTCCCAGGATATTTTTTTGGATGAAATTAAAAGCACCTGTTCTAAAGAATTGTCCTGATTCTTTAAAAAAATAAAACTACATTTATTTAAATATGATTTGCAAATAACAGCATTCTAAGTGTTGAGGAAGTTGGAAAGGAAAAAAAAATAAGTCTGATTATGTGGAAGCTATGATTTAACATTTTGATCTTTTTGTTCAGTAGAGTGATCTTGAGGTTTAAAAAAAAAAAAAATCAAAACATACTGCCTCCTGAATACATTATCAATTACAAGCTTCCTCCCTTGCTGTTCATCTGTCTATCTTTCATCTGAAATGTTAAGTGTTTTTTCTGTAAGAATGAAATAATTAAGATCGTCAATTCAGGTATCAGATTTTCTAGTGACAATTTTCTAGAGTATGCCCAAGAGATGAAATCCAAAATCCACCGCAGCACATTTTCATCAGAAAAACATGCTCAGTGGAAAAAAAGATCCTGTTATGTGACTGCACGGCTGCAGAAGGAACTTCTTGTATGTTGCAAGACCATGAACACCCACGCGTCTCTAATTAGAACTGCATCAAAGTATCTCATGTTCTGCTACCTACACCTAGCTAGGAAAAGATAGCGTGATTCATCAACACCCTCATCTTTCTCACCCTGTCGTAGCTTTCTTCAAAAGGCCACAAGATTTTCAATGCAAACCCCCCATTCCAGGGGGAAACTGACCAATTTTAAGATGATACTTCTAAGTGGTTTACAGACCGTAGGTACTGAAATGCAATGTAGAAGAACATCAGTTAAAGCGTCCTTTACTTAAAATACTCATTTAAGCAGCAGGCGACAAAAAGTGTTGAAAGTATTAGAAATAATTTAAAATCATACTTACTGGATCAAAGACCAACATTCTGCAAAGGAGATGAACTGCTTCATGTGTAGCTTGACTGGAAAGTGTATATAGGACAGGAAGGGATGGCTGTAGGGGAAATGGGAGAAAGAAGAGTATAGATAGTTGTCCTGTCAGATCCATCAGCAAGAAAACAGTTACAGCACACGTTGTTTTCTAGTTACCAAGGACAAACTTCTTGTTAAAAAGGACACACACTACCTAACACTTTCCAACAAGACAATAATCACTATTATAAACCCCAGCAATTGTAACAAGAGATCTAATTGATTATTTTTTTTTTCATTAGTTCAGAAGTAGTCCCTGAACAAAGCTATATTTTATTTATTTATTTTTCTATATTGACACCACTTTAGGCTGTAGCTGCTCAGGGATTTGATTAACCACATCATTTCCAGCATCTCATTTTTCCAATCTCAATCACTGCCAAATGATGGATTATTTTGCTTTTCCTCACCCGGGTGATCCATATGTAACCGACAGTGACAGCCAGTACTGTCAGGGTGGCCGCAGGCACTCGGCATGTCAGAGGGCGATGGAGGCCAGCCTCTAGGGCCTGGAGGCTGGGGCAGGAGGGAGGGGGTTCAGGGAACCCCCCGTGTTTTACAGTGCGGTACTTGGCCATGAGCCGCACGCTTAAAGAACCGGTGGAACCACCCAGACGTTGGTGGCAGCAGCACATTTTTGCTCTGGGAAGCGCCACACAAGCAGCCCTACAGACAGACACCTCCCTCCCGCCAGCCTGCCCGCTCCGGGGTCCCAGCCGGGGCTGGGGTGCCGAAGGCAGCGGCACACCCCCCGCGGGGGAAGCAGGCGGGATGGACCGCGGCAGCAGGGGCACGGGGGGGCACGGGAGGCATGGGGCACCTGCCACAGAGAGCCAGGACCCCGCCGCTGCGGGTGTGAAGCCACAGCTGGGACCTGTAAGGCTGCCATTTGAGAATTAACTGCACGCACTCTCCTGCTCGAGAGCCTCCTGTGGCTCTGGAATTAAATGTTAACACTAAGGTAGTAAAAAGTGAAGACAAACCCCTCCCCACATTCCTAACGTGCGGGAAGAAGTACAGCCTGAAGTACTGCCCAAAATGGAAAAATTAATCAATGGTAAAGCTAATGTTACATGCCATTAATTTTAAAGCATTAGCTATATCCTAGACTCTCTAGAACAAGCTTCAAATATTTTTTTTTTTTTAAAGCCACAACAATGCCAGTTTCCAAAATCAAGTAAAATATTTTCCTGCTTAATTGACATTATTCCTATTCCTATTTAGCTTAAACAATTGCAGTAGAATGCAGTACCCTTAGTCTTTGAAGTAAACGAAGTGTTGCAAAAGAAGTGAACAGCTACTCCTCTAAAGTGAAGGTGGGGGGGAAGAGTAATATGGGGAAAGGAATTCCGAATTTTCACACTTAGAAGAAAACAAAACCACAAACTATTGAAAAAAGAAACCAAAAAACCCAACCAAAGGAAAAAAGAAGCCCACAGGTATTAAGCTGCTGGCAAAGAGAATTCCTACCATGGAGGCTGTTACTTCCAAGTCCAATACTCCCAGATTTTTTAATTTTTTTTTTTAAAGGAAATAAACCATCGCATACACGCGCAGCCACATACCCACACCTCTGTATTCTTCCCATGCAAACACAAATCGCATTCATTAGCTAGTGAGTGCAGGTGCTGGGAGGAGCCATCAGGGCAGGAAGAATTACACAGAGTGCCTCACTCGCGTCCGTGATTAATTACTATTGAGATGTGGGAAGAATAAACTAGCCGGCTGACAGAAATGACTAACACATCGCTACAACAAATCGATTGAAAGCTAGCGCGCATATTTATGGGGCAGTGCTCACTGACAAACTCTGCACGACCCCCAGGATTTCCAGCACCGCACTAACTCTACTCAGACCTGTAACTGCTCTGCGATGCTAGTATTTGGCAGCCATCTGCTGCTTCTACCTGTTTAAGAAAGCAAAGGAATATAAGTTATTTAGTTGCTGTTAATTTGTCAGTATATATAAAAATTACACCTCCACAGTGATATCATTCTGAGTTAACCCTGGACTACCAAATACAGCACCGAGAACTTCTCAGCCTTCGTTCCTAAGTGCAGTCTATAGAATAGAAATATCTGGTATTTGGTATCTGGAATATTTGGTAACTTCATATGATTTTTCTAATTAGTAAGTACCGTCTACACAAAAAAGCACTGCCATCCAATCACTGTCATTAAGTAGGTTTCATCCACATACTGGGGTAGACAAACACGATTATGTTCCTTACTTGGAGCAGCTGCTGCATCCACCCAATGCAGGTGAAGGATACACTTTTTTTGCTGCACCCATGCCCAGCTTGGCTGCCGTTCCAAGAGCACCTGGATATACACACCTTTCAGGGACAGCATTTGCTCAGCAAACTGCAACCACATCCACAGCTAGAGATCAGAAACAGTCCTGGCAAGAGGACTCACAAGGGCAGAAGAAATTGGCAAACACTGAATTTCTGTAAGATTTGATTATCATGGAAGCTGCAGCCAGGTCCGTTAGCGAGTAAGGTGCAGCACGCTGGATCTCTCTCTTCCGCACCGGAGAATGCCAGGACTACGACAGGGAGGGAACGAAGTCCAGCACATTGTACCTCTAGAAGTGGGTCAGCACATGACTGCCAGTGCAGCCCAAACCGCTCCGTACCCTACACTGTGAGCCTGGGAGGAGGCTCTTCTAGAGCTGCCAGTTAAGCAATTTCATCAATTCACTTAAATTTAGTTTGAAGAAAAATTTTTAAATACAAAACTGACAAAGAAGTCTACATAGTATGTAAATTCTCATTATGCCAGCACACAGTGGGGTGTTGGATTTTTTAAATCAGAAACTTCATGCATTAATCTATTTTTACATAAAGCAGCCAAATGCTTTACCCCTTAACTCCTACTATGCTCACCTACTTCAATTAAAAATAGCGTGTGTGACAAAGTAATCACCAGTTTCTAGCTTGGTTTTCTCTTCCTATTAATTAATTAAGAAACTGGTAACATTTAGCTATTTATAACCAGCAGGATCTCCATTTTAAAAGATGAAAAGCCATGAATTCACATTCAAACACGTAGTGTGCTTGGAGCTGAAAACAGAGAAATACCATTAAAGAAATCAACTAGTTGCGCTGCAGCCCCCTCTGTCCCAGCTGCAAACGAGCGTGCCAGCTCCAGCGGCTGGCAGCCCCTCAGCGCTCGTCAGCAGGGAGGGGTCTTTCCTCAACTGACACAGAACTGCTTGGACTTGATCTCCTATGACTCGGTGGCTACAGGACATGAAATCTGTATTGGAAACATTTCACACCATTTCACCTCAGTTGCTTTTGAGTGTTCCCATCATTCAGTGGGCCAAGAGATGCACGTTTTCAGAGGCTCGTGCAAGAACAACCTTAGCACTGCGATTAGAAAATCCGAAGACGTTCTTTTACCCATTTCAATCCTTGATAAAACGTCCTGGTTTAACAAACTGAACAAGGCTAACAAATACATTCCAGAGTTCTTGCTGGAGCACAACTACTGCACTTTGGAAATGTCAAGCAATTATCAAATTACCGGAATTTAAGACCAATGCATTCTTGCATTCTATAAAGTATCTGGATGTATTTGGATACTGTTACATACTTTTATATATAAAGTACAGTGGATGTATTTCTCCCAGCTTCAATCACTATAAAACCCTTGGAGTTTTTTTAAACATCTCAAACCTCGGAAGTGCAGGACTACATGCTTAAAAGTTACAACTCTTCTAGCACATGACAGCAAAAAAAAGTAGACTTGACTTGTTTTAAAAGTGGCAGAGAAAGTCTTAAGGAAATCCTCCCATTATTAATGTTAAAAGAAAAAAACCTGTCATAAAATGGAATAGAGACAACTTGATGTAGTAAATCAAAAGTGCCAAGGAGGCAGAACTCCCACATGTTAATAATAGAGCAGAATACATATTCAATGCTCATTTCTATGGTAACTACTACTGTGGTGAGTAGCCATTTGAGAAATTCCTTCAACATGCAGAAAATAAAGACGCAAACTTAACTACTGGAAAGATCTGATGTATTAACATGTACAGGTTATTAATTTTGTTAATTTTTACTGTCTAATAAGCATAAAACTGACTATATTGGATAGGCACACTGCTTTATTACTGCACTATGGACTCCTGCATAAGCATTTCTTTGTATCTATTAAGAGTGTATTTCATTTGCCCTTTTTTTTGCCCAGTCAGAATGATGACGTCATCCTGCCTTTTCTTCTCTGGTTTGTTTGTTGGTGGGTTTTTTTAATTAACTTTTACTTTGGTTACGTTGAGTGTTGTAAGTCGGTTTGCAATATCTTGTTAGGCCTTTCACAACCAGCTCAGCTCACTGCACAGGTGCGTGAGGGGACCCTTTGGTGACGAGCTGCTGGACGGTTCCATTTGTGGATCCGGGTAACGGGTGATTTCCACTTGTAACACTCTCGATCCTGTCCGTATAGGACTCCCTCCAGGGCTTTCTGCACTATACTATCAATTTTAATTTATATCTCTTGCCAATATTATCACTTGTATTTAACATCTTCATTCAAAACAGCTATCAAAATGCTGTTGCTTCAAAAAAGGAGAAGTTCACCTGTATCATCCAGGCAAACAATACGCACAAGACAGAGGCCAGAAATGTACTTTACTAGTGAAAACCCACCTTGTCTCAAGAGCAGCTTGACTAACTCCACCACTGAGCCATGCCACTGCAACACCACCGCCACTCCTGCTAAATTCAACCCCGTTTACAGGCAGAGACAGCTCGAGATTAAATACCCAAACCAAGTATTTATGAACAAACACACCATGAGGAGTTAATCGAGACGTGAAACACCGCGATGATGCAGCAGTGGTATCCTGCACAGAGGAGATCCTAACTTGTGGGGGCTGACTGAGGGACTGTCTGGACCGCGTGCAAGAAAAGGCCAGCAGCCTCCAGCTGTACCTGTTTATGAGGACCCCTGAGTATATGTGCCTTGGCGCCTTCACAAGCCGTCCTCATTGCTTCCAGCGATGGTGTTCCCAACAGGTCTGTGATCAAATCCAGCTGTAGGTACAGAACATAGACATTTGGGGTCTCAGACATATATTAATGTATTTCACTGTGATAGCAGATTCTTACACTAATGTAAATTACATTTAAGGTATGAGTCAGTTCAATACCACTATTTTATGGATAATAAATTACAAATATTAATGCATATGTTTAGTAGACAGCAAATACAAACACTTGTAATTTCACCGAAAATGCCCTAGCAAAAGCTGGGAGCTTTTTTGGCTTACAGGTTTAGCAAAATATTTTATTGCAATTTAAAAGTCAATTTTGCATCATGAAGAAAATTTTTAAGTACTGTTAATGGTGTGTTACTCATTCTAAAACCTAAATATTCTCAACTGAATGTCAGCAGTGCATAACAATATACCACACAAAATTACCCACAAAAAAACAGGTCAACTACTTTGCACAAAATATTTTGCCATCAACACTAATAAAACTATAGAAAAAGGGAAAAAACCCAAATTCCTCAGAACTACAGTACAAACATAACATATAAAAAATTCCAATATGTGAGAAAAATAATTAAAAATAAAAATATGTCCAGAAGGAGAGAAAGGAAAAGGAGTGGTGCTGGTTATAAGGAAAACAAAAGCTATCTAAAAAAGAGCAAAGATGATGCCACATTTAAAACTGGTCTCAACTTTAATGAGATTTCATTGACCTTTTTCAATTTGGAAAGTGACTGACAAGCTTTCACCTTATTTCTACAAAAGTGGGTACATATACTCCTTCGGTGAATAAAACCAACCAAAAAAACCCCAAACCCTGTATAAGTCAAGCAAAATAAATAAATTTTAAAACAGTCTTGTCAGTAGTGAGGCCAGCACCCTGGTTCCAAATGTTCCCTTGGGAGTGCCATCCACCCACGCTAGCGAGCGACTGCAGAGCTCTCCTCTGAGAGGAAACCCGTTATCATCATTACACAGGCCTTGTACGCCTGACCATCACCCACTGGCTGTTGGTGTAACACTGTGAAATGCGAGTGCTGTTTGTGGGCCAAACTGCCTCACTCCTTCGCTGGTGCCGCTCCACCTCTCCCCCACTCCCCGGCAGTAGCAGAGGCTGCCCGGTGCCTCCAGGTACACGCAACGGCCTGGCCGGGCACCGGGCACGTGTCCTCCCACAGCCTTGGCACACGTGGCCAGGGCTAGTGTAACTTCAGAGGAGTCACAGCAAAGCACCTACGTTTGTAAGGAGATGGAAAACTAGGCAGGAAAAAAAAAAATCCTAAACCTTGGGATTTTTGTATGTGGAAAATATCTAATTGAGAAATAGACACATGGTGCTGATCTAATAAAAGATTGATGTATTTACAAAATAGAAAAAGTGATCTAATAAATTATACCAGTGTATCAGGGCACGTAGACTGCATAAACACTTACGTTTTTCAGCCAACTACTCCTGAAGCACACAGCAATGATATGCTAATATACGTTTATATCTACATATACATAGATATGGATATAAATGCACACACTTTATTCTAATGGATACAAGAAAAAACACTGAAAACATTTTTTGTAATGATGCCCTGAAAGCTCACGATTAACATTTCTCAAGATACAAACGCTCTTTTCTTAGCCTGTATGTTTCCAATACATTCACAGGAGCATTTCCTTGAGAGGTCCGATTTCATTTACCTCGATGCATCTCTGGGCATCTAGAGACTGCCTCGCTCTGCCGACCCCCTCCTGCTGCTGCGCACACATTGCTCCAGCAAACCTTGCTCAAGTCAGAAACACAAAAACGGTACCCAGCACCAAGCAGCCCTTGGTGCACCGACGTGTGAAGCAGGCAAGGCTCCCTCCCTGCGCACACGCGTGCCGGTGTGTCAAAGCCTGGTGCACCACGGGCCAGAAACGCACCTTCACGTGCCACAGCTCGGTGTGCTGCAGCTGCTGGGACACGGCTGCGCTAGGCTGGCGCTGTCTGCCCACATCTCCTGTCTTCCTGACACTCCGATCCCTCCCAATGGGCTCTGCTTACTGCCTCAGGCACGTGACCAGTTATCTTGAAGGAGGATTAAATAATAATCAGCAAAATCAGACTAGAGGAACTGGCTAACCTCGGAAGGTGGTTAAAACTCAGCACTCTATAACCTGCCTTTTACAAAACTGTGTGCAGACTGGTCTAAGCAGAGAAAGGCATTTGCTCCCACAGATGGTCGGAAAGTCAGAGATCACCCTTCCTGCACCACTAAGAGATAAAATCAGATACATTCAATGTTTCTGGACATACAGCAAAAACCAACTTGGTATCTGCACCTGTAAAAACGCATCTTTAAAGAAAAATAGAAATACTGTATCACACAAAAATGCTAACTATTCTAAATAGTATCAGTAAAAGGCAAAAATAGGAGCTGTTAGGAAATACTGTATTTGAAAGTGTTTCTGATTATCTAGGTCTCAGCATAGATTATCTCATTTCTTACTTTCATAAGAAATCCCATAAAAGCCTTACCAAAAGTTAGCTATTGTAACTTGAGTAAGCAACTCAGGTATATTCAACACTTTCAACATGATACTATCCGAAGTTTAGAATACCAAAGTCACCAGTTCCAGTCTGGTTTGTAACGTAAAGCTTTGTACACTTTCTTCATCACAGATTTGAGTTAAAAATTCCAGTACAGTCCGTTGTAAAATGGTCTCTTCCCTCCCTGTTTTTTCTACCAGGAAAACTTGAGCCTGACAACGGCTATCCTGACATCAGTTTTTGCTGTCCTGGTTAACGCCCCTGGGTGCAGAGGATCAGCATTTTTAGAGTACAATCCACACTAAGGGGCACGGCACAGGCTTGAGGAAAGCCCGTAACACTGACCAGCCCTCAGCACTTCTATAGGCTCTATCCACCCTCGAACAGTACTGAGTTTCTGAGAACATAATTGAAATATATGTGGTGATTACTTCTTAAACCATATTGCTACGCAGGGATTATAAAAGATCTAGGAACTCCTATGTAACTTTATAAAACTTTTCAATCAAATAAAGTGAACACCACTCAAACCCCCCCACCCCATTATGCTACTTAGAGTTATCTGATGAATGTCTTTGCACTTTAAATTTCAGGAAGGATAGCCAAGGCTATTGAAATGACACATATGTTTAGCTTCAGTGCAGCAAGAGATCAAAGTTTGGAAAACCAGGAGATCTTAAATTAGTTTTGAGACTTCAAGAGAATAGCTGTCAATTTAACTAGCAGTTCTGGTTACATTACTGCTTTTCTCCTCTGCAGTCTCTTCACAAGGGTAAGAGAGGTGTATTTTGGGAGGAGGCCTACTTTTTGTGATGTTCACATCATCAGTGCTGTCTAGAATGACTAGCAAGTCCCTCCTTAGGAACACTACTGCGGTGACATGATAGGTGCCAGCAGACAGGACACAGCATTGAAAAAATACATACACAACACAACATTTTAAATATATGAATACTGAAAACAGCATCCTAATGGGAATGTCTCTCAAACCCATGGTAATGCTACATGCATAAAGTAACAAGAAAAATGGAGTCTGGGATGTCACCTTTACCAAAAGTTTGGAATGTGGTTTTACTTCTTGACAATCAGTGTATGTAACCTCATAATTTCAACACTATGTAGTTTCCAATCTATAGATAATACTAGCAACATTGATGATAAGCATTTTTATGTCAGCACATCTTGTTCCTTCTCTTAGATAGAAGTATAAACGTATCCATCTCTAGTGTCTTGCTGCAGACATTATTTTCTATCTACTGTGAAAACAGCACTTCAAGGTTATTAGAGATAAATGCATATTATATTAGCTTGCTTACTGTTGGAATGGTGATGAAGTATTCTGCTGCACGTCATGTTTTCATACCTAGCCACAGCTATATAGCATAAAAAAATATTCAATACCTTCTTACAGACTTGACCGTTACTAAAATGAAACAGTCTGAGCAATACCACTGCTTGGCAGTTTAAATAGCTCAAGTGGCAATACTGTATCTCCAGTTATGTGTTGATAGAAAACTTACTACTTTCTTGTATTAGTTGTTAAGAAAAGCTTGATCCCAGCTATATCACCTTTACCTTATCTCAGTGAAATGCTACAGCAGGATTTGGTACTGCAGCAGATTACAGGGGATTACAAAAAAATACACATTTCAAAAGCTAATGTTAATAACCACTACTTTTAATACTGTCTGGAAGCGATCATTTCCGTGTTTCAAAGTAGCTTGGTTTCTTGCCTCTGTGTAAACCAAGCAAAACAAAAGCAAGTCTGAGGTTCAAAATGCATCAGCATAACTGATTCCATGAAATTATGCAGTAGAAAAATTTTTAAAGGGAAATTTAATTATACCTGCTGTATGGGACTCTGTGCCTGAAACAATATTCTTCGCCCAAGTAATTCTGCAAAGATACAGCCTACAGACCAGATGTCAATAGCATTGCTGTAGTGACGGCTGCCCATCAGGATTTCTGGAGCTCGATAATACTGAGTGACAACTTCCTGAGTCATGTGACGAGATTCATCTAATTCTTCCACCCTGGCCAATCCAAAATCACAAATCTAAATTGAGAAGGTAAATAAAAAAATTAAAATAACCAAAACACTTAATGCATTTCAAATAGGTAACCTTCTGGTAACGAAGCAGAAAATTCCAAATCAGCATTTAAATAAATCAGATAATCTGCTGTAACTGCAAAAGCAAAGGGAAAGGGGAATAGGAAGAAATTATGCTACTTTATTCCACATCCATTTAAACTTTCTACAATTTTATTTGAAATCACAGTACATTTTTAGTTGGCATTACAATATTTATAACCTAAAAGATTAAAACCTTTGCACTAAAAAAATATAAATAATATATCTTGCCAACCTCTGGGTATAGAATATTACATCCCAAATAAAGTTTCACCTGTTCATTATATGCCTCAAAATGTTACAAAAAAAATCTGCCTTTTACTCACTTTGGCTTTGAAAATTTTGAAGTGTCTTGAACCAGAAGGGTTAAGAAAACAGACTAAAACTTGCACAATTAGAATGCTTAGCAAATCAGTGTAACAGTTATTTTTTTTTGTATTGGGCATAGCTATACAACGTGCCTGAGCCCTCCAACATTTCATATGCCTGAGAAGTCAATGGAGGAGCCTTGGCCATCCTGTATCGCCCTTACTGTGACTGGCACGCTGAGCACCGCCGCAGTACCTGAGGAAACTGCCCCACACAAGTCAACGACAGAATCACGCCTACCTGGCTTTCATGGATTTGGGGAGAGGTAGGGTGAGAAGGGGAAAGGAAGATGTTTGTTTCATTTAAAATTTTTAAAGAACGTGTGGGATTTTTTTCTTTTTAAATGACTTTCAGGAAAGGTGTTCATATTAGATGTTTTTTGTTTAAAAATAACAACTGATTTATAATGAACAGCATACATATATGTACATTTTCAATAAATTTAAGTAGCACCTTAAGAACACAGTTGCTGTTCACAAGTAGGTTCCCTGGTTTAATGTCTCGATGTAAAATGCCAGCAGAATGTAGATATTTCAGACCTGAAATATTAAATGAAATTAAAATAAATACCTTTTTCTGTTTTAAAAGAAGTTTAAGGCTGAGAACATTTTCCTGGAAGGTCTTGCAACTCTCGATCAGCAAAGACTTTGCCATTGGCTCATTTTTTATACAATTCTAACTTCCCATCTCTAGTATACACTCAGTCACTCAACAAAAGGATAAAACTTTTGTAGTACATAAACTAGACAGAGCAAGTAATTTAAGTAGTCTTCTTTTTCCTGTGTGTGTGGGGTTTTTTGTTTTTGTTTTTAAAATAAAAAAACAAAACCAAAACATCATTTCCCTGGTTATGACATGGATACTCTGCTCATCACAACATTGGAATATTGACATACACCTCTTACTGCTTTGTTTCCCAGTCTGCAGCACTAAAATTCAACTTAACAATTTCCTAGATAACAGCTGCACTTCAGAAATAAACTCAGATTAAACCCAAGCTAACCTGCGTCTTTGTTTTTTTAAATACATTTTTTCAAACTAACACCTCATGTGCCAGCAGCAGATGATGTAAAACAAGGCTAAGAGAATCCAGGCCCAAATTAGTTTGGCCTAGGCCCTTTTCTTAACTTTATTACTGCAAAAATTCAACGCTAGAGCTAATGAACTTAGGACACCTGATCACAGTCATTGGGGATGTTTCTAACACTGGGGTGGTTAGAAAAGAGAGATAACCTATGCTTCCTGCGGGCTTTTGCTCTCCCTGAAGCTACAAATCTGGTCTTTTTAAGAAAATGAAAGTAATGCAGAAAGCACCTCCGTAAAAAGTACAGTGGAAGAAAGTATGCCAACATGAAGTTGTTTATGCACATGAACTACAGCAGTAGACAAAGCATGGAAAATGGAAAGATGGCTGTAATTCAAGTGGGGTCAGATAGAGCAAGAATCAATAATAGCATTAAACTGGGGAACACTAAGCTCTCAGGTCAAAAGCCGGGCAAATGGAATGAGAATTCAAGTAGCTTTTGAACAAACTTTAACTGACAGTTGTTGCCATTTTGATAGAAATTAGTGTTTGGAGTGTTCCCCCAGTCAAAGTAGGTAATCACAGAGGCACAAATGCCTTTTGTCCTTTCGGAGTATAAATCTTTTGTGTAGCACTACAGGTACCTGGAATAGCCCGTACTAATTCTGGATATGATTTACACTTCTTTGCTCTGCTTTCTAAAAATATGATCGACTATTTATTTTCTACCAGATAAAATTGACTTTGCTTTCAGCTTATTCCAGTGATAATACTCAAATAAAGCCAATGGAAAAGCAACTGGACTACCACTGATCAGATGTTCAAAGGACAAGCACAATAATCTCATTTCTTGGACAAAAGCTTCCAAATGGGACTGAAAATAAATAAATAAATCAAGTTTAAAATTACTATTATGGTACATCGTTTTAGCTAAAAATCAAACTTCAGTGGACTGTTCCATAACAATTTGAACTGAACTGTTCTCCAGAATACCTTAAGTGGGTATAGTCACATACATGTTTATCATTTTGGCTCAGTCAAGGTGTCCTTTCTGGACCTCGATTCAAAAAGCATTGGAGTTCTGTTAAAACACACCCACCCACCTTAAGACTCCCACAGGCCACTGAAAAAGCCTTTGCAGCTGAAGATAAGTCTTGCCGTCTTTACCCATTACTACCATGGAAGGATTCTTACAATCAGAATAATTAATGCTCGTTATTCATTCATAACATGAAACAAAAAGAACAAGTTTCCACAGGAAACCTATGCAAGATGAGGATGTGTTGAGAATAAACCTTAAGAAACAAACAAAAAAAAAAAAACCCAAACCAAACCCAACTACTACTACATAACTTTCATTACATTTAAAAGAAGAAAAATTACCTCTTAAAATCTGGTAAAGAAAAACTTTGACATGATCCGAGCTGAGTGGCTGAGGAGAGACGATAATCTTATGGAGGTCACTCTGCATCAATTCAGTGACAACATATCTTCAATTTATTAGTTAAGGCAAAAGCAGAAAGTCCAGCACACAATTTCTTGAAACATTTACTCTAACTCCTAGGAATCTGAGCTCTTACAGGTCAGAGCTATTGAGCAAAAAAGAATAAAGCTTCTTCAGAGGTCAAGTCTCCAGACTCTTACAAGAATGAAAATAAAAAATGGGTTGTGAAAGAAAATAGATTACTCAATAAAGTAGCATTTCAATTAAGGTAGTTGTTACAAAATTCCAAAGTCAAATTACGACTCAGAAAACAAAATAAAATTTTAATACAATTAATGGCACCTTGAAACTTTACATTTTTCCTTAAAATCAGTGAGCCACAAGTTACAAACAACTGAAGCAGCATCTTCATAGTAGACATACATCAACATGGTTTAACCAGCAAACTGGCAAGTGCAAGCCCAAGCCCATGGAAGTCTGTCAGCAAAAGGACCTCGCAGGCTGCTACACAGTCAGTTATGCAGACTTTGAAAAATATATCTGCTTCCCTACATCTAGCCAATACACATTATTTTACCTTCTCACATACAAATACATACAAATCACAGTCATAAAACCTCTTCTGAATTATTACTGGAGAGGGCAAAGAAAAAAAAAAAACAAACCAACAAAGCCCAAACTTCTATCTGGAGGGAAAAAAACTAAACCAAAACCAAACAGAAACCACTGTTTCACATACTCACAGGCATGAACAGCAATAGTCATACTCACTGGTAATTTACGCAAATACTTGCAGATACTAAGAGATCTATATGCTGTGGCTTATACCGAGGTAAGGTGCGGATTAAGAAGGGTATTGTGTTTATTCAGGAAGCACTAAAAATACAATGTTATAAAAATGGAGAAATATGGAAGACACAAGCAGCATATCTTAACCCACAAAACCAGCATCATGGTGTCAATTTCCTGAGTATGTTGCAGTTACAAAACACATGCAGAAATCATTATGGCAACCACTTGGGATACTACAGAGCACGCTGCCCCGAGTTGTATGGGGCCGTCAGCGACAAAGAACTTCCATGAGGGCCAGCGATGAGGAGCCCCTCGAGCTGGAGAGAAGCTGCTGCTGTGGCACTCTGCTTCACTGACACACACCACTGGAAAATTCAGATTCGGTTTTGGAGCTGTGGTTCAGAACAGTTTAAAGCAAAACCACAGCACCTCAACTTCCAAGAAGGACTGAAATTGCAACACTGTGCATTGTCAACTTCTGTACCAAATAAGCCTGATAATTAAGAAGCATTATTGCTTTAAAAGCTACCTTTAGCAGTCATATTTGAAACAAAAATCTCTGATATTGTTGTATCTGTGGCTGAAGAAGGTCAAACATGGTAGCCATATGTTAACTGAACTTCTACTTTACGGCAAGGTATCACATGTCTCACCGAGACCCCTGCGCAAGGCATGAAGTATTACAAGCTACACCAAGCCCTGCAACGTTCAAAGCAGACAAAAACGTGGCAGAGAGGTGGTGCCCATGGCCAAGGTCATGCAAAAGATCAAGGAGAGAGAGTCAGAAACAAAACTGCACCTCCTGGGCCCCAATCTAGCATCTCCCTTGGTGTGCCAGGCTCATTCACAGTTCAAGGTAAAGCAGCAGTAGCTCCCAGCCTTCCAGAAACACACAAAGATCAGTGGTACGCGTCGCCGCGGGCCCGGGCCAGATCCTGCACCCGGGAGGACCCGGGGCTGCCAGGCTGGGGGAAGGTACGCGCTTCAGCTCGGCCAGCCTGAGCTCCGGTGGCTTCATGAACTCATTGACCTCATGGTGGTATTTTTAAAAGTGTGCCATCCTAACCTTTCCTCTGAAAGCCAAGCTAACTAGGTCAGCCTCCGGGGCTTTGTTTTGTTGTTAAATCTCACCATTATCCTGTAGGAGCCTATCAGTCGGTTCAGCGCTCTTTATAACCAGCTCTGCTACATATCAAGTCCGAAATATAATAGCAAACCCTGACTTCAGTTAAGATATTTATCTCCTAGTAACACAGCAAGCAAGTCAGCTTCAGCAGAAACTTCTACTTGCTCTTACCATTATCCCCCATTAATTGGCACAGGTCAAGATGCACTTAAAACAATCTAGAGAAAACTTACATTTTCTTTCACCTCTACCTCATCAACGTTCTACTTCCATCTGTTGCTCTGCACACCCTAGCTGGTCAAATCCCTATCAGCCAAACTGTTCAACTGCCAGCAACACTCCACAAAAACTAATTTTATAAATTAAATATTGCCAACTTTTGGACTGAAAATACCCCAAATTAAAATTGCGTTCATAAAGAATTAATAAAGAAAAAAACTTAACCCTGCAGCACCACAATTTCTAGTCCTCCAATTTTTCTTTTCCTTTTGCAAAGGCCATCTTAAATATTTATACCAGCTTTTTAAAATTTGGGGTTTATTTCACAGCTGCAAAAAATTTTTGCATTTTATTTTTAACGTAAAATATTAAAAAAATCCAAAAGCATTACTCTGCACTTTATTATGATAAGATTTTTGTTTTGCTACACCACAAATCCTCCTAAATCTCAATCCCGAGCATAATGTCTCCCAGATGTCTCAACTAGTTGCCATGCCAACTAAAGCAGCTTAAATTAAATGAGGGCCTGAAATGGCACCTGCACCACTCCAGGTCTGCTGCGCATTAAATAAAGCTCTCTTGACAGGGGCTCAGAGGTGCCATTAACTTGAACAGCAGCTATCTGATTATTGTCTCTAGATAATTTAATGAGGGTCTCTAAACAAGAGCAAAAGCAGCACTTGCTTGATGTTCCTGCCTTTTACAAACGTGGCAGCTTCTTAAACAGCTGGTACCCAAGCGGGTCAATGACTTTACTCTGGCCACACTATAAATGTTTAGCAAAAACAGACAACAAAACCCCTATGGGATTTCAATTAATGATTCAAACAGGTACCTGCAGTTTTCTTTTTTAAGTTGAACATTAAAATAAGCTGGCTATGAGGCGGTCACTGGTGCTGTAATATTCAGCTAAGCTGAACATTAGTACCAGATAAAAATTGCTACTGACAGCAGTAATTAGTTAAGTAGCTGTATAAAATTAGAACTACAAATGTACCAATTTGCTTCAGAATAATTACCAAGGCAAATGCATGGCACAAAAGAACTTCACTTACTCTGTTGACTGGGAGACCTGCTGAGTTGGTAAATTTTACAAAGCGACAGACAAATTTTTGAAAGGAATAAAGTACCTTCTGTGATGTGGTATTCTCACGGTGACTTGGATTCTTCTTTTAAGGTCTCCGCATACCCCAAACCTCAATTCTATAGACCGTTTTTCTGGGAAGAGGCCAGCATTCTATGAACAAGTTCTGGGGTAGGTGGATTAGCTGGATGCTAAGAATGGAGTGGAGATGTCTATCTGCATGATACTGTAAGAAACATGGGGTTTTTTGAACCAAACCCAAAACAAAACTTTCTTATATATTTCAGGATTTTCTATAAAATGTGGACAAGGGGTTTTCTCCTATTTTAGCATAATTCAGTTATATTTGCTTTTACATTAGGATCATATCAAGGTTAGTTTGTGATACCACCTCTGTTCTCCTCTACCTCTTTGCAGACTTCACAGCATTCTAGCAGAAATATTTCTATAACATCCTCATTTTGTACCAATACCCAAAATATAAAAGAAAAAAAGACCTGGTCCATGTAAAAACAGTGCAACAATTATTTAAAAAACATGTAGTGACTCTAATGCTTATCTAAATCGTTTTTTAAGTTTAAAATTTACTGACTTTTCTGTTACAGGTAAAACTACTGTTACATTTGTCATCAGGTCACCTCTATGCAATGTAGAAATTGCAATCCACGGCATGTGTCAAAGACCACAGACAAGTAACAGCAGAAGCTTTTTGTAGGGACATGGTTTTGGAGTTGGGGGAAAAAATAACAGTTTTTCATACCAGGAAGAAAATACTGAAACTCCACCTGAATCTTACTTCCGTGTAAGGTAAGGGATTCAAAGCTCTTGATGAGTTCCTAATGCAGAGAATAACTGAGCTGCCGTACAATGAGAGAAGCACTTAGGTGAAGCAGCAGCTCCCACCTCTCCACTCCTGCTCAGCTTCAAAACTCATCAGGAGCTGGACTTCCCATCCTGCCACAAAAGCACCATGTCATCATCAGCTCTGAGTTAATGGCATTGCTATTAATCACCTGCAGTTTAGTGGCACCATATTTTGTATTATGTACAATAAAATCACTGATTTTTATGTAAGTAATTTTGTTTCTGTATTTGTAAAACAAAGCTTGAATGCTGTGGAAGCTCTGTTTTGGGAAAGACAAATACGTTTGGTGTGTCACACCTGCAAGACTGCAGATAGGCTTGTGACAAGTTTTCTTAGCTGTACAGTGTGGTTAGCAAGAGTAAGACGTACAGGTAGATTCTCTGGTGCCAGTAAAAATCATGTGTCTGAAATGGACCAGTGAGACGCTCCCCAGAGGTATGGCAGGATGTGCTCTGCAGAATACAAAAATAAACTCCACTCCTTCGGTGTTAGTTTCAAAATTTCACTTGGTTATTTAATTATGTGGTCCTGAAGTTACCTGAATTTGATATTCAAATGGGAAATGTGTTTGTGCTACCAAGCACTTCTTACAGATCACTATCCTGGTATTTTACAGTGCTTATGGACAGATGCAGTAAAATTATCAAATACTTCCGTAAGTAGAAAGAAGAACAGTGCAAGGGGGAATGTGGATTAATCAGTAGCAGAATTGTGGATAAATTACTAATTACTATTGATAATTTATTCTACAAATAGCTTTTAAAATAAATTGTTTAAAAAGTGTAACACCAAATGTCAAACAAGCAGTGTGAAGAGTTGCTAGTCAAAGTTAACATTTTAAAACCTTCTCTCGTGTTATTTCAGGTTCTTAAAAAATCAAGTCATAATCCTTAAGTTAGGAATGAAGATCATTTATTTAGTACCTATAAAAGGTTTAAAATTAAAAAGACAAAGGGGAAAATTTCATTCTGTTCTTATTGAATCATTGACAGCTTGGCAATACTGCCAGCAGACTCTACTTGAAAGAATACTGCTAAAAATATATGATATTCAACTTTAAAACCTCCCTGGTATTTTCCCATGTCTTCTCAATAGAAATAATTTCATACCAATGCATACGAAGGAAAATCTTTTCAGTTCTAGGCAATATTATCCAACGAGGTTTTGCAAATGCTGGAATAAAGGTATTACAACTTTACTGCTGAATAAAGCAAAATTTTAACCCAAGGCAAAAGAGCCTCGTGTTACAGAGACTAGAGCTACTATGGCACACAGCTCATTCACGCAGAGATCTAGGGCTCCCTCACACAGTTGACTGGTTTGACAATAACACCACCATGCTTTCATTACCTGTAGAAAGTCCATCAACCCACTCTGTTCTTATAAATGCCTAGCAAGAATCGAAGTCACAATTCCGCCTGACCCAATAACATAAACTGCTGTGTTACCAGCTGCAACCGTAGCTTGCAAGCCATAGCCTTCTATGGAGTGTACTAATCCTCTTAATCCTTGGGGTCCCTGTTCCAATTTGTTTGTGTGTTGGCCCAGAGGAACTAGTCGTGATGACATTTCGGAAGGGCACTTAAACAAGGAAACCCTTTCTAAGGATACTGTGAAAGAACAGGAAGCCTGAGCATACACTGCTCGGTCCCCCACCAGTGTTGTCACGGTCCCTTTTCTGGCTGGAGGAACCAAATCTTACCTCGTCCCTATCTACCCTTCTCCACCCTACATATACGAGAGATTCACTCCATAATCTGTCCAAAACCCAGTTCTTTCACCTCTTAATAAGATCAATGGGAGGGAACTGCTGCACACCTTTGCTTTTACTAGTATTAAAATCTTTCTCAATCAGTATAACAAGACTGACAAACCCAATGTCTTTTCAGCTGCTTCTAATATTTACTTTAATGGAAAAGGTGTTCAGAAAGTTACTATAGAAACTTAGTATAGTTCTTAAAAGAGAATGCCTGTGTATCTCCAGTTGCAGAATTCAGTATTGCAATCAGTTGCAGAAGACTCTGTAATTGGAAAAAAAAGAGCTATAAATCCAAGAATTGTTTAGGTTGGAAAAGACCCTTAAGATCAGAGACCAGCCATAAACCTAACACTGCCAAATCAGACCAAACAAGAATTAACAGATATGTTAATTGTAATGAAAAGCTTTTTAGATGCTCTAGAAAAACCTGATTTGCTCTTTATCTTTACAATCGATGTGCTTTAAAGCTAGGTCAGTCCACCTAGGGAAACAGGCATACTGCAGAACCAAAACATCATCCAAGCTTGTGTATCACGGACAATACTTCTGTCCCACCAAGTTAAGCTGATGATTGCAGGGATAAGCCTTGAACATAAGCTTGAACATCACCTTAATGATTAATATAAAACCCCTAAAATTTACTAACAGTTCTCAAGACAGATACCCAGAATAATATATGCTCCATTATATATTCATTTTTGCACTAGGTGATATTGGCAGAAATACGGATACCCGTATAAAGGTATTAAATGCTCACAAAGATTTTCAATCTACAGCATCATTATACATTCAAATTATATCTCAACCTAACAGTTTGCAAAGAATTTTCATTCTAAAACAAAAATCTCACTAGATTAGAATTCCTTTATTCAACACCAGTTTTGTAAGAAATCTTCTAATTTATCATCAAAATTTTCAGTCAGTTTTATAATGAGTTCTCTTTACAAAATATACTTTGCAATTCTTGCTAGTACCTATGAGACACTGAACAACTGCAACTAACTCTACCAGTTCATTTGCAACACATCATTCATATAATTTTAGTCATTCTTTCACTATTTTTTTTTCTTTCCCCCAAAAGGGCACTACAGCTCCTTAGAAAGAATAAAGGAAAGCAAGTAGTACCAACTCCACCACTTTACACTTTTATCACTGATCAATATATCTTATCGTAAAAACGGAATGTCACTATGGTATCTTTAGGAACTATACTAGTGTATCGACAAAATAAATTTTTACAGCTACATTTCCCAAATATGGAATATAGTTACCTGATCTTCTTAAAACAAATCTGAAGTAACTTCTCCTTATACTACAGTAAGTAGAAGCGCATGCAATCAAAAATGTGCATATAAATTGGAACACCTATTCATTCATTCTTCTAATGAATTTAAGGGTCATAAATGCACTTCCTGCAATTATTTCAAAATAAAGGAGAAAGAGGACTACACAAAGCAAATAGTCTTTATTACCAATATTAAGAGTCCAGAAATTCAAACAAATTATATTAAAAAAAATCAGCCCTATAAAACATTAGTCAGAATGACTTAAAAATCAGTTAACCATGAAGGAAACTAACATTTCTGGTTTTATATTCAAAACTTGGCAGTAGCTAGGCTCATAAAAATAAGCTTATCCCATTTAAATATTCTTGATCGTACAATTACACGGAAGGAGTAATCCTTAACCTAGATCTGATTTATAACTCATATGACTTGTTATAAAATGAGGGCATTGAACTGGTGCAAATAACCAAAATCCAGTTTTTGAAGACTACTTCCATGCTGTTCGCATGGAAGAAATATCAAAGCAAAATTTAAGAGCTTTATCTAACATTCACATGAAAAAGCCCTAGTATAGTACAGCAATATTTTCAACCAATGAATTTGTTTATCAATCAGTAAATTGTGCTGTACTTTGGTTAAAATCACTAAGCTTAAAATACACCTACTTTCTTCACCAATCAATCTGAGTTATTATAAATAGATCAAGCCATACTTCACAACGTTCAGTTTATCTAAAAATAAGGAATGACAATTTTCTACCCATTGATTGTCTTGTAAAGTGGGTCATACAGAAAAGCAGCCAAGACCCACTAGTAATTAAAAAACAACCTTCCCACGTCTAACCATAAGAGTAAGCTGGTGCACTCCAACCTCAAGCAGCTCCGCTGGACACTGACACAGTGTAATAAAGCTACTCGTAAGACCCGCAGCACACATGATGTGGAGATTTGTGGGACAATGCAGTGATTTTTGTAGAACTTAACTATTACTGTGCATTCAGGTAACAGAAAAAAGCACTTCGGTCCCAATTATGATTATATAAAAACTATATAATTTTAGAAAATAAACCCAAATCCTCAATCAGAACACTTATGCTCATGAATGTACATGCATGCATTTTCAGATGAAAACTGATTGGCAGGTGTCTTACATAAGCTTATAACAGACATTTCATTATGCCATGCCTGATTTCCAAGGAGATTTTGGTAACAATTTTGGGTTTGGGAGGAAATTTTTATTTGCACAACTGGGTTGTGAATTATAAACTTGAAAAGACTGCAATCAAAGCTGTGAAAGGAGCAGCAGTACAGTGAGATGACACATAACTGAATATGCTCTGATTTGAGTGTTCGCTTTCAACAATTCAGCACTGAGTTTAATTTTCAGTGTTTGCTTTTGGAGTTTTCCACAGAAAACACGGAAGTCTATTAGGTGACCTCAGCTGTATCACAGATCCCTGTACTGAAACACTGATTTGATAATGGAAATGTTGATGTGTTAGGATATTTGATTATCTGCTTTCTAAAATATCACTTTTACCGAAGTCTACAAAGGATATTTTGTTACTAACAGCATGTTGTAAAAATATCTGAAAAGTTCATAAAACTCTGTAAATAATTTTAAAATTGTTATGGTCAAGAGTCTGGTGAAAAGCTTTCTTCCTACACACATAAAAGATAAAATAGAAACAAATAATCTCATTCAGTGCTGATTATCAAGTTCACTTTTCATTAGCTAAAAACTTCTCAAAAATTGGATCTTAGCATGTTAAATTTTTAAAATAGCATAAAGAAGAGAACAGAGTGGGATTAATCTAGGCAGACAATCTTTATTATGAATCCCAGTCTGTAGCTAGTGAAGTCTCTGCAGAAAACAGAACTACCCTTATTTAAAATATTTTTTTGTTCTAAATTTTACAATATTTCTAGATACCTTCTGTACCATGAAAACCTGTACTCAACTCACTGCAGTAATTTATAGCAATTTAGAGCAAGTACTAAAACAACCTGCTCTGAGTCACAGAACTCCTCTTCCAACTAGTCAGTAAGAGCCTACCCAGCTCAATTTAAAAGTAAGTTTTACTAATTTTTCAGTGTTTAAGAATGCAGAAATTCCCAACCCCCAAAACAGAAGATACCCTGAGGTTTGAAAAAGAAAAAAAAAGAACAAAACATTAAATTCTCCCATCAAGTTATGTACTAAAATTCAATTTAATTAGTTACCCACAGACCTTTGTACCAGTGACACATAAAACAGCACATGTATCTGTGAAATCTGTTTTCATGATCAAGATAGAGGCTGAACAAGGAAAGCCACAACCCAACTAGTCTGCCGAAACACCTCTGAAGTCATGCTTTCAAAGTATGTGACAGTAGCACTCTCTGAAAACACCAGTAAGTATTTTATGGCACTAATAACAGAGAGGAAGTTAATTATTTTATACAGTTTTCAAAAAAATATTTTAGGTGAATCACTTATCTGTTGGTAAACACCGCAATGCCCTGCATTTACTGGATCTTACATACTCAGAGCTTCATGTTCAATCCTGAACTATTCCACCTCCAACGTTCACATTAACTAAGAGCTCTTCATAGTACAGATTCACTTCTTTAAATAAAACTGTGCAGATACAGACTCAAAGTTTTTGTAGCTCTATTTTATAGACTCCACCAACTACTTGCAGTTTCTAAGCTAATGAAAATTACACCTACCTCAATTAGGATGCTCTATTTTACATTTAGGATACATTTCTTCAAAATAGTCAATGTGTGGAGGCTGGAGTATGTCGAGGGCAGAGAGTACCTAGGAAACACCATACAAGATCAAGACCTATCCCAAACAAAATGAAAGCCCTTTCAAAAAGACAGTCAGACTGCATCTTTCTTACAGAGCTTAGCTTTATTCTATCCCACACAGACAGACCAATATTCTATGTCACTAGATATGTGAATTTAATAGCCAGGAAAGATATTCTGTACATTCAGAGTCTCTTTTTTTTTTGTTGTTGTTGTTAATGCAAGAAACTTTTTCCAGCTGTTCAATACTAGCATAAAAACATAAATTTATCTACCCATTAAAAACTGGTTTATTTCAAATATATATATAACCATAAAATACTTGGAAGAAGTAATTCTAGCAAAGAAATGCAAAAGCAAAAGATATTACACTTTGTTCTGCCTTTCATTTTTAAGAGTTTTGTGATACACTGCTTCCACGTGGGAATTACAAAACTCAAAGTTGTTCACATTCTGAATCAGAAGCTCAGCTCTCTGTGCAAAGAAAATAGATAGAAAAGCAGTAGCACAGAACTTACATCCTCTCATAGGAAAAAATACTACCTTGGTGTCGTCTTTTAGATCCTGTCCTAGGAATATCCATGACATTTAGATGAGGTACACAAACTTCAGTGGTTATCAGACTCGACTTCTGACTGCTTACAGAGATGCTTTTATTTAATTTTATAGTCCTCAGTAAAATCTCCATAACGAAGACACTGGTGAGGAGCAGTTTAAGGTACCAGTTCAAAACAAATCTTGCCCCAGAATCCATTTCCCAAGGACCGGTGATAGTAGTGGGGTGGGGACTCTGCAGTCTGGTACATGCTTGCAAGGTAGTCCCCTCTTTTGCTCCCCAGTGACAACACCACTTATCTGAATCCAGTGCTTACCCACAAATAAAAATCTTCCTTGGAATACGATACCCTCAGATAAAAAAATGTAAACTTTAAAACAGGAGGAAAAGCAATGAAATAAGGTTCTGAAACAGATACCCACTTCCTGATCCCATTCCACTAGGAGAGGATAGTACTCCCAACATGCCCGTTACTGCTCATCAATGGGAGGAGGTTACCATATCCACAGTTGCACTTGCGGAACAGTTTCTGTAAGTACTTCTTGATTCACTTCAGACACAGCCATATGGGTCAATTTAAACAATTTCTAAATGTTTTAACTTAACCTAGGTGATTTTACCTAACCCAGACCTGGGACTGCTTGTATGACCCCTCTGCTAGAAGAGGTAAGACAGCTACAAACTCCAACAAAAAGAAGAGGAAGATGGAGTAAGAAACAGCTTGCAAGCGAAAGCATCTCCAGCTGGCATAGCTTTGTGCAGACTGACATTTATCTAAAGCCTAAAACAGGATTAGGTGGAAGTGTATTGCCTGGCTATTTGCAAACATTTTGGAAGGGAAATTATGAATATCCTTAGATTCTCGATAATTTCATTTTTTATAGTGTTCGCAACAGTGATATTTGAGTTTTGAGGAAATCTGATAACCGTAAAATTAGAGAGCTTTTAAAGCATTTTAGATATTCTATAATTTAAAAGAAAAAAATAATTCTGTTATAGATAGCTCCATTTCACAATTAGGCTTCATCAAAGACTTCAAAATTACTTTGAATTTACTTACATTGTCATGCTTAAAAAAACACAACATCTTCAATTCCCGGAAGACCCTTTTACAAGAGACCAAATTTTGGAAGACGTTGGGCATCTTTTTGAGTGCAACTCTCTTTCCATCTCGTGGATCTGTTACTGACCTACAGAATAAAAGATTTAGAACATCACATACTACTGTTAGACAATTTTTCTAAATCAGAAAAAAATATTTTAGAGTTCTTATCATTCTTAACTTAGACGGTGAGTCAAAACAATGCGAAGACATTTCTAGGGAAAAAAGTATCAAGCAAAGGGCATTATGCACTGTACTATAGAGTCTGTATTAAACGCAGTGCGATCATTCTTTGATTCCAGTACAAATACACATACCCAGTCAAGCTTGGTAGCTGTTAAGTGGCTGGACACATGTACAGCAGTGCATATACTGCCTGCCACTGGCATACACTGGAGCTCAAAGGTAGGTCAACACCCTGAGCCGAGGAGCAGATGGGACAATAAACATCTCCTTCACCTCCCCAAAAAGACCTTATTAAGATTAAAACATTTTCTCAGTTACACAGATTTGCTTTTGTCAGGTCTACTGCTTTCTTGTTCCTAACAGGGCAAAAAATGTAATAATCCCATTCTGACAGAACGCTGGCAAGTGTAAGACTGTTACTTGATCTATCACTAAATCACTTTACATCTAGAGAAGCAACAGCACATGGTATCTAAGTCTCCACAAATGTGAAACAGGCATGATACCTGTCTCTCTCCCATAGAGCTCATGGGATGCAAGTATAGTAGTTCAGAAATTATAAGGTGCTTTGCACATGGCAAGTATTTTAATTTAAAGTAATTGGATTCTGAAAATAGTATTTTATAATGAGAACCATAAAACTAGAGCAAGGAGATTATGGTGCCTCAATTCCCCATCACGGTTTTTAAGGTGAGGGTTCTCAAACCTCACTACAAAACAGGGTTTCTAGATCTTTAGTTGTTAAGAAACGTTCATTTTTTTTCTGCACATTTTTATTGGGATGACCAAAATAACTTTCTTCTCAGTGAAATGCCATAACCACGTAAGACTCTACATCCAGCTATGTACCCTGATGACTACATTTGTCCTTAAAAAGTTGCTGGCTTTTCTAACTGTGGTGTGACTCTCCTACAGACGGCAGGGAAGGCTTCTTCTTTTGTCTCAGGTCCATGCTGTTTTAAGCATCTAAATAAAAAATTAGAATGAGGTAATCAAATATATGCCTTATCTCCAAGTCCCTCAGAACACAAAACTATTCAATCAATCCAGAAAGTCAGAAGTAACCACTGATACCGGTGGTTGGGAGTCAAAGGAGAACTGCCCCAACACACTCAGCTACAACACTTGTTAACAGCCACTGCTTATCTGTATTTTAAACGAGGGGCAGAGGGGAACCTGGGAAAGTTGATACCAGACTATTTCTACGGTGGGAAACACAGAGCCAAAAAGAATCTGAAAAGGTCTTCCAATTCACAATATGTTTCCTATTGTCTCCAGGACCTTTGCCTCTTGCCTGTAGCCTAAATTGGAAAGAAGGGGAATGAAACTGGAAAAGCTACAGAAAATCCACTGTTAATGCAACTCGGCACTCACCATTGGCCGGACTGAAATACCCTCCCTCACAGTGTACAGTCACTTCATTCACAGATGATGGTTACCTCAATGAGTCGATTTGCAAAACAAGGTACTATTCATCATGAGCAGGCACATTTCAGGCTGGCCCTAGCTTTAGGATTATTGCAGAGGCAGATTTTGAATGACACACAGCAGGGCCAGTAACAGGCAGTGGCTCACAAATTCATATAAATTTGATCCCAGCATGAGCTGAGAGCTCCCACTGCTTGCAAGGTCAAGCACCACTGATCAGCTAATTAGTGGTATTCTTCTCTCTTTATGAGACAGCATTTCTGGCCCCCACCAAATTTTTACTTTAAAGGGGAAAAGGAGGAAAAAAAAAAAAAAAAAAAAGGCAACCCACCAAACCTGTAACCTTCAAAAGGGAACTTAAAAGCTGCTGGTTTCTGGGAATTTGACATATATATTCTTGTAACAGAAACAAAGTTGTAAAATTTTATTCATAAAAATCCTCACCGATTACACTGCAGATGCTACTGAGTTACTCATTTTTCCCTTTGGAGTTTGGACACTATTGCTGACAACCGCACATACACAACTGCTATTAGGAGCATATTCACAGCTACGGCAGAAATTCCGCTAGTGGATGGCAATGATGATACACTAAAGTATCCTACAGGTGCAAGACCTGAGACCTTTGACAACATGAAATTTCCTCACAAATGACTTAATATCCAGGCAGACCGCAAGCAGCTTTCTTCAGCTATGTTACGTTCAACCGTAGTTAAAACAAGAGTTAAATAGCTATCTTGGCTATGAAAAATGTTTGACTTAAAACCTTCAAAATTTATTTTATGCTATACTGTAGCATATTTAGAACACTACAATTGTTTCTGAATAAGGTGAAGAAAATTAAATATGTGGCTTTGTTTCATTATTTTTCCTTTGAAACGTATCTAAAAGCCGTAACTACAACAAAAGAACTGTCTTTAAATAGACACAATTGCTATTTTACACTGTAAATAAATTAATTCTCTAAAACTGTTTCATTTTGTTTGAAGACAATAAAACAGTGCTTAAGATCCAGGCAGTTTGAGAGAGTTCACATCTACTTGTACCATTTCTATTATCTATAAAAAATCAGTGCAGTAAACATACACAACCATGGAGAAAGACAGACTAAAACCTCTTCATTGATCATGTCCAGGGGTTGTACAACACAAAAAGGGCATAAAAACCAATGGTAATTTGTCTGTAGGCTTAGTTCACTGAAGAAATTAAGCTGCAGCTTCACAGATTTAATAGATTGTTTGTTTGCTTTCTACCTCAAATTACAGAAGTTTAATAGAACCTGAAATGGACAGACCTAAACCAACCAGAAGTCACAAACGACAACATTTTTGAAGACAGACATGTGAACAAGCAATGCACCTTCCATGATTGATAAAAATCTGTCATCTGAAACTTGGGCATGGCCTTGACTGTTTACAGCAAGAGGAAGTCAATTTCCATAAAACTAGTTACAGAGAGTTTGTGGTTTTGTTAAACATGCTTCCTCTTGTTCTGGAGACTGTAAGCTTCACAGGCTTTTTAAGCTCCTAGCTGTATATTTAAGCTGTACCTATAGCCATTCAACTTCTGAATTTGAGTACTACCACAACGGAACAACACCATTCCAATTAGTGATAGAAGAACAACCTGTTTTCTAAATGTTAACAAGCAAATAAATCAACTTATCAGAATCAGCTTTGAAATTTTAGGTATTTTTGACATATCAAAATTCCATAAACAGGTCTGACATGCAATACAGTTCCCATATCTACGTGAAACATTAGAAATTGGAAAAGAGCTTAACAATATGTAATTAATCAATCAATAAAAGCAGCATTATTAAAAAAAAGATCAAGAATAGTTTGCCTTTGGTTTTGGGCTTAAGTACTAATAAGAACCAAAAGATCGTAACAAAACCTGTTGCAGAAAATTCTACACTGTTGGGTTGACAAAGCACGTACTACAGTCCTCTTGGCTCTTCAGGAGGTTTCTTATTAATGTCCTGAAGGCTTTTTGGACAAAATGCATGATGGACTTGAATACATGGAGAGAAAAAGCAGGCCTGCTACAACAAGGCGCACAGCAGCTTTTTAGTCATGTCCAGGTCTCACTGTTACAGCAGCACCAACAAGAAGACACTGAATTTAAGGCAGGTGACAGAGTTGTTTCTGAAATTCTACCTACCAGTAGACAGGATGAAACTGATCTGCTGGAGGAGGAATAAATACCAAACATGTTTCCACTTGCTTGCTGGTTCGTTTCTAATTGAGCAAGGGGGAATCATGTTTGGTACCTGAGGATTTGGATACTAGTCCTCCTCCATGACAAACATCTCAGAGGTTGCATGTTTTAGCAGCAGCAGCAGCACATCTCTGGCACCTACACTCAAGACCTTTTGGAGTTAACAGCCACCTTTTAATCATATTTCTGTTTAGGAATTTCCTATCTGCCTGTTTTCCAGATCTTTTAAGTATAAATATTATTCTAGCAATTGACAATAAAGATGCTATAATACATATCACTAGATGGACCAATGATACACGTGGTTTCAAATTCTGCATTGTGTCTTGTTCATGTTTTAAGGTAAAACTCACAAAGTAGCATTTCTTGTTATTAGTCATGCAAAGACCAGTCACGCTTGTAGCTGGTAACAATATAACTCTAATGAATGTGAATGGAAGTGCAGTAATTTCACGCCATGTTGAGTTTGTTCTCTCTTAACTCAGGGTAGCAGCTGCTTTGGTTCAGCACAAACAGTACCAGAGAAAAGAGATAAGTGCTGAAGCCTGTTACAGAGGAATGCTTTTATTTCTTTGTTGCTGAAAAGCTTGCTGGGCTGAGCTCTTCTGGTTCTGCAACACAGGGGTTATCCCATCTGTATTAGCTAATGAATCTCAGGCTGTACAGATAATGAACAGCTCTGAAGGCAGCTTCCGTGATCTCCAGTGGAAGCGACCCTGGTCAAAACGTCTGGCTTAATGACCAGTTACTTGTCAAACTAAACTTCACCAGAATTATTTAAATATTATGCACAGTGCACTTTTAATGCATACAGTACACATCCAATTTTTACAGCAACATATCTATTTGCATTGTCCTATCTAATAAAATGAAATTTTAAGTAACAACTGCTAACATTTTCATCTGATTAGTCTCAAACTATTAAACACTATAACCTATACTCATGTATACCCTTCAGAGAGCTGTATCACCACACAAAACTGACAGAAGACCTCAAAAGGTGTCCTTTTAATTGAATTATAGGTTAAATTTTAATTTAATCCCAATTCTAATAAAATATTAAACTAGAATAATAGGATTTAATTTTAGAATAGCAATGTGAAACATTTTCAGGCAAAGTCTGAAATTCAATACATTAAGTACTCCTCTCACACTGTCCAAAAGTATGGAAATGTCAAAATATAGAATAGCATTAAAGTCACTTGCACTCACTGATTTTCAATTGCACTGCCTCTGTAGCTGTGCCTGTGATGTTTTTTGAAGTAAGCCATAACAATTTTTTAAAGCAAGCGGTCTGAACTCATCACCTAAATCAAATGGCATCTACGTGTTGAAACCACAGCCAAATGCACACATTCTGCTTCTTCCAGTTGCTGGTGAGCTGCGTTACCAGCAGCAATGGAGGTGACACAGGTCAAGACTGTGAAAGTAATATAATCAAAGTTAAAAATCTGAATCCAAGACACAAATTCAGAGAAAGTCATCACTGGAGTTCCAACAGGCAAATGAAAAACCAAAAGTCTGAAGTGGAGATAATTGTAAAAAGCTACCTAAAATAGAATTTTTTGATGGATTTGAAACACTCGCTTTCTTCAGCTGTACTGCTACAAAATTATGCTAGTTGCATCAAACTCAAGGATCCAACAGTCAGCTTTTATAAAAACAAGTTCAGGTTGAAAGTAAATTTTAGGATGTGAATGTTAACCGTCTAGTTGAGCAAGTTTATATCTGCTCTGCAGAAAATCACGAGGCAGTTTACATTTGCCTAAATTAAAGTTCTCATAAATCAGTGTTAATTAGACATGAACAGTAACACAAATTACAAAAGTTTTTTTTTCTTCTTATTGGTATATGCCTTTGTCTAACATCCTTCCCAATTCATAAAGAAAAGAAAAAAAAGGAAAACCTCTTAAAATAAACATTATCTTAGAAAGATTATATGCATATGAAAGTAGTTGCTGAATGCCTAGAAATCTTTTCAATCACTACCCCCAAAATCATGAAATGGATATCCATCTTTTCCTCTCTGCGTGAAGGCAAGTACCTAAAACTTCCGAGTACTGATTCCCAAGCCTCTTCTGTTGCTGAGCCTCACTCAACCAAACTGACAGCTCTTTGTACCTCGAAATACCACAGCTCTTTAGTTTAGTATCCACAATGACACTTATCTAGGAATACTCAATTCTGTTAAGTCAGGACATAATCAGGCACTGATACCGGTGAACATCAGCGTCCTATTAATTCTTACACTTCTCCCATGGATGTAGCTGTCATGCAGCCTCATTAGTGAGTGTGAATGATTTCATAAAATGGTTGGTCTTCAATCAAATAATACAAAACTCTGATTTATGTTGGTAGTTACCACAGATATATTGACGCTCATTTTTACTAGTCCTGGGACCCGTTTTAAAAAACAAAAAGAGCTAAGTGTATTGCAGAACTGCTGAAGTTCATCACAGCTGTGTAAGCAAGGCCTGGTTTGTCTGCTGTTTTTTCAAATGCTTCCATACAATAAAAATTGGTTTAGATTAACAGTCTTTTCCTAGTGCTCCTGTTGTAGTCTCTGATAAAGGAATGAGGTAAATGGGGTTGCTGTGGCATATGCATTTAAGGCCAGTTTCTTTTTTCTTTTAAATAACCCACTTCTACAAACAAGTAATGATCACCTGCAATATCCAGCTTGAAGGCAATTCCTCTATTCACTCCCGCATAGCTGCAGCAATTTCACACTGCTCCTCACCTCCCTGACTTAGCTTGTGAGCTTTATACCACTCACTAGCAATTTCACTTCAAGGGGCAGCACAAAACTAACAATCAAAGTTGTGAATATCAGAAATGTCAGGACTGCATTCCAAAGAACAGAAAAAAAGAAAGGGAGGAAGGAAGGAAGGAAGGAAGGAAGGAAGGAAGGAAAAAAAAAGCCTGTCTGAAAAATTGTTATTTACAGCATCCAATAAAGATGCTGAAAATGTTGCTTTGTGTTTGTGTACAGCACCTACTTTGATACTAGTAAAATAATTATTTATAGCAATATGCTATCAGGTCACATATCCCCAAGAGAAACTAGAAAAGCACGAAAATCTCCTTGGAGCTAATTGAGAGAACAACTAGAAAGGCAGCTTTACTTACTGCTGTTCTCAGAAGAACACATTTCAATTCCCTCCTCTGCTTTGTTAGGATATTACACCCTAGGTGAATCTAGCAGTAAAGTGAACAGCAGGCAGGGAATCTATCCATCACTCAGCACAGAGTCAATGGGGCACTCTTTCAAGCTACTACTGAAGTCTGCAAAGGTTTCACTTATTAAGCATCAACTGTAGCTGGGGATAAAGAGATAAGAGACCAAGGTTTAAACCAAAAATAACTTTGCAAAAAATTATATATAGGTATGGGACAAAAAAAATAAGTTTATATATATAATTTGGAGGGGGGGAGCGGGAATATCAAGGATGATAGTTTAGCTCTAATCGTGCCTTTAAGAATTATGATTCCAGCTGTTACTGCAAGAAAACCCAATCATTTAGTATTCTTTATTATACTGTAGAAATCATGGCAAAAAGCTACTTTTAATACTATTAAACCAAGTCAAATACTTTGCTTTCACACCATTTACAAGTCTTTCAGTACAATTAACTTGTGCTCACACCAGCAGGCTGGTTACTGTTGGAGGAGTGGGCTGCCTGGCTATGTGTTCATTAACACAGCCGGCGTTACCACATCCTCCTCTTGCTTCTGGCCTCTTAACAGCACCCAGTTGTCCCCCCTTACCGCTCACACTTCACCTACACAACAACAGTAGAATATTAAGTTGTAGAAATTATCAAACAATCCATTTTGTAAAATTGGAAAAAAATCATTGGAAGATGCTTGCTCTGTTATCTCACCAGGTTTTTAGTACTTAACAGGAATATAAGAAAGGAAACATTCAGATTAATATCCACTTAAACTAATAGGCTGTATGATTCAACCACTTAAAAAATTGTGACCAACTGCAACTATTTGTTGTAGCCACATCACCTACTGGTATGGCTAACACCAAGATTACTATAGCCAAGATACTGCAGAAGGTTATTTCTCTGTTATTGATTCCTTAATGTACTTGACAACATGCTGTTATTTCGAACCATTTGTTTCCTTTGTAGCAGCAGTTTGGTCAGTTCTCCCTTTTTATAAACACAACAAAAATGATCCCTCTAGTCAAAAAGAAGGAAAAGAAATACAAACATGAAAGTAAAGAGATTAAGACACAGGTAAACAAGACAGTTTCTCTTATTTCAGACTTAGGCTCTTGTTAAAAAAAAGTAATCAAATACACAAATATTTGAATGCTTAGCATGAGACTGAAATATTCCTCTTGAATTATTGCCCATTATTTTCAGACACCAAAATTTTGCAAAATCCTTCATCAAATCCTTGATCAAGTTGGAAGTTAAACTTTCTGTACCTAACCAGAATGTATTACACATGTTCTGGACTAAAGGCTGCAAGCCATCTTGTTTAATTCTTCCATGTCTAGTTCTATATTCACTAATAAATCTAAGCCTGCCTATTGTACACCAACAATGACTACATTTTTTATTTTATCTTTTCTTTAGAAGATCGTAAAGTCTACCGGAATACTTGCACCTTCCTCTACAGCAGTGATTTGGTACTGTGTCACTAATGACCACGGTAACTTTACAAGTAATGTTTTTCACTGGAAAACCAGTACTCTTGTTTCATGCGAACAAACCAGCCTAAAGTAGACACGCTTTCAGGCATACCAGCCCTTGCTCTGCCTGCGTCTCCAAACCACCACAGATACACCAGTACTATCCCAAGCAAAAAGATTTTTAGCTTTTCAACAGACAAGTTAGATAAGGACAGACTTGTCCAAGCCATTTACTGACGCTGTGCTTCTTGTATAATGGCAAGCTGCTGTGAGAAGAGAGGGTCCTGCTCCCACCCACTGCTGGGTCTTGCCCTCCTATCGGCATTGGGGACCACTGAGAGCTGCCTCAGAGTGAGCCAGCGCTGCACAGGATCTGGTGCCGGCAAAGATAGCATCGAACATGCAGCAAGCGGAACAAAGTCACCCCAACACCACATGATCCCTGGACATGACAGAGGGGAAGCTGTGTGCACACAGGGCTGAGGCAAAGCACAAGACGGTGCGATTCTGGGGTAGCAGATCGCAATTACACCGATTAGGTACAGCAGGAAGGCAGGCCCTCGGCCACGCCGGGAGCTTACGGACAGCGCCAGAAGCGGGGACTGAATCGCCTGAACTGCAGCCGAGTGCCCTGTGTACAAGGGCCACTCTTCTATCCATCAGAAAACTTTTTTTTTTTTGCTGATTATAAAGAATATAAACATGTCTGTCTTATTATATTTAAGAACTACATAAAAAGTTTAAAAAAATACTCTGAAATAAAACATACCATGAAAAAAGATACTTTACAAAAACTGCAGCTTCTATTTACATTGCAGGCTAATCACTCCAGAAATAATACAATTTTAAAGAGTAATAGAACCACAGAAAGGATTAATGATACAATCCAGACCTCTAGTTAAAATGTTTTCAAAGACAATTCTTATCTCAAAGAATCCTTGCAGGCATTTAGCCTTTTCAATTACGCATTGTAAGTCTTCAGCAACTCTCTACGATGTTGATGGCAAATTTTCAAGGAGGAGACTATGCCAACAGTAATTTTTTCTCTCTCTGAATCCAGGTCAACACATACATATTGTTCTATAGTTTCAACTGGTAGAAAAAAAAGTTTGTGACTACTCCATGGCAATTATTACGCAGAAACAAAATAATGAAAGAATGTTCTCAGAGGCGGTGTGGGAAACTGCTGAGGGAGTTTGTTCTAGGAGGGAAGGGAGCCTTCCCTTATGTTTATAGAGAATACCTATAAATTTACATCAAGACTTATCAGAAGGGGGGTAGGACGACGACTTACTAGGATTACCTTCCAAGTTTTTCTTAATAGTCACTGATTTTTTTTCCGCAGTTGGTTGACTCTTAATCATGCAGACTTTTTCCAGAGAGACTTACTCTCAGATATGTAACAGGCCTGGTACCACAAGCATTTCAGCTGCTCACCCAAGCATATTTGATATACCACTTTTAAACAAATACGCAGCTCATATTCAAGGGCATGTGATACCCAATATAGCACTTTTTCAGTACATGGTGATCAATCACATCTCAGCATATCTCAAAATATATTTGAGCATGGGATGAAATAAAAAAAATCCTTTAGAAAAGTTCACAAACCCAAAAGATTCCCAAGATTGAAGTGAGAGGGCAGGGAGAGGGTGTGCAGTTATCAAATCACTTATCTGGGAAATGTTTGATTTGGTACGTAAATTTTACACACAGGTATAAGCCATCACATCCAGTACATATGTTCTCTGTAGAATTACTGACAGGCAATGAGCCATACCAGAACACAACAAAAAACGATTTACAACATTTAATGGACTATTAGGTAGCAGAGGGGAAAGGTGAGGCAAGAATGCACATAATGTGTGAAATCATTAAAAAAATAAAAACAATGTATGTATGTACATTTAACAATCGATTTCTTATTGAAGAATAAAAAGGAAATTATCCACATATACTGAGTTTGTAAGCAAAGTGAAGTAGCTGCTTTAACAATTTTACTATTACAAACACTCAAAATACAAGTGAGACAGGACAAAGGTGATGTTCTGGATGCCCCAGTGGCCTTGCCTAATACACAGAAGTATTTTCTCCTGTAATAGACTGAAGAGTTCATGTTCCAGACCGGTTCCTGCCCACCAGTGGTTGTGCTCACCAACGCATATAAAACACACTTTAAAGCTTTGTGACAATTCTTAATGGAAGTTAAATTATTCAAATGCTAAATCTTTTTGTCTATCTTTAGTAGCCTAAAAGTCAATTTTCCAATCTAAGACTCGAAATGTGGCATGCTTAACCTGGCTAATGGTTGTGGCTGGGCTCCCAGATCTGGCTCACCGTGTGGCCGTGCAAACAGCAGTGCTGGCACAACAAAGCAGAAAGCAGGAAAATAAGTAGCTGAGACAAAGGGGAAGACAGACAGACTGCTTTTTTAGTAACAATGACAGCTTTAAGCATGTGTCAAATATGATCTAAGTCAGTCACACTGGCTCTGCCTAGTCAATAAGGAGAGGGATAGGTGGGATTAATCCCTTTTAGAGTGCACTTCGAAAACACATAAATTGTTTCTCTAGAAATGCCTCACCCTACCAGTTAATTACAGAGAACAGCTTAAAACAAAGCCTCACTTGTAGATAACCGAAGATTGCTGAACTGAGGACCCTAATTTTTTAATTTTACATGAGCCTTTTCTCCTCGTCTGCCAAGTCTGAACTGAGAGTCAGCACTATATGTTACAAACCACATTAAGTCCTGTCTTACTAGCAGAGTGACTTAGGCTTCCCTTGCAGTGAGAAAGGGAGTGGTGGCTAATTGAGTGGTATCATTAGAAGGGAGTTAGGTTTTGTTTTTCTTGGATTTTTCACAACAAGAGAGTTCTAGCATACACATGCAATTAGCATGGTATTATAATGTGTTTTACCCTCTGGCTGTACACACATTGTTTAAGAGATGCAAAAGCTGATACCATCTTGTTTAAAGGAGATATTCATAATCATTTTAGCTGTAATTTTTAAAGGAAAAGCCACACAGGTAAGTTGAGAAGGAGGAAAATATTACAGCAGTGCAGTTTCTAGTCTTCACTTTACTGCAATGACCAGAGCTCTCTCTGGAAGGCTCTTAAACTTTCAGCATGATGCCCATCACCACTAAGAAAATATACGAATGGCAATCAACAGACTGGCCAGTCATAGCATTGTCAGTGCTGAAGCAGCAGCAGAAATTAAGAGAGGCACATCAGATCTGAGGCTGACTACTCACTGGAGTGAGCAAAGACACTGACAAAAGGTGGACTCATGCAGTGGCCAGAGACCCAAGTGTAGGGTTAAATTACATAATTTCTTATTATTCTACCTTCAAGATACATTAAATATCTGCTTATCCTAAGCAGCTAATCAGGGCCCACACAGCAGATACATGTAACACACACAAAAACACTTACAAAGTGCAACCACATATTTTCACCAGCAGTTCATGCACTCAGAAAGTTTCCACAAACTGTTTACGATCCTGCTGTAATTCATTGCCCACAAGGAGATCCCAGTAGCTGCAGTACAGAAGATTAACCCCTTTCTAACAGCCTGTAAGAATGCACTCAGTAAAAGTTGGTACTGATAGCAGAATTCTTAGCAGCCAAGCATGGAAAACTAAGAAAAAGGTTTCATTGTTAAAAGACATTATCAAACAGAACAGCTGTTATTTTTTGAGACATTTAAGAAACGGATGTGCTGTTAATGATTTTCAGGTCACTATGGCTCTGCAGCAGCCTCCAGCTGACAATACTTCAAAGATGCTAAAATGAAATATTAACAGTGAGTAAAAAAAATTCTTTGAGAGATATGCTATGATATGAAAGCAAACTGAAAAAGATAGCTGAGGAGCTACTACCGAGCAAAACTTTGATTTCACTTACATTTAACTTGGAGACATGGACATCTAACACCAGTCAGTGGGAAAGTAATAAGGAACTACACAGGCCATGCAGTGACAGAGCTCAACCGATCTACTGGAGGATGTACCAGCATCGCTACCACTGGAAGACATAACACCCACTGCCCTCTCTCAAATGTGTATTTCACACTTACAAAATAACCTTTGCAACATAAGGAAGCAGCTTGCTTTACAGCCTTTTTGGTAATGGCATGCTCTGCCTCTACAACTAAGTAAAAGTAATATACAGAATTAACTGTATGATATAAAACCTTTTTTTCTCAAAAACAGGGATGTAGTAAAGCAGCATACCTAACAGCCACCTCTTTGGGGTTTTTTGCTTGCTTGTTTGTTTGTTTGCTTTTTTGTTGTTTTTTTTTTCCTCCACTGAACTTCAGTGGTACTGTAAAGACTCACTGGAAATGGAGCCCAGATTGTGCTAGTCACAATTAAAATAAATAACAGTATGTATCTTGAAGGGACTAATCTAATTTAAAACAAGTCAGACTAAAAAGCAGAAGAAGCAGCAAAAGTATATGTTTACTCTATAGAGAAGTATTTACTATCAGTTATTCATTTACAGGTCAATGTTCACTGTAATAATTATAATTTGAGAGTCATACCATTTTTAAGTAGTACAGTATGTTACTGGAGGTGTTAAGAATGTCTCAGTTAACTTTCAGCTAATTAAATGAAGATATTAGAAGTTTAAAGAAAAAGAGGGTGAGATGTGCAGCAGTCTTCATAGGTAAACATAAAAAAAGTACGGAAAGAGGAAAAATATTTTGGAAGCTGTTACTTATTCAAGCTACTCAAGCAAAATCTGTGATGCAAACACTTTTCAAAAATCCATTTTCAATTCAATTCCCTTTTCAAGTAAATCAGAGTCCTGAATGTTTTAAGAGATTTCAGTGTTCCTCCTCTTCTCAGCTCACCTCTTACCTGCTCCTTACCTACAGTTAAGCCTGTCCAGTGCCTGGGGAAAATACCTCATTTAAAACTGAAGTGACACATTCTGACTAACACAGGAAGCCTGTGCTGTGTTTCAGTATGGATCAAGTAAAACAAAAGCTAGGCAAAGCTCTAGAAAAATTAAAATCATGCTAAGAACACCAACAGACTTAAAGCATCTCGCTGTCAACATAATCTAGTGAGGTCTGTATACTGTGGAAATGGGTTTCTCTCTGAAACCATTATTAATTGGCAACTGAAGGCAGGGTGCTACAGTCCAAATGCAGACTGCTCTCTAGGAGGAAGCAGTATCATGCTGGCTGTTCAATACTTGCAATTCAACTGTTTCTGTTAAGTCTTCAATAACAGCATCTGCTGAGTTTTATATAAATGGCACAGAGATAAAAGAGGTCGTTTATCTGGTTTTTGGGTATTTTTGGCCACTTCACAAGGTAATACAGGTCTGTATGCTAAATCTGTAGTGCTGGTTGGGAGTTCCCAGCACTTTCAGCAGCGCTGGGGGTGGTGAGGGCGGTACCAACAATTTTCCATCCAGATGTCCAGGTTCTTGCTCATTTTGTCACCTACCTAAAGTGCAAAGCATCCCATCAGGTTGCATTAAGACTAAAGAGTAGTACTCTGCCCAGAAGCAACAGACAGTTCATTGACAAACATTCGTCCCTGTTTTACCCATCTTTGGAGGTCAGCTTCAGTAGTTTTGCATCAGTTTCAGTGCTCATTCACGCAAGGGATCACTCGATATTAAATCGATGAGAAGTCCTTTGCAGACTGACATGGACTGATAGAACTTGGGTGAAGGTGTTCACAAACAAAAATAAAAGCTTCTTACACTTTTAAACATCTGGAACCTACAAAAATATATACCAGCTAAACATTTTCCTAAAATTGAGGCAAGTAAATTAGGTTTTACATCCAGGAATTTGCATTTGAACAATGCTTTGTGTGCATTTTAAAGATACCAAACAGAAAATAAGTTTCCTAAGATTATCAAAAAAGACAATTTAATTAACTTACTACCAATGTGCATTCTCAGCATTTAATTAAGTTTTCTCAACATACTCCACAGAATACCGTAAGGTAGTAAAAACATACTTAAAGGCACTCCAAAAAACCTGTGCTGTAAGTTACTCCAAATAGCCAAGTCTTTCAGATACATATTCTTGACAGGTGGACTTTTTTAGAGGTAGAGGATTCATTCAGGGAAAGAAAAGACTGAACACAAGCTAAGAGATTTAATGTATAACTTTTGGGTGAGCCTGAAGAAAACACCTAGATTTAACTGTCACTAAAAGGTATTTTATGTGAAAGGGTTAAGCAACTTCTTCTTCATACCACACTTCAAAGGTATGCTTTATTCACATCTTGCTCAGCTGCCAAATGCAGACCTCTCCAGAGCTCCTTTTTCAACCATAGATGTCCTAAAAAGCCTTTTAATGTTGCGTTCTAATCACACCCTCAAGCATGTGCGCCATTATCACTCATTCTTTAAAAATCAGAGCTAAAAGCAAAACTGATTACTGCAAGAAATCTGTCTCCTTGAACAAAAATTGATTCAGAATATCTTACTTAAAAGAAAGGATAGAAAATTAAAGGGATACTGTTATGGTTAATCTCTTTTAAAATGTTTAATTTGCCTTCCTTCATGGAAGCTTAAAACTGAAACTGCTTTCCAAATCAAATTTATTTCCTCATTTACACAAAATTTTCTGGCTATGCTTGAGACCTTTTATTTACTTCTCAACTGCCTATATGAACCACAGCTAGAGTAAGTTATTACACTATTTTGGACAATTATACGGATATGTTTTTTAATTCCATAAAAGCGATTTTTTTTTCAGTCCATGGCATAGTTCTGTGAGGTCTATGATGTTCATAAATAAATAACATGCCTATTAAGCATACAAATCTCCATGTATTTTTGTACTTATTCTTTTAAAATGTATACCACAGTTACATGAACTACTACATTCCTGGCCCAATTCACTGACCTCCATTCCCATTCCCACTAGCCAGTGAAGGAAAACCCAAATGAGAAACCTGCTTCTCCATGTCCAACAAGCCTCCAGGCTCTGGCACAGTTCCTAGAATATTTTTGCACCTCTGTAGCAAAGTAGGTTAATAAAGTCTCTGGTCATATCCTCTAGATGGATACCTAGTTTCCAGCAATAATTATCCCCAACATCTTAAGTTTCACTATCAGCTTTCCCTTGTACCTCTCATCCTCCCATAGCATCCTCTCCCTGGGGTAGAAGGACAGGGACAAAACAAAACAGGGAAAAAAAAAAAAAAAGTGACTAAACTTCTTTTTGCCTCATTACCCCAATGAAACTGCACAATAATCCCTGTGAAACAGCACTGCATCCTCATCTCAATTAAAATCTCAGTACTTCATCTTCCAGGTTAACTCTATTGTATTTCAGTCATTCATTTTTTTTTCACCACTATCATGTTTGGCTGTTTGCCAGCATATGAAAAACTCAGAAGAGTATTCAAACAAAGTCTGCAACAAATATTTGAAACACAGTCCTTCACTCCAAAGTAATTACACTCCAGTGTTCTCTGCTACCACCAAGGGAAATAATTGTATCTGCTAGTTAAGTATTAAGCCTCAGGACTTTGATACAGTCGTTGTATTAGGCTCACATTACCTTTTGATTTTAATAAGTACTGCTATTCATGTCCCCAAATCGGGTAGTAATGATAAATCTATGAACATTCATCAAGGTTTTTACCTGGAAGAGGCAAATCTTATTTACCAACCTTTCAAGTTTCAACTTATATCCTGCCTGTTCCTTATCACAATATAAATATTTATTACAATAACACAGAATACAGTATCACAACTCAGAATACTTTTTAGTTGCCATTCTCTCTTCCATTCCCTTTACCAGAAATTATTTTAACCAACTGTATTTTTATTTATCTATCTTGCACGGGAATGGGTATTAGAATCACGTAACTTTAAAATATTACTTAAAATTTACATTAGGCTTATAAGGTACTGTAATTCCCAACACCAACATTTAACAATGGCCAAAGTAAACACTAACCAGAGACATCTCACCTCCTCCTCTACTGAATAAACCAAAGCAAAGAGCTGAGAAACAAAACAAACAGCACACCTGACAAAAGTTCTTTTAGTGCTATCTCTTTCAGAGATAATACTGCTTTTTCTCACAACGGCAAGTCAAACTGAAGATAATCCTTTACATATTTTCACAAGAGTGGTACAGACCCCAACTACATTAATGGCAACTTCCCTGCCATCGCATACAAGGCAACCCTAAATCAGCTCCTCTGATGCTTCCTCCGTACATTTTACTCCTGTGTAAAGATTTCTGTGTGACCAATACTGCATAGTCATTCCTTCTTTGAATTACTGCACGAACAGAAGGGACGTATCAAAACACAACTGAATATGAAATTAATTCATATCCTGTACAATCCAAAAGTCCAGAGATGCTTTAGGGTTATGGGCTGGTTTTAAAATGTGAAAGTAGTGCTTTTTATTTTAGTATATGTTAATGAAGATTTAAGAAAGACCTATAACTTTGCAAAGAAGAAAAAAATCAGGCTTGTATTTATTAACAGAGTTTAAAGAGACATCAGTCTCCCATTACCATGGTCCAGTGAAGTGAATGATCCTCTGTCACATACCATCGTCTCACACTGCTGTAAAAATTTCACCTATTTCCTTGACAGTCTCGATCACATTGGAACCATAACCTCTCCTTTCCATTAGACTCAGAAGGCAACTTCAGAAATATTCAGATATTAGAGTGACAGACTAAAATAGACAGGTAAATAGTACATTTGAATTAACAGCCTGCCGAGAGTGATACAAGATGTTTTAAAATTCCTTCATGTCTGCAATGGGCAGAATGTGTAACCAATGCGATTCCTCATCTTGTTGAAAATTCTGAGAGATCATTTGGCTTACCACTCAAATGCCTGAAATACTGTATAATTTGCAATGTCTATAATGTCTATTTTCAAGTAAAAGAAGTCCTTGTGTGTGTGTGTGTGTGTGTGTATATCTAACGTATCTGCTTGGTGTTGAGCATTTGGCAGTCAGCACTGTTCTCGTCAACGTTCAAGTCCTTTCACGTTCACCTTCTACCTTTGTAACGCTTCCCAAGGCTTACCATCACCCCCTTTCTGACTGTGCCCAAGTATACGACCATTACTCAAACAAGTAATCAGGGTTTTCTGCAACGACGGGACAGCATCACTATGCCAGTATTATATCTAATGCTTATCTGAAGCAAAGCATACCTTTTCAGATGATTTGTTACAGCCAGTAAATGAACTTCCAGCTTCAGAACTGAGAATTTTTTCCATTGCAAGTCTATCTGAATGTTTAATAATTGCATAATAATACAGGAACAAAATTAATGATCAATGTAAAAACAGTCATGACTGATTTCTGCTGGTCTCTATTTCTGACTTTATTTTTGTTTCCTTTTCCAGAACAATACCTTCAGATTGAAGTAGAACTGAGTAATAAATTCATTATAATGATCAATAACTGAAACACCAATCAGTAATGCCATCAACCATACCAAACCTTCTGAGACTAAAATATAAGTGTACTTCAGGTATAAAATGAAAGATGTTGCTGCAGCTCTGTTGGCTGATGTGCAGTATATTTTCTATTGCTAAACAGAACACGTCACACATTTCTTTTACTGGCATTCACAAATAAAGGAGAGATCACTCAGAATGGTCTTGTTCCTTTAATTTCATCCTTTCATAATACTGATTACATTAGCTTTATGTCTTCCTTTGATACATTTGATCAGGGCCTGAAGGTGCGACACGCATACTGGCCACAATTAAAAATCCCTGGTTTAAGTTACAAAAGGTATCATAAGACAGAGTGGCAAAACTCAAAGGTTTATTGAAAGGCCTTGTCCCCTGTTCCTCTCCAAGTGTGGATGCTGGCAGGATGGCAACCCTACACACTGTTGAAAAGTTTAATTTTATATGTAATCTTAGATGACTCTTCAATATATTACAGGATCTTCAAGGGAAGTGTGTTTCTCCTCCCCCCCCAAAAAAACAACAACCAAAACCCACAAACAACAAAAAAAACCCCTCAACGACAACCTGAATTATTATAAACCAAACTAATCTACATCCTACACAGCAGCTGTTGTGGTTTCACAACTTTATCCAAAGAAACAAGAAAGTCCGACCTGCAGGGCTCTTGTCTAACCTGTTGGTTTCAAAGCCGTATTTAGTTTTATATGATCTCTGTGAACTGACCTGAAAATCCTAATATATATTTCTCCATTCTGAGTAGCCAAAAACCTTGTAATAACATAAATCACTACCACGGGTATAATTCCAGTCTTGGGACATTCTAAAGTAAAATACAGACTCCTCGAAGAAAACACAGAATTTCAAAGGGGAATTGAATTAATGTCTCTAAAACACTTTAAACCCAAAGTTTAAACAATAGTTCAGTATGAAATAAAAATTATTACAGAAGGATTCCCTTTACTGGGTCATATGATAGGTGACAAAATCTTCTTGGGAACAACTGTGGGCGTGATGATATATATACTTCTAATATTCAAATTACCAAACAACTGTCAGTTCTTAATGTTTCAGATGAGCAAACACTAGCACAAAAATGATAAGGTGACATGCCCAAGACAGAGATCAGAGAAAAAGCCACAAGCAGGCCAAGGCTGGTCCCGATTCTGTCAGCATTCACCTATTTTGCTTCAACTGCTTCAGAAAATAATAAACAATCCAAACCTAAAGAACATAAATGCTTTTCTCTTTCAGCAGGGGCAAAAGGAAAGCTGCAATTCAGATGGAGGGCTTGGGTAAGCATGTCAGTGCCCTCTCCTCAAAAGCACAGCAGAAGGCCTTAATCTTGACTTTTCATATATAATCAACGAGCAAATACACTCAGAAAAGCACTTTGATACCTTGAGCTATCTATAATAACTTTTTTAAAAAATGAATAAAAGGTGCCTTCCACTTTATAATTAAAAACTGCTTTTACTTAAGCTGTTAGGTAAAACCTTATTCACTTGAACTAAATCCAGTGGCCTGTGGTAAAATTGATAGCAATTTAAAAAAAATATTTTTGCCTATCACTATTGCTTTATGGCATTCTCTATGAGAATAGTTATGCATAAAGCCTGACAGCAGGCAGGATCTGTGCTAGTTGTTCTTTAGCCATTGACACAGAAGTATTCCGCAGAAGATGCACACTCCCTCCCAAGAAGCAGTATGGATCTATATGCAGAAGATAAACGTCTTTCTCTGTCGGACTATAAATGGCAACTTTTAATGGCTTTAATATTTAAACCTGAAAAGAATTCTAGCAGGTCTTAATTTCATATTCCTTTGTTCCAGTTCATGATCAGAATATTCACTTGTGAAGCAGCACTTGACAGAAGACTAACAATTGAGGACACTGTCACATGAATGCTACTTCAGGCGCAGCGGATGGGCTGCCACAAACGTGGCTGTGAAACTGCATCCTTAGTCAAACGCAGCTTCTACATTAAAACTGAGTCCTTCAAATCAGATATTTACTATACTTGTCAGCAAAGATGAGGCATATAAAAAAAATAATCTGAAAACATCGTGGACGGTAACAGTGAATTAATTTGCTCAATCCAAACCAGTGAAAGGAATAAGGGATGAGGAAGAGCAGTTTTGCCTATTTAAATTAACAGCAATTATCATGTGGGAGCTTCTCTCTCCAACAATTTGAATTTAGACATAAAAATAACGTAGACGCTAGTTATTACTCATTCTGTTTATTTCACTTTAAGAACTGGGTATTTATTGGATACAACTCCCCACTGCTTTTGTGTTTGGGTTTTTTTGTTTATTTTTTTTTCTCCCTTACATATGCTGAACTACAAGAAAACATAAACCATTAAACTCCATTGTCCTTTAACCATACATCGTGTTAACAAGATCCGTTTCCAGAATGATGACTTAGAGGACATGTGCCCTTAACAAAACTATTGGCAGTTCTTCATTTTCCAAGACGTCACTTTCAGCCTGTGTCTATTCTTGTTTGTTCTGGCTATGTCCTTGCAGTTGAAACAGGAATCATGACTTGAAAAACGCTAATTGAAGGGAAGATTCCTCAATTCTGTTAAAAAACCCCCAAAGAACGGCATCTCAATTTTTCTGGCATTGTTTTGACTGTCTTGATTAATATTTTTTTAAATGTACACAAAGAGTTAAGAGCTAGTTTGCAGATGCACCTTCCTAAATTGTTAGCCACAGCTCAAGCCAGATGCAGTAACTGTTGAAGTTAAGGCATGCTTGGACCCTAAATATTCTATACAGTCTGCATTTGTAACCTTGTGCAGTAATACATTATGCATATTAATTTTATGAGTATCATGTCTTTCCATGACCTGTTTGATCCGTGTCCCTTCAGTCAGTCAGAACAACAACAAAAAGAATAATTTTTGCTTCATCAACATACCCACAAGCTACAAATCAACATCAAGCAGGTCTTGTCTAGGGGATTTCAAAAGCACTTGGGGAGAACACAGGAGAGTCAGAAAGCACAAGGAGATTCAGAAAATTGTCTTCTTCATTTTAACTAAAAACACTAGCCTAGGAATTGATAAAATGAAGAAAGATGGATTGCAGACTGTGTGGAAATAACTGATATATTCTCTTCCTTCTTCCATAAAGTTTACCCGCAAGATATTCTCCCTCCAAATGAGAGATCTGAATTAAATAAGCCAACAAGAATTTACAGAAACATTCAAAGAAAAGTTATATTGCTATATGAGAACAACTTTTTTAACAATGCTTCTGTTCTGCTTACTGTGTAACCTCGGGGGGAGAAAAAGCTCTTATTTAGGGCTTTCAGATAGTTTGATATCGGTTGCCAACGCCCTTTAAAAATAGAAGGCAAGAGGAAGCCAAAAAGGTACACTGTTAAAAGACAGAAAGACATACACTTCTGTTCAGAAGTCAGTGTACTGTGGGCTTCCACTCCAGACAGAAGTGCCATACATAAACGAAAAGGGTTCCAAAATGGACTGTGACATAACTTTTCCTGTATTTTCTGTAATAAAACTTAACCTATTAATTAGGAACCAAAACAGTTAAAAGAAAAATGAAATGGTTTTCAGTGAAACAAAATCCACTGACCCAGACCACATGCTAGACTCCCTCCTTCCTCATCTACCACTAGATTGGCTTTCAAGTCTCATTTGCAGAGCTCAAGTGCTAGCACAGATCTTGGCAATTACTTCACATGAAGATAGCTCATTTCTGAAAATTGCTACTACCTCTATGAAATAAGTTTTTCTGTTCATAGAAAAATATTCAATTGCTACAAGAAATTATATTAAATAATAAAATGCATTATCTGAAATTAAAAACCCTATGCACGCTTTCAAGAGAGAAGGGAAACTCAGTAGCTTTTCAGAAAAAGACTAATAATGTAGATCAAAGCCAGAATAACTACTTGACCATCAGTTCAACACCATCCTCAGTTTTATTGCTCCCATTAAGCAAAGGCTCTATTCTGACACTACATTTAGCTTACAAAATTAAGAAAACTATAAGAGCACCGCCTGGTGGTACCAGAATAATGAAGAAAAATATTGCCATGAAACCAGGAATAGGTTTAGGCTTAAAATTTGGAATAGCACCATTACAAAACGACAAAGAAACTAAAACACCAGTGTCTCTGGTGAGCAACTTTTTTTTCACCTATAAATTGTATCTGCATATGAAAGAGAACGAGGGAAAGAAAATCCTTTCCTAGAGTTCAAAGATTCCTACATTTCCCAGTATATTTTACTTTTCCACAAAATTTCCTGCAAGAGGTCTTGAACAGAAAGCTCTGAATTTATTGTTTTCAAATTACACATAAATACCATCATACCACGTTCTAAGAAAATTAAAGAAATAACAGAAGAAAATTTACCTATGTACATATTCTTTAAAATTATTCTTCTATATTCTGGTGTTATACTCAACATCATAAAGAGCAGAAATATTCTACTCACACACATATGCTTCCAAGCTTTTATAGAAAAACAGCACATCAGGAAATTAAAGAATGTACTAGTAGGACACACTGATTCCGTTACAGTCCTCATGATTAAAGCTCAAATTCTTACTAAGCACTTTTAAACTCTGTATATGGCCATGTTCCAAAGTCAGCCATAGCCACGGAAGTTATTTAATATCAAGGCTGACATAAGTCTACCTTCCTTTATCCATCACTCTCACATAACAAAAGAAGACACAACCTTAAATACTAAATAAAGTCCAGATCGCTCTGGTGTTTTGGTGTATTGAATAGCAATGCATTTTGGTAAAAGGCTGTACTCACTAATGCAGTTTGTCTGGTCTCCTGTTCCCTCTGCTGTGAAGTTGTATGCACTTGTGCACTCCAAGTCTGTACTGCTACCACACTGTATGCACTCACACATTACACACCTGAGTTCAGTTGAATACAACTGCAATTTTTTTCCATGATTATTGAAACTCCCAGTAGACATTCTGTAGCAAAATTACGGAAGTCTGAAACCTAGAAAAATGCGTTGACAATTTCACTGATCAAGGCTCTTTCTGTACTATAACAAGATATAGCAAAATATAACTAAGGATTGCCAAATGTTTCTGTAGAGCAGATGACTTTGCTCTTTTCTAGGTTACTCCTACAATGCACTACGGATGGAGCTCTAGTGATTTCCACAGGCAAACAGTATCTATTTTCTACAATTTAGCCCTTGTATGGAAACTCTATTGTCTTCATTTAAATATGCTGTTGATAAACTGCACTTCATACAAAGTACCACAGACAATACTGGAAAATAAGAAAATGGGGTGGAAGTGATGAAAAGGACAGTCAGAACACAGTGGGGAAAAAAAGGCATAGAAAATGTGTTACCTATGTTATTCCTTTAAAAAGCATGGCTTACTGCTACAACAACATTAATTTTTATAACCCCTCTGTACTTAGACAGCAGATAATTGCTATGGTTGGTACCACCTTTAGCTACTGCCCCATTCACTACCCATCCCATCTACTACCACTTACATTCACTTTTTCCTTGCTACTGCTTATTACGGTCAAATACTATTATCAATAAATAAATGCATTAACCACATAAACCTCTATCCTTTACATACCTATTTGTACTGCCTGTCATAAGCCACTTTCATTCAAGCACATACTACCTCACTCAGGGGTCTACTTTTACAAAATTGGATGTAATAGTTAGTTTGACTCACAATAAAGCAGAGCTTAGAGCATCTAGTGTGGTGTATTTTCAAATTGTAACACCAGGGCTTTATACATTCTAACTGCACTTAACTGTTTGTAGAACAGCTGAACACATCCACATTACACAACTTCGAGAGCAATAAAGCTTCTTCCTGTGTTTGAAAACCAACCTGCACTATTCCAACCCTGACAAGGTAACTGTCATCTTTGACAAATGTCATCAGTGAGATGCAAGAGACAGTTCTGGCCCAGCCGGTGGGTATTCCACATGCAGCAGGGATTCTCCCATTTCCTCCATCCCACATTTCCAGTTAGCCCATCCTCATCCTTCTCCTCCTAGAAGCTCGCGCTCTACAGCTCCACAGGCTTCTGCCCCCATACACTCCAGCACACACATCGCCGCAGTTATTTCCGTAACTGGTAACATGGGAGCAGATCTATACAACTCCAAACTCAACAGTTTACACCAGTGCTCGTAAGCCTGTTCACTAGTGTAATCAAGACTAAAGCTGCATCACCTAAAATCATCATTTATTACTTTAAGGATTCCCCAACTTTACAGGTAATATAGGACAGGCTCAAACTGGCATAAATCCAAGCTACAGCTTGGATACTGAGACTGTATTCTGTTTACAGAAAAGGATCATATCATTGTAAATACCTGGTACTAAGCAACAGAGAACATAGTCATTGATCACAGCCATTAAATAATCTATTACAGAAATTTAAAATGGACACCAGCTATTAAGTACCAGGCATACTACATACTTGTATTTCAGAAACAAAATCCAAATATTTTCAGATAATTACTCTCATAATAATATTTATAATGTAATCTTTAATCAAGTGCTTACTCTTAGATTCTAAAGGTTACAGAGGAAATTGCAGTTACTGAGCCAAGCTTCTTCTTATTGAATTCTTTTGACCAGAAATAAATGGTTTTTCAGTAAACCCTAGAAACTGTTCTGAGGACAAATCCTACTTTCTACATTACTTCTCATATTCCAGAAGGATTTTAAAATCTAAATTGCCACTGTATCATCTTATCCTCTGCTCCAAGGTCTTTCATTTTTCAACAGTTCAACAAAGTAGCTAGCTCTATTCTTGGGAAGCCTCCAGAGTTAGGAAATAAGAAATCAGACTAACAGAAATCTGAACACAGCAAAGGTATAACCGACAAAGGCATATAAAAAAAATATTAACTCATTCTTTGTCTCCGTTGAAATTCTATTTGGATCAGTTGGAACAGTCCTATAACATATCCTTGCTATGTAACATATCCTTGCAAGTAACTGACATTGCTTCAGCAGACCTTACAGTGAGTGCTGTATGGGAACACAAGCATTACCAAGCAATTGTGAACACGGGGAATGGTTGTAGGGGTGGCCACCACACAGTCAGCGTGGAGAACACTTGTTAGACCAAGCAGAATACAGATGTAAACTGATGAAATGTTGCAACCCAGCTGTACACTCCACCCAACTAAATTATCCCTGGGTCATGCAAGCAGACTGTAGCATTCCCTATGTGCCTTTTCAATCTTTCAAAAATAGAGGAAAGTTTTTTACATTCTGTGTAAAAAGAGGACTCAACTGCTCCACCGCAACTTTTCTTATTAAGAAACCAAAGACACCCTGCGCTTAAGTAACCAAAACTTCCACATAAAAAAACTTGGGAGGTAGGTCTCATTGGTACACAAAATTTAGTAGTAAAGGTACTGCTTGGTATTTGCTTACAAACAACTCAGGCAAACAGGACTTCAAAAGCTAACCCTCAAATACAGAACACATGGGTCTACTTACTTACAGGTGCCTACAGAAATAGTTTTAACCGAAAACACAGTATTATTCTCCTAAACATCTCCCTCCATCGTAAAGCTTATTAATCTATGTGCAGTTCTGCAGACTGTCAGCTTCTCAATTTTCTTGTTTTCTAACACTTAAATTAGAATTATTTTTTAAAATGGCATATTAAAAAATTCCACAAACATTACCACTTATATTAACAAATTATTATTCTTTTTAATATACACAAATTTAATTGAGCTCTACACAACTTTAAGCTAGCTTTTCTCATATGAAAAGCTGAATGTTATGTATTTCCAGACTAGAAGGCAGAACTTTCCAGAGGATTAAAGATACATGAGACCCAGATACAACTATTACAAGTCATCAAAAAACACTTCAAACATATCCCAAAGGCTTCCTTCTACTTTACCTCCCCACAGCTATTTTCACTCTCAATCCCATTTTCCCCCCAAGAAATCAAGCAGCCTCATACAACACACACACTTGTTACTTGCCTTTATTTACTACTCTTACTTGATCACATACAATTGGTAGGAATGCTTACACCTTCACCCATTTATAAACACTAAAGGCACTTGTGTTTGTGGATTAGTGAAATCAACAATTTAAACACTCTATTAAAAAAAGGTGAAAGAGCATGTGGGGGAGAAAGGGAGAGAAGAATATCTGAAACATGCCTTCTGAAAAATCAGTATTAGGTTGTAGTTCAGTCACAAGCTGTTCTGCTGTAACATTTGCAGAATTCAGAGGAAAGAGAAAACACCGAATGCTACCATGATCTAACTGTATTATCAGCATAGTGGCATGTGGATACAAACAACATCAAGATTTGCAGGTGCTGCAAAAACTACATGCATTTCAAGTGACCTGTGAAATGCTGACCTTGGCATAATTTACAGTGAACCGATTTATCCAAAATGGTCCTCACCCAACTTTGAGAAAAAAACAGGTTATCCACATTCCTTCTTTCTTGCATCATCTTACAAGACAATAATGAACAATCTAGTATATTACTTGGATAGCATTTCACCTAATTCCCAACGTCTAATTTAAATGCAAGGATTATTATATCCATTTCATTTAATTCGGCACATTTGGGGACTAGTCATTTAAATGTTAACAGAATTTTTCTTTTCATGAAATTAAAAAAAAAAAAAACAACAACCCAACTTAAACATAAAAGCTTTACAAAATTTCCCATATAAAAAAACTGGAAAAGGTCATTGTTCTACTATATTTCTTCACAAATAGAGTCAGAATCCAATTTAGATAAAGCAATTCTTTAAAAAATACTGACATAGTGATTAAAGATAATCACCTGCAGATCCTTAAATTGTGATGGTAAGTGTGGAACACAATACACACTCTGCTCTGTAATGTGCCCATTGCCAGTATTGCCTCTTTTGCCTTAGGCATCCTCTTGGTTTCCTCCAAGAAATAACTGAATAAAAACAACTTAGTCTCTTTCTGAGGAAATCACTGCCTATCTGCATCAGACGCCCCAGACAACAGAAAAACTCACTGAAGTATAACACAAAAAGTGGAAAACTGTTGTGGTTTAACCCCAGCCAGCAGCTCAGCCCCAGCAGCTGCTCACTCGCTCTCCCCGGGTGGAATGGGGGAGAGAATTGGAAGAGTAAAAGTGAGAAAACTTTTGGGTTGAGATAAAGACAGTGTAACAGGTAAGGCAAAAGCTGTGTGGCAAGCAAAGCAAAATAAGGAATTAATTCACTGCTTCCCATCGCAGGCAGGTGCTCAGCCATCTCTGGGAACACAGGGCTCCAGCACGTGGAACAGGGACTTGGGAAGACAAAGAACCATCACCCCGAATGTCTCCCCTTTCCTCCTTCTTCCCCTAGCTTTATATGCCAAGGGATCCCCTTGTTTCCCCTCCCAACTCCTTGTGCACCCAAGCCTACTCACTGGTAGGGTGGTGTGAGAAGCAGAAAAGGCCTTGACTCTGAGTAAGCACTGCTCAGCAAGAACAAACCATCTCTGTTCAGATCACCACTGTTTTCAGCACAAATCCAAAACATAGCCCATGCTAGTTACTATGCAGAAAATTGACTCCATCCCAGCCAAAACCAGCACAAACCCCCAAAAAGCCAGTATTCAATGCAGTGCTCCTGTCTGGACTGGTTCTGTCCAGCATCCACAGCCTGTTCGAGACAGGCAGCTAGTAGTAAAGAGACCCTACCCTCTGCTTGCTACTAGTAGTAAAGAGCTGAACAATGAAAGGTGACATTATTTTTAAAAATGTCATCCATAAGAAGTCAGGCAATTACAATGACATTTATATCACAGCTTCTAATGGAAAGTGTTTGCATACTGGAATTAGAATGAACTAAACAATGGTAATCTTTTCTAACTGGAAATTTCTGTTCACTTTTTTCTGTTACAGTCTATGTAGATAAAGCAGATGCATCATTTGAATGGAAAAGCTTCATATTTGAGGTAAATATGAGTGAAGATCATCAGCAACGCTAAACACAACAGTCAATACAGACAGCCCAGTCTTCCAAATATTCTGGAAGGAATTTTTAAAAAAAAAACTATTTCCAACCATTTTATTTATTAATTTTAAACACTTCTATTGCCCATTACTAAAAGCAAATTTAACTACACCAAAAATCAACATATCATCTTGTCGATTTTTTCCACTCTTAAGAAAAACCTTGATTTATATTCGTGATTTGTACTGTTGTTGCATCTTAGCCAGCTGTAGCACCAGCACTTTAAAAGGCTCTTTGGATTTGTCTTGGATTTGCTTAGTTTGAATGTTTTTGTAGGGATCGTCTCTCTGGATAACATTATTGGTGTGGATTATTCCTTCCAGAGCCTCTTTATCCAATTCTGGTGGATATTCTGTTCACCTACCAGAGATGCCACTTCCCGTTTGCAGCTCTCCACTTACAGTCTCATTCACAATGAGAGCACCAGGACAAACTTTATAGGGTCCTTTTGTATTTTTTTGATCGGTAACAAAAAAGTAATTTTAGACTAATACAAAATGTCAGATTAAATAGTTTAAATCAAACTGCCCATCTAAATGCTAATTAACATGGGACATTTTCCTCACATTCAAGTACTGCCTTCCACTAACAGCTGAGTTTTGAGGGAATGGAAAAAGATCATGATACAAACAGCTTTAGCTTAGAAAAAAATAATCTCTTACACCAAAAGTGATAAAGGATTTCTTAAAATAAATTTTCATAATTCAGTTTTTTCTAAACTTTTCATGCTTACCAGACTGGACTTTTGCATTATTATTTGCATTAACTATGCAAAACATGATCATAGTTCGCAGCAATATCAGACATCAGAAAGGGAATTTATCCTGCCATTATTCATATTTTTTGAGGCTGTAACATCCTTTTATTTTTTTTTCCTAATATACATTCGAGCAATTTTGTCCAAAAAAAATTATCTATATTGCATAGTTGCTCAGCATGACAAGTTCCTTTAAAGTAACAGGAGATTATCGGTTTATCCTGGAAACATCTTTCCTGCTGCTGTGCTTAGTATCAGTATAGTGATAAAACCCTCTCAAAATAGTTCTAGGGTCCAGGAAACAATCAATTGCACAGAAAATTCTTTCAATTTTTACTTAGCAATGACTTTAGTGATTTCAGGCCTTTGAAGGCCAGGAACAAACAGCAGATTTAGGCTAAATTATTTCTGCCTTTAAAAGTTACAGCAGCCTGTACATAATGTCCTATCTCAACGTTAACAGCCCAATTATTTGAAATGTTATACTGCTGTTTGACTTTCTGAATAAAAAGTATTAGAAGCAAATACATGAAAAAACACTGTGATTTCAAATAAGTGTAAACCAGGGCTTTAAAAAAAAATAATTCATATACTTTTTTTCTATTGTCATTTGTAACAGATTTCCCACAGAGATGCCTTTTAACATGGTTTTGATGATAATAAAACAGATTGCTTGATTTCACAATCTTTGATGAATGACAATAACTTTCCAAAATTAGACACATATAAAACAAATACAATCCCCACACACCTTACAGAGTCATAGCTTCTTATCCTGCTGGAGTTGATACAACCCAGCCAACAAGACAGTTTCATAAAATTTCAGCAGCAGTGTTAACAGCTTGAAACAGCAACAAAAGTAACCATTCCCTGTCTACCTCCACAGAAGTTGCAGTCCCTCTACACTGGTATAGGAATCCTGCATGAAAACAGCATGAGCACTTCTTGCAGAGGTATTAAGGCTATACCCCTCGCTCCAAAACCTATGAGCCTCAGCATGTTCAACAGATTATTATTATTATTATTATTATTATTATTAATCCCACCAGATGGCAGCAGCATGTTTCCCCAGCAAAACAGGGAGCACTTCTGCAAAGGACAGCTCCTTATGCTTAGAATATACACAAGCCTTCCAAAAATCCAAAACACCATCTGAAACATGGGACACAGTTTGTCGCCGAAACTAAAATCTGGATTTTTTTCAACGCGTTAACAGCAAATACTTAAAAAGCAAATTAGGTATGCAACTTGGCCCATGGCAATTTGCCAAATCTGCAGACCCTGGGAGAAGGTACCTGCACATCCCTTCCTGCTTCAGCAACTCCCCCTGCCCCTTTTTGTCACAGTTCAGAAACATCGAGCTCTGGCACTGCATTAATATTCACATATTTACTCTATGTTAAAGCACAATGAAAATGGATAAATATAGCAATTTAATGCTGGTTGTTCAAGAGATTCTTTTCTACTTTGCCAGCCTGAGTTAAGTTCACTTTAAAATCTATGTGTCAAGGACAGTTGATTTAAAACGTAATGGTGACTAGACGAGCAAGGATGCAGTTTGTGTACACAAATTCTAGTGGCAGCAATACAAACCTGCATGAGTTAATAATGAAAATGCTGAAGCATGATGCTTTGGCTCTTGATGAGTGAAAAACTCCAGCAGCACATTAGCTACCTCAAAACATCATAAAGTACCAGACAAATGAACTAATGACAAATGCTAATTCAACTGCCAAGTCAAAATCTTTGTCAGTAAGCTAACAGGAAACTCAATACCACACACTCCTGATTACTTATTTGACAAGCTAAACTCAACTGCAGGGTAAGTTGTATCTTTCTAGACAATGCAATGACATATCTGAGTAGCAAGATGAAAGACTCACTTCTTCAAATACTCAAACTGTAGCATAACATCTATTTCCCTCAGAAGTACAGATAGGAACTTTTCAGTTATCTGTTAGTGCCAATACATGCTCAGAAAGAGAAACAGATAAGCAACAGAAGCCTTATTCAAAATTAGCTTAGGCCTTATGTTGCTGAAAACTGTGTTACGCATGCATCAAAGTATATGTTTTTCATGTCTAAGGCAACTTAACCTGCAAATATCCAAAGCAACGTTTACGTTCAGTTGCATTATCTCACATGGCTAAAATTAAATTACATGGGCATTCTTTCACGTTTTGAATGAAACCTAAAATTCAGTTTAATTATTGCTTACAGAGTCTTAAATTCAGTCTGCATTCACTTGCAGAGGTTAATATGAAACGCCAAAAGCCTAACAGTGACCACTGAATTTAAATATATGTAAGCAAAGAGGAACTAATTTCAACCAATTACATTCTCAGTCTGTGTAGCCTGACGGCTTTACCTGAGGAGATCTGACCTCCAAGCTTCTGCTTTAAACACCCTCCCTCTATTTTTTTCCCCTTTCTTTTCCTTTTTTTTAAGCTGTTGTTACCTTGAAGTAAAAGCTGGAGTTACAATTTTGCAAGCATTGATCCCACCAGTGGCAATTCCTACTCGGGTGGACACGTTGCACAGTCAGGGGTGCCAGGAAGGGTGGACACTTTTGGCCCCATTCTGTCAGTCAAGAGCAGACCTTTCTTCTTCCTACACCTCTTTTTTTTCCCCTCAGTGCTCTTAATGATATTATATTTAAATATGCAAGGTTGACCTTTTATTCTACTGAATATTACGAAAGCAGATCTCCCTCTGTACCCTATTTTGTGGCAAAGAGAACCAAGAAAATAAAGACCTAGTGTATATATATATATACATATACAGGTAAACAAAATGCGTGTACCAAGCAATAACAAGGTCTGATCTTACATAACAATCTAAATTTAAGCAAGCCTGTAACAATTAAGTTAAAAAAACTCCACACTTATCCAAAAAATATATGAACAGATGGAAACACCCTTAGATATTTTTTTTTTACAGCAGATATCTTGTCAGTTTCCATTCTTTTAAATCAACTTTTTAATACCGTACCATAGCAAGAAGACAGCAATGCTAACTGTACAACAGCACCCCTCCAACTTTGTAAACTTAGCATTTAAATTAACTCCCTAGGCCTTCTGAGTTAAGGGACACAGGGTCAGCTGTAACATCAGCCTAAGCCTAGTTTGTGCAGCTTGCTCGGCCTTCTTAGAAAACATGATTTTATGGCAAGCACTGCTCTGGTTCTGAGTGACCAACTTCAAGGGTCGGTACAATGGAGTAACATGTCTTCCTCTTCTGAGGCCTGTCCTGCAAAAGCACTTTGCCACCGTATGCTGGTACAGGCTACAATCCCGGGCACAAAGTAATCCTATCTCAGTAAAAGTAAAGTGCAGACAGTAGCTAAAGCAAAACCCCTTAAGCACCACAGAAAGTCTTGTCGGCTGAATGCTGTGGAAAGTTCTGCAGGGACACGATGCAGCCGCACGCTTCAAACTTTGTGCTACAGGAAGTGTGCTGGCTGCCACACGCCTGCCCTCAAACACAGCGCCGAGGCAGCTCTCCTGTTTCTAAGGGACATTTCAGAATACGGTAAACTGACAACCATTTCTTAAAAGAAAAAGGAGAAAAGAAAAAAATCATGCCAGTTTTGCTTCAGTGATCCTGAAGGGCAATAATCACGTACGTTCTGTTAAGGTGATCACAAAATACATTAGAAGAGATTACACTCCGCTGACAGAATCCTCTGAAATAGCAGCTGGGGGAATAAAAGGACTGTAGGCAGTACTACAGTGAGACAGAAAATCCCATTTACATTTATGAGAGGAGAGCAAAGTTCAGATACTCTGTTTCAGGTAGCATATAGCATACTACCGCAGGTCAAACAGTCTCCTAGACAAAGATCTTGACAGGTGACTGAAGAAGGAAGACATTTTCATACGTTTTTAATTTCTAACTCTCAAGTCAGGTCAAAACATATATTCTAATGCTTATTTGTTAACCTGAAATTTTAGGAAGTACAGCTTAGCTACACTGAATACATATTCTATAGCAAGTATATAAACATGTTGCATTTGTCTCAGAAGAGAATGACGTTGTGGCCTGTCAGTCAGAGGTTGCTCTTCACCACTCTAAACCTCGTTCTGCCAACAAAAACAAGTGAAGCCAACTTTCTAAGAACAGAGGAGAACCAGTAAAAAAGAAAATAAAAAATCATAGTAAGCAGCTTTCTTGCATTCTGATTTAAATGACAAAACCAAGAATGAATTATGATCTGGTAAAAAAATGAAAAGGAAAAATCGGTTCAGTTGGGTTTTTTTTCTTTACTCACCAGACAACACCAAAGGCTCCATATCCAATAGGTCTGTCCGGCTCAATATCCAGTTGCTGTTGTGGATGTTGTGAGTGCTGATGATGGTGCGCTTTAACTGCAGCAGCTGCTGCAGCTTGTACCTGAGCTGGGGCTGCTGCAGCTGGTCCAGGGGCCTGACCCGGTGCCGGTGATGGGAAATATGGCTGCTGCTGCCCTGGGTTTAACATTGCTGCGGCCGCGGCCGCAGCTGCCGCGGCCGCAGCTGCCGAAGAGGCATGCTGCTGTACGGGATGTACCGCAGCTGCAGAGCCTGGATGCAAGTGATGTTGAGGGTGGTGGTGGTGATGGAGGTGAGGAGGAGGGAGGTGAGGAAGGTGGTGGTGATGGTGGTGGTGGTGACCTGCTGCTGCTGCAGACGTACCGCCATTGTAAGCCGCCATCATTTTTGCGTTGGCTGTTGTGCCACAAAGAGACATTCAAAAAAATGCCCTTTGATTGGATAACAACTGGGTCAAGCTGTCATTTGGCCATAAAAATGAAATCTGCTACACTTTAAAAGAAGTTGGGTTTCATCATACACGGCCCACCTTTAAAAACATTGAGCTCAACTGGCCTTATCTCTTCGCGGAGCCAAACAATTTGGAGAATCTCTTCATGTGTGCGTGAGCCAGAGTGCACGAACCCTCTTCCCCCAAGAGTCCAGCTGTGGGTGGCTACTGAAACTCCATCCTTGGGCAACTGGGTTGGGTTTTGTTTGAGTTTTTTTTCCTTCACTTTGTTGTTGTTGTTGTTGTTATAAAAAAGAAATACGGTGATCAATCCCCCTCCCCTCCAGAAGGAGGGTCTGGAGTCTCTCCCCTGGAACACCCTGAGAGGACTGGCACGTCTACCCCTTCCATTCCCACATCCTCTCCATTTATCCCCTCAAACCTCCCTGAGCGCCCGGGCACCTCCTACATAGCTCCCTCCTGTCAGACACCTGCTCCCTCAAATATCGCCAAAAAAAGAAACCACCAAAAAACTTGTGGAGTTTGCAACTTTTCCTGGAAGGCCTGAAACACACACAAGCACCCAGAGAAAGTGAGGAGGGACGGAGGAGTGAGGGGAGGCGGGCGCGGGCAAGGCGGGGGAGGGCAAAAGGGGGTGAGGGGAGATAAAAATGGGCGAGGAGGGGAGCGGGCCGGGGCGGGGGGCCGGGGGCGCGGGAGCGGCGGGGGTCGAGGGGGGCGGAATGGGAGCGGGGAGTGACAAATGAATGACAGGGCAGAGCGCGGGGCCGGGGATAAAGAGGGGCGAGGGGGAGGATGCGGCGGGGGCGGCGGCGGCGCGCTGACAGCCTGCCCCAGCGCTGGCGGCGGGCAGCGCCTCAGCGGGGGCGCCGGCGGCTGCAGCCCCCCCTGCGGCGGGGCGGGGAAGGACCGGGGCCGGGTGGGGGGAGGGGGTGTCCGCTGCGTGCGTGCGGCAGGCAGAGGTGGGGGGCGGCGGGCTCTCAGGCCCCCGCCGCGCAGCGCCGCTCCGCCCCCCGGCCGCCGCCGCCTCGGCCGCCCGACCCGCCGCCGCCGCCGCCACTCACCTCCTCACGGAGCCCCAGCGCGGAGCGCACAGCGGGCACGCGCACCCGGCCTGCCCTCCCCCCGCCGGCCCCCCCCGCCCCCATGCGGGGCGCGCGCCCGACACCCGCCCGCAGCCAATCGGACCCGGCCCACCAGGCTCCGCGAGAGCCGCCCCCACCCAATCACCGAGCGGGACCCAGCTCGGCCGGCCCATAGGACTCGGCCGCTGCAGAGACTCCCTGACTCAGTCCCGCCCCCTTGACCCCCGCCGCCCAATCACCGCGCGCCTCCGCGCCCAGAGCTAGCGAGACCCCGCGAGATTCCCTCACCTCACACAACCCTCACCTCGGGTGGCCCCGCCTTCTTCACCTTTCTTGCCAATCACGCGGCGCCGCTCCAGCCTTCTGGCCAATTGACTCTTTTTCTCGGCCGAGTCCCGCCCCCGAGGCCCGCCTTTTGCCCAATCGCGGCCCCCTATCCGATCCAATTAGCCAATGAGGAGAAACGAAAGCCCGAAAAGGGGTTACTGGGCCAATAGTACTCGGAAGCGAAGCGGCGGCCTGATTGACAGCTTCGCTCACGAGTGATCAGCGGCGATGGGCGTTAAAGGAGCCGTGATTCCTCCAGTCGCAGTACGAGGCGCTGGAGAAGGAAGTCGCTGGTGCGCCCGTCCGCATGTGGGCAGCTAGCCAATGGGAGGCGGGGAGCCGGCTGATGAGCGGCGGGAGGGGCCAATGGCGCTCCCGGGGCGGGGTGAGCTGAGGACGCGGCGGGGCGCGGAGGTCACCGTGGCCGCTGAGGGGAGGTGGCGGGAAGGGAAGCGGGAGCTGCGCTGAAAGTCGGGCCCTTGTACCCCTCTGCTGGCGGGGTTCTCTTGGAGCCCTCTGGCCGGCCGGCCCCGGGGCGGCGGTGGAGCCCTCGGGGCTGCGCTGTCTGTGGGGAGAGCGCGCGCCCCTCGCGTGGCCAAGCGCGGGAAGAGGAGCGCGGTTTCCTGAGGTAGATGTTTTTGCCTCGGCCCCGCGCTCCAGAGGAAGGTGATTACTAAAGCCGTCTTCCGCAAAAGGCGCTTGCCTAACATGCTTTAAAGGCGAGGGCTGGCCTCGAAATGTATGTGGGGCTTTTATTGGGTTTTTTGGGAGGTGATGGTGGTTTGGGGAGTTTTTCTGGTCGTCGCCGTCGCCCCCCTGCCACTTCAATTTGAAGGCTTTACATTAAAGTTAAGCAGCCTGATGCTAGAGAAAGTGCAGAGCGCTGGCCCTGAGGGCCCGAGCCCAGCCTGTGGCTCCAGCGGCAGGTGGGACACCCCGTGTCACACTGGAGGGTGAGCTTCCGACCTCCCTTAGGTCAGGAGGGGGGAAAAAACCTAATCAAGAAGTTTTTAGATCTTTTCAGCACACTATACACAGTTACATACAGTTAGTAGCACATACTATAGCCGGTTCTGCTGTAAGTCAGTTTTCCTGAGGCTTGCTGCAGGATGCTCATTAACACCCTCAGAAGTTACATTTCAAATGCAAAGTATGCATTAGCCAAGGACCGAAATATTTTTTGCTGTTTGCTGTTCTAATTCACTTACACCATTAATCTGCACGCTTGGGGAATGCAGTGTGAGTCTTTAAAGCATAAGTGTTCCTTAAAACTTTAGAGATTAATAAAAACCTGACAGTTTTAACACTTTACATTTTCTCGTCTGAATATTAATCATGTCTGATTAATAGTTTTACTTTGGAAAAACTAGTTGTCAGAGCCTTACTCGTGATGGTGGCAGAGTTAAATTAATTGTGATGGTGATAAAGAGGTTCCTCTGTATGAATAAATTGGGTGAGCAGTTCCAAAGGAAATAAATGACTGAGTGAATTTGTATGTGCCCCTGACAGCCTTTCCTTGTCTGCATCTGGTTCCCGTCTGAATACTGGTAAAACAGCTAGCAGACTATGATGGTACAACTGCACTGCTGAAGTTTTACCAACAAATCCCTAATGGTACAACATCAAGTGCTTGTGATCTGTGTTTTATCTGTCTCTCTAAAAACTGAACGTTATTGGATTTCTATATAGCATGGGGGAGAGGAGACTGTAAATGTGAAAGCCTGTTGCAATTCCTAAAACTGAAGTGCGAAATATTTTGAAGAATGGGTTTTGGATGCTTTTTGTCTGCTTTTTGAGAATTGTGAACAAATTGCAGGAGTTAAGACAAGTTTCAAAAAGCAACAGAAACTGCTTTCATAAAGAAATGTTAGCTAATATTGCGGTCTGGGATTACAGTAGTTTTGCTGTTATGATACGGTTGTAAAAACAGACCACTTTTTTTTTTTTTAAAAAAAAAAAGCAAAAGTATTTAGTGTACAGCCATTTTATAATAGTCTATGTTGGAAGAAGAAACAATATTTATTTAGAACTTGTATTTCTAGCTGTCTGGTTAAAACTTTTATTGAAGTTGATAACAAACTGCTAATGTGAGTACAAATATGGCATGCACCAAGGATCCTTTGGTCTCTGCTTCCCCTCAAGCTCTGGAGAGGTATGGTGTGGTGTGTGGGATGATGGAAGGGAACTGATACAAAGTAGGTTGGGTGGGCCTGGGCACAGGGAAGTGTTGTGTGGACTTGGAAGGCTTTTAAAACTCTCCCGCACATTGCCATTATGAACTTCTTTCTTTCTCTATTATTGAAAAATTTGAAATTTCAAAGTAGTAAAATCGAGCAATTGCCTCATAATTGTTGTATGGAAACTTGCATTCTAAATGTATTTGCAGATTAATGTCTCTGTAGCGCTCTTCAAGTCCATATATAGAGTGTCATCTTAATATTTTTTTCCCAGTTAGTTAATTACTGAGTTAACTGGATCACATAACTTTAAACAATTGACTTTTCAGTAGAGTTTAATTTCTATTGGTGTATTTGCCAAAAAAGTCGGTCATCTTCAACTGCATGTTGTGAAGAAAAGGGAAAAAAAAAGTTATCTTGTTCTTGCCATTGGACTGTAGTTGAATTTATGGTGTTAAGTGATACGGGAAAAGTCAGTCTTTCCTAGCATGAACTGAAAGCCTTGCAGTGACTGCTTATTGAGAAGTGTTCATAGACAATGTGCAGTTTTGGTGACTGATGTAGGAGCTTAATCTCTGTAGGCTCCTTATTGTTAAAGGGTGAAGAGGTATATTGTATTCCTGTCTGGAGGCATCTACTTCAGGTGAGTCTGGACATCACCTTAACACTTCTTTCCCCATTAACACTATGGAGCCTTTAGAGAGAAGCTTCTGAAAGGCAATGTTTAATATTAAGCAGCGTGGCTTTACCTACTCATCTTTGCAGTGGATATGAAGTAATTCGGGTCTGGATCTCTGGTAGTGTATTTTAAAGCTTTGTGTAGCCGTCTCCCTTGGAGCAGCTTGTGTCCGTGCGAACCTGTTCTTTCAAGTATTGTGTGCATGAAAAGATGGGGATTGGATCCACTTCTCGTTAGGGTTTGAAGCATCTGTTTACACTTCCTCATGAGCAAACCAGTTGTCAATTAACCTGAGGGAAGTACCAGTTGAAGCTCATGCTGTTTCTTTATCCTTATTACTTTAAGGAAGAATTAACACAATGAGGATTGTACTCAGCATCTTTGCCGTAGTTGAGGACATTATGTATGTGCAGCTTTCTGTTACAAGTTTTACATGACGCATTACAGTATCATGAGTGTTGCTTGTATTCTTATGAAAAACAGGCTTCTTTAAAAAATAATACCATGGGTAAACCACTGAGAAAGTTTTGTATTGTTTATTGATGCCCCTTTTCTTTGTGGTCATCATTAAATATCAACGATCTCAAGTTTCTGGATAGAAATTATCTTTAGCAAATCTCAGAGAAAAAAGTAAACAGTTCCATCAGCTCAGTCTTCAGTCTGACTGTTTGCTTATGTGTTGCCAGCAGGTGATCTGCAGCAACACCTAGGTCCACTATTTGGTGAGTGGGATTAGTTGCTTGAACTAGAACACTATATCCAGTTTAAAGAGTTTCTTCCCACAGATTTTGTCTAAACTTACTGACTTCCTGTTGATTTGTCATACAACGTTTTTCTGTTAGCTTTAGTGAATCTAATCCATGGTGACTGTATTTTTGGCTGTACGTGAGTAAGTAGGTGTCTGTCTTAGAAATACTTTCAAAGTGTCATTAGACACTGTCACATAGATGAATTTTCAGCAGTGAGAGCAAAAGTAGTGAACTGGCTTGCAGTCCTGGAATTGTCACCAGTTTTCCTGACAACTCTCAACTGGACCACTACAAACCATGCTTTCCAGTTTCCATGTCTGTAAAGTGTAAGTAAAATCTGGGACCTGCTTTATTGCTCAGTTTGACTAAATGCTACGGCCATATTACCTATCTTTTATTTGAAGCTGAACCAGCTCTTTTCAATGAGGTGAGAGACTGGTGAGATGGCAGCTGAAGGGATACACTTATCTCACTCGTCCATATGGAAGTTACGTCAGGTGCCAGTGTTGAATGACCCACCCTAACAAGTCTATCTTCCTTCGGCACTGGGTTTGTAAACACTTTTAATTGGTGTCCCTGGCTTCTGTGATGCTGTGAAACTTAAGACTGTCAATTCAGCTGGTTTTTAGACACTTTATGCTATGAAAGTTAAGGGGGACAAGATTCAGTTGATTCATATGGAGGTGTGTTCAAGGAAAAACTACCTTTTAAAAGAATATTAAGGAAACATGAAACTTGCAAAGTGCTCAGCTTCTGAATACCCTTTGTTACCTGTTACTTGCAAGTGTTAACCTATTAGTTATATGAATCACTGCTACTTAGAACAGGGCTGCAGAAGGAGTTAATCGTGTGCTATTGTAAGTCAGTGCTTCCTTGTTATTTAATGCCTCTGTATAAGAAGCATAAGGCTGCTGAGGGGGAGCTCGTTACAGAGTTGGCTCATATAACTTTGAGCAAGAGTGTTTTGTGAGTAGTTCAATGAGCTTGAGCTGCTTGATGAACGAGTTGGCAAAATCTAACCATAGTAATTTGAACTGGGCAGGTAGAGACACTGCTCGAGATCCTGCCAAAGCCCAGTTTGATTGCAACTAATTTGTCATCCCCAGTGATGCATGGAAATATGCGATTGGTGACTACTGCTGATGAAACATGACAGATCAATTCTAATCTCTTACTGGTGAAGACGGTTATTCATGGGGACATGCATCTGTCTCTTACTATTCTATTCACAGTAAGAGTGCTGTAAAGCAGCAGCAAGTCTGCTGTGTGAGTATCAGACACTGAATGCTTGTATATCTAGATTTGTCAGGTGCTCTTTGCTAAACTGATTTTAAAACCTATATAGAGCTTTTAAGTAAATACTGTGCATTAGAAACACAGGGCACAGACTTGTCCCTTCCTGAAAATCTGCTGGATCAAATTTATTTTTTTCTGACTCTTGAGAGACTTCTTTTCCCCTTGGATTTGCCACTTGCTTTGCAGGGTTATCATCTTTTTGACAGCGCTCTGCATAAGGGCAGGGGATGGAAGACAGTTTGTAATCAGCTGGTTCTATTTCTTTGATGTTCCTCAGCACTGTTTTAACCTCAAAATTCTCCACAAAAGATTGTATCATATTGCACAGTATGAAATGTTACGGTCCAGTTCCAGACATAGGCTTTGTGGGTTTTTTCTTGTACCACAAAAAGTATCTGTGAGAACAAGGCTCTGAGTATTAGAACAAGTCTTTTGATTTCATGGCTGAGTATTGTGCGTAAATGTCCTTCAGCACTTACGCATGTTGGGGTTTTGTGACACTTTAATACAGGAAAAGTAACATTAAGTGAAACAAAGCATAATAAAATAGTTGCACAGATTTGTCTCTGATCCACAAAATGGATACTCTGAGCTGCATTATCGATAATTTATCACGTGGGTGTCTGACAAGCCCACACATACCTTGATATACAACTCTGCAGATAGTCTTCATTATTCTGTAACACCTTGGTAATATTTTATTCATAAATCCTAATGCTGAAGTCCTTAAGGTGTCATAAACACAGTGCTAATGCCTGTGAATTTGAGGGGATTTGGTTAGTCAGATAAATATCATACTCTAAATAAGCAGTGGTTCTAACACACAACACAATAAACATTAATATACGCAAAGCATCATAGGATTAAAATTCCTGTTGGTGTATATTAGTCCCTTTCTTTTGAAAGAGTAATCTTTCAGAGTTTTCATCTTTAAAACCTTTTCTCTACAAAACTGGAAAAAGTCCTTTATTGATAAAATGCAGTGAGGAGCAGGGGGAAAGAATATTTGTGTTGATTATGTATAAGGGTTTGCATCTTAACGTTTGCAAGGATGGCAATATGCCTTAATCGAGGAGGAGGGCAAGGTTCTGCTCCTTGTTGAATGGGGGATGAATCCCTGTTGTGCTGGTTTTGGCTGGGATAGTTAATTTTCTTCATAGTCGCTATTATGGGGCTATATGGTGCTTAGTTGCTGGCTGTGGTTAAACCATGACACCTGAGCTTTCTATTAATAGGAAGATAAGGGAAAAAATCAAGTAGCCAAACCAAGTGGATGACCTAGCATAAGCTTGTTAGTCTAACAAAAAGGCATGTTGACCCAGATAAGTCTTTAATGCAGCAGTGTGGGAACTTGGCTGCTTCTTTGAAAAGTGATTGAAGTGATGGAATGGTACTTAGTTCAATAGCACTGCACAGATATGACTGAGATACGGCGTTGGGGGGACAACCGGTGTAAATGACAGATGGTGTCATCTAAGATAGAGTGTATCTCTGACATTGGAGATCAGACTCTACAGGCAGTTATGTTGCTTCGCTGGACTGTCAGCCCTGTTTGTGGCTCTTACAGTGTAGTTTTTGTCATGGTCATGTTGCAATTGACAGCTTTGCCCCAAGTTTGTTCAGTATACTGTATATACGAATATGAAGACCATGATTAGCACTGGGGCTAGAATTCTAGCTGAAGACTACCACCTCCACAACACTGAACTCCATATCCTGTAGTGCTTTCTAGCCAAAAGTGTTTTCTCTTGAGTTTTCTGAAGGAGTTACTGAATTACTTGCTCACTGTAGACCTTAAGCATGGGCTTGGCTTTAACTGGGAGTGCTCAGGTGCTTAAAGTTAGTTTATAACAATTTGCCATTTAAAGACTTCAGCCTGATTGTTTAGTTCTTTCTGTCTCATTTTCCTTCTTGCTGCTAAACACCAGTTGCAGGAGGTAGAGGGGAGGTCTTTATCCCCTACAGCTTTTTGGAGAAAGTGACAGTTCTGCAGTTCTCTTTATACATTTCTTTGCACCAGAAATGACCCTGCTGCTCTTTGTCACCAGTGTTTCCTTTTATCCCTCTCCTGGCAGCTGCTCTTGCTCCATTTTGATGTTGGAACAGCAAATGAACTCCTTCTGAAGCAAATGTCATGCCAATAAAGATGCTGAAGCAGCAAGAAAATCATCTCTATCTCTGAAGATTGGACACCTTTGTGAATGGGATGTTCTTAAAATAGCTCCACAGCATGTTACCTTCCTTAGAAGGTGGAGAACTGAAAACACCACCCTAAGCCACTTGTTTTTATGTGAGCAGGATCCCTAAATAATGTATTTTGGAGTGAGAAGCAGGTTGCTTCCTTTTCGTCCAAATTAAAATAGGTACAATAATACCTGAGCACTTTGTTTCTGCTGAATCTTTTATTCAGTGATGGGAGAGGGAGGAAGGAGGCTGACACCAACACTTAGATTGAATTTTCTGGATTGCAGATTTAATCAGAATAGAAAATACTGTTGCTGTGGTGGTATTTTTGGAAACACTGTCTGAATTTCAGGGACCTGACTTCCTCCCGCTCAAGCTGTCCCACAGTTAGCTTTTTGTTCTGTCATTGATTCCAGTGACAACAAATTTAACAAAGCAGTTGAGTTGATCTGAATTGATTGTATGCCTCTTGCCAAGAATTTTGTTTGCAACATCATGGCTAATGGTCATGATTATTACTTGTCCTGCATTAAATTACGCTGAAACAAAGTGCTTGCAACAGTTTGCTGTGTCGGATTAGCTGTATTTTGACCCAATATTCCATAGGTATGATTCAGTGAAGTCCGGGATAGGAGATTAAATCTTTAGGTTGTTAAGTTCTTGCAGGTGATGATGTATTTGTAAGTATTGTTAGTTTTGTTTGCTCTAGCTTTATAATGCTAGTACAAAGTCCAACCTGATTCTGATTCCTCTTCCCTCCCCCCTTTATTTCCAGTTTGGATAGCTTCTTAGTGCTTTTTCATGTAATGACTAGTTTTGTCTAGCATAATAGCTTCTAAATCCTTTGCCATGTCAGAGTTCCTTGAGTGTTGTAATAGACCATATGCATTCAGTATAAAAAAAACCCAAAAAACAATGTGTTATGGAAACACTTAAACAGTAATTTTTAAATTGTGGTTTTTGCAGCAGCACACCTATCCATTACAGCAGGGCAATTTTGAGAATGCAACTTAAACAGTTTTTCTCTGCAGTACAGAGTAGTGATTATTCCCTGTGGTCTTGCCAATATTACTGTACTTTCTCATACACAAATGGCCAAGATAGGAATGGGTACGGGACCAAGACATCTGGAAACTAATATGAAACAACAAACTTGCAGCCTGGTTCATGATAACATTTCACTCCAGCATTGTCTTTAAAGTGTGATCTTGGTAAACTGGGATAATGTAATGCTAATTAAACATTATTCTTCTAAGTTTACTTAGAAGACTTGTTATAATGAGTGCAACACAGCCTGTGCTTTATTAGGTCATCGCAGATGTAAAAAACAAATATTGACTCCAGAATTGTATCCATATATCTGATATAGTAATGTTTATTTGAAATGGACCATGTGAAGCCAAATCCTTGCTTAGTTCATGTAAGTTGGCATGGCTTCTTTTAAACTGAGCTCCATGCTGGTTTTTGCTTCAGGTCTGTATTTTAGAAGCAAGGTTCTTTAACTGTGTTATGATGGACGTAGTTTAAAGATCAGCTTTTTGTGCGGTGTGATGTATGGAGCATTTCAATGCTCTGTTTTCCATGTGCTTTATTTAACTTGTGTCAGATTGTTCAATGGGTGTTTGTACTAATGCTACCTGTCTGGGCCTGCTGTGCCTGTGTTTGAGCTGGTGAACCACCTGCCCAAGTTAAACTTAAATTGGTTATTTTTTACCATAGGTTTGCATACCTTTTGATGCTTTGGGCTTGTATCTGTTGCAAGAAAGTATTTCATATGTAGAGATATTTTTACATGAAATATTTCAGTGTTATTAAAGGATCTGTTTAGTGGAATTTCAAATAACTAATTGCAGGTAATAAACAATAAATCTAGAGAAAAAAACTTTTTACCTTTACTGTGGGTTTCTTCCACGGTATTGTTAATGAAATAACAGAAACAAATTTATCCAGGCAAAAAACAGTGTGATTTTAATCTGTGTGACAGTACATTTATATATCTTCCAGGAGTTGCATCACCATTTGCTGCTTGTTTAAACATGTCACATGTTTAGTGACCTTGTTCTTTTATGTGACCTGCTGTTTCTGAAGTGAAAACTTGACGAAAATATGAAGCCAGAAGTTGAGTAGTGCACTCTAATTTACCCTGGCTGAGGATCTGGGTGGCCATGGCCTCTATTGGATAGCAGAGATTCTCAGCTAGTGTAATGTAAAATACATTGTGTAGGCAAACCCATCAAGGAAACAGATTAATGTGTGATAATAAAACCTATGATGTTCTAGCCCTAAGCAGTCTTATTACAGTTTGGATAGATTCTTTGGACTGCTGTTGCTGCTAGGTGCTTTTGATTCACTTATTTCCTGCAGTGTACCTCTAATATGGTAGGTTGGTTAATTTGCACAGCGTGACCATGTGCAAAATTATTTGTTTATAGTGTTCTTAAATATGGTGAGTGTCATGTCAGGCACAGAGGCAAAGGTCAGGACTCTTATCAGTCAGGGAAAATCTCAGCCAGTAATCACATAATCTACACCTCTCTGTTTTATGTTGGGTAAGCTTATTTGTTTAATTTGGCATTGAGTTTACACGTCATGCAATTCAGTTGCTGTCTTGATTCAAACCTACTAGCTAAGAAAGATAAAGTATTAAGAAATAATTTTTCATCCATGTGTAACCTGGGAATTACTGGTTCAGGTGACTGGAAGGTCTGTTTCTTTGGTTAGAAAACAATCATTGTAGTATGTGGAGAATTCTTGCTGACACTTCTTCAGCACCAGCTAGCTTTGGGTCTTTGATTTCCTGATAGTTTCAGGAGACCCCTTGTCAAAGTCCTAGCAGCAGAACACAGTAGCAGGTATAGTGTGAGCTATTTTGACTCTAACATCTGTCTTTTTCTCAGAATGTATTGCAGTGCTTTCATTCTGGAGTCCAAGAAACTTTATCTTGTTTTACACAAATCGTGCAGATGAAGCAATATTCCTTGTGAGGTACATTTTGAGAATTTGTTAGTTGTGCTGTTGCTTCACGTAATCCTTACTTGAAATCAGATACTTTGAAGAAAATAATTGTTATGTGCACTTGGGAGCAAAAAATGCATGCCTCACATGTAACATACACCTTTACCTGTTAGTTTGTTTATAAAGAAATTATTGTAATAAGTGGAGTACCTGTCTTGCTTATGGAATTAAGTAACTTTTGTATCCTACAGTAAAATCAATCAGAAAGTCTGATACATACAACATTTTGTTGTATGAAACAAAGAGAATCTTCTACAGGTCTGTGAATATCTGAATACCGTTATTTTTCTTGGACTCAGTGGAAGTGGAAATGATAAGCAGAAGTACTAGATGCAAAAATGAAATCACTAGTTGAAGAACACAGGCTTTTTATAGGAAGCAGTTTCATAATTATATTCATATTCTACTTTTAACTAGGAGGAAATATCAAAATTTTTACATCCTCAATTTTTTACTTTTTGTGTGAAGGTGAAAATAATTTGCATTACTGATAGAAACACAAAGTTTTCAAAGTTCTCTCAGTTGTTTTAAGGCTATTAATGTTTTTCATAATGCTGATTTTTGACAGGATAATATCCCTTTAAAGGCTTTCTTTACCAGATCAATTCCTTTCCTACTAGGAGAACTAAAGCTTTTCAGCTGTCCATCCAATTTATCCTTCTGCACTGAATTTCTCCTATCAAGATAACCAGCAGCGATACTCCCCTCAGGAAATTTATATCAATTAGTTCCACATCACTAATTTCTGTGGTATGGATGGACCAGTCAGTTGTAAGAAAGCTGTTTTGTAAACAGTTATGGCTGTTGGGGGTTTGTCTTTACTATTTTTTGGTAAGGTCTTTTCTTTGTTTTGAAATACGTCTTATACATGGCAGCTATTGAAAGCCTGCAGATTTATGCATGTGCATGAAGAAATATGGGGTAGATTTACCTCCTTTAGGGATACTAATTTTCTACAGATTTCACATAGTACTAATGAGGGACCATGTTGTACACAGCTAAGCAAATGTATTCGGAAAATACTTATGGAGGAGAATGTCATCAAAGAGGTACAGGGCACTGAAAGTACAACAGTAATTTGTAGCTGTTGCATAAATCTCGTGTCTGTAGGTGTGCGTGTGCCTGCTACCCCTGTGATGGCACTCTGAAACGTCTCAGTCTGAATTCCAGACATCCTAAAGGCTGCTAGTAACTTTTCTTTGGCCCTATGGTCTTAATGGTATTCAATATAATTCACTGTAAAGGCAAGTGGAATGTAAATAGTCTGTAAATGAGACTCTGGGGTGACATAGTAGCAATTTGGCATTAAAAAGAAGGGGGTGCAGTCTAAAGAGAAACTGTATCTGAGGTGACAGTCACAATTCAGAAGCTACTGTTGTAGCCTTATATACCAACATATATGATGAAGAGATGGCTCTCTTGTTCTAACATGCATGAAGCCTTATTTTTGCAGCATGATGCTATGCAGCTCAGCAGATCCTAGAGGATCTATACAGCTTCAAAATCATCACATCTCTCTCACCTGTGCTTTTCTGCTTTGGTTCTGATTTGTAGTTGGACATGGCTTGGGATCCTGTTGTTCAGTAGAGGACTTGGATGTTACCAGTGAAGTGCTTGTTTTGCCTTCTTATACTGTGCTTCTACTGCTCTTGCCTGTCAGCCTTGTCAGTGTATTTCACTGCATAGGTTTGTGCATGTATTTGTGGGGTTTGGGGGGGGGTGGTGGTGTGTGGTGTTGGATTTGTATGCTGTATGTGAAGAGACAGACTTGGTGAGAGCTACGTGTAAACTCTGTAGCCATAGCATTGGCACTGGGTACATCCCTGGTGCGTCTCCAGCTCCTTGGTGTCACTGACCAAGTTTAAGAAAGTGGAAAAAAACTCTGGCACTGTATTGATAATGTGAGTGCCATATGCAATCTAGCAGGAAAGCAGGTTACTCCCCAGGTGGATTGCAGACCAGGCTTCAGGTAATCCCTCCCTTAGCCAGGGAAAGGTGGTTTTAATCTATGTATTATGTATTTAGCCGTTTTTTCAACACTCATATGTCTGCAAATGTCATAGCACTGTTACAGTCTCTTACTATCCATTTCCCATATAAGCAGATGTATCAGGACACGAAGCTGTTTTCAGTCACTCAAGTCTAATCCCAAGTAGTGCCATAGGATCTTGTGAATCGCTCTGGATTTATACAGAAGTAAATGACAGTATAACATGTCATTTTTAAGAACTGGTACCAGCCATTGTAGGACTTTGCTTTTTAGACAGCTGAATTTCTTTTAATGGTGTTTAAAACAAAACTAATTTGATATGATTATTAGAGAAGGAAAATTAAAAGGACAAAATCACAGGAAGCTCATTAAAATGGAAACACTGAAATAACTGTGTAATTGGACATTGATTCTGTCCTCACCCCCTCACTCACTTTATGAACAGTTTTGTATTAAAAGTAACATGCTGCAGGATGATGCTCCAACATCTGTTATTGCTGAAACAAAATGATTTGCTTGGTTTTTTCTTCTCTCTGCATTCTTTCAACATCTGCATGTAGATACAGATAGATGCATAGATCTGTCCTGTATATTAATCATATCTAACACTGTTCCTTTCCAGGGAAAAGGTGTCAAAGGGTATGGGATTCTATTTTTGTTTTGGAGGGGAGTGTTTTGGTGTGGGATTCTGTGTTGCCTTTCACTTCTGTTAGATATTAGGTGACTGGCTGTGAAACAGAATAATGTGAATGAGGACTGAGGGCTGCTAGCACAAAGCCCCATGCATGGCTAAGTTGCTTGCAAGTGTGTTTATATGAAACAAAGAAGTTCACAGGCTATGGCCTGTCTGTCTTCTGAAAAGTTAGTGCCACCTTACATGATTGAAATTCTGCAAATGACTTTCCTTGTAGTCTGTTTTCACAATGTTTGCAGGCAAATCACCATTTTTTAAAAGTATTGCACATTGAAAATGATCAGTAGTTGTGTTGGGAATTTGATATTTATTTATTTTTTTACTTCATAGGTTGATCCAATGAATATATTATAAATCTATCTTGCTGAATGTTTGCTACTTAAATCACTCTGGTTGTGATTACCCTGATAGGGAGCAGTATATTTTTGTTATACATTTTGGATGATTGCTAAAATCTATATGGTTGCATGTGCCAATTTTAAGATCGTTTGTTTATTAATGTGACTTGCTTCACCTCAGTATTTATACTATAAAAATACAACTGCATAAAGGTTCATAGCAAGAAAATAGGAAAAAGCTGAACAATAGATTTGGAATAATATTTGGAAATATTTTCTGATACCTAATTATCATTATATTAATTGTGTCTTCCAGTCTTCAAACTATGCTCTAGTTGGGAAAACACATGTTTAAATCCATTCCTATCCAGGAAAATACTTCAGCTTAATTTTAAGCATGTGCCTAAGTTATATTGGTTAAGTGACTCATAACTATTTGCTTAAATCCTATCCAGTGTTAGACTGATTAAATATATTAGAATTGCAATGTAAATACTGCTGTAAATAAGATTTGCTATGAATTTACCACTGATTTTGACTTTTACAGTCATTTTTATGGTATATGGTTGAAATCAGAAAAAAATGGAAATTTCAACTAATTTTTTAATATGCTAAAATGTATTAAGTTACACAAAAGAATCCATATTATAGTAATCCTGCATATATACAGGAAAAGAGTACCCGGCATGCATGGCAGATGGTTTCAAAGGAAATCCTCGAGAGCTAGGATTAAAAAGCAATTTTCAGCAAGTTTAAAATGGGTCTCAATATTTGGGTCACAGATATTAACTCTTTCATTACAAACAAATGAGGGAGAAGTCTTGTTGGATTATTATGGAAATGTTTCTCTCAAAAGCTGACCAGTGTGCACTGTGGAAGAAAGAAATGAGAACATAGTTGATTGAGTTTCTGATACTGTCCTAACAACAGTGGGATGTAGAGTTGTGATACAGGCAGTGGTATGTTGTGAGTAAATTGGATTCATCATTCAACTAACAAATATTGGCAGCCCTTTTAAAAATATGGTATATATGGCTTCAGGTTTTTGTCTGCCCGCTGAAGCAAACTTACATAAGACAAATTTTGTGATAAATAATTTTCAGTGTGTTAGAAATGGTAGATTTATACCTATTCTACATTTACTAAATTATACTTAATCACTGTACATTAAAGTGTAAGGAATTTACATGTAGCATTTTTCTATTCCTTTTGGATATGGCGAACCCAAGAAACTGAACAGCAATACTTTTGTTCAATCATAGACAGGAATGAACATGGGCTGCAAGTTTTGCTTGGAAGTATTACAAAGTGATTACAAAGGGAAAAACAAGCCTGTGTTTTCTCAAACATGTTTTAGGGGCAAAGTAGAACTTGATTTATTTATTTTTTTAAAGGTTATATTCTAAAATAAACAATACCATACAATTGTTCCAGGCTGTTGTTGTTGGTTGAACATCCAGAAATATCAGTATAATGCAAAAAAGTGATTGAGTACAAATTGGCTTTGTATTCAAAGAGCAAGAGAAGACATCAAGTTTTTAGTTGGTAAAAATAGCACAGCAAATTGGAGATTATTGGCTTTAACTTACACCAGCTAGTAAATGTGTTAGGCATGTAATTCACATTTACATCAGTGCTCCTTTATATGCTTCTGGCAGTTGAAAGGAACCTTCAGTTTGACATGAACTAATTTTTCTCTTAAACTCTCCTGTTTCCAAAGTAGAAATTCAGGTTAGGCCTTAAGCAGCGTTCATCACTAAACAATGAAATACAGCAACTGATACTATTTTATTGTGTTCTCAATGCTCAGCTGGGTGTATTTTGAGTAGATTTGGAAAGCTTTCTGAGCAAAGGTGCCTGATGCTTTGCTAAGTGAATTATAGAGGTAATTGCTGGTTTAAATTTCAGTGTATGGAGAAGTTAATTGCATTGCTCTTTGGCTGTTATGTTGGCTACATGTTAACAGCAAAGGACAATGTACTTCTGAAAGGGCATCATAAATGTCCTAATGGGATAAGTAACTGCAGGTGTATCTACTAAAAGTTAATTAACAATGCTAAATAATAGCTGTTTACTGCAGGACTGATCCAAGGTAGCTATCAGAGGTTCTATCTGCTATTCAGAAAAGAAAATTCAGATCATGGATGAAAATAATGTCATACAGCAGTGTTCTTTGTTTAGTTCTTGTACAAAAGTTAGAAAGCTTCAGTGGACTCAGGATTGGCCTTTAGTTGAATCTGTTCTTCTAGGTCCTTGTTTTACATCACCTCCTATGGGAAGTTTACCTGTGTACATCTTGATATGACAAGACCTAGCTTCATGTGATCTTACAGAGTGTGTTTTGTTTTAGCAAAAATCTGTTTCAGGTGATTATTCCAGCAGTAGGGAATTATTTAATCTTTTTAACTGTAACAATTGCCTCTAAAATTCTTGAGGCATCAGGACAAGGAATAAGCTTAAGGAAGTGTTTGAAGTGGAACACAGAAGTGGGTTAGCAGATGTTTGCAGAGCACTCCTCTGTAGTGTGGGAACTACATGGAACAGAGCTTTGAGGCAGTAGATACATTAAACTTACAACTAAAAGGTGAAAGGCTAATTAGAGGCAGAATTCCACATCTCTGTGTGTTTTTTGGGGCAAAACACAATGGAAGGGAAATAAGCTTATGCAGATCACCAAAAGATTAGACAGGTGGAAAACAGAAACCTGAATTCTCTTGTTTGGGGCCGAATGAAAGTCATCCGGAAACTACACTAAAGTGCAACTCTGAAGCAATGTATAATGTGCTGTTAAAATGTGTTAAAAAGAATACTGTAAAGGGAAGACTCTCAGATGATGTTTGCCTGCTAGAGCTGTAAAAATGTTCTACTTTGGTTGTGCATTGTTTTCAGTTAAAATAATGACTCTCAGGGAAGAAATTTCTAGTTTCCTGCAGCTGCTTCAGAGATAATTTTTGAAAGTGAAGGTTGGTACTGCAAGTAGGGTATTGTTCAAGAAGTTATTCCCTTTGCTTCTTCCTGCAGAAGTGTACAAGGGTATTTTTAAGATGAGATTGCACCACTATGGCAGTGGGAATGGAAAGCCAAATAACCATCCAGACATAATACTCCTTAAATTTTACTGAGGAGGTATCAGCCTGTCCTAATGTTGATAAATGCTTTTTTCCAAAGCAACATTCTTCTCTGACATATGTAAATTATACAATGATATAATAATAACACTGAGAAATTCTGAATACTAGAAACTATGGCTCTTTAAAGAAATTAAATGCTTTCTTACCTCCAGAAACTTTTTAACAGGAAATAGTGAAGGTTCAGTTCCGCTGAGTGATTTTCTCTCTACTTAGATCTTCTTTTGTAGTGTATTTTTATTAAAAATTGTTTTCTAAGTAATTACTGAAAGCAATAACCTATTGATATCAAGGCCATGAATTCATGTTCAATGTAACTAGTTAGAAAAAGTGAAAGCTTACATACTGATTAATTGTGCTATAGATGGCTTCTCTGCACTGCTTTATTGATGGTACTTTTAAGTGGCAAGTTGAGGAGAAACAGGTAATGAAAATTGATTCTTCTCTGCAGGTCTCTTGCTTACTGTTGGACTTCAAGAGACCTAATCTGTGAAGATAATTAAAGTTCCTTTGCTCTGAATGCTCTAAGTGATTTTGTTTTTATGAAAATTGTTAGGACGCTGTTTGCCTCATGTAGGGAAAAAAGGTGAAAATGCCAAATCACAAACAAATGGTAGAAATGAAGTTGGTGCACAGTTGTTGTATGATCATACATGTTTGCAGGAGATATTTATAAACAGCATTTTATCATCAGAAACACCCCTATGTCCATCCCAGCTGTGCTGATAGATGCAGTAGCAAAACCCTAGTAGCAAGTCACCAGTAAAGATACCAAATGAAACTATTTTCATACTTCTATCTAGATTACTAGATAGCATGGTGGAAGGAATCTGCTATTGCTGTGTCTATGTATTTGGCTGAGAATAAACACCTGAAGTATCAGTATAGTATCTTAACCGGAATATCATGGAGTGAAGTTGGAGGGCTGATAAAACTTGTGAATTTCCCCATTAGTGAGACACAAGGTAGTGGCCCTGGCTGTTGTTTTAACATAACAGTTGTTGGAATTTCAGGTGCCACAATAACACAGAAGGAGACTTAAAATATATCTTTACTGTTTAATAGACCTCTCACAGGAGCAAGACTTGTTTACTTTAAACCCTGTAAATGTAGAAGCATGGCTTCTGGAGCATCTGGAGTAATACCCTCCATAGTATGTGGAATCTAACAATTTTTTCTGGTAGGCTACTGCAGGGAGGCAGAATGTGGGTAGGAGGCTGGGAACAGAATGCCGTGGTTTTGACCTTGTTTCAGCATCCCTTTAGTGTCCTTAGGACACAACTCTCTGCAGATTCTATAATTAAGTTATGCATGTTGCTAATGACACATTTCTTACATCTATGAGAGTGTCTTCAAAACAGTTGCATATTTTCATTGGTGTAGGAATAGCAAAGACCTCTTTGTACCCCTATTTTTTTCCCCCGAAGCTGTAGGAACAATTTTCTGGCTTGTAGAACAAAGAAGACAAAACAAATTACATAGCCAACATCTGCACCTGGCTCACTTACTTAGCGAATATTTGGCATAGATGCTAAACTACCTTCTGCCAAGAGAGCCTTGCCGATACAGTTGTTTAGGGATGAAGATGTGATAACGTCCTTTCCTTTTTGGTTCACCAAAGCTATTTTCTAGATTTGTCAAAGTAAAAAATTTGTTGAAAAGCAAAATACATTTTTAGGTTTAAATATCAAGAATTAATTAATGGTTAATCATTTTTTTCTAACCTACTATTTTAAGATTATGATGGTGTATCGCTTTAGTTCCAATGGCAGACACATCACATATGGGTTGCCATTTTGATGGCTTTGAATGGTAATCTGACCCACAAAATCTGAAGCACAATATGCAAACTTTTTTTTCTGGCGTGCCCTATTCTTGATGCCATCTGTGATAGGATGGAAATAAGCCTGCTCAGAATGTGGTCTTCCAGTTTTAAGCAGTGGTAGTGCCAATCACAGATGGATTTAAAAGAATAGCCTCATGTGAACGAGAAGGAAGATTCTTCTGAGCCTGAAGTTTCACTTGAAAGCACGCTACATCTGTTAAATCTTGTGGCCTGTGGAACATCCATCAGACCTTTTCATGAGTGCTTCACGTGGATTATATAAACTAAACTTATTTTCTGAATATCTAGAAAAAAAAATTCTCAACTTCCAAACATTGCTCTCCTTCCCACCACTGTCTTCTATTGTTGACATCCATAATGGAATACAGTGCAGGATGCTGACAGTATCTGATCCTGCAAAGTATTTGCAGTGTATCCATTCAGCAAAACCAATCACAGTAAATTATTTTGTAAGTTTTGTAGATAAACAGCAGATCAAAAAAACCCCACACATAAATCCTGTTGAAATCATAACATTCAGAGCCCTGGGCTACAATTTGTGAATCCTTGTCTTTGACAGTTAACAGAAATCTATGTTGTAGGTGAAGGTGAGAACCTATCTACTGCTGATGGAGCTCCACTCAAAAATTAAGATAATTAAGCACCTAATCTTCACTGTAGTCAATGAGATCTCTCTTTTCTTGTATTTGAGAGAGCCTGTGCTCTGAAGTTAGAGATTGAATGACCTTGTTTTATGTGTAACCACAAGTGTCTTGGTACTATTTATAATCCAAAGAAACACATTAAATGATTTTCACTGGTTAGGAATATGGTTTACTGAAATCTCTGATTTATTTTTTTTTAATCTCTTTAAATTGATTACATTGTTTGAACGACCATTTGCTTTTGCAGTAAGCAAGTGTGTAAAAGAAAGAACTCATAGATAAATTTAATGTTCATTACACACTGGAACATCCCTCTCAAGTCCTCTTTAAGCCTTTTATTTCCAGGCTAAATAAACACCAGTTTCAGCAGTGTCTCATCTAGTCCCTTTAATTACTGCTGTTAAGAGAAAGTTTCTGCCGATGCAAATGTGCTATTTTGTCATGTCACATCAAATTGCATCAGCCATATATTTAGGAACAAAAAGAGGGGGAGGCTGAGACAGGATGTGGCTACAAATGGAACTAAAGGGTTTTCTTAAATATAGGCTGAAAATAGACGATTGAAGCAGTGATGCTTTTTCAAGCAAAATTCCATGAAAGGGAAAATCAAGTCTGTGACGACAGAAATGAAAAGCAGGGCTGGGGGTGTGAGAAGAGGGAGTTCTAGATGGAGGCGTGGGCTGGTGTCAGGGAAAAGGTGATGAACTTCTCATTTATGCAATCACCCTTTGCGCTGTCAGACTGGTGTGAAATGGTTTTGGAATGTTAGACCACATACATCTCCCCTTGTTCCTTCTGTGTTGGCTGAAGTTACTAGCCATGCTTCCCACCAGCTTGTTGCAGGGCATGCCATCTGCCCTTTCCTTTGTAATTATCTCCCCTTCATGTCTCAAAGCTGAACTCATTGGTTGCTTCCCAACTTGACTTTTTTTGATTAAAAAAAAAAAAAAATGACTCGTCTTTGCTAACTTTTGGATGTCTCTGCTTAATCCAGTCACTTGTGTTTAGGACTCCTGCCATACAGCTTTATTCTCATTGACTTATTTGTTACTGCCTTGATGTAGGGATTGTTCATTAGATTATTTTTTTTCCTCATGAAACATTACCAAATTCCCATGCCTCAAATCAGTATGGTACAAAATGGCTTAGCATTATTGAATTCGTCGTGCCTGATCCCATGACAGTTGAATTTGATAACGTTGGAAGTATTTCTTATGGCTCCTGGGGTAACCTGCAAAATTCTAAGTGTTTTCTGTGTAAGCTCTATAAGCAGAAATCAAGTGGTTTGTTCTCTGTATTTTTGCATGCATTTTGTAGGGTTGTACCTTACTAGATGAGATTTTGGGTTTATTGTTTGGGGGGGTTTTGTATGATTTTTTTTTCTAGTGGAGTAACCAAGCAAATAGTAGTAAAGTTAAAGGAAGAATGTACCTAATAAAGCAGGAAGAAGTTGAAGGAAAAAGCTGGGAGGAGGCATATCAAATTTGTGATTCACATCTAGCAAAATTTCCTTAAACTGTGGTGGAAATACATGAAAAAATATTTTTCAGGCACTTTGTATAGTGTATTAAATTCTAGTAGGCCTTCAGAGTGCTGATATACACTACTTACACTAAAAATACCTTTAAACATGAATTAACCCTTAAAGCTCTTGCATTGCAGGAGTAGTGTTGTCCATCTATAACAGACAGTTGCCTTGAGCAACTCAGTTACTCCTACGTAACTTTGGAGAAACTACTACAATCATAAAACTCAGTCCCAGTTGTTCAGGTTGCCAGCAAATATATGTTTTTGTGGTTCAACAGAAATTAATAGAAATGTGCTGATTTATACCAGCCAAGTATTTGGGTTAGTGACTTTAATGTTGCCTTCAGTGGCTTTTGCCTGGAAAAACTGTGGTAGAAAAATTAAATCCCCCAAATCAAGTTTCAATACAGATGCAATACCAGTATTCCAGATTCTTATGTTGGACAAGAAATCATTTATGGCAACATATGCTATTTCAGTTTATTTTTTTTAACTACTTTCAGCAATAATTCAACTTACTAAAGCTAAATAGGTTGTGGTACATAGGCATAGAAAAGATTTGCAGTAGCTGTCAAAAAAAAAAAAAAAAGAGTAAGACTTCAAACAATCCATTACCCTAAATTTACTTTAAAATGTAGCATCTCTTCACAAATAATGTTTAAAAAAAACTGTTTTTGAGGAAAGTTAGTTTGGTTCTTCAGAAGATGTTAGCAGCTTCCCCATGGAAAACAGTTTTTTTCCTCTCAGAACTGGGCAGAAAATGACCTATTGAAGTCACATGCATATACTATGCATGTAATACAACTTTGAAATGATGAGTCTGATCAGAGCCTGATGGCAATTAAACAGTTCTGAAAGATTAGCTGTGTTTGAGAATCATCAGAACTCAATGCGGATGTGATCTGTAGGCGTGCTAGCAGCACCTACTTAACAAATTAGAAAAATACTATTAATTTCTTACAGCTAAGCACTTGGATTCTCTTCTCAGAAGTAATTGGTGATGTTAGAGGTAATACTTTTATTCTTGTCACCAAGGATAATAAAAATGCAGTAGAAGCTTGTATATTTACAGCATTATGATAAATGTAAGTCAAGTAGTATTTCAGACTGAAGCTAGACAGGCAAAGGCACCCAGTTCTTCATGGTTAGATATTATCAGGCCTCCAGGGCTGTAAAATATTAAATATAGCGGTGCTGTAACCTAAGCTCTTAATTTTTAAATTCTGTACAGCTGGAAGAATAACAACTCCATGGTGCTAAATCCATACACACAGTGAAGCTTGGCGGAAACAAGGCAATAAAAGACGTACCTTCAGGCTTTATACACAAAACTGCAGTGAGTGGTAGTCTGTCTACTCAAGGTGCCTAGGTCTGCAAATGGGAAGAGTGGCATACTGCTGACAGCCTCTAGCCTGAGTAGTAAGAGGCTTGTGTCTCTGACTTGGCTGCAATATTTGGTTTTCTGTCTTTCGTGATTTTTGTGTGGTAAATTCATCCCTTGTCTGTGGCATCTGACTAGACTGTAAATAGAAGTGTAACGTTCTCCAGGAGTGGCGGGAGGAGGTGAGAGAGTCCTGTAGCGATTCTGGTGATACTTAAAGCATTAATTTACATAGAATTTCCTATTTTTTTGGTTTTGGTTTAATCAACTTCCCAAGACTTTAAGGCAATCCCATCTAATATTTTTTCCCAGATGACTTTTTAGTACATGAGAATTAAAAAAAGCCTCAGTAAAATGTGTATTTTCATATCAAAGGTGGCATTTCTGTTGTACTTTTTCAAAACAAAACACAGAAATATTAAATGGGGAAGGAGAAAGATAGATGTTTGTTTTTATAGTTGGGGTTTGTTTTGAACTGAATAAGTCTGAAAATATCAGATAAAAACTGCAGATCAAATGAAAAGACTCCATAAGCATTCTCCAGATTGTTCATCAAAAAACCACCCAACTGACAACACTACAACAAGGAAATGTTCTTAATTAATGTCTTCAGTTAAAGGAAAAGCATTGTGGATCTCTTAAATATATTATTAAATCTGTATTGTTTAGATAATAGGATAGGGAAAGACACTTGTGCTGAGTGCTGTGTCAAATTTGTCAGGGCATGTTTAATTCTAGTTCACTTGCTGGATTTCACAGCTATTTGTCTGGGTATTGGGGTAATTTAGAGGGCTGAGTGAAGCCAGATGACTGCAATGAACTCATTTTGTGTCTTTGACTCATTCTGGCAAAAAAAGATGCTATTTAAGGGGTATTTTGTATTGTATCCTGTTCCTCCTGTCTCTCAAACTTTCTCTGAGCCACCGTCTACACCATCACCAACAATTACATCAAATTAATTCAGCATAATTGAGTTAATTATTAGCACTGGAGGTTAACAACATGACTTCAATTGAACCAAAGCTTTTATCCCACTTTTCCTGAGGTTTCACAAAATGTAAACAGATCTGAATTATGGTTGAAACCAAAGGCAGCTCCATTTCCATCAAGTGCTTTTGCCAGTCAGAAGAACTATCCTGCCATGCTCATTCACTCAGATGGGTGTTGATAAATTTGCTGTCTGTTGCAAAGGGAAAAGAATACTGTGGTGTTCTGGATCAACATTCTAGTACCTGAGGAAAAGAGGAAATACTTTAATCACCCCAGAGCCATTCAGTCAAAACCAGAAAGGTTCATTAATAAAAATTCAGATATATAGAGGGTACTGAACCGATTTAGCTGACATACATCAAAAAGAGTTAAAGCATAGGTTCAAATAGTTCAGAGGATAGCTTTTTGAATTAGGGATGCTATTGTGAGTAACGGTGTGAGACATAATCAATAGCACAATTCCTTTTATAATAATCGGAAAATTCCCAGCTATTGACTCATTGTGGTGACTTTGCACGAGCTGCTGAATTTTCTGGAGCATAGTTTTTTTCTCTCAGATATTTTCCTTCTTAGAGATCCAAGAGGCTAGGGTTGTGTCTTTGTGCTTGTGCATCCATGGTCTAGGCATAGTGCAGTGGGGTATTTGAATCACTGGTGTCTTGTATTGCAGTGGATCTCTGCGCTGGGATGCTCACAACTCTGCCTTTCCCAAGGGTAAAAGCAAGCTTTTACCTTTAGCGCCAAGGGCTAAAATTGAAATCCAACTCCTGCCTTCCACAAAGTGCAACGTGTTTGTTTTAATCTATTATAGCAAGAGCTCTGAGCTGGACATCTGCATCAAGAGTTTTGGCTTGAACTTAAATCTATATAGGCAAAACCCATAAACTTCTTTTTCCTTTAACTTAATCTCAGCCAGAGCCATAAATTAGTTTATACTACTCAGTATAGTTGGTTCGTTGTGTGTAATCAATTAAAACCAAGCTCTGCACCTCCAGAAAAAAATATTCTGCAGAGTTCTATAGTGTTTTTCTTGTATACCATTCTGGCTCAGTGACAAAAATGTCCAGAAGATGGGGGGGAAGTGAAAGTTTGAAGAAATCATGCCCCAGTTGTAAGATTTTTACCTGGTCAACAGGATATCCAGGACCTATTTTTGGTTCTGCTGTTGAAGTGTTATGTGGAAGATTAAGACTATTGTTTCATTTCTTTGTGTCTCTTTGGGGAAAGTAGGGCTAAAGATACTTGGTTTGTATTTATACTTGATTTGAGTTCTGTATATGGTGAGGATTATTTAACAATGGATGAATTTTCTGGGACAGACCGCGGAAGATGGATAAAATTGTCTTGCTTGAAAATGCTTACAAGATTCTGGGACAAAGTGACAGTGAGTCAGCTGCTGATGTTCTGATTCTAGGTTTGGATGGTATCATTTTGGAAAGAAATAAGATTCTTTTTGTTTTGAAAAGGTGTGATATCATATTGCTAATACTATAATGTATAACAACACTACACTAGTGTTACTTGCTGATCCTGAGATGGTTATTTGTTCTAAGCAATAGACAATAGTGGCTTTAAGTTTTAGATACGTGTGCACTTCTCAAATTAGTAAGATTTTTTTAAAATATTTGTTTTTTTCATCTTACTACTTTGATGTAAACTTAAATCTAGGTGATGATGGGGGAGGAGAGAAGTTGTATTACTAACATGGAAACTCACAATATATGCTTGTTGTTCTCATCTAAATCACGCCCATGACCTTGCCATGCAAATAGATGACAAACAGCCTTCTTCCACAGGGGGTGTGCTGGGGTGCACAGGTGCCCTTGTAGCACTGCGGGGAGAATTCTGCTCCCGAGAGGTCAGATCCTGTGGTGTAAATGACTGCAAGTTTGTTAAAGTCAATGGAGCTGTGCTAGCCTGTTGATATTGTTTGTAGAAGTCTGATCTATTCGTAGACTTTCAAAGACTACTTAAAATTAACAAAACTGACCTCTTCCAGCATAAAGCTTCTGTTTTCGATTTGGAAGCCAGAAGTCATTATTCTTTTGGAAGCTATTATTGTTTTTAAAATCTGAATAGGAGGGAAACAACAGGGCCTGAGCTAATGGGGGGTAACAAAACATGTAGTCCTGCATTCAAGCAATGTGTAGGCTTGCAATTTAAATTATACTAGGTAGCATCTGTCATCACTATGTCAGCTGTAGTTTTAACCTCTTCTTTCTTTTAATTGGGTCAAATCGTGAAGCACTGAAGTCAGTTGTTAAGTAGCTCTGGAGCCGGGTACTCGCTTCCTGGATGGAGCTCCTTCAACATTTTTCTTTTAATCTAGAAAGAATAGCATAACTTTTTGAAATAAATGTCTTCTATGTAGAGGAGAATGGTCCCTGAAAGACTTGGGAGGCCATATAGCTCTTTCAGCATCCAAAGCATGGAGAATGTACAGGACTTGCAAAGCTGCTGGCTTTGTGAGGAGCTCCCGTAGCATCCCACTGCAGCAAGCAGAGGGTTTTTAGGGATAAGGCTTCTTTCTCAAACAGTTGCTGGACTGGGAACTCTTCTTTGCGATAAGCTTGTTGATAGCCTGACTTTTCCTTTGTTTTTCTTATTAAACAGATTCTCTTTGATCTGGGCTAGGCCCTGAAGAGTGACAATAAGGGGTTTGGGGAAACTTGAGATACGGCTTTAAGACCTAAGAAATGTTCCTAAGATATGGCGGGCATCTGCCCACATGATTAGCTGTTGGTATGGTAACAATCCCAGATTAGCGAACGGTACAAGTTAAAATCCCCCTTAAGAGGCTAAAGGTTCCTAGACTTAAATATTCTGTAATACTGCTGCTTATAAACATTTATTCCATGAACAGGCATGTATTTTTCTCCAAGATGTGGTAGGCCAAATTCATCCATGGTATAATTCTACCACAGACTGGGTTTATGCCAAGGAAGGTTTTGGCTCAGATTATTACTTGGATCGAGAGCAAGAGATTGGAAGAAGCTAAATTTCAGTTGGTGTGGATTTCATATGAGACAGCAAGTTATTCTTGATGATGCTGTAAAGGATAATGTAAGCTGGGAAGGACGATTACAGAGTGAACTGTAGATACCAGGACATTGTACATGTACCATCGTCATTAGTCCAGGGATTATGTATGTATAGTTAGGACTGGAAAGGATGTGCTGCAATAGATTGGTAAAATGAAAGGTCATACTGGAAATCCCTGTTAGACTGTGAGGTTTATTCTCTTGTAGGCTGGATATGATATTTGCACTACAGGAATGTTAAAAGGTATAAATTAGGCATTCTTGGTTAAAAAAAACCAGTTTGTTATTAATCTTTACTCAATAGTGTGGGTCACAGTGCCTTCTTTTGCTTTTTAAAATTCTGACTTTTCATCTTCCCATGGCTGTGTCCTTCTATTGAACTTTTGTACTTTCTGAAGTAGAGCCCTTTCTGCACTAAGTAATAGCTGCTTGTTTGAATTATGTACTTCTACCCTCTTGCCTTTCTTAAAAAAAAGAGAAAGTTGGATTGCACGAGCAAAATGAGCCTATCTTAAAGCATAAATGTACAATGAACTTCAGCTAGTTTCAGTCCTTCCTGAATTGAGTTGGGAACAATGACAAAGCCTTATGTAAGATGTACTATTCTTCCCATGCTTGTATGCTTGCATAGTTTGTAGAATTAGTGTTTTCATTAATCAGATAGCATGTTTGTGCTTTTCAAAAAAAAAATTAATACCTTATGCTGCCAACTGGGTATCTGTCCTTTAACAAAACTTGTGGTAGCTTGTGTTGTACCCAGTTGGAAGTTTTCAAAAATGTGAAGATTCAAGAAGTATTAGAAGGTGATCTAAACCCAGCCAGAAAGTTGTTATACTAAGTGGCATAAAGTAGTAGGAAGAACAATGATTGCTAAACTGGAACTAAGCACTGGAGTACCTCAAAATACAATGTTTACAAGAAAGGCAGGAATCAACAGGCAGGTTTGTTTTAAAGCTGATAGCACTAAGATGTAACTCAATTCATATTCAGGCATGATCTCAAAGGTAAATACTTACAGATGTAGCCACTGAGAACAAAATTCATATTGGCAGCAGCTGAACTGAGAAGTTCATAGCTGGGAAGATAAAGCTATTTCTAGGCTGTGCCTTTCAGAATTTTCTTTAAGACAGGAGAAATCATTGCCAGGAGAAAAAATCAGAGAAGTTTGAATTGTACCTAAACCACAGAGACTTCTATCTTCCCATTGCTGCCGGAACTTGACATTTAGTGAGTGTGATACAAAGAGTATTACTCTAATTGGTCTGAGCATACTTATTAATTATCCAGAACAGGGTAATCTGGCCTTTTTGTGAGCAGCATGTTTCCTCGCTGCTCTTAGATTGCAAAAGTCTCAATGTTTTAGTTGCCATGTTTGGTGTATTGCATGTCTCTGCTTCATGATACCAAACAAGAACGTAAGGTAAAACATTTGCCTTGTGGCTTTGGTTGATTTATAGAAGTGTGTCTTCATCATGACAAGATTCTGATGTCCTTTTATGGATGAATCCCAGAGCTTTTGTGCATTTTTGTAGTCATATTGCTTTATGTCTATATTCAGTTTTCCTTTACCATACAGATCTTTTAAACTCTTACTCGGACCCAAAGAAAAACAGATTATAGGTCTGGTTTCCAGTTGCCTTAAAGGTGCTTTACACCTTTCAGCAGTAAAGGGATCACAAAGTGAGTGCAAATACAAAATATAATCTACACTAAGAAAACTGTGCTTCTTGGGGCCTGAAAATATGGATCTCTTATGTGCTGAGTATGCTAGGCTACCAGGTGGGCTCAGATCTTTATTCAGCACCTTCCTGTATTTTCAGGGTTTGAGACCACAAGGGCAACTAGATTATACCGTTTGACTTTGTGTAATGTGGTATTAAAACTTAACCCAGGAAACTGCTTTAAGTTAGACAACTTGTGCTAGACTAGCACGTCTGTGCCTTACAGGTTCTAGGCTGCATGCTGACTGCCTGGATAGTTCAGCTGTGTGAAGTTCTTTCCTTTTTTCCTTTTTGACCTTTACAACAGACTTTCAAGGCTGGATGAATTGCTATGGTAGTGGCAGCCCATATCTTTTTTTGAAAAATGTGGATGAACAAATTAAAATGGAGCTCTATTCTACTTTCAGAGATATAGTTAATTTTTTTTTTTCTTTTACTCATAGCTTCCTAATTTATACGCTTATATCTATTTAATTTTTTTGCACAGCGTCTCACTGGGACCTGATGCTTAGTTGCTTGTTCGGTATGACTATCTAGTTCTTTTTCTCAGTACTATTCCTTCAAGGTTATGGTTATACCTATTGCATAGGTATAATCTGCACTCTTGAGTTGTTTGTATAATGATCGGGTGTGTGAAAGCACAACTTTGGACTCCGCTTACCCAGAAATTTTCCACATTCCATTTGATTGCCCTGTTGTCATTATGTACAGCTCTAGCAGTCTTTGTCATCCCCAAGTTTTGCCAATTACAATTTTATATTTACAGGGAGGCAACTGCTGATAGTGTTGAATAACATCAGGCCTAATACTGATGCTATAGAACTGCATGTAGGATGTCCAGCCAATGGCGATTCCTTGTCAACAAACAAATCTTTGAGATCTGTTATTTAGCCAGTACTTAATCCCCCATATGCTCTACTAATATTGCATAAAGCTAACTTTACACTGCAGGGCTGTGCTCCCAAAATGTGTTGCCGTTGCACTATCATGTGACACTGCTTCTCTGCCTCATGCATCAAGCAAAGCACAAAGCAGAGAAAAACAGAAACAGAAGTGAACAGAGCAAGACTAACTATCATCATTCATGCAATAGGACTTTACAGATCATATTTAGAAAGGACAAAATCCACAACAATGACAAGCCACAGCTCGTCAGAAGTGATCACATCAAAACAGCAGATCTTAATAAAAGCCCAGCATGCTGGAGAGATGTGTTTATTAGAAAGTGACTTCAGCATTGTACATGCTCATCCATACACAAGGAGGGGTATGTCTACAGGGCAGGCCATTGCCCAGGGCAACAAAATATTCAGTAGCTCTGTGAGTGAATGTGACTTGGTCGGGACAGACATTTGCTGGTTTGCCTAGGGCAGCAGAACCTATAGAGCTGGCCTCAAACACGGTGCACTAGTCACTTTGCTGTGACCTACTAGGGAAGAAAGAAAATACACTACAGTGTAATAACCAGAGAAGGAAGCCAGTTCACTGCAGGTGGTAAGGTCTGCCACTCTGCTGCAGTAAGTTGTAAGTGTATTTAAGAAGTCAGAGCCTAGAGTCATAGGTCTTCCTATATTACCAGCTGGGAACCTGTGAAACCCAGAAGGGGGAGGACTGATGCTGCCAAATGCTAAGACAAAACAGTAAGTATCGTTCTGGGTAGCAGCAGTCCACTTGAGTGTCTTCCTGGACTGATGTCAAAACATGAACCAAGACGTTTTGTGGGTAAAAAGGCTTCAAGAGGCTTCCAATTGAATTCTTATTTTGCAGTTTGATTATTACTTTCCTGTGCAGAAAGTTTTACCATTTCATTTTGCACAAATACCACTTGGAATCTGTATTCATACTAATAAAAGCAGGTCTGGAGGAGGCATGAGTTGGGTTACAGAACGTGGCTATGGAATTTTAATAGTAAGTTCACTAGTGATTTTTTCATGCAGCATTTGTTATTGGACACTTCAAGGGGGACAATTTTGGCACCTTAGATAACTATATGAGATTATCCTGGGAATTCTGTGTTGAATCTGGATATCTAAAATTGCACATAGGTTTGAAAAAAGTCAATTTCTTTGCTGTTTTATGAGTGCTTATACTGCTGAGAGTATTTCTGAAGCACCTTCTGAACTAAAACTAAACTAATGCTACTCAATAGATGCTTTGCATTTGGTTTTTTTTTTTATTAATGTTTTGGGTTTTTTTACAGGGTTTGTTTGCTTAATCCTAATTTGCAAAATTCACTCTGTACTAAGATTTTTTTAATTGGGTCAAAACACAGCCTACTAATACCCAGGGAGACAGTGTGGGTTTGGTGTTTTGTTGGTTTTGGGGTTAATTTTGAGGAATTTATTTTTGAACATGCAGTTCGATCAGCTTGCATAACAGACTATTTGGAGCAAGAGTCTGGAGCCAGCTGCAGACACTGGTACCAGCTTTTGGATCCCACAGGTACCTTCGGTAATGCGGAGCAAATAGTAAAAAGGGTATCAAAGGGTTCTGTCTCGCAATTGCTAGTTTCTTTTCCCTCCAACTTCTGTTTTGTGTGCCTGGGTTTGTGTGGGATGGTCAATGGCAGTGCATTCTGCTGCTGAGAAACCGGATTGTGAAGTTTATCCTGAGAGATGGTTCAGTGGTCAGAATGCTGAGGCAGACTGTGGGAACCCAGCTCCATTCTGCTGAATACTACTTAGCAGTTGGTATTCAACACCTTAGGATCTGCCCTGTGGAAGCGAGTATGTGTCTTGCCTGACTACAGTGAGCTGTTGAGGCAGTGTTCCAGGCTAGCTTTGTGTCAGTTAAGTGACCAAATTAAGTGAGTGAAATCCAGGCCTGTCTTGGTTCCTCATTGTTAAAAATTGATGTAATACTACTGTGCTACTTTACTAGGATAGTGTAAAATTAATACATTGGAGATCATGAGGTTTGACTGGATTAAGGAATGGTAGATTCCCGAGTTAGACTTCTAAAGCTGTAATACTTGGAAGTAATAAGAAAACACATTTTCAGCCTGTATGTTGGGGGGAAGAGAGGGAAGCGGGAGCCAACCTGTAAACAGCAACAGCTCAGGAAACTTGCAGTCCTTTAATTAATACTTCCAGTCTCTGAAGCCCAGCTTTGGTGCCTGTTTAACTAGTCTTGTGGGATTGAGATTCTAACTGTTGTGACTGTTTTTCAAGCAAATCCCTACAGTTCAACAGCAGAAAAACCCCAACATCTGAGAGAAGTGCCATAGGGTCATATCAGTATCATCATGGGTTCAGCTATACACTGGGTCAATTGACAAACTTGCAAATGCAAAGTGCAAGATTAATTGGCTGTGGTCAGCTTTTGCTTTACTATCTGAATGTCATTATCAGGAATGTAAATGATTATGCAATGCAGAGAGATGCCACAATAGTCTTAGTGTCTCCTTTTAGACTTGTCTGTCTTTAAACAGGGCTTTATCTAAATGCAAATGTGATTGCAGCCTTCTGATTAGGACATTATACAGTCATCCATTCCAGAAAAGCACAATTAGCGGATTATTTTATTTCTGACTCAACAGTTCTTGGTGTAGATAGTTTGTTTGTTGTGCTATGCATGATATTTAAGTTATCAGAAGGAGATTTACATTATTAGTCAGGATTATAGCCAGATTTTGCGAGGTCGAGGATTTTTTCTTGGCAGATAAAAATGGTAACATTTGTGGGATTGGGGGTGGGGTGTGGGGGGGGTGTTGTTTTTAGAACAAAAGGCGATAGTGCAGATTTTTACTATGCTTCATTGTCCTTTTTGTGCCCACTAAGGGGCAAATTACAGTAGTAACTATGCAAATTCTCCAGTGTTGTTGTGTGTACAAGTGCAGTTTAGTTCCTGTTTTCAGGGTCTATTCACTGTTGAGTTGTACTCATACAATGTCCTGGTATCTTAGAATTTAACAGTGGCTCAGGTCATAAGATTATTTCTCATTAAACAGTCATTTTACTAAAACAGTCATCAGCTTTTCCATGTGCTGTGGTAGATTTCCAGTGAAGCTTTCGCTGGAAATGATATTGCAAACACTGAAGTTACATGCTCAGAAAAATACAGATCTCCAGCAACGAACTTCCATGTGAAGCTTACCCATTTTGCAAAATCTGTAGCACTTCTGCAGCTATGAATCTGTTAGAACTCAGGATATTTTTTTCTTCGATTATGGGAGCCTCATACACTATATGTTTCATAACTAGACCTGCTAAGAACGTCAAATCTTCAAATCTATTAGAAGTCCAGTATTTGTGGGAAGGTGAAGGATTTTTTTTCCACAAAATTCATCAATGTAACTGTATTTGTCACACAATTTAGATTCAACGGCTCATCATTTTCCTATGAAAAATTACTGCAGTGAAAAATTCCTAATTATGTATAGTGAAACAACATTTTCAATTCCATTGATCAGTTGAATCTTTCCATATTCATATGTTTACGTGACTCTTGTTTCTTGCTCACTCCCATAGCTTATTTTCTTCATGCTGTAGTAAGCTGTCCTATACATTCCCAACACGAGGGATCTTTGCTTTTGTGACAGGAAATCTATTGCACCACTTAAGTTTAATTAGAGCACAATGACATATGATGAGTTTACACATCAAACTCTAGAAACAACTCAACAAACTGGCTCTAGTCCCAAAGTATATTTTGGGATCTGTATTGAATTGGGATGTTTCACTGTGTTTAGTGGGAATCTGTGAAATACAGGGTCAGTGGAACTATAGCAATCCTTACCAGTGAAGGAGATAGTCCAAAAAACCTGTGTTTAAAGGTGAATTTAGGTTCAGATCACCCTGAATTCAATGGTATATTCTAGATTTCTGTACTGGATCATAAAAAAAAAAAAAAAGGTCTTCCCATAGGTTCTATGTAAGTAACAAGTTGAATCCTATGCCCAGTTCTAATTTGCACTGAGCTCAGAGTTGAATACAGACCCAGCATGTATTTTAATCTGCCATGTGCTGGAGTGAGGGGTTAGCTTACATCTAGGTGTGCAGGTGATCTTCATATTTTGCTCACTTGTAGCACTACTCATGTGTTGGTAAGTCACAGTCAGTGCCCTATTGCTTACACAAATGAAACTCCTTATCTCATATCTCTAACATTTATGTGGGTTTATTATTTCAAGACGTAAGACTTATTACTGTAGCAATTTTTTCCTTCCATAAATGCTTTACTTTAAATGAGAGCATCCAGATGTTTCACAGATACACTTTTATTTTTTAATTTTATTTCAGGAGAGCTTAGTTTGAGTTACAGTGTCCAGACCCCAACTTTGTCTACACTCAGGGTTCCGGGTCCTTTTTTGTCTTACTAATCTACATTTGTGGAAATTACGTGAAAGATAAAAACCCCCTCTTTTCTGTATGGAGAACACAAAAATGGTAATGGCAAAAGCAATTTAAGCTGGGATTTTTGTAGAGTTCATCCCCTACTTTCAAATATCCACTTCTCCTGTGGCCATTGGACTGCTTTAGTATTTAGAGACACTGTACTCATAGGAGACTAGACTATTTTAAGAAAGTGCCACATACTCAAAATGTTGCATTTAGTTTAACTGTATAGTAATGATGCATGCCCAGCCTTTGCATTAGTCCAGTGAGGCAGTGCATCTCAAGTATTCACCTTCAAGTTCCAGTTGTTGCCCTGTGGGCCCTTTCTGTAACACATGGAAGGCCTTCTCCTCTGCTGACCACGTTAGCGTTGCTTCTCATGTCAAGTCATGGGCTGTGGGGCACAGCAAAGCCAGATGGCTTCAGATATTCCTGTATGTGAGCTGCCCAACTCAAAATGCAGCCATTTGGGTTCTGAACAAAAAACCTAGCTGTATTAAAGCTTGAATTTCAGTATTGAAGAATATGTACAACTGCCACTGAAGGAAGGAGAAAAGGAAAACATGGGTTGGAGCCAGTGGTGTGAAGTTGGACTAGTCAGTTAATTTCTGTGCCTCATTTCCTATTGATGAGAACAGTTTGCAGTCTAAGGGGTGTTCTTGTGTCTGTATCGGACACTGGGAGACACTTGGGGTATGGTAATAGAAGATCCAGAAACACATAAAAAAGTTAGATTTCTGTGGGTGCAACATCTCTAAATAGTAATCTTTAAGCTTCAGTAATTTTTTTATAACAGGCTCTAGAAAGTGCTATATTATTTAGAAAAGTGACTTGATTAATCAGGCTTTAAATGACTGACAGATAAAGCACCTTGACAATCACTGGGCCATTAACATGGCATATTCTTTGGATTCTGGCATGTCTTGTGGCTGTTTTCTGTTTTTCATTTTCCTTTTTTTTTTTTATAACTTTATTTGTTCAGTCGGTTCTTGTTCAAATGTATTGGTATAACAGAAATATAGCTAGATACACAGAGTACATCCAAACTTTATTGAAAAGGACTTGCTCTCCTGTGTAATTTCATGTGGTAATAAATTCAAGGCTACCAAAGAAAGGCAACGCATATGTTATTGTATGCTTTAACTTCTTGTTACGAAAGAACAGTAAATCTAGATATTAATTTACTTAGATCCCAGTTTCTCTGAAAAAGGCAAACACTGACATCTCCTTCTATAAGTTGAGTATTGTAACAGAATTCCTTGGACTATCAGTATGCGTTAGGAATATTAGTCAGTCTACATACATTGTTCTCAGTGTTGTCACCTGCAGTACTAAATGCCAGGGGAAAACTGAAGGAGGGGACCTAGCATGATGTTTGTATAGTAAATGTTTCTTACAACAAATGGTATAAATTGGCAACCCCAAAATACTTCAATAGGGTAATACTAGTTGAATACTCAGAGTTCAGTTTAAATAGTAGGAGAGAATGAGCTAGGTGTCAGGTGAAACTAAATATCCTAAGCAGAAAAGGAAAGCAGAAGTAAAGGCATTTGCATAACAACACAAGATGATTTTCATTTGTTTTCTCACTGACTTGTAATAGGGGTATACAGATATATCACTGAACTGAATGCTAGGAAGAAACCAAAAGTAGGTATCTATTTTGAAAGTCCATCTGTATTAGAAGGGTTCCTAAGGGGGGGGGGGGGGGGACACTTCAGAAAAGTCAAGAAAGGAAGTTAGTACTGAGAGTGATATCAAGGGTGGAGTGAAAACTGTATGCTGGAAACATGCCCTCAGCTCTCTCTGCTGGAAGAGAAGCCCTAGGATTGAACCCCGTGTTACTGTTACAAAAATAATGACATGTACATGTACCTGTTAAGGCCTTCAACACCTGGCAAGTGTCATATGGGTTGTTATACCACAAGATGTCCAGTATGCCAAAACAAAACAGAGCGCTGTGAAACAAATTCTCCTTATTGTATATGATGTTATCTGATACTATATTATATATTATTCCATCATCATTGGAAGCGTTCAGAAGCCCATCAGGTCAGATGGGGCTTTGAGCAACCTGACTATTGAAAGATATTTCTGCTTATTGCAGGGGGCTTGGACTAGATGATCTTTAAAGGTCCCTTCCAACTCAAACCATTCTGTGATTATATTTCTATTTTCAAAATAGGACACAGATTTGGAATCATCCTACCTAATTTAGGCTTGTAACTGCAGGATCTGTAATTCTTGTTTAGCTACTCCTGTGTTCAACAGAGAGAAGGGCAGGGAGTAATTCAGTCTGTATATTATTTGAGTCACGTTTTGAAGTTGCTTGTCTTTCTACTGGTTGCAGGGGGGATGCAGGGATCACTGTACTATTGAGAGTATAATCTCCTCCTATACTCAAATGCCAAACCAAAATGGATCCAAACCAAAAAATGCATGGAGCTGCTGCCCAGCATAGGCTTCATTGCAAAGAGAAGATTATATTTTTAGGGAAAATGATATTTTAGGGAAGAAAGATTGGAAGAAAACAAGATTAAGAGTTTGAAGCCTGGGATTATTCTGATCCGTGTTTTAAACTGAACTTTTTAGGTAAAGCCATAATTAGTACATCTTGTGTGCTTGGAAAGTGAGCTAGCAATTGGACTAGTTATTCTGAAGCCAGTTTGAAAAGCCAGCACTTGGTCTATATTCGTGAATTTTTGTGATTTCTTTCTGTCCTGCATGGGTTTTTTGGACAGTATCCAATTCTGTAGTGTGTGAGGCCAGATGGCTTTTATTAAACAAATATGAAAACCCAGAACTGGAATCAAACAAAAAGAATGAGAAGACTGCAGCATCAGTATAGAGCCAACTTACTGCCCTTGTGATAGAAGAATGGTTTTCTAATTGTTCATGAAAGCTAATGGAAACCATATTTTGGCTGTCAATAATTCTCAGGGGGGATCATTGTGAAGTCTTACCTCATCTCTTGTACTTTTCTGATAGAACATATCAAGTATTCAAAAGCATATGCACCCCATGCAGCTCAAAGTGCAGAAAACCACTGGTCAGTTTTAGATACTGGAGAAAGACGGGACTCGGAGTGAGTGAGTTTTACTGGCACAGCACTGACCTGCTGGAGGCTGGTGCAGATTTACCTGCGTTAGAGCATGTCAGTTGTGGGAGAAGTAGATAAGAAGGAGACAGAGGGTAAAGGTTATGATGACGTATCTTAATTACTTGGCTCCTGTATTCTGTCTTGTGGGCGAGAAACAGGTTTTCACACTCAAGCATGGTGAGGGGGGGTGTGTGTTTGGAAACTTAATCCAGTCAACATCATCTACTTCTGGGTAGAGTTACCTGTAACTAAAAATCAGAAATGCTATTTTTTGCATTTTGTCCATGGAATCTTTCCTAAATGTTATACCATTTCAGTCCCCAAGATCTTTATTCCAGACTTTAGTAATAAATACCCAATCAAAGTTACTATCTTAAATGTTAAATTTGATCCACCTTTTCTGTTTCAGTGCTGTGTATTAGTCCTTCCCGCACTGGATGGGGCATTACACAACACAACACAACACAAAACAGCATTCCCAATTGCCATATTTGACATTGGCATCACCCATTTATCCGTCTTGGGAATGGCCTTTTTCTACTTTTCTTTCCAAGTTCCCCTGCATAGGAAGTCCTTAACCTGTGATTAATTAAGGAAGTAACCAAGCTGAATCTTGTGCAAGTAGTTGTAAAGGCTGTGTTTTTACTAGCTCCAGTGGAAAGTAATCACAGCTGTTATAATGGTGTTTACAAGAGCTTGGGGTCCAACAGCCATTTTTTGGCTGTTTTTTTTAAATTATTTTTATAATATTAAAAACAGAATCAGGGTAAATGGCACCATACAGAGATCCTTTAGCTTGTTGCAATCACAAAAAACGTGGCATGTTGGTAATGAATATCAAATTGGGATTTTTGTAACTTTTATGGGTATTTTTCATAGGGGGTTAGCCACTGTGATTGGTGGCTTTTTTGGAGTGCTGTTTGTCATAAATCTATATAATACTTTGGGGAAAGGGCTTTGCTTCTTGAAAGTGTGGCTAAAGTGATTTTGAGTAGACTCATAAATGAATTACGCAGAACCCATTTCAGATGTAAGGAAAGATGTCAGTGTAAATAAGCAGGAAAAGGATCCTGACATATGTCCTTTAGAGATTTATGCCTATTGAGCTTATTGTATATCCTTATTAGTTTTAATAATTTACATCATCAGCTCATGAGGTAGTAACCCTGTAAAATACTTCCTTAAGACAGTCATCTTTTTCCCTTGGAGGCTAGAAAAGCTTTTTCTGAAGTGTCATCAGAGCCTTTCTTAGGGGCTTCCATAACACCCATCAGCTGTGACTCACTGTGTTTCTGCAGGTCCTTAAAAAAAATTGTTATAAAACTTGCCTGTTGATATCAGCTCACCAGGTGGTGAGCTATATCGTGTGCTCTATTAGTCTACACAAAAACAGGCTTATTACTGTCACCTCCTCCCCATTCCCATCCCACCTGTTTGGCTCATCTGCCTCGTCTTATGACTTGTCATTAGTCTGCCTTGTAAATTCTTTGTGGCAGGAACTTTTTCATTAGATATGTAGGTATATATAGTACCTACCATGATGGAGCCTGAATCCTTGAGTGAAGAGTATGGGCACAATTCCAATACAGATAATAATGCTAATATTGTAGTGCTCTTTCTCACGTTTCCTGTAGACAAGAAGCTCTGCCACAGGAACAGCTCCCTCTCATTTTACAAGCTGTTACTTTTGACAAAAGATAATTAGATTTAAAAGATCAATATAGCATAGATTTCACTCAATCTTTAAGTAACGAACAGACAAACGATACTGTGAGGTGCTCAGATACGACTTTGTACTGTGGTTTTGTGCCATGAGTAAAGCAATGTTGTCAGGTCCCATCCCTTAAGAGTAAGACACATTCTGTGTTTTTATCATAGAATTCTTAACATTTTTTTCACATAGAAAAATTATACTATTTGTGCATAAAATACTAAAGATTTTCAGTGACTTCTGCTACTGTAAACTGACGTAGTTCTTGCTACTCTATAAAGGTATGCTGACTTAGATCTACTTAGTTACAGACTGAGATGGAATTTTGTTTTACTGAAAATACAGACTACACTAGTACATATCCTGTTATGATGGACGTTTTATAGGTACACAGTGAGATTTTCCCCACTGCAAGAAGAGCTAGTCTATGCAAATGTACAGCCCAGGTGGTGTTCTATTCTGAAATAAATTTGGCTGAAGGACTTAAATTACTTAAGAAAAAGGAAAAAAAATGTTCCAAATAATGAGTAAGAATCCTAACGGGTGCTAAATAATGTCACACACCTACTTCATTATTCATTTACTTATTTATCTTTATTCTTAAGAGTAATGATGTAAAAGTGCTTTTTTTCCAAATGTTAACTTTGTTCTTTGCAGATGGTAGCCATCTACTAAATGACAAGTCATTTACAGTATTTGAAGTCATTTACAGTATTTGATTAGCACTTTATATAGCCTGGATGGACTTATTGTTACAATATGTAAGAATAGTTGTAGAGGTGAAACTTGTTAAATTTGTTCTTTTCCTGTTGCTGTTACAAAAAAAAAAAAAAAATGGAAAATTTGAAACCAGAGATATTTTTGCCTGGCTTCTCCTATATTTGTAGGTGTTATTTCAAGTTAAAGCTGACACTCATAGGCCAGTTCACAAGATATTCTTGAGATAATGACAATACTAGGAAATATTGCTAAACTCCAACACCACTTGTAGCAATTATGAACATCCTCATTCTACAATGTCACATGTAGATGGACTCTAATGGATGTTCAAGGAAAGCACTGGAAGCTTGAATGAATCTAAGAATCATGGCTTATCAAGTAAAGTTCCATCAAGGTTGCAGTACTGCTTTATATACTTACAGCAGCTTACACTGTGGGTCTTTTTTTAAACTAGAAGAAATTTAATATTACAGTACACTTCAATATTACCACCATAAAGTGATCTTCTGGCATGAACTGCATACTTCTGTATTTTAATATCTTAATCAATGAGAACTCACCCCCATCTGTCCATAAACCAAGCAATTCTGATTCATTTGATATTGTGTTTTCTTCTAAAGTTTCTTCAAGTCATGCTGCTGGCCCTGTTTTCTTTGTCATAAAATTACTTTACACTGCTATTTCTCTGTTCTTAAAAAAACTAATTAGATGTTTTGATTTGTGTTTTATTTTCAACAGCTAAAAAGCTTGATAATGGCCCCACTACCAAATGCTGAATTAGTTCAGAACTCTTTGCAGTTGTATCGTTACCTGCTTCGATGCTGTAAGCAACTTCCTGAAGAGAATATTCGTCAGCATTACAGACATGCAGTCAGGCAGGTGAGAAACTGATTTCTGTTGGTGGAATTCAGTGTTGTGAGGCTTTTCGTTTTTCTCCTCCTACAGTTTGGACCAACTTCTTATAACTCCTGACGCTTAAAATACTATTCTTCTGCAAGCTTGAAACATTAGTGGGTTTGAAGGATTATACCAGGAGTATGTAGGAGCATTTCTTTTTGATTGCTTTGAATCTGAAACCACCTATTTTCCTTGGCTTTCATCTCTAATTCTGGTGTTAGTCAGGAGAGTGAACAATCATTCCTTACTCACCTAAACACGTCTTTTATGGTGAAACTTACTTTCTTGTCAGTCATGTTTTCCACTGTATACCTCCACCCCCAGCTGCCCCCTGGATGGGTGAATCCCATCTAATTGTTCATATAGAAGTAGTTTCGTGCCTTTGATAGTACCTGTTGTGCTGTGTCTTTCTATATTTAGTGTGAATTGAAGTTTTCTGGGTTTTTTTTTGCTGATGATGTGTGAAAGGAGTAAAATGCTTAATATGAAATTACATTTGACAATGCTTGTTATGGAAATAGCACTGTCAGGTGCTACCATGTATGTTTTTGCCCTTTCAGGTCAATAGTTTGCTTGCATCAAATATTTTCTTTGCAATTTCAAAGTGATCCTTATTTTGACAACTGTTGTTTTAAGTTGGGTAGTCAGTGTAACACTTTGAATTTTTGTATATTGCAGAGCTTCAAAGTTCATGCTGATGAAGACAATCCTGAGCGAATCCAGCAGATCATTAAGAGGGCCATTGAAGATGCTGACTGGGTCATGAGTAAGGTGCATGCATCAGATTGTCTAAGTTTTGCTCTCAGTTCACATCAAAGAATAAAACATCAGAGGCAACTTAGGAACAGCAAACTGTTGTATCCAGGTGACAGAAAATACTTAGCCACTAGGGATTTATGATTGTGATAGTTCTTGCTTAAAAATTCTTCTTTGTCAATATAAACTTAAGTGTATTTTTTGGAACCAGTGATGCTTTAAGTTGGTCTGTATAAATCTTTGTTTCCATGAATAATTCTATTAAATTTCAGCATTAGTGGCTATTATAACTATTATGGGGGAAAAAAAAACTATAATATTTTGCAAGCCAGTTTGTTGATATGTATCAGCTACTTTCCTAACAGGAATCTATCCTCTCTGAGTTTACATAAACTCCCAGAATGATTATTTTTTTTTGTTCAGATCTTGCCTGTGACTACACAGATCGGGGTCCAACAGCATAGTGGCAAAATTGTAGGAACTGGTTTACTTGTGCCATAATTATCACCCAGTGGCTATGCCTCTTTACTATCACAGCACTGAAAGATACCACTCAAACTGGTTTCTTAAAGAGTGAAGATTGTTTACCGTTAGACAGCTGAGTCACCTGCATTTCCTTGGATTGAAATCTGGTTGGGGAGCACAATATGTTAACATGGGTTTCTGAGAGTGTAATGAAACAAGTCAAAAGTTCAGCTTGCTCTAAGTATCTGTGATTTAATTTACTAAATGACTGTTAAGTCCTTCTCTCTGTCAGGCCATGAAATCCAAATGGGAATTGTTACAGAAGCAAGCACAGATTAGTCATAGATTATAAAATTACAGCAGTAGCCAAATCCCAGCAGTTACAGCCTAGCAAATAATTGTCTGTGCCTGAATCTGATTTTATTCTCCCTGCAATTATGAAAAGCCTCATTCTGATTCTGCTACAGAGATGGTAGTCTGCCTCATTGGAAAACTGGTAACTGAACTCTGTGACAGGAGCATCAGATTCACAGCGCCTGCCAAGAAGCATTATTTTATATTGTAGAGGGAAAGCCTATCAAATTTTAATCTAACTTAAAGGAAAGTGAGATAATTTTATGTAGATCATGAAGAAGGCTGTAAATCCTTGTCAGTGTGAACTGTTCCTTCTAGTTATGTGCTCTTTCACGCAAATAATTATTTATTTCTTTTCTTTTTTAGTATAAAAAGCAGAAGTAGAAGAGGAATGATGAAGACAATGTCATTGGTAAACATTTTTAGAGGACTTGCAATCAAGCCCAGTACTCTATTATAGTTATTGCCTGGGGTTTTCTCTTACCTAATACAAATACAGTAATTTATCTCTCCTTGGGATGTCATGAAGTTAAATCAATATTTCTGAAGCTGTTTGAGTCTGTAGATTAATAAGCACAGTCTAGTTTCAAAGTATTAGCTTGCATAATCACTAAACTTTAGCGTAAAGCCCAAACTTTTCTAAGCTTTGAGAGAGCTTCTCAGGAAAACTTACTGAGAATAAAAATGTAACCGAATACAAGACACTAACAAATAATTAGTGCCCTGTCTGTCTTTCATATCTGATGAATTACAGCATCTCATCTGAAAGAATTTAACTAGTATCTGAGCATAAAGGTCTATACTGGGAGCCTGAAAACCTGAGAAAAGCTCACTGAGGATCAGAGCAAATTTCTCTTTACTTGATTGTGGTCTAGATCATACTATTCGGCCTAGATTCGCTGTAGCATAGCAGTGTTTGATACGCTTACTGTGTAGACTATTTGGTGGGAAGGTTCTTCTGTATAAGTAACAGTGGATTTGAGTTTGTATAATGCTCAGAATTACAGTAGTCAGTCTGTTATGTCAGATCATCCTCTGCAGGACCATATAGATACATTTTCAGGGTGGAGGAGGTATGACCAGAGCACAGATTTAATCTAGTAGCAGACACAAAAGCATAGGCTACTGAATGGAGAACACACCCACAAGAACTTTAAGTCCATGTGAAACTTGAACCACTGTATTTTCCACTTACCTGTCCATGCAGTGGGAATATCTTCATTCTACTGTATGTGTTTGCGCTTGAATTAATGGTTGTCTTATTTAAAGATAGGTGTCTGTCACCCTAATCTGTAAAGTTGCATGAAAATGAACACCGTTCAGATGGGGTTTGTGCACTGAATGGTATGATTACTGAAATGTGCAATGTTGTACAGATATAAAGGCCTTCACAACTTTTTGTAATGCCTAATAAATGTCCTTTAAAAATGGGAGCCCATGTCCTTTTTAAGAAGACTGTCTTTTCACTGCCCTAATGCATTTTCATCATGGAACACTCAATAGAAACACTAGAAATATTAGCAATATTAAATAAAATTAATGTGGTGTACAAGAGTCCTTTTGAAACATGACCTTTGCTTCTCGCTGTACTTGGAATTTTCTACCTCAGGGTGGCAGTGCATGCCGCAGTGCGTGTCCGAAGTAGTTGGTGGTCGGGTTCTTTTTTACTGTTTCGAAATTGTTGAGCCTCTTCACCTGTCAAAATGGAACTCAAGTGCTGAGGCAGATCTTTATTTTAAACTCCAGATTTTTCTTTTCTCCATTTTTTTCTTTTCATTCAGCCATGAAAGAAATAAAGAAAATCCTAGCTCAAAGTAATTGAGAAGAATGACAAGTGCTATAAAAGAAATGGGGGCCATAAGTGACTGTTTATACCATAATGTATTGTATTAAAAAAATTTCCTTTGTCTCTGTTAACCCTAAGCCCTCCTCTTCACGATTTCCTGTTCTTCCTCTGCCATCGTCACTATTGTTCCCCTCTCTTATTCCTACATCTTTCATATCATCTTACATACCCTCAGCTTTTGTTGTTCTTGTTCTACATATTCCCTAATTCTGTTCTATCTCATCTTGTCTCTCTACCCCACTTATTTCTCCTCCTCAAATCCTTTTTTGATAGGTGCCTCAGAAGATACTCAGGTATTATTCTGGGGCCATACAGCTGCTTGATTTCAGATAAAACATGAGGGGTAATAGAGTTTTTCAACAAAGTAGGTGTAAGTTTTTCTTGATGTGAGGAAAACCGCTTTTCTTTCTGCTTAAATAGATTTTTTTTGAAAGTGCAACTATTCTGGTTTAAACATTCAAAATAATTTGATGCAAGATAGAGCATAGAAGAGTTCAGCTTTGGCAGTTGACAAGGAATATCCAGTATGAAACTGAACATTGTAGTAAAAAAGCTCAAGCAGATTTGATAGTAGATGTCTGAATATACTATTTTTAATCAAGAATAGCAAACAGATGACCCATGCTGTACTATATTATATATTTGGTCTGTAGCATGGACATGCACTGAACTCTGTGTCAGTGTGATAGTGAAAAACTGTAAGACTCAGTAGGATTAACAGTGTATAGAAACCTACTAGTTTCCTGAACTTTACATGTAACATCCTGAACCACCCTCTATTGCTTTAATTGTCTGGCCTTTTGTAGTGTGAGGCATAATATTTTTTTCGGTTATGAAATAGGATAATTACATGTGTCTAAATAATTCTTACATGCCTGTTATTTAATTTATGGATAGTTCAAGAGGGAAAGCACCAAGGAGCTGGAAGGTGCAACCGTGGCACGTCTGCAGCTCTAAATGTGTGAAGTGCCAGCTGAGATATGGAAACATTGGACCAAAGGTATGATAGATGTAACTGATAGGGTAGGACCAGGACCTGTGAATTGTAGATTTTGGAAACCGGTACAGCATGCAGTTCTTAGTAGGGTGTAGAGGGAGAACATGGTTGTTGAGGCTGGAGACATCATGACTAAATATTTTGACAGTATTAATTCAGTTGTAGGGCGTGATGTCTGAGTAGTTAGGGGGTTTTTTATACATATAAAAACAATCTGGTTTTCAAAATACCAAACCTTTTAATAGAATGGAAATATAATATGAAGATAACTTTATTTACTCTGTTATGGAACAAGTAATTTCCTTGGTGGTGGGGAGACATGATGCAAACAACTACTTACTTCCTTGTAATAGTGAAGGTAACCCCAATTTCTAAGCAGACATGTTTCTCCGGGCTGAAGAGTCATTCAGCTGTGTAGCTGAGGCTTTTATGTTTTCAAGACATTATACAAATTCTGTTCTTCAGTAGCATAATTTGAGACCAAAGATGTTACATTAGCCCCGATGCAGATGGGAACGTGAACTCTGAAAAGGGATTTTGGCAGAACTTCAATACTTTTGACCAAAATTGTCATCCAGAAAACTTATACTCAAAAGTAATTTAATCCTGGAGTTGCCCTCATTTACTACTCACTAACCTGTTTCACCTGAGAGTTTATATGGTAAATTGAGTTCTCTTTGTTAGTATCAGCATTTGCCTTTGAGCAACTCTCTGCCATCCAGCCTTGCTGGGACAGAACAACTGTTCTCTGTTCCACCAATTACTTCACTAGGTACTAATGGTGCTGTGCTACGGATTAGCTGCCAGTGGCTCTAACAGGGCCCACTGTGGGTGAGACACTGCTGCAGGCATAACTTTATTCCTCTCACAGGGGAACACTGCCTTGGCCAGTCTCCTCCATGGTTCTCTGATGGCAGTGGCAAAGAAAATAACACTAAATTGGTGCATCTGTTTTTCCATATTCAGTCATCCAGAATCTCTGAAACTAAAGATGTTGGGTGCCAATTAAGTAATAAGGGATAAAAGAAACTGTGTTATATACTGTAATTACTATTGCAAAGTTTAAAAGAATAAAGGCTTACAGTGCTTATTAAACTGTTGACACAATAAAGGAAGATGAGTAAAAAGGCGCAAGCCTATTCTCTTCATAGGGTTTAGTTTCTTTTTACTGAAATGAGGAACCCGTGTCAGTTCTGGTAAGTAATGGACTGTTGATAGGTATATGCAATAATTGGATGATTAAGGGCCCATCAGAAGGTAATGTCAAAGTTTTCGTAGGCCCCACTGATAAGCAGTCCTATAGTAAGCATTCAGTTGCCAGCATCACTTTTGGTCACCTGGTCATTCATTAGCATGAGGGTTTTCATCGTGTTTACACAAATCTAATAACTACACTCTGGAAATAATAGATTTGCAGCTGACCTTGAGTCAGTAACTTATAAGTGCTCCTCTACAATTAGAGGAGTTGAGTGCTGTTAACCGTTCAAAGGTTGTGTACAGACAACTCCGTCAGTTAAGCTAGAGAGAGGGTTTCACAGAGGGCTTGTTATGCAAGACAAATATTAGAACAAGGAAAAGACAGCTGAGAGACTTCTGTTTAATAGGTTGGGATCGTGCTTTTAATTCTTGAAGTATGGAGAAACAGCTTTATTTAGATCACATCTTAGCTAAGGAAAATTAGGAAAAAGTTCTTGGTCATTAGCTCCAGGTTATAGGCTTGCCAAAACTCAGTCTAAGAACAGAACCAAATTTGGTGCTATGCTTTTATTTTCTATGTGTATTTACAACATGGGGAACATAAAGCTGAAATTGTGTGGAAAGAATATGTATGTAATGAATGTGGAAGTGTAACATGTCTAGAAAGACTGGAACAATGGCAGTGGGTTAGTCAATATGGGTTTTTTAGCATATAGGTTCTGGCTGTTAAGCCCACAGGCAAACGTCAAAGGGTCTACTTTTGTTATTAGAGCCTTGGAGACTCATGTTGAAGGTTTCTGCATAGTGAAAATCTTTCCTTTTTTCATTTATTTTTTTTCCTCCTTTGTTCATAGCAGGTTTTGGCATGGCAAAGGTGTAAATTTGTGGCTTATCTAAAATACAGGATAGTATTCTTCACTTCACTTGGTTAGAGATGTATATATTTCTGATCACATTGTTATGTCACAAGTGTTACTGATTTCAATTCACTCTTGCCACAAAGTAATTTGAGCCCTGTGGGTACGGAATAGAATACTTCCACCCCAAGCCAGGTTTTGCTTAGAGTCATTTGTCAATAACTGAATATTCTTTAAATCATTCTTTAGCTTTAGCACTTTAGCACTTGTTATATCACAGGCATTGCTTTTTGTTTATAGACATGTGAACTTAAGAATTTGATGTTAAACAAAAACATCTCTTCTATGGTGTTTGGCTCATTTTCAAATGTCATAAGGAAGTGATCTTTACAGTGGTACTATAAAGAACAAGTATACACGCTATTTCTGAGTATATATTATCAAATAATATTCACTGTGATCTTTTTTCAAGGAAAACAGTTTCTTATTTGTGAATAGCTTTTAACTTGGTATCACAAATTGTGCTTTCATATAAAGCTCTGATAAGATGCAAACCGAACAGGCAGCACAGCAGCTATGAGTCTTAAACATTCAATATCGTAATATTCATTCATTATGAGAGCCCTTGACCTTAAACTGTAAGAACAAGTCTTTAAAGCTTTACGCTCCAAAAATTAGCGTCCATCATTGTCATCCAGAATAGCATATGTTTATTTGAAATGTGCGAGTAGTCTCTTTGTCAAGAACTGTCTTCTAAAACAAGTCAGTAACACCTGAAAATGGCTTGATGCTGTACTGTGCTGCCCACTTGGTCAGTTGCTTTACTGCAGTCTTTTCTACTGTTTAGAGGTGATGTATTTCTTCTTGAGCATCAGCCAGCTGGCACATCTGTCAACTTTTGTATTATTTGATTAATTTATCTTATACTTCTGTCAAGCCAGGTTTTATGAAATAGTGTTAACTGAAGTATACACTAGTCCTTTCAGCTTCTGAGTAATCAGGGAAGACATATTAACTTTAAAAAGACCCAGCTGTTCTTTGAAGAATATTTTCTGTTTCCCTCATAATTGTTTGATATTTTAAATAGTTTTTTAAAGTTTAGAAGCAGAGGCATCTGTTACAGCTAAAAGCTTAACAATGTTTGTATTTTTTCACTGATAGAAGAGGTTCCTGACATTGCACACTTAAATGTGCAAGATTACTCCCTTAAGTAAGCTAGTAGGTGATGAAAATTACATTTCTGGAACTGCAGTTTATTGTCCTTACCTATGAACTGAGAAGCCTAAGAAGTTAACTTCCCATTCTGTTAACTATTGACCTGTCTGCCTTTTCCTTCAGAAGAATCTGCCTTCATAGTCTGCATTAATTCACTTTGAAAAGGATTAACTTGATTTTATTTTTTTTTTCTTTAATCACTAAATTCTGAGACAGCTTTGTTTGGGTGCTTCACTACGTCATATAAAATACTTTCTTTCAGCTGCTGCCCTGCAAAATTAGATTGAACTGCTTCATTACCTGTGCATTTCCTTCTGCTGGTGTTCAGCTTCATCTGTTGAAAAACTAGTGCACTTGTATGTTCTTTTATTATTACAGCTTATTTTTTGCACAGTCTTTAGTATCCTTTTTGAAAGAAGTTTAAAAGTGCTGGTGTTTTGATTAGTATTTCCTGCCATTCTACAGAATGGATTTTAAAAGATACAAAATTGACAAATTCTTGCAACTGATTAGGTTGACTCTCTTCTGTGTTAGGTAATGTCACACAGGATCTGGGATTTTCTCAGTCTTACTTTATCTTTCTCAGTAGTCACCTCATCTACAGAAAGTCAGCTGTATCTGAGGTGGTATGAAACAAGGAACAAGGAAAACTGTGTTTCAAAACAAATGTCAAACAGAAGTTAGTCTGGAAAATGTTATGTCATGATGGCAGACACAGGCAAAGGCTGTGTTTGCTGGAGACACCTCCCTGATACTCATCAATCTGAGGAATGACTTCTCATGCCCCAAAATAGATCATTTCATTTTCCACAATTGTGCAACTGCAAGAGCTGCTTTCTCTTTCTGTTTTTTCCTCCTCTTCTTATAGGTCACAAAATGGTGTGTTTAGCCACTGTTTACAGTATGGAATGCAGACACCTTTTGAGTCTTGGAGACCTCTCCCCAAAGAGCTCTGAAGACTTTGTCCTCTCTTAGCTGGAACTATCTCACGCTGAGTTGCAGCTTTATGGCCAAGATTTTCAAAAGTAGTTCTCAGATTGCTTTTTAGGTGCCTTACTTGGGAGACCTTAAAAGTTATGCTTGGTGATAGTCTTACATACTTCATGGTGGTGCCATATAACCTCAGGAAAATAAGATCACTTCGCTGGACTGCTATTTCATATTCTGCCTTGTCCATTTGGATTACGTGGAAGGGTCTCTAGTTCACTGTCTGCATAGTGATGCATATATGTAACTGCTATTAACAATTGGGTTGTCATGGTCAAGATGAGTAAACAATAACTTATAGTCAATCTCAATACTTTTTTTTTTAAGAACTAGTGAGAGCTCTTAACACACCTGATTCTCTTCACATACTCATTTGCTTCCGCTCCCAGTGTTGTGGTCACTATCTTCCTTTAGCCTGATGATTTCAGTGTACAGAGCACCTCTCTGACAGGTTGAGACTCTGCTGGCAAGTAGCAGTAAAATGGTTATTCCCCTACCAACATGACTTTGAATTAGGAAGATACTAAAGTGGTACTGTTAATTTTACAGTTATTTCAGAAGCATAGTTTAAAAATAGAGATCTCAAATTCTGCTCCCAACTGACATAATACAGCTTATAGAATTTCACAGTTACACTATACCAAGTCTGGTAATTTCTAATTGATTAAATGCAGTGAAAATGCTTCTAGTGATGAAACTTAAGAGATGAAGAGCCAATCCCTGCCCTCTATAACTTGTTCATTATCCTCAAAGCTTATTCATAAGCAAAGGTGCAGGGTTTATAGCTAATGTAGTAATACAAAGAATGTACATACCACAGTATGAGTGGTATTTAGCATAAAATAGCTTGAATGAAATCATGTCTGACGGAGAGGAACAGAATCATAAACACTTTAATCTAACAAAGATACTCTGAAAGGTACAGGTTAGATACCACACTGAACCTGTAATCATCTGACTTTATTGTACTAATTTTGTAAGTATCTGCAAGAAATCACAGATCATAATTATATAACTTTGTTCTGTAGAGCTCTATAACACTAAGAACCTCTGGGATTCATAGGTACTGTTTGTTAGAAAAAAAAAAAGCTGGAGACACAAATCTTGCTTTTATTATCTATCAAATTCTGTCTTCGTCTATAAGAACAAAGACATTTCAGATAATTGCTTAATGGGATGTTTATTTCTCATGCTGTTCATGGGTTCAAAGCCACCAAAATCAAAGGGAAAGATTCCTGTGTACTTCAGTGAGCATTCGCTGTCTTACACCATTTTTCACTACCCTGAATACTTAGAGAAATGTATGATGCTTAATAACATTTACTGGAATTAAAAGTGAAACAGTTTTGCTTTTCCAGTTTTACAAAATATAGTCTCTGCAGTACGGGCCAAGTTCAAGAGGCGAGTCTGGTGTTGATGTATTGGCTTTCAAGTCAGCTTGGAGACTGAAAGCAAAGGCATTACTTGTAGTTAGAACTGCTGCATACAGTGAAGGCATAAAGAGCATTCTGAAGTTTCTTCGACCACTAATTAGTTGCTTTCATTTCCCATGCTCATATACTCTTTTGGAAAAGTAAACATTGAAAGTCATGCTGCTGTCTTCTGAGCTGAAGAACTACATTCCCTTTTTCTTGTTTTCAACTTTAAATAGACCACAGGTTTTAATATTGATAAAAATGAGTTGATGAATTGCTGATCATTAGTTTATACTGTGCTCAGTATATATATATAATATAAAGTATATACAGTGTTTGTGTGTATAAACACTGACCTAGAATACCCCTCTGAAAATGATCACTTGTTCTCCATGGTGCATTCACCTCTGCAAATTAGAGATGGGGTGATGCATGTTTTGCAAAATAATCATCTAACAATAGGAGCTCATCTGAGATGAGGAACTTAATACAAAAACCTACCAAAAGCATGCATGAGCGTCATCTCTTAGCTCTCTATCTAGAGCTATCAGATGTTGTATGGGCAGAAACTGTGGGTATATCATTACGTACATGAGAATTCATCTTTCCTGATATGGTCATTCTATGAAATCAAGGCATTGTTAACTGTGAGAATTTGTCTTGTCACTGGGAAGTAATTTCAAGATGCCAGTCATCTGTCTTCCATACATTTCCTTTCCATTGAAAAGAAATAGGATTTCAAAAGCAAAAACATGGGAGGAAATCAGGATTAGAGATGTTGTATTGGATGAGGGTCTTCACGCTTCATGTAAATACAGGAAATATTGACCTCCCAAAAGTCTTCCTAGTAAGATGAACAATTTGTTCTTTTGGAGAATCCTCAGGGTGTAATTAAGTCTTAGAAGCTAGTACATGAGAGGAAAGAAGGAAATAACATAGTGGGTTTCAGCCTGTGCTGGTCAAAGCACACTCTTGAGCTACTTTAACCTTAAGACAGTGTTGTAGTCACAGAAAATTTCCTTTTACATAACTTTCTGCCAGGCTTTGGATGACTAAGCCAGAATTAATCATCATAAAAACAAGATGAGGTAGAAACATGCTTATGACCAAAAATCTTACAATTTCTGTCACTTAACAGTGAAGCACACAGTCTATGTCAGCTCCCTTTGGTTTAGTGGCTGTGGTCCAAGTAGCCCCTTACTGCCATAGTTAGATGAAAATTTAAACTGCATGAAGTGATTATTTTGTGTCTTATCCTTTTGGGAATAAGGAAAAAAATTGTTATAGGTATTAATAGCACCTGCTAATTAATCTGTAACAATCCTTTGATGTTTGTACTAGGAGTTATTTTTAAATTATATATTATACAATTTATTATATATAAAATGTATAATAATATTACATAATTATACATTAAACCCTATGATTTAACCCAATTCATAAAGCAATCCATCATTTTCTAGAATCTGATTTTACTGTGTATCAACACATGTTCTTCCACATCTGTTATTTTTTATTTTTAATAAGTGACTTTTCAAACTCTCAGGTGGTGTTCCCCCTTCCAAATGCAGCTTCAAAGGCTAATCTCTCTCTGTGGTCAAGAGTAGTGTAAATAATTAGTATGTTTGCTTGTCAAGTGAAAAACAAGCTAAATATGTCCCTAGCCTGGATTTCCTGTAGAAAGTGAGGTAGGAAAAGCAGTGCGATTAGAGGACTGTCCAGTTTGGGCCTTCCCATACAAAAAGAGTGAGTTTGGTAGAGGACCATCATGATGGTTGAGGCTGTGGCACATGTGTCATGAGAAGAGGCTGAAGCAACTGGGCTTGTTCCATGTGGAGAGGAGAAGACCCAGGGGACTTAATCGCAGCCTTTCAGTGACTTTAAAGAGGACATTAAGGAGATGGAGCCAGGCTCTTCACAGCGGTGCATGGTGGGAAGTTGAGAAGCAATGGGCAAGAAGTTGAAAAGAGAAGCCCAGACTGAGTGTAAGGAGACTATTTCTCCCTGTGAGGACAGTCTAGCAGTAGAGTAGGTTGCACAGATATGTTGTGCAGTCTCCTTCCTTAGAAGTCCAAGATTAGCCTGGATTATGCTCTGAGCAGCCTGGTCTGACCTCATACCTGACCCTGCTTTGAGCAGGAGGTGGGACTAGAAGAAATGCTAAGGTCCCTTCCAATCTGCAATCTCCTTTAGGTTATAACCTTATGCATGATGTAAGTTTCTTTACTGACTTTATTTCATTTATGGGAGTTATGTTTGAGGAATATTCCGTAAAGCCCAGCACTATTCAGTGTACCATATTTCAGCAACTGCTTGAAGTTCGCTTACACGTTGGTTTTGCTTGCTAGGCAGTTCCAAATGACGAAATGGTTGTTTTATTCGGTGGTGGAGAATTAGTCAGAATATGTGTGAACAAATTTCTAAACCATCCCTGTTATGTGTAACAAATAGAAAAGCATCAAGGATGCAAAGTAAGCATCATGTTTAACAGCAGCCTGAATAGGAGTTTGGAAGTTAAAGACTGCTTGCCTCCTGCTGACTGACAATTTAGGATGAATGTTTCTCCAGTTTATATGATCATTGGATGATTAACAAACAAGTTTAAAAAACCCATAGAAGATGTAGTGAGAAGATACATTCAGACTGAATTCTTTATTTAGATTTGTGATAAGCAACAAAACTTCCTTAATTAGTCCAAAGATTTACTTCTTGAATTGGAACTGGCAGCAGATCAGCAGAAGCTTGCTTTCTGGTATACTCAACAGAGACTAACAAGGTAAATTGTCCATATTTCAATGTGTAAGTATTTAGCTAGACTTGGAGCTCAAAATCAATGAAAACTGACTAAAAATACTCTGAAGATGCTGAAGAATGTATATTAGAAATTGTCGGGTTTTGTAAGGGAAGGTAGATAGTTGCTAGTAAAGGAGTTGTAAGTTCATTACCACAAATCCTCTAGCACTAGCTTTTTTTCCTAACACTAACAGGGGGAAGGTGATTTCACACTTACTGAAAGTTTTGAAAATGTGATGTAATTTTCACAGATGTTGAAAGCTGTGCACGGTTAGGAAAGACTGGCCTAAATGTAGCATTTTTCAATAAGTCATTCAAAACAGCTTAAGCAGGTAAAGGGTGCATGAAAATAAAGTAGAGCCATAAAATTGCCTGAGAAAATCCCTGTCTGTCCAGAAAACAATAAAAAGCAGCTGAACATACTATGATTTTGTGTAGGCTAAGTTATGCTGACCAGAGTTTGATGCTTGAGCATGCACAGAAAAAATTTAAAAAAAAATTTAAAAGTCTATAAAGGCTGGTATAAAGGAAAAGTTAGAAGCTTGTAAGTCAGCAATAAAGATGAGCACTTGACTTTTATTGAAATTGTTTGAACAGTGCTGTATGTTTCAATAAAAAAATCAAAGGAATGGAGAGAAATCTTGTAGTTAAGGATTGCAAGTTACTTTCACTTCCTAGTAGAAAGATCTCATGTACTGTGTTTAGAGGTGAGGGACTGATGAGAGGGGAAATGAACTCACTAACTATGTGTACTTTTGTTGGAGGTAGTAGTGGGAGGGAGCACTATTTGCTGGAAGACTGAGGCTGGAAGACTTTGTTATGAATTCTAATCAGGAAAAAAGGATAGATTCCACGTGGACTAAAACTTTTATACTAGAAGCTGTATAAAACATCCCCATCTCTTTTTCCAAAATCAAATATACCAGTTTCTATCAAACTTTTCAGACTGTCTCAATTCTAATCAGGAAAAAAGGATAAATTCCACATGGACTAAAACTTTTATACTAGAAGCTGTATAAAACATCCCCATCTCTTTTTTCCAAAATCAAATATACTAGTTTCTATCAAACTTTTCAGACTGTCTCTTAGTGCTAATAAATATTGGTAAGTATAGCTGGATCCAGAGAGCCAAAGAAAACCTTCCATTCCAGAAAGTGGTAGAATAGATGTTTTTTTGTTTGGTTGGGTTTTTGTCTGTTTGGGGTTTTTTTGTTGTTGTCATTCAGCTGTCGTATTTGAGATGCTTATGTAATGAGTATGCCTCTCTCTGTCAGGCTTTATGTGGAGGTTATATCAGGGTTCATGGTAAACTGTTACACTAAGAAAACTAAGAAATTCTTAAAATACTTCTGATAAATTTAAGTCTTTCAAACTAGGCTGACCCAAAGAAGTATGCACGGTTACAGAAAGGAGTGGTTTGCTTTGCACAGGCAATCTGTGAGGACTGATGGTTGACTACTAAAAAATGAGGCTATGCAGAGCTGGTCTCATACATCTATTTCAATATCTGACGCTTTCCCACAATATTGCTTCATTAGAGATGGATTATTTGTGGCCCTAGCAAAGTGCAAAACCACAGTCAGGGTGGGTGCAATAGGCTGATCAGTACTGTGGTCAGCAGAATGAGATTTAGCATTTCTAATTGTGGAAAATGTTCCTGTGGCTGTTTCCTTCTTGATCTGTCCATACATTTAATCCCTTTTCTTATCAAACAGATAAGCAGGCTGGGACAGTATTAACATAAAAATAGTAGACAGTTTTTGAGAGAAGTTCCCTGCTGGTTGTTTAGAAAGAAATCAATTAGGGCAAGAAAAATTCCAGAGATTTGGGTAGAAGTATGAGTTGATAGAAAGACAGACATGCTAAATATGCAGATCAAATAGCTTGAAATAGTTCCTTTTTGTCTGGTATGAACTGCTTAGTGAAGCCATTTTTAGATATTTTTTTTTTTTGCAGCAAATGACCAAGATGCCTAGTGATTCTTTCTCAATGTTAAGCAGATCAACTGCTCCAGCAGTCACAGCTGCTGCAAACAAACATACAATGAGAGCAGCAGGAGGGTGCTCTCTCTTTTGATAACAAGTTAGTGATGTCTTGTGGATTCATTTTAGTGTTTTTCAGCCAACCAACATCACATTTATGGAAGGAAATTGCTCACAATTGCTTCATAAAGAAAGCATGTGGTTTAATGGCATAAATAAGAAAGCAGGCAAAATTATTTATGAGTATGCTCTTCTACTTATTTCCCGCCCCCCCCTTCAAATTCAGCTTCATGATTGTCCCTCAGTGAGGAAATACAGAACTGGATGATGATCCATCCTTCTCTGGGTATCACAATCGGCCCATGTTCTTCAGAGGCGGAATTTTTTAGACTGGGATGCAATACTACAGTGAATGCAGATGCTTGCTTGAGGAATGAAATTCAACCAGTGTCTGAACTTGTGCCTAAGATCAATTTCCATTGGGCCAAGTCAAAGAAATGATGGTCAGTGTTTTCTCAAAGCCATGCACAGCAGCTTATAGTATTCACATGCCAGTCAGGAAGGCCATCGTATATGGAGGTAAGGAGGGTGAGAGAAACTGAGAAAAATAAGAAACACAGTCTCTGGGTCCAGTACAGGAGGACAAGGAAAGTTTTACAGTTGTGCACATCAGAGGTTTTGTAGGAAAGGCTGACAGGAGGATTAGTGATGCTTTAGCAGAGAAAACACACTTTTTAGTTGGTCAGAGCTCCAGAGTTAAAGACTTTGGCACAGTCCCCAAAGAAAAGAGAAAAAGAAATTGCTGTGAACATTGTCATTGCCTCCGCTCACAGTGAGTCTACAGTAACCAAGGGAATGATAATTAAAAGATTATACTGGGCCAGGGGGAGGAAGGGACAAGGGACTTGAAAGTGTGTTTTCTGGTTATTTCCTGAACCAGGTAAGATCATTAATGATTTAACTTTTTACTTCCTTGATCCAGGATGGAGTGCTGTTACTTCTTTTTGCATCTAAGGTTATCCTGAGTGTTTATTACCCATTTTAGTAAGCAAAAATGTGATTTTTGTTATCTTAATATTGTGTCTATGTGCTTCTGAAACAGAATATGGCAGAAATAGACTGCATTAATTGCAGACTTCAGGCTCTGGGGATTTTGGTGAACTTCCCAATAGACCTAATAATAACCTTTTTCACAGCTCATTAAACTCTGAAGAAAAAGTCTCTGTTCATATCTCATGCAAAGCATGGACTGTATCTTGTAATTACACTGAATCTAATGTAATCATGTGGAATTTAAATAAAAGGTAAGAAACAATCTTCAGAAATCAGTGATGGAACACTGGATTAAGAGCCTTCATCATTGCCCAAACTACTTTATTGATGTGAATTGCAGGTAAGTTTTCAAGTCCTGTTAAGGTCAAGAACATGATCCACCCTCCATGATAAGAGACTTAGAGCCCTTCTCAAGGATTTTATGGAGTGGCTAAATCAACCTCCAGAACCATAGCATTCTCTACTCAGCTTCACAGTTTTTGAAGCAGTTTCTATAGAAGTGCATTTCTTAAATGATATCTCTAGCATATTTCCATGAGAAATAATACCACAATTTGCTGTATGTTCCTTCACATTGTGGTTAGGAACTGTGCTGTGAGATCAAAATTTTGTGTATGATATTTTAATATATTCTGATGAAAAACAACACTGAATTGCAGAATGCAGCTACACCATATTAAAATGGTCCTCGTGATTTCTTAGGCCGAGTTTTAGCTTCTCTTCCCTTTTGTTCAAGGTTTTTAAAAAAAATTCAGAACTTCAGTTACTTTTATGCTTCAGTATTCTTTTTTTTTTTTGTTTCAACCCAGAAATCTACAGATTGTTTTTTGAAAACCAGTATTAAATCTCTTGCATTGTCTGACCTTGATTAGAAATTCTGAATCCTGCTGACATCAACCAGTGCTCTGTTACATAAATTGGAGTTTCTTACTCAGACTGTGCTTTTACTAAATGGGAACACATTTGCAATTCTGTAGTTCACTGTTATTTCTTAAGCAAAAAAATCTTTATGCACATGGTAATCGTAAGGTCATCTTTCTTTACGTTCTGCTGTGACAAGCATCAGTTGCAGGCCCAGAGAAAACAAACACTGTTCTATATGTTTTTCCCTATCCACACGCCAGCTTTTCCTTAGGCTCCAGAAAATGACATCTTCAATTGGCTAAAAATAATGAAATTACATCAAGGAGCATAGGGCACGCAGCCCAGTAGACAGCCACATGAGGTGCATACAGGACACTGGTTTTTATGTCCAGTCAACTGCCAATTGCTATTTTACTACTTTTTTTTGCTTTAGTCTGTGAGGCTGCTGCAGCTGTGGCTGAGCATTGCATGAGTGAGTCAGTATGCAGTTGACATCACTTCTGCTTGAGACAACGTGCATCCAGGCACAAAGTCTGGTTATTGGTTGTCCGATTGCTTTGTCCCTCCTTCAGTTCCTTGTTGATGTTTGTAACATGCACACATGGGAATTCTGAGAAGGGTGGCTATTGAGGGGATTTTGTTATTACTGCATTTCTGAATTGGCCTAAATTACAACTCGCAGGCAGGAAGGGATGGGTTTACTGGCACAGCACTGTTAATTTAACGTTCTCCTTAACTTTCATTTTCACCCTCAAATGTTCACATTTGAAAATTTCCACTCTGCTCTGTCATTATCTCTCATTCAATCTTACACTGCCTAGATCACGAGATGAAAAATGAAACATTACATTTCTTACCCTAAACTGCTGATTTTAATATACCTTAAACCTGTAGAAACTAAAAAGGAGTCTAGACATAGACTTGGGATCCTACTTGTATTTGCATCTTTTCAAGTGCCTAGACCTGAGCCTTTGAATTTGCTTTTGATAGAAAGTTGCTATCCCTGCTTTACAAAGAACACTTCAAAATAATGAACAAGCCAGTGAACAAGATGCTCCAGTTAACTGTAAATACATTAAAATTCTTCAAGCTACAGTAATCAATCAAACTAAAGCAACAATTTTGCTATCTTGCAGAGTCTGAGGGAATATGCAAACAAATTTTCTTAGGGAAATCAAAACCCAAACCAGTGTAAAAGATTATGATTAACAGTAGTCAGTGTGAGGAGATATTTGGGAACACCTTTTTTTAACAGTAGTTATTAATTATATCTATCTCTGTCAGAAACTACTAGAAGCCTCCAATAAAATCAGTGAATCTATTGAGGTTCCAGAGCAAAAAGGCAGGAAGAACTGGTGAGAAGCTCTATTGTTTCCTTGTGTAAATCTTCATTTAAAGACATACCAGTGCCTGGGAGTTGGCTTCCATGGACCAGTTGGGTTTTTTTCTGTTTAAGGGTGGAATGTCATAATTGTCCTTAGAATTATTTTCACATGTTTTTCGACCTTCTAAATTGAATGTAGCAAATTGATAAAGTTGAAGTCTTGTATTTTTGCATAAGTTAACAACTTCCTTTTCCATGTCTCAGGCATTTAAAGTAGAAGGTGACAAAGTGGAAATTTCTAGTCTATATTATTGGGGAATTCTAGAAACACTGTTTCTATCTCCATCCTTCAGTACAGAACATTTTCACCACTCTACTCAGAAGAGCTTTAATGACAATGACTCTGAAACATACCCACATGAAATTAGCAAGCACTGAAAAATAAGACCAACAGAAGTAGGTCACCTATAACTGTTAAAAAGCTCTTATCCTGCACTGTATAAATAAGGAGGCTGAATAATAAAAGCTTAGAAATTCACTTAAATTCCTACTACGATACATTGTTTTTTACAGTATTAGACATTAAGATTCCTCGTGTTCTGTAGAAAAGAGAGGTCAGATTTAATAAGAAAGGGGAGGATGTAAACAGAATTTTTAAACCCTGACAAAACAGCGAATTCAAAGAAGAGTACAACCTTGTCTTTGAACTCTTATCAGTCCTATCAGTCCAGGTACCTTTCATTTGACCTTTGAGACAGACAGAGTTGTGTTCAAACTCAAGCAATTACAACTGGTATATGGTTTGGGAAGTGCTGTCGTGGATTAGAAGCAAGGTAGAAATTCATGACATGGCATTGGGTCACACATTATTTCTGCCTGCTGATTAGATGTCTGGAATATTGTAAATAAAGGGATGTCAAGTGATAATTCTGCTGAGAGGGAAGGGTATTGTGGGGGAAAAAAAATCCTGAACACTCAGCGAATGCAAAGAAGCATGGACTTGATACAGTCAAGCAGATGAATGCTCAAACTACAGAAAACTTGGGTCTATTTTTCAGGAAATTAATCTTTAGCAACCCTGGATGGTATCTATATAGGTGTGTGCATGCACACATAACTCTGTTTACCTCTAGGATTGCTTACACAAGTGCTTAATGTTCATTTTTAAATAGAAAAACTAGACACAGAAAGAAGAAAATGCCTTGCCCAAGCTTGTCCAGTGAAAAAAAAATGTGACAGATGAAAAGAGAACGTGTGTTTCCTTGTTTCTCTTGTGGGTTTGTGCACTATTTCTGTAATCTTTGATCGGCACCTCTTTCTCTAGTTATCATTGTAATGATTTTCACCTTGTATTAGTCAGCAAATTTAAAAACTGTCTTTAATTTGAAAGCAGTTCTAAAAAGTTTCCTTAAATTAGTCATACATAATATCAATGAATGAATAACTGGAGCCAAAATCCTTGGGAGCATACTGACACACCACAGCGTTTCTGAGTCTGCAGTTGCCTGGCAGCTCTCTGTACTGCATGCAGCCGTTGGCTCTGGGATTGCTTGTGGCTTTCAGACCACAGGTAGGAACCTGGTTTTGTAATATGTGAATGTCCACGTGTTGACTAAAATTGAAAATCAGCTTAAGAATCCTATCTTCATCATTGTCTAGGTGTCCTGGCATTCACACACACAACATGGTGTGAATAGCTCATACCTCAGGGAGCTGCAGTTTCCTTTCAGATTTTGAATTATGTCAGAAAAGCACAAAGGGACAAACCTTACAGTCAGCAACAGACAGAATGAATAGGGAGCTCTGGAGAGGAAGAAAGACTATAAATACTCTGGTGAGAAAGATCCTTTAAAACTTGATCAAAAATAAAGAAGTAATATATTTGTTAAACTTAAAATACTTGTCCTTAGTTGTAATTACCTGTTTATATGCTTTACTGGTCCATATCCTAAAGCTCTATGGTTCTGTAAAATGTCTTGAAGTTGCTCACTCTCTTTCTACAGCTGCTAGTTTAATGTATAGGAGAATGGCCATACAGTGATAAAATCTCTTAGAGGTCTTTCAGGATTTTTAATTTTTTTATTGTAACACTGCCTGTGAGGTTGCAAAAACTGTTCAATGTGATACACCATCCTTATCACCGAGCACACGTAGAAGTTGAGGTTACAGCACACTGTGCAGGAAAGAGGAGATGCTTGCATGGTGACTGGCCACCTCTCTGCCTCCTGTCACACACATCATGTAATGCTGTGGCAGCACGTCAGCTACCCGCCCTCCAGTTCTGAAAGAAAATAGAGACATTTTGGGATTCCCCTTTCGTCTGCTATCCATATGTAGTCTAAGTCTGCTGTTTTGCCCACATGATCCTGGGGTATAAAATGCTTTTGCCTCACAGGAGGGTTACAGAGCAGAGGAGAGATTAACGGAAAGAAATTTTGACAGATAAGACCGTCTCCTGGCAGGTTTGGAAAAACTTTTCTCAAAAGCACGGTAAGTTGGCACTGCGTAAGTGTTCTGTTTCCATTCATTTACTGCAGCTTGCAAGTAACTATATGGCAAACTGTTTTGGTTTTTTCCCCATATTAGCAGTGAAGTGTTGTAATCAGTCTCCTGCTGTTTCCGAACTGTCCTGCTGCTGTGAAAACTATTCCTCTTTCTGCTGATTTAAAGGTTTGTGCATGTAAGAGGTAATACTGTAAATGTTATTTAAAGAACCCTGTTGTGGAAAACATGAAAATTAAGCAAGTTCTTACTCTGAATGCCAGTGAAGGGAAAATGTCTCTTCTCACTTTTTTCTTTTTCTTTCTCTTTTTTTCTTCTCTTTTCTTCTTCTTTTCTTTTGTCTTTGTCTGGTGTTTTTTTTTTTTTTTTCATTTTTTCTTTCTCTTTTTCTTTCTTTCTTTCTTTCTTTCTCTCTCCCTCCCTCCCTATCCTTTCCTTCTATCTTTTTTCCCTCCTGTATTACAAAAGTGTATAGGCACACTGCAGCGTTTTTTATTGCAGAATAGTAATTTAGATTTGTTTCTATTTTTTACCTGTAGAGAAATGCTTATTACACACTATTTCTTCTAGTGGGAGTAACAGACAGGTCCTAACACCTTACAGTTTCTGCACAGGTAGTTGAATGGATTTCTTTTCTTTTGTGATTTTACAGTGGACAGCCACTTGGGAGCCCAGCAATATAAATTTGTATTTATACATATACAATATATGTAATTAGTAGTATACATAACAAAATAATACATAATTTTCATCGGGATTATGTAGCAATGTATATTTTCTTTAATTTTTTGAAAACATCAGTTTTATTTCTGTTACAAATCGGATTCAAACGCTGAGACTAATTCTGCTTTGCCTAGCATTTTACTAGTTTGTGCTTCTGTCACACCTACCCTAGTGCAAAAATCCATTTTTGGATCAGAGATTAGCAGAAAGTGTTTGCTAAAATGAATAACATTAAACTTTATACATTCTTATATAAATGATATATGTTACGTACAAATATGTCTTACGTATATATATCTTACAAAATACAGAATTCAGGCTCTCAAAATACCATTTGTCTCCAGCAGATGAATACATTGCAAAATGTTTTTGTTAGTTTACAGACCAGTTTGGTTGTGGTTTTTTTTCCTTTACTATGTGAGTAACACAGCAACATTTTACATCCCTTTTCCTAGCTAACATATAGCGATGTGAATTAACAGGACATATAATAACTGTTAACAAAATTTTGAAAACCACATAACTTCAACCAACCAACCAAACCAAACAAACAAGTGTCAGTGTGTGTTTTTTATTGAAGTAAAGCAAGCATGTGACTTTCTTAGATGCAAGTGGTGGTTTATGTAACTGGGGAACATTTGAAATTCTCTTGCCAGTATTTTTAGAATAAGGCATGGCTGCAGCATTACACTGACAAAGAGAACTGTTAGTTCTAGTATCATTAAAAGTCAAGCAGTTTTCATTTTTAAAAACAGGACGTTAATTAGATCAGATCAGTTAGTCTGGTGAGTTTCTGAATAATTTTAAAGGGAGTTACCTTCTTGGTTTAAACACTGACCATGTCGGTTTTTTCTCCTCCTCAGAACTGTTCCCACATCACATAAAACAAGATTTCAGCACTGTGAACTGAAATTATAAACAAAGCATACAAAATGTTGTGCCCATGGCAGTTTGTGTTCAAAACTCGTGCTGCTAAGAATGAGTCCTCTGAAGAGAAGGATATCAATAATAATGTGGAGAAAGATAGGAAGATCCATGGGTAAGATCTTTGTTTCTTAATGGTTTCATTGTTCCTCTTTCATTTGAAAAGGGAGGCTATTTAGTGACTTGAGTTCTGGAGAAACCTGTAATGTGTTTCCAAAACAATAATATTGATCAAAGACAACTGTCTGGGGGGGTCACTGGGTGGTGTTGACTTGATAAGGTATACTTAAGCTTTTGTGTCTAAGTTATACAATCATTGAGGAAATAAATCATCTTGTTTTCTCTTTCTTAGTTCTAAGTTTATTTTGCGTGTTATAATGGTTTCATATATGCCAGGACTGAGGAGGCGTGTGTATGCTATAGAAATTAGCAGACTGTTTGTTAATGCTGTAATTAAGTTAGTAAAGTAACTCTATGACACAATTTGTACAAGACACCGCATAAAATAAGTTGCACATGCATATTAAATTTCTGATTTCAGGCTGTTACTTATTTCAGTTTCCTATCACATACCATTTCTTTCTCAGCCCATTCCCTACCCTTTCCTGTCATTGCTCAGAGTAGTTTATATTCAAATGTGAAGATACCTGAAGCTGACTAGTGGAAGTCGGTGATGCCATATGCTCTGCTAGCTGAAAGACATCATTGCCTTCTCCAAACTAAGGATTTTGTGTGGAGTTTGTGGTCTGGATGAGTCTTCAGTGTTCTTGAATATCTTCTGAAACCCGATACCAAATTAAAAAGTAGGAGTTCAGAAAGTAAGACTAGGTGGAAAGCAAAGGAAGTTAATATTGAAGTATGTTATTTGCTTAATGGGCTGGAGACTGGATCTAGCTGAAATTTTCACACATTTCCGTGAAGTTTTCAACCTCTTTGTTTAATTCCTCTGAGTATTTTCTGTCCAGGTCATAACTGTACAGATGTCCTTTGTTTAGCTCACATCAATGATATTCAACCTTTACCATTCCAGGCTGTATCTGTTGTTTTCCTTCCCACACAGTGATCTGGAAAGGGTGATTGTAGCTTTACTATTGACTTACTATACCCCACTCCACCCCTCACACTGCGCAAATGGTTAGCTTGTTGACTCAGTACATCTTTCAGAGATAGCTCTGAGCATCTCCCTACTGATGCTGAGGATAAAACTAACAAAAACTAAGTACATTTTGTTATACTGAATTGTCTTTCTGTCTTTTAAAGCTTAGGAAATGATGATGCCAAATTACATGATCTGAGCAAGAAGCAGATAGAGATGCCGCCTATTGCAGCTTCAGCAAAGGCCAGTAGTGGGAAAGAGGTCTGTTTCTAGCATCATTGATAATAACAGTTGACACGGGTTGTGCTTACTGCTCAAAACTTCTCAAATGTGAGAATAACTGTGGTTACATGAGGTTAGGACTGCTGTGAGATCTTTGGATAAAAGATCTTTTCTGAACAAGAAGGAGCTTTGGTAAGCCTTAAGGGAAAGAGGTGACCCAGTGGGGACTGGAATCCCTGATTCCTTTATTTGCCTTTGAAAATCCAACCTTCAATAATGAACATGTCCTTTCTCTAAAATTGTCTGGTTCACTGTTCTCCTGAGAATGTTGACTATTATGTTAAGAGCCCTTACTGAAATTATAAATGTGCTTGCAGTGGCAGATGCTGTTTGATTAGTACAAAAAAACTTTTTTTTTCTTATTTCATATCGAACTGGATTATATCAACAGTTTTATACTCGAATGAATAAACACTCATATTGGAGAAGATCACATATCTAATTTCTTGAATTTAATTTGTAGTATTTCAGTAGTCAAATAAAATTTAAAATGAAGCTTTAAGGTAATTAATAGGTCTGAAGACATGATGTATTTCCATCTTTCCTCTGACCAGAATCCCCCCCCAAATGGTGTCAAAGCTTCAAACCAAATATTAAGATGTCCAAGACACATAAAAGTAAGAAACTTGGGAAATGGATCCAGCTTTCTCGACACACTACACCTGACAGCAAAGGAGGTAAGATATGAAAACCTGAACAGTGATTTTTCATAACTTTGAAAAGATACAGAGTGCAACATTGTTTTTTGACATTTTATTATTTTTCAGGTTATCAACTGCCGGACCAAAGCCTGCCAAGGGGCACTCATGACGCCAAAGGGCATGGTGAGAGGTACAAGAGATGGGCCAGTTCCGCCGGCAGAGCTTTTATCTCAGGCAGTAGACTTTATCAAGCAGTACTACAGTTCATTTAAAGAGTAAGCCAACTTTACCTTTGTTTTTGGTATGAAAGTCCTCTGCCTACCTACCTGTCTGACACTATAGGACAGTTTGGTTTCAGCTGTTAGTAACTATCACGTTATATAGCATGCATTAAAAAAAATAGGTACAGACTATTAGAAAAGCTAAATAAAATTATTACTGCACTTCATATGCTATATCTGCCAATCTAAGGTCTTGGGAATACGGGAATGGACTTTATACGGTGCATTCCTCAGCCCCATCCCTTCTGAGTGTGTTACGTTATAGTGTGTTTATAATAAGCAGCTTGGTTAGGACTCTCTTACAGAACATTATCTTCTGTTTTCTCAGCACTGGGTGTTGATGGTATTAGCTCCTACTCAGATCAGTCTTAAACATGAATAATGCTTTTTGTTTGTGCTCTTTCAAGTATCTTCTCTCTGTGTTCTTTTGTTCTCTGTTTTGACTCTCAAGGATTTAGCGAAAGATTGGAAGGCCAGTCTCTTGCTTCTCAACCTTGCTCTGTGCTGTCATCAACATAAGCTTACTGAGCATGCTGAGAGGGGTGCTCTAGCTTCAGAAAAGAGGTTTGTGTTTTCGCAAAAATGGATATGGTGCGGAGACATCTTGTTGCAGGAAAAGCTGGAACAGCTGATTGAGGTCCAAGAGTTGCAGTGACATTTCACATGACAAACTTTCAAGTGACAGTTCAATGTTTGCTCATCCCATTATAAAACATTATCAAACTTTCAGAGGGACTCAGCCACATAATGGCTACTTCTTTAGACACTTTGAACACTTCTACAAAGCTTTCTTCCTTCTGAATCCTTCTGAAAGTCCCAGTCTTACATGCAGGCTGTATTCACTTGCCAGTGTATTACATTTGCACATCTCTGTTTCTGCTCGTCGCTATTTGATCACGTTGATTTACACTATCTTACATGCTTGCCCTTGATCTTTCATCTTGTTGAAAATGTGAAAATTCTCGGACAGTGCAGGCTATTTTCATTCTGTCTGTAGGCCAACAAAACAATTTTTGTCTGTGCTCTGATAAATATTTCTTAATGTTTTGACTTCATTCTCTGTTATCAAAGTGAAGAATTCTAGAGCTGGTTTTCCTGACAAAGGAATTGCTCAGCGCTTCCTTTCAGGAATGAAAAGCCTACTTGCTTTGCCCAGAAAAGCTGTGTCTCTGTGAAAATAATAGCACTTTGAGAGGACATTCACTATAATCCTATATTTAGGCTGAAGCTAGTCTGTTCTCTACTTTTCATTTGCTTGTGATTTGACACTTCTTTTTCAAACTAATCTAGAAAATCCAAATGTAAACTGAAAAATTACACAGAAAAGTTTGTGTTCAAACCATGTATGTCAGGTTGGGAAAAGATGGTGTCACTACTTACATTTCTGATGTGTTAATTTCTTCATTAGGCTAGTAAGCTCTGTAATTAGCACTCAGTAAAGACAGTTCCTAAATTCTGAAGCCAGCAAAAACTCTCCTCAGCAGTCCTCAGATTCCTATGTACTTAACTCATCCCTTTACCTAGAATACACCCTGCTTTTTGATAAAAATCTTGGAGCCTAGAGTGCTGGACCAGGTAACAGCTATATTTCAGGGACAAAAGTGCAGTGCAGTGGAGGGAAGGTGGGGAACAGATGATGGTAACTTCTCACATCTGAAGCACAGCGGAACTGCTGACTTTGTGAGGCAATAGATATTTTCATAAAGGATAGGGTATTTTATGTTGACTTACGTCCACAGAGTGTAGATTTGTAACAGGAACAGGTTTCTTACTGTACTTGCATTCTGGCAGATAAAATGAGCAATGTAAGTAGAAGTCTTGCCGTGCAAAAGAATGCTCAAAAGCTTTATGGCTTCAGCAATGCCTGTGCTGTTCTTGACCCAGAATATAAGGAGAATGTCTGCAGTTTAAATCAATTCTAAGTAATGAAATTCTCATTGTTTCTTTTCATGGCTGTTTCCTGTTCAAAAGGCCAAAAAAAGAAGAACACCTGGTCCGACTGGAAGCAGTGACCAAGGAGATAGAAACAACAGGAACCTACCATCTGACAAAGGATGAACTGATCTTTGCTGCCAAACAGGCCTGGAGGAATGCACCTAGGTGTATTGGGAGAATCCAGTGGTCCAATCTACAGGTAACCTATGAGTCTAGACATTATGGACCAAATAGTGATCTGCTGCAAATCAGAAGAATGTCCTTTACTTTGGTAAAGTATGCCAGTTGCTTCAACTGAGGACTACTCCCTCGTGTACCTATCATAAGATCAGCATTTTTTGTGTGCGGCTCTGTGCTTCATAGTTGAATAAAAACCTGTGTAGGAGTGCTAGCATAGGAACCACCTGTGTCATGGAACCAGATGCATGTCTTTGTCCTTGGAGAATTGTTACGTATAAAAATGATGCATAAAAGAACAACAAAAAAAGAACCTTTCCTAGTGGAGTTACAATTAAATTGAGAGATACTGATTTTTTGTTTTGCTTTTTTCCTTAATCTTTGCTTTCCTTAAATGCATAAAGAAAGGATCTTGCACTACTGTTTCAAAATCAGTTTTTTCTTTACGTTTCTTTTGGAAACATAGGTATTTGATGCACGTGATTGTAAAACAGCAAAAGAAATGTTTGAGCATATCTGTCGTCATATTCAGTACGCCACAAATAATGGAAATATAAGGTAAACCTCTTTAATTTTAAACAACAAAAAAACCCATCCAGATCTGGATTCAAAACTCTACGTGAGACCTGAAATGGTCTATCTAAATATTTTGACAACTCGTCTCTGCTCTTAATTCTCCTGGTATTTATATGTTCCTTTCATGTGTACCATCAACCATTTTGAAATTTTATAACATGCATGGCTGATGTTGCAAAATCTTTTGTAATTCCTGGGGAAAAGAGATTATTTGAAGATTCAGGGGGGTGGATAAAGAAGATGAATTATTTTGTTTCTACTGATGTTTATTTTATAAATATAAAATAATTGCTGTTGCTAACAATTTATGTCTTAATAATTAGAATGTGTTTAATGTGCTGCTGTGGTGTAATGGGATTTGATTGTCTCTCTGGGCAGATCAGCCATTACTATCTTCCCCCAGAGGACTGATGGGAAACACGATTTTCGTATTTGGAACAGCCAGCTCATCCGATATGCTGGATATCAAATGCCAGATGGGTCTATCATAGGAGACCCTGCCAGTGTGGAGTTCACACAGGTACAGTTCTAAATACAGAATCACAACTGCTTTCCATCTTGCCTAACCCATCTGTCTCTCTCTCTTTTTTTTTTTTTTTTCCTTAAATTTTTATGCAGATTGGGAGGGAGGTGTGGTGCTAAGGAGTGAATGAGATGCTCTGCCCCACAGGTTCCAGGTGAAGGTGGGAGCAGTAATTTCTTACAATCTTGACATAAAATTACTCCCCTCCATCTCGGAACAGGGCAAGCTAATGCTCCCCTTAAGTCAGGGACACAATCAGTACCTGAACAACATGTCTCAACATCATTTGAATAGGAAAGATAACCCTTATCACTGAGAATTTACCTCAGCAGGTTTTAGAGGGCTAACATTCTTTTGTCTTCAAATCCAGAGAGGGGGAAACCTAAAAAGCCCAAAATACACTTTCTTTGTTTACAGTTGTGCATTGAGCTTGGGTGGAAGCCGAAATATGGCTGCTTTGATGTAGTTCCACTCATTCTCCAAGCAAACGGCCAAGACCCAGAAATATTTGAGATCCCGCCAGAAATTGTGCTCGAAGTGCCAACGGAGCATCCAAAGTAAGCACACAAGATTTAGATAGTTGTATTTTTGCTCCTGCCTCACCTTGGCAGGTTATAATGCCTGCGCCTGTGGCAGTCATTTTATGGGTTCTTTGTTAGGATGAAATTATGGAAAATTGTCCTGAAAGATAAAATGCCTGTTAGAACAATGAAATGAGATTTAAATTAAGGAAGCCAATAGTAGTTTTATTGGAAATCTTTTTTTCCTGATCTACATTCCAGTCATGTTCAGAAATTTTAAAACGATCATTTCTTGTGCCAGTGTAATACATGAGTGAAATATGGCTGCAGTCATAACAAAATGTTTATTGCTTTTCTGTGGGGCTTTTTTCTTCATGTTTGCTTTGGGACTGGCCTGCAGATTGCAGAACTCTGTGAGGCTGTTCTGCAATTTCTTTAGCAGGCAATTCCCAGTTACCATATTGTAAGCGGGAACTGCTATGAGCTTTTGCAGACCCTGCTTCATGGGTCATTTCTCCTAGAGTTAGTACTCTTTAGCTTACTGGACTTTTCTGGTTATTGCCTGAAAGTAAATGAAGTAATAAATCAAAATGTTTGTTTACCAGGTTTGAATGGTTTAAGGAGTTAGATCTGAAGTGGTATGCACTGCCTGCTGTTGCCAACATGCTTCTTGAGGTGGGAGGCCTGGAGTTTACTGGGTGTCCTTTCAATGGCTGGTACATGGGGACAGAGATAGGAGTGCGAGACTTCTGTGATGTACAGCGATATAATATCCTAAAGGTAATCTTCTAAAGTAAAGTGTGTTCTGCAAAGGGAATGAACCTGATGGGTAAAGCGCTTTTGGAAAAGAGACGTTATCAGTCTTTGCTGGGATGGGTGTTGCATTTACATCACACTTAACACTTCAGCGCTAATCTAACACAATATCCTGACTATTGTGGGACATCTTGAATTTCTCTCAAGGTTATGGCTGCCAGTTTGTATGACTGTTTTTACAGTGTTCTGAGAGTATCTGTTCCAAGTAGCTGGATAGGATGGTAAAACTGCAACTGTAAAAACCCATAAAATAGAAAATGGTGTCCAAATGTAATTCTTCCCCAATTTTACCCTAAGTCCTGCTGATTCAGGACTTTTGGTCTCTGTATGTTTCTCAGAGGTATATTTATTTCAGTTCCGGTTTGCTGTTGACAAGGCAATGGAGTCCTGGTGGTTAGCTGCAGGTCTTGGGCACCTCACCAGTACAAATTAATAATGATGACTTATAAGCAGATACTGGCACTTTTAAAACCCTTTAGTCTAGGAGAGAACCACTCCCTGTTTTACCAAACTGGAATAGATAGCCTCAAGAACCAGAACACCATAATTCAAGTTAACTTCTAATCTCAAATGTTTATACTGACATCGCTTTTCCCAACATAAGACTGCCTATTCCCCTTTCTGCAACAGTTCTTCCTGCAAATTAAAGTGATGAGGTGGAGAAATCATGATGTCTAAGTCCCCACATAGTAAACTTGCTTTTTCCTTTTCTCTCTCTTTTTCACATGTAGGAGGTAGGGAGAAGAATGGGACTGGAAACAAACAAACTTTCATCATTATGGAAAGACCGAGCTGTTGTAGAGATAAATGTGGCTGTGCTTTATAGCTTCCAAGTAAGTCAATGGATGTGGTTTCTGGAGAGACACTGAATATTTTGTGTCTCTTTACTTTCACTTATAGCAGCTTTATACAAGTATAGTGCCAATGGACCAATGCTCAATTGAGGTTATCAATGTGATTCCAATAGAGTTATTCTTGATTTACATTTGGACGTAGGAGTCCTTAATCAAAGATCCACCTCAATCTGTATCTGTATAATAGTTGCTGATATTTCCCAGCACTAAATAAAGTCCTTGAAATATTAACCAAAGCAAAAGGATTACTTCAACTACATCAGGAAGAAGAGCAGAATGGGATTTTTTTAATGTATGTCTGTCTTTTTGCAATTATTCTAGAAACAAAATGTGACTATCATGGACCACCACTCAGCTGCTGAGTCCTTCATGAAATACATGCAGAATGAGTACCGTGTGCGAGGAGGCTGCCCGGCTGACTGGGTGTGGATTGTGCCTCCCATGTCAGGGAGCATAACTCCTGTGTTCCACCAGGAGATGTTGAACTATGTCCTCACTCCCTTCTACTACTACCAGGTACACATTAGTAAAAAAAATATTATTCTAGTAGACTTCAGAAGTACAGATGATAACATGGGACCTGAAGACGTCTGAATGAAAAGCCCTGGTTAGTGGCAGTTCACTAGAGAGATTCATAAATAGCAGGCAATATCTATTGTACTGCGGAAGGTTCTGTTAGTTCTGGTGAATTCTCAAGTTGAAAGTAAAATGCAATTTAATGCTACAGAGACTGATCGCATATTTGTACATGGTGGCTTGTATATACAGATTCTGTTTAATATGGCTGTTTCAAAGATAGACAAATTGTGTATTTATTTTACATTTCTTACCTGAAGCTTAACTTTTTTTTTTAAAGGTGGATGCATGGAAAACGCATGTCTGGCATGATGAGACCCGGAGACCAAAGAAAAAAGAAATAAAATTTAGCATCTTGGCAAAGTAAGTGATTCAAATAAGAGTCTTCATGCTTTTGTCCAACTATTCTATTCTTGTGATGTTTCTGTTCCACTTTTTTGGGGTTTTCTGAATTATTTATTACAGTAGGGACCACTTGAATTGTTTGAATCATAGACTTACCTGACCAGTTAGTTAATAGTTATATCTAAGATTCTTATTCAGGGCTATCTGTAGTGTATTGCTTCTGAACTATCTTCCAAAGAAGAACCATGCTCAAGATCAGTCTTTCCTAGCTTGTCTGTGAATCAATCTGAATTACTGTGTAGCTATATTAAAGATTGTATGCAATTGTTTTTTTCCCTAGGGCTGTACTTTTTGCATCTTCACTCATGCGACAAACAATGGCAACCAGGTCCAAGGTCACTGTAATCTATGCAACAGAGACTGGGAAATCTGAAACACTAGCAAATAATCTTTGCAGCTTGTTCAACTGTGCCTTCAACACTAAGGTAAGAAAGTATAAATCATCCATGCTAAATGACGAAAGAAGTTTGGCTAGCTTCCTCAGCTGCTTCAAGCTTTTTCATTCTCTAAACCAATATTTTGAACGTTCAGTAAATACCAATTGGACTAGAACTTTGATTTTGTATTCATTTAGCATAATGCCTTGTAAATTTGGTCAACAGTCATCTGACAATCACAGAGATATCTAGTGCTAGTTCTTATGTCCACTAGCAATTTATCATGAGCTTTATACCTTCCAGATTCTGTGCATGGATGAGTACAACATTTGTGACCTGGAAAAAGAAACACTTCTTTTAGTGGTTACTAGCACTTTTGGAAATGGAGATTCTCCAAATAATGGAAAGGTAATATTAACCTCAGAAGTACATATGATGCTCAACTCTGAGATCAAAGACAACCCCTTCATTTGGCTCATGTACTTGACTAAGATATGGATCAGGGTCTCGTTTCTGTTTTAAATCAGTGTTTTTCTGACCTTAATTATTTTATGAATTTTTACAGACCTTCAAGAACTCCTTGCTCACCCTGAAATTTCTGAGAGGAAAAATTAGGTAAAAATATTTTTTGTTTGGTTTGCAGGTGATTGAGTCCTTTTGCATTTCATTTAGCAGAACATAGTGATCTTATTTTTATCACTTTCTGCAGATATGCTGTGTTTGGTTTGGGGTCCAGCATGTATCCAGAGTTCTGTGCTTTTGCTCATGCCATTGACCAAAAACTGGCCCAACTAGGGGCTTCTCAGCTCACTCCAATAGGTGAGGGAGATGAACTCAACGGGCAAGAAGCAGCCTTTCGTGCATGGGCAGTCAGCGCGTTCAAGGTGACTATATAAAGAGTTAGCTCATATGTTGGTTTCTTCATTCATTCATTTTATTTCAGTATTCACTAGCATCCCATAAAAATGGGGGGAAATGAAAGAAGAAAAACTTCTGGATTTATATCTGAATTTGGAATTCCTCTTTTCTACTGTTTGCCTAAGTTGAAGAGGGAACTAGACCCCTTTTCTATTATTTATTAATATTCACATAAAGTTCCATGAAACCTTTTGGATAATGGAATGCTTAGTATGAACAAGGGTGGTAGCATAAAACATCAGGATTTTTTGAAGCAGATCACTGAAATCACTGTAAGCCCTGCAATATCACTGAACTCAACAGAATCAATAAAAAAGTAACAATCTGTGAAATTGATATCTCCTCATTAGAATTATGACAATGATAATTTTTTTTTTTACTATGAATAGCCTTAATTTTTTCTTTTTCCTAGACTGCCTGTGACATTTTTAACATCTGTGGGAAAAACAGTATTCAGTTGCCTGAGATATATACCTCTGATGAAAGCTGGGATCCTAAGAATTACAGGATAGTCCATGACTCTCAGACCATGGACTTGGCTAAAGGTATTACATCCCACCTCCTACTTCCTCTGTCTGTTTTGCTTCAGACGGGTCTGAACAGTAACGGTTTTCTAGAAGCAGTATTGGTCCTGCTAGATCATAGAATGCATATAATAAAGTACAGTGTTCAGAGGAAAAAAAGATCTTGGTTTACATTGTATAAATTATATTTTCCAGCACAGTAACATCAGACCACCAGAACTAGCACACATTTTGACAGCCCCAGAAGAACAAAAGCTGAGATGAGCTACTTTCAGTCAGGGAGGGCTTGCATATAGGACACATAATTGACTAAATGTATCTCATATTCTAGGGCGACCATGGTTCAGTTCTTTTCTGCATGTTATATTTGAAGGCATTTTAAACAAACCTAATCACAAAATTACCATGAGTCATGTCCTCTTTTCTTGACAGCACTTGCAAACATTCATGCCAAGGTTATAATTCCCATGAAGCTGAAATTCAGACAGAATCTTCAAAGTTTAAAGTCCAGGTACGATACCTCATTCTTTTGAATATTGTAATACTACAGTTTATTAAAATCTTAAACATCTGAAATGCCTGGTTATAAACATCTTCTCCCTGCAGATATTAAGAAATATATATGAATTTTGTACCATTGTTAGAAGTAGTAAATCATTATCACAAGACCACAAGAATGTGTACAGTCTTAGCTCTGGTCTAGCTAGGGTCTAACTTCCCAGTAGAGTCTCTAGGAGCGTAGGGAATAAAAACCTCTGTGACACAGCCCTTTGATACCTACTAAATGTGGAAGGTCGGGTGTATGGTCTCTCTCTCTTGCTTGGTATGCTACATGCCCGGCAAATGTTTACTTCGTTTAGTGGAAAAATTGCCCCTTAGCAGAAAAAAAAAAGGAAAAGGTATAGTGCAAAAAGCTGTTGTACTGCAAAACAAGTTGAGACAAGACAATACACAAAGAAATACTAAAGGGTAATCAGTGCTAACATCTGTCTTAGAATTAGCATCCGTGAATAGCTCTTCAACATCCTCTGGTAGGTCTTCTTCATCCCTGTTCTAAATACAGTCATCCTATGGGAAGTCCTCTGAGCTGGTTTAAGATGTTGAGTATTCAGTCTTCAGCAGAGCTGCACTTCTTTTCATTGGCTGATTACAGGCATGTTTGTTCTATACTGGACAGATCAAGTAGCACTTCAGCGTCTTGTTTTGATACAAGTACTTCACATGTCTGGGCTGTTATTTGTTTAAGTCTCCATGAAGTACTAAGCTGGTCTGATAATTTGGTAATGAACATAAGTAAGCCCTTGCCAACTGTCACTTCAGATTTATACCTTTTCTGCGCAATTCAAGGGAAATCCTGTTGACGTAACCAAGATCTGTCTGATCCTTTCTTTTTTTTTTTTTCTATATCCAGTCGTGTTACCATTCTAGTTAAGCTTTCCTGTGAGACTAATCAGGACATGCACTACCTGCCTGGAGATCATATCGGGATTTTCCCAGGCAACCAGCCAGAATTAGTCCATGGCCTCATTGCCCATGTCAAGGATGCCCCTCCAGCTGATCAGACTATCAGACTTGAAACCTGCACTGGTGGTAAGTTGGTTCTCTTTAGGTAAAATAACAGAGGATGTCTGACAGATTTCTCTAAAATTCCTGAGAATTTTCATAGATGAATTTGATTCTATTATCCTTTTCTTAAGTTTTAATAGGGTTTTGTTGATGCTTTTAGTTATTCTTACAATTCTTAATTCTGATTTTGCATACTCGCAGTCCGTGATAACTTCACCAGTGTTCAGAGTTGTCCTAGCTTTGACAGTATATGTAATTCAGTTGCTGAATTGGCCATTGACTGCAAATAAATTAATCAACAGTTTGCTTATAGTTGCTACATATCAGAGTCCTAAAATAGATTTACATGTCATGACCATCTTTTCCATCTTAGTAGGAATAATCTGCTAAATCACAGGATTCTAACACACAGGAAGATTATTTCCTCGAGTGAAAGTCTTTACATCTTAAAGTGGTGTTTTTTTATCATAAAGTTCTCTGCACCAGATCCTCCCCTTACAAAAAGTTTGAAACCTCACATTAACCTCTTTTCAGAAGGGCCCTGTGGTCTAGACCTGCTGCAACCTAGTCTGAAGTCGTATTTTGAAGGACACTGAGTTTTGCAAAGCTCTACAGCTGTCAAATCCCATGGGAATTGCCATGTGTTCTTTTATTCATCTCATTTCCAGGTGGCTACTGGACAAGTGACAAAAAGATTCCCGCCTGCACACTCCTGGAGGCTTTGACATACTTGCTCGATATCACTACTCCACCCTCTCAACAACTGCTAAAAAAACTTGCCCAGCTGGTAACAGCGGAAGAAGACAAACAGAGACTGGAAGTTTTATGTCAGGTAAATATTAGGACAAGATTTATGTTACAATACTGTATACCGCACCATCTGATGCCCTTTTACTTTGTAGCAGAAGCCTAAGAAATTTTTGTAGTGATGGTCCTTGCTTTTTGTTCCTCTGATACGCATTCTGTGTACTTGTAAACCCAACCACAGTGAGAGAAAGGGTGGTCCTGTGGCTTAGCTTGGGTGTGGGAATCAAGAGATTTTTTCAGATCTGGTATTTCCTCTGTGACTCTGGGTGGGTCTTCTGGCCTGCCTGTTTTGCCAGCCTCATGGTGGTTTCTGGTGATACACCATTAAAAGACCTTTGCAGTTTGCAGGTGGAGGGGTTGGAGGGGACCTGATAGATATTTTTGTCAGAGAATTTGGTACTGTGAGAGTAAGCGGGATGGTACTTTAAGTAACCGTTTACTCATAGGTGTGCTAAGTGCTTGCAAGAAACAGATTCTATTTCTGTTTCTACGTCCTCACTGAGAGAGCTGGTATCTGAGAAAATTACAGTGGGTATTCTGTACTTCTGTTTTCAAAAATCAAACAATTTCTTAGGAAACCCCAGTATTGGTCTGGGCAAAGTTTTGAGAATTCTCTGTTGATTGCCTGCATATTTAATTGAATGGATAGCAGGAATCTTATTTATAAGTGACATTGCAAATATCCCTGAACTCCGCATGACCTGGTAACATTGTGGTGGTGACCTTTGGCTTTTAGAGCACAGAAGAATACAATAAATGGAAGTTTTACAACAGCCCGAACATCCTGGAGGTCCTGGAGGAGTTTCCTTCTGCTGAGGTCTCAACAGCTTTCTTACTGACTCAGCTGCCATTTCTGAAACCCAGGTACTATTCCGTCAGTTCCTCCTGTGACATGACAGCCAGAGAGATTCATCTGACAGTTGCAGTCGTAAACTACAGGACGAGAGGTAATGGATTGTTGTTTTAATTTCTCTCTTAAATGATATTTAGGCTGCATTGTGGTTCAGAAAAAGACCCCTGTGTCTGCCATCTGGCATGAAGCATATCTATAACAAAAAGGTTGTATTGTGATACATGCAGGGTAGTGTACTGCAGTGCTAATTTGCTAAAATCCTGCATCATCATCAGTGTATCCTTTTTTTATAAATCATTACTAGATATATACTCAAAACCAATAATTTTAAATATAAACAGCACAGTTTTAAAAAATGAAGAGCTCTTAAATACTGACAGAGATGTTTTCCTTTGCTCTGATTAGATGGACAAGGGCCTTTGCACCATGGAGTCTGCAGCACGTGGCTGAATACAATAGCTCTCAATGAAATAGTGCCATGCTTTATACGCAGGTGAGTATATGACAGAGCAAAAAGAAAAGAAAAAAACCCAGAAAACAGCAGGTCTTAGTTCAGCTTCTTCAGTGTTTTTATTCATTGTTTGCAAATGATTTTCAAGTGACTGGTGACAGCAAGTGGGAATATTTGTTTGAGAAGAGAAGGAACTCCCTGTCTCCCAGAGATGAGATCCTTTACCACATCTTATGTTGAGTAAAATCATAAATCATTAGAAAATTCTGAAAGAATTCTATTCATATGACACCATCTCCCCTCTCAGCATATCCGCTATGGAGCAAATAAAGCTAAGGAAACAAGAGGCAACTGTCACCAAGTTAAGCCCCATTACTCTTTTGAAATCGGTGACTTACACTGTGCTGCTCAAAAGGATTCAGGAAACTGACACTGAGATGTCAGTCAAACTAAGTACCTAATTAACATATTTTTGCATTTTAGTGCTAATGAATTCCGGCTCCCAGAGGAGCCAACCAAGCCATGCATTCTGATCGGTCCCGGAACAGGAATTGCTCCCTTCAGAAGTTTCTGGCTGCAGCGTCTCCATGACTTGGAAAAGAAAGGTATTTATGGGGATTGCTCCAAAAGGGAGGCCATAACTCATCTGGCAGCAGAAGGCATCCCTACTCCTCCAAACAAGACCTCTGCAGAGGGAGAAACCAAGAAACATTAGCCAAGTAAACACCGTAGAGATTTGTCATCCCAAGACCGATTGACACTGCACCGAAACAACTAATCCATCCCCCTTGAAACCGTTCTGGTGGTCTTGGGGTATTTGATCACTTGGAGGGAGCAGTCTATGTATCCTTGTAAATACTGTATGTTCAGCAACTGCCCCAGGTGCTCACACAAGGGGCCACAGTATGAAGAGGAAACACTTTGGCCTGCTGGTGTAGGCCTGTTTGGGGAACCTGCTCCAACAGGTGGTTCCACATAGTTCTCCGAGGACTTGGGCAGATTCGATTCTACTGCAAGACCCTAAAATTAGAAGTTGTCACACATAGACACACACACTGTCCTTCTCAGGTGCTCAGTGAGAAAGGCTAATTATAAAATCATAGAATGCCAGGTTGGAAGGGACCTCAAAGATCATGTGGTCCAACCTTTCTTGGCCAAAGCATGGTCTAGACAAGACGGCCCAGCACCCTGTCCAGCTGAATATTAAAAAGTGTCCAGTGTTGGGGAATCCACCACTTCCCTGGGGAGGTTATTCCAATGGCTGATTGTTCTCAATGTGAAAAATTGTCCCTTTGTGTCTAATCAGAATCTCCCCAGGAGTAACTTGTACCCATTACCCCTCATCTTTTCCATGTGACTCTTTGTAAAAGGGGAGTCTCCGTCTTCTCAGTAGCCACCCTTGAAGTACTGGGTCTTGAAAGTACTTGAAGTAGGTCTCCCCTAAACCTTCTTTTCTCAAGGCTGAGCAAACCCAGTTCTCTCAGCCTTTCCTCAAGCATCAGTCTTCCCAGTCCTTTGGTTATCTTTGTGGCCCTTCTCTGGGCCCTCTCCAGCCTGTCCACATGTTTTTTATCTAGCAGGGACCAAAACTGAGCGCAGCATTCCAGCTGTGAAAGAGACAGCTGTGCGCAGCTCGTTACTGTGGCAACAGGGCCCTCTATGGGAATAGCCATCAGATAATAGGCCTTACCAGGAAATACAAAAAACTTTCCAATGTTGGTTTCAGGGATCAAAGGTGGTGACATGACATTATTGTTTGGCTGCCGGCAGCCAGAAATGGATCACATCTACAAAGAAGAAACTGATGAGATGAAGAGGAAGGGAGTCCTGAAAGAAGTCTATACAGCTTACTCCAGACAACCTGGCCAACCTAAGGTAAGGCTAGTTCCTTTGTTCTTTAAGGGTTTGGCTCCTTCCACAATAGTCCCTGGAGTTAAGACTGAGGCTCTGCTTAACAATTCTTTAAAAGAAATGTTTTTCTTTTATTCTTTTCTATATAATAAAATACTAATAATTAAATAAATAATATTTTTTTAAAATCATTTAAAATGCTACATTTTGCTTCAGTACATTCTGGACAAGTGACAAAAGGCCTCACTCCCTCAAAATAAGGGAGAATCTCACTGTGCACTTCAGTACAAGCAAGCTATATATATATAACCCCCTCACTGCCATATAGAGAGGCACTTAAAGTGCAAACAGCCTGTGAAACTGTAAGTTGGAACATTTGCAGGAATCTTAAATTACAAGATTTGATTCACCCATGAGTTAGAAATTATTTGGCTCTGGCCATTTGTCACTGTTTTAATGTGACACAGTGACCTGACCCTGGAAATTAATTTTGCTTAGATTAAATCTTGATTGGAGAAAACAACAGCACTTAAGCTATCCTTTTTTTAGCTATCCTACTCTCCTGGCAAGTTAGGAGACTTTGGCAGTTGTAAGTGGTTCTAAAAAAGAAGAGTCTTAGTCTCTCTAGTTTAATCAGGAGACAGGCCTAGCCACCAAATCTGGGGCTTGTTAAGACAGTGTCAAGACATTTTTCTTCTTTGCTGTGGTGCAACACACAGCTGAAATAGCTAGGGCATTTAGAACCTTCCTGTGTAGACCCACATTGAATTTAGAAAAGTCAATAGCCAAAGCAGCGTTTGAGAAACCTTGTTTAATGATCCTTTTTCTGTTTCTAAGGTCTATGTTCAAGACATCCTTCAAAGCAAGTTGGAGACCAAAGTGTGCAACCTCTTGCATAAGGAGGAAGGGCATCTGTATGTCTGTGGGGATGTACACATGGCCAAGGATGTTGCTCAGACTTTGAAAGGGCTGCTAGCAAAATACCTGAATATTAATGAGCAACAGGCAGAGGAGTACTTCTTCCAGCTAAAGGTATGTGATGATACACAAGGCATTCTTTCCAGTCAGACAGTGTTCCAGGATGGGTTACAGAAGTCTTCAAAGTCACACTCAAGATCTTGCAGGCTGCCATGAGCTTCTCTTCAGCAGAATATATAAGGAAAAAAGCTCTAAGTGATCAGTTTAATCCACCCACCATGATTTAAAACACAGTTTTTGTTCAGTTAGGGTGTGAGAGTGGCACGTAACGTTGTTCTCTTACATCTACCATTTCCCCCAGTGTCTCCAGCTGGGGTGTGGACATCAGCTTTGCAGTGTGTCTGGAACATCAAGAGTTTGATACTTCATTGTACCAACAGAGGAAAGTGAATTTTAGAAATTAGTGGGCTCATCACTAAAAACACAGTGCCTGGGTCTGCTGGCTTTTTAGGACCCTTTTGCTATCAGAACTTCTGCTGGAGCACATCTGCCTGGGATTCAGACAGGTTCATTGTATGGACAGGAACAAGGTCACCAGCACAGAACCGGTCATACGAATGCAAAGGACCTTTTAGTTACTTAACTGCTATATAAGGATGAGCAAGCTGCATTTAATTCACCTCTTGGGCTTCCTTTCTTTTTTTTGCAGAGCCAAAAACGTTACCATGAGGATATATTTGGGGCTGCATTCCCACATGATGTCAAAAGAGGGGTAAGAGCTTTGCAACCCACCAGTCCAAGAACAAATCAACTTATGTTTTAGACAATACTTGCACATTTGTTGTTATTTTCAAAAAACAAGGGGTCAGATCCTCTTTCTTATACATCTTAAGTCATACAGATGTATATGATTGTAGGATCTGACTTTTAAACCTCAGCCTTAATTATGAAAAATACTAAATTTAACTTTTGTTGCTATTTATTCTAAAACTTCTTTTAATAGATTATCTTAATAGTGGTGATGCAAATTATTTTTTTAATACTATCTATGCTGATATGAATCTGCTATTTTTTCTAAATACAAGGAAAATTAGTTATTTACTATAAGTTGCATAAGTTATTTACTCTGTGTAAGTACGTTACATAAAGTTATATAAATAAGTTATTTACTCTAAGCTAGAACTGAAATCTTTTTTTGAAATGTACTGTTTGTCTTGGTGAATTTATAAAAAATCAGATTGTTTTACTGTGCCTATTATTTCACTTTAAAGCAATTAAATGGATGGTTGTGTCACTTGGAATTATAAAGTCACACACGTTGAATCTGAAGCAATGTTTGCAGAAGAGATAATAATATAATGGTTCATAAGTGGAAATACCTGCTGCACACACTTCCAATGTGTGTAAGTGAGGAGGCGGTAGTTCTGAATTCTGCTTTCTGTGGTTCAGGTACTTGAACCTGAATTGTTGTTGTTACAGACCCTGTGGCAGTAAGGTTCAGAAAATTCTAAAGCACTTTGTACGTTTGAATTCTAGGCTGCGATTGCCTGATTTGTTTTTAATAAAAGACACCTTTATATTGAGACAAACAAGTTGGTGTGGATTAAATGTACCACTTTTTGCTATTGCCTTCAGCCTAACAAAGTAGGGGTAGGTATGTTAGTTCTCATGTTCTGGTGAAGTGGATTTGGGGCTCCAACCAATGCTCCTTCCCTAAGTCAAGAGTCCGTCTCCAGGAGTTATGAGTTCTGCCTAAGATTAGTTATGGGGTTTTGTTACTGCCAGGAAAGTGTGGATTAGCACCGTAGATTGTGAGATTGGCTTGCAAACTGCAAGAATATAAAATAGCAATGAGAGCAATATATTTTTCACTAGTTATGTTTTGACTTCGGCTCTTTCTATGCCTTTTGGTTATGTCAGAGCTTTTAGTTCTGTCTCTAAAATTACCAGGGCTATTTGATCGTATTAAAAAAGGTTAAGGTAAGATTTTCATGTCATCCCTTGTCTCCAGGAGCTGGAATCTGATGAAGGAAGAGTTGAGAAAAAGTCAACAGTGCCATGTGTGTACAGTGTGTTTCACATGTGCTTCAGGACAGCCTTAGACATAAGATCAAAAATACAGCATAGATGACAGGATGTGGACAGTGATGGTAGAGAACAGGACATGTCAGACAACCGCTATAAAGAGTGAAGGACAGAGGAGGTTCCTGGCAAGTATGGAGTCCTGATGGGCGCCTGTTGGTGTTATTTCATGCTTAGTTTGTGTTTTCTGATTTTAGATTTTTGGGGTGGGATGGAAATGAAACAAACTGATTGCACTTTCCATTAAGAAAGCTCTCCATAAGCCAAGGGCTCACAGAGTCCTACGACTTCAAACGATTGCAACAAAAGTATGAAATGGAAGAAGTAAGTTCTATACTTCAGAGCACTAATATGCTCTGTGCCTGTTTGGGAGGTGCATTACTGCACAACCCGTTTTCTGTGCATGTGACTAAATAGGTGAATTTCCTTGCCAGGATGTTTTCTTTGTATCTCAGACATATTTTTTAACTAATCACTTACTTTAAAGCATTATCATAATCCTTTATAGATGCTTGCTTGGGTACTGAAGGACTGTAGTTCATTTTCATTTGGAGGGTCAGAAGCTCAGTAAAAAAAAAAGTTTATATGCTCTTTATACCGAGCTGAGAGCAGACTGGGGTGCGCTTTGGTAATGCCATGTCCTGAAGATATGAGGCACCACTGAAACCTGCCAGCCAGGGAAGCAAGGGCACCTGTTCCTTCACAGGCCTCTGACATGTTGGAGCAAGAGGCACAAGTGTTAGTGTATAAGTTCAGAAGTCACATAACCTTCCGTGAGGCAAGTTTTACTGCAGGACCTTTTCATCTCAGTTCCACCATTGCAAAAATTTCTCCCTAGCAGAGAGGTGAGAAGGCAGTTAAAGGAAGGGATTAAGAAAACCAGAGAACTGTGTCATGTATTTGAGGATTTATTTAAACTGGTCCTAGCTGTAAGTTAACTTCGATTGCAGCTCTGATCTGAAGCTATGTATAATTGCTTTTCTACAGCAATAAATGGGGAAGATAAAGTGCAGATGTTAAGGTCGGTGGATAATTATTCTATTCCAAGATAAAAGCTGAAACTTCATTTAAGAAACCAGACACAAAATACACCTTTTAAAATCCTTGAGGTGACCAAATAGCCTGTTCTGTTGCTATTAAAGTGTTCGTTACAGCCCCAAGTCAGTACAGGATTTAAGCAATATGTATTAGTTTAAGCACTTGAGTAATACTGCTAGAGGCAGAGGAACTATTCTGGGCTGAAAGTTATTGAGACGACTATGCACCTTGCTGATTTGGGACCTGACAGAAAATTACAGATTAACACTTCCTGAAGCAATTAGTGGCTTGTTTCATTAGCACTTAAGCCCAACTTACATGGCTATAATGGAATCCAGCTGCATGCCAAGGCACTGAACGCAGACCTTTTCCTTAGCCAGGTTTCTCTGGCCGCTTTTGATTATTGGTACAACTCCCTTGTGCTCCCCGAGAGAGCGGGCAGCTCGGTGCAGCCGAACTGCAGGTGGCCACAGACAGTTGCCCGTCCCTGTGCCAGCTGGGTGAGCCACTAGCCCTGCAGTATAGATCCACTGCCTGCTGCCTCTGGCCCATCAATGCGCAGGGCTCAGCCATACAACGAACCTGTTCCCCAAATTTGTTGAGCAATCTAGCACCAAGTGATCACAGTAGCAGTCTGTGTGTACTTTTAACCTGTTTTTAAGTAACATCTGTTAACTTAAGCTCTTTCCTTGAGGAAAAGCAAAGGAATATGTGGATAGGACACACGAGTACGTTATTGCATAGCTGAGAAGTAACACAAATTCAAGCCTTCCATTAGGGTAAACGCTCAGAAAAGTTAAGCGTTGCCAGTTGAAGCAGCTGCCGAGCCCACCGGCATCGGTGCCGTGCTGGCGGTGCCTGGTGCAGCGTGCTGGAGGGGCGTGGGGCCTGGGGGGGCTGCCAGGGACGGACAGCTGAGCTCTGCAGGCAGAGGTGTGGAAGACGATGACAGTGGACAGCATGGTGGCTCACAAACCACAGGCTGGCAACCTCTGGGGCAGCAAGGGCAGGAGGAGTTCAGGTAGGTGAAAGTTTTTTGTTTGTTTGTTTTTTTCTCTATTGAAATGATGTATTATGTTATAGCTGTGCTAAGAGGTTCTCTTCTCTGAATGTGCATTGTGAAATGAGGGGAGGTCTGGGTGGGTGGGCGACTCGCCTGCCCCAGTAATCCTGCTGGGAAGGCAGGGCTGGGCCAGGAGGGGAGGGTGTGAACCGCTGCTTTCCATGGGCAAGGGCAGACGGAGCTCTGAGACAGGATGAAACTGTGATGTGTTGTGTCCGGTTTTCCTGGATCTTGCTTCAGTCGGTTCATCTGTAGCCTGATTGATGTATTCTGGGTTGTTACCTGGTGTCTCTTCTGAATGAATCACCATTTCTGTGGTTGCACTGTTTCATGTGCACCGAGTGCTTGAACAACAAGTAAGGTTTGGTAGGGCCAAACAATGATCCCCTCAGATTTTAAGGTTTAAAATGCAATTGAGTGTTAAATTGCAGCTGTCTGGAGCTAGAAATGGTTTCTGTTTGTGCTTGAATTTGTCTCCATTGAGATGTGGGTACTGGTTGCTTCAGGAAAAAAAGAAGCAGGGGGGAAAAAGCTTTGGTTGTCTTTGTGAGAAAAAGAATTCTTGGACTATTCATCAAAGAAAAAGAAGTATTGTGAAAAGGCTATTAAAAATCTAAGAATATGATCTAAGCAGTAGTAGTACGCTGTGTGATATAAATCATAGGTTAACAAGTGGTTTTAGGCTTTCAGCAGGAAACAGGTGCTTGATTTCAGTTTTTTCTAACAAAATGTGCTTTGGTAGATTTCCTAGATGGCTGCTAATGTTAACTGACGCCTTACTGTGACATATAATGGCTTGCCAGGCTGCACGTGGGATCTTGTCTCTGAGCTAGAGCCTGGGTCAGAGGAACATCTCCTCCAGTCTCGAGCGTATCGACCTGCTGCAGGCTGGGAACCTCGCAGGTGCAATCAAACCAGGTGTCCCCTCATGGCCAGCTGGAAGCACAGGCAGTCAACAGTAGATCCAACCCTGCAGAGGGGGAGAGAGCAGTGGGGAGAGCTGCAGCACATCTGGGTCAGAGGAAGGTGAAGATTTAACAGGGGAAGCAAGAGGTAGACAGTAAACACAAACCTTCCCGTTTGTCGCATCTCTGTGAGGTTGCTCTTGTAAACCTGTTGGTCGTGAGGGCTGACGTGCTGGGCTAACAGGTTGCGTTGCGGTAAGGGGCTGCGGCTTTTGCATGTAGCTCTCACTGTTCTGCTGTGCAGCAGCGGAGAACTTCAGTCTGAGCCTTTGCTTTCCAGCTGTGTGAGTGATCCAGTGCCACACTGGATCATTTTGATGGGAATGAGAACTTGTTTTCTGACAGAAGCTGGCAGGGTGACCTAGTGATAGGCACGGTGCTGCCACGTGCCGCTGGTGCCTGCAGATCAGCTTGAGCCACTCCAGGCGCAGCGGCAGCGTTGAAGCGCCTCTGGATCCGAGGCAAGTGGCGCTGCCCAGGGAGCAGGCGCTGCTCGCTCCCGCTTGCTGCCCACCTTGGTGCCGCATTAGCGCCGTGCCCCGCATCGCTGGCACTTGGATGTCACCGTGGCCCCGCAAACACCAAACTGCTCTGGTTCACAGCTGGTGGAATGTAACCTGTATGATTGAGGATGTGGTGGTTTGGTTTTTTTAAATTAAATAACCTTGTCCTTCAAGTTTAATTGAGAGTTAAATTAATTATTTCTTATTCTTGATGAAAGACAACAAAGCTCTATTTATCTTAAGCTTTTTATTGTTTGCATATGAAAGATTGAGATAAGATGGATGAAATGTAAAATAGCGCTTTTATAATGCCTTGGCCTGTTCCCTGCCGGACAATACAGTGCTGCCGTTATTTTCAGTGTAAAGCTGTCTGGCAGCAGTGTAACGTTCCTGGGATTAATTTACACACCACAATGTCGCTTCCGCTGTGGAGGGCACAGCAGCCTCCACAGCCTCGCTGGCCCAACTTTTTCCTGGCTCTGCAGGTGACAAGGCCATGGCAGGACCTGGGGGGCTCAGGGTGCTGCCGGCGGCTCTGGCGAGGGCCCGGGTGCCCAGCACCCTGTGGTCCTGTGGGGCTGTGCCAGGGTTGTGTGTGCAGCCGGGAGCTCCCGCGCTGAAACGGCCACGGTTTGCTGCAGCGTGCTGGTGCAGGAGGAGACTGGTGGAGCTCCTGCCTCCCTGGGGAGGTGACGTAAGGGATCGCGTGGGGCAGGAGGGTGCCAGGGCAGCTTTAGGCGCAGGCAGGGCTAATGCGGGGCTAATGCGTGCGCATCGGCCCTGGCACGGGCAGCAAGGATGGAGAGGGGTGGTGGGGGTCTGAGGGAAGGCCGTGAGCGGCTTGGGGGTGGGAAGCAGCTTCTCAACATGCTCTAGCGCTTCGAGAAACTGCAATGATGGCGTTCGTAACCCGCGGAACAACTGGGCCCGTATTATCCAGGAGCAAAAACTGTCTTTGGTAACTGCAGGTGGACTCAGCATCTTAAACTGGCCCCGTGCGCTGGGCGGGGGAGCGGGGCAGGGGCCTGGCGGCTGCAGTGACGGGCAGCAGCCACGAGGAGGCGATCGCACCCCAGGGACCGCGTCGTGCGGAGGCGGCCGGGTCCCCAGCCCAGCCCCGGCCCCGATGCGCTTTGTTGCGAGAAGCGGAGCTGGAGCCGAAAGAAAAGCGCGGAGCCCGGTGCGCGGTGCGCGCAGCCGGCCGCGCTGTAAGTGAAGGCCTGTGAGACGAGACTTGAGAGAGGGCACAAAACGAACCGTGCCCGCAGGAAAGACACGCGCTTGTATCTCGTTTGTGGGAGGCAGACGGGGACTGACAGCCGGTATAATGGGAGGAAAGCAAATGGGCTCAAAGGCCATAGACTAACAAGTCAGTCCAGTGACAGAAAGCTGTTAGACACAGCAAGGGCTACAGACAAAAGCTGTGATGCTGATTATTTATTTTCTAATCTTATTTTTTTCTTACATGAGCTAAACCTGAGACTTCTGTCACCCTTTACTTGAGCGTGTTATTTGAGACTTTCTCTGTTCCAACGGGATTTCTAGAAGTGGGACCACTTCTGTCACGATAGTTGCTTATTCTTGCCCAGTTCAGAGAAAGGTTTTTAACACGCACTTGGCTCCCTGCCATTGCCCACCCCTCAGCTGAGCTCGTGGGGCAGGGTGGCTTTGGCAAGCCCCCCAGCCTCGGCAGGGCCGGGGCTCCATGCGTGCCTGTGGGCCTCCGTGTGCCGCAGAGGGTCTGCGCTGCCAGTCAGCAGGGTCCTGCTCTGGTCATTCCCTCGTCAAAGGCCAACCCGTCCAGTTCGCATCACCCCATGCCCGTCAGGCTCAGGTGTGGCAAAGGAAACAGGGAAATGGCAGGGAACCCCCTACTGCTACCTAGGGCAGGGAGGGCGTGAGGATCCGCAGGAAAAGTGATGACAGGAGCAGGTGACCTCCCTGCACATCAGCCACCATCTCTGTCCCACCACCTCTCTTTCTGCCTCCGCACCTCCCACGGTTTCTGCTCTAAGTACACTGCCCTGAATTCCCAACTGCGATCTGCAGAGGGGTCTCCCACCGCTGGCCGTCACCTCTGGGAGGGCGAGCGCTGACAGGCGGGTGTGAAAAGGCACCGAGCGTTTCTCTCTGCTGCCCGCACACGCTGCCTGGCCCCTGGCGTGCCCCTGCTGTCCCGGGTCGGGCTCCGCAGCCCCCCAGCCAAACCGCAGCAGGACAGGGAGTGCTCCCCTGCCCTGTGCTGCGCTGTGCCGGGGGGTCACCGTGGAAATCTGCTCTGTTTAGTTTGGCTACAAGGATATGAGGGGGGGAAGGTCAAACCACACTTCCGTAAGACTTGCTTTATCCAGAGCAAAGATTTATTCACTGAAAAGATTCCTACATATCCAGAATTCCATCAGCATAGAGTGCACTCTTTTCTTGGTTTTTGTTGGTTTTTTTGCTGGTTGCATAAACTAATACAGAAACTTGTTAATACTAACAATTTTTAATTAATTTAATAGCAATTCTGGAAGACACTCAGTTGATAGAAAATATAAAAAAAAATTTTTGACTGTACAAAGTTTACATCACATCTGAAAAGAAAATGTGTCCATTTTCACCATATTAGACTCCATTTACATTCACTACTGACGTGTGGCTTCTGTAGCAGCATTGTACAGCCAGCTTCACATTTACAGCTCTGGAACGGCCCAGGCGTTCCCTGCATCGTGCTCTTGCGCCAGCACTTGAGGAGACGGTCGGTCCGCAGACCATGGAACAGGACGACCCAGCGACTGCCCCTTGGCTTGCAACACGCTGAGGGTCAGAGAGCTCTGCCCACAGCTGTGCAGCTCCACTGGTGTCGGTCAGTCGCCAGGTTCTTACACCAGCTGATTAAAACAAAAATTCTCCCAGAGACGGTGATCAGTCTCTCCTCTCTGACCTGTTGGGTCCCAGAGGCTGGGTTTTGCTCTCAAGAGCAATTTCTGGGTGTTGAATACAAACCAAGGCCAGGCTGAATCAGAATCCCCAGTCTCATGACTGAAGGCAGGTCCCGGGGGACGAGCCTCCCGCGGGCACTGGGCACCTTGCAGCGCAGCAGGGCTGGATGTGGCTCGCGCAGCCCTGCACCTGCGGTGTCTGCACAGACCGCGTTCGAGTTACACCTGAGGGCAGTCGTAGGAAAGACAAATGGTGGCATTTTTTGTTGTTTTTTAAAAATTATTTTGTTTTAATCTGGCTGGTCATCTAGTGCTGGCTGTCCTCCTCTTAGCCAGTCATCTTATTAGAAAAAAATTGAGATTATATTGCTTTCCCAGCGTAGTCCTTGCACGCAGGCACAGGAGCGTCGCTGCTGAGGAACAGCAAGGAAACGCTTTTTATTTGCAGGTTGGGCAACTGGTTGCCACAGTGAGCAGCTGTGGGTGTCCCAGCGTTCAGGACCCGTTTAGCACAGAGGGCAGGGGTAAATCACGAGTAGCGTGCCAACGCTGCTGCCTCCCTCAAGCACGGAGTTAGCTGAAGGCTGCGCAGAACTGCAGGCTGTAAAGTAACAATTTGCATCCAGCAGCAGCTTCTGCCCTTCCCTAAGGCAGGGGGGCTCAGCGTGCCACGGGTGCCCAGTGGCACATTTCTCCTCACTTTAGGTTTGTGTTGTGCTGCTGTTATTTAAGCAGTACTCGCTGGGAAAACAAATTCTGCTTAAAACTGCTGACACAAGATTACTGAGAGACAACAAACAGCAGCAAATCTTGAGAACCAAGGGGTGTAGGTTAAATAGAAAGTAGAGCTGGAGGAGGTTTATTTGCTTTTAATGAAGGTGGGGGAGAGGAAGGAGGTCAAGAGAGTACCACAGTGCTGCACCTGGCTACCACCAATTTTTTCTTTTATATCTGAGACACGTGTAAAAAGTCACTAATTTGTCAAAATATTCGTAAGAGACTACAACCGACTTGCACATAAGTAGGAGCGAAGCTCTCTGCTCGACAGAATTCAGGAATTCTTTCTGCCGCTTAATTTCCTACAGAAGTCAGCCGGCCACACTGAGTGCCTGTCACTCTGCTGGCCCCACAGGGGCTTCAGAGCTCCCCTCCCTGCAGCCCTCGCGCCGAACCCTTGCAATGGTGGTGAACGGTCTGTGGGGCTGTAACGTGCTAGTGCTGTTGGAGATATGAAACTTGGTGACTTCCAGAGAGCCCTAACAAACTACCTCAACAAAACGAAGCGCTGTAAGGACAGAAAGGATCTGAATGTTCCTTGTATCATGAGGGCTATCCCCCTACCCTGGCTGGCAGGAGGCGGCAGAGGAATGTGATTGGGAGGCACAAGGCAGCCTCTGTCGATGCTGCTTGCAATTAATTTGCAAGTGGGATGATGCATCTGTTACCTTAAATGCAGTAATCAGATGTATCCTTTATAACCTCCATCTTACACATTGGAGGAGGGTGTAGGAGGTTATTCTTGTCTTAAAATTAACCTTTGAAACAAGTCTGAGCTGTTGGGTTGAGTCAGGTCCTTTAGATCCAGATGTCACCTTCCTGGCTGTGAGATTTCTCTCATTGTTAAGTTTTCCCCAGAGCAACTGCTTTAGGCCCAGGCTTCTCAGCTTGCTGACTTCAACGTGACCGGCTGCAGGAGCTGGGGACGCTCTGTGTGTGTGGAATGACTTCACATCTCTGAACAAGCTCTGTGCACTGAGACCTGATTTAATGCATTATTTAGGGATGCCATTTTCCCTTGCCTTGACTCTTCCTGCAGTGCCAGAAAATGTCTTTTCTTCTACAAATGAAATGGTGATCAGGGCAGTAAGAGTCAAGTCTGGCTGGTCAGTGTTGTAATTCCAGAAATGCTGCTGGTTTAGGGGGCTAGAACTTTTTGTGCCTAAAGCTAAAAAAGTAGAGTTTGACCCTTGTACCCAGAGCTGTAACAAGCCTTGGTTTTATTTTTGCAAAGGCCAGCAAGTCTTCAGCTTCCTATGGGATTGTGTGAGAACAAGCAGCTGCATCGTGAGTTCTGTGTAGAAGAGCACTTGAGTCTTCAGTTGAGACACAGCCTCACACGATCAGAAACTCTCCTAGCGATAGGTTTGCACCAGGGTAACCCGGAGCTTGGGCCAAGCCTGCTGAAACAAACCTCAGGGCTCAGCGATCAGTTTGGGCAAACCACGATGCAACAGATGGATTTTTACCTTAATGAAAGAAAAATGCAAGCTGGCACTCCAGCCCTTCACGCGAGATGCAGTGCCGTTCTGAAACAAGCCAGTTCCATTTCTCTCAGGGAAAACAAACGCTTTGAGGCAGAAGAGAGCTCCTGTTTAGCACAGACACAAGAAGGAACTAGAAACAGTTCTTCTTTTTTTCAGTGCTATCTGAAAATGGCTGTAGTTAAACTTGATTCACTGTTTATTATGTTTAAAAAAATATAGTCCACACAAAAGTATCATGTAAACATTCTTTAAATAACTGCTGGTGCTCGGGCAGAACGCAGACTTTACAGAGACCACGGGACTGTGAACTGATGGTCTTGCGGCCTTCAGCTTGGAAGATTCAGTGAAGATTTCTGACGCTTTGTGTAAGTAGGCAGACAATGTTATCACAAGACAGTTACACACCATGCTATATCTTTTGATTACTTGGTTCCAGGATTCCCAAGCCAAATCTTTCAAAACGCAGGACAACTTTGCTACTGTTAATGCTGAAAAGAGTGGAGAGGGAGAGGAGAAGGGAGAGGGAAAGAGTTATTTATTTTTGATTTTTCTTACACAGCTACAGTCCTATAAAAGGAACTAAAATGGGTTAGCTTCTGATCTCGTACAACTTCAGATCACCCAGAAAAGAAGCTTAAGTAATTAAGCAGCAAACACATGAACTTATTCATGCTAACCTCATCAGTGGAAACATACAGCACAAATCTGATTTGCTCAAATTGGAGAAACAGGGGGACTCTGTATGTACCTATGGTGAGTAGAAGCCCAACACTTGTCTTCAGTGGGCACTGGGTTTCCTTGAAGTAGAAGGGAAGGAAAAAATGACTTACAGAATTTTCTTTTTAAGAGAAAGGGGTGTTTTGACAGGGCACATCAATTGGTAAAAAACAAACAAACAAACAAACCCATTTCCTCCTCTTTATAGACTGTAGCAAGTGCATAAAGGTATCTTTTCCTTCGCCCTGGAACTGTTAGCATAGCTAGAAACATTTTCACTTCAAAATGCCTTCCTACACGCATGCACTCAGGTGACAGCAAAGCAGAGCCTGAATACATGAGCTCTTGCAGGAGCCCTTCTGAGAGAATGTGGGAGTATTTGTCCTCACTGAAGATGGCAGAAACCGCTCTGGTTCTTGGTGCATATTATCCTCTGTCCCTATCCTCTCCCCTCCAAAACAAGCTATTTTTTCAAAAATCGTGAATCGGTAAAGAATGAAAAAAGATCTTTTCTAAAAAGGCACATATTTGCTGTTACCTACAATTCTGCAAAGCCCCTAATGTTACGTCAGACATTTTGCTGAACAGGGGATGTAAACAGAAGCAAACAATAAAATTCAAAGCACTAGATTTTCCGGGGGAGAGGAGAAGGAGGAACTGAAGGATGCTCTTGCTTTCCTCCTCTTACACAGCATTGTAGCTGGTCCCAGCTGACCGCCGTGGGCCAGTTCTGGACACCACTTGTGGCCTGGTCCCCCATAGGCTAAGGGACTGCGGTCTGCTCCGAGCAGAGCAAGAACCGTCCTTCTTTCCACTCAGGAACTGCACCAGCTTCATCCAGCCCCTGACAAAATTGACGTGGGTCCCAAGGGAGAACTGGCACAAACTGGCCCTTAACTCTTGTCAGGTTGCAGCGCGAGTGGAGCGTTCGGTCATCAGCTCTGCCTGTGAAAATGTACCTGTTCCCTTCAGGCGACCTTCAAGCCACAGTCCAGCCTTAAGGACAACAGGCATAACCTCAGACTGCGACTAGGAAACTGCACCCCTCGGCCTTGCCAGACTTGCAGGACATGCACAAATCGCACCAGTTCCAGGAAAACCCCAGCCTGCTGGGCAGGACACAGCACTTTCTGTCGCTTGCACCCGGTTAGTTAGAGCGCGGATCACTAGACCCTTTCCCGGAGGAAGTTACAGCCTGCTGAAACGCTTCAGAAGTGAAAGATGGCCACGCTGTTAGACAGTAACTTCTTGCAGACAGGAGTTGTTATTCAAGCTAACAGCCCACACCAAGCGGAAAAAGGGAGAAATGGAGAAGTCTGATAAAGTGTTGATTATGTCCATGGGTTAATTTCGTGGTTTGGTTTTGCTTTTCTAAATGGAAGGTGATTGTCCAAGTTGCCAGTTAGGATACAACACATGGAAGCATGCAAGGTGGAGCCCGTTATTGCACCAGTAGCTACAACCTACAAAGAAATACGGGAGGGAAGGGAAAAAGACACCATGAGAGTTAGTTTTCAGTTATTTAAAGCAAACCCTTGAGAACTACATATTATAAAGCTTACACCAGAATAAAGCATTGAGGTTAGCACAGAGTTTCCCAAGGGAGTTGTCAGTGGGGTTGGGAGCGTGTCTTTAGCGGGTTTTCAATCGGAGTAGGTCTCTGGCTGGCACGGCTGCAGCGAGCCTCCCGGGCGTGACTCAAATATAACGCAGTTTGCAGGGGAGGAACAACAACTGAGCTGCCTGCACTTTCATTTCAACGAGCACTAATTCAGCTGTCAATGCTGATAATTAATACTGACACTTAAAGTACTTCCCCTCTATTAAATGCTTTGAGCGGAGAAAAAATAGTAATGTATGCAAATTGACATGAACCGCTTGTGGGGGTGTTGGTCTGTCTACCCAGACAAAAATAATTAGGGTAGCTACTATATAAGACATCGTTCTGCAGTTCCACAAGCTGTTCAAGAATAACTCCCTATGGAAACGCTAATCCAAAATAATCACTTGGCAGATTGCTCTGGAACTGAGCATTCTCCTGAACCGACTGCCCAACTGGGAAGCAATACTTCAAGTTCATTTCCAGTGTGATGTTAGAGGACGATGTGAGCGTGCCTGTCTGCAGGGGAAGGTGAGGCAGCCTGGGCTCGCTCTGCTCGGCGGAGCCTGGCTGGGGAAGCGAGCGGGTGTGCAGGCAGTCATCACAGCTACAGAGCCAACACGAGCGGGTCTTATCGTATAGAGAAATGAGGGGAGGCAAGTGCTGACACACAGAACCACAGTGGTGGAGTACAGCGTGTTTCTCTAGAACAGAAAAAAAAAAAATTACCGAAGGACATTGCTATCATGCAAATCTCCCGGCAAAAAAATGGCCTTAAGTACAGCGCTCTCCCTTTGAGACAAGGGAGGATTAGTTTAAAAAAAATGGGAGGAAATGTCACAGGTGAAGCTGGATGACTTGAAGGAATGGATAACGGCAAAGCACACACTCGCGGTAGCTGGGTATAGACCTGTGCCTGAAAACAAGGTTTGGTGTGCTTTCAGCCAGAAAAGGGGAAAAATTTGTTACTCTTAAATTACAACTGAAGGACAGAAAAGCAGCGATTACATGCAGGTCTGTTTTTTAGCTCAGCTTTTGTTGGTTTCTCTTTGAATTTTTATTTACAGGGAGGGAAGTGCAGCTGCAATGGCTCCGCTGTGCCAGCTGCGCACAGAGGCAGCCATGGGCGACTCGAAGAACAGCGGCCAAAGGTAAGGTGTGCTCAAGCCTTGCTGTACCTTTGTAGAACACATGCTCTGATACACACATACACCTGTCCAGTGTAAGGAAAACATATCAGACTGTTCTACTTATCAGCGAGTGGGTAGTAAGCATTCAATCTTTGCTGATAATAGTGTCCCTTTGTATAAAGATGAAGCCACAGCCTTGGAGAAGCATTCCGCATTTTAAAGTTATTAGACATCATAATATATCAGGGATCCAGTGCAAGTGTTAGGGAAATTGCACAAGAGACAAATGACTTTGAAGAGGTTACCAAACTGTAACCTCATGCCCAACAGCAACTCAAAGCGTGGTGCTGAGGCCGGGCTGGCTGCCTTTTGCCGCCAGAGCTACTCAGGGTAACAGCGGTCAGCAGTGGCAATCAGACATAAAACTGGCCTGGGGTGGGGGCTTCAGTCTCTTGGCTCCAGAAATTTTATCTGCTTTGCTTCACTTGATTGTGCTAGAAGTGGACCTGGGAACCCCCCTTCTCTGAGTGACAGGTTAGTCAGGAGAAAAGGGGCTGAAAGTTTTAGGTCTTGTGCCTTTATGCTCATCCAGTCTGAACTGGGATGGGTTTCCTATTCTGGTCTGGTTTGTCTACAGATGTCATGGCATGATGTACAACGGGTGTTTTAAGGGACCTCTTCCAGTTTTGACAGTTCAGAGATGCTTGACCCTAAGACCTTTCTTTTCCAATTGCAACACAGAAACTGACTTTGAAGGTGTCACGATCTGACAGGGATTTATGCCGACTTCTCATGACTTATCTTTCCTTGGTCCAGATCTTGACATAATTCCAGCTTAGAGATTCAGTCCAACCATTGCCGCTCATTCCTACCTGTCAGTTTAAGCATCTTCAGCATTTCTGAGACACCTGACACATGATTACCACCTACTTTGGGTTTTCCCCCAGCAGTGAATTATTCTGAGTCAGGACTGATGCTGCATTTCTTTACGTGCCTGTGGGAACTGGCACCCTTCTGCAAGGAGGGGTGGGGGTGGGGGTTTCTCACATGCTCCCTGAGGAAGTCTACGAACTTGGGACTCTCAAAATTTGACAGTTCCGTTCCAAAGGGAAACGGTGGCACATTCTTTGGTCCTTCCCCTCCTCAGTCAGTACCAGCCATTATAGGGGAAATTCTAACCCCTTCGAGGTCAGTGTGGGCCCTTTCAAACACTGATGGTAAACACTCTCTGAAACCAAACGCAAGTAGTCTGCTGAAGGGACGTGGATATGTTCAAGTAGGAAATGAACTCGCTGAAGCATGCAAGCTTAACTGCGTCATTTCCTAGTAACTGGAAAAGCAGAACAGCACAGTTACTCTCCCGTCAGAGGTTCGACAGCCCCCAGAAAGGCAAAATAAAGCACCAAAACAATCAGCTAGCAAATTCCGAGTGGCGTAAATGTTCTTAACAGCAGCAAATACTCACTCAGCAGACTTCCAGAAATGTCCTGGGTGGGAGAGCCGACGATTCAATTTTGGCAGTTTTTCAAGCATATCCATGAGGGCAGTGAAGCTAGGCCTCTCACTGAGATCAAATGACCAGCACGCTGAGAGAATTTCCTGCGAAGGAGAGTTGTGGCTCATTATCTCCACTTAGTTCACAGGTCAACTGCACAGACCAAGCAACTGACTGAGCACTGTGATTTGTGCAAGCCCAGCCAGAGATGCTGTTTAGTGGAAGTGTCGGACGTTCTTAGCATCAAACAGCATCCTGCGTACCAGTGGATGTCCACTCCTCTGTGTCAGATAGGGGCAGAGCCTTAATACCTAACCTGATGCCCCATTCTAATCTGTTCTCTCTCCTGCCCTTTATCCTTAGAGTTATAATACAAGTACAGTAAGCCGCCTCTTTATGTAGCTCACTGTTTTCCTGATAAATAGCTATATGGCAGGATTCCTGCAGCTGAGGTACTTACATTGACTTCTTTCCCCAAACTAACAGTTGCAAGAACTTGTTTCACTCCCTCGCCGCTTCCAATCTGCCAGATGAGTGCCTCTGCAGGCTGGTTCTTGAAAGGCCATTCTCTTGCTTGGAGCTCATACCACACAGTCCTGCAATGTTAACAGACAAATCAAGCCTTTAGCTGCTCTTAAAAGAAAGGCACAAAACTGTTCCAATTTCTTCAAATAAGCTGGGGAAGGTGTGTAAGGCTGTGCAGCAAAGCCCGCCCGCCCGCACGCCTCCCACCCACGACTTGTAGCAGGTGAGAAAAACGCGTCCCAGCTAGAATCCCGAGTCTGTGACAGGAGGATGGTGCTCTTAGGGGCTCCTTTCTTACCCAAAGGCATAGATATCTGCAGCTTTGGAGAAAGGCAGCTTGTCTTCGTCCTTCCCAGGGGCCATCTCGCGAACAATCTCGGGGGCCAGGTAGCATAACCAGTCATGGGGCAGCTTCAACTCATTCTCCCTCCTGAGTTCAAAAGAAAGAAGTGGTACAGAAGCGCTGCTGCTTCCAGGAAGCAGCATATGGGCCATATCTGTGCTTCACCTAATGCCTTGACTTTATTTACTCAAATGTTTTTGCTGACGTTTTGTTTCTAATTTTCTTGCCATATTAAAAAATATGCATGTGTTAGCCTGACTCTCCAGCTCATTCTTGGCCTTGAAATTTTGTTTGTTCTGTGTTCAGAGTCCCAGTCCACACAGAACCTCCTAGCTCTGTGCTACTGGAACTGTAGAACGAACTCTGCTTAAAAAAACCAAAGAAAAACGGTATATTCCAAAAATGTGTGTATGCACTAAACCATCAGCACTCCTCACTTTACTGTGTAATGCATCAACTTGATCACTATTTATCATTCTAGAAGTGGACCAAGTATTGAAACCTTCACTTACCTTCCTTCCTGAACCACACCCGAAATTCCAAATAATCCAAAATCAGTGATCACAACTTTCCCATTGTCATAGAAAACATTCTTGGATTTCAGATCTTTATGTACAATCCCCTTTGCGTGAAGATACCCCATGCCCTGGGAAATATATGCAGAGATGTAAGTTTGTTGGGTTCTTTGTTATTTACAAGCCTCTATCTCTGGGACACTTTACTTTCTAATACAGGTTAACTCTCATTACTCCAGCATAAATTATTAATTGGAAGTGGGGACACGGCAGCTGTCTGACTTGTACAGGAAGGGTGCAAGGGAGCAGATCTTGGTTTAGCGCTCAACTTCCAAATTGCTTTTCATCCTTTACATAGTAGGGCTGTTGGAAGGGTACTCTTAGTTGAAGCATCAAGTGGCTGTGGACTTGGCAACCCCGATGAAGTCTGTACGTGTCAGAACAATGAGCAACTGACACAAGTTTGCTCACTAAATTCACAGGATATTTCTGCCAGCAAAGAAAAGAGCAGCTTCAGAAATGCTTCTTCAGTTGAGAAATACTGAAAGCAAGCACAGACACTGTGCTGATCTGGGAGAAAATGCCATCTACTTCAGAATGCATTAATTTAGTTGCAGTTACTATAATAGAGACCTGGGAAGGAAACCTGTCCTGCATACCTTTCTTCATTACTCCCTTTATCTAAATTCTCCCTCCCCAGCCCCTTACTGACAAGCAAAAGGTCTCTTTCTGTCCTTATAGGCCCTTACCTTACTGCCCACTAAATTAGCCCTTTTTTCCAGCCAACTTGGAGCATCTCCTGCCGCAACACCCTGTTGGGCTATTGAGGCTTCCACAACCGCTCCAGCTGTGCAGCCCCTAAGCCCTTGCTGAGGCCCCCGTTGGCATAGCGTACCCTTACCTTAATGATCTCCTGTGCTATCTGCCTGGTTTTGTTAATATCCAGGGATATCTTGGGGTCCCTTACAAACGAGTGAAGCGTCCTTCCTTTGCAGAAGCTACAGGAAAGAGGAACAACAATCCTTAAAAAGGTCTTTAAAATACTGGAGGGGAGTAAGAATGTAATACTGGATGATCAGTTGTTTCTTTTATCACACTGACAGAATCCCAGCCCTCCTCCCCTGCTGAAAAACACCATTTTGAAGAACCTTACGGATCCCGTTGATTTGTGTCTGTGTGGGTGTACACGTGGTTATGAGACCTGTTCTTAAAGCACGCTCAAGGATACACAAGAAATGCTTATGCATTTCTTCAGAGACTCAGCTGTTGTTATACTGCTCTGACATCTGAAGTCCAGTTTTCAAAATCTGAGCACCAGCTTCTGCTGCTGGTCACTTATGCAGGAAACGTCTTTTGAAACTGGCAGTTAGAAATCACCCCGTATGTCCTTGCCAGACTGTGAGGACAGCATGCCCTTGGCCTTACTCAAATTCAGCCTGCATATGAACATCCCCAAAAGCTTTATTGAGTGGCCATGTGATCCTCATCTCAACTAAATACTGAAAATGGGAGAGGGGAGAAAATCAGTAACATTTCCCCCTAATCAGCAAGTGTCCCTAGGAGGAACAGAAAGGAAGAGGGAACCGTTGCATTGCCAGACGCGCATGTTGGTTTATCATCACTTTGCTGAATTGGAACCATCTGGAAGTAGATGGCAGAGGAACAACCTGTTCCAGATTTTTTTTTCTCCAGCTTTTTGAATGTTATTATTTAAGAATTCAAAAATAAAAAGAAAGTTGCCAAAAAATATTATATAGTCCCTAAAAGGAGACAACCTTAGAATCCAAAACTCTGAGCAACACAGGCTGCATCCATGTCTGCCACCTCCTGACTGCAGTGAGAAGTTTATTTTTATCTATTAAAAAATATATTATCTATCTACATAATATGTATATATTTAAAATAATACTAAGATGCTATATCCTTACCTGGTAATGATTGCTAAATGAGGAGGGTTCATGCATGCTCCCATGAAAAGTACCACATTCTCATGCCGCGTCTGTCTGTAGTTCATCACCTCCTTTTTAAAGAGCTTGAGGTGATCCTGGTTGTTCCCATCTATCTCCAGCAGCCTGATGGCCACCTCCCCGTGCCACTTCCCCTTGTAAACCTTCCCCCATCGTCCCTGGCCAATAGGGTCCCCCAGTTCTATCTGTTCAAAGGGAATGTCCCACTCTTGCAGGTAGACACTGGTCTGGCTAGGTTTGCGGTAAATCATCCCTTGCAAGTGTGGCCGTCTGTTTGGCAAATCTTCCACCTCATCCTCATCATCTTCAGGTTCTGATTTATTAGTCTCTGCTTCTTCCACCTGTTCACAAAAAGAGAAGGGAAACGTGCTGAGAGTCCCACCTGGAGGGCAGAAGCAGCCTACCAGCCAGCAGCAACAGCTGCTTTGAGAGAACTCCAGAGGCCGGACACACGCATTTGACTACAGCCCCAGAAACACACTGCACAGGACAAAGTCATCTCAGAAGGCTACAAAAAGCCGTATGTCTTCTGTATGTCAGCACACACATGTGAAGACAAGAAAGGCTCTGTCCCATAGAGTTAAATTTACAGAACCAGCACTAACATCTCAGCACTCCGCATCTCTCAGGATTTGCTTCTCTGTGTGTGGAAAAATGCTACAGACCATTCTAAAAGGAAGAGTCAAGAACCTCTTTGTTCTTCCAATAAATGTGGGCACAGGCTTTTCTGAGATTACTTAAATTCTCCTGTTAGGGAGAAGTGCTCCAAAAATCAACAAGCTTGATCCAGAATCCAGTAATTCCTGCTGAAATCATCAATTCTCTATCAGTTTACTCATCCCTACAGAAACCCATTTCAGTGTTCGTACTACAAGCTGAACACGTGCTTAGGTGCTACCAAAATCACAAGACTTGTGAAGAGGTATGGAAAGGCCTTCCTATGCAAAACACAAGCCCATACTCACAGCGTTTGCTTTGCAGGACCTACCGCAAGCTAATCTGACCACTGGTAGTATCTACACATGCATTACTTGCAGATTTGAGGTCTGCAGAGCTGCATTACAAAGTCTAAATGCACCAGACCTGCGGCCCTTGTCATATAAAAAGGGCTGCATCAAACTGAGCGAGCCAGAGGTTTGAAAAATATCATCTTAGCCCTATTGGAAAAAGTTAAATATTGTTACAAGTACTTAATTGTTTCAGCCTAGCTACACAAACCATGAATTTTCAGTTGAGATCTTTGCAGTACAAACAGTGCAGTGGAACTGAGGTAAGGCACACCCAGTCGACACACATAATTCCAGGGCCACAACTATTTCATTGCACTTTCAACATGGCATTTCTGATTGTAAAAAAGGGCAAACCAGAAAACCTACCTCTGCTTCACATTCAACTCCATCTGTGTCTGGCTGTTGATCAGCACTAACAAGAGAAGACAGGTTTACAGTGAAAATAATGTTTGCATATCCACACGAGTTAGAAAAGTGGGCTGCTACACATGCAATTAGTGGGGTGGAAAGAAGCAAATAGAGAACAGATCTTGATAGCATTATAGTAAGTCAGAGAAAAATACAATTACTGACCCACTTAACAGATAAGGACTTCCTAAGCTTACTTCAGCAAATGACAGACAAAGACTTTGAAGTGATTTTCAATGATAAGTGGCAGGAATTGACTTGGCAGCAGCATGGCTACACTATTACAATGCGTTCCAGTAACAGATACTCCTGTTCCTACTACTGAAACACCTACAAGAGTGAGGAAGCAATTGCGAGTGCTGGCAATGCAGGCTAAAATCTTCTGCATGCCCTACAAGTCAGACCCTGAAAAAGATGCTTCCCTGCTGCTAAATGTGTCATGCTCTTTTGGTTGTAAAACTACGTAACTTCTATTTCATCAGACCTTTCTGACCTTGGGAATGCACACATAACTGTAACTAGGTGTTAAAGGCATGGGCTTCTTACTGTCCCGTTTAAGGTAAAAATCATGTTCAGCTTTATAAAACTGGTAATACCAGTATTGCCCTTGCTGACTAAAATTATCCTCTGACTTCTCAGGTTATAAGTTCAGTTTGGATCATAACATAGCACTTTCAGACTGATCTGAGAAGTATCAGGTAAACACAATGCAAATAAAAGCATTTAAAACTATACTTACTTAGTGTCTGCAGCTGTTTCTGGCGGCTGTGCTATTTGTGCAGGGCTGGGAATTTCTGGGAAAGAAGAAACATTTATGACATTTTATACTTCAATCTCTTACAGGTTAGAAGTTTTAACATTGCAATAGCAAGTATTTGTTTCTTATTCAGGAATTATAAAGTAAACTCAACCACAGACAGTATGATTTTATACTTCATATGAAACTATATTCATCTTTCCTAGTACATACATGCCTGTATACTGACCAAGCCCAGTCTTCTTCCCATTCACCTACTTACTTGTAATGCCTTTCAAGGTCAGTCCTTGTCTGTGAATTACTCACATGCCTTCAAGTTGCCTTGGATAACCAGAAATATCCTTATGAACTAGGATATTTGGTTTTGTCTATACTGCAAGTCATGTATTCCAAATGCACCTTGTCTGCCCTGCGTCACCAGTGCACAGGAAATTCAGCTTGGGTTGCAAATCCTTTCAAAATTCAGAGTAAATACCCTGTACCTGGCATCCTACATCATCAATTCTCCCTTCGGAAACAAACAAGCTGTTTCTAAGGGTTCACGAACAGCTGACTGGAAAAAGTTTGTATGTGCAAATCCGCACACGAATAGTGTTACACCATGGTGAAATCCCACAGGCAAGAGCCTCCGTTCATAAAGATGGGCTCAGCCTTCCCGAACCGACGGTGCCCGTTGATACTTGCCAGGCACATAACCCTAGAGCCAGCCTTTCTGAAGTGGACGGCTGCGTGTAGAATCCCACAGCAGAAAGCCACTGTTTTACACCTAAATATTCCAAGTTTCACCTTGTACGTAAACCACATCACTACCTCGTACTAGGAAAGAGAGGTGTGAGTTCTATACTCAAATAAGAGAACGTTTCAATTGTTTTATTAGATACTTTTTTTTAAAAAAAAGCAGAATTACTGTTCTTGGGCAGCATGCAGAAGTTTACAAACAAGTTACTTTTTGGCAGTAGAAGCTGGTTAGTAGAATTAAAACAATCAACTCACCTGGGAAGATAAATTGTTGTCTATGCTGAATGTAGTAGGCAGCTTTTTTATTAATTAGGGTTTTTTAAACAGTACAGCAACAAAAGTTACCAGGAGAAAAAAAACAACACAAACAAGTTAGAGGATCATCAGTAAGTGCCCCATATGCATTCAATGAATTAGTCCCAACTCACTGTTGGGAAACAGATTAGTGGATTATCAGCCTGCTTGAGGGGGTGGATTTCTGCACATGCATTTCTGGAGACTGTGACAGATGATACTTATCAAATGAAAGCTAAGTTACCAATAAGCAAACAGTCTGGCGGGAAAACAACGCATTCACACTTCAAGTGGCAGAAGCAAATTTACAGAACCAGGAACACTAAAAGGCAGGCCCACGTAAAGGCTGGTGCTTCGATGCTCTCTCATGTCTTCAGCTTTTTGGAGATGCACCCAGAGAAGCTGAAGCTCATGAGCCATCTGCAAGTAATTTTTTTTTTTTTTTTAATTTCAGTGAATTTGAGCAGTATGTCCTAACACAAAGTAGTTGCAGCAGAATCCTTGTACTAAACTGGCTCTGCTTCTGCTCCTTTTGGATAGGCTGAAATAGCAACTTTCACTCACAGATCAAAAGCCGACGTAAAATACAGCAATGCTGAAGGCTAGATGTAGCAGCTATTGAGCTGCATGTGACTTCATTTCCAGATCAAAGGAATTAAATTTATTCTCACTACGTAATTCTTTGCCCTTGTCAGAGTTTCTTGCCTCTGTCAACCCCGGTAAAGATGGCACATTTGGGTTCTTAATCTGTGAAGTATGTAGGGTAAATACTGCTCCTCCATACATGTATGGCAATGGTTTAAAAGTGAGTGCTGATTGTTGGTTATCTTTTGGAAGAGACTGGTAAAGTAATTCATTCCAGTTCTCATTTTTATGTTTTGCTCTAGCAATCACCTTACTCATGATTTAAAGCCACTGGTGACCGAACACAGCAGGCAGCATGCATTTTACAGTACAATGAGAAAAGAAAGGAAAAATGATGTAATTTATTTTTTTAGTCCTTTTCAAAAAAGGAGAAAATAGAAAAATCAAATCATGTAAGAAAGGTGCCGACATTACTCAGTAATCTGTCTTCTGCAAAGGTATCCTGTTGATACCATTTTAAAACTTGCAGGAACACCGTTTTCTTTTATCAGATAACAAGATACACCTTCACACCTCGCTTACATGACACAACTGTGTATTCAGAAACCTGCAACTACCTGTGAAGTCTCGGTCAGCCCCTGCTTGCAGAGAGGCCTTTCTGGTCCTGGCAGAGATGTCCTGAAAAAGGCAAGCGTACCTGGGAAGTTAAATCGTCCATCCCTCTGGCCCATAGGAGATGGGTTTGGGGGAGGTGTTGCACTGGGAGGGTTGGAAGACTGGAAAGGTGCTGGAGAAGATGGTGTGGATGAGGTTGTGGAAGAAGGATTACTACTGGAGTCCAGATGATTTATTGCTGGTGGATGCTCCTGCAAAGCAAGGAAAGTCACTTGTGAGAAAACAATAAAAAGAAAGAACGAACTCCCTTCAGTGTTTACTGAACAAGAGAGAAAGGAAAGCTGTCCCTAGCCTTGAACACAGCACAGTTCTTCTAAGCGAGCAGGCAGCTGGGGCTGTGGGCAGCCTACGTTTTACAAGGAGAAGACGACGCATCAAAGTCTCCTTGCAAAGTGAAAGCTCAAGCTGCCATTCTTGCTCCAAGCAGGAAGTTACTGCTGCCACCTCTCCTTACTGTGGCCTCTCAGACTTACAGACACCAGACACTTCAGTCACCACATACCTTTTTCGTTAGTGCTTTGGGAAGAGTTCCGAACTGTGGTTCTGTTGGTCTGTCTACTGGATTATTGATATCAGAAGGGACAGACTCTGTTCTTCTTATTTTTGTTACTGAAAAATGAGAAGAGAGAAAAAAGCTTTAATCAGACCTTTTATTCTTGCTATACCATCAATTACATTGAAATGCTAAAAATTTGTAGAAAATTACTTACTGGGAAGGAAGGATATTCTACAAGCAGGTGCCTCTTTAGTACATTTGTTGTGACATTTTAATCTGAAAGAGACACATTACGTGTTAAATAGCATCTTGTTCTTCCCTAAAAAGAGGAAGCCTACCCTTAATTTGTAATTCTTATGCTAATCTCAGAGGGAGTTCTGGAATGCTCCGGGCCCCAGAGCAGCATACACAAGGATTCTTCATATGAATGTATGTCATTAGACTAATGAAACCATATACATGCCTTAGCATCTGATTTATTTTTAATATAGTTACCTTCACTAATTCTTATCCAGTGGCAATGAAGCAGTAAAATCTCAGTGATCTGGACTAACAACCCAGACAGAGAAGCAAAACCTAAAATCCTCAATGCTATTTAGGTATCCAGCTCCCACTACAAGTTTTGCCCATGATCAGGTAGGAAGTCTGTGACCAGGAAATAAATTTGGTTCATTCACGTGTCAGGCTGCCAACCTAAAGTGTAAGTCGATGCCAAGGCATCCCTTTGCCAGTTCAGAAGCTGACTTTAAAAATGATGCCACTGCTAAGAGTGCATCACATCAAGAGATACTTGTTACAGACAAACTTTAATGAATCAAATGCAAAATTCTTCTGACAAAGGTCATCACTGTGTGCTCACCTGCAGTACTTACACTTCACCCCGAACATCATGCTTTTCTGACAGACTTGGCAAATCTGAGATAACCAAGACTTTGTAGAGAACCTAAGTAGAGACAAGAGAGGAAAAATGATGTTAACTGGTGCCTAAAGGAAAAATAACGTTTGTAGGTAGTTACAGACAGGCCATACTTTAGCTCTTTCTGAAATGGGCAAGTGACACTATGGAAAAAACTTCTCACTTTTCTGATCAAAAGCAAGCGAAAGAAGGCTGGCAGCAATGCTGCTGACCCCTTGCTAGTTCTCCACTCCTGGAACAGGGCTGAGAGGTGCTCAGAGGTGTCCCTGACAAGGAGACAGGGCACGCATGAACACACATCTCTAGAAGGTCCTCAAAGCTGCAGCTTAGATCTGAAGCCTCATGCAGTCAAAGATTCCCCAGGTGAGAGGATCACTTCTTTCCATTAAAAAAACCCTCAAACTGGAATTGAGCTTCACCTCATGAAGCAAGCAAGTACTCTGAGAGGGAGCAGCCAGCACATACTCCAAGTGCAGCTCCGGCTGGTGAGTATGTGATGTCTGTCAGTTGCTGATGTCCCTCCTCGAGCCAGCAGGACATGTCACGTGGTGCTGGTTATGTTCACCTGAATATCTTTGTAGAACTGAGATCCAATTTGGGGGGGGGTGGGGGGGGTGGGGGTGGTGGGAGTGTTACCCTTTTACCAGGAAATTAAAGGATAGGTTTGATCGGCATTAAAACTGGCTGGCCCAGTTTTGGTTTGGATTTGGAAAGGGGATGCAGGAAGCTACAACGGAGGAAAAGGGAAGTCTATGCTCTTCCCATGTAGGAGGAAAGAGCAGCTTCCCTGTCATTTGCAGCAGTGGAAGTGTTTAGGAAAAGGCAGTGATACACATTTGGCATGCTTGGTCCTATCAGCCCATACACAACGTTGCTACTGCTGGCACACCACTCAGTACAGAATCACAAGTCAATTGGCTTTTGAAAAAAGGATTTCAAGTGCACATATTAAAAAGAAATGAAGGTGAAATACATCGTTAAGGCTGAACTTAGCAAATGAGGCACCTGACTTGAAACCTATCTTAAGAATCGTGACTGCTACGAACACACTAAAGAGGATACTGTCCTGGTCTGACCCCAGTTTTGCTCCTTCGTGGCTCCCACACCATGCGTTGCTTACCTGTGTGTTACGGCTAAGCCAAAGTCTCTTCGTACCGTTTGAGGGGATCCTTGGGAGGGTTCTGATGGAGAACAAGAGATGTTTTAGGGAAGCATCACTTACAAGCTTACTTACCAGTCTAGACAGAAACAAAGCAGTCACTGTCCTAGAAATGGACTAGTAGCCATGACACTGTTAGTAGCACAGCTGAGACTGGTTTGCCTTCTGCTGTAAACCTACCACATACTACTCTTTCACTTCTTTTCATATGGAGGCAATGTAAAATAAGATCTGGTGGAATCATATTTCTTCCTTTTTTTAATGTTAAATAATTCTGTTTTATGTTTAGGCATTGCAGAAGTCCACCTGATTAGGTGTAGGCCATGCTTAAAGGGGAAAGTCAGACTTTACTCCCAGTTAGTTTTCTCCCAATTGCTTTATCACAAATACCATCACCCAGTTTTCATGCAGTGTCAGTAGCCTTCAGAATATTCTTTTACACTGAAAATTATCATCTCCATTTTATAGACAGGGCCAGCGTGACCCAGAAGAACAAAAGCATTAATGTGAGATCACTTAGCTAGCCAGTAAGTGCAGACACAGACCTAGACTTCAAAAGGCCAGTCCAGCACTCCAGTGGTTACACCACGTAACTACCCAAAAACTCTCAAATACTAAGATTGTGGCATATTTCCTGAATTAAATCCATAGCCATATTGCACATCTGGAGAAAACTCAAATCTGCAAGCGTCAACACAGCTTCAAGGCTGGACACTGTCAGACACTGAATGCTTACAAAGCCAGTCTCCTTATTTGACCCTAGATGGCACCAGATTCTTTTTTATCATTATTCCAGTGAACTTTTAAAAGCGTCTGTGGTCTTCAGCATCTTAGAACAGGCTGGAATGACTAGTTGCTTTTCCAAGGAATACTGCTGATCTAGTGTGGCCATCCAAATGCAGTCTCTGAATTAATCATAATGCAACAGGTAAAGTAGGTAAATCCTTACTGCAGAATCCTGATGATAAAAAAGCCTGGAATTCATTGGGACTTAAAAGAACCTACAGCACAGATTTTAAAACAGACAATATGAATATATGCATAGAAGCACCAAAATTCTTCATTTTTGTTTGAATTTATTCTAATGCCTTTTTTATTTATTGCATAAATTCTATCACTCCCCACAGATAAATACCCGTATTTCTGCTTGCATTTTCATTTTACGATTTTCTTTCTATATTTTTTCATTTCTGAAAGTAATTCCTGAGAATTTTGTTTTAAAGGGCATTAAATGGATGTGCGGTGCTATAATGTCCTCATTTGGACTTTCATATGTTACAAAAAGGTGAGGCTCCTATCTCTCTACATCAGCTTCCAAGGTTACAGGTTGTGTCTGAGACAGACACACGGAGTAACATCAGGATAGCTACAACACTAAACGGCATTGATACCTTACTGGATAAAACACAGGTCCTAGTCTTGTAAGCCATTAAACATGAATAGACTCATCAACATCAGAGGAAGCATTCCACATTTAAGCACATGCCGAAGCCTTTCTCAGAAGGTTGCAAGCGACCGCTTAATTTCATTAGAGATGCTTGGCAATGAATATCCAAAGATACTAAATGGTTAGATACGAAGTTATTTCTAGCACTGAGGCATCAATAACAGCTGTCTGAAGTCACAGACAGGCAAATACACCCAAACCCCTTGCTTTAACCCTTTGTTCCTTTTTATTCCCAGTATTCCTTTTGCTTGCTTTTGTCATCTGAAGAAATACCAGGTACAAGAAAGACCATGTAAATGTCCTGCGGTTCTCCAGTAGGGCGACAGGCCAAGCTCCCGTTAGAGTCAACAGGAACTCGGGGATAGAAGGCCCTGCTGAGGACCTCCGGAGGTTGCACAGGGATGACCAACAGATACCCGACAAGGACACAATCTTCACTCTCAGCAAAGAAATGAAGACAGCCCTGTAAATATCTCTTACCAAACCTAGAGAGAAAAGGAAAAAAAAAAAATTTCAGGTATTCATATTCATGTGACAGGATGCACACTTTGCTAGAGCAGAAACTCTTTCCTGCAGCGTTTGATGTCAGGTTTACAAACACCTCTGGTTTGCACAGGCTCCTGAAGTTGCTGCACAGCTGATATTTTCCTGCGTACAAATGGCAGCCTTTGCTGGGTAAAGCTTCAGTTCCAGCCTGTGAATGAAGTGTACAGAAGCGCATCTGATTTTTGGCTTGCAGACGAGGAGTGTTAATGGGCTCTGCAACTCCATGGAAGTGCCTGAATCACAGAAGTGCCACATTTTCCAATACCTACCAGACTTAATCAACAGGATCTGGATCACAGCAGAACCAGATTCTTATCGCTGAATTTCAAAACAAAGCTGTGCATTGGCCACAGCTGCTTACTTGCTGCATTTAGACATTCCGCAATTTGCAGGTTTTAGTATATACTTCACATGCACTCACAGGGTGGAAGAATGCTGGACTGCTTACAAGGCTACACATTTATAATGAACTCTTTCATGTCAGTCAGCAGGCAATACCATACTGCAGCATCAAAAGCACAGCCATTTGCTGTTAACGTTCATACTGAAAATCTCAACTCCATTCTGAGCTGGGCTAGTTTCCCTTACACAAAAATGTGAAAGGTCCTGAGCAGAACAGGCTCTTCGCACTCTTCCAGGTGGTCAAAGAGTTAGGGTACGTTGTAATGATACTGCTACAGAATTCGGATGCTGACCTAAGTTTAGGGATAGCCAGAGTCTTTGGAAGGCACTTTTTTTCCCAGTTTCAACTATTAGTTAAATGTTAGATTAATCCCTTCCATCCTGCCTACACAGAAAAAGTGTATCTCAAAGTCTGGATCAGTCCAAGAAAATGTTTGTCTTGTTAAGGAGCTATAGTTGTCTGTACTGTCATAAATGTGTTTTAAAGCTCACACTAGCAGCTAAAATAAAATAAAATCATTAAAGGATACCAGCCACCTGAACTGTGGAATTTTTAGGGACGGAAGAGAATTCTAGTATGTGGAACTGGCTATTAGAAGCTTGAGAAAAACTGGTTGGGGCCCTTTAATAGCAGCAGCCATCCCAACCCGCCCAGCAGGTGCAATTTCAAATTAAATTCAAGTAAATTTCAAGTACAGTACTCTACTAACAAGCAGCTTTTGTGGCCATCTTGCAATATCTCACTGATACAGATTATCAGACTACAGCGAAACCACAACAAGGCAACTGAACACCAGCTCTTTCACGGTCAGAACTGGAGCACTGAATGCCCTTCGGTACAAGCACAGCCCACCAGTGCTTGAGGGGAAGGAGGAAGTGTCATGCTTACTTTATTGGAGGAACTTCATCTATCCTGTTTCCCAGCTGTGATTCGTGGGACTTGCTCCTTGTGAGGGTTGGGAAGTTAGGTAGCAGCTGAAAAACCTTCCGACAAGGGGGAGGAGGAGTCCGTGGTGGCTTCAGCTTATGCCGTCTCTTGGCTTGAGGAGTGGTTGGCGGAGTGATGGTGATGGTGTGAGGAGTCCTTGGCGTTAACCTTCCACTGTGTGCGGGGAATGCAAAAGGGTCCAGGAGGTTTTCTGCATAGACAGAAGGTCCGTGACTTGAGGCAAGAGAATCTGAGGACGGGATGGTAGATACTGACACAGAACGCGCCTGCTGGCTGCTGCCCTTGGGAAGGTGCGGTGCAGAGGGAGTCCACGTGGGTACAGAGGAGCAGGGGGCTTCAGTCGTGTTTGCAGAGCTGTTCTCCCGGCGTGCCTCAGAAAGATTCATCAGCACATCATCTTTTAACTCCCCTCCTGTTCACCAATGGCAGCCACGTTAGCGATTGGTTAAAAGGAAAAGCCAATGTATATACACATACATTATGCTGCTTTGGGCTTTAAGGTGGGGTTTTTCCCTGCTCTGCCCCTGGCCAAGGTGCAAGCCTAGTTTCTCCTCCCCCGACACACATCAGCTGAAGTAACCTTCCCAACAAGAATGGCAGTAACTACCCTCCTTTCCCATCTGTAGCTGTGTATCTCAAAAGCTAAAGTCAGGTCCTATGTTCTAAGATGGGCTGAATTTTGACAGACAGGGGCCCTGCTGAAGAACGTGCGATATACATACCTACATAAACCAGGCACCCACATCCCACTGTGAACCTATGTGGGTTTAGTGCCAATCTGTTTAGACAAATCTGTACATCCAGCCTGGCACCCTGTCTGCTTTTAGACTGGGCTGTAGTAAAAAGAGGACACAATTTCCTAACAGCCAACAGAATCGCTAAATACCACTTAAAGTGAGAAAGGCCATTAGATTGGAAATAAGGAATATCTAGGAGCTTCCGATACTCATTTGGCCACTTTTTTCTCTCTCTGGCATGTAACCAGTGCCTAGAACTCACCTGACACCTGGAGTACTGGGGCACTGCTGTTCAACTACAGGCAGCAGCAGCACCCAGCACAGAGCTGCTGTGTTTGTTCAGGCTCTATTAGATAGAGCTGCACCAGGGACAGACAGCTGGACAGACAGGAACCACCACGTCCTGCTAGATCACTGGTTCAGCCCAGCACAGCCTGCTACAGACCCTAGCACAGTAGTTCAGAATGGTCCAGTACAGCTTGTAGACCAATTCTGGGTACAAACTGGGGGGCGAGGTGGGGGGAAGTACAAGGGCCTGCAGCAGCCAAGTGGGAACACACAGCTGACTGGGCTAATTTCAGAGGCTTAATTCATCACAGTAACTCTCTGGCTTAATTTTAAGTATGTCCTTAATGACTTACATGAAGGTGAAAAGTCAAAGCTTCAGGGCCTGTTGACTAGTTAGTGGTTGAAAAGAGATCACACACCTGAATTTTTAAAAACGCCATTTCTTTATAATAAGTGAACGCCATTACTTCTAACAATGGCTGGTTTTGCCACAGTATGGATGGGAAATATTTGACAACCCAGGATAAGAAAGATCAGAAAAAAGGAAATATGAAACTGAGCTGTTTGTCAACTTTTTCGTTAACTAATCTTTATGATTTGCAAATGGTATGAACTGTCATAATACCAACAGGAAACATCACCTTTCAGTGACAGATTAATAATTGCTACAAAGAAAGATGTGATGCACGTTAGTACCAGTATGCTGTGAGAAACACTCTCGTACAAACAGATTTTACAATGCCTTTGAAAATAGCTTGGGGAAGGTGACGGGGAAGACAGTGAAACAGCACTCTGGGAATCCTGAGCTTGACTGATCTTAAATAACTTGGTCAGATCCATTCGGATGGTGAACACATGCATTTATAATTACACAGTACCCTTCTTTCCATAATTTCCAGGTACTCTTCTTTCTAGCTCTTGAATCCGCTATTGGAATCTAGCAATGATTCCATCAGTACTAGCAGTCAAAGAAAAATAGCAGGAGACAAGTGGTTTTAAGAAGTGAATCAACTGGCACACTAGAAGCTATGCAGTAATAGAGGGCTGTCAGAGCAATGTTTTTTCTCTTTCAAAGCACTGAGCTGAACAATACTCGGGCTTCTGAGCAAAGTAATGCCCAACAGAATGACATCTTCTCTCTGAGCTAGAATATTTGGGGAGGGGATTACCTGCAAGAAATCTGGTTGTATTCGTTAGGTCAAGGATATGTGTACTGAATGATGGAGGATTAACTGGAACATTAGACACAACTCTGAACAGAGAAAGAACACGGATATAGTCTATTAAGACAGGATGCTTCTACATACATTTATTTCCATTTATTTATTTTTTTGACATGCTGTCAAAACCAAATCCAATCCACAGCTCTAGATGCACGTGATCACTGCAACTTCATGTACATCCGAGAGCTATAACCTGATACTGCTTACAGAATATACCCAAAGACATTACCCAGAGGTTTCTGCAGATTGTCTCGTATGAAAGGAAGCAGAACAGGGGCCAGGCTGCTGAGAAACTAATGCCACAGAACAAGGCAGTCTGTACCTGATGCAGTCACCTTCCGTAAGCAGCTCAGCGCCCCATTGAGTCTGGAGCACTCCTCGTCTCTGGCACCACATCTCTTCATTGTTTCTTTCACCTTTGACTCATTCATTTCTAGTAAGGCATCTAAGGTTAGCTCCTCTGGTATTCTCTGCAGAAAAACAAGACAATACATTTTTTGGTTTTAATACACACATACAAATAAGATTGTCACTTGTTATTCTGATGTACTTTAAATAGTGCCACTGTCTCACTGCCCAGTCTGACTCATGATTTACTCATTTTGGTATTGCATCTCTCTTCAAGATCACTGGGTCAGGAACACCATGTGGCAGATCTCAGCAGTGCTCAACAGCTGCTCTCTCCCCTCCTACAACACGAGAGATCAGGCCTGTTCTGGAGTGTGCTCTGTATCACTAGGAAGTTATGGTCGTTCTCAGGTATTTAAGTTAGGATTAGAGGTGACTGAAATATTCTCCTCTTGTGGAAAGTTAGTATTTTTGAAAAGCTAGTAATGAAAGCATAACTTCATTAAAAATAGCAGTCAGAAACAAAACAGGCCTAAAACCTGAAAAATGTCAGATAAAGATGTTTGGCTTTTCAGTAGGGAAATGAAAAGTAAAAACAGTGAGGAAAATAACTTCTTTTTGTTAAACAAAAATAAATGTTTTGACAGAGAGATAGCGACCTCCTCCTTAAGCAATTTTTCCTTCATTAGAGAACCAGCCTTACTCGTATCTCGCTTGGAAAGATATTTGTGCAGAACTCCTTGTACATCTTAATAAACCAAAGCCCCCAAAGCGATAAAGTTTAGATCAGGCAGACACAAAAGATTCAAGAGACTGGGAAGCATGAAATGATGTGGTATTTCCTGACACAGAATTGAGCTCTGTCGCCTCTCTCCTCCCCCATTCAAATGTTTCCAGTGTAAGTCTGCAGCAATTGTGGTTTATAAACAAAACCAGGATATTTAGCCCAGATACCCAGGAATTTCCCTGAAAGTTTTGCCTAAACAAACCTCACTGCTGCCTACTTTCACAATGAGATCACAAATTTCACAGTATTTGGCCTCCTTCCTAAAGTTTCAACTCCTGGAATCAAACTATAGAAAAGGGTTTCAACTTTTTATTTGGAGGGGAAACTCAAAAATGTACCTCGCTGTTTGGAGAAACAAAAACCTTGAAACCCTCTAGATGCTTAAACCCTGCTTCCAACTACAAATCAAATTTGAATGTTACTGAATGTCCTTTAACAATCACATCTTTCTTAATCCAGACTCATGCCTTTGAGATCTGACGCATAACTTTTAATTGTGACAGTGCTAGAAACAGACCCAACCTTTGGAGCTTTGTAAGTGGTAACACAAAGAGTAATCACATAGTTTCCATTTTTAGTAACTGTTGCATGGGGCAAACAGAATAAATTAAGAAAGCGCAGAAATCTAAGAAATGCATCCTGCATCTTCTGTCACATGCCCTGAACCGGATGAAACACAAAACACAGCTGACTCAAGGAGAGGTCAAGAATTTGAATGAGCAGTAAGCACAAAGCGAGTCCACAGCACAGCTGGAGTTCAATGAAGTTAGGGTAAAATTTCTTGGTTTTCTATAATTAATATTAGCAGAACAACAAAGCACAGATATCCCAACTGATGCTAGTTATTATTATTAATTTTTCTGCACACTCAAACCACCAAGATGCAGGGGATGCAGGGGTAAGACTGGCCCAAAAAGCTTGTTCTTGAATGAATTCCACTCAGATAAAATGCAGGAAGCACAAAGCCTCCAGCGAAAACACAGTGCAAAATCTGCCCTCCTGGGATTCCCAACCCGATATTACACTTCAAAGGCCAAAAAACTCCAGGGGTTCAGATCATCTGAGCTGAAGCTGGAATGGGTTTCCACAACTCAAATATTCCAGCACAAAGCCAGTACAGGTTTGTTCACACAGAGCCCCGGCCAAACTGGGCTGATAACAACAGAATTAAACCAAGTCTTTCTTACAGCTAGCTATTTCTGCAGCACCCCCTGAATTCCTCTCCCCTGCACGCAGACCGGCAGTTCACAGAAGCATCTTTGTTCAGCGCTGTCACAAGGGCAGTTCTGTGATGCAGGACATCAGCCTCACCGCAACACAGGCAGCTCTAAAAGGGACAGTGACTGGGGGCAAACATGGCGCAAGTTTTAGCATAATATGGAAGAAAGTTTTCTACACCACCATGAGTGCCCCTGTACTCTGGAGCAAGGAAGCTAATGTTTCCCCATTAAGCAGAGGGGAAAGCCGATGTCTCTTACAGAAACATTTATCCCATTTCATGCTTTTACATGGTTTTAAGAGTCAGTGGGATTACAGCGATGTCATTCTTGAATTATCTTCAAACATTTCCTCACCCCCACCGCTCCCCACTAAGAAAACAACCCAGATTACACAGCCACTGTTTTAAGCAGCAGCGTCATTCTAGACCCCAGTATAAGCTACCAAGTCATGTCACCCAGCATCACCTCACTTCGCTATCCTTCACGTGACACAAATGTAACCCGTAACTTATTAGAGCTATTAGTAAGTCAATCAGTAAAATGGAAGAGACTAAGGCTTCCTCGGGCAAGCAAAGCTTTTCCATCACAGCCAGTTCCATGGCCCAGACTTTAAATGACCAGCGCAAACAGCTGAATGCAAGGCCAGCTGGGATGGGACTGGTCGCAACACCATTAAGGATCTGGTTTCTCCAGTGCCTGCTCAGTGGCAGGATCCAGAGTGGACAGGCACCACTGAGCTGAAGTGTTCGTGCTCAGGGTAGTTACCAGCACAGGAGGTACCAAGGCTTGGCAGCAAACAACACTGAGGCTGGCAGAAAGGTTAGCGACCCACATGGCTTCAAAAAAGCAAGTGTGGCATCAGATACTGAAAAACATTCTCCCAGTTTAGAGGTCACAGGAAAGTCAGTAAAAAAAAAATCCCAATAAAATAGCTTTACAAATCCCAAAACACAGATGCTAGAAAAAAAGGAGGAAATCAGTCTGGTCTGCAAGCCTGTGCCCACTCAAGTAGCCCGAATGCAGTCAGACTCTCCTCTCTCTGCTCTTCTACAAGGAGAGCAAAGTACAACAGTTACCTAGGGCAGATGCCACCAAACCTTTGGCAAGAGCCTTGTACCTGTACGGCTAGTCCTCAGCGAGGCAGGAAACGGGCAGGCCTTTGGACTGAAAAAAATTAGTATACTGAGTCCATGCTTCAATTTGTATCAATAAGGCAGAACTGACTATTTTAACTTAACGCAAATTAGCTCTCCTGGTTGTATAGACAAGACTTAACTTGGGAATTCTCATTCCCCACAGTAAGAGGTATGCGGAACGGCATCCAGGCACAGCTCCTGGTTGTAACAGCACACACACTCACTGCTCTCCAGGCACAACTCACAAGCACAAAATTGCTGAGCTCACAACCAGTAGAGATGCCCGAGGACTGCAGGGATGGGGTGCTCCTGCACAGTGGTGTTCAGAGCCTACAGATCCTTCTCTCATTTCCAGAGGGGAGCACAACCAAATGTTTACTGGCACAAAGAATTTAACTGTCCTCTTTGTCCTACAGCAGCTTGATGGTTAAACTCCAGGATTGCCCGTTCTTTTCTTTTTTAAAGATTAAACCCCTGCTACCAGGAATCCCCAGCTTTCACTTCTAATTTGCAAGCCTTCCTGCTTGCAGAGAAAAACCTTGAAAACAATTTTTAAAAAATTATAAAACATTCCAAACTATTGAGCTTTTTAGAAGTGTTAGGGCATTTTTTCCTTTGTTCCATTCATTTGCAGGACACAATCACTACGGGGGGCTTGATCACCCCTAAGCTGACTAGTTTCACTTCCTTAAGCAGGTCTGCGCTCTACAGCTCGATGTGTGGCCTGCCATGAGAAGCTGTAACGGCTCACACAAAGCACAACCGAGCAGCAAAGAGCAGCCCCAGCTCTTTACTGCGAACTTTGTTCTGCATCCCTAGCACGATCTCACGCAGACATGCACCCGACGACAAAGGGCCCAGCCTGCTGCTAGCTTGCCCCCTTCCTGGGCCTGCACAGAAAGTCCAATCTACTCTTTTCTCAATAGTTTAATTTTAGAAAGACAGAATAGCAAGTTGTAGGAAAGTATAAGTACGGAAAAGGAGATTATATTTAAACAATCCCAATGACCTTGAATCAGGAGAGCTCAGACTTTCTGAACCTGCTGCCAGCCCCCATGACACGCGACAAAAGAAATAAGCCTTCAAAGAGGGGGGAGGGAGGGGAAGTAAGAGGCTTTCTTTAAACAGCCACTCATGTGCTGCACATATGTGGTGGCTTAATATAAAACTGGTCAACCTGATCCCTGTAAGATTGGCCTGATATGATTTAGCTCCATCGTTAGCCCCCCAGCCAATGTGATAACCATAAGGGTCACTAGTTCAAGATGGCTCTTCAAACAGGTTCCACTGCTGCTGATGCTCTGGCTCAGCTGTTGAGCTGGCGGGGAAGAATGTCCCCTGCAAAGCACCCTGACAGTGTCCACCTCAGAGGAGCATGTGGTGGGCTGCAACCCCTCCAGTGCAAGCATAGTTTTGGGCCCTTGCAAAGGGGTTACTCCCAATCTTCAGCACGGAGGGTGAGAAACATGGGTCCAACAGACCTCTCCTTACTTGCCTCTTCAGGGGTCCTGTGGCTTTAAAAAAATACAGCTTTAAAAAAAAATGCAGCTTAAAGGCTGGCATTAGGGCCAAGTGAAGTACCATCTCCCTGGGCACACCTTGCCTTGACTACAGAATGGCAGAAGAAGTTACAAGATATTAAAATAATACTCTAATAATAAGGTCAGAGTAAAAAAAAAAAAAAAAAAAAAAGAAAGAAAAAGCAGGAGAGACAGAACCTGCTTTCAATCTTTCAGCACCTCAAAACTGGCAGCAAAATCTAAAGCCTTACTCACCACACACTGTTCAGCAGAACTGATGCTAAAAAGCCCAGACCAGGAAATTATTCCTTTGTACAACAGGTAAGAGGACTTTTCTACAAAGCCTGCTGCTTATCAGCCATACAGACTGTGCGCTTCATGGTACACATGTTTAAAAGACAGAGAAGTAAATCACGGTGAATCCAAGAAGCCATCCAAAGGTTAGTCTCAATTAGTTGGGGTGAAGAGTTCACAATAGTCTTTAATCTTGTCTGGTGTCCAACTTAAATCCCTGAAACATGGCAAAAATGCTGGTATCTAACACAGTGGATGGGTTATTTTTGGTAAAGATTCCTCTCTGCAGATAAGCCTATGGAGCTAATGCTGCTGCTAACACTCTGCAAAATCAGTCTGACCTGCTCCTCAACCTAGTAGACATGGCTCTTCCTATAAAGCTAGACAGTTGTCAAGGCCCCAAATGCCTCCTCTTAAATCAATACATTCCCTCACCAATCATCCTCCCACAAATCAGCAGATGCTAGAAGAGAAAGCCCATTACATAAGGTGCTTAAATTCCCACTGATGGCTCTAAGCAAAGCATGTCAGTATGCTCTTAAGAACATCTTGTGCCTGCTAGTTGTTATTTTGCTCTGGTTTTCTGGTGTCCAGTGGAGAAGGTACTGAAAAATTGTTGTACTATTAAATTTCTGGAAATTTTACAGGCTTTCTGGAAAGCCTCTCACATCATATTTCTAGCTTGCGTTAAGCCATGGGTATACACAGGCTACGATTTCACTTATTGTCTTCCCTTCTGCTTCACCTCTGACACAACAGGCGGGGTGGAAAGGAGCTAACAGTCTCAGGCCATTCCCATTCAATATGCGCTCGGTGGACAGGTAGCTGCGGTCACTTACTACTTTTCTGTGGGAAGACTGATGTAGAGGCTGCAGTGTTTCACTGCAGATCCTGAGGGGTAGCAGGAGCCTGTGCTGACCTCAAGGCATGAACAATGCACAGTGAACAAGGCTGCAAGGGGCACCTGGACCCCTTGGCAGGGGAAGGGAACCCTGACAGTAGCAGAGACTATTTTTCAAGAGCTGTTTACACTGGGGAGAGGCCTTCAGCTGGAACAGAGCAATGGAATTTTAGATCCGGGAAGCCTGCAGGACAGAGTTAATTTGCATACACACAATTAGCACATTCAGGATCTCTGCTATCTGGCAGTCCAGTCAGAGCTTCTGCTGCCAGACCCATGGAAATCCCCATCAAACAGCCAAAGTCCTCATAGTCTGTTCATGCAGATATGCCCACAGAAAAAGATGAGAGGATACAGCTGTGGAAACCTGATAGGCTTAGGCAGATCTGCCTCTTCTATTCCCCCAACCAAAGTAAGGATGCACACACATTGACTCCATGCTTTTCCTCCAACAACTGATCAGCACGGTCTGCTACAAGCTAGATTACAGCCCACGCAAGTATAACAACCTCCCACGGTCTCATAGTATGAACCTTATGCCAATGCCTCATCCTCTACAGGGGCAGCAGCAGATCTTAGCAGACAAGCTATGTGTGCCAAGCGCTGCCCCTGGCTCACTCAGGAACCACTCTCGACTACTTACAAGAAAGTAGGTCTTTGGCATGAATGCTAAATAGGAAATGAGACAAGTTTCACAATCAAAGAGAAGGCATTACAAAAAAAATACATACATTAGGTGTCAAATACATTCCCCAAATGGAACAGTCGTAAACCAGACCCAACCACAGCACTCTTTCATCTGCTCCCACATAGTGTCCCTGGTGGCAAAGTTCTGCTTAGAGCCCGCAATCACTAGGGCAGGATTTGCCCCTCCCTGTGCATGACAGTTATCTACTCTAAAAACAGCTTTCCAAACTTGATTGACTGGAACCCCTGCTACATGCTGAGCAGGGCTGGTTCAGACATGTTTCAGAAGATAAGGAGATGACTATGTTCTTAAGTTACTTTTTAAGATGATGACAAGTTATATGTGGGAACAAATGTAATAGGTTTCTGGGAAGAACAATGGTAAAGGCAAAAAGGATTTTTTTCTGTGCTAAAGAAAATAAGCCAATAGAGGCTTTTTTAATCTCTTCTTTTTGATAGATGTGCCCCAAGCCCAGAACCCAGTAAGCAGCTCCGCAAGAGACTTCTTCCATCAGCCTGAGTGGGAACAGCGCTCTGTCCGCATCCTCCTTCCCTCCCACTCCCTGCTCAATTCTTCACTCCAGCTCTCAAGGGGAGCAGGGCAATCCAGACCAGTATATTTTTCTAGGTCTGTTTTCAGAGCAACTTCTACCCACTGGAGACCACTATACAGCTTAAATATATCTTCTGTCTCTATGGCTTCTTGTCACGTCTTTTCTAGTTCTCAGTTCAAGTATCTCTTTTCCCAGTTTCAATCCACCATACTTAATCATTTATGCATCATTTCTGGTATTAAACTACACATACACCATGCTAACCAACTCTAGGACTCCCAGGCAAAAACAAGGACTCCAGCATTCGCTAGAAAAATACTTGACAATAAAGTTACAGAACAGTATTAGCCCAGCTCCAAAAGAGAGCCTGCTCCACGCTAGCCACCATTTTCTATGATAAAAATCTGTCTGGCAACTGATTAGAGGAACTATAGGAAAGAAACAGAAATAGCACAAGTTGGGGTGGGGTTTCAAACTTTCCTCACCCCTCAGAACTGCGTATTTGCAGACAGCAAACAGGTTCACAAACTCGAAGCTTGTATTCACCACCTACCTCCAAGTCTGCTAGGTCCACACAGAACAGCCCTTTCACTCTACGCAGCTTGACCGGCTGACTGTTATCCATGTTCACAGGAGTTTTAGCTGTTGCCCAACGCCATAAACAGTGCATTGTTGTTACTATAATCTCTTCCAGAACTAAAGGATTTTACAAGCAGTCATTATTCTTGTTTTAAATATAGGTTTTCAAAGAAAGACTGGAGCCCAACAACAAGACAGCAATTATAACAGCAAGAGCTTTCAAGCTTCACAATGTCTAGAGCAAGTCACTGAGCAAAAATAGTCTTCCTCTGGACTAGAGGAGTCAGCAGATACTTTAAATTACAGCCAGTGCTCTATTTCTGACAGGAGAGCCTGGGAGCTTCTGTGCTTCCCCGCACGACAGCTTTATTTGGGAGAGGGCTGGGGGGGAGAGGGGAGGGGAAGAGAGGGAGAGAAAAAAAGCATTGTTCCTCTAACTGCTGAGCTAAAAAACTGCTTGCAATTAGCCTGTTTTTCGAAGGTGTTATGTCACAGATTACCACAATCTTGAAATGCTCCCTCCAGCAACACTAGAAATGCAAAGGGAATCAGAACTATTAAAAAAGCAAAAAACCATAAACTTGGGCCTTTCTCCTGATTTGTCCCTGACAAGTGATGGGCCGCAAGGAGAACCCTCCTGCACACACCTCCTGCATTGTACCTGCCGTTTCTATTCAGATCTCAGAGGTGGCCAGGGAAGGGCTCTGTTGCAGCTGTTCTCCAAGGTACGTGGCAACTTCTCCCAACTAGTTTCAGAACCTGAAGGTCTCAAGAGAGGGCCATGTGCCCAACATGAATACACTGTTAGATCTGTGGGGTTTTCCTTCTCTTTGCAGCACTTTTTGGAAGCATTAAGAAGGAAACCTAGTATGACAATTTTTTACAGTGAGCTAACTATCTTAGAGATGGGGAGTCATACCTTGTACACCAGCCACAGAACCAGGTATGGGACCAGAGTGCCCCAGCTTTCATTGTCTGACCTACTCAGTCGTCTCTTTAAAGGCTCCCTAACCACCTCTCTCCCCAGTCACGTCACAGGCAGCGTACATAAAGCTAAGGGAAAACATTCTATATTTCTTAATAACTAACCTATTAAAGCTCCTTCTGTCAGTGATTTCCATTTTGAAAGCATTCAGCTGAAATGCAGTTCACATGCCGTATGAAATCTAAGCAAGAGCAGGAATGATCCCGTGATACCTGTAACATTTCTGAAAGACAACTCATCATGGACAAACATCTCCCCTACACTGTCTGCTGAAGTCCATGCCACAAACACAAACAGTGGCTGCATTGCTATTTTCTAAGCAGTGACATAACAAGACAAAAGAAAAAAAAGATCACTGCAAGAACAGAGCAATTCATTTATTAGTCCAGCTATTTCCATTTCCCCAGATTACAACCTGTTCCATCATGTCTACTCAAAATAATTTTAATGACCCAATCGGTGTTGCAGTTCTCCTGTCCAGCTAATATAAATGCCTCAGAAGCTGTCTGCAGCTGCATGAAATGGATATCAAACTTCTAAAAAATCACCATACACTTGGAATCACGGAGGAATTTAAATGCTTTGTACACCTCGTATTTCTGTCCCAGAGAAGGAACATATTCATTACACTGGTCATTACTTGGGAGGGGGTAGCAAGAGAGCACAAATAAAAATAATAAACAACTGGAAAATTTCCTCTTACTGCCTTAGACCAAAACTGAATTTGTTCACCCTTTTTAGTGAGAACACATACAGAAGGGCAGTCTCAACCTTCTTTGCTCCCTGAATTAGCAGGATGTGGCAGATTTGAACTGTCCACCTCCCTCTCCCCCTTCATCCAAGTCCACCCCTTCTCTTCACCTCTTCCCTTCCCCCAGTTCTGCAGGCATCACAAAAGATTTAAAAATGAGCTACAAAGACATTCTTTTAGGCTCAGGCAATTCCAGTAACCTTAGAAACCAACAATAGTTAGGAGCCTGGCAGTTTGGCCACAGCACCAGGCTGCTTTTCTGTTCTCTCATTGTCACTGCTGCACCTTTAGCTGTGCTACCCAAAACCTTGCTGGGCTGGAAGGCAATATCCAGCATCACATTCAGAGTAAACAGTAGTAAATAAAAGGAACAACTTGGTCCTGAACTCATCCTATTTCACCATAGCCTGCTTAGTTACATCAGGACCAAGTTGGAATAACTTTCATGAAAATCTGTGGAATTTTTCACTCAGGCAGATTCCTGCTGTAGTCAAAGAAAATTTTTCCTTGTGAAAGGATCAAAGGAAACTGAATGAGAACACTGTCATCCAGCCTGCAGGGCCAAAAATGGGGAAAAGAACGGAAAAAGCCTTTTCTGCTTTGTTCAGCCACCAGTGGACTAAGCTCTACTTATACTGCCATTGCTGCTAGACTGAGCTGAAGTGTCCCCAGTACAGAACAGCACCAGGTAGTCATGCACGGTTCAGACCCAAGGGACCAATCTAATGTCAGTGCCTTGGAGTTCCCAGTAACCATCTAAATGCTGCTGGAATTTCAGGCTCCCCTTCCAAAAAAAAAAAAACAAAACAAAAACAACAATGTGCCAGAGACAGGGGCTGGGGTCCTTGGCTTATGTGATCATTTTTTATTCCATCAGAAGTGTCAGATTATTCTGTGCAGTAAAGAGACTTGCAGTCATTTGCATGTTAAGAATTAAACTGTAAAGATCAGCAGGAGCCATGGTCTGTGAGCATGAACAGCTGATGCTAGCCACCACAGACCACCACAGGAGAGTTACTCATTCCATTCTTTTACACTGATGCAATGCTCTTTGGTATTAGTTTGAACCAGAGACTTTACTTATGGGATGGGGATGTGTGTGTATAAAACGAAAAAAACTCTCTTTTTTTCTAAACAAAGATTCCCACCCAGTCAAAACCCAGATTAAAATCCCCCTGCCCATTAGTGGCTTGCACTTAGTCCACTTGATTTTGTGGTCTGAGTGCTGTGTGAGGCTACACAGTTTCAAATTCATCAGTCTGGGACAAGCTTGTAAACTCTGACCCCTTTTGCTAGTCTAAGTTTAGAGGGACACAGTGCTATTGACTATTTTTGGATCTTCACTAATTTATAATCATGGCATGAAGGCTTTTAGAAATAAATAGTCTGTAACACCATTTTTGTCCATTTGTTGGATACATCAGCGCACAAAACTGTAACTCTTGGTCCTTTTTTGGCTGGTACTGGACACAGAATATAGTACGGTATATTATTATTATTATCATCATCATCATCACCACCATTATTTAAAAGGTAACAAGTGATTAAGTTACGGCATCATTCTCAGACCTAGCAGGCAGAAGGAGGGGAGGTCCTGGTAACGCAGGACCTTTGTCTCATACTGAGCAGTATGTGTGAGGCATTCCTTCAAATGCTGTTATGAAAAGGTGCCTACTAACTCTGGGAGGAGGATAAAGGGAAGGGAGTGTTCCGGCGCTCTGCTGAGTGATCACTGCTTTTGGGAGAGCGGACACCCTTTCTACCAAAGGTCCCTCTGTGTATCCACACACTCCCACCTTGCCTGAAAGTAAGTTCAGGAAGCTAACTTAAACCCAGCAGGCACCTGGGAATGTCTCAAAAGGACAGGAAGGTTCTGTGCTGAGGATTGTTTTCCCCTTACCTGTACAACTTCTTTCCTCACATTGACAATGTCTAACCAGTCATTGAATCTCGGGTAGCTGTTGAGCTCTGCTGTCCTGTCATTCAGGGGCACACTCAGCTTACACTGCCGCTGTCGGTGGATGTAGTCAATCAGTTTCACCTGTTGGGATCCAGAAAGTAAACAGTTAAGTTCCTTCGGGTATGCTGTCATCTTCCTGGGCAGTGTTTGTACAGTACCTAGCCAAAGGGGATGCTGGTTTGTGAGTGGGGCTCTTCCACGATATAAGAATTACATACTCTTGTAAGCACTCAGGGGAATTCATACAGGGAAGCATTTCCCTCACACCAAGCATCTTTATTCTTCAACCTTTCAGCAGAAGGCAGGACCTTGCAGGGCCCATCCCTGCAGGACTCTTCTCTAAACACGTATCAACAAAAGTTCTGTGCAGAAGCTGGGTGTCATGCCAAAATAGGAAAGGGCATCCAAACCACGTGAAGCAATTAATTATGTTCAGTTTAAAGGCACTGCATATGTACATGCAACCTCATCCTGGATGCTTTGGGTATTGCTAGTCTAACCTGCAGGACTATCTGCCCGCTCATCCATTGGTCCTGTATGGTTGTTACATTCTCTTACATCTGGCCTTCATTTAGGCTAGAAGATCAGTGAGGCAGGAATAGCCAGAGTACCCAAAGACTCCAAGACATGTTTTCTGAAGGGCATTTCTATTACAAAATCAACATTAAACCAAATGATCTTAGAAGAACAAAAATTCAGGCAGCTGGGCCTGATGATCATTGTATGTATTCTGTTCTATTCTAAAGTTTTATTCCAAAGCTTTTATCACCTGACCATCTAATGCCAAATGCACTACATAGAAACCTTCAGTTTAGGCACAGAAAAATAATTAAAAATAAATGGATGAGAAGGAATATTATTTGTGCTTTATGTTTGCTTATCAAAATGAAAATATTCTCAAAAAATTCTTCACTATGTCACACATTCTCATATGGAAGACTTAAGCTTCAAAACCTTCCTAACAAAACAATGCCTCAAAGCAAGTCAGTTGATCTGTGATTTATAAACCAAAACATGTTCTTAGTCAAAAAATTTTAGCTTTTGGGACAAGATCAGACTACAAATATAAAGGAAAAAAACAAACATGGATTCTTTAACCACTATAGTATCTCTCAAGTTTCTGCTCAACATATTTTTGTTCTATGTATCTGAATGATGCTATACATGACTTGTATGCACAATCTCAGTTACATACGGGAAAGAGAATTAGATCATCTCCTCCTTCTCCAGATAAAGGATATGTTAGATATTACAGGGGAAATAGATATTGTGTTTGATCTCAACTGAACAACCCCCATATGGAGTATAATGCTTTTTGCCTGTTCATCAGTTCGGGAAAGCTACTACTTCGTAATAACTGTCCTAGAACAAATGCAAATTCTTCCTTGGTGGCACATGGGAATCACTTGTTTTGTTGAAAGGGGGAAAGTCTTTCTCCCTCTCATCTCGTTTACTGTGACCCAGTCCTGCAAATGTATAATCATGAGGTTTCATCCATGTGCTCTTGCACACAAGCCTACTAAATCAGCAAGGCTTTGCAGGGGATAATAACAGAACACGCACAGAAACACAGTTAACCATAAACAAGCACTGAGCAGGAGAACTTGTACTTGCACAGAGGAAGTACGCTCTGCTATGTTATTACACTGCTAACACTATTTTTTAAAAATGGCTGATGAGACCAATTTCTAGCTACAGTCACAATTTCTTGGGACTCAAGCCATTGTGGGCCTCAGTTTTGGCATATGGCCAAGGTCTGGTAGTCAAGAGTAGGAAAAGCCCTGAAGGTCATCTTTGAGATGGCAACAGAGTGCAGCAACATTTGACTGAAGTGACCCCACCTCAGGGTTGGGAGCCCAGCATATCCAGCTGGATGCTTGTGGCTGCAACTTCAAAACTAAGCTACTTCCACGTGAATGCAAGCAGCATACAGATCACCTGCCAGTGAAGCCAAGTGGCAGTGGCAGCCCCCAACCAAAACACGACACTGGATGTTTCTTGGAGGTTGACTGCATTCTAGCAGCAGCACCAGTTCTGTGTAACGAAGAAAGCCAGCATCTGTTGACAAGGCATTTCTAGCTTGTGCTTTCCTGTAAAATTAGCTGAGGGCTTTGTTTTATGAGCAATCTGAAGCCTAGAAACTATCAGGTATAACAACAAGTTTGTCTCTGCCCACACACTTCTGAGTTCAGACAGCAATGCCATGAAGTTAGAGACTGTGTTAATACAAAAGCGAATCAAATTCTTTACGCAACAAATACAGAAATGCAAAGCAGTGCCACTCTTAGGGCAGGCCATTGTGCAATGAAAGGACTGCCATGCCCCAGAATACTTAGCCATCTCTTTGCATTTACACTCTGACCACCCAGCTGAAAACAGAGGAACCTTTTAACCAGAACTTCCTAACATGGCTTTGAGGCATAAGACCTAAAAGAAATTACCTTGGAAATGCCACTCAATCATTCTCAGTCTCAGTACCTCTTTTTATAAAAAAGGGGATGATAGCACTTCCTTTTTCCACCCCTTTTCTGCTTTCTCTAGTCAGGTCCCATGCCACAGAGAAGAGTAAGGCAGGCCCCTGCAGGCAGCCCCGGTTCTACCGCAGCCAGCTGGGCTCCGACTGGCTCAGCAAGGGCCTGGGCACCGCCAACAGCCACGTTCCCGTGCCTGTACTCTGTGCCAATTACAGACAAGGCAGCTCGCTCCCTCAGCATAGTGCCATATGCTAGTGTGACTATGTGACTTTTAAACACTGCTGCAGCTTGTTCTGCCTGTACCCGTAAACTTGCTGTCAGCTGTACTCTCCCACACAGTTGCACCTTCAGTTGTAAACACCCCTAAATTAAGATGGCTCTGGACTCTGCGTGCTCTGTTCCTTCAGAGTTAACTCAGCGCAGGCAAGGGGCACATATGATGTCATTGGCTGGCTTAGTCATGACCTTCTGCTTTCTCACTGTCACACGTATTTTCCCATAACAGCCTATCCAGCGAGATCTCCAGTTCACAGTCAGGTCAGAAACGAGCTTGAAGATGCTGTTCCAAGTATTTTCCTGCTAAGTACTTGGTTTAAATTTTTTCTGCTTCCAATTGTGCTTTTTCCCCCACCTCATGGCTTGGCTTTGTATCATACACATCCTGACCCAGTACAGCCAGCTGGCCTGCGTGAGATGCGGCGCAGGTCTGCAGATCTACCTAGCCATCACAAGTAAGTCTGTGCACAGCGAGGGGTAACTCCATACCGGGGGGGATGAGCTGGAAACACTGTCTCCTACAGTTACAGCAATTGTTCCACAGTTTAGACTGAACACTACCGCGTATCTTGACTTTGACTTTCACCTATCTGTCCTAAAACTCCTTTTTTAACAGGAAAGGCCTACAATCTCATGATTAGGCTTTTGTTCCACTCAGTACTGCTGGTTCTGTTCACGTGGTCTCCAAATGTACCATGTTTGCATCCTGAGTTTTTCCCTCAAAAGATATTAGGGAGGAAGAGATTAGAATAAGAAAGAGGGACTTTGCTGCGGGTAAAGGCAGGAACAGGATGTCAAAGCTCTGACAGAAGTGTGGGGAGCACATTTGCCCTTTCAAAGAGGGGATTCTTGGCAACCCAGGGGCTAGAAGTGAGCTTAACCAAGAACACAGATTGGGAATGGAAGCAACAGAAGCAACGAAGAACTGGTATGAATAGAGGTGGAAGGTCCCCTCATAAGAAGCAGAAAGTTTGAGGACTACTCAGTAGCCCCCAATATGCCAGAAATCAGCCTACGTAACCCAACCATAGCTTCCCAGCTGTGCAATAGTTATGTCATAGACAGGAGAAGGAAGGCAGGAATCACCCAAGGCTCTTCTTTTTTCTGGAAGTCATTCCAAGCAAGGTTCAATGATGATACGCACTTTGATACACAAACTACAACCACAAAATCCAGCCAAAGGCAAACAAGTCAGTTGCACATTTGTATGTAAGTCGCGGTATGCAGAATTCCCAGGGTACTGTGGTATGTTACTGCTTCTTCCCCTGGGCCACCTCACCTCCCTCCCATTCCTGGGCATACCTCAAGGTTGCTGAGCACCTAGGGAAAGAAGAAGTGTGATTTTTAAACTGGTACAGCCAGCTGCGACAGGCCTATGTATAAAAGTAGCAGCTCGGCTCCTCAGTCGGATTGTCATCTATTATTTTAGTGTAGGACCTCCCATCAGACAAAATTTATTTTCCTGGGAGAAGGATGAGAGATCAGCATACTCCCTAAAGAGAGCGCTCCATGCTTAGTTATATGTAACACTCATTATATGAAAATGTCTTAAGAGTAGCACATGACCCAGTATAAAGCAGGGAAGTGCAAGCACCGACAGTGGCAAGAAAAGCTGTGGGAATCTGTTCCAAAAACCACAGCGAAAGGCAGGAAGGACTTATCATCTATTTATAAATGGAAAATCACAAATTAAGTAAAAGAAGTTATACAAAAAATGTATGCCGCACATTATTCTGTTACAATCTGCAGTATCACGAGGACAGCATGCTGCTTTGAGGGAAGTACAGTCACTATCCTGGCATTCCCTACAAAAGTTCTCCCCACCAATTTCAATGTTAACACCAGAAGCATCGTATTTAATGAATAAGAGAATGGACCTTTGGCTTTGGGGAGCTGGACTCCACTACTAGCTCTGCCACTGACCTGCTGTTTGCCTGGGAGCAAATTAAATAATATTTCCTCTTCCACCCTGCACATGGCTATGCCTACCTGTACTGCATGAACTCCCTGGATGGAGCAGGTGCTGACTTCAACTGTCTTCGTACTGCTTTAAAAAAATACAGGTTCAAATATTTTCACTTGACAAGTGTCATCCACAGCATAAACTTCTAAAAGGATACTGCTGGAAGTTACTCTGTGCAGCGCAGATGTCAATGTCAAACTTCTTTGTCGGGTTATAACAAAAATACAATTCTTAAAAATGGAAAAGCAGTCTGACAGCACAGATCTGAGTATCTTAGATCGCCAAGTCTGGTTTTCCCATGATAACTCCTTTGCATTTACTCTTCAAGTCCAAATTTGTTTTCCCCTAGTCCTATAAATAGTATATTTGCATTCTCTTCCCACCCTACATGCACCACGGTTCTCCCCTAGGATGAATTTCATTTTGTTATTTCCTGCCCAGACTTCTAACTAAACTACATGGTTTGGCTTTAATAGCTGAGCTGTTGCAAAACCCTTTTCTGAGAATATAATAAAAGTTCTGGGTTCAGTGACGCACATAAAAACCCACAAACAACATGCAGGTCTCCAACCACAAACTAGACAGAGAGATAAAACCAATAGTAAGCTATTCACTGCCTGCTTGCCAAATAGCACATCCTACTCATCACAAACGGCAAACCCCACAACAGAAGTAGTGATACTCCAACTGCCTTAAACCCAGAGATGGGAAAAAACAAGAACAGAGACAGGATAAGGAGCAGCTGGAGTAAACTGCTGTTTAGGGGGTGTGCTCCAGGAGAGCCCTCCTTCTCTCTCTCTGGTGCAGCTGATGGCCGGGACAGGAGTTCTTGTTTGCTGTAAAAACTGCACGTGCTGCAAGGTCTGCTCCTGGATGCACGTTTATCTCCTCTTTACAGCACTTTTTAAATGAACATCCCTTTACAGCATATGCGAAAATGAGACTCAAGTTGTTTAGAAAAAAAGTGCCAAGCTTGTACTTTTTTATTTATTTATACAAAACAAACAGCTGATCTCTTGAGATGCAAGTTTGCCTGTACCCGTGACCTCAAGGCAACAGCTGGGCGTTCAAATGGTGATGAACAAAACCCAAACACCTACAAGTTCTTCAACTGCACTTCTGCAGATATAGCAAGACAGACAAGAAAGCAATGGCATCTGTAAAACTAGTTCACTGACATCAGGGTGCAAAATTCAGGAGGCCTTTGTAAGCAAGGAGATATTGCAAGGATGCGCTGGATGAATTCAGTATTCAAACTGCAAAATTATTTTCAATTCATAAAAAAGGGAAACTGAGGCACAAAATGGAAATTATACACTAAATTGGGGATAGCTAGAGGGACTCTGATAAGGACTCTGCTATACCAAAGTGCCAGCTGAGATTTCTTCAGAATATCAACAATTTGAGGCCCAGTCTGATTCAGTCATACATTTCACACCAAATACCATGTTTTCACACTTCCACAAAACTTAAGTGTTCTGCTGACTGATGCCTACAACTTTTCTTGATGACTTGAAACAAACTCAATGTTTAGAAGAGAGATTTTTCCAATACCCAAACAAACAACTGTCATTATTTAACCAACAAATCAAGCACATATTTAAAAGCAGATCATACTTCTCCTGTCCCAGGAGATGAAATCTCATGGAGTCTGGCAGCACTTGAAAAGTCAATAAATATGAGCTTACACCAATACTTCCAAGCCTACAACCACTTACTGCCTTGCAATTTAACAAGCCAGTGGCTGAAGTTTTAAAAGGATCAGATCAATGTATGACCCAGCTCTTACATGTGGCTAAGAGAAATGCAAATCATCTATCTTTCTTCAGACAGGAATTAACCAGGAAGGAACTCCTCTATTAACCTCCTGCCAAGAACAGGACCCAGAGGGCAAGGGTACGCTCTCTGAAGCATCAGACAATAGCTACTGCTGCTGCAGGACACTGCACTAGCTGGATCGGTATCTCATACAGTGAGGGAGGTTCTGCATTTCTACCTCCTGAAACAGAAGACAGAACTTCTGAACTCAGAGTTTATCTGCATGGGAAACTGGGGAAAGTAAGATGAGTCATTTTAAGGCATTCAGTGAAAGTGGATTCACTTCACACCTTTAGCTGACACTTATCTGTTTTCCCCAGTGCCATTATATAGACAAACCCTAAGTCAGACAAAAAAAAAAAAAATAATAATCTTGAGCAACCTAAGCACTGCAGAGAATGTAAAGAGGTCAGAATCTGACTTGCCAAATTTGTCTCTGAAGTCATGCTCTGCAACCATGTGAGAAACTGATAAAGATCGCAAGAACCATTCCACGACCAGCAGCAATGTGAGTGTACTTCAGGACGCTTTTTTTTCAAAGTCATCTGAGTTAAAGAAAGGTGCAACGGAGTTGATCCCTGCAAAGGAAAGAACTAGTGTTTCATTTTTATACAGCAAGCTATTCTGTATGCAAGGCTGCTTGCTTTTAGGTATGAAAGCTGAGAGCTGGGAAGGAGCCTGTGATCTGAACAAGAGCTCAGAAAGCCCCTGTGCAGGTGGTCAGCACAATGAGATAACAGCTTGCTGACCTCCCAGATGCCAGGCATGCACGGCAGCTCACTCCTAAGTACAGCCCAGCAATGAGGGTAGCTGTCTGGCACTTCTCAGGTACGGTTGTCACTGCCTGCTCTGCCTCAGATTCCCATTTTGAAACGGCCGTAAGAGCAGCCCTTCTTTCACGGGTTTTGGAAAGATGATCACAACAGAGCTAATAAGTCACCTGGATACCACAGTAACAGGGTGGGAATACCAAACTGGTGGAAAGTAGCAAACACCAAAGACAAAGGAGTACAAGTGCTGGCTGGCTTCTCCATTTAGGACTGAAATGTAGCAATGCTAAGCGCGTGGAGCAGAACCTTCCCTGGCATGCAGTAACCAATGCAATCACAGTCTGTGCGCAGAGTGCTGTTGAGCCTGAACACTTACCTGGGGCCAGAGAAGACCCGAAGAAATACACCAGGATGAGGTGTGGGAAGAGACAAGAATAAGGCCAAAGAATCATTACACAGAAATAGCGCTGAGGTTTTCCTGGTCTGTCCTGCAGACTGCACACAGAGCCCAGGGCGATGGAGAACACAAGACACAGCTTCTCGCCTCAGCTCTGCCAGGGATCTGCAGACACAGGGCAAGCCACTTCTTGTGCACCAGGGAGGCCCGCTGTTCAACCATCCTAACCGTTGTGATTCAAAGTAACGGTCCACAATACCCTTCAACTAACAACAAACGAAACGTTTTTGCAACTCCTGCACATCGCACAACCCAAGACTAAGCCATTCCTTCTGTGAACTTAAGCTTTGAGCAGCTGACTCATTTGAATACCCCCCAGCTATCTGAATTGTTATCATCATCTGATCAGAACACCACCACGAACCAACTGAAGTCTCGGAAATGCTCATTTCCCTTCCGTGTTCAGTGAACTAGCTTGTTGTGCGGATAGGTATAAAGATGCCTTATAACAATGTGGACTGATCTCTTTCCAGTACAGGGAGAAGTAAAGCAATGCCTGGTTTTGACTGTTTTAAAACCAAATCTGCCTGGTGAAATGGAGGGAGTGGGTCTGTACCCTTTTAACATGACATATGTTCAGTTTGCAGTGAAAACTCATCCAAACCTGTTCATAGAACATTTCGTTCGACCAAAGAGAAAACCATCCTTCCCATCTGTGCTTTCATTAGGAACACTCAGATGATGCAGGATTCATCTGGAGAGTCTTATAATCTCACAAACTTCAAAGCTACCTTGAATTCAGCAGTGAATTCAAACAGCTCTTTTCAAGGCAAGCACAAGAGAGCTACACAGGAGCAAAATGCACAACCCAAAATAAGAAGAAAAGATGCAAAAAACATTTCAAGGAATTATCTGTATCCTAACAAATGAGGTCACTCCATTTCTCACCCCTATGGCTTTGCCCTTAAAAACCAACAGAACTGAATCCACTAAAGGATGATATTTTTCCATGACCAGCCATATACAATTCCAAGCTAGCAGATAAAACATTACAAAGAAATAACTGGCAACAGATTAACTTGTTTATTTGAGATGGTATCTGAGAAAAAGAGCTCACATACATGTCAGACACTAACTTGCAGTCTGTGGAATTTACATTCTTACTCAAACCCAGCTGACCCATTCAGCAAGGAAGCACCGCAGAGTGAGCAGGACCCCTGTCTGCGTTGTGAGGCCTGGCTTCTAGTTCTACCTCTGCTAAAGGGGCAGCCAGAGTACTCGCTTCCTTGGGTCTGTTTCCTATCCACCTCTCCATTGATTGTACAAGTGCAATCAAAGGTACCAGGTACATAGGTTACTGCTATGCCGGACCACTGGCACAGTCCCCTTTGAAAAAGAAAGCTTGTAGAACACTGCCACTGCTTTGAATGCCAAAAACAACTTAAAAACCTCAACATACTCACAAGACCCCATGCAGTAGGACTTTATTAAAAATATGAAAGAGGAAGAAGGATTACAAATAATTTGCACAAAGTGAAGGGGCAGTTCTAAGAACAGATCACAAAAGACCTAACTTTCAGTCCTCTGATCTAACCGCTAGATCATGGCAGCACTGACTGTGACGATGCTTCTGAAAAGCAGAGGAAATCAGAATGATTTTACAGTTGGACTCAATGATCTTAAAGGTGTTTTCCAAGCTAAATGATTCTATGATTCTATAATGACACGGATGGGAAGAAGCCCCCTGACTGACAGCTGCACTCTGGGCATACCGCCCTGCAAGTTGCACCATGCCACAAGTGAGCTGTGCTAGCTCACCTCGGCTGAGGGTCTACGCGTGCAGTTTCAAAGCCAGCCTTACTTGCAGCAGCTTCTGTACAGAACAACTGACAGCCTGCTGCTTCTGCAGAACCTGGGTGTCTGGGCTGACTTAAGGACTTTTGGTTTTGCTTATAAAAGAAAAGGAAATAGTTTCTCAATGCATTGCTAAACACACTCTGCAAAACAGGACCCAGTACAAGCCAGCAGAAAAGTGTACAGACAAGGTATGCTCTAGGAGAGGGGTGGGGGGAAAAAGCCTTAAAATAAGTTAGTAAATAAAAGCACAGAGAGGTAGAGGGATAGGGAGAGATGGAACACCAGATGGATAGATTTTCCTTTGAACCTCCAGTCATGCCTGAGGCTGACACAATAGCCACTGCCCAAACACTACAGTATGTTATTTCTGCTTTGTCAGATGATGCAGACAGCATCATTTCTGGGTCACTTGGAGGCCACATACCACTCCTTTTCTTTCCCCTCCTTTCTTTTTCACATTCCCAACGACTGAGAGCTGCAAACACTCAGTTGAGCCTCCCCAGCTAACAGTGGGAGGATGAAACTGCACAATCAAGTGGTTCGCTGTGCCTGATAAGATGATTCTCTCCAAAGATTTCATCCTAGGGAGGCATCAAGCCTAATGCAGCTACAGGAACTGTCCTCTGCTTAAGTATCAAAGATTTCACACCCACTGAACACTAAAAATGAAAGCCCTCCCCCTTCCTTTACAACCTGAGGACATGCAACTGCAACAGAACAAGAGCTCTCTGCAAGATTAAGAACTGTACTTAGCATTTGCTGAGCACAACCCTGCTGCTGCCACATCAGATCTGCAGCTCAAGCTCCTCTCAGCTCAGACTTCTCTCCACCACCCATCTAGCTTCTTTAGCTCAGCCATGCTTCATTAGGCTTAACTGTATTTCCATATGGAGCACAGGAAGACTAATACTTCCTCTTGCACAAAGTGCATACTGAAGGATATCATTACTCCAAACTGGCCTACAGACCTGTTAAGGCTTCCCATCCACTTGTGAAAATACTGCATGTGCCATTTAGCAAGTTTATGGATTTGCCCTGCTATGAAGAATACTTCTGTCCAAGCACAGCACACCCCCTGCTCTCACTCATTTGATTCCTTCCACAGGCTCCCCAGATCCTCTATCTGTTCACCTGCAGTCAAATGTCAAACAGCTCAAACAAACTGGGTGACCATCTGAAGAGTATCCCCATCAGTCCGGAACCTGGTCCTTAACGGCTAAGGGTTCACAAAGCCTAGTTCAACAGAGTCCTGGCCCTCAACCAAGGTCTTTAACAATAAGTTAACAAGCATCTGTCAGAAATGGAGTAAGCAGAGCTACTCATGCCTTTGGCAAGACAGCAAAAAGGATCTCCCGAGATCCCTTCCAGAGATTCTACATTGGCTGAGACACTGACCCACACTGTAACAGCACTGAAAGAAATGTCGAGAGCCTCAAGAAATCAGACTTCCATCTCCCTGCCCCAAGCAAAGATTAGCCCTGAATAAATCTTTCTTGATAGTTGGGGAAACCTAGGCTCAGCTCCTTCCACTCCTTCCTATTTCTTGCACACTCCTAAGCAAACCACTGCAGTCCAGATCCTCTGCAGACTTCAAGAGTGAGTTAGGAGCTTAAATACTCTGATAGTTCCACATCACACAGTCTTCAAGGCTTAGTTCCTGGTTTGTGAGAGTGTACAAAGTGCTACCCTACTTCACTGAGCTGGGGAAAAGGGAGGAATTTATGAGGTGCTCAGATCCCAATACAACACGGGCTTCTCAATGTATTGCAGGTAAACAATTACTTGTCCCACTTATCTGCTGTAGGCCACAAAGTCATACAGAGGTGGATGCAGCCCAAAGATAACACCAATACTACGCTTCTCCCTATAACTATAATTGTTCAGTGCCCTGGCAAATCTGTTGTATCTCTCCTCCCATAAAGAAAACAACTACCATGCATCCCTGCCGGTTTTAAAATGACTGCAGCCAGAAAGCAGCAAGCGACAGGGAGAAGGATTATGAAAGGTTCATAATCTGGAGAGGAAACACCAGGTCACATTTTGGGGATAGGGGCTGCATTACAACTCATAGATCTCTCTGTAAAATTCAAAACTTAAAGTGCTTTTAAAGACAATATCCTCCATCATTTTTATGACTGAACTAATCATTCTCACACATCTGCAGAAGAACTCTCAAGTATATATGACAAGTATGGTGGGAGAGGCGGGAATAAAGAAACCAACAACATGTGCACTTGTAAACCTGCAGCACAAATAAAGAAGTAGAGTTTACAACAAAAAATATAAAGCCAGACATTTCCTTCAGCAAGGTCAGGAAGGGAATGACTAATTCTAGGTCCCCGTCATATTCTTGCACTTCCCTTTCCTCTTCATTGCAAGCCTCATTCTGCAAGGTACTGAGCACCCACAGCTCTCAGAGACAGCAAGGGACCAAAGGGCAACACCTTGCATGTCTGACCTGAAAGCTCCCACTACTCTGTCTGAAGGAACTGAGCTTCTTTAATGAAGCAGCTTACTGCCCAGGATGCTGTCTGTCCCAAAACCAAAATGTTTGTTTCACATTTCTCCTCCCTTTGCCTTCCTGACCATCTCCCTTTTGATTTACACATTTCTATTTCTGTAGCCTCAATAAAATTAAATACATTCACAAACCTACCTCTTCCATACCCCCCAGGTACTGGCTGGGGAATGAAACAGATTAGCAGTTTGTTCTCTGCAGCACTTGGACTTACTAGCAGACCAAGGGAAGGAAACAAAACAACAAAATCAAATCCTCTGCTTGTTTGACTCAATTATTTGAGCACTTCAAGGGTCCCACCTTCCCCTCACTCCCTCTGACACACCACTTCCCCAAACTGCTGCAGGGCTGGACTTTGGAGAGGAAGTTTATAAAGAAAAAGGTTAAGCCTACGCAGGAGCAGGCTGCAGGTCTTAGAGCTGAAGACGTTATGTCTGCACCCTGGGAAATCCTAGCTAAGAAACCTTATTCTCTGAAATGCTACAAATTATTAGCTTTCCACTAGAAAGAATAGAGCTATTTTGGCAAGTACTGGGGTCACATTTCTCTTTTCACAGACACTGCATGAGAAAGCTGCCATGGCTCACTGCTCACATGTTGTTTTTCCAAAAATCTCTTTTTGCGCTCTATCTTACTGGTTAACATTTGCCTATAGCAACTACATGGCATTTCAATCATTAGTTTAAGTACAAATACAGTATTTAGAGTGGAGACACCTGAATTCAGATTCCCACCCCACAAAATAACATTTTTTCTTTATGACTCTCAGACTTTAAGACCTGTTGTGCCTGCTTAGAAAGTGGAGGAAGATACAGTTGCTGACCTAGTAATGGTTGTATGAGGAAAAATACACAGGAGACTGATAAGCAACAATTGGCCGTACAACAGACAGTACCGTAACAGCTATCTGGCATCATACAACAGCCTGGAAAGATTTTAATCAACACTTGAAAAATGATCACACAGGTGTACAAAGACAACAAGCTTGAAGCTTAGCATCTTTAAGCCAGATACAATATCCATTACTTCTGTGAATTTCCACAGAAACTCCACACATGACATCTGTCCCTGTGCCTAGCCAGTAGAGGAGGTGGGGGTTTTTGTTTGTTTAAACAAAGTGTATTGTCACAAATAGTTTGTTAAACCCAAGACTTTTCCATGAAAGTGATTTAGGCAAGTTTCTCATTTTCAAAGCATTCTATGGAAACAAATCAGAAGTTCTCAAAACATACTTTTTTAATAAAGCCCTGCATTTAAAAAGAATTCATTTTTGCATTAAATGTATAATGAAAGGGAATGGTCAGGATCAGAATCTAAGCATTTTGCATGCTTGTTCAAAAACTATTTTATGCCTAATTTTTGAAAAATCTAAGCCTGACTTTTCACTCCAGCTGGGGATTGGAAAAAGGTCTCTGGAGCCAGAAAGTTCTCATATTTGCCATCACTTCCACACAGAACTCCAGATCACTCCGAGATTCAGAAAACAATCCCAGAGCCTGTAGAAATATTTCTGTGAAGGTGTTTATACACTTGTTAGCTTTCATTCCATTTATCTGCTGAGCTTTGCAATTTTTTGTATCTTTCACTTTTCATGCATTATGCATTCATAGTTTCCTTAGGAAACACTCTTCAAAATACATCACCCCTTCTGCACTACGTCTGCTTAGTTAGATCCCTTTTGTCTTAAAGTATCTCCTCTGGTTACCCACTAGAGAATAAGCTCAGCAGCCTCTGTGGTTCAGGATTTCTGCTCAGTCTCTTGCTCAGATGACTGCATCAGAGGACGTACTCTCCTGACTAACAGCGACCAGAAATGAGAAAAAAAATGAATGCTTATAAGAAAATAAAAAGCCATTGTAACAAGCCTGCATGCTATTTTGTAATGGAAATACTCCCCTCCTAAGGAGCAGGGGCAAGACAAAGGGATTCTATGTTGTATTTTTTTGCTTGCAAACTGACAGTTCTGAGTGCTGGATACAAATTCATTCCTTAAGCTTTGAGATTTTTTCACTTCAGCCAACCAACTATCACTATACAAAGATCACTCAAGTTTTTTTTCAGACTCCTTTTATTTACAGTATTTTATCTTGATCTTTCCAAAAGGACACGTATGTTAGGCATTGCTGAAAATACTAATTTCCCTAAGATACTTTTGAAAATTGGAATGCCACACCTGTACAATGAAAGACTCTAAATGCCACTGGTAGTCTATTACACCTCCTGCTAGGTGTGATATAAAACACTGCTGGGAGAAATTCTTCCTACAACACTTCCAGAGTAACAAGGCCAGAAATAACAGTGAAGGCCTACAAACGTTTGAAGGATCCAGCAGCACTGCATATGGCTTCTTACCTATCTCATAGGCACAAAGTCAGTGCCCGCATACAGCTTTCCCAATGTTTGGCCTGTTTGAAAATAGAGCACATCAGCTCTCCCTCCAGAGCTCAGCTGTTCTGAGGATTTCCACAGATAACAAAACTTACATCTGCTCAGCCATCACGCGATGAGTGAACAAAGCTGCAGGGTTCCCTGAGTATCAGCAGTCTTCCTTTAGCATCCACTTCCTTTAGCTTCTGAGTCCAAAATGTCCTAAACCAAAAAACTTTCTACCTCCATCCTTTCTTCACAGTCTTATTTCTCTTTTGTGTTTTGGCAAAAGGAATTTGTAAATTCAACTAGACTGTTTACAGTATAATCTTGAAAGTGCAAATAATTAGCAGTGGACTCATTAGCTTTCCAGCTGTGACCTGATTCAGAGAATACTGAAGTTAACTGAAACCAATTTCACAGATTCACCAACTTCCCAAAATGCTGGATTAAGTCCTGTTCATGTTGCTTGCTACCCTAACCGTACAGTCAACACTAGAGCCTTGTGCTTGGTTAAGCTGGAAACACAGACATTTGGTAGCTCCATATAAGCAGTTTGGGTGCTCAAGCTGGTCCTCAGCCTAGTGTTTCCTCTTCTGGAGCCCATTTCCATTGCCTGCCTGCAAAAAAATGCTTCATGTTGAGTCTTGCCTCCACAACATTGTCACTGCCAATCACTTTCTTCAACTGATAAGAGAGAGGGAGATGACTGAGCACAGTCACCCAAAAATAGGAAGCTATAGCATTACTCACTACCTTGAGGACTTGCCTGCCCTTCTTCCTTTTCGATTACTCAGCAGACGTTCTTAAATCGGTTACTCCATTTTTAAATGCACTTGCCAAAACCTGATTTCACAGGACACGCATCCACCCACTGAATTCAGCAAGGCAGTTACTGCTAACCCCTTGCTTCAGTGAGAAATAGCATGCCATTTTAAGTAAGCCTCACTACTTCAGACTGTAACACAGCATCAGATACAGCAGCATGGCTGTACATGGTTGAACAACTACCCGTTCATTCCTCTATCACAAGCTGAAATCTGTAAGGGCAGGATTCCCAAAGATTCTATTACTGAGCTGTTTTTGAGGTCCACTGCAGTAAAAAAGGCCAAATCTACCCTCATGAAGGAAAATACTATTTATAAAACCAACACAGTTCTTAAAAATTCAAGTTTGCCATGTATGTTACAGTCAGCAGTGCCAAGCCTCTATATTGTGTTCTTCGGATGAGACAAGTGAAGTTTGCTCCAAGCTGCTGCTAACAGCACTACTTCTACTGAAACTTTCAGCAAAAAGCAGTGGATTCTTTGAATGCATCTGAATATCTTTGAAGAACAGGTGAGAAGCCATATAAATGGGGGGGAGGAGATGAAAAAAATCCCGATTCACATAAAAGCTTTTATTTCTTTATGTAAAGATGTTTGTACTACCTACAGTCGTAAATCTAAGAATAATTTAGCGTCATACAGCTGGACAGACTTCAGCTCCTGAGGTAGATTCCCTGTTGCTGTATGCGTCTTTCATCCACTGTTTTTTGTACTAGGATGTAATACACCGGTAACACACTTCTCCAGAGCAACTAAAAAGTATGCAGCTATAAAACCTTTGGGCTCTGCACTGTAACTGGATTGTAAATATGTAACCCATTAACCACACTTTGATATCAAATATTCCCCACCACTCCATACAAACATTTGTTTCTAAGAGATCAGAGGTTTACAATCAGAAGATCTTTACACTACACAATGAATCAAAACACCCAAGTGCATGCCACAGAGACACTAGCCTTCCATGATTTCCCAAAGAATACTCACCTCAAATGTTTAAGTATTAATAAAAGGGTGGGGGCTTCTGTGTGATGGGGGTCTTTTTTGCTTCTTGCAGAGAAAATGGAGGAGGGAGACAGCTGAGAAAACCACGCTTTTTAAAAAAAATTTAAATATGTCAACTATAGGAAATTGCTTAACTGGAATGTGGCAACTCGCCACATTCTCTGAAATTGTCTTTAAAAACAGCAAAACAGCTTTATTTTAACAAGCTGCTATCAGATTGCATTTGGGGATTGTCAGAAAGAACAAAATGCACTAAAACCTGCTCTGTTCAAAATGCTTTGAACCTATAAAGCAAGCTTCCTTATTTCAGATTTTAAGAAGAAAAAAAGGAAAACTTCGGTACATTCTGCCATGCAGTGGGGGATCAGAGGTTTTCAGTTTGCTCACCAATTTTAGCACTCTGGAAGCATTCTCTATATACAATGCACTGAGGCACGAAATACAGGAACGAAAAATCTGTGCAAGCGTAACTGAGATTCAGCTGCCAAGTAGAAAGCAGGTCATCCACAGCAGCTCAGCTCTAGAAAAAGACTCCTAAAACAATTAAAAAAATAAAATTGAGCCAATGGATTGTATGAGTTTTCTTTATCTTTCCTCTAGGGCTGGGTATGTCATTAGTAACTGGGAATCACACAGAGTTTGCTTCCCTGGTCAGCTCTCTTTCCTTCTTGGAAAACAAACATGTAAACCCACACAGCTTATCTTTCCAATTCCCTCTCTTTCTGCAGTCCCATGTGTCCTCAGGTTAGCCTTTCTGCTGTCTCAAAATCAGAAGCATTACAGTCCCAGGCAAACTTCTGTGAAGCATAGTTGAGTTACAAGTGGGATGACAACGTAAGGGAACAGACTGCCTAGCCCATGAGAGTCTAAGACATGCCTCCCACCAGGCAAGTATCCCCAAACCAACTCTCATGCAACACGATGAGTAAGCACATCTCAAAATTAGCCTACAGGACCATGAACACAGAAATTTCAATTGTGCTTGAGGTATCCTCAGCTGAAGAATCACTTCTCCAAAACACTCCTGATTTCCTAATGTAGAAGTACTACACTCCTAGTGTATTCACTTAACCCTACTGCTTGCAGAAGGCTAAAGATTCATGAAATTTAACAGGTAGAGAAATTTATTTCTATGCAATTAGGAACAAAGGAGAACAGCATTCTGTATAGCCAATCACCAAAAAAACACTGGAGGGACTTCCCTGCAGTGGATTACAGCTAGGAAATCCTCTCTGAAACCCCAAGACCATCCCACTAAAGGAGTCAGCGTTACTGTAATGAGAATGAAAGCCTAGTTGAAGAAATTTGGGTTTAACATGAGATGTAGGAAAATGCTGTGAAGCAGAATGGTGTTGCATACAGGCTTTATTTATTGCCTTTTTCCTGATTTTGTTTTGAAGTTACTGAGGTGAGCTACGTGTTTTAACTCTGCTATAGAACTGCTGCTCAGTTGCCGGGTTTCTTTGACTGTGTGTTGAATGAGGTTTTGTACTGGACTAGTTCTCCTTCCTTCCTGCTCCCCCTGTTATTCTGCAGGGACATGAGCAGAAAGAGTGAGGCAACAGGAAGAGTAGGAGTTGCCTCTACAAAGACAAAGCAGGATGTCACCTCTGTTCCTTAAATACAGCACAAATGGTCGGACCATGATACCCAAGCTGGTGTCTCCCTTAAGGAAAGACTACACCAAGGACCAAAGTGAAGCTATTAGTCTTGGGTTAGAAACTGTGAATTTAATGAATAGTGCTTTGTAGGAGGAACTTAATAATTAACTGCAAAGTTTTAAATTAGTGAGTACTCCGATGGACTCTTGCCGAACAAAGCTCAAACACTCTAATATTCAATGGAGCCTCAACGCTGCTAAACTTTCATCTTACAAAGTATTGGTGCTGCTCCTACCAGAGAGCATCCAGCTCCTGCAGCCTTGGTGCTCTGCTGGCATAGGACAGAGTGTCTGGAAACCCGTGTGACCTGTTTCTCCAGCTCAGAGGCTACCCTTCTCCACTCAGGCTGTACTGCCCTATTAAACTTTGCCTTTGAATTTAACAGCCTCTCACACTGGTTTGTTTCCATGAGCTGTATGACCCCCTGTTTCCCAGGGCAGCATACAGATTACTAGCTGGAACAAGGCAATGAGAGTGAATTGCCATCGGTAGTTTCATCTCCAAATACAGATACCGAGCTGTAAAAAGTGTCTCTTCAGCCTCAAATGTATAAAACTGCTGTATTAGCATTCAGCAAAGCACAGCTGAGAAAAGCTTTACTGCTAGTAGCCAAGCACCCTTACTCACTTGGTGCTGGCTATGGTTATAACCAGCTTGCTGTTGCTGGGACTGTACAAACACTGAAGATGGTACCCCAATGCTAGAGGTTGATACTTTGAGGGTAGTGATTCACCTAGCTCAACTTGTTTAATCTCCAGTCTAGGACACCACGCCAACGAATTCTGAACATGCCTGCCTTCAAAGCCAGGGCCTTGGGTGATCTTGTCTGTGAAGGATTTCTAGTAGTAGCCTAGATAGTAAGACAGAAAAGCATTGCAGTTAAGATGACTAGCTCAATTAGTGGTAGCCAGGATGACTGAGCTCTAGAGTAGCTACACCCACATACCACAACAGGGTTGTGACAGCAGGTGTAATTGCTCAGGCCATTAAAGTCAGAATAGCCACATCTGCTAGGGCCACTGAAGTCTGACCCCCAACCCAGCAAGGTAATTCTGCATGTTTTATTCAGCTATGCCCTAGCTCAGAAGTTCAAACACATACTGAGGCACAGCTAGGAACTGTACTCAATACATCTCTCAACATAAAAAAGGGACACTTCCACTGCTGGTTTAGAGCTTAGTCCTCCTTGTATATCTCTTCTACTGGAAGGGACCTTACTGGATGGATGACTGTTGAACCAGCTTCTTGCAGTGCTTCAACTCTAGCTTGCTTTTCCTGTTTAGCTGAAACACTTGTGTATGAAGCTAAGTAAAACTGACTTACAGCTTGTTTATGCTTTCAAAGGGTATATGTTCTGTGCTGGAAATAAGTACCTCTAACTAGACTGACTCTGTACTACAATAATAACTGGAAATGAACTCTGGACCATCGGTTCCCAGCCACTCTGTGTTAGATCATGTTGCATAAATAATAGCCAAGCCTGGGGGAGGGGAACACTCTTTATGTGACATGGAGCAACGTGCCTTCTGCTGCAAAGACAAATACTCTCCTAGCAGCTGCACAAAGCTTCAGACCAGTGATGAGATATATGTATATATATATATGAAACCAACAAACACAGCAATGGGAGGAGGGGTGTGGAATAAACTTTTGGGTTATACAAAACTAAATAGTTTTACTTGAGTTTGAACCTTGAGACTAGCAGATAACCTGTCAGGAGTGTGCTTCAGATATCCAAGCCAGATAAGCATTGCAGAGGCTCCATTTGTCTCATAACCATGCCACCTGTAATAGCCACTCCAACGCCAGAATTACAATGCAATAAAAGTCCAGTTAAGTCCCTTCTTATCCCAACTTCACATTGTCCTGTCTCCCAAATACTAAATAACATTAGGACTGCAAGCACTTTCTCTGAAGTGTGCTTGCCCTAGCTACTTGCCAGGAGAGGTGAGAAAAACTGTGGCAAGTAGGAATGCTCTCACGAACAAGTGGACTGCTTTCAGTTCCTTTCAATCAAGACTACAACGTGCTCCGCTTTCACTTACAAACATTAAAAAACTCCCTTCTTACCTTTGGTCATTCTGGAGAATGAGGAATGATAAAACAGCATGGGTTGAATATAGGCATTCCTTGCTTTTATTGCAGGAGGGGAACTGTAGAGCGCATAACTTCTCACCCCAGTTGCTCATTCTGAGGAGCCTTTCAAAACATGCTGACACATCCAGTATATCTACACAATAACATTGTAAATTAGACTTTTCCTTCACAAAAGGCTCATGACAAATTATGATCTCCAATGAGATACAATGACCTGCTAAATTGTCTATTGGTCTCTTGGGGTGGGGAGGGTGGGGGCGAGGGTGTCCAGGACCTCCCTGAACATCATTTCCTGAAGTCCTGAAGTCAAACATCTGCACTTATCCACTGAACGAATGCGTGGCTTGGATAATGGTAGTCACTTTCCTACATGCTATTCTCAATTCCTAACTATACGAATAGTTCATTATCAGCTTCAGAAAGAGGTTCAAGCTCTTAAAAATGCAGATAATTACCTCAAGAGCAATTGGACTTTAAAGCATTCCTGTAAGAGATTTGAAAGCTAGATGTGAACAAATGAAATCTTTATACTGTGGATATTATTTAGGTCATAGGTAGCAGTGGTTGCGCGTTATGGGGCATGGATAAGAGCATCAAGCAAGAAATTTCTTGCCACATACACCGCTCAAAAGGAAAAAGTACAAATAAGAGTTGGTTTTGGATGTTATTAGGGGATGAATAAGTTGGAGGAGCAAAGCTGAAATACAAATAGAAGAACAAGAAAGAAGACAACAGAAGAGGGTCAAGAGCAAGACACAGGCATTGAAAGGTGAAATAGCTCTGATGGTGTGCTATCATTGTCAAGGTATTATGCTCATGTACTGTGGTATTGGCCCTGTATGCGATATGAGAAAAGTAAGTCAGAAACCCTTGTCACATGGTCTTGTAATCCTGGTAACAGTTCTTTGTCCTTGTGCAGTGGTGTGGAGAAGTAGCAAGCTGCAACTTTTGATCTGGAAGCATCGACCTTTTGAGGGCAGGATGTTTTTTGTATAAAAAAAGTTTTTTATAGGTGGGAGACCAGCAATGGCAGAATAGCTGGTAACAGGACTGACAATCATTATATTCCCCTTTAAGCCCTGTTTTAAATATTGTGCAAGACAACTACATCAAATTTTGTAATCGGTTGTGCAACTACAAAACCTAGACAATTTCTGCATCAACTTTTATAGATCAGATGCTCAGGGTAAGTCAACTGAGGATTTGTTTCTTTAAAAAGCTTATGGGAGAAATAAACTCAGGGTTAAGTCATCGGCCTGATGCCAGATATGGCCTTCTATAGTGTATCAAATATTCTTTCTCCATACATTCAGTTGAGATTTGTGCTTCAAAATGAAGGCATGTTACTGTCCTCTATTCTGGATCAGATCGCAAAGCTTCAGCTGAGCTGTATTCCCCTGTCTCAGCACTATGAATCCATCAAGTGAAGCTAAGTGTCAAGAACCTGCAAAACTATTCTTTTGAATCCTACACTGGAAGGAATTTGACAGAAGCAAGACAAACTCATCTTCAGAAGTACTTAGTAATTTTTGATAATGAATGGAACCAAAGTTGCATCTATAGCCTGCACACTAAGTGTTAAAAACACACCCAAGCTTATGCTCATTGTAAATACCAAATAAGCATAATAAATACCTGGAAGGTTTCCATAGGTGACAGTTCTGTAACACTGATTATATATCTTCAAACTGCATTTTACTTTGGAGGCTATGTAAACAATGAATGGAAGACGGTTATTGCTATAAACTTACTGGTACACCTGGGTGGAGGCAGGCTGGTATCCTCCCATGCTCGGGCTTTCTCACAAAGAATGTGAGCTGCACTAGAAACGAGTAATGTTGCTGAAACAAGCGTTCAACAAGATGAAAGAAGAAGGGATTTCTTAAAGCTGTAAAATTTTCACCACCTTAAGGGACAGGTGAAATAAAGCAGCGAACAAATCCTTCTGCATTCTAAAAATACCCACTTTCTCAGTTTATTAGCCTTTGCTATCTGAGCGTCATTTTTTACTACCTTGTCCATTCAAAAAATAAACTTTACATCAGACCAAGCCTGAAGACAGTACATCAGCACTTCTGTTTAAATAGCTGGAGCTTCCAGTGGGGGTCAAGGCCATACTGCTTAAGGTATTCAACCTTGAAAGGCACTTATATAAAAGAACTGAGCCAGCAGAGACTAAGGCTAAATTCAGCTCCTACCCTAGTTTTAAACAGCTTCAACTGCTTTGTTTTCAGCACAGTCACATTCAGTTTCTACTATTTTAAAGGAAAGTGGGCTCACATAACCAGACATTCGTCTAATGTCAACTAGATAACCCCAAGGAACACAAACAGGGTCCTAAGTTAAAGCCAGCTGTTCTCTTTGCTGCAGATATGTCACTTACGTGATACCTTTAGCAGACCAAGTGTTCCATCAAGTGATACGGCTGTAAATAATTTACCAGCAACCCCATAACACTCGATTAAAACCTAGGGAAAGAAGATCTAATTAAATTGTCTCTGAAAGAACAGATAATGATATGACAACTGTGTAAGGGGCAGATGGCAAGTAGAAGCTCATCAGAACATGACAAAATAATTTAGAAGTACCACCTTTATCTGTATAGAGTTGTGACCTCAACCTGTCTGATGATGGCTGTTCTGGAGGTCATTCCTTCGGGCACCTGAATTGACAAGAGGAGTACTGGCTGCCCTCAGAGTGGCATTTGGGTACCTGTAGAGTAAGTCCCTAATCTCTTAGGCAACCAGGTTAGAAAGTGCACCTTTTAGTGATAACCAGCAGACAGCAGGTAAAGTTAGGAACTGCATGAGTCATACAACTGGCAGTCCTTTTTATAAAGGCTGTATGTATAAAAAAGACGGTTGGTAGCAATCAAGCCATTAATGAGTACAGTACTTGTAGCCAAAACTATAAAACTTTGGAAGGCCATTAGTTTAAAAAATGTGTATCTGCTGTACTGTCAAAGGTATGTCTTACAGATTAAATAATAGTTGGAAAATACATCATAGGAACACAGCTACTACCTTGCCACAAATCTTACGTGCTTTAAGACAAAGGAACACAGCTCACAGCAGACATTCTCCACGTCTTTCAACCTTTGAAGAAGAGGTCTATTTCTTACCTCACACCTAAGAAGAGACACATACATAAACGTAACATCACAGAGTTCAGTATAAACCTACAGTAACCCCAAAGTTCAAATGCATATCAGCCAGTTCAAGGTTTTGCTTGGAACTTAAAGAACTTACTGAAGAAAATACAGACTTTTGTACTCTGTAGAACGAAGTACCATTCACAAGAAGGGCACGAACCATGTGCATGCTGCTTTAACGCTACCGTCTGTTTCTAGTAAGGCAGACCCAAAAAATAAGGCATTTCTTTTCCATCAGCTGAAGGGCAGCCCAGGGTAGAATCAAGGTTCATCTCAAAGATGTGCCTCTCATTCTCATGCCTGAAAGATATTCACTTCTTAGGTCTCTCAGCTGCCATTAAAGAGGGGTGATGTTATAATCTTAATAAACGTAGACTGTAGCATGTTTTAGACTATTGCAATAGACTATTGCAAACTGCACTACTGATATGTCACAATGCAGGCCCTAAATCCTATTCTACATATAGGTCAAACTTGGACAGCCAGGCAGCAGCAGACATACTGTGGAGTTTCAGAAGAGACAAATGCCTTGGCCTAGAAGCCATGCTTATTTCTGTCTATGAAACTGATACACATGTCCAGGTTGGGTCCCTGTCACTGGGCACAGTAAAACTGAGCTGATTTTTTGAGCAGCAGCACGAAGTTAGGGTAGACATAGGGATCAAGCTGAGTGCAAAAAGCTGAGTGGAAACTGCTTCAATATAATCCTCAATACTTTTTAAAAAGCTAGCAATGCTGATGCCTGGAAGAATAGCTCTTGCCCATATAAGCCCACATTAGAGGATGCAATACCCAAAATAAAATCATCCCTTCCTTATACAGAGTTCATGCCAGCTCTCAGCCACAAATACATATTTATAGCCCAATTTGCCAGCACCTGGACACAGGTTTCTTTAGAGGGATATACCCTGCTAACTACCTTCCCCATTCCCCAACAGCAAAGGCATGAACAAAAATGGAAATGAAAGCAACATTGAAAGATACTAATATCAAAACTTGGCAGGTACCCAACCACACCATTTCTACAGATCTGGAAGACAGTCCTTCAAGTGGGCAATAGTCATTAAGGAAAAAGATTTTTTCTAGTCATTCACTTGGGAATAAGCTGTTGCACACACAGCTACAATAGCAGGGGCAGTGCGATCCCCAAATTACCAGAGACCAAACAGGAAACGCATCTTGTTTTGGGGTCATACCCTTAGCTAAACAAACTGAGTCCTATTTCACATGAACCTACATTAAATTCTTACATGATAAGGATCTGAACCCTTCTGAATGACAGTGTGTGTTGTGTCACCAGTGTGATGGGTGAAAGAGGGGTGGGTGCTCTGATAGTATTGTCATTGTTCTCATTTTACAAAAAAAATCTTCCCATACCCCAGCAATTGCCCAAGTGACTTGGAAAGCTCATGAGAACTGAGGCATCCCTCCTGAGCAGAGACACTAACCACTGGATCAGCCTGCCTCCTTCTGCCCATCTCTCACTCAGCCTTAGATTGTAAACTATGAGAGGTCTCCCCACTGTTTTGCAACCTCGGAAGATGACAAAGAACAGTAACTCTTCCACCAGTTGCAGAAATGAAGGTTCAGACTAGTCTCTGAGCTTGTCTATCCCAGTTGGAGTAAGAGAATCTACTGCTCAGAGACAAGCTTTCAAAGTAATTAAACCTGATTCTGGTGCAGCTACATAAGATCAAAGCAAAACCATGCCATGTTATCCACACTGATCTCACAGAAGCTGCAACCTATTTTGTTGGGGACTGGGTACATGCCAGTTTTTTAAGGGGGACATTGTTAAACTATCTCATAGTTTGAAAATAAACACTGCAAAACTCAACCCTCTCCTTGGTGGTGCTCACAACAGCTGCTGTGCAGGTTACCTTGTAAAGTACCTTTCCCAGAATGCCTATCATTTAAGGAAAGGAAGGTCATGCACTTTAGAAAGTCTTATCCTTAAGACAACTCAACAACCATCTGCACAGCAGCATGGAAACCATACTACACTCTCCTGTGAACAGAGGCACTTTGGACTACTTAATATGCCAATACTGCAAGAAGAGGTGGTACCATGACTTCTTAGAAGAAAAACACAGTAATTTTTCCCAAAGAAATGAGCCTTTCTTACAGATAAATTTCAAAATCCCTCATCCACCAGGGTGGCTCTCCAATTCTCCCCATGTCCTCTGCCTTAAAGTTTGAGGCCAGATAAATCTCAGAGCCACAGCTACTTGCATTAAGGGGCTAAAGGCTCAGCAATTAGAAGAACTCAAAAGAATACTAGAAATGTGGAGACTTGCAGTGCTTACTGTTACTGTTCCCACTTTGTCAGGCTTTGTCAGGAAAGATGATGAAGACCATGCTGCTAACCAACCCTGCAGAATACAGTCTGAATGTGGAGACTTTATTCTTTGCAGTATATAGGGGCCATGCCTGGTATGGAAGAGACCTCTCACATCAGGCTCCTCTTGTCAGGAATGCAGGAAGACATAAAAGGCTGAGCCAGCCTATTTATGTAGGGGATCCATGAGGACTGAAAGGGAGAGGCAGGGATCAGACCATGCATTTCCTCACGTGCTTCCCTCCCCCACCCCCGCACCTTGGTTTTACAGCTGCAGGAAGGATCAAGCCAGAACTGTGCAAAATTGCTGAGTCATCGCTGTGGGGCCTCAGAGAGGCTGTCCGCAATGCTTAAGCCAGAGGACAAAGCCATAAGGCAGAAAGCTGAGCAGCTGGAAAGACACTGCAGGGTAGAGGCAGTCAAGGGATACGATGCACCCACTGCAGGTACAGGCAGGATTCACTAGGCTGAAGGTACAGCGTAGAGCCCTGCCTAGGGAAGATTAAGAATCAGAAACATTTTGCATTAAGAGAACTGGAAAGAGGATCCAGGTTAAGCCTAGTAGGTCTTAGCTAGTCCTGGCTAAGTTAGCTAAGAGCAGCGCTGCATCACCACTGCATTGCTGCTGTACTAATTTCTCACTCAAATGAAAGGATAGACGCTACTACCTTCAATTTGAAATCTTACATTGTGAGGTGTCCATTAACTTCAAAGCTCTTCACCTCAGACCACAAACTAGTTATTCCTGGTAACTGAGGCAATTCGAATTAGACAGTAGAAAAAAAAAATAAAGAACACATCAGTGGCTGTGGAACATGCCTTGGCAACAGAATGGTGGTGTAGATTTAGAGCTACAAAGATGATGAGGGTACTGCAGCATCTCCCGTATGAGGAAAGGCTGAGAGGGCTGGGCCTGTTTAGCCTGAAGAACAGAAGGCTGAGAGGGGATCTCATCAACATCTACAAATACCCTAAGGGCAAGTGTCAGGAGGATGGGGCCAGGCTCTTTTCAGCAGTGCCCAGCAACAGGACAAGGGGCAACGGGCACAAATTGAAACATTAGGTTCCAACTGAATAAGAGGAGGAAATTCTTTACCTTTAGGGTGACAGAGCACTGGAACAGGCTGCCCAGAGACGCTGTGGATTCTCCTTCTCTGGAGACATCCAAAACCCACCTGGATGTGACTCTGCAGCCTGCTCTAGGAGGATCTGCTTTAGCGGAGGAGTTGGACTAGATGATCTCCAGAGGTCCCTTCCAACCCCAACCATTCTGTGATTTAGTTTCCGTAAGAATCAAAAACTAAGTATTAGTGTCACCCTAGCAGAAGTATTGAGCTAGCTCTTGCTAAGTCAGCTACACCTCTGGTTACAGATCATCAGATGCTAACTGATATGGCCCATTTGTTAGATGCAAATATGTAATTGCCATTACAGAAGTGCATTCAACATCATTACAAAAAACATCTTCCCCAAAAGTAGGATTGTATTTTCTACAAATGTGGTCTCAGCACAAATGCAGCCAGTGTTCCAGTACAGTAGGTGAAGACCTGGACTTACAGCAGCTCTCCTTTCTCCCTCCAAACTTCAGTTTCCACAGACTCCACTCAAGTCATGAGCCACGACTGCAAATGGCCCAGGAATTTAGGGTGTGCTTAGAGGTGTCCCACAAAAACTCTGCCTCATTATACCCATACGAAATGCTACCAATACAACAGCGCTTAAATCCGGCCTGTACCAGTCAGTTACTGGTTCTGCAAATACTACACTTGACCCACAAAACAAGACCAAACCAGTTTTAACAGACAAAATACCCTGGCTTAATACAAATGGCATTGACAAGCCCTTTGATACCTACTCTGGGCTTTCTCCCAGCTTAGTTGTGTGAACAAATGTTAAGTCTTCAGTGTCTGTACTCACCTTGCCTTACTTCAACACTATGACCTCCTTCCCCTTCCAGAGCACTTACAGACATCCTTGTCTTTCAAACGAAAAAGAAAAACCACCTTTCTTTGTCCAAAGGGAGCAGATTGAAGGCCTAAGCAAGTCTCCCCAAATGTATCAGTCTCCTGATAACAGTATCTGTGTATTTTAGTCAGTTGTTTCCTTAAGGGAGAACAGAAGAGGGCATAGCTTCCAGAATTCATTAAAATAAAGAGGAAAAAAAATACTTCATCTGATATGCACTAAGAGAGTTTGATATTACTAGCTGATGCCACTGTATAAATACTACTGTATACACATTTATGTCAAAGTATTCTGTTAAGGGAAGGTTGCTGACTCAGCAAAAGGTCTTAATCTTTTGATCTGTCATATAAGGGACAAAATGTCTAAGCTTCTGAATTACCAAACTCTAATTTAGTGTTTAGCTATATGTTAATCAAATCTGTGCACAAAGTTTAGGCCAAGCTGACTCTCAAGTTAGCAAATACAGTATCATAGCTGGTGCTGGTCTGAGGCACTCTGAATTCTCTCTATAGAAATTGTGGGAGAGTTAAAGTTAGAAGTCTTCAAAAGAAATGTTTTACTTCGTGGAAAGTTTCAGTTTTGGTCAGAAAGACAAAAGGCCCTTAAACTGAAATGTTTTTCTGGGCAGATGAAGAACAGTTTTTAAGAGGGAGACATCTAAAAAAGTCAGGAAGCTTTAAACAACAAAATTTTACTACTTCTGCTGATTTCAGTGGAGCTATGCAACTGTATCCTAAAGCAGGATTTAGTCCTCTAACTTACTTCAAAGGTAAAAAGAAGAAAACACTGCTCTGGAACCTGAAAACTGTTGCCAGAAAATTCTCCAGGCTTTTAAGATGGGTAGGGAAACATACGTGGAGAGGTTCTCCTAGAGCACTAGAGACAGCCTAAGAGGCACCAACACATCCTCCAGTTAACTATACTTACTGACAGATCCACTTACCCCCCCTAATATCTTTTAGTGGCGATGCCTGGTTGAAGTTCTCAATCCATGAAATGTATTATTTCTTCTTTCCAGTTTATTCAGCATCATTAATAACTAAAAATAAAACCTCACACTGGAATCTGCAAGTCTTAACAATAGCCCACACAACAGCAGCAATGAGAAGCTCAAGACTTCCTTTCTAAATTTAGGTTGCTTCAAACAGAAGTGAAAGTTCTTTGATAAATCAACAAGCCCATGTTTTAGAAGCACGTGAGGAGAGTAGAACTAGGCAGGAAATTCCTGCCCTGTTAAACTTACTTGCAAAAGACTTCTCAATATTTTCAGGGACCCAGACCTGAGGCTCCTGGCTGCATTCTGAAAACTGTGGTCAATTACCTGTTTTGGCAGCATCAGGTCAAAGCAGGTCAGAACCTGGATGTGCTGCAACCCAGCAAGATGCCTCAGGGTCATGTTAATTACTGCTCTAAAGTTGATCTCACAGCTTCTGCTATTAGAGCTCTTCCATTTGGAATAACTAATAATCATCATATCAGAGGCACTCTGTAGCCCCTGATCAAAGCATGATTCCTTATTGTACTGATGAAGTGTCCTGCGATTATTCTCTGCTTCCCCAAGATGCACACAGTATGAATTAGATTTTCTCTCTAGGCAGAAGAGGAATGACAGACACCTGCCCTCTGTTCACTTCAGAATACATTCCTGAGAGAAAAAGACAGCTATATTTTAACTTAAAGCCAAATTTAAAAGTGCTAAAAGTAAGATGGAAGCAGTGGATCCAATTCTGCCTACAGAATCCTGAAAGCAGACAGGGAATGGCTAACGAGCATGAAGCAGCTGCCTTGCAACTGTTCTCAGAGTTACACCAGCAAATACCCAGGAAGGCTCTGCAGAGGTCGTCTGAAATTCCATTTACACTAACATTAAAAGAATAACTACTGTTCAACTACCTTGTAGGCAGTCACTGCCCTAATTCAAGGCAAGTCAGCATTTCCTTGTAGCCACATGCAAACATGGCGTAGCCCCAGTGGTGAGTCTCAGCATACATGGAATTAGTCCTTTAAAACATAAGAGTATCGAGATAAATTCTCCCTACAGAGATTTAAAACTAGGACATCCTGGTCAGTGGCTTGTTTAGCAGTGTTATGGGCCAAGGCATCCTTTCCCTCTGTCTGAGGGGAGGGTTCACAAGACAACACACTCACAGAATGACAAGGAGTCACCTATCTTACTCTTAGACAGAGGATGCCATGGCCCTGCAATGGGGTTCAGCTGCAGCCCTCGACACTATGCCTCCAACCACCTCCCCAAGGATAATCAGAAGAAACACACGAAACTCCTTGTTTTCTCCCTTTAGGAAAATCACTGCTAAAGAAAAAAAAAAAAAAACCCACAACAGGAAGCTGTGTCTTTTTTTCCTCTCATTCAGTAAAGCATGGAAAGTGCATTTGAGTCACAGCCATCTAAGCACACATTCTGCATGCACCATCTGTTACACCCCCCTTCCCTGAATCACTTTTGGCTGACCAAAAGTGTTGCTAGTCAAGCTACAAAATCCACAGCCCATACTTAGGTGGGGGGAGTTCTATTGAGAAGCTGGCTGCTTTTACCTGTCCTTGTGGCATTACTTTTTAGGAAACAAGTAATTTTAGGTATTTTGAATGATAACCTGAGTAACACCTGAAAAGGTTTAGAGCCAAAGCAAGCAAATATTCTAACTTTGAGTTCTGTTTTAGTCTTTTCCACACTAACACTAATAACTTTATGCTATCACGCGCTTTGCCCACTATGCCAAACATCACAACCCCTCTGCTAGGCTAAACCTGCACACTTCTGCAGCTAGCTGCAAGCTATTTCAATCTACTATTTCTTCCCCACACACACCTTTTTTTTTTTTTTAATTTAAAAAATCACTCCACTCACTTCTTGGAAGCAAAAACGCTAGCCAGCTCCTCATCTCCTGTGCACCTGCACAACCATATTGATTTCAGGATCAATTTAAAGCATCACTGTATAGGCCATGTTGCTAGTTGAACAGTCCTGAGCTCAGGTGCCTAAGTCCAATGAGATTTGCATCTTCCACCTACAGACAGCTCAAACAGCTCAGACTTAAGATACATGTGCTGCGCTTAGAGAAAGATGAACAAAAGACATCTACTATCAGACTGGGCTATGATACACACATGCCCAGAGAGATTAGGGCCTAAGATAAGGTTTGGGTTTCCACCTCAGAAATGCTCAAGGATGCAGTCTAAGCAGCTCATGCAAAAAGCAGGTTTACAGCACAGACAGCGAGCTCAGCCACAGAACTGACAACTGTCAACTAGCACAGGTTCAAGCGAACACTATAGCTGCACCAGTGATTGCTTCATGTTCCTTGGAGCACATACAGGGGGAGTACAGCTGGGCTGGGACATGCCTCTGGGATCTCCAGGTGGCACAGGAGCTCTGTGCAGCTCTGGCATAAGGCAAAAGACATATCTGATCACCTGTACACTCTGCTGGTTCTCAGTTGTTCTCCCACATTATCAGCAATACAGAGTTTCTCTAGTTTAACTTGGGACTGATCCTGTCCTAGATTCTGGGGATGTGGACTACAACCCACCACCTGCCCTCGCTTGAGCTCTGCCAAGAAGGAGTCACTGCAGTCAAAGCCAAGCCAGATTGCCAAACTGTTTCTTAACCATGTTGAGCTAGTCTTTGACTAGGTTCAGACTCCCACCAAGAAGCAGGAGTGCCCAAAACACTTCTATGCACAACTGCTCACAAGTTATGGCTTGGAAGCATTACCCATTTATTTTGTCCAGATTCAAAGAGCCTCTGGTTCCTCTGGTTTGCTAGCCACGGCAACACTGTGCTGCTGGTAGCATCAACTGTGTGGGATTACTCCATGGGAGTGAGAAATGAGCACGGAGGGAAGTCTCCAAGAGATGTCTGAGTCAGTAACTCTGGGTGGTGTCATCTGTGCCTTTCACACAGTAATCCAGCCAATACATTTTCCAACTCTCAAAACAGTGAGAGATAGCTGGGCTTGCTTTCATTACAATTCTTTTAGTACAAAACAAATTAAAAAAAAAATAATTGCTACAGGCTAAAAAAAAGGATATTAAATCTTAGCCTTAAACGAAAGGTTAGAATTTCTCTCTGAAGCATCTGAAAGATTACATGGTGGAAATATCATTTTAAGCATAACTATTCCCTAAATAATTTGGTGTGTCACATGGCTTCTTTTGTAAAGTGTTCCTATTTATGAATAAAAACAAGTGATAAATTTGTGTACCACCACACTGACTCATAGCTGTAAATCTGTCACTAGTGTGCAGCTGTAACACTAATCGGGGTTTTCCCTTGTGAAATGCAGTTAATAGCTAGCATTTGAACTTGAGTAGCAGACCAAATTCTGCTCAGGTGCTATCTGTGTAAGCATGGCCACGTCCATGAGTTTAGCTAGATACAGCTGAGGTTCAAGTCAGGCTACTTCACTGATTAGAACAATTTTGAACAAGCAGTAAACATCAGAAATCACATACGGAGACTGAGGCTTGTCTGGCACTTCCTGTTAGTGTGTAGGCATGTTTGTACAGAGGTCTCAACTCCAGGATCTGCTGAACTTCTTTATTGGAGTTCAGTTGCTGAAAAACGTCTCCAAGCTGACTCTGTATTAGGATGAGTAGGAATAATTTTGTTTTAACATAATCCAGTAACCACGCAACCAGTCTTAGAGAGGCAAAGGCAGCACAAAGCCTTACTCTGATACTTTTCTGGCTTCCCAATCAGTGCATCGTAGAATCCAACCCAAGGCTATAAGTACATACAGACTTTGACAGAAAAGTGAAGAGAATCCCTTGTCTTATCTTCGTCTTGATAACTACTCATCAGAGCTTGTCCTGGAAACTCCAGGTAAGTTAAAACACTGCTGCTCACTTTTTGTGTAAACATTTATGCAAAATCAAATGTAGGAGATGAGATAAATTCCATTATGATGTGCAAATTCTGATCATGTATGAAGAAACATTGTCACAAAGGAAAGATGAAGTCTACAGGCTTTATAATAATATATGGTTCTGACTCCTTCAAAGTCAAACAGAATCTCTGTTAAAGCCTATCTTATACAAACAAGCACACAAATTTAAGAAAAAAAAGAGAGTCTTACAAAAAAGGATGACAACTTTAAGAAAAAGCAACCGCGTTGCATATATGCAAGAAGTAAGATGAAGTAAGAGACTCTGTTCTCTTACATAAGACCTACTGAAAAGGAAGTCTTCTCAGCTGAACAAGGCTCATAAACATGTGGCTACAGGTTGCAGTTTGGCTTGAAAAATTCATTACTCCCACTACTTCCAATTTACAAACATTTCTTTTCCTTTCCTTACGTGTATCACATGCCCAACTTCCAGTCTGCAAGTCTGGACAATTACAATTCCTCTTCCTCTCCTCTCATGCGTCTCCCCATTTTCAAAGCATTTGTTTCTGCTTAGAGATTGCTTGGTAAGAGATAAGCCTTTTCTGGCCAAATTGACAAATGAATCAAGATAACGTTAAAGCAAGTTCAAACATATTTAATCCACAGGTATCATTCAGCCAATATGAAAGACTGATTTGTGGAGTAGTAGACTTACTTATTTGTGACGCAGCACAGATGGTGTCAGGCTTTCTGATCTGGTGTTACATTTTCCAGAGGTGCTGAACAGAAGACATTCCTGAGGAAGAAGTCAAAGTGATCTTTGCATATGGGGCCAAGAGCATCTCTATCACAGACACAGTCCATCAGAGAGCAATGAGAACAGTTTCTCTCAAAGAGCAGGCATAGATTTTAGCAATGCATGCTACTGCCCCACCCTGACACTCCCACCATAAACAGTTTGGAGGCAGCTTCCATGCCAGAAAAATTGCAGTCTGCTCTTACGATGCAAGAACCAAGGTAGAAAGAAAATACATCTGAACACACTCTAGGTCTCTGTTCAGCCTGGTGCTGCCTCATCTTTGCTGCAGTTAGAAGTGGGAGGGGCAGGGGGGGCACACACATGTCCCACTTCATCCCTCTAATTCCCACACTTCACCAAACCAGCTATGCTGTTTCCAGCAGAAAAGATTGAGAAACCATAGGAACCTTCCCTGCAGCCAGCACACCAGGACTATATTCTCCTCCTCATGCCCAAGAAACTGGCTTGGGCTGCAGCGTTAGAAGTTTCATGTGCTTCACTACAGATGTCTAGTCCCATTATCAGCTTCCTAGCCATAGAAATGAATCCAGAAAGATACTGCTTTTACGAAGAAATACAGATAAAAATAATATGCTTCTAACTTTGCAAAACAAATTTAAGAGTCATGCAAGGGATTAGCATAATGACAGAGTTAAAGATGACACGGTTGTTTCTTTCCAAAGATGCTTGGAGCAACACTGGATGCTCACCACACAGCATGACATTTTTTGCTCTCACATATGGGTTAAAAATTACCATTATTTTCCATTTCAGTTTTGTAGTTGACTTGAGAAGTGAGTAAACCTGCTAGGACAGAACTGAAAGCAAGCCATATACCAAAGAAGTGGGTAAAAAGAAAAAAAACCTCAAGCACTTATTTGGCAGAGCATAAAAAATTTCAAAAAAGTACAAGACCTAGTGGCATCAGAGAACCTGGTCTGCTAATAACCAAACTAACACAATATACTTTCCACTACAGGGAAACTCCCTGCCCTTCTAAGAAATGGCCTTCCTACATGTGAAACAGGGTCAAGCTCACATAAGACATCTACACTCAACATATTATTTGCAAGCAATTCCCATAGCCCTTCTTTACTCCCCTTCTTTCTCTATTACAGAAAGTTCTCCTTGCATTCATTTGAGCTGCCATGAGTGCTTATCTTTACCTGTCAAGATCCCAGTTCGAAATCTTTATCTACCATGTGCTTTATTCTGAGAAGACCTTATACACCAGAGGAATGAGGAAGGACTTAAAGCATTTCAGTAAATTGGGAGGGACATAAGCATGCACTCAAACACCTTTAGTTAAGTTGATGTTCTTGACTTTGAAACATACACACATTATGAATCATGTGGCATACATGACAGCTATCTAAGCTGTGAACAGGCACAGAGGGAAGTGGTGCCAAAAGGACCAAGCTAGCATCTCTAGTGTAAAAAATAACACAAGCATTTAGATGAATTTGCACTGGTGTTCTCAGCTATCGATTCCATTCCCACTACAACTACTTTCAGAAGTTAACTTCAGGGCTGTGCTAACCTTGAGATTAGAAATGGCAACGAGCATGCATTGCTGTCTGACCTGCGCTGGAATAGTTTAGAGCACCACAGCCACCTGACAGCATTCACCCCCATGCACACATGGCCTGAATGGCTGCAGTTCACTGACATAGAAGACTGTGTTCAAGGAGATATCCCTTCACCTGTTAAGTTCACAGTTTTGAAACCAAAACTTGACACCACAGAACTTTCCAAGACGTATGAGCTATATACAAATAGACACTTCCCTGCCTTTTTCTTCCTTTGAACAAAAAGAAAAAGTGAAATCAATTTCTGACTTAGTATATTGGACTGCTTTCAAATCACACACATGGAACGTCACATTTGGCCTCAGAAGCTACTTCTTCAACTTCCAGAGTCATTCCCTCTGTTCCCAAACTAGTACTTCCCGCTTCCAGTTTGCTGCTTTATCTGTCTCATGTTTTATCATTTCCTTGTGGCTTTGCTACACAGTTTACCAGTTATACTGATGCAGCTAAATTTCCGTAACTCTTTTTCCATGAAGAACTTTCTGCACAAAACCAGAAGACACATGTAGATTCCAGTCCAAAGTACAGATGAGACTTGCAGGCCCAGCAACCATATCACTAGTAGCCACGAATCACAATCCACAGAGCCATTCTGCAACTTGTCAGGGCCACCCAGCGAATCGCAGCAGGGACTGTAGATCTCCAAGCTTCTAGCTTCTGGTTGAAGTACTGACTCAAGGAGGTGCCTACAGTCTGTGCAGAGCTCCGCACCACAGTCAAACCATCAGTAACACTGGCCCTCTGCAATATCGGAGCACTTGTCTCTACTGATGTGATCTGATAAGCAAATGCGTATGACCACACATGCATTTCTGACACATTAACCAAGGCACAGTAATTACACCACGTAATGCCACAGGCAGGGCGCCTGGTACTTGAGGCTATATGGCAGTCCACCACCTTTTGCTGCACCCCGGAAAATTACAGCTTAGGGAACAAAACACAGACCCTCATCTCCTACAGTCTGGTTCTCTGCTCTGCATCTGTAGACAAACCCACTGCAGAATGGCACAGAAAGCTAAGCACAAGACTCTGACTATGCTTGACAACATGTATTTTGGTACAGGCAACAGAACACAGCAAAGGGCACAGAGTCTATACCCATGCCCATAGCTTCACATGTTGGCAGAGATCCAGTACTTGGTTGAATTCCCAGAGAAATCATATACTGGACTGTGCATCAAAGAATTTTTTCAGCTAAGCTTTTTTTCTGATCATAAATTTGGTAATCAGTGAATGCGGCACCCATTTGTTTAAGCAGATAAATGCTTAAGAGGAATGCATGCACACACTCGACAACTATCACTAAAACAGCTTTTGTTGCTTTAAGAAGAACCTGAAGATGATAGCAGGCCTTTATCCTTTGTGAATAAAGGTTTCCTTTTAGAACAGGTTCACCAGCAAAATACTGATGATAATTTTCCGAAATGATGCTGATTTATATTGTTTGAGCATTAAAAAGGCCATCAGTAGAGTTGCCAAAAGCCCACACAAATACTGTTTTATAAAGAATAGCCTTCTGAATGCTATTTGGAGGTGGCAGGAGGAAAAAAAATAAAGAAAAAAAAAAAGTGCTACAAATTTGCAAGGGAAAAAACCCAAAACAAAACAGAATAAATAAACAAACAAACAAAAAAAACCCACAGAAAAGGCAGAGGAAGAAAGAATGATAGATTTCCAAGAGGTTATGCCAAAATCTACCTACCACCTATTGTTTCACAATTTTTTTCCCAACCTTCCTTTCTCGTGTGATGGATTTTGCAGCATATACATTTGTTGCAGTTACAGTGTTGTAATGATTTTTCTTTCTAAAGGCCCAATGCTCTAGCTCCACAGTCTCCAGTATCAGGCTAGAGAAAAGGACCATTACTAGCCTTTACATGAAACTTCTATCAAAGGTGGCAGGGGGGATTTTTAACTCTGCTTAGAGCAACAGTACCGGCACACAAGGTAAAAAGAAATGTTATTTAAGTACCTAAAGGTCAAATGAAGTAAGCAAGAATAAATCTACATTCCCTTTCTAAATACTTACGCAGGCTCATGTACAGATTCAGCCCTCCTTTGGAGGCATCACAACAGCACATGCTTTGTGCTTTAAAGTTTCATATAGTCTTTATAAACAGCAAAACCCAGATGGTGCTGCTGTTTTGTCAGCCACACCAATGGAGTGAAAATGAGCATCAAATTAGATCAGTGAAACTGAGCCCAGGATAGAGAGACAGGCCTGGAGACGAGGGCAGGAACCATCAGAAGCTAACACCGAAGACCTGAGGGAAAGAGCGAGTCCATCCTGCTTCCCAGGGCGCTGTGGTGACCCACGTTCTGCAAGGGAGCCTCGGGTCACCTCTGGTCCCCGCCTCACATCGCACCTACCTCCACAGTGACACCAGCCCAGCCGCAGGCCCCAGGGCCGCGCAGTGGCGCGGGGGGCGGCGGAGCGCGACCACAGGCAGCTCCCGCTCCCCGCGAAGCCGCCTGAAGCCGGGGGGCGCGCCCGGACGCGGCAGCCACGGGCCGGCCCAGCGGTTCCCCCGCACCTGTCCGCCCCCGCTCGCCCCCCGCCTCTCCCGCGACGCCCTCCGAGCGGCGGGGGGCTAGCCGGGGGACCCTGCCGCGGCCAGCCCGGCCCCACCGCCGGGCCGGGGCGGGGACCGACCCCCTACTGACAGGGCTGCCGCGGCGCTGGGGGCGTCCTTCCCTCCGGCACAACCCGCCCTACCCGGGGGAAAAGGGCGGGAGGGAGAGGGTGCCTCAAGGCCCCGGCACCGGGGAGGGCGCGGGGCCCCCGCGCTGAGAGGAAAGGGCTCCGGGGGAAGGGGCAGGCCTCGGCCCCCAGCTGTGAGGAACGGGCACGCCGGGGGGCGGTGGCGGGGCTCCCCTCCGGCCCCGCCGCGGCTGCCGAGCCCCGTACCTCCAGGGTGCGGATCTCCTGCTGGGTGAGGTCGTTGGACGCGGCGCATTTCGTGCGGAGCCCGCGCAGGTTGGAGAGCGAGATGTCGATGAGGTCCTGCAGCAGCCCGCACTGCTGCAGCGTGCTCCGCACGGCCGGCAAGCCCCGCGCCGCCGCGCCAGCCCGGGGCCCCGCGCCGCCGCCGCCGGCCACCGCCTCGCCACCGCTCCGCTCCCTCCTCTCCAGCATGCCGGCGGCTCGCAGGGCAGCCGCTCTATCCATTCCTCGGCATCAGGGAGGCCGGGGAGGAGAGGCGGCGGCAGCGGCGAGGGGCGGGGGGGAGCGGCGGGGGGGGAGGGCGGGCAGCCGGCGGCTCGCTCCGCCCCGCCTCTCCTCGCCGGGCAATTACCGCGCATTAACTTGCACGCCGGAGAGGCACCGCGGGCGCGGCCGGCCCGCGCAGCGCAGGCGGCGGCTGTTCCAGGAGGGGGCGCAGCGGCCGCTCCGCCCCACCGCCCTCCTCAGCCCCTCAGCGCCGCCCTCCGCTCCCCTCAGCACTGTTCTCTGCTCCCCTCGGCGCCGCCATTCGCTCCCCCTCAGCACCTGCCTCAGCCCCACCCTCTGCTTCCCTGAGCTCCCGCCTGAGCACTACCCTCTGCTCTCCTCAGGCACTCAGCGCTGCCCTCCACTCCCCTTAGCTCCTCAGTCCCTCAGCTCTGTCCTCTGCTCTCCTCAGCGTTTGCCTCAGTGCCTGCCTCTGCTCCCCTCAGTGCTTTCCTCTGCTCTCTTCAGCACCAGCCTCAGCACCCACCTCAGTGCCACTCTCTGCTCTCCTCAGCCCCTTAGCACCTGCCTCAGCTCCTCAGTGCCCACCATAGTATCCCTACTGCTGTCTTAGCACCTCCCTCCGCTCACATCAGCCTCTCGCCACCTTCTCAGCCTGCCTCAGCCTTTCTACAGGTATGTTGGGACTTGTAGCCCACCTTACAGGAGCCCCTGCCTCAGCCCACTGAAGGAAAAAGGGTAGAGGGTAGTGCTGCGCCTGGCCAGCCCATCCAGAGGTGTGAGGGCCCTGCTGGTGGGTCTGGCCTCTCACTGTGGGCAAGGGATCCAGCCAGGCCCCTCACACCTCTGAGTGCTGGGAGGAGCGCTGTGCACAGCATGAGGGGACAAACCTCTCTATGTGTCTGTAGGCACTAAATGCCACAAGGACCTGAAGGTTCGGAGGTTAAAACCAGCATCAAAATGGCATTGCACGTGTTCAGCGCCATCCCACAGAAGCCCCTTGTGTGTTTCTGGATGGGGTGGTCTGCTGCGGCCATGGCACAGCCAGAGCCACTGGGGCTGGAGTCTGTGGTGTGGCACAAGCAGTTACAAAGTTGACTGACACTGGTGACATCTGTGCCATTACACTGGCAGAAACCAAGTGCTAGCTATAAACAAGACACTTTCTAAGACCATAGAGAGCTTTCCTAAAATACCATTTCCCAAATGTTCTATAAATCGATCAGGAACATGTTTTATTTGACATAAACGTTTACTTAGTAAAGAATAACTGCAGGTCTAGTACATGAAGTGAACATTATTATAAATATATTTCAGTGAATTTAAACACTTGAGTGCAATAGTTGTGTGGGTTAATTCATGTCATGAGTAGGAGGGAATTTTATTATGGCCTCGTGGAACCACTGTGGTTTCAGCTTTCACAATGGAAATGCTAGGAAAATGGTACAGGTAACTGCATTACAGGTGCATTTGTTTGCATATCTTAACTGTCTAATGGACTTTCACAGACCTGAGAAGTCAGTGCAGGAACCTTGCATCTTCCAATTACTGGAAGGATTAGGACTATTCATCTGATGTGAGGGATCGAGAAAGGCAATTTGGTTGCATCTTGCTGACAAAAGATAGCCTCCTTAATTTGGACTAGACTGACACCACGTTTTAAAAGCTGAAACTACATCTGAGCCACATGTGGCAATACAGAAGAGAATTTTATGCAAAAAAAAAAGGGGGGGGGGGAACCAGTATGAATATAGGACATGAGGCAGTGGAGCAGGGCAAATCAGCTGACACTGAGCTGTTTTTCTCATGGTTAGATGGATACTGGTATCCACATCAGTTTGTGTGCATGTGCATCAAGTAGTGTGACATATGCTGTTTAGTAATTTTCTTCAGAATGTGGGTCAGGTTAAGTATTTGATTTCATTGTCATTATTCACATGCTGTAAATTTCATGTTCACTCAGGGCTTTGCTCTACTAGGGTTTAATTAGTTTGTGATCTGATAAGACCTGTGGTTTTGGGAAAGTAACTTATTTTGCTTATTACCTACATATTTCTGACCCTGTGAAAAAGTCAGATAAAGACCCCCTTTCCTCTTAGGAGTACTGGAAGTTTCACACTGGAAATTTTAGTTTGTAGAACTCGTGACAGACTGAAATCATTAAATAGAGGTGATCATGGCACTGGGAAATACTATCAGGGACATTATTCTTGTAGACATTCTCTGTATACCTTCCTGAGAACATCCATTTGCTAATAGACAAGAAACTGAATGCATTGCATAAGAAAGCAAGCTAGGAAAATTGTGGGCTGTGCATCACAAGATATTTGGCATTCTCTGCAAGTGTTTGTGTACTGCGTTGGGAGTGCCGGCCTCATTAGCTGGCTACCATAAGTGGGCAGCATTCCAGTCCCAGCATACAAGACTGCCCTCTGGGTCTGCGTGGAAAAATGTGCTGACTAAACGCTCCATACGCGCGCCATGCATTCATGTCCCTGCTCAGCATTGCTCGTCGGCTCGCATGTTCGTGAGGCTGTCACATTCACAGGAGAAATGGGGAATCTCCCAGTGCTCTTCTGTGGAAGCAGATTACGCACAAATGAGCGCTCTCATTCTAGCTAGCTCCTTAACTCCAGTAGCAAGGCAGAAAGAAGAGGCAGAGCTGCATACACTGAACCACAGGGGAACCATTATCTTACTCTGAGATGAACCCAGAACTGTGTTAATGCAGGACTGCAACCTTGGGTGTCCCACAGAGTTGCAGCCTGCGTCATCCAGGGTGACCACAGACCAGATGTGATGCTGAGGACCAGGAGCAGACATTTGTGAACATGGGGGTGGAGTGTAATTTTTGTGATTTCATGGATGAGGCCAGCAGGATTTCACAGTCTCCTTTTCCAGACCCACAAATCCAGCCATGACAGATCATCCCCATGAGACACAGATTCTATTCAGCTGCCACACACATCTATGTTAGGGTCTTTATTTAATTCCTCAAACATGCTGTGTTTCATATGAGGTCTGTATTGAGAATGTGTATTGGAGAAAACAGCTCAGAAAGGGGGGGGAGAAGTTATTCCAACTTCATTAGCATTTATGCCTAGTGATCAGTATTTCCCAGCATCTTGCATCTTGTACAGACAATTTTAAATTCTACCATGTTGATCCTGTTGTCATTTTTTCACAGTCTTTCCTTTGAAAACAAAGATACAGAAAGAAATGGAAGGAAAGCATGTTGACTGGCAGCTGAGTACAGGTTGGAGTTTTACCACAAACTTTGTGTGTAATCTTGATAATTTAAGTTTAGCTCTCTGTCTACAAGAAAAGGGGAATAAACCCACTGCAAACCCACTGCTTTATCAGGGGGGTTGAAATGAGAAATACCGTGTCTGGGCAATGCTAGAAGGACCATGTAAGCACACTGAATGAGTTTTTTTGCCCAGAGATTCAGGGAAGGAACATCTTTCATATTTTATTCATTGATGCCCTTGTTAGGAATTTTTCTTCAATGTGAAGTGTATGCATGGTAGACATGAGAACTGCATTCTGTAGAGGAAAACAACTGCTTTTTTGTTGAATCAGGGGAACCACAAACATGTTGTGTACTTCATTCCTATGTGAAGTGTACAGTGGCCTTTTTTTGTATATCAATAAACAACAATAGTTTTGAAAACAACAATAAAATGTGGAATGCCTAAACTGGATCAGGGAAAACTGTTAAGTCTTTGGTTAAACCACTGACCTAAGAACTGAAAGGATTTCTCTTCCCTGCTGCCCCCTATCTCTTGTCCATACAGGCCAAGTTCTCTGGGACAAGAATTTTTCTTTGCTAACTACCACAACAAAGGCCTAACCTTGGTAGTTGCCTCTAGGAAGTCCAGCCCTGTAGACCATATCAAGGGTCTTCAATTCAGTAACATAAGCTCACTGGAGAAAAGCAAAGATCTTTTTATTCCTGAAGAAAGAAAAGCACTGATGCATTTCACATGCTGCTTTTATGAAAAGCTTCTATTACCTTTTTAGCTAGCTTGCCCTAATTTCATTCAGCTATCACAACAGTGAATTTAGATGATGAGACTGAATTACTCTATTTGATGTGTTTAACACATAATAGAAACCTGTTTTAAGAAAATGCAGTGTTGGGATTTGAAGAGTTGAGATGTTAGGTGTTTCAGATAAAAGAGGCCTTTATTACGGATGATTTTCCCCTCAAAGGCTTCCTCCTACACTGACAGTAAGAGTATTCCTTTCTCGCTGCAGTGCAGCACAATAATGCACAGTAGTTCTGGCATGCTTGTCTGTTGTAAAGTCGAGAAACTTAAGTCCTATTTTTAGACATGCTGCTGGATATTCTTTTTTAGGATGTACAGAGAAAGTGAAGATGGTGAGATGGTGGTCATGGGACAAATCCTCACCATTTTGCCCAGTTTAAGTATCGCCATTGCCTGCAACTGAGCCAAACCAGTTCATACCACTTTAAAATTTGACCTGCACATTTAAGATTTTTAGCATAGGTTCACTTCTTCCACAGACTTTTTTCTGCTCAGCTTCCTGTTTGGTGAGCCTTATGCACAAATTACAGTAGAGGCCACCTTGGGCAGGCAAAACACCCACTCCTTTCTGTCAGCTTATTTTTTTCCTTCTTTTGTGTCACCTGTCATCAGAGAACCCCGGAATTTAATAGGAGTCTTCTGCCAGTTAAAATGGCAAGGTCAAAAGCTAGGGATGGAACAGCAGATCCACAGGTTTGACAGTAGTATATACCAGCAAGACGTGGACAGATACAGGAAACTGAACTGCATGGTGAGAATAATGGAGAAAGAGATGTGCAAATTAAGCATTACTGTTGTTAAAAGTAATTTTCATGGCTGGGGAAAAAACATTGTGCTTCTTATAAGTCTAAGAGAAACAATTCTTGCTCCACAAATGGAGGACACAAGAAACTAGCTGTGTAGCTACACTCAGCGTTTTCTTGTAGACAGATCAACAGAAAGGAACTTCGAAATGGGACTGAAAGAATGATCACTGGAGTGATGTGTTCATCTTGTAAGACCTCACCTCCTGGAGTCACGTGAGTAAGCAAGAACTACAGCTGTTACAGCAACCAAAAACTTCCTAGCTTTAAGAAAGCTTGAATATACAAATTCTAATAGTCCACAAAGCAAATAAAAAACTTAACATTTTATTTTTGCAAAAATCTCATGGGTTTTGCAGACTTGCTTTAGCACTAGCTGTATTGCCATAATGCTGCTTTTTTGTCTGCTATTTATCACCAGTCTCTTCAGTTTAGACTATAAACTGTTTGGGGCAGGAAGTGTCTTTTACTCTCTGCTTGCATGGTAATGCCTGAATCTCAGTTACAAGCCTCTAAGCTCTGCTGTAATGTAAATACTTAATATTGATAGTCACAGAGGACTTAGCCCCCACCCCACTCGGTTGAGGCATGCCAGTCTGCAGGGTTTGTTCTAGCAGCCAACAAGCCAACAGTGAAAAGTGACAAATTTTGTTGGCGAAAGATATTCATAGGTCTAACAAGGATAAGAAACACCCGCCTCTAGAACAGAGGCTTATGTCTCTCCAAGGATAAACACACCCAAGATTGACTCATGCTGGCATAATCCCCTTGTGCAATTTATATATTGGCATTAGATGTGTGTGAGGAAAAAAGACAAATATTTGGTTAATAAAACAACACAGGCATAATAAAAAGTAATTAAGCAGCTTTACTTCTCAAAACACTGTAGCAGGTGAGCTGCTGCTCTTCCCCTCAGACAGGCATATCCATCCCTGCAAGCAGAGCTTCCTCATGTTTGTTTTATCTGCAGCGAAATAACCAGCTTATTTGGTTCAGTGTTTTAAGACTAAAAATAATAAATAAATAAATAAAGTCCAGTACCCCACAGTCTGGCGAGGGAGGGGGTATATAGTGTCGTGGAAAAAGCAGGCTCATATTTCACAAGAGAGCTTTTTCAAGTGTATTGCATAAGGAGATTACAACCCTGAGTCTGAAACTGGGCTGAAGGTTTTAGTTGCTTTTGCCGCTACCTCTGTCATTAGCATGCTACTGAACTGCATCACAACAGCCCCTCTTTCATCTGTGTGAAAAAAGGCTCAAGGTCCATCATTACATTTTTCAGAGCTGTTACCCTACATGACTATTAGCTTCATTCCCCCAAGCCCTTTCTTGTTGTTTTAAATAAAGGGAAAGGAGTTGGACAGGTTAATCATCTGTTCACTTTATACCCTGAGCTCTTGGATACATTTCATGTCACAGGCCTATAGAAAGGACAAGTCCAGATTCTGCTGTGCATGCCCTGTGTAAGGCTTGTCCTGCACTTGGGGTTTTGGCAATGTAGTTATGTTGATTAGAAAAATGAGAAAAAACTCCTCATACCCCTGTATGCTGTACTTCTGTCAGCAAAACTCAGACTCAATGCCAGTTTTGCTCGCAAAAGGAAAAAAAACCCTTACCTTTTCCTGATGCAGCCTTTTCTGTGTGGAGTGAGATTTTACCACCAGCTCTCCTACTGTTCTGTGGGAGGCCTCATTTCCAGTTCTGCAACCCTTCTTGCACATCTGTGTGTGCAATGCCTCAGAAGTGGGGTGACCACATACATTTCTCAAGCAATTAATTATGTCTCTCATCACATACCTAGCAAGAAGTCTGTCCTGGGATCAGCAGGGCCTGCTCGATAATCCACATCCCTTTCCATGGGAGGAGCAGGACCACAAAGACTGCTCGATCCAACATCCACATTCTTCCCAAGATTCATCTGCACATCTGATGTAGCTGTGTCCCTCTATTGTGCATGGTGGGACCTCAGAGGAGCTATTGCCATCTTACACTTGCAAAACACTGAAGTCACTTGTCCTTAAGCATTCTGGTGCATGTCTTGTAGCTCTGAGTTATGTAGCCATCTCTGGGAAGAGCCTGGATGGACTAATATCTCTGATTTAGAGATTTAGCTCTGCAGTAGATAAAAACGGAAGGAGCTGGCTTTCACAGCTTTCTAAAAGCTGAGACACTGTAAAACAGGATGGGCCAAGTTATATTAGTAGAGGATCAGCATAAATGCATCTGATTGGCATTGCCTGTTGAGTTCCTTCATAGGAGGTGGAATTCTGCAAGCAGCTGTCTGTGCATTGTGGTGTTCCTCCTGGCCCCATGACCTGCTCCTGCTCTACTGAGTCAGGCTCTTAAAGACCAGGTCTTTAAGAAATGAAAAGCCTGCAGACAGTCTAAATAAAACTTGCAACATTATTATGAATATTTCAAAACTTTAACCTGTCCCCTGCAAAAAAATTGGCTCAGCTCTAAGTCATTACAGTGATGATAATAGAAAGGACATTTTATTCACCTGTCATTCTAGCTCTTGATGAGTTGAGAATTAATCTGAGAAGGAAAAGCAAACACATAATCTTTGTTCCTTCCAGTTCAGAGTCCTTTGAAATCGGTGTCTTCCCAGTCAGTAAATTTTGGATTTGGTCCTCATTCCGCCTTCCTTTCCACTGTCCCTACAGTACCATGAAAATTCAGGCTGTTTCTCTTTACTTCCTTCCTCTTCATAAAATGTCTAATAATCAGCCATCTGGTGTCCAAGATGCCTTGAGTATTAGGGCATTTCCTTTATCCAGGGGAGGCTTGTGAGAAGAAAGATAAATGTGTTCATGACCCATCCCTGCTGTGTGCTGATTAGGGTCTGGCACTTTTTCTTTGTTCACAATGATTACTGTAGCATTAAGTTGTTTGGTAGAAAAACAAATTTAAAGGGAGAATCTTAGTTTCTAGTCTAGCAGATTTTGTGACATTACTTAACTATTCTTAATTAGTATTCTATAAAATGATATAACACTTGTAATACGTGTTAAAGACAGAGTGGGATTTTAAAGGGAAGAGCCAAAGGGAAATCTATAGAAAATACTGTGTATCCTAAAGAACTGTAGTTTGGATTCATTCTCATTTTAATTCTGGCTCACAGTGGCACCCTATTTTTCAAAACTAGCTAAAAAACTTAACCCCTTCCTTTCATTCTGTAAGGCAGACTAGTAGTCAGAGATCCAAAGCTGCAATATAAGCTGTGTGCGGGGCTCTGTTCAAGTCAAGTGACAGTCCATGGGGAAGAAGGGTTCTGTGTACCATGCTGTATAAAACTGGGTCAGGTCTCAAGGTAGCCATTGGATTGAAATTCAGGTTTAAGCAGAAAATATTGAAGGGCACACAGAAACTGTGACAGAGCATCCACCAGACCGTTGCATTTTTTTAAAACAAAGCTTGGGGGGAGAGGGCAAGTCAGACTAAAATGAAAACAAAAGCAGCAGGAAGAATCTGCCATATTAGCATTTAAGTAGAGGACAAAGAAAAGAACCACTGCTTTTATTCTATGGTGATGTGTAGGCCAAATTCTTGACATAAAAGAGGCTTGTCTCTTGATTTGTGAGCCCTTAGGAGTTGCAAATTTTTTGTTGCCTTGACTGTGGTAGCATGATGAGATGCCAGTTAGGTACTGTTCATATTCACAGAATGATACTCCCTTCCTGTTAGGGTGTGGACGGTCACTAGACATTTGTACCAGGATTCTTCACTTGATGGTACGTTTATAAATAGTAAACAATTTTGGTTGAACAAGAGTTTGTCAGTTGAAAGAGAGGTATGAAGAGACATCCTTAAAATACCTTTAGGCTGTTCCTGTACAACTTAGTTCCCAGAAAACATGTATTTCTAACTTTTGTTTTTCTTTTGAAAGTCACCTTTAAGGGCATGTAATATCCAAATCCCTGCTTGAACCTCTGTATACAGTTCAGACTGTGGATTATGGTAGTCATACCATATTTAAGTTATTCAGTGCATCCATGAATTAACCAGTTAATAGCATATAGCAGCATGAGTGCAAGAGGTAATAAAATAGCCTAAACCTCCTGTGCAAGACTATGCAAAAGTTCCTTTAAATGGAAACATTTGTCTCGGTCACCATAAAGAGCCAGGGCTACATGCATATACTTAACTTGTCACACAGCAGATAGTTGCTGCCCAGACTACTCATGAGTACAAACGTACATGCAGATAAATCTTTTTCTGATGATGCTACAGAAAATAGCAAACCACATATTCTGCGGTCCGCTCAAACACAGTCAAAGCCTTTATAAAATCCAATGGGCATAATTTTTAAATTAACATTTGACTTAAATTTCTCATTTTGAAAAGCATACCATGATAGAAATGCTCTCAGTTTTGGTTCTGTGGTTATAATGTATGATATTCCATGTAATCATGATAGAATAAAGTCTTGTAGAATAGGCCACTTCAGACAAATAGTGGCAATTTAAAACCATACACCAGAAGGCTGAGTTTTGATCCCTTTGGTGTCAAAAGCCTTTGAGCTGTTTGTGCTGACACTTTTACTAAACTTTTCCTGCAACAGGCACTAGCAGACACCATTAGTCAGTTATATTTATGGTTGATCATTTTATGCGCTTCATCATCTTGTTTCAGTGCTATGGAACATTCTAAGGAGGCAGGATGGATAAGGTCTAGACAATCTGAAATCCTGGGCTGTAAAACAGACACGTGGTGTTGTTACGTTATATGTTCTGACACTGGCCCTGACTCAGCCAAGATTTTTAAACACAAGTCATCATGCTAAAGTCAGGCTTGGAGATAGACCTCTGTGTCTTGGTGAATTAAGGTGCATACATAACAAGGTGATTTGGAAATCCAGCTCTGAAGTGATTCTCGTTTTGCAGTGGTCAAGCTTTTATTCCTGAACTGTGTTCTACAGCTTTGGTCTGGTGTGGGTACGCTGCAGTCCCACTGCAATCTTGGTACTGCAGTCCTGCTCTTCTGCCTGCTTTCCAGCAGAGAAGAGCATAGCCTGCTGATAAGGCTCATACAGATAGCTGGGATGGGTGGCATTGCTTTGACTTTAGAAAAATCTCCTTAGAAAGTGCTAGAAAGCACAGCCTGTCTCACTACACTATTTCTGTCAGTAGCTGCTAGTGTGGGGTAGGGCTCGACTGCTCCAGTTCCACGCAAATGCACAGTCTAGTCTTGCAGAGAGAATGGTCATGGCCAGTTCTTGTCAGCATTTAAATTCAGTCTCTTGCTTTTCTGCAAACTCTTCTTCCTCAGTTTCCATCACAATCATTTACTTTCTCAATAACACCATCTCTGAAAAAGGTTTGCACCGGAAGCAAGATAAGCAGAACATGAATACTAGCAGGAGCAGAGCCAACGTTTTGAAAATTCTGGCTCTCACCCCACAGCACCAAATAGGAAGCCCTTTGTATTCATGGCAGACATGTACAGGAAAGGACAAAGTAAACCCTTACCACTTTCCCTCATATTTGAGCTTAGTTTTTCCTGATCCAGCAGCTTGCATGTTTCTTTACCTTTGCTCTTACTGCAAAATTGAAGAATTCAGCCAGCTGAGAAATAATCAGCTGGCCCTGGCTGCCGCCTGCTTCTGCAGTTCGCAAGGTAAAAGTCCCCATTGTTTTCTGATGGGGAATATTGCCTGACAGGACCTGGGCATTTGATCACAATAAGGACAGAGGTCTCCACGCAGGAAAGTGTTTTTATTCAGGACGTTGCATAAGCATAGAGTTAATTTAAAGTCCGTACCTAAGTGCTACAGCAGTCAGTATGACAGAAACATTGACACTGAAGTCAAGTTAGTATCTGATTTTAATTGCTACTGCGCACGCTTTGCCTAAGCACGCTTTCGGGTGCTGCCTTGGAAAGGAACACAAAGCAGTACAGATGTTAAGTATTTCACTGAATCAGTTTGTTGTAGTACATTTTCTCACTCTGGATTGTCTTACTCCATTCATGGAAGAATGGTGGAAGAAACCCAGCTTTTGCCATTGGAATTGTCCCTGTGCACTCCAAACTGTAAGTTGTTTCTACTAGAAGGGTGAGCTGAAAGAGCTAACACTGAAGGCTTCATATTTCCATGTGTCTGTAAGTAGCTGTGTAGGTCCAGTTCAGACCAGGGGAGAAACTCCCCTTGACTTCAGTTAGCTCACGGTCAGATTCTGAGTAGAAGCCACAAGGCTGAATAACCTGCTTATCACTGAATAGCAGATGATTCACAGCTTCTGACTAACTGTGGGTCCTGAAATTGATGCCACTCTTATTTTCTGAGCATATTAACAGGGGAGAGGCAAATCTGTCTGAAGGCAAAAACTTGTAAAAAAACATAGAAAAGAATTGTCTTAAGAAAAAAGCTTTTCCATGTCTCCTATTTGGTATGTCCTGTGGGAGCTTGGACACTGCTTTGAAGGAAGAGAGAGGGCTTTTAGTCTTAGCTTGACCATCATGAAGAGGCAGTTGCAAAGTTGGATCTGTCTGTACTTGGGGATGACAACCAGTTTATACAGACCTTTGCCTCTCTGGAATGCTGTCTCTCGTCATATGCACTGATAACAAACCCCCAGCATCAGGAAGTAACACTAGCACATCCTCTTTGCAAAGCTATCTAAAAAAACAGGGACAAATTTGTTTCTGACTGGAGTGACACCAGACGTACAACAGCCATCTGCGTGCCTCTCCTGCTTCCTTCCTTGTTTTTATTCTCAACTCTTTTTATAGCCAATATATTTCCAAACAGGCCACACAAGATTCTGAGTTGCTAGCTTTTGCAGCTTCTGGTCACTTGCATTACACTAATGCAATATATTTGCAGCAGCCCTCCTCCTATATAATGTACCAATACAACTGGAGTAACCCAAAGCATAAACACTAAGCCATGAGTGAAAAGTGGTAGAGTACATGGCATCAAATAGGTCAGCTACTTGGACTAAAGAACCAGTGGATTGGCATCGTGTCTCTCACATCTCAGATGCTCATGTTTCCACCATTTGATGCAGCTTTCTGTTTGTTCTTTGCTCAAATCAATCCGCCTCTTCCCTATGAATAAAATCATAGCTACAGGGAAAGGAGCATGCTGGCACAAAGCAGCATGTTGTGTTTCTTTCCCATGGGAAAGTCCTGTTCAATAAAAATTGAAAACGGCTTACAAAAACAACAGATTCATCATGGTAAATCTGTCTCCTCTTCAAGTCAGAATACATTTTTATGCCCTGAAGAATTAAGGGAAATATCCTGAAACTTTATTTAGGCAATGCAAGGAAAGAGCCATAACTGTAGCCTGGGGTTTATTGGGAGTACATGTTTCCACTACTTTGGCTTCCAGTCTGTATAATCATGATTTCGGAAACTGTTTCAAGGAAGGGGATGATGACCCTGTGGTTGAGACAGTGAGACTGGACCAGTCTGGTTTAGTTCCTGGCTCTTTCAGAAAGTATAGCCATGGGCAAATCATCTAATCTGTGTGCCTCCCCCGTGAAGTAGAGACGATAATGTTTCCTCTGTCTGATACGTCTACTTAAACCATATAAAGCACTTAGGATTTGAAGTTACAAGGATGAAAAGGGTAGATGTGATCCATATCTGTGCTTCCCAGGATCCTTTTCAAAAGGTCAGATTTTGCCCATTACAACGGGCATAATAAAAAATAATTCCATTGGTTTAGTGGAGTTACTACACATAGTCATTGAGCTAAATGAAGTCAAAGCTTGTAATACTATATCTAATATTTCATGATGTTTCTTCTTCGAGTGGATCGTGGACATAGCTATTTGAAACAGAATGTCTCCAGCTCCCATCCATCCATGAACCTCTTTTCAGGTTCAACCTGTTAGCTCTGTAGTTCTGCACCGTCTCTGAGATGTGCAAATGCAAACAATTCCAAAGCATTGTTCAGTTGTATTGCCCATCTTTCACCAAAACGCAAGAAAAGCTTCTCTCAAACTATAAACATCATTCACATTTAAAATAGGAAATCTGAAATATCAAAACCACAAGCATTCAAGTGTTTCCATGAAAGATAATCAGGATGTTGGACTTGATAATAATTTTATGTAGGTGTTCAAGCTATGAAAGAACCCATATGGCCCTTTTCAGTTCTGTATTTCTGTTAAAACGTGGTATGTCTGCAGAATTTCAGCAGTTGTTGGCTGTCCTAGATGTCTCCAAAATAGCACATGCTGTTCACCTGTGCTGTGAGGTTAGGAGCTGTAGCCCAGCCAGTGCTCTGTGTGCTTTCTCTACATTCTGACCCCTCCTTACCCTTCAAACTGTGAAAGTTTCACAGTCAGAAAGGTTGTTACAGACATTTGCCCAGCTCCACTTACCAGCCTTCGCCCATCTGGAAAACAGCAGGACTGGAGCTGCAAATGTCTTTCCGCTCACATCTTTCCCTCTCTCACATGTCCCAGAGCTACACAATGGGAGAGCTGTTCAGAATATCATAGTGGAGTTTTGCCTACAGCTCTATGCTGAGCAGATACAGCCATCTGCAAAGAATTCACATTTCAAGACATGCTGGTTCCAATGTATCTGAAAATCACAGCTAGTCAGCAGGAATGGATGCAGTCTGCATTGCTAAACGCTTGGGTGCACTCATATAATTGCATAATTCAATGTTGTGAACTCCCTCTTCTCAGACAATGTGTTTTAGATATTGACTGTACAGAAGGTCAGCTTGTGCTAGAAAAACAAACAGACTGCTTTGCTTAGTACAGCAGTATAGGAAAGGCTGGGAATAGGCTATGACAGGAGACGTTCAGGCTTGTTAATTGTTCCTGTCGTGTGGTCAAAGCATTTCTACCTAGCTTTTAGCAGTCCAGACTTAATGCATTTGATTTTTTCATACAGTGTTGTGTAGAGGGACTAATCCAGATTGGCTTCTGATTACATTAGTCATTACATAGACAGTTCTCAGCCCAAACCACAGGCTGTCTGGGTGCATGAGACATACAGGTAAGAGGTGGACTATGCATCAGAACATGGCGCACAAACTTCTGTTCCACGTGGTACGCTGCCTGGCTTTATGAAAGTATTGGGTAAATCAAGGCAATTTGTGTGCCTACTTAATAATGTATTTAGTGCTTTCAAGCAAATTTCATAGAAGGGTGAAGTTATTAGAGGTAATTAAATCCCTACCTGTTTGGGGAAGATATTCTTATGATGAAAGTGCCAAGCTGCAGACTGAACTCATTATTGATTAGACACCAAAGAAAAGTTCTCACCAGTGCCCTACCCATAAGACACACTTTGTTTAGAGCATGCAGTTACCCACAAAACCCAAATTGTTTTTTGTTCACATACTTACTTGACAGGTCTGAAAGGTTACACACAGGCAGCCCAAGTAATCATATTAGGCCACACGATCATTCAGAGGTAAACTGGAAATGAATGGCTGTCCCTTCGTCTGCTTGTTCCTTGAATCAAGTTATCCAGGCTCTTGCAGTCCGCACAAGCCGACATCCCCAAACAGAGTAGCTTTGCTCCCAGGGAAGCAGTTAGGAATACCAGAGAGGAAGAAAAAGTTATGCATTAGCAGCTGAGCTGAGAAAAGAACACAGGATTTTGTCTGCACCTTGAGCGAGAGAAAAATAACCATGTGGACTGCAATGTATCAGGTATCTTAGGGACTTGTCTGCCTTACAGAGTGTTTCCAAGGGTCTAAGGTTCTAAGTATACCTGGTTTTTACTAAATGGATGCAGTTAGAATTACACAGCTTTCCCTCACTGGGGACAAAAGAAAAGTAGAAAAAAATACTTAATTAAGGCATAATTTATTCTTCTCTTCTGCAGGGGCTATTGCTGTTCTGTGAGACAGATGAAGCAACACATTAGAAAGGCACATAAACTGTGCTGCCAGGGAAACCTGACTTTTGTTCTTGTTGCTTCCTTTAATCCTGCATACCGCAGTCCTGCTGAGAGCAAACTGGTAGAAGCCTGTGAATAATGGAGAGGCATAACACTTAGCAAAGTCATTGCGATGCACTTCTGCTGCACAAAGTATTTTTTTTTTACCTTTTTAATAGGTGGTTCAAATGCATATACATACAGAGGCAATTACATATGGAGAGATCAAAAAGATACTACAACAACAAATAGTAAGAATATGAAGAGATGCAAAAATAGTAAATACCTGCTGGTTTGGTTTTTTTTTCCTCAGAGTATCTATTTTCTAGGATGATGTGACAGTTAAAAACATGTTAAGACCACCCCACCCCCCCTTCCCCCCCTTTTTTTTTCTCTGGAGAGATGAGAAATGCTATCTAACTTGTGTGATATAGTGAGAACACTGTCTGAGCAGTCATCACCTTAATCTTCTATAACATCGCCCTTCTGGAAAATACATTTTCTTTACACATTTCTCAGGAGACACAGTTGAATTAAGTTAAAATATTGCAGGCAACAGAAGATACACAAATCTATTAGGTGTTTCCTTGCTGGCAGGTGTGGTGTGGTGGGTGAAGCAGTATGAGGAAAGTACTATGGAAAAACAGACTGAGAAACAGAGCATGGAGCCCTGTGCATATGCATCTGTGGGGGAATGAAAAAAAGCTTAGCAAGTGATGAGAATTATTAATTCAAATACTTACAAACCAGCTGTAATTGACTACCTTCAAAGTTCAATTAAACTGTCTGAATCAGGGGCGAAGTTTGTAGTTGGAGGTCTGTCTGCCTTATGGTGCCCACTGTAAGCTCTTCTGAGGTGCAAGGCAGGTTTAGTAAGTGTTGCAGTTGCTTGCAAGCAAGGATGGACCTCTTGTAATCAACTGCAGTTCAAGTACTAGGACTGCCTCTTCCAGCACATTTTAAAGAAGCAAAATCTACAATATAGAACAGTGAAGAAGAGGGGAAACTCTTTCAAGAGAATGAGGCCCTGATGATAAAGGTTGGGTTTGGAGGCAGTGTACTCTCTGGAGATTTACAGCATGGCATTAGGAGAGGAATGCAGTCCTGGCTTGCTTTCTGGTTGTATGTGATATGTAGCTTTGGGCATATCTCACAGGTAATCTTGTGATCTCCTTGTAAATTGGGGCTGATAAAACTTACCAACCTATCTCTTTCACGAGTTTTTTTAAAAGGTTGATTATTTAATTAGGAGCAATTTATCATGATGATTCCTATTTAAAGGAACTTTTCAGAGGCCCTGATAGGCTAGGCTCTAGACTGACTTTAGAGGTAAGTGCTGTTCAAAGCCTTGCAGGGCTCAGGAAAGACAGGAAGGAAAGCTAGTTGTTTGTCTTAAGCTGTGGGGTACCAGCAGAGCTAAAACTGGACTGCAAATGTTTAATCTGGTAGCTTGGGAAATGCTCTGTGTGAAATGACATAAGAAATTGTTGACCCTGAAAATCTGTAAGTAGTGTGGACTGTCTCATCCCCCACGTGACCAGACACCCCCTTCTGATTATTACCTGGGACCATTAATAGCAAAGAACAGGAATGCAGTCAGGGTATCACAGGAGAAGGTTCTGGCCTGGGCTGTCCAGATATGTGCTGGATGCCCAGAACAGCTCTCCTCCCTGTTCTGAAGAGCTGCAAAAACTTAAATGAAGCAGCATAGCATGTTATGACTCCAACACAAGCTTTATATGCACATTGAAATAGTTGTTTGTAGGTCAGCTCTTCATACCAGTTTTGCAATTTTAAATTATTTGGCAAAGGGGAAAAAAACAAATGATTGGACACACATCAAATCCAATTGACCTGGCCTGTGATATATATGATTCAGTTGGAAAGTTCTAAGCTCTAGAAATAATAGCCATTGGCACTCTGCTAGTGTTCACTGAGCCATCTGGTTTCATGTTAGGGCAGGTAAATAAACATCAGCCTGCATTTTGGAGAGCAGGGAAGTGAGGAGGTGCAGTGACCTCTATATAGCTGAATCACAGAAATCAGAACCAGCTGGGTGAATCCTGCATTTCTGGATAAAACTTTCTCTTCAGCTTGCAGTACTATTCCAATTGTGTAACTGAAATTGAATCCCTTTTATCTTTGCCAAGTCCTCGACTTCCTATTTATTTATTTCAGCACATAGAAGGTGAAGGACTCTCTTCCCCTGTATCTGGCTGTAAGCTGACAAAATCAGTGTGTCCCAGAGCTGATAAAGAGTTGGATCCATTTTCACCATGGAAGGATCCTGGTGCCCAGCTTCTATGCCACAGACATCTTTAGTAGAGAAGCATTAGCCATTTAAAAATCTGCTCAGCCTTCGACCCTCTCTGCAGGAGTGCTGGGGAAAGGCTGAGTTATTGCAGTGGGGGGGATGTGCCAGCTCACACAAATTCAGGCTGGGAGTCCTAAAGGCAGTACAGATCCCACAACCGCTTGTGGAAGCAGTTGTGATTACTGTACTTTCCACACACACACAGAAAAACCTCAGAGGACTTCCATATAAAGAGGGGAAGAAACAAAAAGCCACTAGCAAAAAGTGACAACAAAAGCCTCCAGGAGACAGTCATCTTATCTCCAGTTTGCATTCAAATAACCCAAAATGGCTACTTAGCAGTAGCAACAATGGAGAAAAGTGGGGGGGGGAAAACAACCCAAAACCCAACCCTGAAGGGCTTATCAAGTTGCTTGATAACTATTCTGCAGTGATGTTACAAGGAAAGCAAATGATGAGGTCATAGGGAAAATGCAATCCTTTTCTGTCACTGGGAATCAAGGATCTTGTCTGCTGAGCTCAGATGAAAATTTGAAATATTGACATGTTGGAGATGTTCAGGGCTGAGATCTTACCTGTTTGCTGCTTGGAGTTTGCAGTGAAAGGTTCAATAATTTTCACACAAAATAGGGCTATTTAAAGATGCTGGGATAAAATTGTATAAACACTTTGTACTATAAGAAGAGTTGCAGAACAGATGCTAGCTATCTATGGAAGCTGCTAAGCATGAAGCATTGATGTTGCAGATAAGAGTAGTGCTTATTTCCTGTTCCCTATGGCCTGATCCAGTGTTTCTTGAAGTCTTGACAAGGCTCCCAATTGACTTGTCTCTAAACTATTGCTCCTTCTGCCAAAACCAGATACGGTTCTTTAACCCATTCTCCCTGTACTGCATGAAGAGCATCCTCCAGTAAGCCAGAGAAAGACACAGACTCCCTGAATTTACCAGGAGCTAAAGAACATGGTCATACCTCAAACTCTCAGCTGTTTAATAGGGCTGTTTTCCCTCACACCAACCACTTAGTTCCCTGCTGGAGCAAGCACTTGTCAGCCAGGAGGGAAACAAGTTAGCTGTGTGATTAATTGTAAGAAATGTGACTGTGATGTGTCCTTAGAAAGTTCTTGGATGTATTATTTTGCTTCCTAATGCATTCAGATGCATGGGTAAGGAGAGCGGTCGGGAGGACAGTGTCCCACTTTCCCCGGGACTGTGGTATATGTACTGAAAAGCAGTAAGTATAAGCCCCTAAACCCCTTCTACATCTTCTACATTTTATGAGAGCATTTTTTCATTGCTATAGCAAACACAGGGACAGAAGCATGTCTGAGCTAGGGTGGGTTATGTGTATGTCAGTGTTAGTGTTGCTGTGGAGGTGACAGCCCTTACTGCAAGCTGAGCTCTGCACACCTGGATTCCGCCTCCGTGGGCAGGAAGGCCAGAGCTTACTCTTAGTTGCTGAGGCTTCATCAGCCCTGTCAGAGATAAACATCATATATGACTTTTGTGCCATCCCCTGTACCTTGAGGTGACACAACAGTGAGAAAACAGCTACCCAACCACATTGCACAATTCTGCATTTTCTCCCAGTCCGGGAAATTACTTAAGTAAGAAATTGAGCTGGCTGGGGCGATGTGTTTACTGGTACTGTTTTTGGCGTGCAGCCACCACCCAGATGAACCAAGTCCCTCAGGGCTGTAAATCCCCTTCTCCCTTGCGTAGTGGTGGAGTCTCTCTCTGGTACCGCAGGCTCTTAGTACTGTAGCAGCAATGCCAGATGGTCCTGAAGCAGAAGAAGTGTTTCGTAACAGGATTCAGGGTATCCCCGTAACGCTGCACAGATATAAGTGGAAACTGCAGCAGGCGCTGGGCTTTGTCCCGCGTCCCCCGCGCCCATCTCCCACGCCGCCCCGCCAGCCCCTGCCTTGGCTGCAGCCGGGGCTTCCCAACGCTCTGGTGCCCTCTGCAGCCGGGCGGGCCGGCCGCTGCCGGGCTGGGAGCGGCTGCCGAGCACGGCTGGGCTTCGCAGCATCCCGGCAGCATCCCGGCAGCGTCCGGGCAGCATCCCGGCGTCCCCCGCCGGTGTGCGGGCGGCGGCGCAGGGTGGGCGGCGGCTGTCGGTGCTCCCCGACGGGAACTGCAGACAATCGCAGGAAATGAAAAAATGTAATCCTGCCGGGAGACAGCTCTTTTTGTTAGATGAACTTTACACGCTGGTGTTCCGGGTGTGTGGGGCCGCCGCCTTCAAGAAAGGGACTCATGCAGCCAAGGAGAGTGTCCATGCATTTGTGTACACACGGGGCTGGAGGGTGACAGTGGGTGTACTTCTTTCTTCTCCTTATATTCTGTGTTTTCTGTACTCCCATCTGTGAATTCTGTAAAATACAACCTAGAGATCCCCTTCTGTGCTTCAACCAAGCCATGGGCAGGACAGATAAAGGACCTGCTTTCTTTAAATGTACATAAATCAAGAGCAGCCCTCTTGCAGCCTCTGGAATAACAGCAGCATAAATAAGCTGACAACCAGACCTCTTCTGCTCTCTGTCCTCTTGCCCCTTGTGTCCAAGTGCTGTTTCATGCACATGGAATACTGACAGTGTGGGCAAATACAAGCTGCTCTCCCCACACCCAGTCTCTCTACTTATACAAGTCTCTTGCATCTCCTGTGGACCTATTATTTATGAACCTATATATTACTTTATTCATTGTGCCATGGATTTATTCATGGTTTTGTCCTAGGAGCCTCAGTGAGGGACTCCCTTCCCACTGTTGAAGTCACTAGGGAATATAGTTAGGGACAGATCTAGAATAAGAAAATGGTTCTTATCCCAAAACCTATACAATCCATCTGTGTGTATGTGTTTATAAAATAGGAGACGTGTGTATACTTGTATATATATACACACATACACACACCCCTCAGGAGCAAGAGGCTCTGGGGTGCTTAGGAAGATGGAGTAAACCAGCAGTGGTCTTAACAGACTCACTGCGTATGTCATTGTCAAATCTACTTTCTTCTCAGCACTGCTTGTGAGAGTGTACGGTTTCTCTTGTTGTGGGCATGATGAAATATGATGCATCCCAGGTGATCTGGATAAGTCTGAAGGGAATGGTACCTACGCCTCCACCCATTCCACCCCTACCAATAGGTGAAATGTGGAGGTAAATGTGAGGGGTGACACCAAACCATCTCCACTACACAGTAACAATCTCTAAGAGTTATTCACTCTCATGTCCCGGTGAAATATTTTTTCAGGTGCTGTTTTAGTGGTTTGAATCTTATCACTAGAGCCCCATGCTGTAACATACTCTCTGTTGGAGAACTTTGGTTGCAGATCTTTCCCTTCTTTGTTTCCTGTTATTGAAGTTGTTGATTTTTTTAAACACAGCTATACTAAAATCATTGCTAATGTCCTGCATAAGCAGTATCCCACTTTCCTCAAAGGCACAGTTGCCAAGAGAAGTCGACTTTGATGTTCTTGGCACAGCTTTGCCTTCATCCCCTGATGTGTAGGTCTTAGCATCTCTGGTCAGGAAAAGGAGTTCCTGGTGGTGGCTGTTGCTTAAGCACAGGTGTTGTGCGAGCTCAGAGGAAGAGGATGTTGGACCCCTTGAGTCCAGCTCAGAGCTTTGAAGTCATTTCAGGCTGCAAGCCAGCTGTAAGCTTGCTCACAACTCAGTGGGTTCATCAGAACTCTATTTCAAGCAGGCACGTGTCATTCAGCAACCACAATGGATAGTGGTCTTGTGTACAGAGCACCCAGTCACTTTAGGCATCCTTCCTTTCTTGGGGCGGTAAGAGATCTGCGGCACCCCATAGGATCCTGTAGTGTAACACCCCCTGTGTCAGTGGTGGGAATTCCTCATGTAAAGATTGTTCCTGAAGTGACCTCTGAACACTTCGCTTGAACAGTGCCTCTGCTGAGCCTCAGTCTGAGCAAAACGTTCCTACTTCTTCTATCAGAAGCAAAAGACAATTAAAATAGCTCCTGCTGCTAATAATGATTTCATAAGAGATAAAAATAAATAGGGAAAAACAAACAAGACACAGGACAGGTGCTATATGATGACAAAGCATGCTAACACAGAGACCCTAAAATCAGGGGTGTTTATGTATGTGTCTTGAGAAAACTTCAGAAAGAGATCTGGCTCCCCGTGGAAGTTACTGGCTCAGCATAACTCTGGATTTGGCTGTGTGTACATATTGAGAATTCCCTCACAATTTCTTTGAACACAGATAAGATCTAATCTTTTGCCACAACATTGAAAGTTGGCCACGGTGACCAGAAGCACTGTTGAATTCAAACACAGTGAGGGACGTAATGATGCCAACTTTATAGGGTTGGATTTTCCTGCATGCTCAACTGACCTTTTGGCACACAAGAAAAAGGCAGATTTTCTGTAGGGCTCAGCACCTGGGGCTGCATCTGTACTCCTGAGCTCAGTGGCTGAGCAGGCACTGAGCTGTGACTGCTGAAATCCCAGGGGTATGTGGAGCACAACATTTCAGCGGGCCTGAGGTCAGTAGTTAGTTAAAAGCAAAATAGCACTGTGGCAAGCTCATTGTTGAGAGGGGTACCAAGCAACCAGCAAGAAGCCAGGTATTTTGTTGCAAACTAAAACTTCAGGGCAGTTTTGCCATCCAGGAATGCTGACCCTGCTTAGCCGTGAGATTTTGTGCCCTGTAATCCCACATTGATCTGGATTACTTTTTTATTTAAAGAAAATGACCTCCAGCAACCACACTGGGTCTCTCTGGCTCAGCAAGCAAGTCATGAGCGTAAGTAAAGAAACAAAAGTTCCAACTCAAAAAAACTGGTGGTGACCAATATGAGGCCTCAACTAAAAGGCCAAAGGGAAGAGGAGAGCATTACCTTATGCAGATCTTAACATTTTATTAGTAGATTAAGTAGTTTAACAAGTCTCATTCATTCTGTTTCTCGATAAATTAAGAGTTACCAAATAATCAACACATTCGCTAAGAAATAAGACATCATTAAAATTCTGGCTTTTCATTACTAGCAGCCAACCCCATTTATTTTGTTTTTAAAGAAAGAATGCATACTCCATAATGCAAGTATTAACCAAAGACACAGGAAACCTATGTTTGCATCTCTGATATGACAGACTTCAGGTGTGTCTTTGGGTAAGTTCCCCAGCGTCTCTGTGTTTCAAATGTACTCCAGAACTTCTCTGCCTCCCAAACATATCATGATGTTGAAGTAGATGATGCTTAGATGCCTTATTAATGAGGCCAGGATAGTCATACTACATGCAGAAGTAAATAAAAGGTAAGACTATGAAAGGCACAGTAGGTGCTTAGGCACCATTTGCCCCAACTCGCAGCACAAATCATGCAAGTTACCCAAGGTCCCTTCCCTCTGTAAATACCACTGTTGTGCATTTTCCTAAACATTCTCCCATGCCCTTGCTAATTTTAGCCTCTCTACTCCACTGAAAAAGTCTCTTTGGCACCCTCAGGTATTTCATGTGACTGTGTAAAGTCAGGAAATACTCACTTAATTATCTTCATCTTTATAACAGAAAACAAGTCCTAAAAGACTCACTGTTAAGCTTCCGGTTTAGGCTTCTTCCTAAAAATAGGCCTTGGATTGAATGTGGGCTAGAGACATGATTTCATACCTGCTATTCCTGGAACTTCTTTCCTGACCATGAGCACCACCCAGTTATAACCCCTCCTAAATGCACTTCCTTAAGGAGACTTCTAAAAGATAAATGATGGGTGTGATGTTGCAAGCCTGAGGTTGCTTTGTCAACAAGGAAGAGACCACATCTATTTTACATTTGCCTCCTTACACTGCCACTGTTTCCTGTTACTCCTTTCTTACCAGAGCCGTAACGTAGTAGCCCCATGTCTATAAGTCTAGGAAACAGCTGTTCACTTCCATGCTGCCTTATTAGAAAAAAAACACATTTGAAAATACATTCCTCATGATGAATGAGAATAATCCTTCCATTTTATGCTCTGGGAGTCACAAGCCCACTGAAGTACTTTGTACTAATAGCAAAGAGACTGCTTGGGCTGTACTGGAGGGTGGTATCCCTAAGGAGCACCAGGGCTGTGGAGATGTAATAGTTCTGAAGAAAAAGATGGTGCTCTGCTCTCTTCCTTGACTTTCTGTCATGCTGTACTGATGGGGGCGTGTCTACCAAACCTTGATCAAATCTGTGTTCAGCATAGGCATTTCAGCATTATATCAGGTCAGAATAGTGCCATAGCACCTGATTTACTTCAGATAAGATGTGAAAGAAATGGTGACATTACTGGTTGCTGAAAAAAAAATCCCTTGACTTTTTTTTTTATATAGAAGCAAACATCCTTTCTCTCTGTTACTGGCCATATTGCCATTGCTTATCCTTGGCAAGTGATTGATACCAAAATCTAAGTGATGGTATCCTTTAAAAAGCAACAAAAACATTATTCCTGTAGCAACTATTGGAAAGTTACCTTGATGGTACAAAGAGGGATTGTGTCTGAGTATGAGATCAGTCCCGATCTACAAACCTTGCCTTTGTCACCTGAGTAACTCAGCCCCTCATACTCATCTGACTGGTCTCATAATCTTACAGTTGGTGTTACAGTGTTTTCACTGAAAAGCACCATTTCCTGGAGTCACATGGTTTAATGGAAGCCTCAGCTTTCACTTTAATAACAAAAAACAAACAAATTCTTCATGACTTCAGAAAAAAGTTGTTTGCAGAAAATATGACTGCATGGGTCCCAGGAGAATGCAATAAAGAACACAATTTTATTTAACTGTTTTAAAGTTAGTTACCTATCACTTTTCAGGTGTTTGAATGCAGTATTTAACAGGCCATGTATAATGTAATGGGACAGTATTAGGAACTGAGGAACCAAGATGTTAAGGCTACATGAAACAAGAAGATGATTGCAGAGATGGAAGTGAGATCAAGTTATCTGCATCTTAAATCCAGCTTTCCCACAGCTGCCCTGCTGGAAAAGGAACTACTAACTTTATAGCAGTGAAAGACATTATTTGTAAGACTCATTTGAGGATGGTGAGCAAACCAGAACATTAAGATGTCAACGTTGCAACAAAACCTCCATTCTGTAACGAAATGTCATCTGTGTGTGACAAAGGAACAAAGTCATTCTGAAGCTGGAAGCCTGTAAAGTGGTGACTGATGGTTTCATTGTGTTTGGGACAATTTCAGAAACAATTCCTCAATACTTGCTGGAAGAGCAGTTTTTCCACTCTTCCTTAGGCCAGGAGCCAGACTGGTCTTTCCCAGAAGCGAAGAAAGTAAGCAGCGTTAGCTGGAACTCTCCTGACACTTTCCAGCAAAAGGACTCTTCCAATACAGCCCCACCAAACAAAAGCAAGATTGTTTGCAGGCCCATAAAAATACTGCCTACAGATGTTAAGCAAGCATCTTTGAAAGAGGAAAGCAAGTTTTATCGATGCCAGTCTCTAGTCAGCATCAGGTTGCCATCACACTCTTATGATTCATACAACAAAGTGTATCGAGAAAGGCCTAGAAAGCTGCATATAATGTGTGATTTCCTTCCGCTTCCTCTCCGAGAGCAGCAGTTCACATGTGGCCCAACTGACCTTTAGTCTCTGAAGGGATAAGAGACTAGAGAGCTGACAGAGGTGTGTATTCAGGAAAAGAAAGCCCTACAATCTTACATTTATTTGTTTTTCTGGGACTCCTTGTGTTTCATGCATTGGTTCTTTACAAATTCCAAAGCAGAGGAAACAAAAGAGGTCAGAGCTTTGTCCCCCAGCCTTGGCAGAACTCTTTCATACTCAATGCTGTCACTTACAGTGTACACAAGCAGCTCACCACTTACAAGAAGCCAGGACACTAATGGGACAGAAAATCCCCCCCAGCTCATTTTCTTTCTCTAAAGCTGACAAATCCCATCTGCAGCAGGATGCAAATGGCTGTTACAATGATGAGCGGAGGTCTTACCTCCAAACCCAGGCCAAACTGCAAATCCCCGTGCAAACACATCTTTGTGGTTTTATTACCTGCTAAAGAGCTACTTTCTCCACTCTGGCCTCAAAGTCTCTACCTCATCCATAAGCATGGCAAGGTCACCAGTGAACATCCATGCTACAAAGGAACAACAGGGTCCTGCAACAGCAATTGATGTTGACAGCTCTGGAGTTACCAAAAAGCCACTGGGATAGGAGACAGATGCACCCCCTTATGCTCCCCCATGACCTCCTTTCCCCACATGTCCTCCGACTGCCTGAGGAACTGGAATTTTTGTCCCTTCAGCCGGTTTATAGAAGAATCCCTTTGCTGTCAGTACAGCTTCACAATACCTTTTGAAGAAAGCCAGTACTATAACCATTACAACTACTGAAAAGTTAACTTTTACTCAAGTAAGTAAAGCTTGTGGGAGTCAAGAATACAATCCAGGATCTAGTCCCATGGCAGCTGACACTAAGCACATCAGATGGAGAATAGCAGTCATTTGCTAACACCAGGATGATATATTTTTGGCCACTTTTCTCTTGTTTGCAAGCAATTTCTGCAGTTATAGAGCAGGTGGAACCTTGAAACTTGACAACAGAGTTCACCGATTTTTCTTTTCAGAACTGTGAGCCAAGGAGAGGAGACATCCCTGGAAGAGAGCAGCGCCCTCATTTTCCAGCGAGAGACCGTTCCATTCACACCTGGTGAGCAATGGCGTGTGTCACCCAGCAGAGAGCGCTGCAGACCCAGGAAGGGCTCTGCTCTGCGGGAAGATGAATTCTCACAAATGGATCATAACAATTTTTAACTGGATTTTTTTGTTGTTTATTAAAGGGGTTTCTTCTCCTTCTTTCCCCATGCCTTTTTTCCCCCAGAAAATTAATACAGCAACAAGCCAAACCAATCCTAGCTTTTCAGAAGAAGTTGAGCAGATCACAGCCTGTGATCACATGTGAAAGTAAAAACTCATCAGCATATATGCACAGGGTCAGAGCTGGATGTAAGACTGCCAGCTGCGCTCATTTGAAGTCTGAGGGCCAGTATAAAATGCTGAGACTATCTTTAAAGAGCATGTGGCTTTAAAAATAACATGATCCAGGTACCTTGGTACCTCTTGATTTTGGGACAGAAATAACTAGAGATCATGTTCTCAAGCATTTCTCTAGAAATATAAAAAAATTTTGCTTCTCTTGCTTTCAGATGAGATTCAGGTCAGACCATTTTGCTCTGGAAATGGAGCTTTTAAGAGCATTGATACTTGGTGTGAAATCACAAGACTGGTGTTTTGAAAGAGCAGAGAAAATCAAAGCAGCAGCAAAACTACATCTGTAATGAATGAATTAAAATCTGTAGCAGTCTCTGTAGACTGACTTTAAATAACTGTATTTATGTTTGATATTTGTTCTTTCTTCTGTTATTCATAAATGACCTACAGGTCATTTTCTGGCTTATTTAGTGGCTCAAGCCTTTATCACAAGAGGGTCACATCAGAAGATGCAACACTTGTCTTGGCTGAATGCCATCCTGGCAGCTCTTCACTGAACACAAACCTGTAAGCAGGTCAGTCCACTTCCAGCTTCCTTAATGTCTCATGAGCCAGTGGACACAGTAAATAAACCTTGTGAAGCCAAGTGGTCTTTGTACCTTCCCCTGGGACATCACAGTAAATGCCCACATGGTTGCTGCCTCTCCAGAAACAAGATTATCATGACAATTACAGCACAAGTACCGAGCTTTTCCCAGGCTCAGGAAATAAGCTGACCCTGGTGGCCAGCTGGGCACCCCCATGTTTGAGTTATGCACAGACACACATGGATGGAGGCACTCATCCCCACATCAATCCATGTTATATCGCAGTCAATATATCCAACTTCCCTTTCATTATTGTAAGTCTTTCATTATGACTCATTAGGACCTGGTCATTCGTTGATCAGAATACTGTCATGATGTGCTCTGTTCAGGTATATTTTTATTCATGATGTTGTGTTGGAGTATAGTCAGGAGAGGGTTTTCTAAGCAGTAGATAAAACTCACCTATGATAGCACTGAGATCAGAGAAATGGCATTAGCAAATTGCAGGCAAGTTTTAATGCTGATTTATATACAACAGAAAAATTCTGCCACCCACCTAATTCTTGTTTGTTCTCCCAAATGTGTTAATTGTACCTGCTTCACATGATTAATAGAACTGAATGAACAGCACCTTTGGAATCCATGTCAAGAACATCACTTGGCACATTAGAAACTCCCTTTGATGCCAGGTGGCCTATAGTCCTTCTAGGATTTCTTGTTTTACAGACATGTTGCTGAGGTCTGTAGGCATGGGGTATTTTCTCAGCTGCTCCCGTTCCTGGAGGGATCCTTATTTTAGAAATGCCAATGGCCTAGGAAAAAACAGAACAGCTCCCTGGATTGGGACAGCAGCAAACAGATACTTCAGTCTTGTGACATGCCACATCAGGGCCAAAGTTCTTCCCAGGCTGTCTTCTCACTACTGTTATCTGCAGTGGACCTTGGAATTTTTTAATTTTTTTTTTCTTTCCCCTGATGCAATTAAGATGAAGCAATATTCCTCTTTTAAATCTTTCCTCTGGACGTGTTTCTTTTGCTGTGACCACAAGGAGCTAGTCAATAATTAATAGTACCATCAAAACATACTCTAATTGCTCCTGTGCAGGTGCGTATGAAGATGTGAATTTACACTGCTAATAGCATACACTGATATATTTTTTCCATATAATTTCAATTTAATTTTTTCATCCTGGTATTTATTCTGGTACAAGATGCTTTTTTGCAATTGATGTTATATCATTTGAAAGCAGATTAAGGTAGCCTTCCCAAAGAAGTGCTTGTCTCTTGGAGCAGGAAGTAACAGCGAAGGAGGTAGCATCAGTAAAATCTTAGTGGTTTAGTTATACTGGTATGTTTAAAAAAGAAATGTATTTCCCCAGGTCATTGATCTGATGAGCTTTTTGGTTTGCCATGTATACATAGCACAATGGGATTTCTGTGGCCTAACAGAACTGAAATAGTAACAAAAAAGCCATAAAAAGAAGCAGGAAAAGAATCACTTATTCTAGTAAGAACAGTCAATGACTCCATATATATACAATTTTCTTTTATATTTCACCTTTAAAGGATGTTTTTCTCATCTAGTTGCTGAATTAGTATTTAGCCATCTACCTCTTAAATGCTGGCATTTATTGACAAAATGAAAAGGAACTCGAAGCTTCTGTTGGATTGCATGGCTATTTCTCCAGTTAACCTAATCTGTAGTGAACTTCTGATTTGAGTAACAAAAATGCAGTCTTAGGAAGTGACACTTTTACATTGAATCATATCCATCAGAGCAGCTATTTCTGCCCTTATGCTTTCAAGAGATTAAGGGTGAAGTCAAGGTAGAGACCAGCTGGCATGCCAAAACTGCCATGTTTTTCTGCAGAGTGTACAAGATTTGGAAAGATTATAGATGGGAGAAAGCACAGATAAATGGCAGTTCATATTTTAAAGGCGTGGAAAGTAATGAAAAGCTTCCTATGTCTGTCCTTCAGAAATACAGTGACAGCTTTCCTCTCCAGCTTTAAATACTCCTTAAGTCCTGCCTTTGATTATCATTTTTAATATGCCTCCTTGAAAACACTAGTTTGTACCTACCATGGGAGGATAGTTCTGCACAGTGTATCATAATTTATAGGAGTATAATACATATTTGTTCATGATGATGAATGGGATCCATAGAGCATACTTGCACGATTAATACTATTCATTTTGGTGGGACTCAGGCCAGGTCTGCTCTTTGTCAGTGCAGCCCTCAGTGAGAGCTTCTTTCCAAAGTAACAGTTCATCCATAACTCTCGCCTTGTACTTTGCAATTTCAGAAGTTTCTGAGGACCAGCAGTACAACACTACTTTTTGCCTCAGCTCTCCTGCACTCTTAACTTCTTCAGTATTATACAGCTCCTATGTAGCAACTAAACTCATACCATTGGTGCCTCACTGTCATCCAAGCCTTTGTAAACTTTTTTTTTAAAAATAAATTATGTATGCATTTTACCAAGTCTCTGAAATTTTTGCCAGACTGAAAATTATGCTTACAGCTTTGGCAGTTCAGAGGACAGACTGAAAAATACATTTATTTTAGGTACTTTTTTAGAAAGTGGGTTTGAATCCTGGCAGTCTTATAACCATTCATTTTGAGTAGTCCCAGCCCTTAATGTAAACAGAGCTGTTCTTTCCCAATTCAGTTGAGATTTTGAAACCATCACAGCTTTGAAATATTAGTTACTGCAAGTTTTAATGGTTTTAAGTAATTTGTAATGCACAAAAATGCATTCCTTTGCAGAAATTTCAGTTCATGTGTTATAGCAACAAACCTTTTTTTTTTTGTTCTTTTTTAAGAGTTCAGTTTTCGTAACTTCTTGACAGTAGGTATGTCGTGTCTTAGCCTGAGAGCAGATCTGCTTTTCTGTCCTAGAGATCAAATGTGAAACAGTTGTCCCAGCGTAACAACAATCAAGACCTGTTCCATATCTGCATTTACAGCAGAGACAAAGCATCTCTCAGAATGTTACTCACTATTGACTTACACCTTTGGTGGGCTGACTTCAGCAGTTGGTGCTTTCTAATTTGGGGCAGATGCAGGAAGATGTAGGCTGATGTACAAGCAGGGGCGTTAAGTGAATGGAGAGCTGAAGTTCAGAAAGATACTGCACTCCTCATGCCAAGATTCAAATGGGTTGTGGCAAGTTGGAGGAACTTACTGTCAATGTCAACTTTTGCCCTGAGCCAAAACTCCCTTTTGAATAGGAAAATCCTAAATACAGCAATGAGGCACTTTTCTTTCCAAATGCAAGGATAAAGTAAGCCATTGGCATTTAGGTCTTCACAGATGGTCATGAATGACAGAACCTGACATTAGCCCTGAGGACATAGATGTCTTCTGGTTCCCTTTCTTACATGAAAATTCTTGGAGATTTAGTAAACCAAGGATCTGCTAACTTTTACAGTCAGGGTCTCACCACAATTCCTTCCTTCCGTACAATACTCCATGGCTTTGTATGAGCTCCTGAAAGCATTAAAATAACGTCTACATGATAGCAAAGACTTTCATACATGTGTCACTATTTTTCAATCCTAAATGAATAAGGAGTTTCAAAGTCCTGTAATGACAGGAAGGTTGTAATTTTTGTAGCTGAACTATTGACTTGGATGTTTACATGTGCCTGTAGAGGGAGATGCGCATAGCATTTTAATAACATCTTTAAATTACATAGGATGGTAGCTTTCACTGGAAAATTCTGACTTCAGGTACAGCTTGGGGAAGATGTTAGCCCAACTTCTAAACTAAATCTGTATTTGTGCTTAGTGCAGTTTTGCATTCAGAATTACTTTTATCCCCTAGATCCATGCCTGCTCAGTGTCTTTCCATTACAATTCATCTTCCCCAGCAAGACACTCAGCAGCAGTTCAGTGAGACTTCACAGGCTTTACAGGAGAATGCAAATATTTATTGAATTAAATACTCTGTATCGGACTATCTCATGAAACCCTATGTTGCTGGATGGCAGTGGAAGGGGGAAGTATGCTTAGGACTCATTTTTGCCTTCAATTCTGTGCATTACATGGCAAAAATATCCCAGCAGTCTCATAACTACACAGTCTTGTGCTTCTACCTTCCTTAGCTATCATTAGAAAGTAGCTGCTATTCTGTGTTGAGTTTAGAAACATCAAGGAAAAGCAGATATGCACATAAAAAGGGCTGCAATGAGACGACTTCACCTGCAGGTTTTTCTGTATTATCTTCTTTGCATGTACACAGAGAACCATGCAGGCAGGAACTGTAGTTGGTTTAAATGCGAGTGGAAAGCCATCCCTAACTGCACAGACATAAGCTAGAGTTGTATTGTCACTTAGACACCTGAAGCAGTGTGAAGTACTCTTCAATTACGTGAGGAAAAGTTCCTCATCTAGTGTGCAGAAGGCAAACTGAGCTGTCTTTAATGTTTGTGTAGTTTGTGTAGACTGAGAAGTGAGGTCAGAGAGAGATGGGATTATGATTACTGTCACGTAACCCCAGTCTAGCAAGTCCAGTATAAGAGCCTGTAAGTAAATATTTTTCTCCTTGGAATAAAAGTCTAATCTCATGTTAGAAATAAATAATACCTGCCCCAGAACTTCTGTGTGGAATTCAACTAGTTATACAACGCATAACCTTGCTGATAACTAATGTTGTTATAACGACTTAAACAAAGTTACTGATTACTTATCTGAAGTTTACACTGGCTTTCTTTTTGTTCTAGTACGTCAATAATTAAAGCTGATCTGAAATAGCTTATTGCAGCTGGATTTGTGTGCTGTGTGGAAATTTTTATAAAACAAAATTATCCTTGTGCAGAAGCCAGCATCACACATAAATACCATTTGCCTTACTCAGGTGGTTCTAATCTGAAATAATTGAAGAAACAGTTTCTGTCTGACACCTTTACCAGATTTCCCATGGGATCTTACATAACCTCTGTCCTTTTTAAGAATATTATCATATATAAGGAAAAGAGGTCATGGGATTCATCTATCCTATTTCTAAACTGTTCCAATGGAAGACCTCATTCAGTATTAAAAAAATAAATCACCCAAATACAATACCCAAAATAGTGTTATACAGTCTCTCCTGAAGTGTTTCAACTAAAATGTCATATATGAATGTGGAAAATACTGCTTTCAGGGCATTTCCAGAGAAATAACTTCCTTCTTACTGAAGCTCCAGTTTTCTCCAGGACTTGCTTCTCCCTGATGCAGAATTTCAGAGAGCCACCACAGGCCAGCTTTTTAGGCAGAGGCTGGTCTGTCCCCTGAGCTGCCAAGGCAGGCAGTCACTGGGGACCAGTCTGCAAACTGTCCCTGCATCTTTAGACAGTCCTTCACTCTGCCCTTCATCTGAAGGCCAGACATGATGGCCTCGCGGGGATGGAGCTAGCAGGAAGCTATGTAGAGCTGGATTTTCAGATGAAAATCTGCTTAGCTCCATGGTATTTACACCATGAGAATCCAACCTAATAATTTTAGTGCCTGTGTGAAAGAGACTTCAGCAGTTAAAGCACAGACTTTTCCAGGGCAGCAGAATATGGGATTCACTTTGGAAACGAGAGGAGCACATTGTCTCTGAAATGCTCCTTCTTGCTTTCTCTCCATAGTTCCTCTGGGTCACAGCTGCTTGTTAAGGGCTGTGCTGTAAGAGCACCTGTCTGCCCAGTCTGCTCCAATCCTCACTACACTGGCCAGGGCTCACCCCCAAAGCAGAGAGCACCCAGCGCAGCACTAGTCCCTTCCTGGAAGGTGGGACAGGGGCTTTATTGTTAGCTCAGGTTGCCTTTTTCTTTTTTTTCCCCATGTTTTTTTTTTTCTCTCTTTTGCCTTTTTTTCCTTGTGCTTGACAGCTTTATTTAAGAACAGCCAGGAGGGAATTCAGATCAGCCTAGCATACGTTTAATTACAGTTGAGCCCAAGTTCTGTTCTTTTGAGGAAACTCCTTCCCTACACCTCTATTTCCTCCCTCACAAACTCCTTTGGGGAAGAGAATACCCCGTTTTGTGTCCTAGACAAGTGCTGCTTCTCCTCAGGTAATGCTTCTGCTTCCCTGCTGACTGTACGCTGGTACCCAGTGAGTCCATAGACCACGCTGCCTGCTGGCTTGCTTGCCTGCCTGCCACAGCTCCTCCACCTGTAAGTCATTTGTGGGTTTCTTGTGCTTCTGGAAATGTTAATATCAAAGTTACAGCACAGCTTCAGTCCTCAATGTTTGTGCTGTTCAGGCATCCCAGTCTGTCAGAAGGTGCTGCTATGAGCAAATGGAAGGGAGGAGAAATATGCACTGATTAATAATAAGACTTCTGCTGTCAGATTCCCAGAAGATCACTAGCCATCTCTCTGCGAAGTATAACTAGTTATTACCCGAAGGCCCTTGAGTCTTGTGGTGCTACAAGGAACATGGGTAGCTTTGTAACTGCTGTGACACTTCTCAACCAGGTTTAATGTCCTCAAGTCACAATGCCACACAGGTTCTATTTCAGTTAATCTCAGCTAATAAGGTGTGTCTTCCGTGATACACTAGAAGGAGCCTCAGGAATATCTTGAGTTAGTCATGTAATGATAGTCTAGAAAAATCCTCAGGGGTACTCCTCCTCCTTCCTACAGCTGCAAAGTGCAGACATAGACTTCTCTAACATTTAGGCATATCTGAATCAAGGACTGAAGTCCCAGCTAAGCTTCTTGGGAAGCAGTGTCCATCTCCCTGGGTGCCCTACAGAGAAGGTACTGTGCTTTGAGAAGTTATTCCTGTGTCTCTGGGAGAAGCTGCATGCCTGGTTTTATTGATGGGCTCAGGTTTGTACGATGGTCAGAACTGGAAACTCCTGGAGGATGTTGGAATGAATCAGTTGTGAGCCTCACTTTGTGGTATCCCATTATAGCAGGCAAAGGCTTGTAAATATTTTAAATTATTATAAAAACCCTCACTAATGAGGTAAGCTTGTGTACTTAGTCTGAAATTATAATTTATGTCCTGGGTGAAAGGTTAGAACAAATAACATGCGGGCAGAGATAGGAGAAGCAGGCTGAGACATCGTGGAAGTGGTTTCCTTTTGGAACAGCTGGGACATAGTGTTCAGAGTTGGTGAAAGTGGGGAAGCAGGGATGTTATTTTCTTCCTCCACTTCTATAAATCACTGCTTTTGGTAAACACAACCTGAGGGGACCCTTTAATAAGCCTCTGCTGTAAGACTCCACATTTAAGTCATACTTGCTAACTCCAGGACTGGAACTGTGATCTTGCAGAAATAGGCAATTGGCAACCCTAGCTTTTAGCTCAGTTCATGGAGGTGCTTAAGCAAACATGTTTCCAGCTCACACATGCTTTTAATATTTCCATGCCTTTTGAGAAAGCTCTGTAAGCATCTGTCTAGTAGCACAAACCACATCTTAAAAGCTCAGCCTTGAACGTTGTGCTGACAAGCATGGCAAAATGAAGAGCATTAACTGTATGCTGTAGACAAAGAAGGACAGGTAGATGTAGAGTCAGTAGCAGGCCAATGTCTACCAGTGGGTCACTTTGTTTATAGAGAAATCAAACAGGATTACAATTATTTTCTTGTTTGTACTGTGGCAGCCACAAGAATTTCTGCTTGTAGACCAAGACTCAAGTGTTTTAGGTGTGATACAAACAGAGGGCAGGGGAAGAGTCCGGAGACCATAGAGCTTGAAAAGCAAAGTGTTCCAAAACAAAACAAAAATTTCTCAAAGTTGGCAACACTTATGAAAAGAAATTTATTCTGGATCACCTTGGACTCCTGATCACCTTTTCTTAATTTTCCTACAACTCTATGTAGTGCCTAGTTGTGACAGAGCTATCATTCTTGCCTGTGCTTCAGAGGCACTTCTGCAGTATAAGCAAGCGCATAGGAGCAAAATTTGTGTTTGGCAACAGATCTGGGCTTTCCCTTCAGCTCAAGGACACCTGAGTCTGCCAACTCAGGGCTTGAGGTGTAGGTGTCCTAGGAAACAGAGTCAAGTATCATGGTGATACTGAGGCTGTACTGTGCTCAGGCACAGAGGAATGGAGCAGGTCAGTAAATAAACCATTTAGTACAGCATCCTGCCCCCAATAGAAACATCAGTTCTATATTGCTGCATAGGATTAAAAAATAACAATAAAACCCCAAAACCCACTCAACCCTTCCAATACCAGTGCCCAGCTACAGAGTAAATGACCAAATTCCTCCTTGGTGAATTAGAAATTTCCACTTCCTTCTATTTTGATTACCTCTGTGTATTGCTTTTGTGTCGTTAACATGCTTTCTTTTTAAGAAGAGCTTCTGACTCAGTGATTCTCAATTATATATTTGTGTCTTTCTGTTTTCCCTTGCTTTATATTTCTGCTTCTGTCAGGAAATTTTGCAAGCTGTTGCATCGTCCCTTTTTCCTGTTAATTGTCTTTGCTGCCTGCATGGTGAGGCTGTGCTTGCAATAGCTGGATAACGCAAGCAGCGTGTCAGCGTATTGCATGGCCAGCTTTGCTTCCGGCTCCCTCAACTCAGTTCCTGTCAACTTTGTTGACTTTAATACCCAGAGCACGCTTCAGTAGATTGCAAAATCCTCTTATAGACATTAATTACACCCACCACAGAAATACTCACCATGCAGAATGTATTTCTAGATGGCTGTAGACAGATCTAAAATCAGTTCTGCTCAGCACCAGCTAAGCAGCACACCAACAACACAAAGGTGCTACTTTGCTCAGTTCATTTTTTCGATTTATGAGCTGATTTTGACTAGGCCAGGCTGTTCACAGCATGGTAACAACAGCAAAGCACACTTCATTTTACAAACCACTTCCCTTCACTCTTGAATGTACTCTGAATGCTAACGGCCCTGGCAAATTTTCTTCAAGTTGTGCCAAGGTTGTAGAATAATTTCCTTCATCAGGCAGAGCTGTTCAATACCTAATTTAAAATCACAGCTGTTACTGTGATTAAGCTTTGCTGATACAGTGATATTGGTAACTACCTGCTCTTTGGTTTGGAGTCTTTGATGGGGAGGGCTACTGCTGCCTTGGGACAAACTTCCCAGCAGCATGTGCAGAATGCAGCACAGTGCTCGAGCTGATGCAAGTGACTGCATTTAGAGGGAGCAAGTTTTTAAATTAGTAAGCTCCCTCGCAGAAAACTTCATGCCTGATTGCTGTTCTTCACTCATATCTGCATTCAAGATGACATGAGCTGTTCTGAGGGGCACAGACCCCACCAGTTCTTCCTTCAACTGCATAAAGTATGAGAAGCCTTGACTTAATCATACATGTATTTTGAACAAACAAAAAGAGGAAAATACTTGCTTCAATTAGGTGCAGTATTTTTGTGAAAAATACTGCACCAAATGAGTGAGTCATTAAGTAACACAGTAACACATACACTTTCTATTTATTTCCTTGCAAGCTGAGTTTTAATTCCTGAGGAAGTTCTGTCCCCTTGGCTTTGTTCTGTAGTAATCCTTAGAAAGTGGAAAGTTGATTTATGGTGTTTGGAATCAGTGTTTGGGGAAATCTTCCTGGAAAGTAGGCCTGGATGTCTGGGCTGAGCTTTCTAGAAGAGCAGATTGCTTGCTTGCTATTGGCAGTTCTCTCTCTTTTTGTGTATGTACAAATAAAGTAAGTTGCATCAAAAATAGATTGAAATACTACGTTACTTCTCTTTCACTGAATTTGACATGCAAATGTTGCCACTTGACAGTGGTGTAGCAATACAGACACGGAGCAGCAGGGATATTTACAGTATTTATCTGTATTTATAGATGTTTGTATTGCCATGCTGTGCTCGGTAGTTCTTACTGCCTTGTCATAGACTTTTTGTATTTCATCCAAGACAACAAGGACATGCTCAGAAAATACATTTCCCAGTCAGACCAGATTGGTGAGGTAGAAAAGTGCCTTTGCAATTCTGAGGCATTCTAGGCTCTTAAAATGTAATAGTATGCCTGAGAGTGAAAGAATTTAATTATGCTTAATTTATATAGTAGCTAGGTTAGTGGAAGTCAGGAAGGCATTTAGCATTGTCCACGTAAAAAGACACATTACTTTATCAAATGGGGCTGGATGGAACCTTTCTTTTTTTTTACAGATAAGCAAGAGTTGCACATCTCCCTTCCCTACTAACTTCAGTCTGATTTGCCACGTGGGAAGCTCATGCAAACACAAAGTGTTACCAAAGGTTGCAAAGCCATGTATCATGGTCACTAAACAATTTTAACTGTACTGGACTTGATTAGGCTGTGATGATTCAGCATCTGGCCTTGTCCAGACTGACCTTGTCCTCTTATCCAAATAAACAATATAATAGAGAAAAACCAAACATATTTGCTTTAACAGATTTATGCAAAAAGCACATCATCAAAAGGATGCCTTCTCTGCATAGCCAGCTTGTTTGGTACAGTAACTTGAGTCTGATGGTTTTGGAGCACATAGAGGCAGTAAATTAAGGAATAACAGTTCTTGTCAGTCCTTACTTCCAGTGTCACCTCTCCTCCCGAGTTCTTCACCACTCCACCAGTGCTGAGGCTGCTGCAAGACCCCACTCTCTCTAGGCAGGGACTGCTGGGGTGGGAAGAGCACAGGAGCTCGGAAGCTGTTCTGCCCTTTGTTGGAGTGAGGGAGGGGGGAACAGTGCTTTTGCCCAGCCGTGAGGCTTCCTGTTGCTCTGGCTCCCACCCATCATCATGAGGGTGAAATCAGCCCCTCAGGAAGTACCCACTGCTTCCCACTTACAGGGGTTACTTCTCTTCCCTACACAAAAGCTTCTGCTCCGAGAGGACCCACAGCCCTTCTGGTAACTGTCACCCATGCAGGAACTGGTGTAGCTGGCAATTTTGTAGCATGCCATTCCCTACCTTCTGCACTGTGCAGGAACAAGGGAACACTTAGACCACGTATGATTTTGACCTTTGCTGATATAAAAGGTTTGAAGATCTTGCTGTAGCTCCCCACAGTAAGCCTCGCCATGATTAGCGTACTGTAGTCCAGAAAAGGAGAATTACACAGTCTCCTGCAGGAGCAGATTCCCACTAAAACTGCTGCAGACAGGTAGCACTGACAAATCAGTCACCAGATGCAGTATCAGGAAACTTTTATACAAGCTTTTAATAAAAAAAGTTCAACAAAAAAAATATATAATCAGGCATTTTATGCAATGCATACATTCTTTATATCTGCAGGTACAGATAAATAACAGAAGGCAAAACCAAGTATTTTGCTTATCTTTGGCCATTAACCAATAATCACCCCTGAAGAGATATTACAGGGTTAAAGAATAATAAACCGAGTCTGCAAGTTTCACTCATTACAAAGTATCAGGCAATAATACAGTAGTTAGATTTTTTTAGAAATGTAAGGAAATACTTCTTTAACACTGCCCAATACTGAAAATTAACCTGGTTTGCTGCTATTGAACTTAAGGCCTTCTTTAGCTGACACACAGGCACCATTCCTGGGTTTACATTAGATATACTCCAACCCTTATCTTAACCTACTTCCCTTCACCATACATTGCTCTAAAAAGCCAAGCTGTACCTCCTCATGAAATAAACTAGCATGAATTCTTCTCTGTGGATCAGTTTCCTGAACCCCCACCAATGTACATAAGGAAGCTTAACTGCTCTGTATGTAAGTCAATATTTTTTTCTAACTCAGTGTCCCAGAATAATAGCTATCCTTCCACTTTACAGCACAGATGCATCTGATGGCTCTACCAAAGCAATATATACATGATACACATTAAAAATCATAAAAGCAATTTTTAAAGGTATATTGATAACATGTAGCAGCTTATGTCTATATATGTACATGTTTTCACAGTTGTTTTAGAAAATTGAGAACACCAGGAGTACTTCTACTGAGTTTTCTATAAATATTAAAAATTCACCTGTCAGGCATTTTGACAAAATAGTATTTAGGTTATCACTTTAAATAGCTCTTGAAAACCTGTAGAGTTTTAAGCTTAAAGGCTGTGAAGTTTGAGGATTCTTTAAAGTGTTCAGCCAGTTTCAGCAGCTGGGCCACCTGCCAGTTTGTTGTGTTTTTTTGGTGGTGTTTTTTTTTTTTTTTTTTTTTTTTTTTTTTTTTTTAATTCAAATCTGGTAACAAAGGAACTCCACCACTTTTGATGGTATTGGCAAGCTCTTGACTTGGCTGGTGGGCATCACTCTTCGAATTGCCATGCGACATAGATGCTGGAGACTGGAAACTTGTCTTGGAGTTGCCCAGAAGTACACGCTGCCATCCTGTGTCCTGCACAAAAACAGAAAAACACCCAAGCCCACCAGAATTATCCCACCTGAATGATTTCAACTTAGTACAAATTCTCACATACATGGCTAGTTAGGGAGAATGTGCTCCGGACTTCCTGTTTCTTAGTTCTAGTTGTTCCAGACTCGTTTACACTAGATGCCAGTTCTTCTTGTAAGACACAGCAGCACAGTAAGCAACTTGCTGATTATCTTGTGACAGGCCTGAGCAGATCTTCCAACAGCTATTGTATATACCATCTGAAACAGTAACTGCCCTTGATTATCTAATAGTCTTCTTCCAGATCGCACATTTGTGGGCCTGTCTTTTATTTATTCTCAAAGATAAGAAATGAGTTTATCAGCTTCTTGATTTTACTGTTCTTCCAGGCATTTTTAAACAAATAGTACCAGAAGTAAAACCAAGTCAGAAGCATCAAGTTGCAAGTCACAATTGAAGATTCTTACACCACTTAGCCACCGTCTCCAACCTTTTGTGTTACCTGAATAATTTCAGGAAGAAGAAATATAAATATATGTATACATATACTTGCCCTGCAGCTAGAACACTGCCATCAGTAGAAAAAGTGCAGCAGAGCCCATTGTTCAGAGGTGCAACTTGTACAGGGTATTCTTCATCAATTCTCCAGAATCTTACCATTCTGAAAAGGGAAGAACAAAATAGGAAGTTGTCAGAGCAGGCATTTAATTCTGCCTGCAATAGACTCTGACACTGCACAAGAAACTAGTCTGAAGCAGAACTCAGGCAATTTTTATAAGCATTTTAATATGCATACAAGGTGTTTCAGATTTTGCCTGAAGTGCTATGACTTCTTCATTACGATACAGACCTTGATCTGTACTACTTCAACCATTTTAAATCTGCTAATTAGAATAAAAGATTGCCTTCAACAGCAGAAAGCAATAACGTGAACTATAGAGATTTAGACAATCTCTCTCTTTAAGTGTCATATATGTTAGGAAGTCCCAACAATGCTCGTTTTAATTAAAAAAACCTAAAACCCTCCTGTATATAGTTTCATGCATTCTTACAGTTCTTCATTATTTGCAGTGTTAGCAGAAGCTGAATACAAGATCACAGAATACTTTTCTTTTTACTTTGGAATCTAATACTATACAAAAATCTTACCTGTGCTATTAACTCCATTTACATTTTTCACTGTTTATAGCCCCTCTTTTTCTCTTTTCAGCTGTTACACACTTAAGTTATTCCCATCCCCTACTCTCTAAACAAATTATTTCTACATTCAGAATGAACATTAACATACCAGACCATTAGAAGTAATTTCTCAGTAAAAAAAAAAAAAAAAAGTTGACTTTATATTTAAAAGTTCATGTCATATGGGAAGAATTAGAGGAGTCTAACAAACCTTTCCTCATACTTACTTATCATCAGCAAGACTTGCAATATGTAGTCCATCGTGACTAAAAGATACTGATCTGACCCATCGGTCATTTGCACCTCCAGCAAATATTGGAGTAGGAGGGGGAAACAGATGCCTGGAGATAGAGAGACACTTAACTAACAGCATGTTTAAGAACTGTGGAAGTGTTTGCCTCAGCCATGGCTAGAAAGCCGAGGAATTAAAAATGGATTGAACATTTAACTATGAAATCAGGAGTGGAGAATGAACTATTGTATCTTTCATAGTACCGGCCAGCTTTGCTGAAGATGCTTAAATTAGTACACATGAAGGTATCGGTGCTTTAAATGCTTTCTCAGATAGAAGAATAATCTCCACTGCTCCGCCACTTTAGGATTTCCACCAGCCACTGCTAAGATTTTTCCCAAGTCTAATTAGCAGTTAAATACACAAACCCACTAATTTTCAGTAGTCATCTTCACTCTAGGAGAAAGCTTCCAGATCTGACTACTTTACTTACCCAAATTCCATAAGAATAACTCCAATATGTGGATCCCAGACATAAACTCGAGTATCATAAGATGCAGTAGCCAGTAAAGCTCCATCAGGAGAAAACTCACAAGCTACAACATCATTGTGATGTCCTTCAAGTTTCCGTATCATGGAGTACTTATCCATATCCCAGAGAAAAATCTGCAATTAAATAAGCTGATATTATAGCTCTGCTCAGAGATACAATGAAGCATTTACCTTTTTTTTTTTTAAGTATAGCTGCTAGTCTTATTTAAGATTATATTAAAATCAGGCATTATGAATTACTACAATTAAGAAATATGCTCAGTGTCATACTCAGATTAAAATCAAGTTTTTTAAAATAATTAAAGCAGACATGCAAGTTCTAACTCAAGTTTGTTAAATGTTATTAACAAAATAAAGCCAAAACGTAAGATAAAGGCAACACAATTTAACCATGTAGCTTACTGAAATTCATGTATTACAAAACTATTTTATTAAAATATGCAGAAATAAATAGGGTTAAACTCTACAGTCCCCTCTTTTCAGTAACTACCAAAATTTTAAGAAATATACAGACAGAAAATGTAAGGTTAACATATTGTTACTCCAGTGGCATCCCTTTAAGATCACTTGTTTACAATTGGCTTGGATCACCAACGTCAGCCTAGGAAGAGAAACAGATACTGCAAGCAAAAAGAATTTTCACAGCCAAAAGTTATGTCTTTGGCAAAATAACAGGGAAGTCTAACCACATTATTAGAAAGAATTTATGCATTTTAAATCAAGTCAACAGTAAAAAATGACATTAATATTACAATTTACCCAACTAATTGCATATTGTATTATAAAAATTGATAAAAGATGATAGTATTCTGAGATTTTTACATGCAGTTATACATTAATCAAAATAAAGACTGTGCAGAATTATTTAATGGGAACGATCTCTGTACTGCAGCATAATTTTACAGAATATATAAGTCTTTAGCATAACATGTTATATCCCTAAAAGAGCTCATTAGGGTCCCTGATTTTTCCTTGACTCAGTTTTACTGCACAGATTAAATACTGACATCTTGGATAAATTTATATGTTTGACCAAAGCATACACAGTCTTAGTGCCTCACATACTTCCTAAAACTGAACCATTTTACAATCAGTTATAAACTTATTGACCAATTTCTCCAGAAGACCCCAAGGTTCCATAGAACTGGAAACTAAGTTTTAGGAGTCAGTGTGTTTCACTACTGTGAAAATTATTTTAAAAAATAAAAAAAATAAAAAAGAAAGAAAGAAAGCAGAAAGTGGACATCAACCAGCACCTGCGTACGTACAGTACACCTTGCAGTCGAATGCAAGGTTACTTCGTCCTACGGTAAAGTTCGCCCCCAGCCTGGTAGCCAGAGATGCCACTCTTTCTGCCCAGCTAACACCATTGTGCTCCTGTGTGAGTGGTGCCAGCTTAACCTCAATCACACCAATATTGCTGCCACCACCTGTGACAGGGAAAGCAAGAAGCTTATGGAAAACACACAGCCTAAAGATATCAATGTATACATCCACATCTGCTCTATTTAAAGAAAAAACAAAACCCAGATCTCAACTATTCTCTATCAAATCTGCACTGATAATTTAAAGTACAAAATGCATTTGAACAGTCATCCATATAAAGTAGTATCCAATGATTCAATTTTTCTTTTTACTCAGCATCATTAGGCTTCATTAAACTACCTACCAAAGCCTCTGTAACTAGACTGAATTCTCCTTTCTGTTTTATCCTAATTCTTCAGGGCCAAGAAAAGCAGCTTATGGCCTATGTGCTTTACCTGCGCTGCTTTCAGTTCTCTAGCAGCGCATTAGAATACAGATGAAAACAAAACCAGTATGCTGTTCTTCGTTCTAGATCTTTTAGACACGAGTGCCATTTGTATTGGAAAACATGTAGAAACATTTTGGTTCAGCAGAAGATACCATGACTGGCACAGATGTGCCTTTTCATTGAGCAGGAAATAGAAAGGATAAAAATCAATAACAATATAGTTTTATGCATCAATCTAAGCATCTTTTAAAACTGGAACCTTTCGTCTTCTTTGGTTTTATACTATGAACACGTGCAGATGTATAGAACTATTTCAAAGAATGCTTACAGTTTCTTCAACTAAAAGCAGTGCAAGTTCAATTCATCAATCAATATCTCAATGCACCATTTGCTAGTTTAATTTCATGCACTTTCACATCATCGTAAAACATTAGAAGTTCATGACACCGAGCACAAGCTTAATGTTACTTAGATTTAAAATGATTATGCACACAATTCAGTAGATTTAATGAACAAGAAACTCTGACACATACTGCTTTACTAGCTCCAACAGAACAGAGAATAGAAGAGTCTGGAGAGAATGCACAACCATATACCCAGTTCTGATGTCCTCTCAACACTTTCATCATGTTTCCTAAGAAAGAAAGACATTCCTGTAAGAATTTATTAAATATTACAAATTCAAATTGAAAAGCTTTTCAAAATTAGTTCTTCCTTTATAAAATTTTATGCTATTTTTCCAAACAACATCTTGCAGAGTCATTCTGCACTGAAATAAAAATTCTGTCATGCAGCCTCCAAATCCTATGTCCGTATTCAGAAAGGTTACTTCACGCACTCTTTTAACTTAACCCAATACCAGCTTATACCTTTAGGGCACATATAGATAAAGAACATCAAGAGAGCATACAGAGTGAGCGGCTAATAGAAAAAAAACTAATTTTCTAAGAAATCCTGGCCTGAGTTTATAGCAATAAAAGAGTGGAGTATGCAGATATTTCTCCTATGTATTACAGCAGATAAAATGCATACCATCATCTTTCAGGTCCCACACTCTCAGTGTTTTATCTCTGGACGCAGACACTAAAATCAGGCTGCCATCTGGGGCAAAGGTTAAATCTCTAACAACTTCTGTATGGTCCATCAGGTTAAGGAGGAGTTTTCCTGTTACATGAAAACACCACAATTGAAAACGAAGAACTTACTTTTATTCAGATCAAATGCTTTATTGGATACAAATACAGAATACAAATTACAGCACAAAGCCAAATTTTCTTTGTAGAACTGCTTCCTCCAGCAAGAAGCACATGTATCCTCTTAGACTCTTCTGTATAGAGGCAATTTTCTAAAAAGCTAGTCAATCTATACACTAAAACCATATGCCTCTGAAATAAGGCAAGACTTGTCTTTCGATAGACATCTCTGCTGTAAGCTTAAATTCACAAGATAATGACAGATTACTCAATAGTAATTAGTTAAATTTTTTAAAGCTGAGAAGTTCTCTTCCAACCTAGCAGCTGTGCCACCAGCTAAATTGCTATTCCCTAATTTCAGATTCAGTTTCTTATCATTTGAACGATCACTTAAAAAAAAAAAAGAGTCCTCATCAACACTGTCTTTCCTCTTACTGAAGATCAGAGAGCAACTTCATGTTTTGAAAGTTTCCTTTGGAAGTATTTTAAAACTACAATCCTTCAGAGTAAGCAATCCTTCAGAGTAAGCAACCAATATACACAGCCAATCACATGGTTAACCATTTTGCAGCAACAAGGCTTCGTCCTCCATCACTTATATCTCAAAACACAACCTGAGTCTGTTCCTTCCTGGCAGTATTAAACATTTCTGGTTGCAGCAGTTCATGGTTTTTTTTAGATTACTTAATTTGTATTCAAGGTTCAGTTCCCAATTAAAATTCTGTAGGCAATTCATTCTGTGTATTAATAATGTTGCTACTGCAAAAAGTGACAATTCCTGTCACATACTCTACCTGTATATACATCCCATATCTTGATACGTCCATTGTTCAAGCCTGTTGCAAGCAGAAGCTGGTCTTGCCCAAATTTGAAACGGTGCCATTCTATATTCACGCAGCGGCTCTGCTTCTCAGGCACCGAAGACCCAAAAGCAAGACTCCAGACAATATCACCACAGTCTATTATATGTTCACAAGGCTTATTTTTCTGACTGCTGTCACTATTCTGCCTTGGAAGTCTTGTACTGATAGAATTTGCAACATTCTTTGTGCCATGCAACAAGCTGCAAAACAAACAAAAATTACAAAAAAATAGCATAAATATCTTGAAAAACAAATAGAAAAAAAAAAGGTCTTTATCTGTATTGTCATGAAATGTCAATGAAAACGTCAGAAAATCTGTGAGATGCCACAACATACATTTTGGAGGCCCATAACGATGCACTTTTACTTTCAAATTATAAAAGCAGCTTTTTCTTGTATCTGTCAAAAATTACTAACACCTGGAAACTGTCTTATACAATACTAACACTTTTATAAACATTTTTACCTCTGTAGAGAACAATATATTAACCCACTGTGAAAACCAACATTTTTAAAGCATTTACTGAATAATTATTTACACAAATTTCTAAGACTTTCTGCTAAATGAGCATGAAGTTCCCTGCAACCCACTGTTATGCCATCAATACTGGGAAGAGAGACGCAGGCCAGCATACGAAAACCAATAAACCCAGAACCACAAAGAGAAAATAAAAAAGGGGAGGCAGGATTTGCTGGGAGAGGAAACATAACCAGCTACAAAACTGCAGCTGCTAGTTACTAACTTCATCAAAAAGCAACCTGCAAGTGAAAATAAAATGTATCTTGTGGAACTTAACTTGCATTCTAGTAAGGATAAGGAAGGAGGTTTGCCTTTTAAGTAAATTCCTAAAAGGTAAAACCAAATAGCTTTCTGACAGAAAATTTAAAAGTCCAGATCTGTCCAAGTCTTTAAACTTCCTTTTCATTCTAACTTCCTCTTATTTTAGGGCATCTGAATCAATTAATAAATCACTGCTCCATAGCCTTTGTGAGGTTGCAATGCAGTTGCTTCTCTTGCTGGCCAGAGAGGAAGACAAAACAATAACCGTTACTTTAAAGAACTAGCTTTTCCCAAAGATGTCCAAGCCTAAATAGCCAATACATGCATTTTGGTCTATTAAAAGCTACATCCTATTTTGAAAATCTTAACTTTTTCAGGTGAATTAAAAGCCATATGGGTTTGTCTTACAAGTTATTAAGGCACTGAGACCAGGGGACCAGCTTCACTATGCGATGCCCTTGTGACCAAGCAAAGTAAGATCCATCGGGAGCAAATGCAACAGTCCAATTCTCACGTCCACACTTCTTGTCAAAAGGAGAAGTCGGGGCTAAGAGTTCTCCTACAGTGCGTGATCGTGCTAAAAAGAAAACAAAGAGGAAATTCTGTTTTTAAAAGAAAGCTAGTATATTTTAAAAGGTCACACGGGAACCAGACAATACGTTAATTATTTTGTTTTATTTCATGACATTTAAAGTAATTGGGGAAGGGGTCTTATTGTCACCGTACAACCAAAAGACTAAGCCTCAGCTGCAAAAAGTCACTAAAGAGAAAGGGCCAGGTTTTGAAATGTCTTGGTCATCATGTAAGTAGTTTCGCATATTAAGATCAGAAGCAGAACTGAAAGTAAATATTTACTGAAGCCAGCTATTACTTCAGTTGTAACTATAGCTGTAGGGGCAGGAGAACTACACTCCAACTTAATACTTCAGTGTTTAGCAAATAAGATGCTCACTAATGATTTTTTTTTTAACCTTTAAAGAAAAACGCGAGTAGACTTGCACACTGTAGTATCTTGCCTTCCTTCAGAAAAAATAAATCAAGCAACAGCCATAGGAAACAGGAAATCAGCCAGCACTGCGGGATCGGGTCAGTGGCCGTTCCCCCCGCGTTCCTCGCACGCCGCTTGCTCGCTGCCAGGCGGGCGGCGGGCCGAGCTCACCGGCGCCATGCACCGCCCCTGCGCTAGCGGCGCGGAGGGGAGCGGGTCCGGCCTGCAGCCAGGCAGCCCGACAACGGAGGTGCCGGGGACCGGGGGCCGCCCTGCAGGCAGGCCCTGCGGCCGGCCCTGCGCTTCCACCAGCGCAACAAAGTCACCACACGCTATTTAACGGGGTTCTGCCCGTCAGCGGGAGGCGGCGGCTCCCGCCAAAGGAAGCCTCTTTGAACAGTGCATGTGGGTCAGTGTAATACGGGCCGCGTACCCGGCAGCAGCCCCGCTCACACCCAGCGAGGCCGAGGAGCGGCGTCCGCTGCGCCCCGTCACACCGGCGAGCGGGAGGGCGAGGGGAAGGCGCTGGCGTCCACTGAGCTCCGCGCTGCCGCCGTGCGGCCCCGGCCGCTGCCGCCCACCGGGCCGAGCCGAGCCGGGCCGGGCGGGAGGGAGGCTCCCGCCAGGCCGAAAGTGGGGCGTTAACCCCACCCGCGCCCCCGCCCGTCCCGAGCCAGCCCCGCTCCCCCGGCCGCGCCCGCCGCTCACCGATGCGCTTCTCGTTAACACTCGGAGGAAAGCTGGCCATCTACGGGGCCGCCCTTCGGACCGGCTCGGGACTGCAGGGGAGCGAGAGACACGGCCGCTCGCCGGAGGCGCAGGGACTGGGACAAAATGGCGGCAGCGGCGCGGGGTGTAGCGCGCGGGGCGGGCGGGGACGCGCCCTCCCTCGCTCCGCCCAGGCCCAGCCCGCGCCGCCCCCCCGCCGCGCGCCTCCGCGCCCCCGCTCGTCTCTGTGCCCCGGCCGCGCTGCCGGCGCGTCTCCTGAGGGGCTCGGGCAGCTCCTCGCCGAGCTGCCGCGCTCTGGCGCTCGGCCGCGCCTCGCCCTTTGCCGGGCATCTCCCGGCTGCCCGCAGCGTCTTGGCTCTGCCCGCCCCGTGGAGCTTGGCCCCGTCCGCCCTGTATCCAGCGTTATGATCCTAGAGATGGCCAAAACACGCGGTCTGATAAGAAGCCAGACTTCGCCGTAAAATAAAACCTCCGGGACATGCCTGAAATACAACCCATTCCTTCTGTTTCTGGGGAAAACGGTGCAGGGCAGGGCGGTAGCGAGCCCGGGGCTGCGGTGCCGTCCCGGCAGGGTCTGCAGCTGCTGCCCGCTTTAGCAACACCTTCCAGGCCCAGCTATGCTAACAGATGAGTCCCATCCTAACTACTAGGGACTAACTGTAGTGACCTGGCTCCCTCAAAATATGGGGGTTCACAGTACAGAGAAGAACCATACTGGCTCCCCCAATATTGCAATCAAAAGATGTTTTGTAGCTGCTGTTGTGGGGATGTGCTGATGAGGTTGTGTTGATAAACACTGGAGTCCCCAAATGGGATAAGGAATGTTCCTGTGTTGCTTAAATGCCCAAACAGCAGCAGTTAACATGCCTGCCGCAGTGAGTTAGAGGTTGTCTCCATTATCGTCTAAGCCAGGTTGTCACATCCTTTATGTCTGTTTGACCATGGGACTACAAGGCATCACGTAAACCGAAAAATATGTGAAAGCTTATATGACCTCACTGTGGAATGTGTGTAGGATAGTGATGTGTGCACTTGATTTCATTGTCCCTAACCAGGGGCTGAAAAACTCTTGGGAGTTTTCTACTCTTTGACATTTCTTTCTAAACATTTGTAGTTCAGCATCTAAATCCGGCAAGATCTGGTTTGTGATAAAGTTTTGAATTTACTGTTGAAGTTAACGGAGTTCTCTATAAACAACTTGGAGAAAGAGACCCTGAGGCCACCTCATTCTCTGTGTGGTTTTGTGTTAATGTCTGTGTATTTCCCTATCTCCTTCCCTTCCTTTTCCTCTTTCTTTCTCTTTTTGCATATCTAAATTCTGGACCCTCCTCTAGAAGAAGTGACTCTTCTTTGCTGTCTCTTTGGACTTCAAAAAAGCACATAGCAGGATAATTAACTGCAGATAATAACTACGATTTCATTCCAAAGTAGTGGCCTAGCTGTTAGATACGCTGAAATAGCTGTATGGATTAGCTATTCAGCTGTAGCAACATCTAGAAATTACCCTTATGTAAGCAAGGCCAGCAAAGCATTTTTTAAGTCACGTAGTGAGACAATGTCAAAGAAAGGAGCAGGAAGAAGTTTTGAATATTTTTGGTGGTCCAAACACTAGCGTGGATTAACACTGGTTTGTATAAACTCTCATAGCACACCATATCACTGATTTGACATGGTACTTTTTAGCAGCATAATCCTGTTCCTGCTCTATCAGTCCTCTGCTGCTTACAGATGGAAAAGCCCTAAACATCTATCTTCACTTAATCCCTCAACAATTTCTTAAAACAAGGCAGATTTGTAGCCAGTGAGCATTGTGAAATGCTGCATTGGAGTAACTCACAAGTTGTGAATGTTTGAACCTGGCCAGCTCATAGCTGAGATGACTCACTTTGTAAGATTTCTCCTGAGGGTTTGAGCCTCACATACAGCCAGAATAAGGTTGGGTTGTTTGCTTACCTTGGAAGGGAGGCTGTTACAGCCAGGGAAAGATAGCAGTCAAGTTACACAGCTTTGCAGGAGTGTTACCACGCTGCTGGCTTTCTTGCTAGTGGGTTTTTTTTTGGTGTGTGTGGGTTTTTTTTTCTTAAGAAACAAAGTATTTGGCAATTTATTATTTCTCTAGGTCTCTGTATTTTTGTAAGTATGGCTCCATTAGTTGGTCAAAGTTTCTTCCTCACCATGCTTTCTGCCCATTAGTGAAATAGATCTGAGGGCCAGAAGAGATGATGTCTCCTTTAGTCTGGTCTTTGTATAACAGAGGACTATAATTCAATTTATTTTAACTCACCTTCAAACAGTGAGGATTTCCAGCAGTTACACTGTTGTTCAGCCTTTACCAAACTGGAATCCAAATGCCAATCTTTGAGCTTCCCAGTCCATGTTTGCAAGTTTATTAGAAATCGCTTGGTGTCACAGGCTGCCCTGGAGACATTACTAGCACCTTCTCTTTTTGTGCCTGGCTGGAAGGGCTGTTGTTTTGCATCTGAAGCCAGAGTAGCAGAGGTGGAATGCTGGGCTCTGTCTGCAAGCTACCAGCTCAACCATTCTGGTTGGTAAAATGTATCTTTCTAAGATTCAGTCAAAACTTGAGGATATAAAGAATCCACACTTCCCTTTCTCAGCACCCTTGTCATGTTTATTTTCCTTGTAAGCAAACCAGGCTGAATGATTTTTCAGATTATTTTTACTGTTCTTCACTGGTGAGGCATAGCTGTGGAGTCAAGGGTGGCACCAGGCTGCATACCCCACACAGTCACACACTGCAAGGGCCTGCAAGGCTGCACAAATGACTCAAGGCTGATTTATGTGTTTTCCATTATATTCCTTTCTGGATGCAGCTGCCAAGTCTGCACAGTGCTGTTCAGCTGGGAAGCTAATAAACTCAGTGCCATCTTTCTGCATCAAGACTTTACACACTGCAATAAGCTCTTAAAAATGAAAGGACTTTTGTTGTCTGCCTGTCTTGGAAATGCTTTCCAAGATCCAGGTTACAGAGCTTTTCCCCAGGCTGCTGAAGCACCAGGATCTGCTTATTTCACATTCTTGTATTCTAACATGGTGAATCTAATTATACCCATTAAATTTCTTTTTTATTCTCTGATTTTTCTAAACTGATCTGTGATTGTATGTTTCTTAATCAGCTTTGTTGAAGACTTTTTGACTCAGTCAGTCTTTAGACTGGACTAGGAAAGCAATCTGAAATTAGTGCATATCCCAAATGTGGGAGTATGCTGCTTTTATAGAAATTGGGTTTGGTGCTGTTTTCTCTTTGTATCCTTTTGTAACATTATCTGGGGTTTGTAAAATGAGCCTAGGTGTTTGTGTCATGCATTTCCTGTCTTCTAGCTATTTGCAAGACTCTCAGCAGTGTGCTTGCTGCGCTTCATTTCCATTGCTATGGCTTCCTGCTGGAAGGCTTCCACCACTGAAAGGCTCTTCATTCTGGTTTATGAATGCTAGTACAGATCAGCAGTGAATTTAGACCACAGTTTCTGTCCAAGTTCTGCTTATTGTGCAAATTCCCATTCATCTTGTGGAAGACACCCCAACAAGCTTATTCTTTTCAGAAACTACCAAAGCTATTGGTTTCTGTTAGTTGTGGTTGTTTGGGTTGTACAGGCAGACTTCTGGAAGTTAGATCAGCACAGTAAGTGTAAACTACATAGCAAAGTACCAGAAAAGCCCAATTACTTTTTCAGGCCCACAAGTTACATTCCCCCTCTTCACAGGTGTCATTCTATAAAGCATTCCTGACAAATGATAGGTAAGAGGACAGTTAAGGGCAGTCACACTAAGACCAAGGCAGCTGAACTGTGCAACAGTGCATGCTTCTTGCTGGTCTGGCTTTCATTAAAAATTACACTATTTATAGTCTATACTTAATAATTCACAAGCTCCTGTTTGTTTTGAGTAGCATCCTTGGGATGGAGAAAGTTCAGCATGAGTTTGTGGAAGCAAAAGAGAAGGTGAAATGGAAAAGCAGAATGAAAGAAAGAAAGAGGGCAAAGAAGGTTGAAAAGGGGATTGCAGTGAAAAGAATTATGACCAGCAGAGAAGTTAGAGAAGAAAGTGCTCTCAGAGTCCCAAAACAGATTAGCTGCCGTTATTGCCACAGTGCACACTGGAAAACTCAGCATCAACTGACTAGTGATTCCAGGGGCCTGGGGAAGCAGTGAAAGCCTGAACTTTTTCCCTTGAGAAGCTGGGTAGGTGTAGCCCTGACAGATGTTGCTGGGAACTGCGTCTGCCAGCTGCTATCTTGACAGAAGGGTTACCCTATAGGTACAGACCTACACTGAGGGAATTGCTGTCTATTCCACATGACTTTCCGTTTCACCTTTCTTGCAGTGATTGTCACTGCCGGGTCCCATCTCTGTCCTTGGCAGAGTACCGGAGCCAGGACTCTAATGTGCTTTTACATGGCTGTGAGAGTAAGGTGCCTTGTGCTCAGCATGTGCAGGCCTCAGTGGTAATTGTCCTTAAGAGGAAAAAATGTAAAGAACGATGGATTATTGACTTATGAGAGAATGTAACAAAAGTACAAAGGTCGGACTCCAACAAAAAGATATTTTCAAAAGCACTGAGAGTTGTGTGCTCAGGGCTTACTGAATTACTATGGGAATTGGGCAAAAAAATCCTTTTTCTCTTTGAAAATCTTTAGGCCAAAATAGTAGGTTAATGGACTTTCCAAGCAGTGATCAAATAGCACTAAAGTTCAACAGGGATGGAGGTGGTCCAAGTGACAGCCCCACAAGTTGAAGGGTTAAAAAACTTGACATAAATATAAAGCAACAACCCAGCCCTGCAAGAAACTCTTAAGAGTGTGTGAGACCTTGTGTACTAGGCTTTGCAGTTTCATATATTGTAAATATTTTTGTTAAAACCCTAAGCAGTGTTTGCCCCTCTCAGTCTCTCCCTGACACTCTCGTTACAGCGTATTCCTTGCTGTGAAATGCTGCTGTGACTGGGACAGTTTCAGCTGTTACTTCATTTCATGTACATGTTGTTATTTGCCTGGTGACTAGAGTAATATTGGCACAGTTTAGCTGCTTAGTGTGGGACTTATGGCCCTCAAGAATTTACAGTCTAAATAGACAAGACAAGCAATGATTGCGAGGGGAAGCAGGGAGACGAGGCCACTTTCTCAGGGTCATCATGGAGCAGCCAGGAGCACAGTCATCTGATTTTCCCACAGGCACCTCATGCACTAGATGAGACTGCCTCCCTTATTGGAATTCTGAGCTGTCATTTCTCTGTCCCCTTCTCCCCCATTGCTCTGTAGCTTATTCACCATTGTTTATTGTGAAAAATTAGAATTAGTTTTCTGTAGATGGTCATAAACTGATGCATGTCTGGTACCTAAGGGATTAATCTGTAAAGGTCTGCTCAAAGAGTATGCTGTGGAAAAGTTGCCCAGATGGGCTATCGGAGAGAGACTACAGTAACTTTTCCTCTGCATTCTTTTGGTCTCTTTGGGATTTTATAACTTCTTGGACCACATCTTTGGGTATAATAAATAGAGCACATGGCTTAGTGTGTGTGGTGAATTCAGCGCTGTCATGGGTGAGTAGCTGCACTGGAATAAGGGAGACAGAGGCTTGGGTTTATTCCTTTTAGGTACAAAACCATTCCTTCTTTTTAAGTTAGCCATGGGTGCCTTGTAAGGGAGCTGCTTTCAGAAAGAGCTGTGCTAAATTTACCTGCTGAAGTTACAAGAGCTGTTATCTCAGATGGCTGAAGGTCAAGCTGAGTTTTGAACTTGAACTGCTCTAAACAAGGATAGTAGAAAAGGGTCCCTGTATTACAGAAAAAGCAAGTTACCCTTGCTTGAGTTCACATTACCCACACCCTAATGCATAATATCAAATGTCACTGACTGCTACCACACACCTATTCAATTTCTTCTTTTTAAAATCCTTTCTAAAACATGCTAGTTTTATGTGTTTCTCTTCAGCCTGTTTTCTCTGAACTCAGCTGCCAAAAACTTCAATTTGTTTGAAGGCGTTCAGGCTCCTTGCAGGAGGAGCGTGATGCCTAGCGGGCACAGACCCTCAGTCTGCAGTGTTTCCACATGATTTGAAATGACACTTTCCCACTGTGCAGTGAAAAATGTTACTGAGCTGTTTTGTATTCTTTTGGCTTCAATTACCTCACTCTGGTCTATAATTATATCTGATTATTTACAATGGTGCAAAACATCACGTCTCTCATTATAACCAGGGTTAAAGAAGTTCTCATCAGGTCATTAAAATCAGAGAGCATAAGGTGGCCTCGTGGCTAAAGCATGGGATGCAGAATCAGAAGCACTAGCTTCTCTTCCTGACTTTGCTACCTGCTTCCTATGTGAATTTGGATAAGTCATTAAGCCCAGATTTAAACCAAACCTAAATACAATTAACTCATTTCAGAAATGGTAATATTGTTCTCTGAGCCAGAGATGCTAAGTCTTGTGAGAACTACAAAATACTGCAGTTGAATACTGAATCATTTTGTGGATCAGTTTCTTTTCTACCCTGTAGATGCAGAAGCCTCCTACATCCAAGGAAAATGTACCATGAGGGAATGATATAAACTGAGGCAGAGGTGTTAAACAATAGAAAATCAGGCCTGGTGACATACTGGTATTCATGCAGGGTGAGGACAGGGACAATGTCCTTCAGCAGTCAGTATGTGCCATTTGACTCAATGCAGAGACACTCCTCAACGCAAATTCCTGCCAGTGCTTGGTAGGGTTTGAGCAAAGGTCCAGTCCTGGCCTGCTTCCTGTTGAAAGCACATAAAAGAAATTCAAAGCTTCAGCATAGGCCTCTTCTCTCCTGCCATCTCCTCCCACCACAAAGCAGCACAGGCAGGCAGCCCAAAAGCTGTTTGAGAGATGATGCCTCTTGTGCCCTTTGCCAGCACAGCTGCAGACTCCCAGGCAGATGTGGCTTAGGCATTTTTTGGCTGCCAAGAGCTATACTTCAGTCCCCTCTGGTTTTTGTTCGTTTTGCAAACTTGCTCCCCTTCCTTCCCCAAGATGCCAGATTCCTAATTTGACTTTCATCTTCAGGACACCAAGGTCTGACTGGCAGGGCTGATCAAACAGCTCTCAGCACAGCAGTGCTGTCAGATGAGAGAGACCCACCTTGTGAGAAGACTCATTTCACTTTGATACTGAGGAAGAGGATCTACCCAGCTGATGTTCTGGTCTACAACCAGCCCTGTCTGCCCAATTTAGAACAGCTTTCTTGGACAGCTTATTCTTCTGTCCTGCTTTTTGTTCCCTGTTCCTGATAAGTACAGTGCAGTTACATATTTCACCCAGAGCCTGCCGAAGAGGAGAAACTGGGGAAGAGGCCCTGGGCAGGCAGGCAAGGCAAGGTGATGAGGAAGCAGAGTATGTCTCTGCAGCCCTCACTTCAGCACTTGCTTGTGCTTGGGATCGACTCTGAGGCAGAGCCTGTTCTTGTCCTGGGTGCTCAGCAGCATGCACTATCCTGAAGGGAAAACACCCCAGAGTATTTGGTACAGACAAGCTAGAAGAGCTGAACATCCCAGCAGGTAACAAGCTGCACCTTTCAAAGCAAAAGTGCTGCCTCTGCAAAGTGCTAAGGAGATGTGTACTCTCTTCTGCCCAGTGTGACCACCCCTTAGTCAAAAAGGGCTGGGATTGGGAAGCAGATGTGAGACCAGAGGAATGTCGAAGCAGTCACATAACAAGTCAGAACAAGGGCTATGTCCTGGCCAGCTCTGAGTGTAACAGACAGCAGGATAGCAGAGAATATGCTGAATCGTTCCAGACCCATACACTTTTGTGTAAATATGAAATAACTTTTTTTAAAAAAATTATCTAACCCAAGGCAGAAACATAGTTATTTATGTTAACCTAGGATGCAGTTAGTAATAAACAGCTCAACGAGTTTACAGGATGAAGAATATTTTTTGCTTGTAATGAAATCTGTGTTTTGACATTGGACTAGCAGGAATATGCAAACAGGGAAAATCAATTGCATGAAGGGTGTCATTGTAAATTTCAATAAATTGCCTGTAAATTCAATTGATAGAAAAGCAAGCTGAGTTTAATAGCAAAAATTAAAGGGATAGACTACCTACATTCTGTAAAGCAGATCAATAAAATAACAAGAACAGAAAAAGTTAGCATGTTGGGTAATTACACGGTTGTATCTGACAGCTTCTGCCTGGAAACAGACGGGGCTGCATTCCTGCTGTGGCCAAGTTGGGAAAGAGCAGGTTGCTTATAGATAAAGAGTGTTTGCTTACAGATCAGAGATGGGCATGAGCTGATGTGGAACTGAGCCTGAAAATATTTAGGTGGCTTGTATCCACGCCTGTTGCTACAGGGAACATATGCAGAGGGCTACAGAGAAGGTGAAGAATTTGAGAGAAATGGAGGTTCTTTGAAGCTGGAGGTTGGACGAGATAATTTCTTAAGATCTCTTCTAGCACCCATTTTTGATGGGTTGTAAAAATGTTGGAAATAGGTGTAAGAGGGAGGGGAGAAAATGGGAACTCGCTTATTCATAATGCAGCCTTTTTGTGTTACACTGGGAATGTGTGCCTATGTTTGCCCAGTGTATACAGAGTAAGACTGGTGTAAAGAAGTTTTAATGTCAATATTAGAATATGAACGTGAATAAATAATAGTGTAAAGTCAGATCTTAAGGCAAACAAAAGTAATGCCCTAAGACCAAATTTCTTTATTAGGAAACATGTATACCTCTCATTGCTTTTAGGAAAATCCCCATAAACACAACTGAAGCTCAGAAGGCAGAATTTCTCCAGGCAGGCATATTCAGAATAAAATACAGGTGGAGTTAGTAAAAGTAACTAGTGACGTTGGAGTAAAAGTGAGTATTCTCGGTTGTATTACTGACTCAGAACTCACATTTCTTGTAGACATTTATAATCCTGAGCCAAAGCATGTCAGGAGAAGAAGAAAAAACAGGTTAGGGGAATAGGAATTGGGCAAGATTAGAAAACCAAGTTTTTGTGTAAAAACTGGCAATGATTTGGGAGAGTTTATTACCAAACATGACCCTGGTATCTCATTGTAACTTTTTTGCAAGAGATTTTTACTCATTCTCACAGTAGCAGGAATGTCCAGCAGCACAATCTCTCAGTGTCTTTGCAGTCTGAAGAGAAAACCATAAGGGAAGGTACACAAAAGAACTGGGGTAACATTTAAAAGCTGGAGAAATGGAACAGCTGATGACAAAAAGGAAGGAAGGAGACATAAGCAGCAAAGACTTCAAGCAAGTGAGCAAAGATCCATTAGTAACCAGAGGTAGAAATAGTGTTTAGAAAACATTTAGGAAAGGTTTATCTAGTTCCTTTCATCGGAATGGGTTAGCAAAGCTTCCTTCTCACTGTATGTTTTATCCTGTCTTTCAAACATTGCACTCTGCAGGCTACCTAAAGAGCTAGAAAAAGGTCAATATGTGGTAACAACCACATCTAGAGACACACAGTAATATAGTTTTAAGAAAAGCTAGCCATGTTGCACCTTTCAGCAATGTCATCTTCAGTTCTGGCTTCCCTACAAGATCTCTGTTTGCTTTATCCGAATTTCTGTAATATGGCAGTTGAGCAATGCTGTTTGACAGCTTAGCTAGGCCTGTGCAAATCCGAGTGCTAGTCTGCAGACAGCTTTCTGTGATTGTAAGTAAAACGATCTGGGAAGCAGACATAGCTAAAACAGTGCAGACTCACAGGCAGGGCTGTAGTCATGTAAAAGTACCTTGTGTGAGCGCAGCCCATTGCTCTAAATTAAAGGTATAAGCAATGCAGACACCTTTATCCTGTGTCACTGCCTCCATACTGCAGGCTTTGTTTCATTGTATCTATTTCTAAACAGACCTGGATAAAGAGGCACCAAAACTATGACGTTGTAGTTTGCCTCCTGCAGTACTTTTTCCTCCACTGAAGCGTCATGTCTGGCTCTGTGATCAGCCAGGCAGGGTCACTCCAATGAATCTGATAGCTTTTAAGGGAGGGACCTGCCCTCTGCATTAATATAATTATTTCTGAGATTCTTTCCATGTCTTACTTCCTGAAGGCCTGGCACAGAAATCCGTTTTTGTAATTTGAGTACTGAAGAGTGGCTGGATGTAATTATGTGCTCCATTATTCCAGAAGCCTCTGTAGCATGAAAAGTAAAAGCTGAGTGTTGCCATTAGTACTGAAAATAAACAAGTTGGTACATAATAACTATCTTGCGCAAGCAGTGTAGTGGGCAGTGTGTACACAGATACGACTTCAAGTTTAACTAGGGTCTATTTTGTACTGTTTATACGTTTCCCTAAAAAAAGACTGATGAGATTTTTAGCTATACACTCATCATATCTCTCTTGAAGGCACAGATTGCACAGAAAATGTGTAATAAATAAGCCTTGATAACAGCAATAGGTTCCCCACTAAAGCAAAGAAGGATTCTGGGGGAGCATAATTTACCTTTTGTCAGATGTCATTTTGATGACCATAAACAGGGGGAATGAGATGTACGTGCTCAGACCTTCAGACAGATTGATCGGCTGCAGAGCAAACGTAATTGCGGCTGAACATTTTGTCTCACAGCAGCTGCATGCTGCCTCTTTGGCTCTGTGAATGGTTTGGTCACTGAAGTTTTGAACAGGAAAAAGCTGCTGTTAAATAAAGACACAGGAAAGAAAGAGTATGCTTGTAAGGCCTGAAATTCAAACCTATATCCAGACATGAACAGGAAGTACATATCCTAACTCAGTAACACACTGTACATTAAAAATATGCATTGTAGAATTTGGCTATAAATTCTGCTTTTCGGTCAGACTTCCTGTGCTATGACGGTAATAACGCTTTGTACTCCTGCAAACAGAAAATTATTACATTAAAGATTTAAGGCTTACAGTGGTTTTGACTACTGGTTATTATTAGCATTGTTTTATAGATGAATGAATAAATTCAGACTGAAGATCAAGGATCCACCCAAGTTCGTATGGAATAGTCTATAGATGAACTAAAACTCCTCCAGAGCCAGAGTCCAGTACTTCAGCCTAGGGACTGTCCTTTTATCCTTATTGAGGCTGATGTCAGGAGCTTCGCACGCAGGGTGCTATGTTATGTGTGTTCTGGATACTCTCAGTAGATCTCCTTAGTGGATGCTTCACTTTAGGCCAGAATCTGCTTGCAAGGCATGCTGCTGTAGCAAAAAGCACTTGTGAGACTGTGACTCTCCCATGAAGGCAGCAAACATCAGTAACATTCCTGCAAAAAAGCCTTTCATGGCAGCAGCTGTAAGCAGCAGTGCTTCATATTGTTGATCAGGGTAATGTAGATGGAAAGGAACTCTGTTTCCTCTCTCTTCTTTGCTAATGCCCAAGTTTCTGAAAGCTAGGTTGGCTCCTGGCCCTCCTGCTTGGTGGGGACAGGGAGGATTGGCAGCGGCTCTTCTGGGAGGTGGCCTGTCAGGGCAGCCACCATCATCTCCCCAGGTCTTCCTTTCTCAGCAGAGACCTTTCTGTTGACTGCATGGGTACCTGGTTAGTCAGGCAAAACCTGTGTTATGTGATGTGCCCGGCGTCACTCAAGAAATGACAAAGCACCAGATCCATCCTGCTAAGAACCAGTGTTTTAATCACAAGGCTTTCCTGTCTCTCCCCTGATGTAAATATATGGGAATTTTAAAGAAAACCAATCAGTTCACTGCCCTTGCAGAGGTGCAAGAGGAGAGGACAAGGGTCATATGCTGCTGCTTCACTGGAAACAGAAACCAGGGCTTCAGGTGATCAGTTTGTCCCGCAGCTGGTGTGACAGAATTGATGCAGAACATAATGCGATGGCATCATGTGATAGTGCCTTGTCAGGCGTCGATGCAACATCATATATATAAACATCCTGTGACACCAAACATGGTTTATAGTGCAATTAGAAGGCTGATAACAGAGTTTGTAGGAGTACACGAGGCAGTGTTGTCAAGTAATATGGCAATATGAGGGTAGATCTTATTGATATAGTACCTTCCATTGCTACAGTAGTAAATAAAAAAATGGCTAAACTCACTTTTTGTTGCTATAGTGTCCAAATCAGAAGCTACTACTCAGTGTTTATCCTTATGCTGCTAAGCTTCAAGCCTACATTCTTCTAGAGACAATCCACATGTTCTTTGAGGACCTGGTGAAGGGAGAGTTTTCCAGCAAGAAAGGCACTGATCTGGGAGCCTGGAGTCTGACGTACTCATGACTGTGTTACTGACTTGCTGCATGACTACTGAGTCACTCATACCAGCTTTCTGTGCTTCTCTTTGCCCTCTTGACTTTTGCCTGTTTCATCTTTTAAGGTTGCAAGGAAGGGATTTCTTTTTAATCTGTATTTGTACAGCACCTAATATAAAGGGATCTAGGTTTCAGTGGGAGTCCTTACAAGCTACTGCAATGCAAACAGCATGCTGTATAGTACCAAGCTGTGTTACACAACTTCAGTGTAAGGGTGATAAAGCCACCACGTGGAGGCTGGGCCAACTTACTCATGCTCAATTTATGTCTGTGCAGCTTCTAATCTTTAAACTGCAATTAGAATCTGTTCCATGCTAGTGTGATAAAACCTTCTATCTCACAAGACAGCTCAATCAGTGCCCTTTTGGTCTATATTTGAAGGTTGTACTACCATGACTGTGTCAAGAAAGGGTGTAATATTTTTTTTGAACTTAGATCAATGTGCCAGTGAAAGTTCTGATAAAGCTACAGCTACACAGCTGTAAAAGTGCACAGGACTGCATAACATTTTTGCTTTTCAGAATATAAACAGACTTTTATAGCAGTGTAACTATTTCTGTGTATGGAAGGAAAAGATGAATTGACCACTTCAATTCTGCCAGTCTAACATAGCAAAGTATTTTAAGTGCAACTCCATTATAGGATTAAGCTGGGGGAAGCTCATGTGCTGCACAGGTGTAACCTTTTCTTTTTCTTCTTTCTTACTGAGCTAGGAAGTATTTTTCCCTCTTGCCTTCTCTCTCCTTTCTTTTGGAGCTGGCTTTTCCTGTCATACTACATACTCTCAAAAGAGCTTGGCATTTTTCCCTGCCCTTTGCAGCTTTGGAATGCTTTCTTCCTGTTTCTTAATCCCTGTTAGGACAGCAAGTAAGGCAGAGGTGATGTCTTTGTTACACTGCTGCTATTAAGACACATGATGATATGGAGGAAGTATGTGGACCTGCAGTTCTGCAAGATTACACTGATAATGAAAAAAAGATTACAAAAATGCAAAATGGGTTAATGAGTGCCCAGATCCTTAAAGGGTCAGGTTCAAGTTTAGGGCAACAATAGCTACTAGTGGCTAGCAGTTTGATTATCCAACATTTTCACTGCCCATGTGCACAGATAATAATAATTAAAAAAAAGTCTGGACCTATGTTTGGATATCAGCTGAAAGTTCACCAGGAAAGTGCAAATGTAATCATGACACATGACACATGTTCACCTGACAAGAGGCAGCACAGCACTGGGTATGCTGTTGCTTTAAGGATTAAAAATAATTCAGTGCTTACTGTTCTCAGAAACAAGAAACGCTCCTTGACATGTCCAACAGATCCTTCCTAGTACTCTTTTTCTTTGTGGCTTTTTCTATAGAAAAGGAAAGATGGTAGAAGGTGATACCGTAGGCATCTGCGTTGCTTCCTAGAGCTTATGTAAAACTTTACTATGAGGTAGCAGGCAGGCAGCTGATTATTACTTTAGACTGAGGTCTTGACATTAGTACCAGTCAGGTCACAATTTGCCATTGATAAAAGCATTGTGCAGTGCCAAGTATAGCAATGCTTCAGAGACAGTAGCAAAAATAGAACCCCTGGTTGCTTAGCAAGTATCTTTTAATTTAGCAAATACTCATTTATCTATCTATCTATCTATCTATCTATCTATCTATCTATCTATCTAATCTATCAATCACTCAGGTGAAGGATGACCTTCAAGTCTAATTAATTTCCGTGGGGTTAAAATTTACCTTCCTACATTTCTTCTTACAGATTTTCAAATAGTAGTAGTTACTTTTCTGTCCTAGGTAAGTAAGCTTCATTCTCAATTTTCAGCTCTATTTAACAGCAGTTCTAAAACACAGCAACTAAGGACTCCATGCTGTTCAGCATTATTTGGAAGCCCAGCAAACCAGCATGTATTGTATCCGGAGGGCGGTGCCATGTACCATCCGTTCAAACCCATCAATGCCTATCTCAAATAAGCTTTGTTAAAATTTTGTTTTAGAAAAGCTTGTGTGGGCTTAAGCAGCAGTTGAAATTTAGTAGGGCAGCATAAGCTAATAGCATGACTCATTGGAAGGAAATAGAGAAGCAGTTGGTAAAAATTGTTCAGTAACAAAGAACATATTCATAAATTCATACAGGCTAACATAAGGCTTGCAAAAAGGATGCTTAAGAAGCAGAAAACTAAATTCCAGTCTTGAGATTCTCCCAGTTCTTAAAGACTTATCTTTCTATGAGGCACTTATCTTTCCCTCTTTCAGTCCCTCTAATATACCTGATTATTTCAGAAGAGAGAGGAGGAAAAAAAGGCAATCTTTGGTGAATGGGCTGGTCCAGGGGCGTTTCTGCATGCTGCACAAGTATCTGGTTTAGAATAAGTTAAAATAACAGTACAGATACACTAACTGAGAATTTATGTAGATCTTTGCTAAACCTTTGACTCATATCTGTGGAAGTAAATTATATGTTTCTGATACCAGCCATTTTGTCATTAATGAATTGAGCAGGAGTGCGGTATGAATGTTATTGTGTCAGCAGAGCTTAGACATTGGACATTGCAACAAAAGACATACTTTATCAATGTGCTGATGTTATTGAATCCAAATCCTGGCTCTGAGACTATGTGATTATAATCTAAAATGAGCTGATCTAACTGAGGAGTAATTTCACTGAAGTTAGTGGAAATTACACAGGATTTTATATAGTGTCAGGAGAAAAAAAGTATTGGGCCCAGTCTTTTATCTTTTATTATGGAAGTTGAGGGTGGTTTTAATTTCACAGTTCATCTGAGTGGTGGGCTTGTTGTGACTTGTCTGTGACTTGTTGGGTAGGTTTGTTTGGGTGTGAGTGGCCTTTGACACAGCTGATCTCGAGGCATTAGCAAGCTTTACGAAGGCAAGCACTCCAGCAAATATAGTATTATTTCACAAAGAATCTTGCCTGGTGAAATAAGGATAAAGCACTACCCAGAAGGAGCATTGCTTACAGCAGAAACTCTGTGCAGTTTACTCCCTGCAGAATGCAGAGTTGATGGAGACTGTAAGCAAGCTGAAAAGAGAGTGAACGTGTATCATCCAGCACAAAACAGGGAGCTTACATGTTCCCAGGTGGGCCTTAGCAGGTTAGCTGGCTTTGCAACCAAGTGAGCGAGGTGTGCAAGTGTAACAGATTTTGCTTAAAAGCAATCAGACAATAATGCTGACAGATTTAAGAGGGATGATCTTACATGGATACACACATAATAGGAACATGGCTTGCATGAGTCAGTGAGTGAGTTTACTACACATGAAGGAATATCCAGTTTCTGGAAGGGTTGGAAGGGTGCTGCATGCTCTGGCAAGAGCAATGGTCAGAAAAATGCTTTATGTGAGGCCTACCATATCTTACCATCTGCATTCGGGTAATAAGACCTAGTGCATTGCTGCAGAATTCAAAGAATTCAGCTCTAAATGGGAAGGGAGCGTAAGATGTCCTTAGAGATACTCATGAACAACAGAAGAGCCATCAACAGCAAAGGCAAAAGACTGCTGGAAAAAAACAAAACCGGTAAGAAGGAACATGTATCATTTAATGTTTCCTAATGAAACAGAGTCAGGGCCCCAAACAGAAATTCACAGCCTGGAAAACCAAGGCTGCTTTCCCTGGGGAGTAGTTTGCCTAAGCAGCTAAAAGGTCCCAGGCCATAGATACAGTAACAAGAAAGATAACAAATATCCTTGGGCATTACACACAGATGACCATATGCTGTAGCCACCCAAAGCTTTGGCTAGAGGCAGCTGTCCCACATTGCAGTAGCACACAGCAATATGAGGTACAGATAAAGATTAAAAGCATAAAAAACAATTAATCACAGCACAACCAAGAGAAGGAGGTAAAAGTCTGTGTTAGTTATAGTAGCATCCACTATAGGGAGTTAATGGGGAGTTAATCTGCACACAGCTGCGATATTCTTGATTTGTAATAAAGGAGAAAAACAATACTGAAGTGTTTCAGTGCCCTTAGGAAGTAAAGTACAATCACTTCACCTGGAAGACTGAATCTAATGAAAACACCTTACAGTGAGAGAGCACAGGAGGTTCATGACTGCCCTGCTGCTCTTAACTCGTTTTTGTCTCTCTTGGTCTCATTCTGGTGACACTCCAGACCTTCAGCTTTCTTTCTGTGACTAAAACTCCTGCCCTTTCTATGAGATGACCCAGAAAAGAAGCCAGAAAATATCAGTCAGTACTAAAGTCACAAGGTCTATCTGGTCTTCCTCTCCTGTGATTTCTCTCCTCTTTTTGACCCCTGTTGTATGATTAATGAGTAAGGGAACAGAATTTCAGGGAGAGGAAATTATAACCTTGAATTATCCTTTGAGGCAATGTGATAATCTAGGCTGAGCTGATTAGTCACCCAGAACAATTAAAATATTGCTTTATAATATTTAAGTAATATTAACCTCTGTTAAATGACTAATATCTGGGAAAGGCATTGCTTGCTAGGGGAAGAAAAGAAGTAGACACAAAATGATCTCATTTGTGTGAAGTTTTTAGAACATAAACACGTAACTGGGAGTGACTGTGATAAAACAAACTTCAACTAGGATTTGGCAAAAAGTTTGTTTATACCTCCAAGGCAAAATGGCAGGCACTAACTTAATATGTCCTTATCCATTTCCAGTGGCATAAGCCTCAGTTTCAGAACATATTCTGTTCCATTAAGTTTCTTTAGAATACCTCAGCTCTTATGACATCTTGATAATGAAGTATTTCTTTGTATCAGATCAGGTATCAGGGATTAAACTCCTGGTGTTTTGTATCCAAATTAAATTCCTACTGGAACAGAAATGTTTGCATTTAGAAACTGATTGTGTGAAATGATGTGCTACAATTTGAATTAACCTTTGTTGATTAGACTTTCCGGGATAAAAGTTCCAGTGTGAATATTTTGTATAGAATCTCTAATTTCCATAAAGCATAATCCATCATTCTGTGATTACTATTAATCTAGTCAGATCATTTGCTTGCTCTGCTCATATTTAACAGACTCTGTTGCAGTCAGGGAGGAATTGGGAAACAGAATACAAAAGAAAATCCATGACTTAATCTTTCAGAAAAAGTTTCTTCGCATTTTGAAACCTACCCAGGACATGTCAGATAAGTCATTAAGATACATGCCATGGAAAGAATGCGAAACCATCACTCGTTTATGAAACAAAAAGAAATTCGGACTATTTTCCTCTGCGCTCGTTAGGTCAAACTTCAGGGATTTTAGTGGCTTCTAATGCCCTCTAATGGACAAATCTGTCGGAGCAATGTCCTCTTGGAGGCCGTGTAAAAGGGGTGAAACAATCGAGCATCTCAATAGAGAAAGAGCTGTAGCCCTGCCAGTGAGGCTGCACAGCTTTCATTGGGAGCCTGCCAGCTAGATTAAAACCCATGTTTTAGGAGTTTGTAGCTTAGAAATATTAAGTCACCTCTTACCAAAAACTTGGCAGATCCTTTCCTTCCTCTCTTCCTTCCTCATTCACTTAAGTTTGTTTGTCTAGCTTCATTTAAGAATGGTAGGAAAATATTTTTGACACTGATTCCAGTTTTGGCACAGTTCCTCTAGAATGATACCCTATCCATCAGGAGTTGAAATCAAACATGTGCCTTACAGAGGAATGCCTCCATAAGTGATGGTAGGTTTCTGGACCAAAGCTGATAAATAAAAATTAAGAAGTATCACTTACCGTATTTGAGCCACTGCTGGAGTGTTTGACAGATGCTGGTGAAAATGAGAAAGTGGGACAGGAGGAATGAGGAGAAGAAATTAAAGTATGAAACAGAGGCTTCAGTGAGTAGGAGGGGAAAAAAGGATAGGTTAATGAATAAATAACTTGAGTTGAAAATACAAAGTAGAGAAAAGCAGAAGCTAAAGATGTGGGAGGTGAAAAAAAATCCATATTCTCTGGCAAAAGGCCAAGAGAAGTGTCACCTCTAAGAGCTACTTCAGGCGTAATAAAAAGAATTCCAGGCCTCTGGATTAAATTGTGGGTGATACCTAGGAATTAACTGAATCTTAAAGGGTAAAACACAGCAGAAAGAAAGGAAATGCTTAAGGGCTTCTAGCTTTAAAGGGAATTTTTCTGGAAGTTAAACAATGCTATCTGATGACACACGATCAACACCTTTACTCTGGAGTACAGGACAAAGCAAGTAAGTTGAGAATTAGTGGGGATTTTACTACAGATCTGGCCAGGTCATTTTCTCCTTGTTCCTCAACTTGCTCCTCTGGTTCCCCATCCTCTTATTCAGGCAAAAAGCAGAAGTGCCAGAATACCTCCAAGAGATTCAAGTGGCATTTTTTGGCATGATTTGAAACATCAGTGTCTGGAAATTTCATGAGGGGAATTGTTCCCACAAAGATATATTTCCAACGCGTACTTCTAGTGGCTTGGCTGTTCACGTTTTAGTAGTTCTAAGCCTATGCTAAGAGGGAGTAGAGACACAGTAGGGACTTCCCTCTTATGTGTGACTCCCACCACTAGTGCCACTTCTGACAGCCACAATAGGAAATTTTTAGTGATGAAAAACCATTGGCATTCATGCTAAAGCCTGACAAGACTTTCTGAATGCCTTAGGCTGTAATTTTTTACTTTACTTTACATGTAACCTTAGGGAAGTGTACTAAGAAGCTCTTGCTAAAGTGTCTTTAAAAATTCCACCAAAATGACCAAGAAGCACAAGATTGTCAAGTGCTGCTAAAGAAATTGTACCACAACTCAGAAGTTATCTGGAGCTAGGGAATTTGGAATGATTTATCTTCAAAAAGTATCTAACTAGCAGTTATAAACCATCATGTGTCTGCCTGTTGGAGGACAAAATGATGTGTGTTTTCATGAATCCTACAGACATGGTCTAGGACAGAAATTAGAGATACTGTGGGTTTTTCTAGGACAGCAGATCACTTCTAGGATAGTGGGTCTCAGGGCACCTTGCGCTGAACCTAGGAAGGAGACAATTAAAAGGAAGCAGAGAATGCTGGGAAAGAACGATCTTGACCAAATACTGGCTGGAATTTCCCAAAGAGTTTGGAGGAAACATTAAGAGAATTTCCAACATCACCATTCAACCTCTAAAGTTTCCCTCCTGTCTAAAATGTAGGAATACTATAGCAACTTGTGTTTGCCTTTAGGGAACGGATTTGCTTTGGGAAAAACACCATGAGAAACAGGAAGAAGCACTGTTTTGTTTAGTAAATTCTGAAGGGAAGAAATAGCCTGTCTCTTTCTACCTAAGTCAGGAGTTCCCAAGAGGGTTCTCTCTCAGCTAATCTTACCACCCCCGATTTCTTTCTGGCTTGTTGAGGCATGTTTTTCATAAGCGTATCAGTAAGCTGAAGCCCATTCCTGCTCCTATGTGAATTATTATTGCTTAGATCTAGGCAGAATGTAGAGATCCCTATGAAGACCATGGCTGTATTGCCTTAAGTGGGTATTTTTCCTGCCTGAGTGCTATAGGATACCGAGGGGTCAAATATATAAACAGTTGAAAGGGGAGATTTGGCAAATTCATGGAGGAAGGGCCCAGTAGAAGCGGTTCTGCCTCCAGCAATCCCAGAACTGCTGTCTGCTGGGAACTGGAAAGGCACGTTGGTGGAGGGAGTGCTCTGCTTGCCCTGCTGCGCTGCAGAGGCTGTAAGCACAGCTGTAGGCTTGCTGGGGGAAATGGGTAACTGTTCCGAGGCATGCCCTATCTCCCATGGGCAAAACGAGCCAACTTAGTTCAAACCAGTGAGGAAGGTGAGGGTGACACGAAGCTTGTTGACTTTGCCTGCACGGGGAGGAGGGGGTGTTGAAGCAGTCCCTCCCCATGGCAGGTGTGACGGGGGGTGGGCAGTGATCCCACCTCCTGCCCAGACCCGCTGGCAGAGAGCGTACCTCTGTCGCCTGAGCAAGGCCTCACTCCGTACAGCTCAGACTGGTTTTAAGGCCGACGTTTCAAACAGCCAGAGCCCTTCCAGACAGAGCTGAGCTGGCCTCAGGTGTTGTAATTTCCAACTGTTTGTCACTGCCCCTCTGCCAAATGCTGCTCCACTTGCTTCCCACCAGCCAAGGGACTGCTTGGAGGAGTTACTGCATATGAGAAGCGATGAGACCTAGCCTTCATAGGTTTTTTTAATCATAAGTTAATAAACAATTTGAGGTAAAATCTTTGCTCCACTGAATCCATTGGGTGTTTTGTGTTCGTTTCTGCTTTTATACTCTCTGTGACAAAGCCTTTCCTGTCAGTCCAGTTTCTGGGTGCGTAGTAGAGCAACCCAGACTGTGATCTCAGGGGACTCCGTGTTGGTCCTGCTCCCAGACACCCTGTACGGGAAAGAAAACCTGTAGGAGCTGGAAGTTTTGGAGAACAGACCCCTAGTCTCATCCCAATTTCCAGAGTTCAAAGTCTGTTCAGGGAGCATGCTGGGGAAGAGTAACAAATGTTTATGAAGTGGTGCGGAGATGCAGCCTGCTCTTTTGCTGATGTGCTTATTGGTGGTGGAGCCTTTCTTTGTGCTCAGACATACAAATATGTTTAGAAAAGGTTCCAGGGACCAGCTTCATTTGCCACCCAATTTGGTTAAGATTTTGATAATTAAGCAAATGTATACACACATCATGTGGTGGATTTGGATTCGGATTTCAAAAAGAGTATATATAACCAGTGCATGAGAAGTCTTTTCTAGAACGTTAGACAACATGTTTTTAAATTTTTTTTTGAAATGTATTAATGCTGACCATTATAATGCACTCTAATGCAAAGGAATCAATAGCCTTTACACCAGAGCTAATTTATTGTACAGAGCAAATGAATAATACAAAATTCAGTGCACTTAACAGTCCAATATTAGACTTCACCATTTGTATAAATCAGAATGCTTTTTGCATTTCCTGATAGTGCCACAAGTTGTACAGACAGAAACCTACTATTTATTCTTCAACCAATTAATTGTTTTTTTTCCTTAGATAAAATATTTGCAATTGATTTTCATCTTTTCATAAAACATCTGCCTCCTCGAGTATTCGCTACAAACCAAGTTCCTGAATTTGTTGCTAGAAGGCAATGGAACTGTTCATACTGTAAATCTGAGTTACAGGAATTTCATTGTTCGTTATTTACAGGGAAGGTTACCCCAAAATACGTTTCATGTTGCTATTGCTTGTAATAATTAGTATGCGCTACGATAATGGCAAGTCTCCAAGTCAAATCAAGGTCCCTGCTGAGCTGAGTAACAGAAAGAAAGTCCATTTTATTCTCCAGTTCTTCACCGTGCATTTGACAACTTTAAATCCTATGTTCAAGAGGTCTTACCTCACATTGCGCCTTTATTTATATTGCCTGAATTTTAACTTGACTTCAGCATGAAAACACATTAATTTGTGCTTACATCTACCCAGGAGGAAAACAAACTAGCATTCCCAAGAAGGAAACTGGAAGTGGATGTTTATTTGTCTTGTTATCCGCATATCCTACTTTTCTGAGTCACAAAAGAGTAAACAATCTGCCGGGTGCTGCATGACTAGGAGGGGGCGAATTTGTGTGCGCTACCTTATGTATTTTTAGTTGTGGCCAGGCTTCCGCAGCGAGGCCTTGAGGCGTAACAGAAGCCATTCAACTGAAACAGATTTATAAATTTTTTTTTTAATTTATTTGAAAGGTCAAATACAGCTATACATTCCGGTGTGTGTACAGTATCAAGACTGTAGATAATGTCTGTCAAGAGCCCACCGCACCCCGGCCGAGGCCTGGCTACCCGGAAGAACCGTGAGCCCCGCCGCCGGCCCCGGCGGAGCAGGGTAGACCACCGGGGGGGCCCGGTGGCCCTGAGGGCGCAGGCGTGAGGGGCGGGGCCGGTCGCACATGCGCAGCGCGGCCCCGCCGCCGCCGCCGCCTGTGTGTGGCGCTGCCCCTGGTGCGGCGGCCGCGGCGGCGCTGCTGCTCGGCGGGAGGGGGCGGCCTTGCGCTCCCGCTTCCGGTGTGGTGTCATGGCGGGCCCTGGGCGCTGATGGCTGCGGGCGGCTGAGGGCCCGGAGCGCGGCAGGGATACGGAGACCCTCCCCTCGCCCGGCGCCTCGCCTGCCGCCCTCCCTGCGGGGATCCGCCCCCCCTCCCTGGCCGGGCAGGCGGGGGGGAGATGGCGGCCCACAAGCCGGTGGAGTGGGTGCAGGCCGTGGTGAACCGCTTCGATGAGCAGGTAGCGGGGGCGGCCGTGAGGAGGGGCGGCGGCGCGGCTGCCCCCGCCGCGCTGGGCCGCGGCCGGCGGAGCGGCAAGGGAGGGCCGGTGCGGGCTGCCGCCGGGGTGAGGGGCTGAGGCGGGCCGGGGGCTGAGGCGCGGGCGGGGAGGGGGCGAGAGGCGAGGGAGGCTGCCCCGCTTCCCGGGGCGGCGGGGGGTGGGGGGAACGCTGCCTCCCGCCTTCCCCCCGCCTCCGGCTTCCCTGTCGGGCCGGGGGGGGACGACCGAGGGCGCCGGGTTCCCCTCAGCGCCCGGCTCGGCGGCGGGTCCCCGCTCGGCCCCGGCCGGGGGGCGGCGGCTGGCTGCGTCCTTTGTGCCGGGCAGGGTGGCTGGGTGGGGCCGGGCGCTGCCGCCGGCCTGGTATCCCCCGCCGGCCAACCTGCTGCTTCCCGGCGCTCTGCAGCGGGGTCCCGCCGCGCTGGGGGGAGGCCTCCCCGGTGCCAGCCTGCGCTGGGGCAGTGGCGGAGCCCTCGGCTCGGTGCAGCGAGCGGGGCGGTGAGATGCCCGGTTCCGCCTCGCCGCTGCTCTCCCACCTCTTCCAAAAGTGTGTTTCCTTTTCGTAGACATTCCTGTGGAATTTACTTCCTCGCTTTGCACCGTCTTGCTCGCCAGAAGGGAGGTAAAGCCCCACGAGTGGGGTTAAGGAGGACTGCGTGGAACTGATGGGGCGATTCTACCTTGTTCCCCATAGTGTAACTGTGGGTGTCAGAGGGAGATTTCATCCCCATCGCTGGGAGCATAGTTGCATGGGATGAAGAGGGTTTTCCAGCCAGTGTTGGTACAGTGACAAATATTTACTTCTCCTTACAGAAGTCAGCACTCGTAGTTTGGAGAAAAATTTTCTGAATGGAAGGAAGAGAGATTTGTTGGCCTTAGACTTTGTATTTCTGTGATCCGCATGCAGAAACTGCTTACAGGGATTAGGTGGCATGACTTTCTCAGTGGGGCTAAGCTTAGTGCTTAGGCTTTGCATTTTCACTCCCAAGATGCTTTCCTGACGCGTGTGAGCTCAATTTAGGCTGAATGATCAGTTTCTGTGTTGTCTGTCTCATTTTGCTAGACTGTGAGTACAGCCTTTGTGTCACACAAGAGACAGCTCTCTGAGACCCTGTTTGGTATAACAGCTATCAGAAACACTAAGCTGGTTCTGTAGATGGAATTTTGTTCACCTGCCTTGTAATCATATGTCCCTCTTGGTGATGCTTGGCTTTTAACAACCTGCAGAAAGACTGTGGCCTGGTTGAATAGAAATAAGCTGTTCCTTTTTACGTTTATATTAAAGCTGCTGTAAGTGAAGTTTCTTTAAAAAAAGGAAAATATCAAACTTTGTCTTTTGACATGAAAATGATGCAGATTTTTCCAATACATTTTAGGCATATTTGCATAGTTAACTTATTCCCCCCTTATCTTGAGTCATAGATCGTTTTTTCCATAAGCTTAAAAGGCATGGTACTGATTATGCTCCCAATAATGCAAGAAAATGCTTCTTTGTTATTGGTGTTAAAAGGCCCTAGGCTTTGTCATTTGCTTTGTTATGTATATTGTGGAACTGGGCTTGCCAACATCTGCTAGGACTTAGGAACCTCAGCTTCTTAAACAGAACTATTTTTCTATACCTTTTTGGGGATAATTACAGATAGGTGTATGGGAGGAATCCTCTCTTGATAGGAAGAAGGCTGTTCAGATTTTTGAGATGCTAAAATACTGGAGTTGCAGGGATAGAGTACATCAAATGCAGTATTGCCGGTTGTAGTCATGGTGTGGCCTGCGTGATAGGTGCTATTCACAAGATTTTGATTGGTTTCCAGTGCAATTTTTAAAAAATTTAAATATTGTATTATTGGATGAAGCAGTTAAGCAAGGATGAGATGTTAATCTCTTACTTTTTTTGTGAGAAGTTTTCTCATTTGTTAATTTCAGCTCAGGGTTCTTAATTTTGTTTGCTTTTGATACTTCATTTCCTCTGCCTTGCCCAGTCTGACAGTGATCTTCGCAGTGGAGTGGTGACTGTTCTTACCTGAACACCAAAATGCTAGGTTATCGTGATGCTATCAATACTACTAAATACGTTGTCAGTCAATGGTGATGTTTATGTGTTTCTTCTAACTCCTTACATCTGTGTCATTATTGGCTAGTCATGTGGTTATTAAATTATCTACTTGTTACATTTTAGACTGCTCATTTGAGCATCAGGTTCATACTTCATTAAAAATATACTGAATATGCGCATGTTATTTTAATGGTGAGAATGCATTTTTGAGTTTTTACGTATTATGGCTGCCCTTCTAAGTGCAGGACCTCTTGATTCAGCACTGAGGGAGCCACCACTCACTGTATCATCAGTATGTTTGAATAAGGCAGGCGAGCTCTTGTTGGTTGTGGGTTGTTTAGTTTTGTTTTTTTTCTGCGTGGGAGAAGACAATTTTTCAACGTTCCTTCCTTCACAAAGGAGGAAAATGTAATCATCTCACGAAAATTTATAGATGTAGACATGCTTTTCATTCATTTGCTAAGCAGTTGAATTCATTTTAAGACAGATGAAACAACAAACTAAGGGAATGCTAATCTGTATTGAAAACAAGAAAAATCAGTGCAAACCAGTCTGTTCTTGTCTGCTCTTGTTTATTGTTATAAATGCTGCTTTAACTAAAATCTGCTTTTGTGTGTACAATTCTGTGGGCCTAAAATGACTGGCAAGCATAGTTTTATGAATTAACCATTGACTGGCTCACTGAATACATTTTTCAAATATACTGCTGGTCTTACCCAGCTGCGCTCACTTCTGAGATTACAATTGCTGCAATGCACTCTTCTTTGAGCTACCCTTGAAGGGTGCCTGAAGGTTTCAGCTGGTGCAGAAAGAAACTGGTGATGGTACATGTGAGGCTAGATCACATTTGTCATACAGCACATATGAAATCTCTTTGATTTTGTATGTAGGACTAGTTACTATATTTTTCAAAACTTTCAGTGAGCAGAATAGAATTAGGCTGCAGTAGCACAAAGAGGCTAGACTGTTTTAGTGAAGTTCTCTGTGGTTTCATATAAATGACATTTTATATTTGTTTATATATATACCCCCCCATTTTATTGATGAATATAAATATTCATCAATAAAATAAAATTATCTCTCTTTTCCTATGGAAATGTTTACTTACAGTTCTGTGTACTGTACTTTTACAGTATTTTTAAATGTGTTACAGGCTGAAATCATGGGAAGGCTGATAGAGTAGTGAAATAGTTCTAAGCACAGTCTGAGAAGCCTTATGGCCTAAACCATTTAAATCTAGACTGTTTTAAAACTATCAGGTATAGTAAAAGGTATTAGTCCTGTATAAACTTGTGGCAACTTAAGTGATTATGATATGCTTTAATGAAAGAAGCCCTTTATTATGTCGATTATGGTTTAGGCTCCTCATTTGTAGTTTATGAGGTATTACTGCCTTCAGTTAAGAAAGCTTTTGTAAAAACTGAAAGCCCGTAGCGATGTTCTATTCTTACTTTCATTAAAAGATATTAAAGCGAATATTCCTTCCTCCTGGTGGTTCTCTCTGCAGCATTTAAAATCTGTATAGAATCAGAGATGTGAAAAAGCACTGCCTTGCAAGTACCAGCTTTGTGTTCTTCAGAACTGTTTTTCATCTTCGCGTGTTAAGAAATCGGTAGTAGTAATAAGATGTGTTTTAAAGTATTTCCCATGAGTTCTGCTGACTGTGCTCCCCAAGTGAAATGATATCTTGCTGTAAGGTAAGGCTGGTCTGTGCAGAAGATGTAACTTTTTTCCACAGCTGCTCTGTCTGAAACAGATCTCCACAGGAGCTAAGATCCGAAACAAGCTATAACACTGCTCTTAAGCACAAGTGTGCTGTTTCATCTTTTGCTAATGTAAACCTGAAGCAGCTTTGATCATATCTTTCTAAAACTGTGTGCGTAATGTATTTCCAAACGAAGTGCTGTACTACACACAGATGGTGTCCTAAAGAACAGGTGAAGGAATGGCCCACATGCAACAGATGTTACCTGAGTCCATTAATGAGCTGCTGAAAAGTGTCAGATGTTTTGTCCTTACTTAACACAACAGTTTGTGTTAACAGTATGGGTAAATATTCATTTGTTCACAGCACCAACTTTTAGTTACCCTTTTGAAAATATTGTTTTAGAGCAACCTGTGTAAAATATTTTCCGAGTTCCATATTCTTCTGAAGGCTTAGTTGTGAGATCCTTCTACTAAATAATGCTTCTGTAGAAGGTGATGCAGTGCATGTTTATAGTTGGAAGATGCCTGTTGACTTTTTAAAAGAGATTTGTATCTGGTTCTGACAGTACTGGTGCTGAGGATAGAGGAGTGCTGTGTGTATTTTCTGTCTCACCAGTCTCTGTGTTGCAGTCTGCTAAAGAAGTTCCAAGAAACTGTTTGAAAGGGGAAAGTGAGGTAGATTTCTATGCTGTTAGGGATGGCACTAGGGATTTTTTTTTCCTAGATGTTACGTTTGTTACTTTCTCCTGAACCTGAATCAAAGGCACAAGGCTCAGATGCACTCCGACATTTCAAGATGCTTACTGAAAATGATGAGCCCATTGTAGACAAACGGAGAATTTCCTTCCCTGAGGTGTATTCCCGGGGATCTGTCTTCCACCTTCCCCTCTCCAAATGTGCTTTTCATGGGGGAGAGGATGCAGTGAGGGTTCTGCAGTCTGCCACCACTGTGAAGCTGAATCTTGAAAGTGCTGAATTGCAGGGTACCTGTGCATGGTTGGGTAGTGACTTCTGTCTGCATCAAGAGGTTTGTCAGGATAGTGATTTCAACAGCTATCATTCTGAATCCTATGGCAGACTATGTTTATCTGTCAGATTTTGAATTTTTAATGTTCTGCAATGTTATATCTTGCACAAAAAAGTTGAAATAGTGACTTTGAAGTGATGAAGCACTTGTTTGCTCCATAACTGCTGAAAAGAAGATTAAATACTGTTTTTTACTAAAGAGAGATTATTAAACTTTGTGTTCATTAATTACAGGTGATAAAATAAAATCTGTGATTTAATGTTAGCCTGTGTCAGGACTGAGTGGAATAGCTTACAGACATTCAAGCCTATTAGTGTTGTCCGTGTACATTTAGCAAAAGATCATACCTTATTGCATCAGACTAGAGGATACCTGAAACAGGTGCTGATCTCTTCTACAGACATGGAAAGCACCCATTCTTCTTGCTAACATCTATGATCAAAGAAGGATTTCTGGATATAAGTACATCGGTCTCTAAACTGAGGCCACTTCCAAAGAGATGAGTCTTGTGTGCTATCAGATACTGCAATGCTTTCCACTTCTTCAAACAGCTTTATAATTCTGTACTAGCACTTACTTAAAGTTTCAAAGCCAAATTCGACTGCAAAGAACTTGTTAAGAAAGTACATTAGATATTTTTTCTTTTTTTCTCTGAATAGCCAATTACTTGCACACACCCCCCCCTTTTTTTTTTTTTCAAATTGGCAAAGTTATTGTCTCACAAGTTTGAAGAAACTGAAACATTTTTATCTCCAGAAACAGATAGGTAGGCGTGATTAGGCATAGGAAAACCTTTGCCTTTTCTTTCTTCAGCAGGATTACAGGCCTCCTGGATATCACTGTAGACAGCGAATTGACCAGACAACTTGTGGCTGCCAGACACTGTTGTAGAATGGTTAACAACATATGCCGTATTAATGCTTAGGGGCAGTAATTTTTCAGATGCCAAGCTTGTGTGTAGAAAAAGCTTTTGAAGTGCTGTTCTAGTATTATTTTCTAAGATGCTAGCAGCTGACCGTGTGCTATGATCCTGTGTATCTGTGAGTTGGCCTAATCATGTTTTTTTCTTAAATGATATAATTTTTTAACAGTATTTGTGATTAGTGATTTAATTTGCATTTTCCATGAAGACGGAATAATTTAATTTTACTTTGGCAAGTTGAAGGGATTTTGCATCTTTGAGGTAATAAATACTTTTTTAAAATCAGTATTTTAATAGCTACTAGTTCAACTGGATTAATTTTAACAGTCTTGTCTTGTACGTGGTTCAGATCTCTTATTTCTAAGGTTCACTTCTTACTATATGCCTTTTGGAAATGTAAAGAAAATAATCTCTTATGATCTGTGTTGCTCTTTCTCCTACAGATAGTGCTTTGTTACCTCTTTGCATTTAGTAAACCTTGTGAGAGTGGCTCAGTTTTGGTATTGTAGCAGTAGCAGATTTGGGAGAAGCTGCACATGGGCCAAGCAGGGCTTCCTACTTTTCAGTCAGAAATGCACTTCTGGAAACAAAGTTTGGATTAAACCGTCTATGTGGTTGAAAGATGTGTTCTAACAACTAGGGAGCTTGCATGGCTGGTGTAAGCTGGTAGATACTTTTGATGCTTCATCTTATATATTTGCTTTTCTAGTTGTTTCAGCAATACCTGATACACAAGATGACTTGTGTCCTGAGTTCAGGCTACACCGGGTCTTGTACTATATTATTGCAACTGTCAGGCTCAGCTACTTAATGGCTTTTCGTTGTCTTTTGCAGCAGTGTCATTTTAAAATTGATCTTAGAAGATTTAAGATTTGATCACTGGAAGGGTTCCAATTTCATCTACCTATTTTGTCTTTGTCTGCTGCGTAAAATAAGGCAAATTGTAGACCAAAATGCCATTGTTCCTTGTCTTCTGTAGCTTATTTGATACCTTTGTGAGACATAGTCAAACTAGATTAGAGGGAGAGAGGGTGTATGGCAGCATGCCTCAGAGTGGGTTGCATGTGCGCAGTGTCATTATAAGGTTGTTGGCTATTGCTTCCTATTTCACTAGTGAAAACAGCTGAATTCAAGTAGTGGACTATCCCTTTGCTAAGCTGGGATGAGTTCAAAATGGTGCATGCGTTCGTAGTTTGAAGCTCCAGTTATATTTAAGCTTTGTGCTTTGATTTCTGTTTTCAATTCAAATAAAAGCTATACAGGAAACCATTTGTGTCAGTCTTTCTTTTTTTCTAAAATAAAATCAAAGGCAATGAAAGTAAAATGTCAACTTTTTTCTACTGTTTTTCTTGTAATGTTTAGATCCGTGGATGTTTGTATAGAAGTTAGTTTCTTTTTGGTCACTCAGCGCTGGCACTGCATTCTGTTAGGGGACTTACAGTGCTCCAGCATGTCAGAGTGCACAAAGGAAATAGCAGAGAAATAAAAAAACTCAAAGCATCAGTGCTAATACGTCCTTTTTTATATAGTTTCCTATTTTGAATGGTAGTATAGAAAGCAGTTTTACTTCTAGGTGACCTTGTTGCAATGGCTGTTGTGGCAGGAAGCTCTAAAAGTATATAATACAATGTTTCTATAGCATGGAAATCTGTGACACAGTTTCTTTGAGAGGCACTTCTGAAGTGTTTTATCACTCAGTCATATTGAGCTTTTCTGCTGTTGTCAGCACAGAGACTTGAAAATTCAAATAAAAAGTACTAGTAATGGTGAAATTTTTAATTAAATGTATGTATCTTCCACTAATGACTTATGAAAATGTATTGTAAAAATAACATCCAATGATGAAAACAAAGCTTGAGTCATAAATGCTGTTTGTTCTGCTTTTTCCAGTTTTAAAATGAGCACATTGAAATGCATCACACTGTTTTAAAGCATTACAGTCTGAACACTTGCAAGAGAATTACAAAATGAAGTGGCAATTACCTTGATAGCCCTATGGAACTTGTTGCTATAGGAGATTGTGCAGGCAAAAAGCATCAGCCCTTCCCACGGAGGGGTAGGCCCTTGGCGTGGTTCCCTGGGTTCAAGGCTTGGTGCCAGAGATCCCTGAGCCGCTGTCTGAATGGCAAGCAGGCATTCCTCCTGGGCCTTTCTGTTGCTGTGGGGTCTTTTGTGTGATCTAATGGGCCGAGGCCAGCTGTGTGAGGGTCCACAAGGCTCGGTGCTGGGTCCTGCCGGTGGGTCACACCAACCCCATGCAGCACTACAGGGTTGGGGAAGAGCAGCTGGAAAGTGCCTGGTGGGAAAGGACCTGGGGGTGCTGGGCGATGTGAGCCAGCAGGGTGCCAGGGTGGCCAACAGCATCCTGGCAGGTGTAAAAAATGCGTAGGTGCAATGCTTAGGGATGTGGGTTAGTGATGGGCTTGGCAGTGCTGGTGGTTGGGCTTGATGGACTCAAAGGTCATTTCCAACCTAAATGATTCTGTGATCAAGCACGGAAGTTCAGTCATTTTTTTTAAGTCAACCATTCTCTTAGGAAAAAAACCCAGCCAGTTTGATCCTAGTCTGCAGTTCCAAAAGACTTTGTACTAAACCCCAAGCCAAACTGCAGTTTATATGGAGAGGAAATTACACTTGGGCATGAAAACGAGATAGTTATATTGAAGAGGTCCGTTTCCCTACAAATGGAAGATGTTAAGTAGACTGCATTTAATGATGCAGTTGAAACTGATGGGGAAAAAAAAATATGTTCCAAGTTTGGGGTTCTTTAATACAATTCATCTAGCATATTTAAATTGGGCATTTAATAGCATTTAAATATGGGCCTTTAAATTTTATCAGCAAAGTTAGTAATGTTAAATGGTTGACAGAGATGTTCGTGACTACTGACAGTATGTGAAGTACCCTTGCCAAGTCTGCAGAGGCCCGCAGCCTGGAAGGTGTCTCTTTAAGCATCTTGCATCTGTAAAGCTGAGTGTACTTCCTTGGAATCCTTCTTTTAATCCATCTTAAATGCCCCGCCCCCCCCCCCCCCCCCCCCCAGCAAATGCAAAAATACTACTTTGTGGCATTTACTCTGAGCTATCAGCGTCTTTCAGAATACACGCTTATTAATAATTCTAGTCAAAATTGTAGTAGCAATTAAAACTTGTAGTAGCAATTGAAGTTTCTCTGGCTAGTGAATTCCTGTGTCATGCTTTAAAATACAAATGGCACATGTGGATTACAAAAAGAAGTGATAATACTGATTCCTTTCTTGTTCCCTTGTTTGCTTTTTAAAAACAGAAATCCTCAGTAAAATGATTCTTTTCTGAAGAATCGTTCCTTACATTTTCGTAATGGGCCAGCCCTGTGAGGAGCATGCAGGGGAAGTGACTCGGTTGTGACCCTTGAAGAATTTGGGTACAGCATGAAACAAAGTGCCTAGTGTTCACATGGCAGGAGAAACATCTCAGTTTTGTGCAGTCACTCTGAATCTTATCTTTCCTGGCAAAGATGCGTTTCAAGTCTAGTTTTTACCACTGGGTGTTGGGCAAGGGTGGGTAATGTGGGGCTCACAAGTTGTGTTCAGCTTGCCAGTGCTTGAAGTGTGTTTGAGGCTGAGACTTCATTGCCTGGCTAGCAGTGGGGTGTGTTTGTATGGGGACCCCAGCTCATCCCAGTCTGTGGGCCCTGCGGAGGCTGGTGGTGGTGGTTCCTCCTGGGACTCAGTTGTACCTCTTAGCCAGCTCTGTCCTGTGAAGGAGCAGAGGACACTCGAACCACTGTTAATTGCCTTCCGACTCACCTGTTTTGTGAACTGCTGTGATATTACCTCCTCTCAGGTTTCAAGAGGCAGGTTTTTTCTTGCAGGTATTAGCCTTGTGAAGATTTTTGGTGTTTAACGAGCCAATTTTTGAAATGAAGAAACTCTTTTTCTGAGAATTCTCTCTTACATTTTTCTGCTTCTTTTGATTGCTTTGACACTTGGTTTGTAGAAAATTTATCACAAAATAGAGGTTTAGTTTCGTTTCAGAAAAAGAAATAGTTGAACTTCAGTATTTTGTTCTATAGATAGCTAATAGAAAGATGAATGTAGAGAAAATGAAATAATAATGTGTTTGTAGTTGTCTCTTGTAGAATGTTTTTCAGGGTTGTTTCTGGTGTCTCAGAAATTTTTAACCCATCTGTAAAGATGTAAATTTCAGTATAAAACAGTGTGTAATACTTACCTCTTCTTGTAGCTTCCCATAAAGGCTGGCCAGCAGAATACCCACACCAAAGTCAGTACGGAGCACAACAAGGAATGTCTCATAAACATTTCCAAGTACAAGTTTTCCCTGGTCATCAGTGGTCTCACCAATATCTTAAAAAATGTTAATAACATGGTAAGCTTTTTTAATTTTGGACTGTTGCGTGATTTTTTGAAATGGTTGTTGCTTGTTATCCACAGAGAGTCACTTGAAATTTAGTCTTGCCTTTTACAGTTAATTTTTTTCTTTTCATCCTTATGTGCTAAAGTTCATCAGCACTGAGCTATGTTATGTATAAAAGGCAGTGAGATAGTTGTGTCAGAGAAATCTAAAGGAAGGTGGTGATGAAGGGGAATTTTTTGTTGGTCGCAGGAATGGCCTGTGACTGGGAACACATACGTGGCTAGCTAAGGCATGGGTATGTGTAGGTACCTAATAATACTGCGCTGGGGCTCTGAGCATGACCAGGAGGATGCTTGCCATTGCGTGGAAAGGTGCTTCAGTTATCTAGGGAAGCGGTGCTAGCAAAGTCTTCAGAGGGGGTATGCAGCAGGGCAGAGGAGCTGCTGAGCAGCAGCACTAGGAAGTTTCCGCCCCCCCACCCCTGCTCCCATCTGTCCTGCCAGAGCATGACCTGCCAGGAATCCTTTTGGAAAAGGAAGAAAGGAAAAAGAAAGGAAAAGGATTAAAAACTTAGGCTGTCTGAATTTTCCAGGCTGTTTGGATGCTTTAGCATTTGTGTATGTCTATATATATATAAAAATATAATAACTGAATTAATTTCAGTCAGAACCTTTTAAGAAAAATCTTTGAGAAGATTCTCCTGCCTAATGCTGCCTCTGTAGGCTCCTATCTCCAAAGGGATACCTTACTAGTGTGTAAGAAAAATGAATGAAAAATGTGTGGGTGTGATACACATCTCTTCTGTTTATTGTTAACGGATCACAGCCTCTCAATAAACCACTTAATGTTGATTCTTGCAGGCAGTAGACTGGTGTGAAGGGATGAGATTCAAGGTGATTTTTATATGAATTCCCAAAGAGAAATCTTCAGAGCCAGGTGTCTCGGTAGATGGTTTCCTTCTGCATACTGGTTTTCTGCCTCCAAGGGAACCATAAAATGATTACAGAAATCCATCAAAATACTTGACTCATCAGCATCACTAAAATTGTCATTTAAAATAGATCTCAGGGGAACCAAAGAGAAGAGAAACCTAGAAAAGAAAAACAATGAGCGTGGATGGTCCATAGTGTCAACTCTAGAAGAATAACTATTACCATCAAGTTGGGTAAATGGAAAGTTTAGGAATCCCTTATGAGGAGGAGGATGCAGTTTGAGATTTATTTTTTTAATGAAAGGTCTGGTTTTGGATTTCTCATGAGAAAAGTTTAGTTCATTGAGTTTTGAAGCTGTGATCATGTGGAATCTCCACAAACAGGCAACAGAACTGGCCAAACTCTAGCAGTACTTTTTTTATATGGTTTTAGTAGGATAGTTTTCAGTGAGCTCTTTTGGATGTCACTTGCATGGAGATACGCATCTTCTAAAACACTACAAATTTGTAGTTTGATAAAGGCAGAAAATAGGTTGTCCTACTGCTAGGGATTTCAGGCTGCCTAAAGCTACCTGTAGTCCCTTTTGAAAGATAATTTATTTTAATTAAACTCCATAGGCATGAAGGAATGTGTTGATGTGTAAGATTATTGACCTATACAGTCAAAAGAAATTTCTGTATGTGATATGTAGATTTTGAAAGGAGAGACCTAGCTATGTGTCAATTAAAATAGGCAACATTTGCTTTGCTCTGAGGAGTAAGACAACTTTTTTATGCTTGATGGACTGAGCTATTGTATGAATCAGCAATATTTTTGAAAGACTTCTACAGCTGAAACAAAACAGACCGGTAGACTGCCATAATAGTCTTAGTTTAGAAGAAAGTCTTGAGGGTTTGCACTCTGCTGAAACTTAGACTTAGTTGAGCTAACCTCTCCTGTGGTTTAAAATACAGCTTCCTTTGGGTGGCTTCTACATGTGTAGGCAATAGTACCAATGTTTTTTTGGCTAAATCTTTTCTGCTTTATTTTGCTGTCTTAATATTGCTGGAATTAGTCACTATTGTTGGTAGTAAAATTGGGTGCTAGCTTAAACACCTGATGGAATTCTGCCTTCATCCTGTGTCTAAAGTGTGGCATCTTTTTGGAGGGTCTCATGTGTTTCTTCCTGTGGTCTGTGCTAAATTTTGCAGCACTCTGATAAGCTTGTCGATACAGATTTGTTATAACATCGGTTCTATTAAGATGTTGGCAATGGAATACATAATTGGAAAAGTCAGCAGTAATTGATACCAGAATAGTTTCTGAAAAGAAATAACCTTCATTTCTGTATAAATCACAGGCCTGATGAAGATAAGGGGCTGCAGTGTACCTCCAGTCTTACTTTGCGGTAACTGTTTGTTCCTTATTAGATTTAACATTGCAGACTGGACAAAGATATTTCTTCAGTGATAAGGTTTTCATTCCTATTTTAATCTAATTTTTGCTGCTTGCTTTCTAAGCTCAAAACCAGAGCAGTAAAGGAGCAATAACCTATTGTACCACTTTGCTACGTTAATGCATTACAAGTCAAATTTCTGTGTCTCAGATGAATCCATGTCCTTTCTACTTCTAGAGAATATTTGGAGAAACTGCTGAAAAGAATTTATATCTATCTCAGCTGATTATCTTGGATACACTGGAAAAATGTCTGGCAGGGGTGAGTAGGCTTGCATAAGCAATTGCTAAGTTGGAATCAAATGCTTGTGTATGCTGTTGTTACTGGTGCTAAAGTTAAAACTCATCTAATTTAGAACAAAGTAGGATTAATGCTATTTAAAAATTATTAAAAATTCCTATAAATGCAAGTAGTTGATATAATTGATAAATTAAGCATTTGGTGGTGCTTTTTTCTTGCCTAAAATTAGTGATCTTTTTTCAGCTAAATAGATTCAAGTAAACTTGAATTTGCCCTTCCCACTACTCAACTAATTTATGAAGTTATTCTTCTTCTAATAACTTGTTAAAAAGAATTGCAGAAAACTGCACAAATAAACTCAGAGATGTGTATGAAGTAAAGTAAGGGCAGACACAAACCCAAATGAAGAATTAGATGTCATGAAGCTTCACTAGATTTTTATAAACTCTGAATGCCTGTGGTGTGTTCTGCTCAGTATTTTTTGAATAGATGCATCAAAACATTTTCATCCCACAATTTAAACAGAAGAAGTAATGGGATAGTAAATCATGTTAAAAGTAGCAGATAATTAAGTACAAGTATTTCAGTTTTATGCTACCAAGTTTCCTGCATCCAGTGTTGATTTTTCTTCAAATTTCTTAAAACTTTCATTTATTGAAGCAATTTTTCCATGTACTTATATATACACCAGAAACTTTGCTATCACCATTCTAAAGATTACTTTTGCAGGTGTTTCCTAGATTACATTAGTTAACCATGTCCAAACTTCCACTGGGAGTCCAGTCCTGAGGTTTCCAACCAGAGCTATGCTGCAAGGCAGTTTGCTGTTACCTTTGGGATGTAAAAGGTTGTTCAACTTACTGTGCTGAACAGTGTAATTGCAAAGCCAAACTTCACTGTGAGCAAAATTTGCAATGGTTTATTCCTTCAACAAGAAAGGAATATTTTTTTTTAAAGCTATATTCCTGGATGAATGTCATGAAATTATCTAAGCTCTTTGTTGTTTCCCTGCAACAGCTTTTGAATGTTCTTTCTTTATAAGGTAATGACTTTATTATGGTTAGATTTGTCAAGCAGTGTATCTTATATTACAGTACTGAAACAGTCTCGAATAATTGTGGATTCTTCTAAAATCAAAAAAGATCCAAGTAAATACATTTTCCAGAAAAATTTTCAGCTTTTAAGCTGAGGTAAACACTTCTTTTCAGCACTTTTTGTGTCTTTGATGCAGTGAGTCAAAACAACTGTTTTAATGTCAGAAATTAATTATTTTAAAATGTTGTTTATATGCGTATTGCTTGAAATGTTAATGTGTTTTTCCTGATAGATGATGATATTTGAGCAGCCTAAAATTGTGCTGAATACTTCTTGCTTTGTCAATTCAAATGAGAGCAAGTTGAGCCAGTATATGTTTAATAAGACTGAGCCAAAGTTCTATACAAAGAGTGTTGTGTTCTGCGATATCTTCAGATGTATTTCTTGCTCGCTGTTCTTGCTCAATGTTTCATCAAGTTCTCATGGCAACAGGACTCAGGTCAACTAAGTGGGAGTCTCTGAAACTTCTCAATTCCCTATGGTAAATTCATTGGTAGAATTTTAGAAAGCTTTAATGCTGACCCTTCTGTTAAAACTTGCTCTTAGTAGAGCAAAGTTTCACTTTGAATTCTTTTGTAAATAGTTTCCTTATGTCTCATACTGTGCAAACTGGCAAAAAATTAGATTTTTCTTTTTCAGGAAAGTTAAACCATTTTGGACTTACATAGAGCAACCCCAGGCAAGAGCAAGGGAGAAGTACTTCTTTTTTGGTTGATTTTTTAATATAAAATATTTGCTGTCAAAATACAGCGGTTAGAATACTAACTAGGAGAAGTAAGGGTGGGTCTTTGCCCTTTGAGCTTCCATTCAAAGCTGAGATAGTTAATGTTCTACTGCTGATGCTTTACACAAATCAACAGGGTGCATTCCTAAAAACAGAAATGTATTTTACTTCAAAAACTAGTTTGATATTTTGCTTGATACTTGCTGACGTTGATCAGCTTGGTGTCCTGCATATTTTGGAGACTTAAATGAAAATTGAAGGTGCTTTGAATGGTACGGGTTAATTGTTCAAATGGAAGGAAGCCTTTTTTCTGAGTAGACTACTTACACTATGGTCAGTGATAGCCTGCAGGCAGAATTAGAAGTTTAGATTCAGGTCCTGTGCCTAGTAGTGGCAGAATCTCCATTTTTTTGCCTCTAAATGTACAAAACAATTTCATGAAATACTGAATGTTTATTTTTAGCAACCAAAGGATACCATGCGACTAGACGAGACTATGCTGGTAAAACAGTTGCTGCCAGAAATCTGCCACTTCATCCACACTTACCGTGAAGGGAACCAGCATGCAGCTGAACTACGTAATTCTGCCTCTGGGGTTCTTTTTTCTCTTAGCTGCAATAACTTTAATGCTGTGTTCAGCCGCATTTCCACCAGGTAGGTGTTTTTCAGTAGCCTGACTTGGTGTATTAGCTAATCTACTACATACTGGTGTCTAGAACACCTATCGTGAGTTGTAGTCTTTTGCATTTCAGCAAAGTTTAGTGTTTAAATGATATTTAACCAAGGTAGTTCTGAAGTGAAACTCCCTCTACCTTTCAACATTTTACTTGAGTTTCAGGTTACAAAGAACCTGTTTCATATCCATTCCAGGTTACCGCCAGCTTGCTTTCTGTGAGCTGCATTTATTGCCTTTTTAGTCTGCTTTCGTAAGTACAAGTCAAATGCAGTTGTAGAGTGAAAATAATGATAACTTGGCTGAATGAGTTGTTCTGGGTGCAAGGTGTTTTGGGGGAAAAAAAAAAAGGGGGATGCTAAGTTAATGGGTTGTGTCCGTATAGTTATGAATTCAGAATGCAACATTTCTGATTGTCAGCAGCTCTGTTGGAGCTCCAAGGCTGTTTTCTTTCCTAATATTTCCTGCTTGAAGGCTTTTGTGTTAAATCTGTGTTATGCCTGAAGGGGACAAAACAGCTGGACTGTTTGTTAGTTGTTGGAAAAGACGGGTTTGTCTTCTGACTGACTTGAGTTTCACAGCACATTTACTGTAAAAATAACTGTCTTTTCTGCTGTTTGAAGTGAGAAGAGAGACAGGCCCAAAGCTTCCATCTATTCTTTACTCCTTTTGCCTTGTTCCAGATCCTTCTGATTTTTCAGCATTTGCCAATCCACTAGAGTTGTATATTAAGCTTTTTATTACTGCAATACTTTGATGTTTTTTGAAAGTTCTTGAAGTACCTTAGCTCTTTCTTATCACACGTTTTTCCAGCTAACACCATCCTTGATTTATTACAAGTGTAGCTTGGGCAGCCTTACGGGTTGCATAGCAATGAGCATGCCAATTTATTTGAAACAAAGATTTATATATTCCTTATAATGTAAAAACTGTTCCATTCCAACAGTTTGGAAACTATTTGCATTTTAGAAATCAGTCTGAAATTGTTTAATAATTCAAAATTTTGAGTATTTTAAAAGCTTTTACAGACCCTTTAATAACTTATGTTTCAAGAACATAGACTTGGCAGCTAGCATGGAGGATGTGGTTTTGTTCAATAGGTTGATTATGTTTTGTTGCTTATGGAAATGGAAACAATTTTTTTGCTCCTTTTATAGGAAGTATTTTTTAGTTGAAGTTTTTTGACAGTCTTTGAATCTAGTCCATGCATCTATACTTATTTGCACGTCTGTAGCATGGTTTACTTCTCAAGCTCCAAAGCCCTTCTTACCATCCATTTGAGCTGGAACATACTGCTTTTTCCTTAACCTGTTTTTCACTTCAAAATGGCTTGTACATAAATAGTTAAATATTTGACCAATTGTTGCTGATCTCCACAGGGGTCAGCTTGCCGACAGTTAGCATTGCTGGTCTTCTGACCTGTGCTTCCTGTTTAGGCATATTTCTAGGCCTTGTACAGCAGCTGGGGGAATTTTGGCACAAAAAGCACAGCAGTGGGGACCTTCCCATTCCCATCGAGCGCTGTTAAGTATTCCTGGTGTTGAAGAAATGAAGAACTGCTTTTGTGTGTAGTCCTAGAAATTGCATTCCACATCTAAAACGCATCTGTAGCTTTGGAATGAGACATGGCAATCTTTAGTTTGTGAGAACATATGATTTAGTTATTAGTGGCTTAGTATCTGATGAGATGTTTGGTAAATCGTCTAACATTACATCTTAAGTGTAAAAAGACACCATTGTGTTTTAACTGGTGTGATTAAACTTCATCCTGTTAGCTTAGGCCAGAAAAACATGGACCTTCTTTAGCTTACAAAGTGTGATTGTAGCTCCCTTCAGTGGTATTGAGTACTATCAGTCACTGCTTTCCTCTTTGGAAATTTGCTGGGGTGAGACTTGTAAGGAGCAGTAGTCTCAAGGTGTCATGATTCCATGCATTTAACATTTAGTTGAAGAGAAGACAAGATTACTGCTACAGTATGGTAGGTAACAGAAGAATTTAGGCAGATGTTGGGCATAAACAGACTATCACCAGATGGTATTGGTATCTTGTGAGACTCATCACTGCTATTTCTAGATCCATGTTCAGTGTGAGGATGGAATAAGACTGTAATATAAACTAATCGTGCAAGATCCTTCTTTCATCTCTAAACCTGGAAGAGTTTGTTTGAGGAGATTTGTATTATGTGAGATCATATAATATTCCCCAGCTATTCAAATGTATAGAACCATAGGTATGTGTTCATACCTATCTGACATAATCTGGAGAAGTTACTTTACTTTGCGTATTTTTAGATTACAGGAACTGACTGTTTGTTCAGAAGATAATGCTGATGTTCATGATATTGAACTTTTACAGTACATCAGTGTGGATTGTTCAAAACTAAAACGACTCTTGCAAGGTATGGTTTGAGCCTGTGTTTTGAAATGTTTTTATCTGAATATAGCTAGTTAGAGATGGCACAACAGTATTGATATGTGTATCTCTAATTCTGTGTTTTACTCCAAAGTCATATATCTACCAAAATATTTAGAAATACTTAAGTAGCATAAAGACATTGATTTTTAATTTGCTTTGCACTTCAAGTGTCTTTTATAATCTGTTACTTCTCAGAACTGTTTCTTTTCTAAATGCAGAAATGTTTTACCTTTGCAGAGACTGTATTCAAGTTTAAAGCCCTTAAGAAAGTAGCTCAGTTGGCTGTTATCAACAGTCTTGAAAAGGTAAGTATTTTAATATTTATTTTCTGTTTAATTGCTTATTTGAAGACTTTCTCTAATTTAGGAATAGTTGCAATTCAGTAATTCACTACAAAATACAAGTTGGTGCATCCCTTTGACGCATATGTTTTGCAAGAAATCGAGTGATAGAAGGGTAAAATCTCTCTTTATTTAAGTACATAGCTCAGGAAAAAAGTATGTTAAGCTCTGAAATGTTAAGATATTTTGCATTATCTGCAGGCATTTTGGAACTGGGTGGAAAACTACCCTGATGAATTCACAAAGCTGTATCAAACACCGCAGACTGATATGGCTGGTAAGGCATAATAAATGACATAGTATTCAAAAGTTGGTTTCTCAGACAACCCCATGTTCACTTGCATTTTGTGCCCTCTTTGCATCTTTGCAGCCTGCAAATAAGAAACAAATTTCTGTCAACCTTTGTCAAGGAAGCAAGGGTGTATCGCTTGCTTTTCTCTACTGACTCCTTTTAAAGAGATTCATTTTGTGGTTCACAACACAAAGAAATAAAACCCAAAAGATGGAGACTCTTTAATATATACTTTATTTATACCTTAATATATACTTTAATATATACTTGATACAAGCAAAAAACTTGGAGAACATATTTGTCTTTAGTCAAAAAGAGAGGAAAAGGTATATTTTCAGGTAAACCATATCTTTATTCGGGTTGAGATCATTTTATCCCCAGTACTGGGCCAGTAATTTGCAAAACAGAACTTGTCTTCTGTGTAGGTGAAGCCATCCCTCTGCTCTTTTATACCTGTTCTTTACCTTTTCATAATTAAAATTGATACTGAACTTCAGTTTATATTTTATGCAGATTGTGCAGAGAAGTTGTTTGACTTAGTGGATGGCTTTGCTGAAAGCACAAAACGTAAAGCAGCAGTTTGGCCACTGCAAATCATACTCCTGGTCCTGTGTCCAGAGATAATCCAAGATATAGCAAAGGATGTGGTAGAGGAGACTAAAATGAACAAGGTAAGAGAAGAAAAGTATGTGAATTCTGATTTCTAGAGGATGCTTATTAGCTTTGCTTATTCTGTATTTCAGGTGTATTTTATTTTGTCTTTCCTGCCTAAAAAGCACATTACAGTTCTATCTGTAAATTTATGCACCCTTCTAAAATTCTCACCTAACATACATTCTTTCACTGTCAATAATTCATACAGATAGCATGTCCCAAACAATGGTATTTCTAAACTTTTAAATCTCCTTGGAGATTTGATTCCCAGTGTTAATTATTTCCCCTGCCTCCACCAGTAGCAAGCTTAGCATTGCTCTAGCTGGCCTGATTGTGCTGTTCTAGGTTTCTGCAGTGTGTGTACTGTGTGTTCCATAATTGCAGTACCTGTAGCAGGTGTTGAACTTGATGTGGCTGCAAACATTCTGGTTGAGAATAAACAACCATCTATCTTTGCTGGTCTGATTACCCTACATCATTCAAAATGAATATCTTTAATAAACATAATGTTTCTCCAAAATGCTGCATCAGGTTGTTTTTTTGCAATCCCAATACCTGTGATTTTTGATCAGAAAATGCAGTGTTGTTTGTTCTTGATATTTAAGGGTCTAAAACCCCTGACCACAGGTTACCAAAGCTCTGGTTATAACTATTCCTGGTTTGAATTCTGCAGAAACTGTTTCTGGACAATCTCAGGAAAGCACTTGCAGGCCACAGTGGGAGCAGACAGCTGACTGAAAGTGCTGCTATTGCTTGTGTTAAACTGTGCAAAGCATCTACCTACATCAACTGGGAAGATAATTCTGTCATTTTCCTACTAGTGCAGTCCATGGTAGTAGATCTTAAGGTAAGAATTTGCTTCCTATTTGCATTGAAGAAATCCAAGTTTGAAAATACTGAAATAAACTTTTAATTTCTCCTTAATTGAATACTTGCAGTACTTTTCAGTGGAAAGTTTTGTATTAAAAGTAGACAAGAATAATCTTGGTGTCTGATTTATATATATATTTTTTTTAATATATAGAATTTGCTGTTTAATCCAAGCAAACCTTTTTCAAGAGGCAATCAAAATGCAGATGTAGACCTTATGATTGACTGCTTAGTTTCCTGCTTCCGCATAAACCCTCAGAATAACCAACACTTTAAGGTGAGAACACTACTTACTGGTAAGTGTGACCTGTCAGTTATAGAAGATACGCTGACAGCAGCTGGGAGCTCAAATAAGTTCAACTCTATACATATCCCTTAATAATAAGTCCCTGCATGTTTTCACAAACCTTTCCTTAGCTGATTAGGTTTTTCTCTTGTTTAGATTTGAACAGCTTTGTCAATTTTTTAGAAAGGCTCCAGTATATTATTCAGTGTGATAACAAAGGTGGCAAAGACAAAGATGTTCCTAAGTGGCTTTTATGTATTTTTTTTGTAGATCTGCTTGGCGCAGAATTCCCCATCAACATTTCATTATGTGCTGGTAAATTCACTCCACCGAATAATCACAAATGTAAGTTCTGAAAGTATTTAATCAGCCCAGCAATCTGTGGTGGCTTCTATTCAGATCAGTTTTACTAAATACAGTTTGAATAGCAGACCACGTTTAGTTGCCTGTATCCATGCAGCAAGAGTTGCTTGCTAGTAAGGAGGGACATACAAATTTTATTAATGCTGTGCAGTTGGATTCCCAGTTTGAGAGCTTGTATTCCAGTATAAAACTTCAGTACATATATGTTTTAATAGCCTCTTATATTAGATGACAAATGAATCTTAGGTTGTCTGGTTTTATAATAGGTGCTGCTTTATTAATACATGAAAAACACTTCTAGGTCACGCATAGTTACACTACCTTCTGCTGCTTCTAGTATATTGACATAGGAACTTCGGGGAAGATGGCCTCATGGTTTTGCTCAGGGATTTGATCCAGTATGAATTCAAATAGTGTAAAATTGTAGTAAGTGCTGAGTGCCAAAAATATTTTGGAAGTTTGTGCAGTGGTTCATCTTCAATTTGTTACTGTTCTTTAAGTCGCTAAAATATGACTTTGAGCAACCAGCCTTACTTAATTTACACAACATTTTCTGTTTCACTTATCCCAACATCACAATGAAAACTATATTTTAAAAAAAACCCACAAAACTAACCAAAAAAGTATTGGGCACTTTAACATATGGGGGGCGAAAATGCTGCTGTAGATGTGGTGGAGTAATACAGCTTTTCAGATATTATCAAGCACTTAAAATACCAATTTTTCATTTTGTTTTGGATTATTACTTACTGGCATTCTACTGTGGTTTCCTGCATTTATAGTTTCAGAGTTAGTGCTTTTGCAGAAAGAAGAGTAATACAGTAAGCAGCTAAGTTGAAAGTATTGCTTCTATTACAATTCTCTTAAATATTATGAGTTTTATTATAAGAATGCAAAATACTGTGTAATACTGTGTAAAATACTCATCTGTAAAGGTTAGTTATCCCGTGGCTTTTGTAACTCTTAGAGGACTAACATCAATCATAGTCTTAACTGATATTACCAGTTTAACATTTGAGCATTTCTGTGTTTTTGTTTTAGTCTGCGTTGGACTGGTGGCCCAAGATTGATGCTGTGTACTGCCACTCCATGGAGCTCCGCAGCATGTTCAGTGAGACGCTTCACAAAGCTATTCAAGGCTGTGGGGCACATCCAGCAATTCGCATGACTCCGGTAAGACTTCTAAAGAAGCTGTTAAAACACCAACCTGTTGTTTTTCCCGTGTCTCCATCCCATTCCAGCTTTTTTAGTCATTAACTTTAGACTGGAAACTAGAGGGGGGAAGAACATTGCAATTCAAAAAGCAACAGAGAGCCGCCATACATGCTCTGTAAACCTTGCAGGTTTCGGTATATTGACTAACTGTTTCTACTCAGTTAGCGATGTATGTTTCTCAGTTTTCATGCTGCTTTTGAACTGGTAACATAGAAGTATTTCTTCTGTAACTGTCCTCTGTGGCTAACTGTTCATTGTAAGCTTTCTTGCTGTGTGAATAGCTAGGTAATATGTCCATTCTTGTTTAATCTGAAACCCCAAAGCATTCTGTATGTGAAGATAATTTCTGAAAACGGCAATGCTTTTACCATGATTGGCATGAATATCACTTCTCTTCATTTGTCTTGCTTGCTTTTTGTTGAGCAAGTTGACTGTTTGGTCTTGGTGACAGCAACAAAGTAAAAGATTTTATAAGCATGATGAAATAAAGTCAGTATTCTTGGTTGTCTTGGAAAAAGTCTTAAGTACATTCAAATTTATAGTTCGTCCAAATTTTTGTAGTAAGTTCACATGTAGCTGTGTTGCCTTGCTTCTGAACTTTCCATTTAGGACTTCTGACGTGTCAAGTGAACATGGTTGGTTGTTTATAGAAGGCCTAAAATGATACATGAAAATATTCCTATTTGGCTTCTCAAATGAAAGCAAATAATCAAAATACCTTTAGTTGAAAGCTACGACATGTTGAACTTGCTTTTTACATGTATATATTCATCTGTTGAGAAAATAGCAGGGGTATTGTAATGGCAACTCTGACATTGATTGGTGGTGCTTTGTCTTCTGCTTCTTATTTTCTGTTCTTACTGGCTGCTGTCGCTGACATGGTCAGATGCCAACCAGTCACTGTTTTGCATGGCAGTGGGCCTCTGTTGCTGTAAGTATGACCCATTGTAACTACCGCAGAAAAGCCTTTCCTTGCTCTGACTTTTCTGTGCATAGTTACCACTGCAGTCACCTCCCTTCACCTGGGATACAGAAGGTAGCATGTTTTACATGAGAATGTAGGGCTGGAGGAGACCTCTTCTGCTTTTGGCAATTGCAAGGCAATCCCTTTCACAACCAGTTGAGCTCCTTCCTAGAAGGAAAGGCTTTTTGTCGGTTTTGTTAATTTCTTTCTGCCCCCTACTTTTCCCATCACGGTGCTCTTCCAGAATCTTCCCACTCTGATGTTTTCTAATTTCCAGCCTAAACTTATTTATGTCTAATTTATCCCCATTTGTTCTTGTTCCAGTGTTGTCTGTTAGCTTCAGACTGGTGTTTATCCCCTTGATATATTTGCAGAGAGCAGTCATGTCCCCATCTTTGTTTCTTGATAGTCTTTAGTTTCGATTGTGTGAAGTAAATAAATCTCTTCACAGAAACAAATCAGCTTCTTTGGCCATGTGCCTCTTCTCCCAGTTCCCTTAACTGTAACAAACTAAGGTTTAGCACAGAATTAGTTACGTCTACCAGTGTGGTATCAATTTCTTGATAGGATGCTTTTTATGTGGTAGACTTTATTCTGTTTATTTTCACAATAACTATTTAACAAGATAGCATGAGGTTCTAATTTTTTGTAGAACTTAATTATACAACACCATATCTCTTCAGTTACCTTGAGGATGATTTCAAACTAGTTTTTTCTTTTTCAAAACTTCAAAGTTTAGTGAAAATGAAAAACAAATTTGTTTTATTCGTTGAGATCTCAGCAAATAATAAACTAGACAAAATAGTTTAAAAAGCTGACTTTCTAAAGAGCGTTGTATTCTGTCTTGTGTTGAATATCCACAGTGGCAGTTTTTCGTCCAAACTTACTGTCTCTTAACTATTTTGGTAGCTGTAAGCAAAAATACTAATTTAATCCCTGCTGATAAAAGATTAAAATTAATGAAAATATAAATTCTGTAAACTTATTTGAGAAAGATGAAAATATTTTATCTTTGGACATAGTGGGGGGCCAATTAACTTGAGTTCACCATATATACGTATGCGTGTGTATATATACACACACGCACGTATATATATTTATATTATTTTTCGTAGACTTTACCATGCATCCAGATTGCTTTTGTTGAGATGAAGAAACTGCTGTTGATTGCCATACAACAAGGTGTTCACTTTGAAGGGCTGTAGCATTGAAGCATAAACTCTATTTTTTAAATCCTTACAACTAGTAGTATCCATATACACTTGTTTCGCAGCCAGTACTGTATATAAGCATTTGTTGAATGTGTTGGTCATATTGCTACCTGGATTCTGTTGTGTGAACAGCAGGGGTAGAATATGATATAATTCACATTGGAGTCAAACCAGAACACGTTATGTGAACCGTCAATGCATACCTTAAAATGTCCTCCATTTCATATAAGGAAGTTGGCTGGTACAGAAGTAGCTTACTGATTTATTATTTTTTTTTTCATATGGAACTAGTGGTTTTGTTTTTTTTTTTTATTTAAACGGTGGACTGTGTTCCTTGTGAAAACTGAAAGGTTCGTTTTTCAGAGGTCTTAAAGTTGAAAATGTTATCATCTGGACTGTGATTATGGCAGAAAATAAAGAGACTATTTTTCCCTTTGGAAAAAAGTTCCCTACCCTCTCATGTATTCAAGCTTACTTGGATACATTTATTTCTTTCTCTGACCGGAGAAAAATTCCTGTAAATTCTTTTTGGTAGTTTTATCCATTTTTCTTTTGCCACAGTTTGTCTTATGCAAAAACTTCTTACGTACACGTGCAGCTCACTAAAACAACTCTTAAGCAAACTTTAAAGATACAATAAGTGATAGCATATGCGTATGTAAAAGGGGATTTTTAAGTAGAAGGCTATGTGACTATACTTGAGTAAATTTTATATACTTTTAAACTTTTTCATGAATTACAGATTATAAAAACAATACACTTAGATGTTTAATTACAACTGCTATGTAGACTACCTTACTGACAATGTCTGTGATTTTTCCTTCCATCAGAGTCTTACATTTAAGGAGAAAATGACAAGCCTTAAATTTAAAGAAAAACCTACTGATTTGGAAACCAGAAGCTACAAGTTCTTGCTGTTATCTTTGGTAAAACTGATCCATGCTGATCCAAAGCTTTTGCTGTGTGTAAGTATATCAAACTATTCATTAATAGTAAAATTTATTTCTGAAGCTACTAAATGAATAAAAATCAAACCCATAAACCTGGCATCTAGGATACTACCCTACTCAGCCTTTTCTCTGGTCATAATGCTTCTGTGATTTCAAAGGAAAAGACAGAACCAAAAAGAAACTAAGAAATTTTACAGAACCAGGGCAACACAATGCATTGGAGCATAAAGCTCTCTAACACTGAAGGGAGGAGAGGGGAATAGAAGAAGAAAACTAAATTAAGTGTTGGGAGAGAAATCAGTCATCATTTCAGTGAGTAGAAGGACAGATGTGGTCTTAGATCTTCCATTTTCTCAGGTCTATTTAATGTTTAATTTAAAAATATTTCAATTCTGTCAAAGATGTGATATGCACGGGGTATCATAGTTGTGGGGAAAAAAAAAACAAACAAAAAAAACCCCCCATGTACTCAAAGATCCAGAAATCTACTTAGTTTAATTATGGGAATCTGCTGTAGAGGCCAGTAACATGGTCAGTCATTAAAAAGTTTTGCAATTTAAACTTGTTTTTCTTTTTGCTGTGTAGAACCCAAGAAAGCAAGGTCCTGAGACACAAGGTAGCACGGCTGAATTAATTACAGGTCTTGTACAACTTGTTCCGCAGTCCAGCATGCCAGATATAGCACAAGAAGCCATGGAGGTAAGGGGTAAATGTTCTCTATACCAAATGATTAGTACACAGACAAATCAAGGGTGTTGTAGAAGCTCTGAAGTATTAGCCGTGAAGTTCTGTGTTTTAGAGTTTGATCTCTATTGATCTTTTCCTAAATGCCTCCTGCACTGCAGGTTTTACAGGAGAGGCCTCTAAGAAAATTTTAAAGAGCAACTCATTCTGCCTCTTGTGACAGCCCTGTGTCCCTTTATATGGTTTGTTCATCCCTGGTGGTGATCAAATGCAGCTTGACAGTTCCTCTGTTCCATCTCTGCTGAGAGCACCATTAAGCTTGCCCTTTCTCTTGTGTGTTTTCTAAATGACTGTGAGAAAAATGCCTAAGGCAGTGGCTGGGCTTCTGTTCTGTTGTGAATCAGAGGAGGTTGTGTGTTTGGGAGGGATGGATAGGATATTTAAGGCTACTGAAACCTTCTCCCTACCAGCTTTCACTTGAAGCAGCTAACAAATCACCAAGTTACTTCTGATTTTTGGCCTTTCCATGCAAAGTTGCTGATTTTGTGACTTCACCAGTTCAGTTGTAACATTTTTTGCTGCGGTGGGTCTCCCAGGCACTTCATATCCAGCGAAAGCTGGCTTCAGCTTCTCCTTGTGCATAGTGCAACAGGAAGAGTTTTGTTTTTTCAGTCCATGGTGCCTGTTACTATCCTGCCTTCTTTAGATTCCCCTTCTGAAAAGTGCATTGTAGCATATGTGCTTCATTGACAGCTTTCATGTTTGGGGTTTCCATAGGTAGACTGAAAAAAATTATATACTATTAAAGCTTTAAATAAATATTTGATTTTTAGTAGGTGAAATAAGGCTTTTTGGTTAAACCTTGCCTCAACAAGAATTGCTGCAAATAGTGTTAATATACTACTAATTATCAATATGAAATATGTATTTCTTGATTGTTAACTGGTCTAATTCAAGAATATTTCTGGTATAAGAATAATCCTTTTCAGTGTGAAAGTCTCTGTGGAAGTTTATGTTGGGTAGTAACAGCCTTATGGTCATTTATGGGAACTCAGTGATTGGAAAGTTTTGGCCATTACGTTATTTAATTTTGGTGTACTGTTCAGTCTTGATTCTTTACTGGTCTTGATCCCCAGTCTACCTAATTATTGGCTTAACTAGCTGAGAATTGGCCTCTTGTGTCTGTTTTTGACTAGTAGGTTAGCAAATAAGCTCTGGAGTATTTGTTTAAGCTAGGAAGCAATTTGAAATAACTACTTAAATATTGTTGGACCACACTATGGGTTGTTTGTTTTTCAGATGTCATTTTTAACAGTATTCCAACAATTCCTTTGCACCAAAGTTTTTAATTTGTCAGAAAAGTAGCTAAGGCTTTCACATTTCTGTCTTTAATGAGTGTATTTTCACCAAGTGGAGATTTGTCTGCCTGTGTATCAGACACCCCCAAGTAATATGTGACATAAGAGGAGAGATTTTTGTTTGCTGTAGTTGGTTGATATAATTAAGAATAAACAACTTGTAATCAATAGTTTTGTGTTTCTTTGTAGCCTTTGACCAGTTTCCTTTTTATCAGCTAATTTGAGGAGTTGATTTTTGAAATGTTTGTAGTTAATCTGACTAAATCAAAAGCAGAGTTTAAAGCTTTGGTCATAGTTCACCAGTATGCTCTTGGATGTGGTCAGAACCTCCTCTTAGCTAAGTTTTTGCTTGTGCCAGGGAGTGGTTGCGAAGAACAAAGTACTTGCCTGTCCTGACTTGGCAAAGAACTTGTTGCCACTAGAAGCTTATATCTGTAGAATTGGTTGCATAATTTTTTTTTGCAGCTGGACATTAAGTAAGTATTTAAGCCAAACTCTTTATTTTAGAAACATTGTGTCTGTGTGTCTCCTATGGTTTTGTATGGAAATACAAGGTAAAACCTATAGGTTTGGCTTATAAATATGTAACAAAGATTAAGTGAAATACTTCTGACATGGACTAACAATACTTTTAGATAAAATGCTTTTTATATCTCTTCTTGTTTTAAAACAGTGTAATTCATAGGTGATTGTGTCTGTTTCTGTGCCTGTGCTGATATACTTTGTAAATTTCTGCCAAAGTGCAACTCTACTTTGTTTTGAATTTAGGCCTTGCTAGTTCTTCACCAGTTAGACAGCATTGACTTGTGGAATCCTGACGCACCTATAGAAACATTCTGGGAAATTAGGTATGTAAGTTAACTTTTGTAAATTAGAGAAATAGCTGTTTTGATTTGTCTTCTCTTTTGAAATAGCTGTGAATGTTCTGGGAAAGCTATGCAATACCAGCATGAATCTGCAGTCAAAATTATTATGTGTATTCATGAAAAGGTTGTATCTTATAGTATATGAATTTAATAAAGATAATAAACTTTTTGCTGGCTTTTTTAATGAGTCTCTTCAGCCTGATATTAAGGTGTAGAAATGATTAGTTTGAAAAATTAGAGACTTCCCCCCCCCCATTCAGGTGTTTACTGCTTGTTTAAATTCTATTTTATCCTTCCGGGGCTGAGGGAGGGTAATGCAAGGCAGTTCTAGAAGTGTGGATTTGCTAATCATGATTCTGAAGCCCTCACCTAAAGAAGGTAGTAGTTTGCCCTGACCTGTGATCTCCATTTGTCTGTTTTCTGTATTTAAATCAATTTTAATTCATTAAAGTTGTCTTGCTTTTTTATGACTTCATAGCAGCTGTTGCAGTTGATTTCTTGGAGAATATTAAGGGAAATCAAGTCCCAAAAGAGTCAAAATTACACAAAATGCTAAACCAAAAAACAGCAATCTGTAATCTGAGAATTCTAAGAATTGAGTGAGCTAAATAATGGGGAAAAAAAATAAAATTGGTGATCTAATCTGAATTGGTACTGATGTTTTCTTTGAGAAGAAAGGGAACAACAGTCTAGGAGGAACACTCTTACCAGCATCAACAAATTGGCCTGCATGGCTGCTAAATATGGCTTAAGGGGCTTGTTATGGGATAGGTTTGGGGCTGAGCCCTGCCTAGGTGGGCTATAGTGGAAACTCATTGCTGTAATTTCTAATAGTAGAGATGAGTTTGTGGTCTGTTCGGGCTGGGGGACAAACCCATTAAAATTGACACTAATTTGGACCCTTTGGCAGTTTTAACAGAGAGTGTGAGGCCTGAATGGATATGAAGAAGGAACATCCCTAGATGTGTTCCTTCCAGAACAGAGTTGAGACACGTTATCAGAGCAGTGTAGGTAAACTTGTACTGCCACTGTCTGTGCTGTATCTGTTCTGTGGATAAATGGAGGACTTCTGAATCGACAGCCCTGGAGTCTGGACTTCTAACAAGTACCCAAATTGCTTAACTTCCTCTAGGGAACTAAAAAGGCCAGCTGGGCGGTGGGAAGGGTCAAAGGGGAGCTTGTCATTTAAAGTACACACCTATATTTTATCTATTATACATTTTAAAAGATGATGCTAGTATATGTGTAGGATATTAATGCTAATTGCCTATTTCTGTGTAAAATGTAGTTAATATCTTCCAAAATGTTAGTAGATTAGAAAGCTAATGCTGAATTTCATTTTGCTGCAGTTCACAAATGCTTTTTTATATCTGCAAGAAACTGACTAGTCATCAGATGCTCAGCAGTACAGAAATCCTCAAGTGGCTACGAGAGATTCTCATCTGTAGGAATAAATTTCTTCTAAAAAACAAAGTAAGTAAATGTTAACATCTATCTGTTAAATTCATTAAAATGAATTGCTCTGTTTTGTCACTCCCTTTGTTTACCGGGTCATTTTTATGATTGGAAGAGATTTAATAGCTACACCTACACTTTCTGTTTCCTGATTTCCTCTCTGCTAAGAGACAGTGCTTTGTGAGGCACCCTTGATTAGAGCTGTTAACCGAAGTTAGCTTTAGGATTTTTTTCCCTCTTACTTCAGCTACACAGGTTGTATTACTCGCCTGGAAAACTTATGTTTTGCAGAAACCTGGTACCTTATACTTATTTGTGTAATACAAAGGGGAATAGTCCACAAGGTGAGAAAAAGGGAAGGTTAGTAATGATAAAAATACTTCTTCATGGATGAAATTTTTCTTTCTGGATCTCGTGTTCGCATTACTCCTAGAATTCTGACTTGCTTCTTTCCAATAATCTCAAGGGACTTTTTCCGAGCCAAACGTACATTGTAATGCTATACTTGCTAGAATTAAAACCAGACTTGCTATGTTACTTTTTGAATTAAAGATCTGCGAGAAGAAGTGAAGGGTTTCTGTTTTTTCTATCTGACCTGAAAGTAGATATGCTAACATGAGAAGAATACTGTCTTACGTGTAGTATATAGCATGCTTTAAATGTCCTCTTTCAGGAGAAGGATTTTTTCAAGTGACTTTTTTCTTTCGTTTTTAACTGTGGTAGCTCTGTTACTGGTGGACATTATTTTTTTATCTGTGTTGATGCCAAGTCATAGGCTTTTTCCTTTGGTATCACCAGTTTAATACATATTTGTAAAATACAATCTCACATATTACAGCTGAAGTCCTTGGGCGTTCTGGCTTTTTATGAATTCAGGAAGACTTTTACATTTGGCCTCTAAGTGGAAATCAGCTGTCCTTCAAATAGAGAGCATGCTTAATATCATCGTTCTCCTTCCATTTAATAATTAATTAGTTGTTTTAAAAAATCTATTTCCTCTTAGTGCTTAGAGGATGTTCAGTAATATCAGTATCAGAAAAAGATAATAGAGCTGTGCTTCATACTTTCAGTTCCTGTTTTTCTGATCAATTATAAAATATATAGAATAAAATGTACAGTACCCCTGAGTTTGGCTTCTTTAGACTTAATTACAACTAAATTATAATTATGTTAGTGTGCATCCTGTGGAGTAAAACCAAGAAGCCTATGGTGCTTTCAGGAGGCTCTGAGGAAGCGAGGAAAAGGCATCATTTTATGCTTACTTCAATCAGAGGCTCCAAGGAAGGGAGGAAAAGGCATCATTATGTGCTTGCCTCAAGGTGATTTTTTTTGAAGATGACTGTGGAGAAATTTCTTAAGGGGAAATACCATTCTAAGATACCATTAGTATGGGAAACTTTATAAAGCTGTGAGAGCACCAGTGTGAAAAGTACTATGTAGATGCTGAAGAGCTTTTTACCTTCCTGAAATCTATCCTTTTTACCCTTTTTTAAAAAAAGTTGACTTCTTATTTTCCTTTGCTCTCTTTATAGCAATCAGATAGGAGTTCCTGCCACTTTCTCTTCCTCTATGATGTTTCTGGAGGTGGAACTAGTCAAATTTCTCTCGACCATGAAGAAATGATACGCTGTACTCCAGGAGCTACCCTCAGGAAAGGGAAAGGGAATTCTTCCATGGTAAGTAATACATGATGATAATTCTTAACGCTTGGGGAGGAAAACCTGTGTGTGAGTAGAAATTAAATTACTTTGAAAGTAATTTTAAAAAAATGAAAATAATTATTTCTGAGGATGAAAAGACATCTGTATCCTGCAGTGGTGTATGCATCTGATATGCTGGTTAATAATGATGTTTCAGACTAACACCTCTTTCAAGTTAAAATGTTGGTGAATATTTTTTTTTCTTAGGATTGCACATAGCATCCCTACACGTTAGTCTTGTTAATAAATCTGAAATCTCAGTTTTTAAAGTATTGCATGCAGTTTGAATGTACTCTGATGGATCATAAATTCAAGTGTTTTAGTAAGGTATACCCTTTGACAGACAAGTTTCTCAAGCCTATCTGTACTATGAGTTCTAGCTGCAGGAAAAAAACAAAGAGAATATTTAGAACACCTTTGACGAGCCAAAAGTTCCGTTTTGTTTTTTAATATACACTTTTCCAGTATCAATAAAATTTTCCTAAGTACATGGTTATCCTTGTGAAAGGAGCAGGTTCTTAGCCACTGTTTGTGCAACAGCATGTAAGAGCTCTGATCTTGTCTAGAATAAAAGCAGTTTTAAAGAACAATTTGGATAAGGCTGAATTTTAATAAAGTTGCCATATTCATAAGCAATATTACCAAATTCTGAATTCCCTGTTTCCAAAGGAAAGTGCGGCAGGATGCAGTGGAACACCAATTTGCCGCCAAGCCCAAACAAAATTGGAAGTCGCCTTATACATGTTTTTGTGGAGCCCAGATATTGAGGCAGTCCTTGTTGCAATGTCTTGTTTCCGTCACCTCTGTGAGGAAGCAGATATCAGATGTGGAGTAGATGAAGTCTCAGTGCATAATTTTTTGCCAAACTACAATACTTTCATGGAGTTTGCATCTGTTAGCAATATGATGTCAACAGGTAAGAATCATGAATAATCCTTCCTACCTGTATAGTAAGACTGTTATTTGCATTTGAGTTCATTAAACAGTTTGAGATTCTTTATATGATTTACTTCTGCTTTCACTGGAATATCTTAATCATTGAATTAATTGTTAGAAAGCGCAGGGAATTTGGGTGCTTAAGTTCATGAAGATTTTGAAGTGTAACAAGAATAATCCTTTTCCTAAACACTTTAAGGGGATATGTTGCTCTGTTAATTTAATAATTACTTTCAAAGATCTCTTATTTGATGTAGGCAGGTTTTCAAAAAACTTGACTAACTGTTCTCTGCCCTTTTATAGGGAGAGCAGCTCTTCAGAAAAGAGTGATGGCGTTACTAAGACGCATTGAACATCCAACTGCGGGCAACACAGAGGTAAACTGAATTTATATACTCTTTGCATGCATTTTTTTTGAAAACAGAAAATACTGTTGCTACAAGTAGTTCTGAAGTTAAATCTCGGTATGTTTTATTTTAGGCCTGGGAGGATACACATGCAAAATGGGAACAAGCTACCAAACTAATCCTTAACTATCCAAAGACCAAAATGGAAGATGGGCAGGTGACTATGAATTTTTCCATAGGTTCAACCCTTTAGAAATTTAAAATAACTATTTAAGCTTATTTATTTTAAGGAATTGAATTTTAATCTAGGAAATTAGTTTTGTAGGCAGACTTAAGCTCCATGAAAATATTCCAGAAAAATAATGGTAATCAGTTGTCCCCACTATGCTTACTAAGAGACCAAGAAGTAGTTTCACTTGAATTGCTGTAAGGAAGATGGAGGTTGAGCTTAAAAACTTAAAAGAAATTGAAAACAAAATAGTGAGAACTCTGGAGCACTACCACAGAAATTATGAAATCCTTTTTACTGAAAATTTTTAAATAAGCTGCTGGCTGTCATGGTTTAAATACGCTTTACCCTGGTGCAGAGCAGGGAACTGACTAGGCCTTCAGTCCTTTTTAGCCTTTTTCAGCTTCTCTAAAAACAGTGCCTCTATAATTTTCTGTTCATAGTACCACTAAGTATAAAAGGTGAATCTTAGAAAATTCTTGAGACTGGAATTGTAAATGGCGGGATGTGTTACAGAATACTTTAAAATTCTGACTCTGTCCATTAGTTATGTTTAATTGAAGAGGTTTCATCTTCAGCCATTCTTTTTCAGGTTACTGAAAGCCTTCATAAGACAATTGTTAAGAGGCGAATGTCACATGTTAGTGGGGGAGGCTCCATAGACTTATCTGACACAGATTCTCTTCAAGAGTGGATCAACATGACGGGATTCTTATGTGCCCTTGGAGGAGTGTGCCTACAGCATCGTAGCAACGCAGGGTTAGCAACCTACAGCCCACCTATGGGCCCTGTCAATGAGCGTAAGGGCTCCATGATATCGATGGTGTCCACGGAGGGAAATGCAGAGACTCCTGTTAGCAAATTTATTGATCGATTATTGACTCTGATGGTCTGTAACCATGAGAAGGTGGGACTTCAGATACGGACTAATATTAAAGATCTGGTGGGTTTGGAGTTGAGTCCAGCACTTTATCCAATGCTGTTTAACAAATTGAAGAATACCATCAGCAAGTTTTTTGATTCTCAAGGACAGGTAAAGTGGTGATATATTCGTTCACATTTGGGTCTTAATAAAAAGCATCTGTCTTGTCTTTCATGTAGGTAATTGAAATTGATAGCTGTTCATGTTTTGTACAAAAGATCCTGCAAACTTTGTGGTTGTATGTTGCAGCATGCATTAATAATAATTGTATTTAACATCAGGTAATTGAAAGCATTCTTGAATTCTTAAGTGAACTCCGAGTACAGAATCTGTGAAAATGCTCTCAGAATAGTTATGGCTGGTAGTATAGACGTACCTAATCTTAACATATATTGGATTCAAATTTTTTTTAAATGCTGCAGTATATTTGATGAATACCCTTTCTTTGGTTTTGTGTGTGAAGAATTAAGATCAACAATTTTCTTCCTGTAGGTTTTGCTCACTGAGACCAACACACAATTTGTAGAGCAAACCATTGCTATAATGAAGAATTTGCTTGACAATCATACAGAAGGGAGCTCAGAACATCTTGGACAAGCTAGTATTGAGACAATGATGCTAAATCTGGTTAGGTAAGAAATCCTGTTGACCTTCCTATACTAGGTAATACATTTAAGAAGTGAGGTAGGGCCTTCTGGTTTATATCTTTTCTGCTTGCATCTGTGGAGAAGCAACAGCTGATTTTCTGATCGTCTCTCACATGGTTCTGACTGCTTCAGTAATCGTGGAGATAATTTATACTGTAGCATAAAATACTTTGACAGAGGGTGACTTTATTGTTTTTTTAAAGAACTAGCCGTTCCATAGTTTAGCCCCATTCTTGTAAGCATTCATGCTTTCTTTTCTAGACAACGATGTTTGTGTTTAAAAACCAGCTGAAGGGCAGATTTCTGTTCAGTTTTATACTACTAGAAATCTTTTTTAGCCAGAAGAAAATCAGTACTGGTCTTCAGCTGCTATAAGGGCAGCCTTAATTGGGGTGGGAGGGGAGAGGGTAGCCCACTTGCTAACCCATTACACAAGTCTGCTGGGTGCCAATGTGTAGGTTCCAGCATAGAGCTGAAAAGATTTGTCAAATGTGTGGGCTTTGTAGTGTGGAGTAGCATGAAGTCTTTAATTAATCTTTTTGCTTTTTTGTTAAGGTATGTGCGTGTCCTTGGAAATTTGGTACATGCAATTCAAATAAAAACTAAGCTTTGTCAGTTAGTAGAAGTAATGATGGAAAGGAGAGATGACCTTTCATTTTGCCAAGAAATGAAATTTAGGTAAGTATATAACTGTTAGAATAGTGTAATGTGGATAAGTGTAATTTCATTTGGTTATATGTTTAAAAAAATCAAAACCTGTCTCTCACCAGTATTCCTGGTATAGGAATAGTACTCCATCTTTGTCTTCAGAATAATTTAGAGCCTGGTGCTGCATTTAAAATTTTATTTTAGTTGTGGAGATACTTAAACACATGTAAAAATTTTGTGTGATAGAGACCAGGGTATTACTTGGTATACTAAGGTTAGTTCAGTTCATCCTCAGTGTGGGTAGTATTTCAAATAGTTCTTACTCTGAATTTGTAATAACTAAGAATGATGCCAGCAGTAGTAAGTGTGTTTGAAGGAAGGGCTATTTAAAAAAAAACAAAACCAAAAAACAACAAAACAACAAAAAAACCAAACAAAAAAACCCACAACCCAAAAAACCCCCAAAGCTAAAGCAATGTATCTATATGTAATAGGAACAAAATGGTGGAATATTTGACAGACTGGGTTATGGGAACATCTAATCAAGCAACAGATGAGGATGTGAAATGTCTGACAAGGTAAGAAAGAATACTCTTAAGCTGTTTCTAAAGTTGCTAACAGGGTTCCAGGTGGTGTTTGAGATACACAGATGACCTGGCTTGAGTGGACTCCCTTTAGCAGTAGTAATTTAAGGAAAAGACAAAAATTGAAATATAAATTTTATGTTATATTTATTTATATATATATAAAAATATATTTAACGCATAGTCTTAACTAATATTTACTGGACCTATGTCTTCATGTGATGCATTCTGAAGAAGAAAATCATCAAACATTATAGTGTTGAATTTATGCTTTACTGGGTTTTTATGACGGGTTTGGTTTGCAGTTGTTGTCCTTAGGAGATATATTGCTTGACCCTGTACCACAAAATGTAATAGCTATTTTCCTGATGGACAGAACTTTACTAGAGTAACTTTTTTTTTCAGTAATGACTCTTTTCACCTGCAGTTAGATACATAAGGAAAAGAAGGGACTTGGTACTGGATGGGAAAATTATCAAGCAGAAGGAGAGACTAATTCTACTGAACTGATTCACAGCTTCTTAAAATTTAATTTTCAGAGATTTGGACCAAGCAAGTATGGAAGCAGTGGTCTCTCTTCTTGCTGGACTTCCACTACAGCCTGAAGAAGGAGATGGTGTTGAGTTGATGGAAGCAAAATCTCAGTTATTTCTTAAGTAAATAGTGGCTTTTAACTATTTTTCTATACAGTGACTCTAACTAGATGCACCATATGACATTTATTACAAACTATGTTTGTTTTTTTCTTCTAGCAGAAATAATTTTATTATCTAAACAGGAATTACTACTTATATATTCTATGTCACACATCTTTGCCCCCTAGGTTTATGGATGCATTTTCATTTAAAAAACAATTACAAATTTGGCTTTGTTTCTGCTTAATGCAGATGTATGCATAATTCATGGGAGGGATTAGCTTGCTTTGGTATTATGTTTTTATCCATGAAACTTAATTTCTTTCATGACATCTGTTTGTAAAGACATGCTTGGGAAATTCACTTGCTTGGTTTGAGAAAAAACACGTACACATTTTAGGGCAGTGTCTTCTGGTCGTTACAACATTTGTGGAAGTTTGGACTATGCTACAAGAAAGATTACTTGGGGCAGTTCAGAGATTATTTTTTTTTTTTTTGGCGTGGGGGGAGGCTTATTGTCTATTTGCTACTGTATGCAAATAGTTTCAGACAGTTGCCTTTGTAGAATCTGTTTTACTTATCCAAGTCTCTTTCTTTTCCTTAAGATACTTCACACTGTTTATGAACCTTCTGAATGACTGTAGTGAAGTTGAAGATGAAAGTGCACAAACAGGTGGCAGGAAACGTGGAATGTCTCGAAGACTAGCTTCACTACGGCACTGCACTGTTCTTGCTATGTCAAATTTGCTCAATGCAAATGTGGACAGTGGTCTAATGCACTCAATAGGTAAAGTAGCTAGAGATAACTGTGCATAAATGAATACATAATGAAGACATTGGTATTTAATTTATTTTAACATCTTCCTTAGTAGTTCTGGGTTTTTTTAATCAGGCTTGGGCTATCATAAAGACCTCCAAACAAGAGCTACGTTTATGGAAGTCCTCACCAAAATTCTGCAGCAGGGAACAGAATTTGATACGTTAGCAGAAACAGTGCTAGCAGATCGATTTGAGAGATTGGTGGAGTTGGTTACAATGATGGGTGATCAGGGGGAGCTTCCTATTGCTATGGCTTTAGCCAATGTGGTGCCTTGTTCTCAGTGGGTAAGTTGATTCATGCATTTTATTTCCTACATTTTTTTACAGTATTAAGACTTGAAATAAAACAAACAGTAAGGGTCTAACAACAATCTGCTACAGAGAAATATGACCTACTGTTCATGATAGCTAGCCTTTCTTAGTATATTCTTGAAAAGCGTACTGAGTCTTAATTGTCAGAGATCTTGATTTTAAACTGCGTTTTTATAGTAAATTTTTAGTTAATGTCTAGGAATAATTTAATATACAGTTATTTTAATAAATACGTCTGTTTGAGCTGGTTTATTTATTACAGATTGTGTGTGCTGTAATGCAGACAAACAGAACTGTATTTTCTGCTCTAGAATTTAGCAAGATGAATTGGGCTTTGTTATACAGAATAACTGCTTATCTATCTGGACTAACCATTATGAGTTTGTATGACTGGATATCCTGAGGCAGATTTTTAGACAAGCAGTAGCATAGGAAAGATTTGAAGAGAGACTGCGTGCTTAATTTTATACTTACGTGGAAGACTCCATAGCAAATGTAAGACATTAGTACAAACTGCTTGGTATGTTTTTTGTAATTCTTTTTCTCATACTTGCTTTAACTCACTGCTAGTCAGATTAACATTTCATTGCTTCTTTTAAGGATGAGCTAGCTCGTGTCCTGGTCACGCTCTTTGATTCCCGGCACTTGCTCTACCAGCTACTCTGGAATATGTTTTCAAAGGAAGTTGAACTAGCAGATTCCATGCAGACACTCTTCCGAGGAAACAGCTTAGCCAGTAAAATAATGACTTTCTGTTTTAAGGTATATTATCTAATTTTTCTCTCTAAATAACAGGAAAAGTTTATGAATGTAAAAATATCAAACTACCAATCTATGGTATTAAGCACTTCAGTAACTGGATTAGATGAAAATAGTACAGAGTTGCCTTTGGCTCTCTGCTTAAGTTAGTCTCGGCTCTCAACATCAGTTATGTTCAGGGACTTCTGCTTTTAACATTTTAACGTTTGATAAACTAAATCTTGGAGGTCTCATATGTTCAGGCCCAACTAAAAAATAAAAATCCTCCTGGAACTAACCTTCTGCCAAAACCTCATGACTCAGTCAGGCTTAAGTTTGCGATTAGTCCTTTTGAAAGTTTCCAAGACAGTAAATGTTTTGTCTTGCGTACTCTATGTATTCTGCATTGTAAGGAAGAAAACTGGTTGCAGAAACAAAAACATTTGCGATTTGTAGTTTTCAACAAAGATTACTAGTTATTTAGGACACATAACTTACTTGATACAAACATCTGAACATTTGTAAAAGTTTTAGTTATCTTAAAGTCCTTTCCTAAGTAATCTTGAGTCATAGTGGGGTCTTTAAACTTCTGACTAGTTTAGTTATAAAAGTGATTTAGGGGCCAGTACCAGTTTGAAGACTGTTCCTGATTTAATTTAAAAATATAAAGGCAATTTAAAAATGGGAGACAAAGTCTGAGGTCTTATTTATGCTTCCATTTCAGTTTAAAAAGCTATGTGCAGAGATCAAGTGTTGAGTCAGTGTGCTCTAAGAAAGAATCCCATCTGGTTATTGTTGTTATTAGAGAGCAACCTATGGTTTTCTCTAAATTGGAAGTGAATTAAAATGCTTGCAGAAATTGATTACAGTTATGTTTCAGAAGTGAGACTATAATGAAGAAACACAAATTTCGCAGTAATCTGGCTTACACAAAAACAAATCAAATGTTTTCAGGCTTTTGTAACACAGAATTTTGGAGCATTCCTGTGAATGGCTATGTCAATCTGGCCATCTGTTCTGATTTTCTTTCTACATAGGTATATGGTGCCACATATTTGCAGAAGCTTTTGGAACCTTTATTAAGGACTGTGATCACATCCTCTGAGTGGCAGCATGTTAGCTTTGAGGTGGATCCAACAAGGTTTGAGATTCAAAGGCGGGGAACAAACGTATTTATTTGTGAACGATTCACAGTCATAAATAGGATTCCTTTTTCATTGTGGCAAATATTTTTCTCCTACTTCCATACTTTTCCACTCCTCACTTTACTAGACACGTTAATTGTATCTGCAGTCCTTATACCCAGGGAGAATTGTACGGAGCTGTCCCAACACAGCGAGATGAGTTTTGTTGGATGTCCTCTTAAGCTCTGAGAGAGTAAGGAAGGCAGAGAGCTCTTGCAGGACCTCTTCTCCTACTTGCTGCTTCATACTTTTATGTAGGCCACTAATGTGGGGATTTCCAGTAGTACCAGAAAGCATCTGCTTTAGGTCATTGAATTAATTACAGAAGTAAGACAGAATGAGTGCATGTTGTGTGTGTAATTTTTTTTAAATTTAATTTCTCTTACATCACTACTTGTGATTTACATCATGACTTGGATTTAGTAGCTGTTGCTCTATTGCTTTGAATTATCTCTAACTCTTAGAAAAACTTTTAAGTATTTGTCTCTTAAGTAGCTTACAAAAAGATAGGCCTTCTTGTTTGTAGTTTAACTGTCAAATATCTGTGTCTACCTCCAAAATTCCTTTCATAGAAACTGTCATCAAACTGATAATGCAGTTCTCAGTTGGAATTATGTATGTGTCTTTGGCATGGTGTGACAGAATCCCACTTACAACTGTCTGTTTATTACAGTGTTTTAAAATACGTTGTAACTTCTGTAGTTTAAAATATCGATGGAAACTTTTGTGTAAAAGATCATAACTATTTCCTTAAGATCGCTATTTACCCCGACAAGTAGGATTACTCCAAACGTATAAGTACAGCTAGTATCATTTATTTGATTGCTGGTCATACGTTTATGGGTTTGTTTCAGGCTGGAGCCTACAGAAAGTCTTGAAGAGAACCAGCGGAGTCTTTTGCAAATGACAGAAAAATTTTTTCATGCAATCATTAATTCTTCTTCGGAGTTCCCACCACAACTTCGCAGTGTGTGCCATTGTTTATACCAGGTATGCCTGCAGTGGTTGCCTGCCCCTAAACTTTGGGTTGTAATTCTAGCAGTTTGGAGCTTGATCCTGTAGTGGGTGCATAGTGGGCATTTCTTAAAGACTGTTTTCAGATATTTGTTAAACAACAGGAATCTGAATGTAGGGACTGAATGGTGTTTTATGACTTGGGTTGGCAATCAGGAGATGACTAAACATCTTTTTTTTTTTTTTTTTTTTTAATAAAGGAGTTGAATTACAGCTAAGAACTCAGCAGAGATTATTGCTGCCTTATTAGGTCTTTAGCATCTCTATGGGAGACTAAAGATTAACTAGGGAGGTAATGGTTATACTTGCTTTTATCAGTTCACTGTGGGACATCTATAAGGAAGGCAGTAAAAGGGGAAAATAAATAATAAAATCACTGCTGGGTTGAGAGAACACAAAACTTTTGAATATAGAAACAGTGTACTTGTTTACTTTTTATACAGGATTAATTACATCAGAAATATAGTGAATTATGTAAAAGTCTGTCTTAAAGATCACGTCTTTGATAAACCTTAACTTTGTGAATAAAATAGTTACTTGTACAGTTACTGACTCTAGGTAGCTGTTTTCTGCATAAAAATAGAGGCAATTTCTTCAAGAGCATTTCTCTCTGAAGTAAATTTTTACAAAAATTGTCTATGAAATATGTTATTCATTTTTTTGTTCCAGGAATGTTATGTAGTTGCCCATTACAGGTGAGCATAATCTTATGCTTTCTACTTTTGGTAGAAAAGCAGGGTAAAGATGCTCGTAAGAAAGAACCTTAAGGTATTCAGTGGGACCATGGTAGTTGCCAAGTCCTAAATTTTAGAAACTGTGGATTGATGCCGGGTGTAATGGAAGGAAATAGTCAATAGCATTTTATATGTCTGTCTTTGGTAGAGAATTGTTTGTGGTTATTTGTGCTTCTCTAAAGAAGGTCATTTGTGGGTGAGGTTGAAATACTGCATCGTTCAGGCTTTATTCTGATCACACTCGGTGTCATGTCTCATAATCACATTCTGAAAGCAGGAGTCTCTGAAATCAGGCTGCCAGGCAGCACGGTAAAGAAAGCTGTTACCTTTACTGGGAAGGAGGCCCGCTGGCATACGATTTGGTAAATGGCATTAGTCTTGTGACTGGGACACTGAAGGTGCTCTGTACTCCTGAGGGTAGGTTCTTGTTTTTGAGAGGGAGAATGACAACAGGAATGCATTTTGGTCTATGAAGTAAAATACTGTCCACCTGCTACAGGCACCACGCTCTGATGGAGGTGCTGTTGCCTGCCAGAGGCCTGGAGCATGTTACTGTATGCAAAGCGCTGCTGTACTTCTAAGTGGCTGACCAAATATTTGCGAACACGGAGTATTGAGAAATTTAGCAGGTCAAAAGGAGGGAGAGAACCTAGAAGAGACAGATAAATGCATTTATAGAGTTCTTTTAATGAGGCAAGTTCAGGAACTGACTTCTGTTTGTGGCTAAAACTTGAGTGCTTTCAAATGAGCCTTGGAAAGTTACCAAGCTGGGACCACCTCTTCTTGCTTGTTTCTGGTACCATTTATAAATGATGCTTAAAGAGAAAAAGCCTTCCTGAGCAGTACATTGCCCTCTGTAGAGTAAGTTCTACTATAGTGGACCTTTCCTGGCTGCCTGCTGTTGAAGTACCTGCATTCCCCAGCCTCCATCCCCAATTCCTGCTCTCTCCCATTTTTGCTGCTCTCTGCAGTGGCTCAGCAGCAGCTTGCTGTAGGTTTACAGGTCTCTCTCTTGCTCTTTGTGTGTTTCTGATGGATTTAGCTGCTGCTAAGAACTCCAGTGGGGCATATTCCTGCTGCTCTCCAGACTCATAGGAAATACAGTTTCCAGTCCTGTTGGAGGACTGTCACAGAAGAGCTGTGCATGGCAGAATATTTGAGCTGTGGTCTGGAAGAACTGCTTTTGGCCTTTCAACCAAGGAGTCTGTATCTCGGGTCTAAAGTGGAGCAAGGAAAACAGATTTTTCCGAGCTGTGGAAGCAAACTATGAGTTATAAAATTCTACACATTGTAGTCTAGTCATTTTTACAGTGAATACTGTATTAGTAAATGCAACTGCTGCAATTCTCAGAACTTGGAAGTGAGCAGCAGTGAATTGTGTGTCTGTTGTGGATGACTTGTGGATCTTGGGTTGCTATTGTGGGCTGTTGGGATGGACTAGGTGTGCAAGTGATGTGCCTTTCTGCTATAACAACTTGTATAAATGGCTTCTAAAGTTGTCAGGTTCTCTTTCTGACAGTGGTTGTATTCAGGTTGAGGGGGGCCCCCGGTGATCTGGGTCTTTTTTTTTTTTTTTTTTTTTTCCCCGTTTGTTTAAATTGGGAAATGAAGGGGCAGGTTGGTTTCCTTCAAGTTCAAATGGCCACAGTCTCACAGATGTTGGCGGGGAGCATGTTTGAGTGTTACTGAAAATGTCACACACAATTGTTGCTTTTGTTGTTTGATGTTATGTTGTCCCACATCTCTTCCCTAGAATTGCTTTAATATGCTGTTACTAGGATGTATCGGATTTATTTCAATTTCAGTGATACGTTGCTAGGAATTACTACTATGCAGACCATTTTGAATTCCTACATGAAATGGAATTACTAAAATGCACTCACCAGTGGACACTGCCAGAGATCCTTCTGTGGAAGCATATCAAGTCTTTTGGCTTTATTCTTGCCTTTACTTTTTTTTGGTAAGAAGGGGTAGTTTGTTCCTGAAAGACATGATTTACTGGCAAATATACAAGTGGTATTAACTGATACTCGGTGTCAACATTTACTACAGAAACTCTTTCTAGTAACACCTATGTTTGTGTACAGATGTTTGGCTCATCAGAAATAGTGTAATAATTATTCTGTACTTTCAAATTCCAGAGAGTTTTGAAGAGTCTGGCCTTTATCTGAAAGAAAGTACAATTAAAATCTGAATGGTTTGGGGTATTAATCCGTTTTTATCATAAGAACCAAATAGGTGATTTTTATAAGGTAACTTCATTTTCTATATAAGTGAATATGTTCCATCCCAAGCAATAGTGTAAAAGAGACGGAATTTTGCAGTGTATTTTTATGCTTAGAGTTTTAAAGTAAGTATGTGTGTGAAAAATACTCATTAGATGTATTCTGTAAATGAATTCTAGCTGATTTTATTCCATGTAGCAACATTATGGAAATGGTGCATTTAGTTGGATATTGGGGTCTGTGCCGTCTGAGGCTTCTGTTACTGGAACAGAGCCCTGGGAAAAGTTTTCATTTGGAAACAACATATAACTAGTTACTGTGAGAGATTCACCCGTGCTCATTTTCAGGTAATGTATGTTTAGGAGTGTTACGTGCGCACGAACAAGGGTGATCAATGTGACTTATGTAAAGAATTTCTGCTGGCTATTTCATAAAAACCACACAAACATACATGATTTTTTCTTAATAGAGAGGTATGGAAATTTTACTTGCTTTAAATGCAATACCCTGATGAATAGAGTATGTATATGACTGCTTCGGAAGTGAAGTGTAGAAATTACACAGAAATTTGGCAGAGGCACCATTGGTTAAATATTAATAGGTCCTGCACAAATTTGGACTATTTAAATTTAGCTTGGGTAGCAGAATAGCTTTTACTGACTGTTTTGGGTTTTGTTTTGGTGGTTGTGTTTTGGTTTGGTTTATTTTTTTTTCTCTTTCTCTGTTGCATTTGTAAGTTTTAGAAATTCTCTTCCAGTTCCAGTCTGTTGTGATACTCTAAAGATGATCTGAACTGTTGGTGCATGCTTGCTCTCAAACTGCTACATACTGCCAGCTTTCCGTTGATACAGCTCCAGGTGTTGCTCTCAGTAGGGCTTCTTGGTGGTGCTGATTTGCTGTTACAGCTGACACGAAGGACGTAGGATTGAGCTCCAAGACCAAAATGTACCCTGTGCCGGGGGGCAGTGCACCAGGCTGATGTGTGATAGCTTTCCTCAGATCCTGGTGGGAAACACACGAGAATGGGATGCTTTTTGCTGGGTCCCTGTGCATTTAAATGAACTGCAGAAATAAGCACAATCAAGTCAGATATCTTGATTTGGAAATCGATAATAAGTTAAGGTAGAACCGCTGGCATTTTCTTCCTTTCTCCACAGAGTGTTTTATGGCAGTGTGTAGTTATCAAAGTAGTAATAACCGTGATGATTCGCAGATCTAAGTAAATTGAAGGACACACAGAGAAACATTGGGAAGACTTAAAACTCTAAATTTATTTTAAAAGTAATGTCTTTCAAAGGGATAACGCTTTGCTATTTTTACTATTAAAATTATTTGGGGATGGTGAAATACATTTGAAAGCTGAATATACCATTTAATGCCCAATATTGTGTATCATGAGCACATTAATGTGGTTTGACTTTTAATCTAGCCAGAAATAGTAGAAATGATTGAAACGCAACATTTGCTTGTTTTGAATTTAGTGCTTTGTAAATAAGATGTAATAAAATCGTGGAATAAAAACTCCATCATCAGTCTTTAGTTTATATATTTCATTTTCTGTTGGTTATGTTTGTTACATTTTACTGTGTAATTTTATGTACAAGTCAACATTGGTTTTTGTTGCTGTATGTAGTTGGTGCTGTGACTTGTTTGTGCTCATCTCTGTTCTGTAGGCAACTTGCCACTCTCTACTGAATAAAGCTACCGTAAAAGAAAAAAAGGAAAACAAAAAATCAGTAAGTTTGGAGACCTTTTTATTAGCCATTTCTTTCAAAGCACAACAGAAATCTTTTGCTGTTTGTTCAAAACATCTTCATTTCAGTCTATTTGACCTCACTGTAAAATCATTCTACTAATTCTGGCACAAAATAGCTTTCATTTCAATTAACACTGGAATTAAGTTATATTTAAAATATTCTCTGTGTGCCTATTTGAGTAAACAAAAGACATTTTTAACATTACTGCTTAGTAATTAATACTCTGATTCTTCTACCCTTGCTGCCATCTTCAAATTAAAAAAATATGTGGAAGGAAAATATTTTCTTTGATTTTGGGGAAAATCCTGAGTCTGTTTAGCTGTTTTAACACTCTGGCAGATAACTTCAGCTTGCATTCTGGGAGAAGAACAATATTTATATATATATATATATATGGGTAACAAAAGCGGCTACTATGACTTGTTTCTGGTATCTTTTGTTTGTCTTCTAAGTAATATTTAGCACTTGTATTTACTCAGAAAAGCAGATTTCCATTTTAAATAACTTACTGTGTTTAAGAGTTTAGATATGTAGATTGTGATAGTGGTGTCATTAAAAGTTAAAGGTTTATCCTTTTCTTTGCCAGTTACCTCAAAATAAAAATTTTGAATAAAACAGAGGCAGAATGGAAAATTACTTTTATTATTAAAAAAATATACTTTTATTTATTTTTTTGCTGTAACTAAACAGAATAGTAATTGTGTTTAAATGCAAAATCCGTGTGTAAAGTAGTATTTTACAAGAAAATATTATCAGTAATTGCATCACAAGGTAACTGAATGAAATTATTACTGAACCAAAGTGATTCTCTCTATATTATGTATGTACTAGTGGCTTTTATCTGTTTTAAGAAGCATGATTTGAGATGGCACTAGTTGTTTTGAAGTGTTTCAGTAAAATGGGGTTTGTTTGGTTTTTATTTATTTTAAACAAAAAGCTTGCTGATTTTATTCTGTGAAAAGGTAGAATGTGACTTGCTTTGAATCAAAGTTTTTACTCATAAGAATATACTTATAGATACTGATTCTTTATAGAACCATATGTAGCATATTTAAGAATTTTTATTTCAAAGTCAAATGAAAGATATCTAGAGAATAGACTATACTCTTAGTAATACATAGTTGATTTCCTAAAAAGAAAAGAAATTTCTTTTTTGTTACAACATTTTCAGAAAAGCTTTTTTTTTCCCTCTAGATAACAATGAACAGTATTCTAAATCTATAGTTCTCCTAGCAAATTCCTGCTAAGTGATTTTGGACAGTGTATGTATAGGCAGAGAAGTACACTGGCCACTCAGCTCTGGCGCATTCTGTCTTTCCTCCTTTGGCAAATCTGTGGAGATGTGATGGTTCTGAAGAGTATTTCCTCAAATATCTCCTTCCCCAAAATGTAATTACTCCTGAAACTTTACAGCATAAGTCTTACTGCTGGAGAGGCTCTTGTGATCAATAGTGAAGTTATAAATACACAGACAAAAGACCTGCTAATTTAAAAAGAATTACCTGTATTTGATGGGAAGACTTCGCACACCTGAGTACGAACATAGAGCACTTGTCTCCTTTACTGTCAGTGGCAGAGTCCTGGAATTAAGTGGTCAGTAACTCTGAAACACCTTCTTATCTTTGTCCAGTAGCTATTGTAGCAATTTCACCCTAGCAAGAAAGTTTGTACGAAGGGTGAAGCAAAGCTAGCTAGTGTCTGATTGCCCCCTTGCCCCTTATTTGTTTCCCCTCTTTCCTGACTGTCTTATGATGCAAGACCTGTCAAGGCAAGAAAGTCCTACTCAAATGTATTGAGCTTGATTGCTATGGAAAGAATGCTTAAAGTTGGATTACCATGCAAGGCTTTCTCAGCTTGCTTTCCCTTTAATGCAAAAATATTCTTTATAATTCTCAACTTCATAGGTTGTTAGTCAGCGATTTCCTCAGAACAGCATTGGAGCGGTTGGAAGTGCAATGTTCCTTCGGTTCATCAATCCTGCGATTGTCTCCCCTTACGAGGCAGGGATTTTAGATAAGAAGCCTCCACCAAGAATTGAAAGGGGATTGAAACTGATGTCAAAGGTGAATCAATAAATACTTTTATTAGGCTGTATTTTATGTTCTACCTAATTATCTAATGTTCTACTAGTTCTGTTCTTTGTAGTTTTTTGTAGCGACCATCATGTTTATTTGAAGTGCAGTTTCCGTAGTATATTTATACATCATGATGTTAATGTCACAGCTCACAGCAATGTAAGTATGGGGAGCAGTCTGTACAAAAAAAAAAAAACAACCACCACTTTGCCAAAATTATGTATAAGCTAATGGAATGCCTTCTGCCTTTTCACTTGAGCTTCTAGCCTTACTTGAAAACAAAGAAAGAAACCAATGCCGCTTTGAGCACGGTGAGAATAATGGCAGCCAGATACTGATTAAAGTTATACTAGCACTAAAGTAGTGTTTTTTCCAATCTTTAATCTCATTTAGTGCTGTTTCCTGTAAAAAATAAAAAAAGTTCAGTGATGACATGTAAATTCTGTGGTCTGTGCATTTTAAATGTTGAGAACTTACAGCTTTCTTTAAATAGGCATATGCTGTTGCTTTTACATGTCTGTATGATTTCCAGAAGTAGTGGTTAACATCTATTCATCAGTGGTTTTGAAAGATGATACATTTTCCTGGTCTAAACCGGAATAAAGTTTATGAATAAGGGAAGTTGTTTTCTAGTATGTGAAAGAAAATACTGGGAAAATGAACATATTTTGAATTAGTTGGCTTGTTGGCCTTTTTTTTTTTTTTTGTCTTGAAGTTTCACAAGTTAAAATGAGTGTTCCTGAAAGTAAAGTTGCCGTGACTACCATAACAGTTAGTACATTAAACTTTTATGTGTCTTTACCATCTTTTTATTATTTAGATACTTCAGAGTATTGCCAACCATGTCCTCTTTACAAAAGAAGAACATATGCGGCCTTTTAATGATTTTGTAAAAAGCAATTTTGATGCAGCACGAAGGTAGGCCCTTTGGAAACTTGCACAGAGAGTCTGTGTCATGTGTAAAGAGTAAGCGGAGAATTTTCTTAAAGCCTTTTAATTTACATTGAGTCTACTTGGCAGATTTCCCTGACATGCTTGTGGTTGTTCCTGATTTTGAACTCTAGGTTTTTCCTTGATATTGCATCCGATTGCCCAGCTAGTGACACTGTCAATCACAGCCTGTCCTTCATCAGCGATGGCAATGTACTTGCTTTGCACCGGTTGCTGTGGAACAATCAGGAGAAAATTGGCCAGTACCTTTCCAGCAACAGGTAAGACTTGCTGTGTAGAAGGGAGTTGCTCATGGGAAATGAATTTTTGGAAATACCTTCAGATGTTTTTGTTATTATTAACAAAATAATAATATTTTTGTTAATGAAGAGGATGATGGCTGAAAAATCTTAAGTTTAGAAACTTTTATCTTATTGACAAGCAGTTATTGGGAACGTGCCTAACGTCTTTGCCCACTTTACTGCCAACCTTTTGTGCAAATGCATAGTTGCCTCATCTTGTGTAAAAATTGTTCTGTGTGTAACAAACATTTTTCTTATTTCTTTGTTGAGTACTCTTTTTAATTTTAAAAAAGCAAATCCAACTTGTTCAAGGTAAGGAAGAATAGTGGGCAAAAAAAATGGGAATTCCTGAGTAAAGAAGGACTTCTAAGTAGTATGCTGTTTCTAGGGACCACAAAGCTGTTGGAAGACGACCTTTTGACAAGATGGCTACTCTTCTTGCTTATCTCGGTCCTCCTGAGCACAAACCTGTGGCAGATACCCATTGGTCCAGTTTAAATCTCACTAGTTCCAAATTTGAAGAATTTATGACAAGGTAATGAGGTTATTGGGGAGGGGACACATCGTGGGTTTCTAGACTTCAGCATGTAAGGCAGTATAAGTAGTTATTAAGACTCTAGATTATGTTTTGAAGGGGAGTTAAAAATGCTAGGTTTACATATACTATTAAGGTTTCTGGAGTTTAAAAAGCTAGGTTTACATATACTATTAAGGTTTCTAAGTAGATTTTAATTTCAAAAACTAAATTGAGAATGGGAGATGGCAGTAACATTCATGATTTAAAAAGATTCAAGGTTGTGTGCACTTTTGTTTAAAGATCCAAATAAAGAGGGCTTGGGATTTAAAAAAAAATTTTTTTGAAAGACAGTTGTGAAAAGTTGATGTCAATGTACTGCTTTCTAGGCATCAGGTACATGAAAAAGAGGAGTTCAAAGCACTGAAAACATTAAATATTTTCTACCAAGCTGGGACATCAAAAGCTGGCAATCCTGTTTTCTACTACATTGCTCGGCGGTAAGTAATCTTTCACCTTCTCTGTCTGAAGCAAACTTAAAATAAGGAGTATCAAGTGTATGTAAGAAAGGGACACCAACTTTGTAACAAATAAGAATCAGAAAATAGTTTATCTGATTTTGGTGCCAGTATTTTTTTAATTGAGTTTTTCCCTAAATCAGAACTGTCAATAGTTTTTCCACCCAGGAGTACACGACTATCTGTGGAAAAATACCTAAAACTTGAAGTACATTTAGTTAATTTTTCACTGTCTCAGTTAAACTACATCTAGACCACATTACTGTTAACCCATCAGGAATTTTAGAATCTTCATTTTTTGAAGTGTGAAATGAATAACAAGCTAAAACATGGGATAAAACTTCTGAAAGTGGTCCCTGTATCCCATTTGAAAAAATAATGCAAGTTTCACACATAGCCAAGACCATAACGTTGCTTCAGTTTCACTGTTATGTGCTAAATGACAATAATACTATGTTTTCTGGAAATGATTGATATCTGTGGAAATAATAACTAATTAAACTAATAAGCAGATGTTGACGTGTGAACTTTGCAAAAGGCTGTGTTTATACAATAAGGCAAAATTCTGAAAGTTTGAAGTCTTCCCTACTCTGGAAGGTAGTCATTCATAACAGCGAGTAACATATGCTGCGGTATTGAAGAATTTGGGAAGAATATCCCAAAATCAGTATTAGCCAGTTTGTGGTCAAATAAATCACAATTCTCTCTGTAGAACAAAACCAAACCAAAACAGCAACAAAAAAATTTAAGTAAACTAGTTTTATTTAAATTAACGTGTGTGCAGTGGTAAAGCTGCAGCTAGAGTAAGAATAATTGAAACTTGGTATTTCAGTCTAGTTACTAAGTAACTGCACTATAAAATGCATAGAGGACAGCATGTTCAGAGCAGTTTCCATAGTAATTACACTCATTACTAAAAGTCGTTCTTAGTCCTTTCATGAAAAGGAAAATCAATGTGCTCCCAAGCGAGTGCGATCAAAGACAGATAAGATTAGAGCTGTTGTACCTCGTATGTGTGCTGTGGTGGTGGTGCCTTTGGTAACAGCATCGCTGGTGAGGCCTTGGCTGGCGGCAGCAGGGCTGCAGGTTTTGGCACCGGTGGGGCGCGTGGTGGTGCTGCAGAGGTCCACAAAGTGCTTACCAGCACTGGTAGTGGTAGCAAGAGTCCTGACGTCAGTGTGGTGCTTATGGATGCTGGCAGATCCTGAACAGATGTTTGCGGTCGGATTATTGCCGATGCGTTTTGTGCCGGTGGGGCTCTTGGTTTTGCTTCTGCTGCCTTTGCCAGTGTGGCTTTTGCTGGCGCTGCTGCTGGCAGCTGGATTCATGCTGCTGGAGGTGCCTGTGGCACCGGTGCTGGTAGAGTTTGTGTGGTTGCTTTGGCTCTTCCTGGTGCTTCTGTTGCTGGTGGGGTGCTTGTTTGTGATGCCAGTGGGGTGGCTGCTGCATCAGTGAGGTGCTTGCTTGTGGTACCCTTGCTGCTGACATGCTTATCTGTGGCATGGTTAGGAATGGTTGTGGTCCCTGGGGAGCTCTTGCTTGAGCTGCTTGTTGGGCTGAGGCTGGGAGGAGCCTTTGGTGGTACTGGTGCTGCTGTCCGGTGGGCTCCCTGCTGGTAGTGGCACTGCTGCTCACGGTGCCAATGGTGGCAGGTTTGTTGATGGTACCAATTCCAGCGAAAGGTATTGTTGTGATCTGAGGAGACGCCGTCAGTGGTGAACCTTTGGCAGACTCTTTGAGTTCATCTAAGAACATGAAAACAAGCAGAGGAAACCAATTCCTTAGCAGTATCCTCTGTTTGTATTCAACAACTTAAATAGTCAAGGCACATTTGCAAACAAAGCATTCTTCAAATTTAAGTATTTCTAATTAAAATCATACCCAACAGACATGTAAGACTTCTCAATTAGTTAAAATTTTAGATCCTTAATTTCATTAATTTTCATAGTTTTTCATTGTTTTCAGTAGTGCTTTTTACTCTGTAGATTGAGTTACAGACTTTCCTAGAAAATCTGTGCTTTGTTACACTGTGTGACTTTTGTAATTTCCCCTCAAAAAATTTCAAATAAGGCACAATTTTAATGATCGGAAGATTTTACCGTTTTACCACTGGATAATAAAATTAACTTATTCCAAATTCAGGTTGGAGGCTAAAATAATGAGGAATCATTGAAGAACCTTTCCAAATGTAACCTCTAACTTTGTAGTTGAATTCTGCTACTTAAATATCATTTCCTAGCCAGGATGCAATTAGAGATCCAACAAATGAATGTATTTGTTCACATTTCTTTTATTATGTTTTAGATTTTCAGAGCAACAAACAAACAAAACTTCTGTTCAATATCAATGTGGAAGGTAAAATAAATTTCAAAACTGTTCCTTCTTCTGGAATTTTGTACAGACATGCCAAAGAGTTTTTTTCATGCTTTTTAAAAAAAATAAACACAAAACACTTGCTTTCAAGCTGGTAATGTAGGGAGAAAACACATTCTCTTAAATTTTGTTGCTGTGAAAGACCTCAAATGCTTGCTTTGCTGCTAGGTGTTAGACTACTTGTGTATGGCGGTCCAAAGATGGAAGAGAAAAGAAAGTATAGTATGGCTGGTAGCATTTGGAAATAGCATTTGTGTGAATGAGAGCGAAGTGCCCATGCTTTTTGTCAGTTCTTTGAATTGGTAAGCTCACACTAATCAAAGGAATACTAAATAACACAAAGTCTCATTACATAGAAGTAGGTAAGAGAACAAAATTTATCTGAACTTTTTTCCAGTGATTTATAGCTCTGAAATAGAATCTCTATGAGAGAACATTTATCTAAGCCAGCCTGTAGCTTCCCTTCCCTTTTACTTGGGAAATTGCCTTCACTTCAGCCCTTTTCTGCATTTTCCACACCCTTGACTCTTTGAATGGAGTGGAAGAAAACAAGATGAGTAGTGCCACTTCTGTCCTAATTTTCTGTTTTTAAAAGCTGTACAGCGTTACTCTGCCCTCTTCAAGGTCTCTGAGTCGCCTTTGAGCCTACTGTGTTGGCTGAAGTGAGCCTTTATAAAATCTTGCATGAAGCTTGTTTGCAATATATGTGGCCAGATAAGTATCTAACAGTAATTAACTAATATTAAATTAGTTTACTTGTATGTGTCTTTCACATTTTATAACAAAATGGTTGAGAAGAGGGATGGCTTCTGGAAATTTTCCTTCTGAAATATTTGTGATAGCTCTTGAAACAAAACCAAAACAATTTTGTGTTCAGTGAAATGTGTCTGCATAGCCTGCATCTAATGCTGTTTTCTGCTTTTGAGATACATTGAACAGCATGTGACTGGCAGAGTGACTGCTGGGGTATCTGAATGTTCTGTGTAATTCTGTACGAGTAATAGATTTATTGAATCTTAAGTTTGAGCATTGCATTTATGCTAGGCAGTAGAAAAAGCTTGAGAGGTGCCTTTAAGATTCAAAGGGAATACAAAGTTGATGGTAAAGTGAGTGTATACAGTGCTGAAACTGAAATTAGTTTGCCTGTCTTTCATTTGTTTGTAAGTTCAGTTTTTCTTAGACATTCCTGGCACTAAATCTGTACACAAAGTTTCAAAAGTTTAACCAAGGGCACATTTTTAAATGCTGTATTGTGTAGGGGACTAACTCATGGTGAACACTTAAAATTGCATACCCTTAGAGAATAATTTTTGCTGAAGTTGATTTCTGCATAGGTTTAAAAAAGGATACATACTCATGGACAGCATGTATCAGCTTAAATGTTTTTTAAAAAGCATGCTGATTGTTTTAGGCAACAACTTTATGCAGTTGAATGTCAGTTGATTTTTTGAAGAATATATAATGTATTACACTCAGACCCCTTCTAAACTAGTTGTATTGCGTCGTGAAAAAAGACTGATTGTGAAAATTCAGGAATAAAAATGGATTTTTGGAAACTCCGTTTTTTCCCATTTGTGCTCATTTGCTGTTGTAATGGAGTAAGCGTGAAAGTTTGTCAGACTGCTGTAAATTTGATCACCTGGAGTCATTTTATCTGCCCGCTGCCACCTTCATTTCCCTTCTTCCCCTCATTCTTTTTAAGATTAAAAAAAGAGGTAGAATACATGCTTTCAGGAATACTTCAACTTTGTAAGACACCTCATCCTTTTCTAAGGCAAATGGGATTGTGGTGTTCCCCTCGCATCTGTCATGAGTTAATCTGAACATACAACAGCAAAAATACTAACATATTAATAAGTGCTGTTGTATCCTTGTGTGGTTAATTTTAGCGTAAGTGAGCCTGTTTAAATGAGCTGCCTTCTCCCTTTCTTCAGTGGGGTGTGTAGTAGACACAAGTGGCTATTTGAAGGGAACCTGGAATGCTGGATAGCCTGATGTGGGTAGGAGGATGGTATTTCAGTGTCTGCTTCAGTAAGTGGGGTATCTTTTGCATGCTCAGCAGAAGGACTTAGTTGCAGTTTAATGAGAAAAGGGATGCTGACTAGTTCCCTTCAGCAGTAAACTGGTGTTCTGCACTCTGGTCTGGATTGATTGCCTTTGTAAACCCCTCAGACAGCAGCGCTGGGAAGCCTTATGGGAGAGGATTATTTGAAGCATATGTGCTAAAGTGGACTTCAGGTGCTCTAGGCAAAAGGTGTTCAGCATCGAAGGTGCCACAGCTCCTGTAAAGGAGGATTTTGCTGTGGTTGGGCTGGGGGAGGGCAGTGTGATCAGAGGCACACGCATGTGCTCCTGCTTGGAGTGGAGCTACCAGTTGAGGAGCCTGCAGGGCTGGCTGGCAGAAAGGGGTATCCCCTGGGGAAGCCTTTGCGCTTTATTCCCTTTTTTATTAATTTTAAGCAAGGTCCCAGATGTTTAAGCCCTTTCCATACACAAAATTAGAAGAAGAGGTAGTCTTGTGAATCCTCTTTAAAAAATTCTGTGTTCGCTTGCAATGTTTTTTCTCCTCCATTTTTTTCCCCCATTAGACACCATCTTATTTCATGTCAAGTAAAATAAAATGCCTGCATTGGTAATCCTGCCCTGTTTAGACAAGAAATTAGGTGTACAAATGCCAAGGATAATGATAACCCATCTTTAAAAGGTTTACTGTGTCTGGCAGTGACCCAAGGCATCCTTATGTATTCTGTGAAGACTTGACATGCAGTGTTTTCTTCATTTGTGGAGCAAGAAATGGTTATTTCATCTGTAAAGAATGAATTTCTGGAAGTAAATTGATACAAAAGTGTGCAACGTGTTCTAGGCCTAGATCACGTACCCACCCTTTTCTGAAAAGCATCAAAATAAAATTATCCTTAGCTGGCTAACTTAATAGCAGTGTGGTATCTGTGAGGATGTTAGCAGGTAGAGAGGTTATGACTTAATAAGGAGTTCATGTGGAAGCGATCTCAGCAAAAAATGTTGTTGTTTAAATGCTACAAACTACCTCAGTATTTTGAGCTGGGGTACAAACTGTTTATATATAAAATCTGTCATAATGAAAATGCCTTAGTGGTTATTGTGTGCTTATTTCAGTATTCAAAACTTCGATATTCTACTGTTAGCTGGTCCAAGATGCAGTGGTATTTTAAGTGTGCTATTAGAATGTTGGTGAGTAGAAGGAGAGCAAGTACTGGTGCGTGTTTATACAGCCTTTTGGAGAGGTGGTGTCCATAGAGAGTCATGCTGTCCCTTCAGCACTGTGTGCTTTCCATCTGTGCAGCAGAGTACCTGAAAAGGAGGTGGAAGAGAGCTTAAGCCTTAAGTAGTTGCTCAAAATTCTGTCTTGTTTACTGAGAATGAGATAGATTAAAATTAACATATAATATCTCTGGAAGATAGCTATACGTATTTTTTGGGACTACATATGGTTAGGAAATAGATAATTCTCACACAATCAAACACTGATATTGGCAGAAGGGCTGAGGAATTGATTAGGCACTCTGGAACTTGATCATACGTATCCAAGAATCCATATGAAGCTGGTGACATGTTTACAATAATATATAATCTGCCATAGAAATAGGATACAGTATCATTCACTTTTCAGTGTATCTACTGCTTGCCATGAGTGAAGCATACTGTAAGCCAAAAGAACAGTGATAATATCTGTTCATTGTGGGGCTGAACTCCGCAGAACATCTAATCAAGTGCAGGTGAATCTGCTTTTCATAATTATGTTTAATGGCGGTTGATGAGAACTCTGAGATTTTATGACTGATACCTTATGCCTTTTACTTGCAAATAATTCAGCTTTTTCTGCTTGCTTCCTTATCTGAGAAGGTATGTGATCATTAGCATTGTTAAATACTGATTGCGATTTGGGTATGTGATATTTCTCAGGAAAAGGTGCCAGCTCAGTGGGTGACTGTACACAGATGTTTGAGAGTAAATCTTTCCAAGTCTGGACAAGCCAGTAATGGGCCCTAATAAAGCTAAACAATAAAGAAGGATGCCACTTGTTTGTTGTGTCAGTAGCTACTGGCTGTAACTATAGTAATCAGAGTGTTGTCCTGCTATGGATGTATATTTGAAATCTGACTGTGAAACACGTCCGCAAGAGAATTTGCCAATTGAGAGAATAGATGTGAAAATTGGAAAAGGAGAACATTAAATAGAAACCACTGCAAAGTACTTTTTAATTATCAGCTTACTAGTAGCTGATCACACACTGAGATTACATGACTTTTTTATAAAGTGATAGATAAGTATTTCATCTTCTTGATTGCCCAAAATGAGTTATGTAATTTTCATCTTTCTGAACCTTCTTCTCTTAACTAGTAGCTGTTCAGACAGTGTAAGACTTGGAGAATGGGAGCTCTTTAGTTTTGTGTATCTCACTAATATGTATGTGGTTCTGGTTGCGCCACTATGAAAAGTTAAAATGCCTCTTCTGTGTGCAACTGCATTTTAAATTGTTTTATTTGGCAAAGCAGTATGGGTAGCTGTGACCTTTTATTAGTAACTGATGCTTAAGGATTGTTGAATTCAGCATAAGGGAGTGGATGACTAGAAATGAAGATTGAACATCAGACAACAGTGGAAGTAAATCCTCTAATAACTGGCCACCTGAAAGATACTTGGAGGCAAGTGTTTGTGAAAGCGTGCGTGGTGTTCTGCTAACACTGCTCTGTGATCTGTGCACCCCACCCAGCTGGTGGGTTCCAAAGTCAGCAAACTGCCTGCTCTTAAATTGCGCTTTTGGGATCAAAAGAGACTACAAATACAAATGAGCTGCAGAATGGCTTCAGACCTTTTGCAGATCTACTGTTCTTCAGTCTTACAAGAGCGGAGGTGATTTCCCAAGTTTTGTATGATGAACTGTACAGACTGTAGATTCTCAAGTTTTAATAATTGACCGAGTTACCTGGCAGTTCAATAATCTGCGAAGTTGTCTTCAATAAATTAGCTTTATAAACTGTGTTCCAGTTCCAGAATGAACACAAACCTCAGTTCCTGAGAGGAAGATGAAAAATCACTGCTGAACTGTAGCGATCACAGTACAACTCAGATACACATTCCTGCATTGCGTAAAGGGGTGGTAAGGAGCAGATTTCTGTACGGTTTTTATCCAGGTACAGGATGCTTAATGAAGATATTGTTACACTTTGACATAAGCCTTGCTGCTAGGTGGAATATTGCTTGCCTTTACTTCCCTTTTTATTGCATGGTTTCTCTTCAGCAGTTATGTAATTCTTCAGTTTTTGTCCATCAGGCTGCCTTTTCAAACCTAGCAGGTGGAGCTTTGCTCTGGAATGGTGTTCTGACGTCTTTTCTACTGATAGGGATGTGGCTAAGTGGTGCTTGTTTGGGGTGTTTGTCTGTGGTTCTGAGCTAGATGTTGTTTCTTAAAGTGTGAAATGTGGCAAGACTGCCAGGATGTGTGAGGGCTTGCAGCAGGCTATGGGTTTTTTGGGGTGGGTTGGGGTTTTTTTTGGTAGTTTGAGATCTTGTTGCTAGGGCATTGTTGAGTCATTTTACTGATATATCTGGATCAGTTTATATCCTTCTTGTGCTGTGAAACTTAATTCCTTCTGTCATTTTCCTTCACATTTTGTTTCCTGGGCAACAACTTGGCTTCTGAAGCCAGTGCCTCTGTCTTTAATCCTTGCGCTGTTACTAAGATGATCAATAAATATTGATCCTGAAGTACTGACATTAAATTTTAAAGCTGATCTCATACTGATTAATAGGAATACAAACCTCTGAGTTACTGCTTCAGACCGCAGCTATCCCTACAGCAATGTTAAAATGGAACCATATTGCTTTTACAAGGAGTGCTGGCTGTTTTTTGGGTATTTTGAATATTGTCCTGAAATGCTAAATTGTTATTTAGGAAAAAATTTCATTGAGAAGAGATTATTTTTTATCTATCATGGACTGAATGACCAGTGTGTTTAAAACAACACCAACTGATGCTGTTGTGTTCGCATCCATGCGCATCGGTTTTATTTCAATTTGGCTGCACTGTTGCCAAGCAACAAGTGCACGACTCCTACATTTGCCTGCCTACTCGCTGCTCTGTTATCAACTCATTTGTATTCCAGAAAAATACAGGGAAACCTAAATTTCAGTCTGCTTTATTGAAAGCAGTCAGAGTAAGAAGCCCTCTTGTTTGCACCTACCACAGGCAAGGTTTGGGTAGGGAGCATAGCCCTAGGACTTGGGAGTGCCATCTTACTTCCATGACCATCTGCAGGTTTTTTGTATCCTATCTTCCCAGTCCTGTACCTGTATTCAGAAAAGCCCACAAGGCCATTTCCACTTCCAGGCTTTTACTGGCATGCTTAAGACTTTGAAGTCTGGGTAGCAAGTCATTCAGTATGGGGATTTGCAATTTGCCCCAAACAACTTCTGGAAAACAGTATTTTTTATAGACTTGCTGTTCACTGAATAGTCTCATTACAGGTAAAACATTCTCTGAGCATTTGAATTTGATTCCGTGTAGGTGTGTTGCATGCGGTAGAATTTGACATCCTGTGTGGAATTGCTCAGCAAAGGAACGTGTAGTATTTTGTGTAATTTCCTCAACTCAAGGCAGTTTAGTCATACCATCTCATTTTGTGATCTATGTCCTGCCTTGCAAGCTAAGCTGCTTTAAATAATGAGGCATTTCTGCTGGCCACTGAAGGTACCAGGTACATACTGCTTATGATCTAGGTAGTCTAAACTTTGACTTGGATAACTATTCTTGTCTGCTTGAAATGTGTATGAAATGTTTGCCTTTGAGGTTGGGTTTTTTTAAAAGTTTTCTGTCCTATTAAACATGGGGAGTCTTTTTTTGAGAGGGAGGAAGAACCACCTTTTTCTAGCATACAGAGTTACTCCTTAGGTGTTTGCAAGTTCTAAAGGGTAGGAAGGGGAAAGGTAGACCCTATGTTACTATTGTCTCATCAGATTATTGATAAATGATATTAGGAATACATCAGTGTCAAAAAAATATAATTTGATTTAACAATAATTTTCCCCCATAAGACATGAAGATTGAGCCAAATGTCTGCTTGAAATGGGTTTGTATAATAATAATCTATTCAGTGATACTACTATGCTTATTTGAAAAGAAGCACTGTCACTAATTCAGTTCAATACAAACGTAACTTTATTTTTACTTAAATGCCAATGAAATAACTGTACAAATTCATTGTGTAACATTTACTGTTAGAAATTAAAACACATTTCTGGTTATAGAAATACTGTTCACAATTGGAAAGTTGTGACTTCTCCGATACCAGTGGTTGTAAATGGTCTACAGCCCTCATTGACACCTAGGAGAAATAGGTAGAGGACTCCAGTCTCAGTAGTGAGGTTTTCTGGGTTTTGCAGCACCTTCATGCTACAATAACTGGAAATTAAATGGCCTGAAATGAATGGAAAACTTTGTATAAAGATTTGTAATACTAAGTGAATAATACTTTTTTTCAGTTAACTTGTTCTTCAGTTTTCATTTCATGCTGTTTGCAAAACTTCATCTGTAGTATATCAAGTACCTTTGCCATATAATTTAAATTATTTTCCTAGAGTGGACAGAACCATGCGTGCAACTATTTCTACTCACTGATGGTGCAGATGTCAAGGAGAATAGCATTCATGCTCACCCTTATAAAGCAAGGATTTGGGTGTGTTCAATGCCATGGACTGAGTGTGGTTTTTTAAATAGCAAGATTCAAGGATTGTTTCAGTGACAGCTTGATAACTAATTGTTTAATTGATTTGTTACATAACTTGTATTAGAAACTGGCTGACACTTCATTTTACTGGTCAGAACGTAGTAGTTTGATATATTCTGGCTGATTAGAAATATTCTCTTAAGCATAATATATTAACATTTTGGATTTTTGGATGTCACTTGAAATAAAGTTAAGGAGTTCCATTTCATTAATTTATGTAGATAACTTCTTGTTGGAGAGTGCCATGGCATTGAACATCTTGTGTTTTCCTCTAATTTGATCATATTTCTTTTTTTTTTTTTAATATGGATAGTGAGAAAGAACTTGCCTGCAGTCTCTTAAGTCAAGACAGAGCAAAAAGAGATATCAGCCCCTACCCCTTTTCCCATGCTGAAGTTAGACCATGTTGCCTTCTCAGTTTACACCCTCTTAGTAGACATCATGGCATTGTCATAGTATTCCTAAATTCAAAGCTGTTGTTCTTCATATTTAAAATATCCTAATACATATGAAGCAAACATAGATACACATGCTAGCGATTTTTCTCAGGAATAACTTCTGATTAGTGAAACAGCTAGGTTTAGTGCCTTTATTTTTCCCCTTCCTTTTGCATGTCGTCGTAACTTACAAAGAATCTGTGCTGCTATATTACAAGAATTGCTCACTGGCAAGTCAAGCAAGACAATGCAGATATGATACAGGCCTTCTATTTTTTCCAGTTATTTAATGACAAAATCATACATAAAATCAGTACTTAAAATCCTGATGTTTTATTCTGTGCAAGTAAAATTAAAAATTTAAATACAAAATAAGCACATTTTTAAAAACAAAATCATAGGTTAGTTTTAGTCAATTAAGACATATTAAAATAAGTAGCAGCTTAGTATCAAGACATTAGTGTGCACTTCTTTAATTAAAGAACTGTTATTTTCTTTAGATCAGAGTCAGAACTTTGCATTTCTTGTACTTTTATTCATTATTTCAACTGGCTGTTGTCACTCCAGCTATGTATCACAGGAATAAACTCAGTAGTTTTCACGAGATACAAGCCCTTAGCCAATAAACACTGCCACTGCATTAAGCATTACAACATAAAACAAATACATCTCACAGGTACTTGCTTCGGAGGGCACGTGAGTATTCAGAGTATTTGTGGTGGACTCCTCTTTCCTTAAGGTAGCAGTTGTGCTTTGAGGCATTTTGGAGTAGTTTGTTGGCATTCCACTGGTGATACTTAAAGTCATAGGAGTGGTGGCTGGTCCTGTTGAACGAGTCAGGCTTGAGTTCAGCTCGGTTGAATCTTTGATGTAGATTGTGTGTGTGGCTGCTGCTTCTTGAGAGCTGACCTTCCGAGTTGTTAGATCTTCTGGGTAGAGGAGTAGTGGTCGGTCCGTGCTTGTAAACAGCAGGGTTTGGCTTAAGGTTGCCAAGGTGGTAACTTCCTTAGCTTTAAATTGTTTATGCATCTTTGTCATTGTGGTTGGCTCAGTTGCCACTGGAGGAGCAGCCTTGTCTGCTGCCTTCATTCCTTTAATCATGAGGCTGGAGTCCATAGCTGTGGGAGCCACTGGAGCTGGGGTGGCACTCATCCAGAGCACAGAGTGGTTAGCACAGGGAGCCCCTATAACGTTGGCAGCTGTTCCCTGCACCCATTTAAGCAAATAAGGGATGTTTTGTTTATCGCTGCAGGACCATGGGTTGTTATATAGTGTTACTACTTGCAGCTGAAACAGCTGGTCAAAAGCTTTGTCAGGAATGTATGTGAACTTGTTGTTGTGCAGGTAGAGGCTTGTAAGGTGTTGTAGTCTCACCAGTGTTCCTGGAAGTATCTGGGACAAGAAATTATTGGATAGATCCACCGTCTCTATGTTATAGGGCATATTGGTTGGAACTGTCCAAAGCTTGTTGCTGCTGAGGTTGAGAAACTTCAGACTGCTCAGTGTGTTATTGATCAGAACAGCTCTTTCCACCATATTCCTGGAAACATCGAGCACTTTAAGATTCCACTGGTAAGCTGTATCAAGTTTCTGAAGAACTTTAATGTTGTTGTTTATGGCGTATAATTCCCATAAGGACTTGGGCAGGTGAGCAGGAACATTCTTGAGCCAATTATTTGAAATATCAAGGGTCCTCAGATTGGTGAATTTCGTTAACTGGTGATCAAGATCTACAAACTGGTTAAAGGACAGATTTAAATATGTAATGTTGTCTTGAAGTCCGTGTGGCAGTACAGTTAAGTTTCTGCCTGAACAGTCCACATTCCTGTCGTTTCCTGAGCATGTACAGTTAGGAGGACAGATACCCAGAACAGTGGGTATGAAAAACAGAAGGACCAGCAGACAGGTAGATGTATTCAATATCTGGTATTCCATTTTTGCCTGAAAATAAATACACCAAAACGACACCCTTTAAATCCATGTAATATATTTTATTTCTCTATAAGGGTTGTCTTTGCAATGACTGTTTGCAGGAGAAATTAAGTAAAAATATCAATAAACCCCTTTGTGGCATGGTCCTTTTTAGAATTGTTCAAGAGAGACTTTACAAAGCATCCCTTCATAGACTGTCATGTTGTCTGGCAGAATGAGACTTGTTTTTTCATCTCCCTTTCCCCCTCAAGCTCAAATGAGGGCTTTCTTCCGAAAATGCAAGTCTCTTCCAAATGTTATACAATGTCTGCTTCTTGTTTTTAGTGATTTCAAGCCTATATTATGTTTGGAATAATGTGTTCTTTTATACAGGATGAAAAAATGGCTGTCAACTGGATCTGCTTTACAAATCTCTGCAGTAATGTAGCAGTCCCCCCCATACATGCATGCTATTTGCTTAAGTAGAATTGGTTAAAAAACATCTTAAATTGATAGGAATTTAGTGTGAAACCTAAATTCCACATTCATGCTAGCATCTACATTATTATTTTTCCATCTTACAGTGTTAATTACATTCTCAGAGCTGGTAACACATGTTTGGAAGCTGAATTAATGTTAGTAAGAAATCTCTGACACTGCAGCAAATTTCTGGTGCAAGCATCTGTCATCAACTAATAATTTTGTTCTTATTTCTGTCTCTAAATTTGTAGTCTGGTTTTGTGGTTAAAAACAAAAAACACAAACTTACCTTAATCTCTTCTGCAATATCAGCACATCATTTCTGTGAAAGATTTAAGCTTAGAGGTCGTCCTGTTCTAGAGAGTAGCTACAGTTGCTGTCTGTGGATTGTGCTTGCCTCTTCAGCTGCATCGTATTGCTGCTAGCTGGGGCTCTGCAACCACCTGATCTGCACTACATTGGAGGACTGCAGAGCTGTCGTTGGTGCTGACTCAAATTTATTGCAAAGCGAGCATATTCAATAAAATTGTTGGTTTTTATAATTTGAGTTAGTTAACAACTTCATCTCTGTATTTTATGCTCTGTCAGTGCCTCAAAACATCTAAGATTGTCTACGTAAACAGTACTGAGTGAAATTCCTGTAGGCTGTTTTAGCCTGAGCTATGATTCCATTTGAATGTTCCTATTTAAAAAGTCTGTTGTGTTCCTTTTTTATCTTCAATTAACTTCTGTAATACAGGTTAATGTTAATTTAGGCTTCCAATCTTAAGCTTTATTAAGCTACACTGCCAGAATAGCTTTTCATATTTTTGAATTGCTCAGTTTTCTACTCCTCAGATCAGGCTATCACTATATTGTCAGGTGTAATATAGCTCAGCTTGCAGGGTTTTACAGTTTTCTGTAGGAAATCTTTATCTGAATTTCTTAAAACAATATGGTAAGAGTGGATATAGTTTATAATACTGTCAATTTTAATGTAGCGTATGCAACAAGCCTTAAAACAATCTTTGTGTAATTGGAATGCTATTCTTCAGGCATACACAGTCATATTGCTTATATAAACAGTAAGAAAAAATTGTAAAAATCTCTTCCTGCGTCCATTGTATGCACAGCAGCCTAGAATTGCATTTGCATAATGCATGACTTTAATTTTTAATGGTAATTTAAATAATTTTAAGTTTATTGTGCAAACACATGCTCTCTGCAATATCCAGAAACATATTCCCTCCCCAGGCAAACTCAAAACTACAAACTCTTTGACATTTTCCGGAGATGCCATGGAAAGCTAGCTTCAGCATCTAGCAGCTTCTTTCTAGAAATCCAAACCTTGAGTACTGGTTTTAAAAAAAAAAAAAAGTTAATTTACCTCTGAGACCACCCTCCTACTTCCCACCAAGAAGTTAGCTTACCAAGGTGCATGGTTCTAGACAGGACAGAAAGTTTTGCTTGTACTCTGGGCCCAGAAAGGAATATGTAAAACACTTAGGCACCTTAAATTAATGGATGCTACATTCCTTTTAAGTCAATGTTTTTAAGTTTATATTAATATTATTGAGTGCATTCTGAAACTATTGCTTCAGAGGTAGAAATTAGTGAATGCAGGCAACTAATTCTGTCAGTCATTTGCAAGGGTGTTCTACAAACTGTTCTATCCATAAAAATCCAAAGTATCTAGGTAAAAGAAAGCCTTTTTGTACTTGTTCTTCAAGTGTTTGGAGCCATTTCAGCTTTTTAGTGACCACTCTGTTAACCATTTACTCGCACTGTTCTCTGCTTTACCAGACAAAAGTGAGCAGAGATTTTACACCAGTAAACTTATTGGCAATATTTGATCTAAAGGAAGTCTCACTGCTCTTAGTAAAGGACAACTGACGGCTATTGGGAGGATTTGTTTGATACCTGTAATCTGTTGTTGCCCAGTCCTGTGCAGAAAATGGGCTTTTGTATAAATGACGATAGTCTGCATGTCGAGGCATTTAGATTTGGTTTAGAATTCAAAGCTTTGTATCTAAGCAAATATTCAGTTGTGCTTTAAGTGACCAAAACATCTTTGAATTAGGAAGCTTTATTAAAATTAACTTGAATTCATTGCATTCACTTACACAGCCTAGTAGAACAAACAATTTTTAGTAGCCCTGAGAACATCTACAGCTGTACTGTTTCTTGAAAGCTCCATGTCCATGTGTTACGTGTAGGTATATACTGGCACATGAAGGTGTGGATACTGTTTTCTGTGGTCTCCAAAATCTGGAGTCGCTAGTTACAGAAAACTAGTGGGCTCAATCCGTACTGTATTTTGCAATTATTTGCTTCAGGCGGAAGCAGGTTGTTCCCTTTTGTGAAAGCTGAAGTCAAGTGAAGAAATGCTGGGGAAGTGCCTGCACTGTGGTCTCACAGTTCTGGTCTGCATCAGCTTCTCCTTTTTTTTTTCCAGTTACTTGAATACTTCATTTAAGAAATATGTGAAGTATGCTGGAAATCAGTCTTGGCAGCCTACAAAGGGTGTTCTGGCTGTGGCAGCTGGGGCAGTGGCTCCTGAATCTCTTGAGTGAGTAACTCAGGTGGGGGCGGCAATTGTTCCTCTGCTTCTGAGTGAAATTCCTGGTACTTGCTGGGGTCTGAACTGTGACCCTCAGTTGGTTCCCTGAGCCAGTCTGGTTCCCTGAGCCAGTCAGGCGGAGGTGGCAAATCTGGGCATTCGGATAAGGCCGCTGCGGGAGGATAGGAGTTGCGTGCACAGCTTGCTGCTTCTGAGGTGGGCGCTGGAGATGCATCCTTGTTGGAAACTGAAACGGTGGCTGCAGAGCAGTCTTCGGCCGGTGGAGACAACTGGCGGTTTTCATTGATGGTAGTGGGTTGGGGTGGTTTCTCTGATGCAGTGGGATGGTCATGGAAGTTTGTGTCTTGTTTCAATTTCCAAGGCAACATAAATAAAACTGATGAACGTTTGGTACCCTGGTCAGAGTCCATAAAGACATCTGGTGTGTCTCCATCTGCAAATGGAGACCGACCTGCCCAATTTGAATCAACTACAACTGGCCTCTTGCAGCATTTCCACAGAAGAATGATAATAATAGCCATTATCATACTAATCAAAATGATGCCAATTATCAGTGCTGCTATCCAGCTTCCATCACTAGGTTCTGCATGTGCTTTGGGGAACCGAGGTGATGTTGTAACTGTCAGTGCTTTTCCAGATTTGTGTAAACTGGGTCCATTTGCTTGCAGTTGATACAGAGGAGCTTTGTCTTCTGCTGGACTCCTGATACTGGTGTATGCATTTTGTTTATTCATGGAAGTGTTTTGAGATGTTGCTGTAGAAAGTGATTTCCAGATTCCTCCATAGACGAGAACCAGTATTACTTGGTTGTTGGCCATTTTCCTCCAGCCTCTTTAAATATGTCCTCTCCTGCAGCAGGAATGAAATAGAACATATTAACTTGAGAGCTGTGTTTGTTGTGTTGTTACACTTTACTTACACCAGACAATTTTATGTTAATACTGTAGTAGTGAAAATAATATTAGACCCAATTTTTAAAAATTCATGCCTGTTTCCATTTGCATAATCAGCAGGTTTGTTGCTAAATTTACAAATAAAAAGCAGATTTTCATCATCATTGATCACACTAATTAAGTGACTTTTTTAAAGAGAATGTCTCTATTATTATTATTATTATCTTTTTTCACCTTATCAGAAAAAGGCACCAGCAGAGAGGTTCTAACAGTGTTTCAGAATAACAACATGTATCAATCACAGAAATGGTTACGGACCTGGAGCAAAATATGAAACACTCGCAGAAGTATTGACAAACAGCATAGTCATGAGTAAAGGAAAGTGTCTTGTTTTGTTGCACGTAAACCAAGACCTAAGTAAAAGGCTCTTTACAGTTCTCTTAAACTTGTATTTCCTGTTCTTGCCTCTCTTCAGCAGTTAAAGGTAGAGCATAACATTTTTTTAAAAAGCTTCAAAATACTGATGCTGTAATGGAATGGCATTCTAATGTTACACTTTTTATAAATATCCTGCATGTGGAACACTTTTTGTAATGGAAGAGATTAAGGTTTTGGCATGGAACAGATTTCTTGTTGTTCTCATTTTAATATGCATAAATCTTTGTGGATTTACAAACAAGCAAAATTAAATTTCAGATGAAACAGTGTAAACACATATGAGTAGTAAATGAGTGCTTCTTGACAACATTATGATCTAAATAAGGTTTATAATAGGTAGAAATGATTCTATTTAATTTTTATTCTGCCTCCCTCTTTGCAAAATATAGTCAAATAATACATACATGTGGAGTTCATGATTGTTCATAGTAACAAGATCAAACAACATGTGTTTGAAACCCTAATACTTCTAAGATACAGACATTCTATAAGAACTTTGCATATGCCCTGAAGTTAGGACGTATGCAGTGCTGTACATAGTGCAGTTCCATTTCAAACCGAACAATACAAGTAGTAAGCCTTTCCATCTTGGAGTTGATTCTTACCTGCACATTTATCTTCGATCAAGCACGCATTGCCTTTTTCATTTGAAGCCTTAGGAAGACGGACTGTGTGCTGAAGTGAAGCAGCTTAAAATGGCTCATTTCATGTTGAAGTAGGTTTCTGCAGCTAAAGAGGAAGTGTACCAATACTTGCTGCAGGAAATGTCAAGAGTGAGGAGATTACTAAGAGCCTTATCTCAAGAGTTTGCATGCTTTATGAGCAAACTTTTCAGCTCTGTTTTTATAAAACTCAGATATTTACATGTTTGTGGCTTTTGTCTGGTATGTGTGTATTATGTAGAAATTCATAAATACTTGTTTGCCTATCTTTGAAAATAGTTGTAGTTATCTCTCTGTGAGTCAAAAATTATGCAAGTTTGAACGGGATTTGAATCTTACTGGTTTAATTTCAGTTGTGAGTTTGGTGCACTGTCATGATTACTACAGGAAAAGCAACCTTCGGTTCATTACGGGGAGTCATAAAGAGCTATCTGATCCCAGGATGCTGCCTTGCTTACACATCTTCATTTGTGTAGTTGCATTAAATAATAGGCAGATAACTACAGATTTCACCCTTCTCCAGCCCCCAACTCTCTATGTTAATTTTCTGTCTGGACAGCTTTTTTACCTGCTGCCACTGTTCAGGGCTGTGCTCTCTGAGCAGCTGTTTTCCCACTGTCTGCCTTTGTCCATACCATTTAGTGTAACACAGACTTATTTCCTTTTGTTTCCGTGAGCATTTTTGCCTAGAAAGGCTGCCTGGCAAAAGAAAAAACCCAACACAACAAAACCCACATCAAAATAGGTTGTCACAGCATTTTGCAAGCGTATCCTGACAGTGCCAAGTAGCCACTGCCAGACCTTCTGCAGCTTCTTCATCTCCTCCTGCTTTTCTTTTTGTGCCTCTCTTCTGATTGCACTAGTTCTTTTTCAGACTCTCCCTGCTCCTGCATCAAACACAAATGCTGGTCTCATACTCACACTGTAACTTGGTTTCTTGCGTGGATTCCTTCATCTCATCCCCATTCTCTTCAACCCCCATCGTCTCCACCTATCTTTTGCCACGGTTCCCATCTCATTGACAGTTCTTTTTTCTTCCTGTTTTTCCTTCCTTCACTGATATGGTCATGATTCTTTCCTTTTTTGCCTGCTTTTTTCATGACACTGCTGGTTTACCCCTTTAATCTGCTGCCTGCCTGCTAACAATTTGCCGTGCCCTGTATGCAGAGTGGCTAGCTCTTACAGATTCATTCTCCTGTTTTAGTTCTGTTACCTTTCTAGCTGTGAGCAGGTTTACACCAGGTTAGATTCTCATGTTTGCTATTTCAGATTCTTTTTTTAGTACTTGCACAACCTCTGGTGTTGCCTCCCATGCTTGTGGTCATTTTTGGGAAGGAGAAGGTAACTGCAGTGAAGCATCCCCCAACCCTACCCTTCAGCTCTCTGTCACCCGTGTGAGATGTTCTCGGTTCATCTCTGCTAAGTACTAGGTTGTCATCGCTGATCTGTCACAGTTTGCCCTTATTCTTCTCTTGGTCTTTCTCTTCATGTTTTACAAATGCCTGACATAATCCATTCCACTTGTGTGTTGTGTTGCACCTCCTCCCTTTGAGCTCTAAGGTCTAAATATGTGGTTTATGGCAGATTGATTGGAATTTGCCCTGTTGTTGGTTGGGGTTTATTTTCCATCTCCAGTGATCTTATATTCTAATGACTCCCAGTTCTGGAGTAAGCTTGCAAACTCCTTCCAACTTTGTTTTCCGTACTGCACAAACTACCTTTGACATGGGCAGTTGCATTTCTTTGAGATCTTGCGCTCTCTTGGCTTCCATGATGCTGTTGTCTTGCTTCTCTGTTGCTTTTTTACTTGCCTTTCAGCTAAGCGTATGGGTGATGAAATGGAATGCAAATGGGAATTCAGTCTTATGTCCTGATTCTTTCAAATTCATACAACCATCACTTGCATCAAAAACATTTATTACAGATGCAGAGGGTGTTTAGAGCTTTGACATTATGCAGGTGTAGCACTCGTAACCATAGTGCAACAGATTTTCTTTAACCGGAGAAGTAGCCTGTGAAAAGCTCATGCTTCCTTAAAATAAGAAAGCTCTGTTGTAGTGAGACCGGACACAGACATCACCCCAGAAACATGAGAAAATCAGGTCTTTCTGAGAAACTAAAAGTTGTGGTAGTTTTGAAGAAGTTTTTGGCATGTTCTAATTGGTTATATTAAGACAAAGTGGAGTGTGTTCCCGTGCTGCAAGAAATCACAGCTAGTCATCAGAGGGAGCTTTGACTTTCAGCAAATGTTACAGGAATATAATATTCCAAAATGCCGTGTGTAATATATCTTTGGCAATATTTTGACTTAGAAAAATAATACCACATAAGTCAAGTTATTTAAAAACTGATGTTGCTAGTTTATTTGACATAAATTTGAAACTGTTTTCGTACTCTGACATGTAATACAAACTTCATATATTCATATGCGAAATAAAAACACAATAAATACGATACATATCTCAATCTCGTTCAAAAGCAATTAAGCTGGCTTAAGAAGTTCTAGATGGAAAAACCTGAAAGAGCATTTAGAGAGGGACTAGTTCCTGATTCAGCAATTGCATCAAAGTTGATACTGAAATAAGTTTTTGTTAAAAAAGCAACTTCGTTATACCTGTGTAGCACCTTACGGAATGATATTTATTAGACTAACAGTCCTTTCCTTTTTGTTCTTTGTTCTCCCCCACTAACGACCTTTCAGTATGGGCAGACTTCTGTAATTTCATTTTATCCCATTCAGCTCCTGTCACCATGATTTCTGGTCAAAGGAGTAAAACCAGTCTTGACACTGTATGCAGAAAGCTATTCAACACAATCTTACTCCCTTCTTGATCTACAAGTTGCTACAGCATTCCCACTATCATAAAAGAAAACCCCCTAAGGTCTGAATTTAGTTTTTCTGTGTCAAAATTCATGTTGTTACTTGAAAGCTAAGTTTTAGCCTTATATTAATGATGTAAAAAGTAAAAATATGAGTTTTGACCTGAGTATGAATTAAATCTCAACTACAAAATTGGTTAAGATGGGTTTGTGTGACTTCGATAGTCTTTTTTCCTGTTCATTATGTATTTCTTTAGTGAGGTGCTCTGTAGTTTCATCTTTGGTTTTCCTCTGGATCACAGCATCTCTCCCTGATATTAGGTCCTGCATTATCAAGTCAGTTCCAGTTGTCTCCTTCGGCATTCTTTGCCACGTCCCTGCTGCAGTTGGCCAGAAGCTGTTAGTCGCCAGAATATCGCCATTGCTCCTGGGCCTACGCTTCCCTTGCTGAGTTTTTTTGAGATACGACATTTTGTTTGCTATTATGACTGTTGACAGAAATAAGAAGGTGCAGATAAGCACAAGTACTGCTATTATAATGAAGCAAATCAGTATGAGAGACTTATTGTAGTCACATGTTTCTTTTGTCATTGTACTCTTGGGTTTGCTGGTATTCCTAGGTCCTCCGGTGGCAGGAACTGCCGCTGTGCTTCTGGCAGAGGAAGATGCTGAATTTAGGGCTGTTGTGGAGGATAAGGATCGCAGGGTGCTTGTCTGCATTTCAGAGGTAGTCATTTTGCTGCTGAAATTCTGGCTCAGAGGAGAATTTGTGTTGGCTTTTTTGATGTTATGGCTTCCACTTAGGTTTTGGCTGACAGGACTCTGGGTTTCATTTATAGCCCAAGGATAATGGGTATGGTTTGCACTTGCGTGCAAACACAGAGAAAAGATTATCACCACAGGGAAGGTGAAGTGTGGATTATTATGTCTCTTTGTCTTCATCTTCCTATTTTGTCACCTGCAAAACCACAAATTGTGGTATTAGTTTAGCAAATGCTGATTCTTAGAGGTTTGAATTGGACTTCTCGGGGAGCAGTAGGCAGCAGCCTTTCTGATGGAAAAGCATATGTAACTTGACCTCATTTTTAGTGGATGTAGGACGAGTTCAAGTACTTGGTATTCTGAAAGAGTAAATTGCCTTGCACTTCTGACAGTTTGAGGTTTACAGAAAATACATGAAGATTTAAAAAGAACATGAAGCAAAGAGAAAGGAAGGTGTTTCCTACTAACTACTCAGTGATGTGGAGACAAATTCTATGGTAGTTCCTCCTCTCTAAAGCTGGCTGCATTACAGCTTTTAAGTTCGTCACTTCTGCTTTTACGTACTTAAAGGAGAAAACCCATGTGAAGTTCACAGATTACTGCTTATTACTTTCCTGTATTCCCCTGAATGTCGGGAAAGTAGCTATGCTTGTAAAGATGGCCAAATGAAAAACTTCAGTATAAAATGCTCCTGTAAGTGACAGCACTAACTTTAACTGTTGGTATTTCTTAGCACAGTTGTCTGGGGTATTTCATAAATGCCTAGAAAAATCTTTTTTCTCTAATTTTTCTGCTTTGTTGTAGAAAAGGCTGTTTATCACAGATGTATGTCTCAAATTTTTCTCACAAACGTGCTATAGATTGGGACATTTTCTTTAAAATGCCTGAGATAATTATGCAAATGATATTACCATTAGAATGTTCTGTTTCACATTTGTTTAGTGCTCACATTTGCATCTATTGAATTTGTCTGGAGGGCAGGAAACTGATCTTTAGGTCAGTCTGATACTAAGATAATAACCTCAAAATAATAGTGACAAATGAAACGAGCAATGACCCACTTCACTGCTGCTGCTTCACCCAGTTTGCACGTGTGAGACACGTTGCGAGTTCAAGGCTTAGCATCCAACCACTGTCTCTTTCACCCGTCTCTGTTAACAGAAAAAAATGTTTCCTCTGAAAATTACAGGCTATGTTTGGTTCAAATATAAATACTAAAGGGAATGACCAAAAGTAACAGTGCTATTTTTAGAAATACATTTGTTCTTGAAGGTCGTACTTTAAAGTTAACAAAGCTTATCTATATGTTTGTGAAATTAGGTAATTTTGAAATATTGCAGACAACATTTACTTTTTTCATACTCAAAAGTTAGCATGCCTGCCAAAGAACTTAATATGCTCACTCCCCAAAATCTGAGGGGTGAACTTGCCTTACCTTGCAAAATCCCAGTGGCAGTACTTCAAATTGCTTAAGTCCTGCAGGAGAATGGAAGAACTGGTGTGCCTGGGGTGTAAATGGGCAGCGAGCTGGGGCGGGGGGTCCTTCCTGACATGACAATGGGCAGCAGAAGAGATATGTATCTTTTACTTTACCATTCACCCATAACATAAAATTAAAAGCATCCTTTCTGGGATGAATCCTTTTTAAGGTTGAACTAGAAACCATCTTAGTAATTGACTACAGCTCAAGTAGAATTTTTATCTTTGTATGGTAGAGGTTGCCTGGATGATGCCTTGTAGCATACTTTAAAAAGGAAAAAAAGCAAAAACAGCAAAGCTTTTTTTTTTTTTTTTTTAAAAAAAAAAACCAAACACCAAAACAACGTTCCTCATAAAATTTCTGCATGACATGCAGAACTGATACATCTGCCGATCAGATAGACTCCAACGTTTAATGTCACTATCTGGGAGTTGCAAGTCTCCTTCTGCCTGCTCCCTCCAAAAGTACAATAAATCCAGTGTCAATTGGAGTGTTCCAAACCAGCTGTGCTTTTCTTAAAAATAAACAAACTGATGTTGTAAAGGCTTTGCTTAAAATCATGAGAGGAAAGGAACTGTTTATTTCTTTTTAGTTCAACCCTTTGTGCCTGGGTAGTGACAGGGTCTTCTGTCAGTAGGCAGTGAGAGCTGCAGTACCTGGGAGAACAGAGCTAAGCAATGACTGCCACTGTTAGTTCTTTGGAGTCCAGTGGTGAATAACCTTTAACGTTACTAAATACAGTTATGTGGGTTTCAGCTGGAGATAATACTTGTACAGATTGTTACTATTTTTTAGTTACTTGAACTTCTTTAAAAATACTTTCTGCATATAACTTTCTACACAAAGAAACTTTGAAGCGGAGCTTTAAAATTGGAGAAGGAAAATGTGTACTTACCTTGTCAAGATGTAGTCAAAACAAAATTGGTGTTTCAGATATTTAGTCCTTTAACAATAAAATTTCTTTGTGTATGTATTTGCTCTTAGGATGCGAACGACCATTAACGTAGAGCAAGCAGATTCAGACAGTGCTGGTATTTTTTAAGCAAATCTGTAACTGAAATTACATGTCGTTTACTCTAAGTGGAGGACTAAAACCACAGAGATGACACACTTCCTTTTTGTAACAACTATACCATGACAGGCTGTGGGGGGAAAACACCAACTTGCCCAGATTAGCTCTCAGAACAACAGGAAGTAACACGGAGGGAGAAGCATCTTGGGCAGACAAATGTTCTGTGTTCATGAAATGCATCGCCTCAGTTACCCTGCACACAGGTGGTGTACCTAAGATGCTATCAAGAGCAGTGTCCCAGTACACTTAAAACTACATATGTTCTAACAGTATTTATTAGCTCTTTCCGTAGCCTGTTGGTTTGCCTTGAAAGACTCGAGTTACTGCTAGCTTGAAACAGTGATAACTGTTTAAAAGTACCTTAGATAGATGTTCACAGCTACTGTTGAGTTTGATTTTTAATTAATTCTTCCTAGTAGAATTGTGTCTGCTGTGCTGACTCTGGAGGCTTGGTTTAGGCAGATGCACTGTCCAGTTTCATAAAATCCAGAGAAACATTAAATGAGAGCAAAAGGCTCCTAATATTGATGTGATGCGAATGTCTTTCTGGAAAGAGTCATTTTGTAGACAAATTCTCTGTACTGCTCAGAGGACTGACCGTTCTTAGAAACGCTCCACCAAGCATTAGTGTGCTGCAGTATATAGCAAATGAAATAAGTTTGAGACCCTTTGAAAAACTCGGTATGTGGATGCTTAAGTAGTCTTTGTTAGACTTCTGAAATAAATGTGGTTTTCCACATATAAAAATATATACAATTTTAATCTCTAAGGATGTCAAAAGGTTAGATTGAGGGACTTACACTTCTGTTTTTAAAGAAACTTTGAGCTCTTTTAATGTAATCCAGTTTTGATCCAATGGATGCACTGTTGCCCTCCAGCGTGGATTTCATTTTTTCTTTTAGTTGGATAAAACTCCTGTCTATTGGAGGTTACTTGGCTGTGGTAGGTTGTGTGGCACTTTGAGGTTGAGTCACATCCCAAGTCAGGCTTCATCATACTGGGCACTACACTTGGTTGGGGTGTGAGCCGTGACAGAAGAGTCGCAGATGCCTTCAGGTTGTAGCTGCCAGTCCAGGGTCATTGCTTTGGACCAATGGCATTTTTAGAACTGTGAGAAAGATCAGTCTGGTTTGGTGTAGTAGTAGAACGTGTAAAACACCACTCAGATGTTTGTAATGTGGACCCAACCCAATGCAAACCCAACCATGTTTGTCTGTCTTTTCTTACAGATTCAAGACTGGTCAGATCAATGGAGATTTATTGATCTACCATGTGCTCCTAACTCTGAAGCCATACTATGCAAAGCCATATGAAATTGTAGTGGACCTCACGCATGCTGGCCCCAGCAATCGCTTTAAAACAGACTTTCTTTCTAAATGGTTTGTAGTTTTTCCAGGCTTTGCTTATGAAAATGTCTCAGCGGTTTTTATTTATAACTGTAACTCTTGGGTCAGAGAATATACCAAATACCATGAAAGGCTTCTGACGGGCTTGAAAGGAAGCAAAAGGCTGATTTTCATAGACTCTCCAGGGAAGCTGGCAGAGCACATTGAACATGACCAGCAGAAGCTTCCAGCAGCTACCTTAGCTTTGGAGGAGGACTTGAAAGTATTTCACAATGCTCTCAAACTGGCTCATAAAGACACCAAAGTTTCTATTAAAGTAAGTCATTTTAATGCTGTTCCTAGTGTATTGTTATATCTTTTTAATTAGGATTTGTGTATGTTTTTACTGTCTCTTAATTCTCCTCTCCTGTCCTGAGGAGAAATCATAACTTTAGGAAGTATGAAAGTTCGTATGCTTGTCTTTATAAAAACAGAAGTGTCAGAGTCTTCTCTCTTTGCATTGTTAACAATAGGTGCTGAACCATTTTTCTGTTCCCTTTCTAAGGTTGGGTCGACAGCTGTGCAGGTGACGTCAGCAGAACGAACAAGAGTCCTGGGACAAACAGTGTTTTTAAATGATATATACTATGCCTCTGAAATTGAGGAGATATGTCTTGTTGATGAGAACCAGTTTACCTTAACCATTGCCAACCAAGGCACACCACTCACCTTCATGCATCAGGAGTGTGAAGCCATTGTTCGGTCCATCATTCATATACGGACACGGTGGGAGCTGTCGCAGCCAGACTCCATCCCACAGCACACTAAAATCCGTCCTAAGGATGTCCCTGGAACACTGCTGAACATAGCGCTGCTCAACCTGGGAAGCTCAGACCCCAGTTTGCGGTACAGATCTTATAAATTAATATCAACTATGATCGAAAATGTAAATTCTCTCCAAGATTTTCTTACTGTTAGCAAATCTCGCTTGAACAAAACAATTTTTCTTATTATTATATATATATAAAATATATATATATTAACAGCTCTATCAAATGTACTTCTTAATATGAAGATTGGGTTTTCTATAGGCGAAGTAATGCATATGTATTGTCACAGTAACTGAAGGCATGTAGGAAGTGTAATTTCTCTTTGTAAGGAGAGATGCTTCTGCCTTGCGGTGTATGTTTGTTAAATACATTTGATTTTCTTCGTGTTGAACTTCTTGTTTAGTAGTGCAGGAGCTGTGCTCTTAGGGCAGGCCCTTGAATCTTCTCAGGAAGGACTGTTCAGACTGGGTGCTGGCCCAGTGGCAGGCTCTCTCCCAGCAGCTCAGGTGCCCGTGGAAATATTTAGAATTTCCTGGAACTGAAAGCCGTTCTGAGAAGTCCAGTACAAAGTCCTTTGAGCACACTCTTTAAGCTCATCAGAAACTGGTTAAAGCAAGTGGAGGAGTAATTTCTTTCATTTCTCCAAGGAAAATGTTTTTGTCTCTGAATCTTAAATGGTGCAGGGAAAAAGTTCAGGATTTAAATGTAATCTCTTATATCGCAGTATTGATTCGATTTTTAAAATGTCAGTACTAATACTGTGGTGCCTTGGTGTAATGCGTATATTTTAAAATGTACAAGAAAACTACTACAAGTCACGTTGCTTGCTTCGTTACAGGTCTGCTGCCTATAATCTTCTATGTGCCTTAACCTGTACCTTTAATTTAAAGATTGAGGGCCAGTTACTGGAAACTTCAGGTCTGTGTATTCCTGCCAACAACACGCTATTTATTGTATCTATTAGTAAGACTCTTGCAGCTAACGAACCACACCTTACCTTAGAGTTCTTGGAAGAGTGTATTTCTGGATTTAGCAAATCTAGTAAGTAACACTAGTATTCCTTAATGCATACCATGAATTTGAAAAGATTTAGGTTGGTAGCTGTCTAGCTTAGTCAATTAAGCCTCCTCATGTTACTGAGTCACAGTAAGTTTAAATTGCAAATGCTTCTTAGAGCTGTTTTCAAGATTATCCATTTATATCTGTTTCTTAATGATCAGGTTGTGTAATGCTCTGAAGCCAGGCGGTTTCACAAACTGGAAAGGCATCTGTTGGAACATAAACATTACTTTTCACATTTGAATGTGCCCTTTCCTTTCTCAGGAAGTAGATTTGGAAAAAAAAAACCCTGCCTTTTAAACTTTGAAATTAATGTTAAAACAAGTTTTACTAGATATCTCATTTGTTTAGAGGATTAAGTTCATTCAGAGAGCTCATAATACAAATTATTTGTTTAATATAGCTGTTGATAGTTTTGTGCAGTGAGTACTTTGTATAGATCCCTATAAGGCTGTTACTAACTCACCAGGAGTAGAGAATATTGCGGAACAAACCCCTGAAATTAAGGTTCATGATAGTGGAGGTTCAAACTCGGGAATATACATACCCAGAAGAGTGACAGGTTTCTTCATTCGTATCAAAATTAAATCTTTTATCTCTCAATTGTACATCTTGTTCTGTTGCACCACTTGTTACCCCTTTTTTCCCCAGGCATAATACAGCTCTGACTTTACTGTTGGAAGCTGTTTAGAATACATTCTCAAGATTTAAAAGAAATTCTCCTTAGTCCCCTCTAATAGCAAATGTGCACATCTTTGTCACATCTCTTAATGAGATACTAAAATGTCAACATCTCCTTGCCAGATTCCTACAGATGTTTCTTGGATGTCATGATTAGAGTGTGTTTCTTTCTGAAGCTTGTCTTTTGCCCACTATTATTTGCTCAGCTGTGATGGTAATTATTTTAGATAATGAAACTGGAAAAAAAGTTCTCACAAATAATCATTTACTGAGAATCAGCACTGGTCTCTGTGTTACAAGGTGTGTTTTTATTTCAGGTATTGAACTGAAACATCTTTGTCTGGAGTATATGACCCCCTGGCTGTCCAATCTGGTCCGATTCTGTAAACACAATGATGATGCCAAGCGCCAGCGAGTCACTGCTATTCTTGATAAGCTTATAACAATGACGATAAATGAAAAACAGATGTATCCTTCCATTCAGGCTAAGATATGGGGAAGTCTTGGACAGGTACAAATTCTGCATAATTTATTGCAATTTGTTTATAAGCAGGTTATAGAGTTTTTAACAGCTTAAGTGTTAATGTAGAAAACAAAAATGGATTTTAACGTGGTAAGTGTATTAGCCACATAGAGAGTGGTGTGCAAGTTCTTCTGAAGTTTCCATTCCATAAAACACTTCATAAAATCACTAATGAATTCTGGCTTCTAGTAATGTGTTCCTGGCCCTCACTGAGAATTGAAAATTAGAAGTCTTTGGTATTAGTAGTAATTATTTCATCAAAACCCCTGAATGTAGGGGTACTGAATTGAAAGAACCAAGTACTGCCATTCAGAGAAGTATTGGGCACATGGCATTGAAAGAACTTGGGTTTTTTCTTTTTGACTGTTTGCACTTTTGAAACAGCTGCATTTTGATTACAGTTAATAGCATATTGATCCTCCTGTTGATCGTTAGCTTAATACTTAGCCAAATTCTGTCCTCATGGTCCATGCAAAGTGAAGGGAATGAAAAAAATAAAGCTGACGCAATCTATGCCATTCATGAAGGAGGTGTCTAGACAAACGAGACCAACTTTACTTGCCATGACCAGGCTTGCTCACGAGCTTTGTATCAACTTCCTCATTGTCATGCTATTTTATTTTTTTTTAACTGTCATCTAAACTGATTTAGCCCAGCATCACAAAGCTACTCTTGGAGAATGTGGGAGAGTTGTCAGATGGATGCACAAGTGCCTTTTCTTGCTTGGTGCAATTGGCCAAAATAATCCCCAAACCACCCAATGTATTTTTAAAGCTTAAATCACATTGAGAGCAATGTGACTGTTATGTCTAGTGTGAAAGTCTGTTAACAGGTAAATACAAAGAACACAAAATTAAAAGATTAAATGCTCTACAGCGGTCAGTGGAAATTTTACCATTGACTTAGTTGACCCAGAATTGCAACCGATTTTCGTAATATGAGAGCTGAATTTGAACCATTACTGAACCAACATTAATCTTAGCCTGTTACATTTAGAGTTCTCTGTGTACCTGGACAGGTTTGGTTCTCACCTGCCTATATTAAATGTCTTTTTTTGTTTTGGTTTTGGTTTTTTTATTTTTACGTGAGAAGAAACTTATTTTACTGGTAGCCATATTCTCGCACTGCTAATGCTCTAAGCAAAATCTTTTGACAGATGAGATCTTGCTTATTTTCTTGGAAATAAGTTTTTTCCTCCACTTCAAATCCAGTTTCTTCATATGAAGTTCAGCATTTTATGAGTAAGTTATAACTTAAATTGGAAAATAAAGTATAAATAATACTAACTAAATTATAGTTTCTGCAGAGTTCTGAAGCATTTTGATCTGGAGTAAAATCTGATGGAATTGAGCTTTACACTGTAAAATTTTATTAGGCTTTTTTTCCTTTTTCCAATAAGATAAGGAATCATTAGAACTGATGCTTCAATTTATAGTAGTTATGCATCTTCAACTGAAAAAATGAATGGCTGCTGATTTTAAAGGTGGTTTACTGTGGAAAAATAAGATTATTCTGACTGATAAAACTGAATTTTTTTCTCTAACAGATAACAGATCTCCTTGACGTAGTGCTGGACAGTTTCATCAAAACTAGTGCCACAGGAGGCTTAGGATCCATAAAAGCTGAGGTTATGGCAGACACAGCGGTAGCACTTGCTTCTGGAAACGTAAAACTGGTTTCAAGCAAAGTGAGTTCCCTCTTTGCCTTCATTTCCTTTTATATAATAATTTCAACTTACATAGTAACGTAATACTGAGATGCTTTCTGATAACTCAGTACAGGCAATGATGCAAAAAACGTGATAAAATACGTTCTAAGCAATAGAATAATTCCAATGTCATATTGTACTGGGGTTTACTGAAATTTTGAGCTGTGCTCTTCATTTGAGTAAAACAAAATGGTTGCTGTCTTCTCAGGTGATTGGAAGGATGTGCAAAATAATCGACAAGACTTGTTTGTCTCCAACCCCTACACTGGAGCAGCACCTGATGTGGGATGATATTGCTATTTTAGCACGTTATATGCTGATGCTCTCCTTTAACAATTCTTTGGATGTGGCAGCACATCTCCCCTACCTCTTCCATGTAGTTACCTTATTGGTGGCCACTGGTCCCCTTTCTCTCAGAGCTTCCACTCACGGTCTAGTCATCAACATCATTCATTCTCTTTGCACTTGTTCACAGCTTCACTTTAGCGGTAAGATTTGGTTGGGTTTTTTTAAAAATTTTCAATTAAGCTGCTTGCTCCTTAATTTGTTTAAGAAATATTTGAGTTGTCTTTCTGTCTTTAAACTATTGTGAGAGTTTGAAAATGTTGTAATTCAACTTGTGTACAAATCAGAATGAGGATATGATCTACAACAAATGAGTATGAAATTTTAAAATTACTGGTTTAGAGCAGGTGCATAATGTAAATTGTTTATATAACAGGTTTTAGAAAAAGGAGAAGAAAGTACCTAAGATCCTGTAATGCAGAGAGAGGAGAAAATACGTCTGCTAAAACTGGCTGATACGCATCCTTTGAATGGTTGTGTAACGTGGTAACAAAAATATCAATTACATAAGGGAATTGTGAAACTATACTGTTAAAACAGGTATTTTGCATGCTGCTGTATTTTAGCAGTCCTAAAATAATTGATATTAGCAAATATGTAGCTGTCACTTCTTACCATAGAAGTACAGTATAAAACCAGGCTAAATTTTGTGCAGGAAAAAAAATCAAAGGTTTATATAATCTTGTCTTTTTTTTAAGTATATGAAACTCATTTTATATCTATATATATCGACAGAGTGAATATGTGAATACACACACACATATATATGTATAAAGAAAAGCGCTGCATTGACGCAGTGAGAAAGGCAAGCCTTTTAAAACAATGAATTTGAAGTACACTGCCATGAATTGAAAGTTCAGAATTGTAAAAATACTCAGTGCTAGTAGCAGGGCCGTCATTTTCTTCTGATTTAAGTGGCTTTCTTTGTTGCAGTGCCAGAGCCAAAAGCAGAGTCTGATTGCAGTTTGAACTGGCCGTACTGTTGGTATTGCAGGGACTCTCCAGGTTTCCATTTTCTGAATCAGTGTCAGGACAAGTCTCACAGAACCACATCTTTAAACAAGTTTCTTTCTACCTGTTTTTAGAATACATCTTCTTGGTGACTGGTTTCAGCAGTCTGCAACAGACCACAGTTGTGGCACACTCTGCAAGAAGTAGCAAAGAAAAGTGTTGGAATGTGCCAAGTGATGTATAGGATGATTATCTGTTTTGTATTCAGGGGAGGGTGAGCCTTGGAGTGTTTCAAATATGGCTTGAATTTTAGTGGTTTGACTCTAATACGTAAAAATTTATTCAACAGAGGAGACCAAGCAAGTTTTAAGACTGAGCTTGACCGAGTTCTCTCTGCCAAAATTTTATTTGCTGTTTGGAATCAGCAAAGTGAAATCGGCTGCAGTCATTGCGTTCCGATCCAGCTATCGCGACAGGTCGTTTTCACCTGGTTCCTATGAAAGGGAGACTTTTGCACTGACTTCATTGGAAACTGTTACTGAAGCTTTGTTGGAGATCATGGAGGTATGTGGTTGAAAACAAAAGAAATTATCCATAAGGGAAAATGGCACTGCTTACGCTTTCTACAGGCAAGCAGTGTAGTGAGATGTATCTCCCATGATGTGGTAAATAAATAGTGAAGTAGCTGACTTCTGAGGATTGAACTAACTACATATTCTGAATTTTAAAAAGACTTTTTCTTAATGTTACATGTATTCAAAAAATATAATTCTTTTTAGGCTTGTATGAGGGATATTCCAACATGCAAGTGGCTGGACCAGTGGACTGAACTAGCTCAAAAGTATGTTGTGGATCTCAAAATATAACCCCTGCCTGCCCTGTGTGGTACACCTAACGTTTTGGTTTTTCATTACACAGCCTGTTTGTTGTGTATTTGTTTAATCTAGTGTACTTTGTTTCTTCGCAGGTTTGCATTCCAATATAACCCATCCCTGCAGCCAAGAGCTCTCGTTGTCTTTGGCTGTATAAGTAAGCGTGTGTCTCATGGACAAATAAAACAAATAATCCGAATTCTTAGCAAGGTATATGGGTCTATGTTTTCCTTTGTGACTTATAAGCCAGCTGTATTAGTATTTTTAGCTTTATCTTCCCATCAAATATAGAACTCGGCATAATTTGAGAATAAATACTTTTTTCAATTGTATTCTTGTATAGAACTATACTGATTGGAAATACACTTTTTGTAGCCCAAGCTTTTTATTTTTAATCGCTTTGGTGGTAGTAAGCTTCATCAGTGCTGCAACTTCTACAGCAACAATAGTTTTCAATATTGAGTTTAAAATTTGAGATGCTGAGATTGATCCAGAAGTCAGTATTTAAATAATTTTCTGCTAAGGTATTTAACTGCATGCACGTGATTCACAACTTCCTTTAAAAAAAGGGAAGCTAATAATCTAACATTTTATAAGTAAATACACTAAAAAGCAGGACATGCATATAAGAAAACTTTGAAACAGACTACCTAGCTTGATAGTGATGATCCACATTTTCTGAAGAAGGTTGCATTCCATAGCAAGTAAACAGTGTGCAAAATATGTTTCCTTTTGTTAAGAGTTTTATGGACATCAACTTTAATTGAACAGCATCTGAATTGTAAAAGAGTTACTCTCTTGTTCATGCACCCTGGCCTGCACCCTTACTTTTTTAATGCACCTTGTGTGGTCGCTTTCAGCGATACATGTATCACCTCTGTGTAAATCTCCATTTGTGAAAGTTCTTGAGAATTGATTTAAAATGAGCTCAAGCTTTAAACTAATTGAAAGCAACAATTACTGTTTCGGTCTTTGATCTTCTTTCTGCAAAGCGAAATCTGGTTATGGTTGTATTTTTAATTACTCTTTTGGTTTTTTTTTTTCTACAAAAAGGGACTTGAGAGCTGTTTAAAAGGTCCTGATAATTACAATAGCCAAGTTCTAATCGAAGCTACGGTTATAGCACTCACCAAGCTGCAGCCTCTTCTTAATAAGGTAAAAACTAGATTTTTAGAGTAAACAGAGAACTTTTGTGAATGAAAATTATGATTATGGGTATAATCTAAAAAATATAAGTGCTGTGGTATCCGAAGTTCACACTTCACTGCTATGACTCACGCTTGAAAGTACTACATATGGGAAAATATGTCAGATGTTTCTGTGTGGGGCCTGTGCAAAGGGTTTAAAAATGCTTTAGAACGTACTGTTCTGCTCCATCAAACCGGGCCGCGGCGGTGCAGGCAAAGGTCGCGCACAGGCTGTCTTGGTTCTTCCCAAAAGATTTTCACTCTTGGCTTTCAAATATATGATTGCTAATATATGCTTTTCGGGTCATGGCTTGTAATAGATCTCAGTCTTATCTGATTTGCTATTAATTTAGTCATCTGCATGTTATTTTCAAGCTTATTATTGAGCAGCATACTAGTAGGTGTATGCCAGTAATGAGGAGCCTCATGTATCTACTGTTAGTAAATAAAACTTGTTCCTAGAAGAATCTGCTGCCTAAGGGAGCCAGGATCTGTTGAATGCCAAGTCGCTCCTGCATGCTTTTTTGGTTTGGAGAAGAAATCGCCTGGCCAGTTACATGTGCAGAATTGCAATCCATTTTCAATGTCAGCTCTCAGATTGATAACAAAAGGCACATTTCTGTTTGGTCTGGTGTGAGGCAACGTGTGTCTGCCATTTCTGAGAGCAAGAGAAGAAATACAAGAGAGGGGAATGGCTTGTAGGGGGGGTGATTTACTTTCTGCTATTAACCTGTTAAGTGCATTAAGACTACAGGTTCATTTGAACATCTGTTCCGTTGGAGTGGATGTAGTTGAGAGCAGAACCTGCTGCAAGAAGGATAGTGATGCCATGTGTCAGTCCTGCCTGTCTTTCGCTTACAGGGACTGACTTGAAAGTGAAATTGTGGCTTTTTCTTTTTCCTCCCAGGACTCTCCTATGCACAAGGCACTCTTTTGGGTAGCTATGGCAGTGCTGCAGCTAGATGAAGTCAACTTGTACTCGGCGGGTACAGCACTGCTCGAACAGAACCTGCATACCTTGGATAGCCTCCGAGTATTCAATGATAAGGTAAGCTGTTAGCAATCAGCTGAGACTCACCTTTAGTTGGTGTAAGCAGTTAGATCTGTTAAAAAAAAAATAAAATTTCCTTGTCCTCATGGGCACTAGTTAAGGAACAAAAACTGAAATGTGCATTAGAAATTGTTTCACTTGGGTATTACCAACAGTAGAACTAAGACGTAGAGATGAGGCTGTTACTGTGTTATAAACTGGAACGGAAATGTACAGATGTGTTCTGTTCAAGAGTGTGTTTGATATTTTCACGTAAGCTCTTAAAATTACTGTTTTGTCACTCTTTTTAAAAAGCTAGAGGTATGATGAGTAACTTGCGATGAGGCACTCTTGTGTTTTATTTTTTTCTGGGTCAGAGCCCAGAAGAGGTGTTTATGGAGATCAGGAGACCACTCGAATGGCACTGCAAGCAGATGGATCATTTTGTTGGGCTGAATTTCAACTCCAACTTTAACTTTGCACTAGTAGGACACCTCCTGAAAGGTAAGAATACATATTGCTGCTCATTTTAGGTGAACACTCCGAATTCGGAAATAAAAACAAGTCTGAGAATAAAGGGAGAAAAGTGGGTGGTGGATTTCAAGTAACTTGGATTGGAGAATAGGTGCAGAATTAAATGTTCTTTGTCTAAAGGACTTCACCAGGTTTCCTTTACACCTGTCCTGTGAAGGTCTTTAGTGCTAATGATATAAATTCTTAATTGTTATAGGGTGTGTGGCTTCATTTCCTGCAGTTCTTTACTTCTTCCTCCAAGAATTCTTTCTCTGTGTGTTTGCTTCTGTTCAGGCTCGCTGTTTTAGAAGACTGATTTGTGAGATAATGGATATAATACATGCACTGACATGAAGTGATGTGATTTTGCAGGGAGGGATGGAAAGAACTAGACTTCAATGTGCAATTTCTGTTAACATTGTGCTTCCTTAGCCTTTATATGAAGTGTTCTGAGAACATGCTGAAAAACATTTATAAATATTTTCACAATATTAATACTTCATAAATATGCATTCAAAAAATAAATACAATATTTGGTTTCTTAACCTTATTTCTTAGGGTACAGGCATCCTTCTCCTACCACTGTAGCAAGAACAGTAAGGATTTTACATACACTACTAGCTCTAGTTAACAAACATAGAAACTGTGACAAGTTTGAGGTGAACACCCAGAGCGTGGCTTACCTAGCAGGTAAAATGAAACAATCATTCTTTTAAATTTGTGCTAACTGAAAAGGAATGGATTATTGTGTTATTGTGTGGATTCTTATGGGTTTAGGCTGTTAAAACTGTGCCAGCATAAAGGGAACTGGTAACTGGAAATGGACAAGAGCCTGGGCTAGGCTGGGGAACGTCAGTGAGAGCTTTGTGGGCTGCAGGCTCGCCAGCACAGGACCTGCTGTGCAGCCTTGAAAATGCCTCAGGGAGGCTGCAGGTTCCTTCATCTAACTGCTGAAGTCTGTGCCTTAGAATGTTCAAATTTCTAGTGGTGTAGAAATAGAAATTGCAGCCACGTGAGCGCGAATGTTTAAATCATGTAATTTTAACTGGATGGGTAATATAATTCTTTTTAAAGTACCTACTTTTAATCTGTATGTTTCAGTAAGGTGTAGTTACATCTCAATGGTAGTCTTTGCACTAAGTAAAAAATTTAAAATTTATGGAACATTGTTTACATTCTTCAATGTATTCCTACCGTGGAAAATTTACGTTAGCTTTCTTTGAATTTCTAGCTTTGCTAACAGTGTCTGAGGAAGTTCGAAGTCGCTGCAGCCTAAAACATAGGAAGTCTCTCTTGTTGACAGACGTTTCAATGGAAAATGTTCCTATGGATACATATCCCATACATCACAGTGACACTAGCTATAGGTTGGTTGTCTAACTTCAGATAAGTTATCCAAATTTCAGTGTCTGTTTCTTTTAGTAAGTTATCCAAAGGTAACCTGTGGTATATTGAAAACTGAAACCCACGTTTGTAAAGCTAAGCTGATGTTCTGTTACTGGTTCCAGACCAATATGCTATTTACAGTGTGATCAGGAGTCACAGAGGAATTTGGGTGTTGAATTTGTATAGATTTAATTTTGAGATCTGTAAAGCTGCTTCAGAGCTTAACTGCTTTGGAGGCTGTTAAAGTTATTGCTAATGTCTTTTTACAAGACTTAATTTAATCTCATTTTTCATTTATGTTTTAGAAGAAATTTTTTTTGTCCCTTTAAGAGCTTCAGGGCGTATACTAAGCAATCATTTGCTCCATGTCACTGGAAAATCTTGACACCTTATAGCCTGTCTATGTGCAGCCACAGAGATAAGCTAAGAATCGGTGTAGAAGTGAGGTGGAGAGCCGGTTTCTTTCAATAGGGAGCACTTTAGTTGGTGCTTTTCTCTCTTTTTAGCATCCATATGGAGTAGCTGGTTATATTCCTTCATAGACTGATTTGCTTGTGTTCTCATTTCTTTATTTTTTGATCTCTTCAGCTTTACATACATATCAGATTATTAGTTTTCATTAGCTTGGACATTTTTGCAGGCAAAGTAATTACTGTTTCTTAGTTTGTGTTTTTGGGAAATTAACCTGTTGGGAAAGACGGGTTTAGTAACGGATAGTTTGGCCATTTGAAAAAATTATGCCTAAATGTGCACAGTTTTGAAGATCTTTCTGAATTTAATTTCTCTGCACTTTCAGGACACTAAAGGAAAATCAACCATGGTCATCACCAAAGGGGTCAGACAGACATCTGGCTGCCAGTTACCCAACAGTGGGACAGATAAGTCCTCGAACACGAAAATCCATGAGTTTGGATATGGGGCAGCCTTCACAAGCGAACACTAAAAAGCTTCTAGGTTAAGATAACTAATTTTCCAATTTGTCTACAGAATGCCCCAGGAAGTGTTACTGGAGAAAGAAATTACACTTGTATTTGTTCTGACTTTTAAGTGCTTATTCCTGATTCAGAGGAATATGTGCAGTTTCTACAAAATACAATTTACAGAACACTGTACAGTTAAAGAGGACTGACGCAGTTCTTTTCATTGTGGGGGGTGGGTGGGGGTGGGAAGCAAGAGTGACACTCAAAATGTTTGTGTTGAAGTGGAAAAAAAAGGAAGAAAAAAAGATACTTAGGATTCATAGTGCCAATTTTCTGCCCCCAGCCCTCTTTCAACTAAACCAAGAAGCTGAATACCTTAGCTACTATATTGAATACTCTATTTATGCTAGAAGAGATGGTCCCAGAACATTTTAGATGTTTTGTAAGCAATCTGATTTTTATTCATGACTTCTCAGTGCGTCGTGTTTACAAGTAAAGTCTTAATATCAGAGAAGCAGGATGAGTTGCCTTGCATAACTTGTAGGCACCCTTTTACATTATATTATACGATGTATACGGAAGGAGAGGGGCATTTCTTTCTTTACAGTGCTATTGCTGCTTCCTTTCCAGTAATCACATTTTGGCATGTTTATTCGATGTGACATGTTGACCAGGAAACCATAGCATGCCCACAGCTTACAAATTGGAATAAATTGCTTGCTTTTCTCATATGTATTGTGAAGCGTTTTGGAAACTGTGATGGAGAGCAGCATGGTGTGATTGTATTTTCTCTACCATCCCTGATGAAAATAACAGTGAAAATGTCCTCAGATTCCTATCAATATGATGTAGATAGAGTAGCAGAAAATCAGGAAAAGTTAGAATATGGACTTTAGGTTTAATGTTTTTAATTGCCTGTTAAATTGTTTTCAGGTACAAGGAAAAGTTTTGACCATTTGATATCGGACACAAAGGCTCCTAAAAGGCAAGACATGGAATCTGGAATCACAACGCCTCCCAAAATGAGGAGAGTAGCCGAAAATGATTATGAAATGGGTGAGAAACTAACATTTTAAGAATAATACCAATTATAAATGCTTTGTATGTATCTACAAAGGCTTATTTCTGGAATCAGTGTTTATTTGCCTAGGTTACTACAAGGTAAGGGGGAAATACCTTTCTTAACATAGTGGCTTTTGGAGAGTAGACTCTTCCGTCTCTCTGGCAACTGAGGTTTCCATTAGAGCTGCTCAGTTTGCAGATGCAGAACGAGGGGCAGCTATAAAGCACTGCAATGCAGGAGTGAAATGAAATAACTAAAATTTGGCTTTCTGTAAGTTTGTAAGTCCTAGCTGCAGATTTCTGCAGGAGAGGGAACGTGACCTAGTGCCCGGAATGCCTCTCTTCATCTTCTCCTACATCTGCTTCCTGTGCACCCAGCCCCAGCTGCAATGCAGGACAGGGGGTCTTGTGCTGGGTCTGACATCAGTCTGCTGCCTGGCCCTGGCTGTGGTACTGGCCACCTCGGGCCTGTATTTCACCCCGTAGGAAAGGAGGGTTATTGTTTGCCATTTGGTAATACATCCCACATAACGGTCTAGTGCTGCTGGTGTTGCAGCATAGTTGTTGCTTTTGTACTTTGTGAAAAGGCTGGTGAACTCTGAAGTGTGCATATGACTGAATTTGTTGTGCAAGCGCTAACTCTATTTTGGTTTGGGTTTATTTCGCTTTGGATGAGTTGCTCTTTTTTACTTGGCAGAAACCCAGAGAATATCACCACAGCAACACCCACATCTTCGAAAAGTTTCTGTTTCTGAGTCAAATGTGCTCCTAGATGAAGAAGTTCTGACTGACCCAAAAATTCAAGCACTGCTGCTTACAGTTCTTGTAAGCTTTATTTCTGTGTATTGTCTGTTATTTTCTGATACTCTTTTACCTTCCAAAGATGCATACATGTTCCTTGCAGTGTTTCTAAATTTATATGGATCAGAATGACTGTGATGTGCAAGTCTATTCTTTTGTTGCTGTTCTTCCAGCTTCCTAGGCATCACTTTTGGAAATGTATTTAAATGCTCTTTTGAGAGCAAATGCTGAATTTTTGTTACTCTGTATTGTTTTGTAGAATTTGTCCAACAGTTGTCCCTTTTTCCTGGCAGATTTTTATCACAAAGTAATTTTCTGTAATAAAAAGATATTAATTATTAATGTATTGTGCTTAAAAGGTTAAGAAGTAAAAAATGTTGGAATCCCAGCATAATAATTTTTAAACCGAATTAACTAGTAATATAGGTACAGTATGATAGTGCTTTCTTCAGATATACCAATAAAGTTACTATTCCTGGTATAATTCTGAAACTCCATTTTGTCAGAAACTGACTAGCTAATTTTTTTTGCCAAAATAGAAGCTATTACCAACTGTTTTTATTGTTTCCTGCATACACATGTAACTTGATTCCATGTCCAAAGAGGACATAAATTAATTTTTTGTAATGCTGCTTTCTGCTATTCAGAAATCTTAAACCCCTAGCAACAACAAGGAAAGCCTATAACTACTTGAATTAAATTAGAAGCATGCTAATTTGATCCTTTCCGTTATGACAGGCAACATTAGTGAAGTACACTACTGATGAGTTTGACCAGCGGATTCTGTATGAGTATTTAGCAGAAGCCAGTGTTGTCTTCCCAAAGGTATTCCCTGTTGTGTAAGTATCTACAGCACTTGTTTACGGTGACTCTGTACTTGGCCCTTCTCTGGAAGGTCTCTGGACCAGGACAGGGATGTGCGAGGTACTTTGCTCACGTGTGGGTGGCTAGCTGGAGGCTGTCCGTGGCTTCTTGAGACCCGTGTCCACAGCAATTTGAGAATTGCCCTTTCCTACTGTGTTAAATGAATTTGATGTTCTTACTGGAACATCCTCAGATACCACGGATACAGATGGCCCTCAAAGCGCCTCAGCTTCGCGTTGTCAGGCAGGCTGGCAGAGCGTGGGCGAACTGGGTACAGCGGTTGCCAGGGAGCCTGTCTGTACAGCCATCCTTTCTTCCCAAAGCTTTCAGCATCACTGCTGCCATTACTCTGGTCCAGTGACTTGGAATGGCTTTATCGCTTTTTGATACTGCGGAGAATCAAATGACATTTTAATGCATTCGTGTACCTTTCTGTACAAGTCAGTGTATGCTGTCCCTTAAGTGTTATTGTCACCCCACTCAGATGCAGGTTTTTTAATTGGTATCCCAAGCACATATCAAAACTGATTTAAAGCAGGGTTTAAGATACTTTTTGGATGTATTTCTGCAGATATCCCTTAAAAGTAGTATTCACTGGAGTCAGTAGATGTAAGGGAAACCCAACTATCAGAAATGAAGATGAGTAGACTTTTTAAAACTGACCTGAGCTTCATTTAAAAATACCACTACCTTTTTTTGGCTTTGTAAAGTAATGGTCAAAATACAGACAAGTTCTTTGAGTTACTGAAACCACATTTGTAAGTAACTGGCATTTGTATTAAAAAGAAGCCAGCAAACATGCATGAGATCTGCAAGAGAGCTCAAGTGAGACAGTGCGCCCAGAAGTTAAAAAAGCTGCTTTGAAATTGCAGCTCTGACATGCACACAAATCCAATGATTTTTTTATTTTTTAAAAATAATTAAATATTTGCAATTTAAAGTGCTAGGTAAATGCTTTAATGGGTTATATTGTTAGCACAGTTTTTTGAAATTGTGGCACATGGTAAAAGTCCTCACTGAAGACGTATGAGTTGTATTCAACTTCTGAAATCACTGAGTTTTTGAAAATCCCACCTTAACTGCCACGTGCTGAGGTCAGTCGGGAACTGCAGATTTATTTAATGAAGAAAAAATAAGCCACTTTGCTTTTCTGCAGGCATAATTTATTGGATTCCAAGATCAATACACTCTTATCGCTGTGCCAGGATCCAAATTTGTTGAATCCAATTCATGGGATTGTTCAGAGTGTCGTCTACCATGAAGAGTCTCCACCCCAGTACCAAACTTCTTATCTACAGAGTAAGTATTTGTCCATTTTTTTGAGAAACTTCTGTGCCTTAAGTTAGATTTACTACTGAACATGTTTCAGAGTTGCAGCCCTGATAGACTAGTCAGGCAGCCTTGTGTGGCATCTCTCCAACTTCTTACATCCTAGTAAAAGTCAGAGTTTGCATATTAAACCCCACCCTGCCAACAAAGCCATTTGCTGCAGTTGTGCACCAAATATTGGAAGTATTACACCACCACTGTGAGTAAAAAGGAGTTGTAACTCAGCGTTCTGTTTCCACTAAGCAATTTAAAGAAATGCAAAACATGAACAGTGGTGATAAATGATGAGTTTTAAGTTAACCTTGAAAGTTAAGGGTTGATATAATTACTGGTAAATTCCATAGAGTAATGTTTGTTTTTCAGTGCCCGAGCTCACTTTCAAGTGACACTTGAATGCCTAAAACATAAATATTTTATATTTGGTCCTTAATCAGAAACTTTACAGGAAGATCCATAAGAAACAGATGACGGTTGAAGAAAAACTTGAATGTTGACATAATTTTTTAAAATGAGATATTTATTTACATGCTAAATTTACCTTTTAAAAAAATCATCAAGAATTTCTTGTATGACAGCTCTGCGATGCTCTGAGATTTCCAGGTTATTGCTACTTATGTACTTCATATAGAAATTAAAATGCCTTACGTTGGTTATACATGGTTTGGACAAAAATCTAGCGTTGCATCTTCGAATCAAAATACTTCATTTCCGTGCCTAAGTAGATCTGAGGGATGTACTACATGTACTTTCTAGTTGTTCACAGTCAGTTGAGAACTGTGTTTTTGTGGTAACATTCAGTTTGTTGTTGCAGGTTTTGGATTTAATGGGTTATGGAGGTTTGCTGGCCCGTTTTCTAAGGTATGAACAGTACATTAAGTTCATGAGCGATTTGCCTTTGTTTTCTGTATAAAGGGCACCGATGCTCCAGGAAAGAAGCAAGTAAATGGCGTGTCATAGAGTTTATGTGAGCAAGTTGGGACTCTAAGGCTCACTTAGCTAAAACAGTTCTTGAGCCTGCATCAGATTATTCTGTCACACGCGGTAAGGTCAAGTTACCAAAGCTGGGTAAAAGCAGTCGGGTGTGTAAATGCACCTTTTTACTGCTCCCAGGTTCACTAAGGGGCCTTGGATGGACAGTATCGATCAGAAAGTCTTTAGTTTATTACATGTATCTTGCAGTGTAAGGGATTCATTGGATAACGAAATTCCAGAAAGTTAAAGCTTAGGTTACAACAGAACAAACACATTGAGCGCTGACCGTCTGTACTGCCATTTGTACCCTCTAGTCCTCGTAACAAGAACTAGCTGAGCAGCATGGGCAGTGTTCTGGATGTCAGGCTCTGGGGGCATGGGCAGTGCTGTTAGTACCGTGTTAGGTACCGGCAGCTGGGGCAGTTCACCTCCTGGATGCCGTGGCCTTTCTTTTCTAATCTTGTTCTTCCACGCGCTACTGAAATTACACACCTACAAATGGTCTTTAACATGCATGTTTAGATTAATCTGGAAAAGACCACAAATTGGGTTGTACAGATATTCACATCAAACACTTTTTAAAATTTTGAGGCAAAACCAGTGTAATGCTAGAGTTCTGAGTCAAAGCTCATATTGACAGAAAAGTAGAAAGAAAAGAACCAATTTTTTTTTTCCTTCCCCCCGCCACCATCGCCCACAGCAAACACAAATCCCTGACTATGCTGAGCTCATAGTGAAGTTTCTTGATGCCTTGATTGACACGTATTTGCCTGGAATTGATGAGGAAACCAGTGAAGAATCTCTCCTGACGCCCACATCTCCATATCCTCCCGCAGTGCAGAGCCAGCTCAGCATTACTGCCAACCTTAACCTTTCCAATTCCATGACCTCGCTTGCGACTTCCCAACACTCCCCAGGTCAGTAGCTGTTCTGGTACTACATAGGTAAGGGAAACTTATGAATTTACTGGGTTTGTAGCCACACACTCAGCCTCGTTGTCTCTTCAAATGTGTTTATGCGTAAAACCTCATTGCGTGCTTGAGTCGAATGAACACTGAGCTGTGCACTGAGCTGTTTCGCTGGTATTTCCAATGTTGGATTCTGTCCAGCACGAAAGCTGTCTCCCAGGTCATTATACGTGAAGGAAATAGCATTAAGTGCATCAGAATGAGTAACAGCTGCATCTTAATATGGAACATATGCAGCAGTGGAGTCTTGAAAATTAATAAACATACAATATTTTGCAAGGAGAGTAATACCTATCTGGGCACTACAAGGTAGCACGTATTAGGAAAAATAATCCAGAACTGTGCTGTGGAAGAGTGTGTCTGGGCTGACTCTGTTTCAATTGACTGATGATTTAAGGCCAGTGTTCATACAGGCAGCATCATACAGAGGGACTACCCTCCCTTGAAGACAAAAGAGCGTGCATTCCGCTAGAGATGTGTGGAATACCGGGTCAGTTCAGACCACTGTATTGCCAGAAACGTGCTGCTGATAAAATGAAGGTGTTCAAGAAAAGAACAGTCATCAAAGGCAGTAAATGGATAAAACCACTGAACTCCTTCTGGCTTGGAGAGAAGGGAATTACAGGGAAATGCAGAGGTTAAATTTAACAGCATAGATTTTCAGGGTGAAAAATGAAAAAAAGAGTAAAAATTATTCAGAATAGCAGACGAAGCATAAGCCAGAGAAAATTAAAATTAGGAAGAAAATGGAATTTATGTCAAAGAAATCTGTGTGAAGACTCTTCCTGAAGTGATTTTGGATTAGTGTCTGTATATTGAGCAACTTCTTTACTCTTCTTTGTCATAAAAATTATACTGTATGCTATTTCTTAAATTAGGATTTAACTGTTGCAGTTCTGAACACTGAAGCCGGCCAGCCTTTTGCTTCCGCTTTGTTTCTAACCTCAAAGGAAGGCTAGAAGCCACTTGTATTTAGGTACAGTATTTGCAGAGGTGTTCTGGGTTTTTTCCACTCTTGTTCACTGGTTTCTGCAAGCCCTGAAATAAGTTCTGCCTAACTGGCCTTGGTTCAGTTCAAGGAATCTGGTCTTCCAGATTATCAGTTTGCTCACAGATGTGATGCATGCTTTTTGCCCAGTATGATGAGTATTGCAGAGGTGCAACAGAGGTAAGAGAGCACGCTGTGTGTTTGATTAATTTGGGAATAGTGATTTATTTCATGCAGTGAGAAGTGATTACAACTTGCTTTTTTCCAGTATGAGAAGAAAATGGTTTAATCTGGGGGACACCACCTTCCTGAAATATTGATAAAGCGTTCTAGAATTATATTTCAAGATCCCTGTCAGTGTAAATGTACTCAAAACAATATTTGCTTTCCAGTTTCCTGCCGATTTAAGATGATTTATTACATGAAATAGTTGTCCCAAGTGAGGAGAGGAAGTGTGAAGCATATTTGTCACAGTTGTTACATGTCTCTCTAGCCTAAAGGAGACCAGTGTTGCCGTTGTTTCGTCCTTTTTCATTCGTGCGTGGGAACAAGGGAAAGAGCAGTGTGGCCTGAAAAAGGGACCTGCTGGTGCCATTGGAGTCCCTTTTGATCAGAGTAATAAGAACTGGTGAAAGTTGAGTTTGAAGAGCTACTTAACACTTCACAATGTCGATTATATGTTATGAATATATAATGCAACCACTTTATTACATTGTCATGCAGCTCATCCTGTCTCTGTATCTCCGTATACCAACTCCTGAGAGACTGCAGGTACAGGTAACTACCTGTATGTTATGGTTATGGAAAAGGGAAGTGGTTCAATAGCAACTTCAACATACAGCTCAGAATCATCTGTGCTACTGGAACATGGAGAAGGATAAAATTCAAGGAGGGAAAGGAGCCAGACCTTGCTTTCAGTGTGGAAGTGTGCACACTATGGGCAGCATCTTTCTGTTTAGAATGTGGCATCTGGCAATTCCAACGCTGCTACTTGCAAGGATGAAGTGATGATGCAGGATTAGGCCCTCTACTAGCGAAAAAAGCATTTTGCTGTGTAAATGTCTTCCTTCCATATGCCTCACTTTCTGTTCCTTCTTCCTTTGTTAGCTAAGAGGAAGGAATTAATCCAGCTTGTCAAAATTCTCTTTCATCTGCAAACAGATGGCTCTTCTCAAACGCTGGTTAAGAGCTCATCTCCACAAGTGGACCTAGGAACTAGTGAACTTTTTGGGGATACTAGTGAGTCTGTAATAATGTATTTATGATGCTTAGCGTGTGGTTTGCTTGGAAATTAAATTGTAAAAGACCAACATGAGGGACTAATGGTTCCATTTTGGTGTAACCAGACTGGAGGCATCTCTGTAAAGAACCAGCCTTTATAGGCGTTTCCAGCTGATGTGAAATAGCCTGAAGTAGCTGCTACTTAAGGAAAGCCTTGTGCTTCGTGTTTAATCTGAGTGGTGTTCTCCCCTCATCACTTACTATTTATTAGTGTCCTGCCTATTTCCTTGAGCATTCTCGCTTCATTCTAGCAATTTGAATACAAAGACTTGGGGTTTGATCAGGGGATCTCCAGCTTTCTCAAACTGTGGATCAAGTCACGGGATGGAGCTTTTCATTTTGCTTCTTCATTCCACATTTATTACATTGCTCCACTTCAATCAACATACCAGTTTAAACCAGTGAAATTGTATCTTAAGCAGTGCAACTTCACATAAAACATGCTTTGCTTTTTAAGCTGTTTAATTATATTAAAAATTTAATTGGTGTTCTGGCACTTTGTACAGCTTCACAGCTGCATACATGAATTTTGCATTCTCACTAACTGTGCCTGGAGGTGCCTGGTGACATTGTCATTGCTGTACACGTTTACACTGTAGAGATGAGTGTGAGGGAATAAGGGGTGGAAGACCTAGTATCTGCCAACATCAGAATCACTGGTGAAAGACGTTCAGAATATGAAGTAAAGGTGGGCCACAGGATTGCTTGAAACAGTAAGGCAACTGTGGGACTAATAAGGGATGCAGATCCATCATCCACTTTGATTTGAGAACTCCTGAACATGAAAATCAAGTATGTAGCAGTGCTAAGCTCCTTTATCACACTGAGTTAAAGAAACTTTCAGCCAAATGAGGGTTTTTTATTATGGTTACAAGTATACCAAGTTGCAGATCTGTGAAAACTTCTTCTCTGGTATCTGGATACAAATAGGCAAGCTCATTGTTTATAAATGTTTGTCTGACACCATCTCTTCTCCTTTCCCTCTCCTTCCCCTTTTCTTCCCCTTGTCATGGACGTTGTTCACTTACATTATTTCTTTCATTCTGTGTCTGTGAAGCTTCTCTGCCTTGCTCTAAATCTGCAGTTTTCATGCAGCTTCCTCATCAAGGTACACTCTACTTTCACCATATTTGCACGCAATACTGCTTGATCTGCTTCAGGGTTGGGCTGGTGGCATGAGAAGCAGTTTACCGATCCTTTTGACAGCGGGAATGGCTTCAGTGTAAGTGCTAAGCTGTTGCGTTTCTTGTGCGATGCTAATTGTATCTGATAATCGAGCAGGTAAAGTCAGTCAGTCACGTCTTTAAGAATAAGATAAATTTGGGAATAGAGAAGGAGATGCTTGGTATGTGGAACTACTCTGCTGCAGGTACTAAGCTACAGTGAACTATTTCACATGAGCTCGTTAGATGCACTGGAAGTCTGTTGTAACTTCAGTTACACACCACCAGTAAACCGACACGAGTTCTGTGCCCTAAACTGCAGCAGACAGAAGCTCAGTAGAGTGGGTCCTCAACACCACCGGATTGCTACTTCTGTACGGAGGAGTAAGGAAAAGCTGCAGAAGCGGGTTTTTTTGCTCATGCCCATGGGTTGCTTGCTATTCTCATTGGAGTTTGTGGTTTTTGTAAGCACACACCCACGCGAGGAGAGGAAAGGCGATGTAGCCTGCAGCCAGCTCCTGGCTGGTGTTCTGAAGTTGGCCCTATATGTGTGTGAATTGTGGAGTGTGTTCTTTATTCTTGCTAATGCCAATGAGAATCAGTTTCTTATAGGAATGAGACATAACCGTGGGAGATGTCATTTATAGCAGCAGGATTTTGTTCTAACGTTTTGTTCACTGTCAGACGTTCCAGTTTTTGCTGCTAACTGCACTTTTACCCTCTTGCATAAAAACACCCTCCCGCTGTTCGTTCCACTGCTGCAGATGTACCACAAGTGTTGAGTGTTGCTCAACCCACATCAGACACTGATTTTGTTGCAGGAATAATGTGACAGCTATACTAAGATACTGCAACATGAACGATTAACTCAGAATAAAAGTAATGATTGTCGGAAGCATGTCTGCGTTAAACACAAGTCTCAGCTCTTGTATCTTCAAGTTACTGTGTCCAGAGCTGTTAGAGTAACAGCTCATAACCCAGGGCTTTCATCTGTTGTCATCATTGTCAGCATGAAGTTTACACTAAAGCAGTTAATTTTCGAGGTTTTTTTTGATGTGATTCTTTTAGTAAAACATAATAGAGTTGCCTTGTCCTGCGGCGAATGTGCAAAGCTTCTCAGAAAAGTGTATGCACTTGGGTATAGACCTGTCTGGTTTCATCCTTCTCTTGTACTCCCTCAGCCTCCTCCCACCTTTGGTGGAGCTGAACTTAGGCCACAGCAGTTCTTGTAAGGATTTCCAGACTCACCTGCTCTGCATGTTTCCTGTTAATACCATGCTTAGAAAACAGTTTTACTTGTCCTTGTTCCAAGTTAATTGTTGGCGCTCTTTTTTTTTTTTTTTTTTCCCCTCCCCCTCTCAATATGCCAGTGCTTAAAGCATTATAATTGGTGTCTACACTTTGACACTTAATTCTTCAAGCAAATACCTGCATTGTAGGTACCTGAATGCACATGAATCTTCTCTAGTAGCAAGCATCAGCCGCTGCCATTGCAGCAGAACCCTGTAGGCTCAGGTACGAGCCTTCCTCACCCCGCCATTCCCCTGTTCAGAAGCAGTCGTTGATTTTTGGCTTGAAGAAGCCCCTGGACTGGACAGACTGTCATCCTCCCAGAGAATGCAAAAGTCAGAAGAGACTCGAGTCAGACTTTTTGCTCAGTCTTCTCAAAGCTGAGCCAGGAAGGGCTTTGTGGCCTGGGAGACTTAGTGTTTTCAGCGGGACGGATGCTCTGAGGATGCAGGGGAGCCCTTCATCTGCCATGTGAACGTTTACGTGTGCCATTTCCCACATTAAATAAAACTCCCGCTCCTGTTTGAAGAGCTGACTGGGTGAGGTCAGTCAGCAGTTGGTACCCCTGTTCTCACATTGTAGGAAAGCAGCATAGATTGAAACAGATCAGCCAGTGCCCATAGTCCAAAGTATTTTGTCTTTTATTGCTGGAGACAGTTTAACAGTGAATTCAAGCTGCAACTTTAAGGGAGGGGGGGGAAAAAAAGATTTGAACGAGTCCTGTTGAAATGTGCCAAGCTGTGTGTAGGGTGAGTGCCTAGGTCTGTGTGAGCAGGCATCGTGCTTCAGCATGTGGACGTGGTTTATGTGGTCGGAGTCCAGGCTCTTGTGGAACACAGGGTCATGCATCTGATCCTGAAAAAAATATTTTTGATACTAGAGCACTGCAATGAAATAACTGTATTTAGATTTGTCATTGGTGAGGCAGAGATATCATTGACAGCAAGGCTGTGTTACACTGGGGCCTGGCTGGGTAGAGCTGATTTTCTCACAGCAGCTGCCACGGGGCTGCCTTTTAGCTGCGTGACCAAAGCCGTGCTGCGCAGCGTTGGCGCGGGGCAGGGCCTGCTCTGATCCTCGCTCAGCCCCGCTGGGAGGAGGCGGGGTGGGCGCAGCCCACTGGTTAGTCCGCACCAGGCGGCGTGCCGCTCGGTGACTAAGAGGGATGCTGGCGGTCAGCCGTCCTGCACCCAGGACCTGGCTGGGCACGGGGCTGCTGAGCGATTGCGATTGCATCACTTGTTTTGTTTTGCTTTTTCTTCCACAAATCCCTCACTTACCTAGACTTTTTATTTTAATCAGGATGCCCAAATTTTCTTTCTTTTACTCTTCCTTTCCTCTCCCACTGTCCCGCTGGGGTGGAGGGGGATGACCAGCGGTTACGTGGTGCTGACCTGCCTGTTGGGGTTAAGCTACCACAAGTAATTAATTCTTTTTACAAGTACATTGTGACTGCTTTCCCAGGCAGGCGGCATCACTGCTGGCTGGTGTTGCCAAGTGCTGTTGGGAATGAACTGCCCCTTGTCAGCATGGCAGAATTCCGCAGGGCTTTGGACCACGATGTCCTTCTTTGTCCGGACTGCTGACACCAGTGCAGGCGGGTCCCCTGCAGCTCTGCCAGGCCCCTCGCTCCAGCCCTGCTGTCCCTCGCCCACCCCAGGGTCAGGGGGAGCTGGAGCTGCGCTTGGGCCCAGCACTGCCAGAGGACACCCATTGGGGGCCACCCTTAGAGCGTGAAGTTGGGGGGTGGCCAAGGCAGGGGCGTTAACCGTGGTCCTTGTGTTTCCCCAGGGATCGACAAGGAGAACGTAGAGCTTTCGCCCACCGCCGGACACTCCAACAGTGGGAGGATGCGCCACGGCTCCGCGAGCCAAGTGCAAAAGCAGCGCAGCACTGGCAGTTTCAAACGTCACAGCATCAAAAAGATTGTGTGATTACTTCTTTCTAATTTTTTTCTTTATTTTCTTTTCTTTTGGAAACTGACTGACACATGTGGGCCCTCACAAGGGGCCATCCACTGGTTGTGATGCTGCACTTGATTTCAAAGTTCCCATCCTGTCAGCCGTGTTGCCAGATGATCAACTCTTGAAACATTGCCTGAATTTTAATGCCTTCATGTCTTTCCTTCTGTTCTTGATGTAAGCCGGTGTTTCAGAACTGCCCATATAGATCCTGACGGACTTTGTAGCCGGAGGAGGTGTGGAGTTCTGTAACACTGCAGAACCGTATCGTGTCCAAATACGAAAGCCATTTCTCATACAGTTCTGCCGTGCTTCTGTTATCTGCCTTGTTTCTTCTCTAAAGGAAAGTGTTCATCCTTACTCCTGTTTGCACACTTTTCAAGGTAGTTATCATCATCAATTACTAAATCCCATAAACAATCTCCATAATTACGCCATTCATCTACTTCAAACATATGCTCAGGATCTGTAAAATATCCTTTCGCTTTACCCATAGTAATTAACCTGGCCAGATCTTTTAAAGGGCCTACTCCCCGCTTTTCTAAAAAGCATCATAAAAGTGCTACCTCTTTTTCCATAGCGCGCTTAAAATAGTCCTTTTCCTTGATTAAGATGCAGCCTTTTCCCTGGGTAGACACTCACGGACGGCGAACCTTTCCTTGATTAACGTCGGTTCAAGCACGGATCGAGGTACGATGCCTGCATCAGTCGATCTTCGCTCCCTGGTCGCTGCTACCAGTGCTTCTCCGTCCTCGCTGTCCGGTGGAGAACAAGGATTGGGGGTCCCTGTTCGGGCGCCACTTGCGACGAGCGAGGGGAAGCAAGCAGCCGACTCAATGTGAGTGATAAAGCAAGCTTCGATTTATTACGGCGCGATTATGTCTTATATACAGTTCCAGTTAATTTTATGCCTACAAATCATCTGCTAATTGGCTAAGCTCTAAAGGGTTACATTTTTATACGTCCTCCTATTTGCGGTTACAGCGGATAGCTACAGCGGGTTCGGGTTACACCTTGTTCTTCATGCTTACTCCCTTAAAGTTGTTTTTCTGTTTTTGTACAAGGTCAGCACAATCTTATCTCTCTTCTCTCTTTCACAAGCCTGGTAACTTTCCACTGCAGCTGAGCTTCTTAGTGTTTTTTTTTCTCTCTGCGGCCTAGTTTGGTTCACTCAGACTTAAGCCAGACTTATGTCAAAAAGTCGTATCACACAGTCCTTCCATAGTACCGTGGCCGTTCTCTTTCATCCATTCTGCAACAATTCCCCCTTTTTCTTTTTGGACAAGGAAAACTGGTCCAGTTACACGTTCAAACAATTTTCGAATACAGGAGAGAGCACAACTTAAACATATAAATCCGATGACAACAATTATCACTATAAGTAATACACTTTGTAAAAGTCCCTTTAACCAGCCTCCTATTCCAAACCAATTTGCTAAACTTTCTAGGCCAAAGAATCCAACATCTTGTTGAATCTTTTGAGAATGTTCCATCAACTGTTTAATTTCTTTGTGTATGGAGCTGGAATTGTCTTCAAGGTCCATACAACACATGCCTTCAAAATCTTCACAGCCATGTCCATGTGCTAATAATAGAAAGTCAATGGCCATGCGATTTTGTAAAACAGCATGTTGAACAGTGGTTAGGCTATCAGCTAGGTCTGATAGTACCCGGCTGGTGAGGTTGGCTTGTTTAACTATCCAACAAGACAGTGTTTCTAAGTTTTTATGGGCTCGAGCAGCAGCAGCACCTGGGATAAAAAACGAAGTAAAAAATACTTCCCATTTATTCCAAAGTTGTACACTATCGTCACAGGTGTTTTGAAGAGTTTGCATAACATCTCTTTTCCATCTTGTTGGATTTGACTTGTTACAAGGTGTGGCAGAACTTTCACCAGCACAAGGATACTTAGAAGAATTTAGATATACACAATAAGAGGCATTCAATGAGTCAACTAGTTCAATTTCTTGAGGATTAGGACCAATAGAAAGTTTGTCATCCCAATTATCAAATTTATCAAAAAACTCACTCATATTTGAACCTCGAGCTAATTGGGTAATCTTTGTCTGGCTAAGAGACTGGTTAAGGGTGATCCAATCTGAGTCATTTAATGGCACACCTACTAAACAAGTTAAAAAGGGTACACTAGGAGTTGACACGCTTGCACAAAAAGTGGTTGTGTTGACAGCTCTGCTTAAGGTTACCCATACATTTTCCCGCACCTCAAACAGTGATTTAGATACAAAAGCTACACCTATAACAATAAGATTAATTAACACAACAGCTGTTAACATCATGATTAGAATATAGATAAATTTACACTAAAAGATTAATCACAACTGTCACTGGTTGTTGGAACATTGGTCACCGCTGCTTTGGTCCACTTTGCTGGGATCCACTGTGGTCCTGTGGCAGTAAGTACACACATATAACCTCTTCCAGCATATTTCACTTCTGCTGGTCCTTTCCACAAACCAGTTGAAGGATCCCTATACATAACAAACATTGGAACATCATCTTTACATAGCTTAAACATACGAGTGCAATGCTAACAATTATTACTATAAGCAAAACACTTTACAACAGCCCTTTTAAACTACCAGAAGACCACCCTAATAATAGAGCACCATAACTTTGTCCATTAATTATCAGAGGTCCTCAGACACGAGTTGCAATTTTTTGTGTTCGGTTGTCAATTAATGTTGTATCTACTGCTGTTGCCAGGTCCAGGCTGAGGCTCCCTCGGGTGGCGGGTTGTAACACGGTGTCTGTCGATAAGAGTTGGTCATGTCTCCTGGAGGGGGTGTCGTGAAGGTGACAGGAGTCGCGATTGGGGTCGATGCGCTGCGGCTCCTCGCGCTCGGTTTCTCGTTTCCCGTCTGCCGACAGACGTTGGTGTTGTGGGTTCCTTGCTGACAATTTCGGCACCACACTTGACGTTGTCGACATCGGTCACGGGTATGTCCTGGCTTCCCGCATCGATAGCAGAGGAAGTCTCGGCGTGTGGTGGTCACTGGCTTCGGGGGCGCGGTAGCCCCAGGGGGGCGCAGAGGCGCAAGCGCTGCAAATGCCTGACTTTGGGCTTGCACTAAATCTCTCCCTACTGCTTGGATTGCTTCCACTAGCAAGGCTTGCTGACCTACTGGCACCCGACTCATTCGCTCTAGCATTGTTTCTACAGAAGAATCTAAGGGCAGGGTTACTAAAATGCCTTTGGTGTAACTGTTAGTATTCTCCAGAATACACTGGCACAATAACTGCCCTTTCATAAAGTTAGGTATATCTGGTGGGCTCACTGTGGAGGCCTGACTCATTCACTGTACTACGTAACTGACTTAATATTTTCCAATCAAAGCCTCCCAGGTTCCCCGTCTTTGGTTAGCGGCATTCATCTGATACGTTACAGGGAAAGCTTGTAGGGGCTTGACTTGATCAGCAATATAAAATATTCCCTGAGCAGCCGCTTCTTGTGCTATTTTTTGCCAATTAATGTGCGTAGAACGCACCAGTTACTTTACTGTATTTTTTTTTTTAGAATTTTGTATTGACTGCCCACTGCTATTTTCTTCCTCAGCAGCACTTTCGTCAAATGTGTCCCTGCCCTCTGGCCCCCCCGAGGCTACTGCGCCGAAAAAGGGGGGGGGGGGGGGGCGAAGGACACGAAGGGTCTATAGGTGGTACAGTGGGCTCTATAGGTGGTACAGAGAGCACTGTTTGTGATAAAGGGGGTATTGGAATGTGATTTTCACATGGCATAATTTTTCCTGCATTAGGATCTGCGCTTGCAAGTCGGCTTGGTACTGCCGCAGCAAGGCGCTTTTCTGCTTGATATCTTTTTACACAATTAGTTACTTCACGCCATGATTTCATCAATTCTTAGCAACTTTATCATCATCAATTACTAAATCCCATAAACAATCTCCATAATTACGCCATTCATCTACTTCAAACATATGCTCAGGAAGTGGCTTTATGAGCCAGGGGAAGTTGCTATAATCCTGGTTTTAGTTCAAACATGTAAGATTTTTAGCTGTGGACTTTTTTTTACCATACTTCAAAGAAACTTACAATAGCCGCAGTACAATGAGCTTAACCAGAGCAGTACATTAGATTAAATTCCTAGTAATTAGCAATAAATGTGAGAGGACAAGGAGGCTGCACGAGTCTCTTCATTCCCCAGACCATAGCTTCACATACCTGGACTGTGTACGGACCAGACTGGACAAACTGGCTTTTTTCCAAAGCGAGTTTTTTTTTGTTGGGTTGTTTTGGGTTGGGGTTGTTTTTTTTTTTTGGCTGTACTTTAACTGCACTAAAAAAGGTTGTACGGTGGAAAGAAAATCAAGAACTGACTGTTGTGCTGTCATTGTAGCAGTGTTGAAAATCTATCGCTGCTTTCTTCCATTTAGCATAAACTTTAGTTTTGCCCTTCCCAACAATACGCACCTTTGAGAAATTCCTGGCAGAGAACCAGGGGGGTCTGGAGGGGGAAATGGAACGCGTTAACGTCCAGCTCTGGGGGACTGTGCTCACAAAGCTGCTTTCGTGCTGCCCAAGCAGTGATACAAAAACAGCAATGTTTGCTGAAGGTACATGAATGTAACAATAACTGACACTGTCAAATCCAGGTTAGGTGTGAATGTTTGCAGTGCAATTCCTGGGATCAGTACAGACATCTGCAGTCCAACCCATCCTGCAGAACGTTTGAGGGGTTCTAGATCGTGAGGGTCCGTATGTGGGGGTTACACAAAACTGAAGTTGCTGTCACTGTGAAAGACTTGTCAGCTACAGTCGTATGTCGGCGATGGACGACTGTGATAACATGCTGCTATGTTGATGACGCGTGAAGGCGCAGCGCTGGGTGCTGCACGGGCTGAAAGCGTGCAGAGCGCTTGGCCGCGGAGGCAAGCGGAGGTTCTGGTGGAAGGGCCTGTCGTTGGGTGCTCGTTGGAGGGCTGCGGCTATCTCCTGCTGAGGAACAGCCACGCTTCCCAGTTTCAGGTCCCTGTTGTATGTTAGAAATTAACAATCCATAAGTGGCTTTAAGGAAAAGCAAGTATATCCACTATATAAAATAAAATCCTCTAGTGCAATTTTGTTAGTGGCTTTCAGTAAATTAAACTCCACAGCTAAATTACTAGGGAATGGTACAGTTAAGTGTTTGGATTTTATTGATATAGCACATAACTCACATGTATCCACACAGTAACTATGTAACATTTATGTAAATAAAAATATCTTTATTGTATTGATTCATAAAATAACAATTTAATTTCTTTTAATTTGTTTACAGTCCTGGAAAGACTATGAACACTGACTTAATATGCAAGTAGTTTGTCAAAACTAAAGGAAAACTTAGAATTAGCAGTCTTGAAATAGACACGTTAGAAAATGGGAAGAATCGTGCAATTAACCAAATTTTTTTATTCTTGGCTATGTAGGAGCTGCAGTGAAGTGTGGTTACTGAACTGATACACAACTATGAACGGGATTGTGAGGCTAGAACTGAGTTTAGGAATAGAGCAGTGACTCATGCCATGTCCTAAGCTGCTCCTCATGTAAAACTCTGGGAGCTGTCGATTTAAAAACCGTTCTCATCTCATATGTTGAATTGCAAAGAGCCACCCTCAGCATTGCTGCCAGTCTGTGCTTGGTTGTGCTGAACTGAGCTAATTTCAGCCTTTTCCTTTTTGTTGAAGACAATGAAAGGTAGAGGCCTGAAGGATTTGTAGGTAGAGGAAAAAGAATCTCTTGTAAAGGTAATTTGCCATTAGAGAAACATAATTTTCAGTTGTTTCTCCTACGAGCAGATTTTCTTTCAACAGAAACAGTAATTCCAGATGAACCACCAAATCAGTTTTGTTTGGACTGGGTGCATTTGAGAGCAACTCTTTTTCAGTATTTTGCATTGTCTGTATTTAAAAGGCATCCCTAAATTAGAATTAATGCATTCTTTGAAATACATATAATGTGAAATCAAAACAGACAGTGACTAACGTTACCTTTCATGTGAGAACTAGAACTACTCCAGGCTCTCAGTCCCAGCTGAAAAAGACTGTATCTTCATAAAGTCAACAAAATTTTATTTATTCTGTTTCCTGGAAGGAGGGGGAGTCTTTCGGTGTGTTCACTGCATGGTTCAGTGAGGACCTGAACTTCCTTAGAGCAGGGGTGTCAAACACGTCGGGTAACGGGGGCCGACACTGGGCGTGATGGCAGTCGATGGGCACAGATGGGCGCCCCGATACACAGGAACGTTGTCTCCCACCGTCAGTCACTGGGAAGCTTCTGCTTAGATCGTGGGGGGAAACCATGGCCTTTAAAGATTAAACTCCTATTAGTAATTAGTTGTTCAGTGCCTTACTGTCACATTCAGCACTTGGCCTGCTCCCTGTAACAGCCGCTGCTGTTATTTTGCCTTTTGGTTTTCTTTGTTACTTTCTCTTCCTGTTGTGGATACTCTCTGTGCTGCTCCGTTCCATTCCTGTGAGCGCCGCGCTCGGCGCCCACTCCAGCCATCTTGCGTGCTCTCCTCACCCGTTACTCCATTTGTGCTCTGCGGGATCAGCAGGTAGCTGCTGGTGGTGATGTGGCCTCGAAACCTGATCTAATGAGCAGGAGACAGATCTAAGAGTTCCCACCTTTGAGTCGCTGCTTCAGGCAGCCCGCAGACTACCGGGCAGCCGCTGCTGCGTGGGCTACTCGAGTCACTTCTTGAAGGCTGGTTCTGCAGCCGTGGAGTCTGTGCACTCCAGAAAGAAAACTCAGATTCAGAAAAAATCCAATTTTAACATGTGGACCATTAACTACATCACAGGGACTGTATGTTTGACACCCCTGTTTTAGAACACGTTATCCATTACACACTAACTACAGTTAAGTACTGTAAAGATGATTAACGTTTTATGTTCGTATTTTCCCTGACTTAAAGATAATTCAGTAGTATTTGAATAGTGCATAACCTACCTGTTAATTATGCCAATGTTTCTGCTTTAATGTGCATGAGGTTTCCAAGAACAGGAAACATTTCAAATAAGTATTGTGGACTGAGCACCTGGGAGCGTTCCAGTGCTCTATTCCTAACTGGGTTGTAGGTTTTAGGGCTTTTTCTGTTTCATTTAAGGTTCATTTTTTTCAAATGTAATGAAGCACGTCTTATTGTTATGCAACAAATTTACCACAGAAAGTCACTTCTAGTGTTGGTCCCACAATTTTTTTTTAATGCAGTATATTCACCTGTAAATAGTTTTTGTGTAAAATTTGACAGAAAAGTATATTTACTACACTGTAAATACATGTGACAATATATTGTATTATTTTGCTTTTTTTGTAAAGCAGTTAGTTGCTGTATATGTATAACATACAAATTTGATTATTCTAGTGTTAGTAACTGTTAACTACTACTACTCCTTCCTGCTGTTGCGTTACGTCATTTAAAAAAATGCTGTGTACTATAAACTTACACTGTGTATGGTATCTTACTATTTCCATTTGGGCCTCGACTTTGAAAATGTTTCCTTGATCCACAATCCTGTTCATATTGTAAGCAAGTGTGCGACAGCTGGCAAGAGCCCGGCCGATCCAAACGCAGTGGTAACTGTAGGTAAAAATGGTAGAAACCTGGTTTCGGATAATTATTGTTCACCCCGTTTTCCCCTCATGTATGTACTTTCCTTTTTTTTTTTTTTTTTTTTTTTTTTTTAAGTAAAATGTAAATTCAACCTCCTTGAAGTTGTTTGAAGGTCATTCACTTGTGCTGCGGGACGACGTTGGTGTGCTCTGAAATCCTTTTTCTTGTGACAGCGAGGTTGGGACAGGTTCTTTGGGCTGGACCAAGGGCCCCATTGCAGCAGGCACTGGATCAGCCCTGGTCCCAGACCTGGAAACCCACTTTCTCTGGAGAAAATCAGATTCCAGTCGAGATCCAGTGTCTCGGATTTGTCTTTCCAGAGCGCTGCTTCTATGTGTGTGTGATCCTGCACAGTTCTAAATAATGGCAAAACTGATTGCCTGTGCATAACTGAGGACAGAATGAAGCCCATTGTCATAAATTCCATGTCACTTCAATAAGATTATCATAATTGAATAATAAATCAGAGTATTTCTTTTTAAAATGTAAATTTAATATTTTAATAAAACAGCTGCTTGGTCTTTAAAGAACATTTCAGTATAATTTGTCTATTTGAGCTTTTCTAGCTTGGAAGCTTGAAGTTTCAACTGTCACGCAACTTTTATGACAAATGATTAATCAAATCTATTTTTCTTTTAGGGGAATATATTACTTTCCTATTAAAAATGTATAAGTACTTATATTCTGGCTTTGTGAACCGTAAAAGGATGTAAAAACACATTAAAGCGTGACTGCATTGACTTCTTCTGAGACATCTTATTGTTCCTGCATACTGACCATACCCCGAGGCCTGCTCAGTTGAAAATGGACGGACAGTGGAGCAGGTGCGTCGTTGCAGTGCTCCTGCTGTCTGCAGGGAGGGCATGAAGGGATGAGCAGCAGTTTCTGAACCGTTAAATTTTGGGAGCACTTTTTCTGTACTCCAGAGGAAATGTTCATTAATCCTAAATCTGAAATAGCAGCACTGACGAGAGCAGGGAGCCATGCAGATTTTTCCTGAAAAACACGTACTAAATCACTGCTGCTAAAAACACTTTTTAAGTCCCCTTTTGGATCTCCCTGCTATTTGAGATCACAAAATACACTGTAGCCACAGTGAGGGAGTGAAAGGAGAAAATTTTATTTTGGTTACATCTTTACACAGTTGGAAAAACTATATTTAGGGAAAAAATTGCACCCTTGGAGCAAGCAGTTCTTTCTTAGGAAATTGCTTCAACATCCCTGCCCAGCTGATGCTGCTAAAATATTTTACAAAGGAAAAAAAAAAAAGTAAAAATTCAGAACTTTTTTTATGTATAAATTCTGTTGTAGAGTTAAGTAGGGCAAAATCGTAGAAATGGGAAGAGAAAGGGAGCTGTTATTTGCAGGCAGTAAGACTGACCCATAATGCCCATAATGTGAGTGGCTAATTACTCAATATTAAGCTGTCTCCCTGACTGGCATAAATATTTCCAAGTACCTCTGACTTGGAATAACAAGCCTTCACAGTTAGCTAGCCATCTGCTAGCTAGCCCAGAAGTTTCATACTGAACTGCTAATTTGCTAAGTAGGAGACTCTTAAGCACACTGAAAAACTGCAAAGAAACATGCACAAACATTAAAATGAGAAGCTCTGTCCCAGCACTGGGGGGATGCTGCCACTACAGGAAACCACGGTGGGAATCTTGTGCAGAATCTGCCGCCTCTGACTGTCAACATCAGCGCTAGGACTAGCCTCACCCTGGGCTGCTTCACAGCTGGGAGCAGCTGGCTGAAGAAAATGCATCAGATGCTAAGGGAAATGGCTGTCCTGCCTGTCACAGCGAGCTGCTGTGAGGGTGGGGAGACAGCAGCAGATCTTTGCTGGCGCTGGCTGCCCCTGGAATGGCTTGGAGCCATCAGGGAAGGTGACCAAACACTGTCATGAGTTAACTGCTGTGACAGCGACAGACTTCTCATGCATGAGACCAGGTGAAATCGGATCCCTCATGTCCTGCAGTAGGACCGAATGTTGCTGCAAGTTGGTCACTTCAGCCATTGTCAAATGCTTTGTATTTTTCCATCCTACCCACAGGCCCATCTATGTGGGAAAGGTGGACAAAGAACACGTGAACCTAAGTAAATACGATGTGATTAGTCACTCACTGTCACTGCACTAAAAACTGAAGCCAACCTCTTGTAGCTATGAAGAGCGCTGCTGACTGTTCCGTTTCAAAGTAACAATGGCCCTTTCCCGCCACTGAAGTTCATGATTTATAGGTGTGAATCCTTTGTGCCTTGGAACATCGGTTTCTTCAGTTGACTGCTGCTATGTTTAACAAGCTCTCAAATAAAAAGAAATCCCAGAGTTGTGCGGGTGGAGGGTGTAGAATAACATCTCCCGTGATGTGACTTGTTAAAACAAGCACGGGTTTGTTCTTCAAAGCAGTAATGAAAAAGGCGGCTGATGACTGCATCTTTAGGGATATTCAAATGATAGCGCTATAAATAGCGATTAGTAACTATACGTTCAAGAAAATCCCACTGAACTATTACATTGTATTTTCATTTTTTTCCCTCATAATGTATTTTCTGTCAGAAAAACTAAAAATACCTGCTCTGCTGCTTCTACCCCCAGTTAGTGTTCTTGGAGAACAAGGCCTGCCCAGGAGGTCTGGGTGCTCAGTAGAGCCCTCACGTGTCCCCTGAAGAAGTGGCTGCCCAGACCTCCACGGCCTGTGAAGGTGCAGGTAAATGAAGTGGACGGGTCCAGAAGAGGTGGAGCAGGGACGGGCCTGACTGAGAGTGAGTTTTCCAAGATCTAGTTCATCAACTCTGCTTCCTGGGGCTACTGACATTTAAGATAGAAGATGCCAGGCATGGGTGCCTCTGCCTCACCTGTTCTGGGCTCCATTCCCTTTGCCCTAATTTGCCTTCTGTGAGGTTCCTCCGCTTGCTGGCTGTGCTCCCTAGCTCCTTGCAGTATCAGCCATGGGGGGTTTTTTCCCCCTTTCTTGGTGATTCCCAGCTGTCCCTCACCCCTCCTGGAGCCCACTCTGAGACTGCCGTTCCAATTTCTGAGGCCCGGGGTACATTTAGTATAGGATCAGGCAAGTAAAAGAGGAGGCTTTCACCTCTCCTCGAGGGTTAGCGCATGCAAAGAGGGTGCAATGAGAAGTTCTGCGTAGTGCGAGAGAGACCCGCCCAAGTGTCTATAAACAGGCATGACTGAACACGGGCCAGAGACAGCACAGAAACAGTGGCTCTGAGCCAAAGAGGCCAGTTCAGAGCAACGCAAAACATACAAAGGCTTGAAGGCCCCACAGTACAAACACGAATGAGGCCCCTGGGGTGGCTGAGGCAGCACAACAAGAAGGGAAGGAATTTCCCAAGGAATTGCCCAAAACACTTAGCATCCATCATGCAGCAGGGATCAAAGAGCAAAGGCTGCCTCTGTGCTGCTGAATCCTGCTGTACGTTGAACTACTCACACGAAGAGATGCTCATGGGAAGGGGAGAAGCGGCCATCCACCAGCTCTGCGCACTCTGTCCTTCCGAAGGCTGCACTGCACCTTGTTCTCTAGGGCTGCTTCTCCTCTGCTCTCCCTCCAGCCAAGCCCATCCTTGATTTTAACTCCCGGTCTCACACGGTTCCTGAAAAAGGGAAAAATGGCTGCTACCCCCTCCATCCACTGCAGTGCAAACCCAGCCGCACTGCTGTGAGGCGGTGCGGCAGAGGCAGGCACAGCTGTGTGAAGCGACCCAGCGCCCACCCTACCTGCTGCTGGGAGAGGAGAGCTCTGCCGTGGCTGCGGAGCAGGATACGAGGAGCACCACGATGCACCCCTTGCTGCTGACAAAGGCAAAAGAAGAGAGCAGCCGTTACAGACAGGCTGGCACTGAGCGCAAGGCACCTCCTGTAGCACTCTGAGGACTGTCTCAAATACCCAGCAAAGCAATTCAGCACACACACCCCTGTTGGCCCTTATGTTCCAGTTCTGTTTGAGATGTTAATGGCCATACATGTAACTTACAACAAAGAAGAATAAATTGGCCTCGAGGATGCTGAGGCACCTTTCTTGTTCGTTTCTTGCTGGGAACTTTTGTTTGCTTTTTAAATAATCATGAAAATTGAACTAGCAGGCTAGAAAGCTGTTTCCCACTCATGAAAAATTCAGGCATGAACTGTTTCTGTAAGAACATGACTTGTCAGACACAGAAGTGGTTAATCGTTCTGTTAGCAATTTTTTGACATCAGTATAACTTTATTATTACTCACTAGAATATATTTTTCTTCTCACTATAATGCTTATGGCCTTTGCTGTAAGAGCTCAGCTATGCACTGCACAGAGAGCAAGACACTGGTTTTGTCCCAGGACCTTAAAATCTTTATGGTCACCACGTGTGTCTGGCACAGGCTGTCTTTGTGACCTTGGACAAATCTCTTAACATCTTGTGGTCAGGCAACATGAATGCCTGAATTGCCCAACTGTAACCTGCAACTGTAACTGTAACGTGAACTGCCCAAGGATGGCTGTCACTTGGCAGAATTCTTAACAAACTTCTGAGATCTTCAGATTAAAGACATTAAAAGGGCAGAGTCTTAACATTGTTGCATTTTTTCCACTTCATGTGTGGCACAATTTATAGTCTTTAAGCAGATATTTATTATTAATTTCTGATTGCTCTAAACAAAAAGACTGAGGCGAGCCGGGAACTTTTCACAGAAAAATACTTACACAAATTACTAATTTAGGAAGAACAATCCTGCCCAATAAGGATTCTGTGATTTTTCCAAGTTACTCATTTACACTCTCTAATGTACTAACTGCTTGCTGCACACATTTGTAAATAAACAACTGAACAGGTTCAACTCCAGCCGGCCTGGTTAGTTAAGCCAATAAAAGTACCCTGGTGTCCTGCTGTTAAGGTGTTTACAACAGAAGATTTACTGCATCATTACATCATGTAGAGCATGCTGTTTACAGCCACGCAAGCTCATAAGAGCAGAAGACGCTTTGCAGAATTAAAGACTGGAAAAAGGAAGTAGGCTAATTTTGGAGTAATCTATTACTTCTAGATGAAAAGGAAGACCAGGCTTTCACAGCTATAAGGAGACTGATGCTTTCCTAAACCACTGAGCTCCCACTGGTTACCACCAGGAAATTACTCTGGTTTGTAGTCTCACTTCTCCATTGCTCTGCTGTTCCCTGTCTGCCTCTTCTTGCCCCAAAGTACGGATGAGCCATCTCTCCCTGGCCTATTTCTTCCCTCTGACTTTACCTCTGTGTTTCCAAAAGATGAAAAAGCAGCCTAAATTGTTCCATTGGGAAATCCTGAGCCATCTGTTACCACGAAGATGGGGCCAGTGACAAACCAAGAACAGTTTCCTCTTCATTGCACACAATGCAGAACCAAATCCTGAAAAACTGCGGTTACAGCAGTGTCCCAGGGGCCACCCCGGTGCCCAGGCACAGTAGGTGCCCTCTGATTTGTGGCAGAAGCGAATACAGCACCAGGCTGCACAGGAAGGAGGAGCACCTGGCAAAAGCTGACTCCTGTGACTCTGCCTTTCCATGCAACTGTGCTGGGTTATGTGAAGAGAGGATTCACCACTGCCAAACTGCTCTTCCCACACAGACCCAGCTGGGCGGCCAAACTCCTCCCCTCCCTGGTGTTACAGTGTTAGTGACACAGAAATTAACACTGATCGCCCATAAAGGTCAGCACAGAACTTTTCCCAAAGCATGGCTGCTGCTCAGATTGCTCCAGCCACACCCGATCCTTTTCCCCTTTCACACCAGGCTGCTGTGCAAACTCCCAAGCTCCTTAGAGTAAGTACAACTATTTCCCACAGTCTCCTCCAAGTGACTTGCACAGAGCTGTCTTGAAAGCTACTGTCAAACAAGCCCCTATGGCCTGAAGAGCGCTCCAGCCCAGCAACAAGGAGCCATGCTTTTCTGCTGTTATCCCCCCACCAAAGCCTCAGAGATTCCTTGGGACACAGAAATCATTTACACACTGTATTTTCTCGAAGGATGCAAAAAGCCATGGGGAAAAACGTCGCAAGTATTCAACAATAAAATGAAAACAAGAGTCTCCACTAATTCCAACCCTGTGCTACCTTGCTCAAACACTGGTTTTCATTCCTTATTCTGGTTTGGCCTCGGCAGACAGCACCTCCAGTCCCGCGCGGCTGCAGGTGCCTTCTTACTGTCTAGTTCCATCATCAGCTAAGTGTTTGCAGCATTTGCCTGTAACTTTGTGTAAAGCACAGATTCACCACCCTTTTACTCGTTTGAACAGCATGGTGGAAGTCAGCAGTGTCTGGCTGTGTTAGGAGACAATCAAGTGCCTTGCCTCTGGGGCCGAGACGAGCCTGGTGATCACAGCAGAGAACAGGGCCGAGCAGTGGGCGCGATGAGGGTGCTGAGGCGCAGTCTTTCAGAACTACGAGAGGACGAGGAGCAAAGAGCCGTTCCGAGCCCTTTGAAGAGGCGAATCAGATACCCAAGGCCTGGCCGAAGCACCAGGCACGGCAGGTCCTGCAGCGGGAACCCCTCCACAGCAGCAGCTGCTGGGCCGCTGGCATTGGCGCGGGCCGCTCCCCGCCTGGGCATGAGGGACGCCACGGGAGCCGGCCCGGGCGCCATTACCCCCTGCGGGCCTGGCCAGCACCTCGCCTCTCCGCTCCGCCTCACACACAGAGGGACGCCTCTGCGCCGAGCCCCGCGAGCCCCAGGGGAGGGAGGGAGGGAAGCGGCGCGGCTCGGCCCGGCTCCCTCCCGGAGCGGCGGCAGCGATGGGGGCGGCCGGGCCGGACCGTGGCGGAAGGGGCCGCTCCGTGCCTCGCGCCGCTCCCCTCAGGCGGCGCCGGGCCGTGCGCAGCCGCGGCGCGCGGCCGGGGCGGGGCGGGGCGGGCGGCGCTCTCTCGCGAGAGGGGCGGGGCGGACCGGGCGGGCGGGGCGGGGCGGCGGCGGCCGCTGCATGTCCCGGCCCGGCGGCCCGGCCGGGCTGCACGTGGGCCTGGCGCGGGGGCGGCACCGGCTCCGGGCATCGGCGCGGGGCGAGCGGCGCCCCGCCGGATCACCCGTAAGTACCGGCGGCCGGCTGCCTCCAGGCCCCTAGGGCGGTGGCGGGGCCCGCTGCGTCGGCTGTCAGTCGACCGGCTCCCCTCTGTGCGGCGCCGCCGCTCCCGGCCGGGCGGGGGGCGCGGGCGGCGCTGTCCCGTCTCGTCCCGTCTCCCCCGGGGTGCCGCCCGGCCGTGCCCGCAGCGGGGGCGGGCGCCGTGCCCAAGGTCGGCGCCCGGCCCCGAGGTCACCCCGGTGGGGCAGGGGTGTCTGCGGCGGCGGGCCCGGGGCGCGGGGCGGCGGCGGCCGGTGTCCCGCAGCGCTCTGAGGTCGGCGGCGCCGTCCCGCTGCAGCCGTCCCGGCGGGGCAGGCAGCGGGGCGGCCGCGGACTGGGGGGCGGGTGGCGGCCTCCCCTGCCCTGCGCCCGGCCGCGCCGCGCTGGCTGGTGCTGCGGCCATGGCCAGCAGGTCCGGCCGTTGGCGAGCTGCTCACGTGCTGCCGTGGCCGCGGTGGGCTTGTAAACCAGCGTGGAACGCGGGCAGGAGCAAAGAACTTAAATTATATTGCTGCTGAGGAGGGAATGCTTTCTGGAAAAGTCCATGTTGTTTGACTCTTCTTTTTTTTTTTTTTTTCCTGTTCTTTTCCTTTTTTTTATTTCTTCTTCTTCCCCATCCTTGAAGCCAGTAAGGTCTAAGTTATTCACGTTCCAGAACAGGGCAACTTGATCCATGTCTGCCAAAGTTCTTTATTACAGTCTAGTAAGCTAGACCGTGAAGCATGGAGCGCAGAATGAGTAGACTCTCAGTAAGGGCATCCCCTCTATGGAAGTTACCGGTCATAATAGGTAACAGCAACAAAAGCCGCATTTAACCGCGGTCCATCTGTTACGGAGAAGTGAGGGGCTGCAGAACGGGAGTAATCCTGAATTTCTGTTTTTGCAGGGTTGTGTGCTGCCCGGGCAGGTTGCGGCTGCGCTAGCACCTGCTGAGCGCTATCAGCGCCTCCTGGACTTTGTCTCAGGTGAAAGGAAAGGACTTGTGGCTGGGGCTGCTAGTAGCAGGAGAGGGTAACTTTCCTTTTCTCCTGTTTGCTTTGTGCCTGTGAATGATCCACTGAGTTGTGGCCCAATGTGTGTGCACAGTGTAGCCGAGGAAGGGCACATGGCACACCGGAGTGCAGCACAGCTCACGAGGTGGTATGGCCCTTCCTTGGTAGCACGAAGACTGGGGCTGTTGTTGCCACTGAACTTAGCTTGCGCCTCTGCTGGGGGTCACTGTGCCACCCACTTCGAGTCACTTAACTCCTCGTTCTATAATGAGCTTCCTGTGTAAAAGGTGAAATGTTGTGCAGGCATCTGCTGAGCTGCTGTACCTGTCATCTGGTAACATCAGCGTACCTATGATTCTGTAAAGGGATAGTACAGCTTTCTCTATGTGTATCTGATGGCACAGTTTAGTTCTTGATTAATTGGTTTGCCTGCACATGCTACCTAGAGCACTGGAGGAAATGGCAGGTCTTTAGAAAGTTAAAAGGAGCAAGAAGCCTGTAGAACTTGAGCTGTGCTTGAAGCCTTCCAGAAGCCCACCTTCTTGCATCACTTGCTATCCCAGTACCACTTGCTTGACAGTCTCTCAGCTTTTGTTTCAGTGTTTCATTATTTTGAAGCTTTTGAAGGACTTCCCAAAGCTGTCATGGGACGCCAGTGGTGGGGGATTCTGGCACATAAATCTCGCCAGGGTTGTCATGTTATCTTGTACAACAGGGCTACAGGCTTTTTGCTCTCAGGTATGAAGCAAAAGGTATTGTTAGGTTTGGAGAGACGGTGTGGATGGTGTTGCTGGAACTCACTTGTGTTCTGGTAGCTGCCTTTCTCAGGTGTGCTCTCCTGAGTCACACTGAGTTTAGATACGCATCCTAGGAGCTGAGTTCTTTCTTAAAAATCTCTGAGATGCTTTGAGATACTAATTCTGAAAATCATCAACTGCCTAGAAAGCCTTGGCTTTAACCTAGACCATGATGTCTGAAATTAGACAGCAGGAATTCCCCTCACCACCCAGGGTGATCCACCACAGCATGTAGGTTCCCAGTTCCCACAGATTCTCTTGGGAGTTAATGGTGACAGGATTTTGAGGATTGCAGCCAAAGCTGTTCAGAAACAGAAGTGGTTGATTTGCTATGTTGAGATTTTTGTGTTAGTTTTGAAAACATTGCAGGCTGACTTTGGGGGTGTTTGAGAGCAAGTATACTTTTGCAGTAGTGGTTATCTGAAGAGCATAATGCTTTAAAAGCAACATACCCCGCTTATGTATGATTCTCGTTTTTCATGTGCACTTAACAGATGTGAAAAAACCACTTAAGGTATTTCTAGTGTTCGGGGAGATTGCTCTAACATCAGGGCTGATATATCCCAGGTGACCTTAGCAACATCTAGAAGTAATAAAAACCCATTAATTAAAACATTAATTATGGTTTAATTGTTTAATGTTTCAGATCTAATGACTAGCCTTTTTTAAAATGCTGATTTCTATCTACAGTGCTTCTGTGAAACTCTTAATGCAAATGGCTGGTTAAACTTCATGAAGCGATGATTAACTTCAGGCTGAGATACTTGGAAGGAGCTATTTCATTCAGCAGGTGCTTATTTCCTGGAAATTAAGGCTGTTGAGTTTGCTTCTCCTGGGGATTGCTGAAGGTGATATGTTTGCATGTCACTTATTGCGTTTGCAAATGGTCTGTCTTCAGCTGTTTTACCATGTTTTTTTATTGTCCACTACATGGATTCAGTGTAACTTTGCTGCTCCTGCATTTTGTATCCTGGCTGGAAACTGACTCTGAACTTATGAGCCCTGTACGTTCCTATTAGCAGAGTTGAATACTTCATAAAAGATTGTGTAAAATCATTCTTCAGCAAACAAACCGCTGCTTCTAGACCCGAAGAGGTCCTGATTGCCTTTGACCTCTGCTGCCACCTGGCAAATGAGGATGAGAAACTTGCCATGTGCTGTAACTGATTTTTGACTCCCTGTGTATAAATAGCAGCAGTTCCTGGCAAAAGCTCATTATCTGCATGTGCCTCCTGTATCGAGGGCATTAGCTTTGCATAGGGATAAATCTGTGAATTGGAAACTTGAAATCTCAGGAACAAGGTTTGGGGTGTGTATCCCCAAAAATCTTAGGGCTGTGACCCTGCAGTTCCCCCTTCCTTAAAGAGGAGGAGCCTGTTGTTATGAGCTTGGACTTGTATTCCATTTCTTGTTGAAATGCTGGGTTAGGAAGAATTCTTTTGGTGTTCAGGGGTGCAGGAAAGAAACTTGCACATCCCTTCCCAGAAGTATTTCAAGCTGAATGGAGTACAGTGTCCTCTTTGCTGCCTGGTAAAGAGGATGGACTCCAGTCTCTGGAGTTGGAGTACCGATTTTATATTCCCTGTGTTTCCTTCAACTTGATGTGATGGTAGGAAGGTCGCTTAATCTGTGTCTCTGCTTTGCTTTTTTAAAAAAGGGCAGCCGAAGCTGAGGAAAGGAGGCAGCCTGCAATCTTTGGGGGAAGCCTTTCTGTGTGTGAGAACAGCCCCTGGTGTAACTTGGGCGAGGGCTTGTAGGCACGACTGTAATACGGATCAAAGTGAAGCACGTTCCTCTCTGATTAGGTCTCAAGTATGTTGTGTGGCTTCCTGTAGCAACCTTGTTAATGCACACAAGTTACCTCCCTGCTTGTTCGGTCTAAATGACTAGTGAAACCTTTTGCTGTTCCTTCCCAGTGCAGATGAATACAGGGTGCCTTATTCACAAATGTTTGATGTTCATCCTCTCTGTGTGCTTGTGCAACTTACTCTCTAGCCAAGCCCTGGGCACAAGGCTTCCAGCTGAATGACGTGGTTTTTTGCTTTTCTGTTTCATTCCAGCTCTTGTTTTGAGAAGCTCTTTATCAAGGTCTTGTTGCTGTGCACAGTAAACATTCTATGAGCAGGTCTTGCTGCTGTTCTCCAGGTACCTGTTTGGTCTCGGTGCTGCCTGTGTTCTCATCTCTTACAGCAGTATCAGTGTGTTGTGATGTAAACTTCACCGTTTTGTCCCCTTCAAAATTCATGCTTGTGTTTTGTCTTGTGTACAAAGAATACTGAAAGCCTTTGGTTAGTTTAGTCTCTACTCCTGAGCATTGTGCACGCTGTATAGATGCCAGGCATTTGACTTAACTGGTTGCTTTTAAATTTTTATCTAGAAGCGGCACACACTATACTATGTTGTCCTTAGCAAGGGCTGCATTGGCTTCATTGGTGCAGAAGTAAACACAAAATACCAAGTGTTGATGCCCCCCCGTGCCCGCCCCCCCTCCCCCAAAAAAAAAAAAAAAAAAAAATCTGGAAAATATTTTGGTTTATTCTCCAGCCTGGGTGGAAATGTGGAAAGAATTACAGGTGCTAAAATCTGGATTTGGGGAAAATTTTGGTAATGTGTTGGTAGATTATAAAGATAATAAAAACTGCTTTGCTTGTACCACGGAGGACTGATTTTCTTTAGTCTTCTATGAAAAATGCTTTTACAAGAGTTGAGTCTGGACTGGTACATATGTCAGAGGTAGCTGTTCAGAAAGAATCCCAACAACTGATGTCTTGGCCTCTTGGCTGTAAAAGTGGTATTCGTTCCTCAGTCATGGGGAGGGTTAGTCTGAATCGGAAAGCTTTATCATCCAGCCTGACAGTGCAGAGAATAGAAAGGTCACGTGCCCTCTGGCTTCTCTGCTGAAGTCTTCTGGCTAGCTAGGAGAAGCAGAAACATTTGGTCTGGCTGTTTCTGGAGCAGACTCCGCAACTGGCAAAAAAAAAAAAATTAACTCCACCCAATTTTGAGGAATAGCCAAGCAAGGTAAAGGTGGTATGGGTGAAGGGGTGCAAAAGCAGTTTCTGAAGTTGGCTTCTGTATCTGAGAGACCTTTCTGGCAAAGCGGTGAAAAATTGATCTTGCCTTCCTCTGTAATCGAGGATTCACAGGGAGACGCTAGCTTGGTTGAGTAACCATAAATAATGAAACAATTGGAGCAAGAAAGTAATAAGATATAAATTGGAGTAAGGAGTGTGATAATCTGATAGGGGTAATGTTAATTACATAGTGTAACCTGTGGCTTGTTGCACAGTGGGAGTGATCAGCTCTGCACCTTGCATTACTCTGTTAGGCAGTGCAGGGTGATGAGGGTCGCTGGCGGTTGGTGTTTGCATCTGTGTGAGCTTTTCAGTGGTTTCCAAAACATATGTAAAAAAACTCCACAACCCTATAGTTTGTCTAGGCTGACAGTTTTATTGTAAGTGTCTGCTGTTGGGCATGTAAACAGAAATTGTTCAGGGTCTTGCTTTGAAGTGATGCTGCTGGAGCTGTGCTGGGCTCCTGAGTGGGAGTAAGTACACAGCAGCAGTGACTGTAAGGCGAAATACTAATAAAGCCTGGGCCATCAGTGTAGTGGCTTCAGGTGCAAAGGAGGAGAGTAGCTGTTGTGGGAACATCAGTGAAGCTGATTATGCTGAAACCAGTTTTTATCGTAGAGATAAACAACCCTCTCCAGGCGGGAGGAGCCGGTAGGGGAAGTGCAGCAGCTCCAGAGGCTTTGGACTGGAGACGATTGGTTTGTAAAAGCCAGAACCAGTGTGAAGCGCTGGATGCCCCAGTGCCATTTCCCAGTATGCAGGGCCCCATGCAGTCCCGCACCAAAAATAGTGCGGACCTCACATGCTGTCTGCGCTTGCCCTGCACCAGCAGCCACTTCCACTTCCTTCTGGCATGCCAGGAATCCTGGCTAAATGTCACACCTTGTATCAAGGCACAGCCAGAGAGCTGCAGCTAGGACATGAGGCTTTTCCAGCTTGCTAAAGAATCCCCACAGTAGGTCAGGGTAGGATTAAAACACCAAGGGGAGAGTAGGGGTCAGTCAGCTCTCCAAATCTGTATCCTGGCTTGATTTATGGAAAACTCCTGGTAAAGATAGGGGAGATGAGGACAAGAACGAACGTGCACACTTGCCTACCTTTTTTTTTAAAAAAAAAAAAAAGCCCAGGACAGTCAATGTACTTATTCTACTTGTTTGCATTAGGGTCCCAGAGCAGTTTTAAGCCACCTTGTTTCTGTAGCCAGGACAAACAACCCTGCGGTATACACATCCTTCTAAGGTTAGAAATGTTTGCAGCACAAGGCTTGCAGAGAAGCCAAATAATTCATCCTCAGTATCCGAGAGGAGAGCTCGGCAAGCACTTGCTCCATGTTTTCAGGGCTTTCTACACACAAAAGGTCTGTTCTGAGGCAGGCTGCTTCAAGGCTCTACAAGAAGAGACACAAGGACAAGTCCCAAGTGACTGAGCCCCCAACTCTGCAGGGACATAGCCTGTGGTGCTGCCAGCCCCTGCCTCCTCCGCTTCCCTTCTGCCCCAGCACTTGAGAGATTATGCTTCCAGACTCTGCAAGCTGTGGAAATCAAGGCTGAAATTAAAGGCCATCCTGAAGGATCACAAAGCAAACAAGCAGGCAGCTAAATGGGTAATGTAGCATCGCCAGCAAGGCTAGGGTGCCTCCCCGCAAACCCTATAGCTAGCGATACAGCACTCAGGGAAATAAATACTGTCTGAGTGAAAGAGAATTGGACGAGGCTGGCACAGTTAAAACTAAACCATGTGGGCTCTTAAAATTTTCCATGCTAAAAATAACCAGTAGCCCATGCTCTGCCTTACAGGAGGCATAAGAACAGGAGCTGACAAAAACTTAAGGGACTGGAGACCCTACCCTTAAGATAAATTACAGCCCAGAAACAGACGTGGACATACTTGACCCCACCTTGGCATAAGGCATATTTTGATCTGAAGCAAAACTGGGAAGTGCAATGTCCAAACTGCAGCTTCTTTCTTTGTCATACAAAGATAAAGGAGGCAGATGGCCCGCGATGGAGGGGATGACCTGCCTCCTGCAGGTCCGGCTCTGGAGTGCTGTTCAGAGAGGTGTGCTATCCCCACGGGCTGTGGTGCCGGAATTGCGGAATGGCTTTGTGGTGTCAGAGCAACCTGCAATAACACGGGGCTGCAGCCCCTGGCATTACGCTCCTGGTCGCTGGGGGTGTGGGCCACAAGGCTTTACGGCCTCTCCCACGTTCTCCTTGCAGGCCAGCCTGGTGTCCTGCCATGGAGCATCACCCAGAAGAGACAGCTCAGAAAATAAGCTTGCAAACATTCCAAGACTGGTAGGAGCCAGGCAAGCTAGATTTAAAACTGGATCTTATTTTAAGTAGTAGCAAACAGGTCATTTTCTTATCCGTAAATAATTAATGGGAAGTGTTCTCCAGCAATTCCTGCTTCAAACACCAGTACTGAAAGACAAGAACAGCAAGAGGTGCCCCTTGAGTGAGACCAGCTTTTCACAGCCCGGTTAATGTGGGCTACAGAGCTCAGGAAATGGGCTGCTCTGAGTGAAAGCTGCTAACGGGGACCCTCCACAAGTTTTAACATCTTTACGAACCAGCAGTCCTAGTTGCAGAGGGGTAAACGGACGGATGTAAAAGGCTGAAAAACCTGGCTTGTTGTAGAGCTAAACTAGAGCTCTAGAACAAGAAACGCCAAGGACTGTCGGGCCAGGCTGCCTCCAGTTTGGCAGCGTTTAAGGCCCATGTGATTTGACAAGTTGCCATTTTCTGTTCTGCTGCTGGCAGGAAAATCCCAGGCTTTCTCCTCCTCCTCCCCTGCCATGTGTTTAAGTGATCCCATTACTCCTGCCTTCCTGAACTGGCTATCAAATTGGCAATGGAGAGGGGGTTTTGTCACTCGTAATTGTGTTGGGAAACGGATGTGGGCTTTAGGAGCTCTCCTGTGTAGGAAATTAAAGAGAAGTATGTGCTGCCATCTTACAACAGTTTGGTTGAGCAGGTTAAAAATCAACCATCATCTTAGGCATCGCATAAAAAGTGTTGTGACTAGCCTGTCAGAATCGGGCCACTGAAGTTGTCTTACTGTGTTTGTGTAAGGAGATGTTGGTGTTAGCTGTCCCTTTAGCCAGCCCAGGGCTTTAGGATGTCTGCTGGGTTCTTGTGCAGAGCCACTGCCTTTTTATTACTTTGTAGATGATGGTAGGATGTGGAATTTCCATTTTAACACGATCCCTGATAGTATAATGTGGCTCTTGCTAAAACTAGTCCAGTTGTAAAACTTGAAATTAAATGAGCTTTGCAAGGAGCAGTCAGCTGATCCACCAGTTCCCACTGATGTAAATATCACAGAAGAGTGACGATCTTTATCTTAAGTGATATTAACGTTTAAAAAGGCTTGGAACTCTTTTGTCTGCCAGGCTTTGGGACAGGCCCGTCGTCCCTCGGTGGAGCATCCTGCTGCTGTCTTCCTGCACCGCCTTGCAACTGTGTGGTACTATTGTTTGTGCAGTTGGTGCAACTTAATAGGGAATCGGATAATAATAGGGCTGTCTGTTTAATCAGGAAAGCTTGCTGGGAATGGACTTATGTGAGCTACTTTAGTTTGAGTTTGTGGTGTGCCTGTGAGACAGCTTGTCGGGTGGTTCTGCATTAATTACAGTAACCGAAGCGGACAGCAGATGAGCACTCACAGTGGCTCACAATGTGCCTCTGTGCTGGAGAGCATAAACGTGAACCTTTTGTCTTAGGAATGTACGGGCTTCACCCTTTCAATTTACCAAGTTCCAGAAACCAAACATCCAAATTATTGCATATGTTTGTTGGGTTTTTTGTTTTTTTTTTGTTGAATTCCAAATCTCAGGTTTTGCTGTCAACTGAAGGTTCATCCTCAGCAGTGAGTCCTGCTAGCTGACTGCATAAAGCCAGCTGGAAGTAACTTGGCTTTAGAAGATACCAGCTGTGAATGTCCAGTGAACACAGCCTCAAGTTTCCCGTGTAGAACAACATAAATACTTCATTTGTGATATACTGGACCACTTAAATTATGTCTACAGCTGACCTTTGATTTGGGACTGAGCAAGAAATCTAGTCCCTCTTCTTTGCCGTTCATTTGTTTACTTGCCTCAGTCGTTAGGACTGTGTGGTTAAACAGTACAGAAGCAAGGCTGGCATCCAAGCTAGCTTGGATAAAGTTGTGTTTGCTCCTGTGGGATAGGAGGGTATGGCTGGAGGAGGTGAGAAATGTGGGGTGAATATTAACTTATATGAGGCTTGGATGCTTGCTTTGAGCTTGAGGGAAGCCTGTTTTTGTCCCTTGGCTAGAATGTATTCAGCTTCTCATGACAATCAAGGCCCCAAAGGAAACTTGTATTTGGAAGCTGCAGTCAGAATTAACTTGCTCTGCTGATAAAAGTTGTTTTTTTCCTGGTTGAGATAGACTAAGCATAGTTGACAGAATGACTTGATTATCTTCTCTTGACTAAGAAATACTATGCTTTCTAAAGAGGAACTAGATAATACTCCTTGCAAAGCGCGGTTCCCATTTCTAGGATTTTGTTATCTCTTGACAACAACCTTTATTTTTGTTGCTTATTGGCAAAAGCCTTGAGGCGTGTCAAGAAAAGTCTGTTGTGTGTAAGCATTGTCAGGCACGTGGAGTTCTGCTTTAATTCCTGCTCAATGAAAATTAAACTGGAAGTGCTTTTTAGCAAGGCAAAAGCTGCTTTTGGGCAGGTAACTGTTTGGCTTTGTGTTCCGGCTCTAGACTTCCCTTAAGAAGTAGGAAAGGTGTCAGCCCTGCTTTGTGTAACTCAGGTGAGGCTTGTAAACACCTGAGCAGCATGCCTGGGACGTGAGTCTCAGTGGTGTCCAGGCAGGGAAGGTTTCACACACTTTCTAGGCTAAGAGACAGCTTTTGACTCCAGAAAGTCAGAGGAGTAGCTGATTTAGATGTAGAACACACTTTGAAGCTGGGTTCTTGAGTAGCAGCGTTCTGTCCAGGCTGCTTTTGCTAGACAAATACCTCTACTCTAAGGATGTTACAGCCTATTTCCCATCTTCACTGCTGTGAAATCTTTTAGAGACTTCTGGTTATTGGGGAGCACTTGCTTCATCAGGCTGTGTTTGCTCTTTCAGGAATTCCTATGCTGTGTGTGTGTGAAAGTAAATGTAGTAGCTGCATGTTGCTGTTTAGCTCCCGGTTAACTACAGACTTAGGTGCTGTGCCCACACACCAGCCTCTTGCGGTGCTGGGGGTGAGAGCCTTTGCAGAGCACTTCACCTTCCCAGTTCCGTTCTAGAGACGTGTGTGTTGTCAGCCTGTGCAGCTCTGGGGAAGCACAGGGCTGGGGAGACCTGCAGTGTGTCGAGTCCCGTCTTGGAACGCTGGTGGCACACTGTGTGGTGGCCCAGCCCAGTGCTGCAGAAGCTCGCGGTGCTGGGTGCTGCCCTGCGAAGGCAAGGCAGGAGGAGGAAGTGTCGGCGCAAAGCTGTGGTAAGGTGAAACTGGTGAGTGTAATGGTGAGGAACATCCAGCTCTCCTGAGCGTCCTGTTAAGGGGGAGGTTTTATCCCCCAACCTGTGATGGTCACCTAGTCTCTCAGTGTCCCAGGAAGGGCAGACCCTTGCGCCTGACCAGCCTGTCAGAGCTTGCTACAGACACTTCTGAACAGCACGGTCTCGGAGGGCGATTCGCCTATCCTGCTTGGGGATTCCCGGTGACATAATCAAACCAAGTCTTCAAGTTTCCAGAAACTCGCACAAAACAGATCTCAGCTGAGGATTTTTATTATGCAGATTTGTGGCAGATTAAGGTTTGAGATTGCTGTTGATAATACGCTGACTGCAAGAACAAGTGTGAAATGGTATGCACACAAAATCTAATCACTAACGAAAGCCAGCTGGAGTTCAGTCATTAAGTGTGCGTAGAATACAGTATAGTTTTTCCCCAGTAAGTCTCCCTGTGGGGAAGAAGACAAGCTCAGCCTGTTGACCGATCTCAAGAGTTCGGATGAAGTCTTCCCTAACTTCTGCACTTCCTAACTTAGTTTTGTATTACTCCTTTACTTCTAGGTGGAGCTTGGGTGACTCCAGTTGTACATGCGTTTTGTTCCTGGTAGGTGTAAAAATTCTTTCACTTGACCTTTAAATGCGGAGTCAAATAAAACTATAAAGTACATGCTTAGTGTGAGGGGTGGTCATGCCTTGGAGGGGGGTAGCTTTGAGATGAAGTTGTGCTTTGGTAGTATAATGAGCAAGGTTCATTGAGATATATATATATATATCATCAACTGCAGTTGTTGGCTCGACAGCTGACATCTTCCCTTGTCTTCTGACAGCTACTATGTGGCTTGTCAGTATATGGTACCATCAAGTTCTGCTTCCTGCAGGGAGTGCACCAGGGCCTGGCCACGGTGTCTTCACTCCGCTCCGCCACCCCCGTCCAGTTCCTCTCAGCGTGTGCTAAGGCTGTAGTTTGTGTTGCCTGGGGAAACTACTGGGAGTAGATACTCTGCATACCCACTGCATTTCATCTTGGAAGTAGCAGCTGCAGTTTTACTGAATGTTGAATTTTAAAATTTCTTTCATATTTTAATAGATAGCCACTTTTCCACACCTGGTCTTAGGTAGAGATCTTAGTCTTTGGTCTGCTGGTGGAGCAGAGCTGTGAATTTAAAGAGCTGCTGGAAAAGAAGCCTGTTCGTGCTAGCAGAAATCCCTCAAGGCGTTTATGAAACTTCAGCCTTCCTGTTACCTTGCCTGTAACTATTTTAACGTGGTTTCTGTTTCTCCTTGTAGATACAATTACTGAGACTGCAAAATGGGTTTACGCTTCCACCGTGTCGTCTTGTTTGCCATACCTGGAACACTGGCACTTTTTGGCTGCTGGTGGCTCTATTTCCGTAGAAAAAAGGATGCAAGCTATCACAACAAACAAGTCATAGCCGTTGGAGAAGAGGAACAGGAAGAAGTGCCAGAGAATGATTCCTCATCTGAAACAGCAGCATGTGTTCCTCGAACACTGCTCCTCTCATCAGAAGAGGAATGCCCAGAGAATGACACCTCAGCCTCCATGCTGTCAGCAGCGTTGATGACGCCCTCTCTTCTGTGTCAAATTCATGAGAGGCTAGATCTCTCACAGGACCTTCCAGACCTGTCAGTAACGACAATTCAGCCCAGCACCCTTGAGGACGACAGTGGCAAGCTAGAAACAATAGGATCTCAAGATGAAAGTAGTGTCCCTGCTTGTGTTTCTCTCCCTCTGATCTCAGAGAGCACAGGGTGTCACGGCAGTGCTGTGGTGAGCCTTGTAGAGGATTCGGGCTCTAGCACAAAGCAAGATCAGCAGCTGTCAGCATCAATGACGGTGGCACAAGTGTCTCTGGGAATCACGGAGGAGATCAGAATTGCAGAGCAGACAGGTGATTCTTTGTTTAAGCCCCCGAAGGAAAGCCAGGTGCCAGAAATTGTGCTCTCGGATATTGGCTCTGTGCCAGCCCTTTGCTTAGGGTTGGGAAAGGAAGTCTATACCCCACAAGCCTTTCTCAATGATGAAGTTGTATCAAGTCACAAGGATCCTGCAGTGAGCACGTTACAGGATAGTTTGGAGTCTACCTGTTTGGAGCAGCCCAGGGAAGAAGAGATGTGCAAGTCAATTGCCAGTACTGTACCTGTGTGCCAGGAGGAGAGCACACACCCAAAAGGAGATGCATTGGAAAGAGAGAAGATTAGAGGAGCAAGCCTGGACAAGGAAGAGGTTGAGGAAATTGAGCAAGTAGCAGTACAGATAGTTTTCAAGGTCATTTCGATAGCCACTGAGGAAGTGCTGTCTGGTGCCATGAGTGATGCGCCTGCTCAGATCTGCCAGGTTGCAGCCAGCCAAGTGAAGATGCCACTGGAGACAAGCGTTGTTTCCCCTGGCTGGATGCTTGTGGAGAAAGCTACAGTAGCTGATGAGAACATTGCTGCAAAGTGTGATGCTGCAGTAGTGGCATCCCCTCAGACAGAGCAACAGGATCGGAGTGTGATGGATTCCAGCTGTTCAACACACGGCTGTTTGTCCAGCCCTGTTCAGGGAGACACAAAAGACTGTCAGATGAAGAACTGTGTGTGCGGTGACTCCCAGGGAGCTGATCGGACTTCTTTGGAAAACTGTGGAGGGCCACTGGTAGAGTTGCCTGTTGTGATGGAGGACCCTGGGTACAGCACACACACATCTGAAGGTGGTCAGAGTGCAAAGGACCCGTTGCAGAACGCAATGCTGTCTGTTGCATCAGGCCAGCATTCGGACTCACAGAGCATACCTGCAACCCAAGATAAGTCTGCTGAGCAGAGCTTGGTACCAGCTGACAAACCTGCTACTGAAGACAGCAAAGTGCCACACAGTAATGGGATACTGAAAGAGGATAGTCCAGACTTGCATAATGAGTGTAGCAGTGCACTGGGGGTGGCTCGAGATCACACAGAAGGTAAGAGGCTCGAAAATCCTCCTGCAAAAACATAGCAAACAAGCATTTTATGTGCTGCAACCCTTCTCCTCCAGAACATCTTCAGATAAATCCTCTTCGTGTTTAACTTCCCCAGTGGGTGACTGTTTAGCACTCGTGCCAGTAGGCACTCTGTAGCTGGGCATCGTGCCGGGGGACTGTGGGGAACTTACTATGCACCGGCAAAACCGAGAAGCAAGGGCAGAGAGAGGGGGAGGGTGCCCCAGCCCACCCCAGAGGGGGAAGCATTGAGGCCTGGCTGAGCGGCAGCTCTGGCTCGGTGTGTGCGGAGCAGGAGTGAAGGCAGTTAAACCCAGACACGTACAAACGCAGCCCCAGGGAGCACAGGCGGGCGGCCAGGGCACGGCAGGGTGCGCAGGGCAGGTGCTGTCCCCGTGATGGCTGTGAGATGTGAGCTCCAGCAGCGGCCATTGCTCCCCAGGAGAAGCCCGGCTGTGGCGGGACGAGCCAGTGGCCAGAAGGCACGTGGTGACCCAGATGGAGCTCCCACATAACCACGCAGCTGCCAGGTCACTGCAGGGAGCGCCTGAGCCCATCGCCACTGCCGGAGGGCAGCAGGGTAACACCTGTGTGAGCGCGGCTGGGTGGAGGATCTGCTCAGCCTGGTGGCAGAGCTGGAAGCAGATGTAGGAAGGTGAAGAAGTATCAGGGATTGCGAGAGGAAGATAGGCTGGTGGAGCTGTGCTCTACTGTCGCTGAGGCCAATGCACTGCATGGGCACGTGACAAGAAGTGGAGGCTCCCCTGTCTCCTTTGATCCTTGGAGAAGTAAGGAAGGGGGTCAGCAGAGCTACTGCCTTGGACTTTCAGAGGACCAGCTTTGGGCTGCGTAAGAGCCTGGATGCCAAGAGTCCTGGGGGAGATAGTTCTGAAGGGCCAAGGAGCCCGGGAAGGCTGGATGTCCTTCAAAGAAGGAAGTCTTAATGGTGCAGGAGTAGGTGGTCCCCATGTGCCGAACGGTGAGCCGGAGGGAGACTGGCCTGGCTGAACAGAGCTTTGGCTGGAGCTGGGACCCGGAGGAAAAAGGAGAATTTACTGCTGGTGGAAGAAGGAGCAGGCAGCTCCTGAGGACTATAAGGCTGTTGCAGAGTTATGTGGTGTGGAGGTTAGGCTGGGGGTTAGCCGGTGTGACACCCATCTGCAAGCAGGGCAGGGAGGAGGATGTGGGGAGCTACAGGCCTGTGGGGGTGACCTGGGCGCTGGGGCAGGTTATGGAGCAGGTCCTCAGGAGTGCCATCACGTGGCACGTGCAGGACAGCCAGGGGATCGGGCCCAGCCAGCACGGGTTTGTGAAAGGCAGGTGCTGTGTGACGAGCCTGATGATCTCCTACAAGATGACCTGCCTGGTGGCTGAGGGAGAGGCTGTGGGTGTTGCCTGCCTGGACCCTTGGTGAAGCCTTTGACACCGTGTCCCACAGCTCCTGGAGAAGCTGGCTGCTGCGGCCGGGCCGGGGGTGCCCTGTGCTGGGTGGCAGGCTGGGCGGCTGGGCCCGGAGCGCGGTGGGGCTGGAGTCACGTCCCGCTGGCGGCGGGCACACGGGGGTTCCCTGGGCTCTGTGCTGGGGCCGGCCCTGGGTAATGTCTTTATCAGTGATCTGGGCGAGGGGATCAAGCGCACCCTCAGTAAGGCTGCAGGCAACGCCAGGTTGTGGTGGGAGTGTTGGCCTGCCAGGGGCAGGAGGCTCTGCAGGGGCCCTGGGCAGGCTGGGCCAAGGGGCCAAGGCCAGCTGCATGAGGTTCAACGTGGCTCGGGGCCGGGCCCTGCCCGTGGGGCACACCAGCCCCAGGCAGTGCTGTGGGCTGGGGGCAGAGCGGCTGGGGAGCTGCCCTGCAGGAAAGGACCTGGGGGTGCTGGTCATGGCCAGCTGAACGTGAGCCAACAGAGTGCCCAGGTGGCCAACAGCATCCTGGCTTGTGTGCGAAACAGTATGGCCAGCAGGACCAGGGCAGCGACCGTCCCCCTGTGCTCGCCACTGGTGGAGCCAGACCTGGAACCCTGGGTCAGTTTTGGGCCCCTCACTCCACGAGGGACGTGGAGGGGCTGGTGCGTGTGCCTCAGCACAAAGCTCATGTGCTCGAGCAGCCCAGTGCAACGGGCCCTGCTGGGTGTAGGCCAGGCTGTTGAACACCTTGGGTTTTTGAGACCTGCTAGTTTGTGCTTCAGTTCAGGCAGCCTCTGGGTTCTTAGCAGTGTTTATGGGCTGCTGCTGGAAGGAAGCCGTAAGGCAGGTTTCTGAGGTGCTCCTGGGTGAACCAGGGAAGTGCTCTGATGAACTGTGATAACATCAGTTGGTTGCAGACCAATTACCTTGAAGCCTTTTTGCTTGGAAGAATAGATGCATGCCAAGAAATCCCAACAGGGAGCAATGTTCGTGGAGTTCCCCCATCTGTGCCTGTGTTGCTTTTGCCTTCTAGATCCTGGATGATGTGTGCCTGGCAGAATACAAAACTGTCTGAGTGAATGTTAACCTGTGTGACCTTAGGGATGGATGTTAAAATCCTTTTTAGGACCCTGTGGTGCCAACAGCCCCTAATGACAGGATGTCTTTTGTAATTGCTACAAAGTAGTTGGAATGCTGCTTGTTGCAAGACATGGGGATTGAGTTTGCCAACAATTAAGCATTAAACCTACAAAACATTTTTGCTAGTCAGGGTAACCATAGGAAGAAAATGGTTTTGCCTTGTTGTGAATGCTGGTGTGTGACAAGGGCGTGTTGTGGAGCCTGGTGATGATCAGGGCTGAAAGCGCTGCACTGACACAGCTGAAGGGCAGGGAGAAGGGATATAGTAGGTCAAGCTGATAATGCGGCTATGCTGGGTAAGAGGTCATACAGCTGACCTTCACACCCGGGCTGTGAGACTTCAGTCCTCATCCTTGTTTAGGAAGGCTTTGGCAAGCTGCTGCACTGTTTGCTTTTGACTTTCTAGGCATCTGTGCTGTGCTGTGTTAAGATGCGGCAAATGTGAAACAGCTGTTGAGTGTATTTTTCTCTTTGGTCTTGCACGGGATGGTCTGAATACTTGCAAGCAAGTGAGTATCTTCATGCTCCTGCTTGTTAATCTGGAGGAAGGATCAATCTTGTGTTACATGGGCTGTATCTGGCATCTGAGCATGAGGAAGCTGTTTGAGTTTGTCCCCTTCCCAAGCAGAAATGTTCCTGATATCGTCTGATAGTTTGGGAAGAAAACATAGCTCAGCTGTGCCACCTTGCTTCTTCAAGCATATGACAAATTTGGGCAAGAGGCAATCCCCTACCACAGCTAGCAGTGGGCACATCTGGCACCTGTGTCACTGTTCAGCCCCTCTTGGGGCAGGAATGTAATGTTAGTGCAAAGAGCAGATGAACAGGTTGCACGTCCCTCCCTGCGTTCTGAGATCCCTGCAAAGAGCCCTGTATAAGCCGTGGGGAAAAGGCAACGTACCTTGCTGCAGCAGCTCAGTGTTGAAGTTACCATAGCTCTCATTCAGCTGGTAACTTTGACGTACGGTGTCTTGTCTGTGCTGCTGTGTGAGGTGTCACCATGTTTGAAGGACTCTGCTGAACTCGAGCCTCCTTCTGTTGCATTCCCAGAGGCGTGTGGGTTTTTCTCCAAGAATAAAAGGAAACTTTCAGCAGGGTGCGTGTGATGGGACTTTACCCTTTCTGAAATACTGGAGAACCTGATAGGAACATCCCAACTGTGAATGCATGGGAAGATCTCAGTGCAGCCTCTCTGTGAAATGATGTATTTTCACAGCCTTGTGTCTGGTAGCTGGGTTGTGTGGGTTGTCTGAATGCTGACACATGCACATGTCTTGCAGGTTCGAATGTAGATTACATGGATTTTGTGGACGGTGGCTGTGCCGTGAGGAAGACGGTGGCTCATCAGAACTCTAAGCTGGGAAGAGAGTCCAGCAAGTCCGACTTCGTTGTCTGGGAAATAGAGGTCCCAAAGGTAACCAGCTGCTGGCCTGCTCGCGCATCCTGCCCTGCCCTACAGAGCTGTCTTTTGGTTCTTCCAGTCTGGTCCTGGCCCAGTGCCATCCCGCAGAGATCAGCAACAAATCAACAAGGATTTAAGCATTTAGCTCCTATTAGGACTCCCCAGGAGCAAAGAGCTAGTACACAACTGTAAATACAAGGCATGTGAGGGCTATGCCCAGGGGAGCATTGGTTGTTTGGACTCATTATTCCCCATTATCTTCCACCCCAATCTGTTAGTCTGGTGCTTTGTGTACCCTCAAAGCCTTCTCAATGCTTTCAGTTGTTAAGAGCAGGTGGTGGATTTTTTTTTCTTGCCACTCTGTAGGCAGGTTACAAACCCTTCCTCACAAGCTGAATGTTCGTCTGAGCTATTCTGTGGAGCTGCTGTGTCTCTGTCTTTATAGTGAGCTTTCTTTTGGCTTTGGAGAAAGATTGTGTTTATTAGGACTACGTTCATACCTTCTTCCCTGCTTTGTCTGTGCACAGTAAGCTGTGGCTGTCCTACACAGCAGTGCTGTTGCGGTGTTGCCTCTCAGCAGAGGTGAATGCTGACAGCCAGTAACGTGAGACAGCAGCTCCCAGCAGGGCAGGTATGCTGCCTTGGGTGCTGTGAGCGCGGTGGAGACGCGTACAAAGGCTAAGGAAGCAGTTCTACAGCAGAAAATGTGTTTCAGTGGTTAGTGGAGACAGGCTGTGACTCAGGCCCCACGCTTCTGCTGTGGCATCTGCCTCTGGCAGTAAGTGGTGGTAGGCGCCAGTGGAAGAGTAGAAGTGACGGGGCTTGCACAGACACCTCTGCATCACCCTGCACAGCTGTCCAGGGACACTGTAGTGTAATGGGCGTGATAGCCTGGTTTACTGTCTGGTGAATTTGTCTATTCTCTTTCAAATTTAATTAGCTTGTTTGAAAAGTGCTAAAACATAGTATTTCATATTTCAATGAAAAATGCATGTAGCATGTTTGGTTTTGGTTTGGTTGGTTGGTTTGTTTTTTTTTTTTAAATAAAGTGGTGGGAGATTGAGAGAGGATGTGGCTTGACCGTGGGAAGGTGGTAGCCTTTACCAGGCTTGGGTTTGTCCCATTGTGTCTTTATGGTGTTCTAGAAGACATGAAGATGGAGCTGTCCAAATGAGCTGTGCTTCCTGATCTGTATCTACTGTGACTTATCACAGACCAGCTGAACGCTGCACCGGTCCAGCATTGCCTTATATTTATCCTGGCTCTATGCTACAGGAACTGGGAATGTGGGTGAAATAAGCCACAAAAACCAGTATTTGATTTACGTTTCCCTTCCTGACTGTTTCTTTCTTGTCCCCTTTAACAAAGGAATTAGTTGGCCGCTTGATTGGCAAACAAGGAAGATTTATGAACTACTTGAGGCAATCATCTGGTGCCAAAATCTATGTCTCAACACTACCTTATTTCCATGACTCCCAAGTCTGCCACATCGAAGGTAAGTGGAATGTCTGTTCACGGCCTAGTATGTAGTTTGAAGGCCTTAATGAGATGGGTAAACAAATGTAGCAGCTTTGCGAGTCCAACGCTTTACAAAATCTTTCTGCTCAGTGCTGTTACAGTAGAGGTATATGCCAAGTCGCCTGCACCTTGGCACGTGAAAGCTCTTTTCTGCTGTAGGTGAGAATGCATTTGAACATCTCCAGCTGCTGTGGCTTAACCAGCACCTTCTGCAGGATCCCTTCAGGCCTGAGGGAGCTGCTATGGGATGTGCATCATGAGATGCACTCTTGACTGTGAGGGGTGTTAGATTAGTTGTGGCTGAAAAACATCTGCCAGTGAATTGAGTTCATACTGGAGGCCAAAGCTGTTGAAACTAAGGCCTGGCAGGCAGAGTTCCTCGTGTTGGTCTGATACCAGGTTACACAGTCAATCTATTAAAACTGAAGTTGTTGGTGTAGTGCTTTTGTAGAAGAAGCTACAGTCTTCTAGTAGCTATATTGCTTCACGGGGTGGGGGTGTCCTCAGCATATCCGTGCTGCAGGCTTTCTGTGGGATTTTTGTGTTCCAGGCTCCTGGCCTCAAGTAGACAAAGTCCTGAGCCTGATTGGCAAGAAGTTCAAGGACCTGTGTCTCACCAACGTCTACGGTCTGTCTCCACCAACACCACTGACACTTCATTCCCTCCTTCTGACTGCCTGGGTAAGTCCCAGCTTGCTGGCTGGACTGATGTCATGTGGAAGGCTGTTGTCAGTCGCTGCCGTTGTAGTATGTGATACCCGTGTGGCTGGTGCACAGATGTCCACAAAAACAGTTTGATTTCTTGTGGCACTCTGTTGTCCTGCTTGTGTAACTACTACAGATCAGATTTATCTACCTATTCTTCCACTGCTGTTTCCATTGTGCCTGAGCTGGGAAATGTACAATCATTTAGGTTGGCAAAGACCTTTCAGATCACTGAGTCCAATCGTTAACCCAGGACTGCCGTGTCCCTAAGCACCATGTCTACGTGTCTTTTTAAACCCTCCTGGGATGGTGACTGCACCACATGCCTGGGCAGCCTATTCCAGTGATTGCCCAGCCTTTCAGCAACAAAATTTTTCTGGGCATCTAGATATAAAGTTATTGTGCACATGACTGTCTCCATGGATGTGAAGACAGGCTTTGTTCTGGAGAAGTGAATTTATGCTGGGGAATTCAAAGCATTTGAGATGTATTCTGGGCACAGTAGTGCTCGGAAGGTGCCCAGCACTATGGCCCTCTAGCAGCCAGGGCAAATGACTTTGAAAATGGGGCCTTCGTGACAAATATTGGACAGCCCTTGCAAAGATCACCTTGGTACTTCAAACCCCTGTGGGCAGGGAATCCTTGTGAGTTGCACTGTGGTGATAGTGCAGCACGGCTTGATGTGCATCACCTCTGACTAACCACTGATCTCTTGGGTAAAGAAGTCTTACAGCTGCCTGTGCCGACAGCCGCCTTGTGTGCAGGATGGGCCCCACCCCAAGCCTGATTTCCTTTAGAACAGCATGGACTAACAGCAAGTAGCTTTCTGCTCCTGATCCAAAGCGACCTTTGGAAGTGAAATACGAGAGTGCCAGGGCTTTTCCACCTGTGGCTGTAAGCCTCAGGAGTCGCTGGTGGGACATGGAGTCGCTGTGAGTGAAGCTTGTGTTGCAATGAACACTAACAAGAATTTCTTTCCTCCCCCTGGCAGCTGTTCCTCCCGGATGGAGTCACTGTAGAGGTGGTTGTGGCGAACCAAGTCAATGCAGGGCACATGTTTCTCCAGCAGCACACACACCCTACTTTCCATGTCCTGCGTAGCCTTGACCAGCAGATGTGTGCCTGCTATTCTCAACCTGAAATTCCAACCCTGCCAACTCCAGTGGAAGGCAAGTAACGTGGTTGCTCCCAAACTGTTCAGTGGAGTGTAGTGGGTTTGCACAGCAAAGTTTCGGTAGTGGTGATATCCACCTGCAGCCCGTGGAGGACCCCACACCAGAGCAGGTGGATGCCTGAAGGAGGCTGTGACCCGTGGGAAGCCTGTGCTGAAGCGGATTTGCTGGCAGAACTTGTGACCCCGTGGGGCACCTGCTCTGGAGCAGCCTGTTCCTGAAGGACTGTGCCCTGTGGGAGGGACCCACACTGGAGCAGTTCATGAAGAGCTGCAGCCTGTGGGCAGGAGTCAGGTCGCAGAAGTTCATGGAGATCTGTCTCCCGTGGGAGGGACCCCATGTTGGAGCAGGGAAAGAGTGTGAGGAGGAAGGAGCAGCGGAATGGTGCGACGAACTGTCTGTAAGCCCCATTCCCCATCCTGTGCTGCTCTGAGGGAGGAAGTAGAGAAATTGGGAGTGAAGTTGAGGCTGGGAAGAAGGGAAGGCTGGGCAGTGTGTGATAGTTCACTTCTCATTTCATCTGTTTTTTGAGCTGCTGCCAGAGTACAGATGTTGCTCTACTCTTCCTTACCCTACTCATCCCTGGAGTACCTCTCCGGCCGCTCAGGTGATGTGCAGAATGAGAGCAAGCCTGTCTCAGGTTATTCCTAGTCAGCTTGGTATTTGGCGTGTTTTTGCTGCCAAAAGTGTGGAACTGCTCCCAAATCTTCATAGTGTCGCTGCCTGCACGTGGCGTAAAGTGGAGGGTGCATCACATGGAAAGGGAGTTTTGATCTTACTTTCCTTTCTGGGGACAGACCTCACTGTTAGTGACCAGAGGCTGGAAGGGAATGGGATACCGGCATGGAACAGTGTGGTAGGAGCAGTAGGCTTGAGAGTAACACCCACCTCTCCTGTGTCCCAGCTGCAGGCCTTGTCTGATGGGGGGGTGGGGAGTGGTGAAAGGGGATGGAACAGATCTCAGTAGACACCTGTGCAGTGCTACTAATGCCTGAAGTGCCGGCTTCTGGAAATCCGCTTACCCTGAGCCTTTCTTCTCTGTACTCTTGTGTTTTGCAGTTGGTATTATCTGTGCAGCGCCAGGCCTGAACGGGGCATGGTTACGGGCTCAAGTTATTAGCTACTTCGAAGAGACTAGTGAAGTGGAGCTCAGATATGTGGACTACGGAGGATATGACAAAGTGAAGGTCGATACACTCAGGCAAATCAGGTCTGTGGCTCGTCTTCACAGCCTGAGGCTATACCTGGCATACCTGGCTTGAATCTTCATCAGAGGCATCTGTATTGTTTGAATTGCTTCTAGGTTTTACCACAGCTGAAGTGGGAAATAGTAGAAAGGCTCGTCTCAGCAGCAGATGTGGGTCCCTTGGGAGTACAGCAAACCCTTGCAAGGCTTTTTGAAGGGGAGGGGAGAGGAAATGGCAACTTCTGGCACTTCAGTGTGGAAGTTGAGCAAAAGGATGCCTTCAGGAAGCCCCAAAGTGTGGTTAATTGATGAGCTAGGAAGAAGACTCAAATTCTCTCTGCCCCAGCCCTAAGGCCTGGGAGAGCTGTGTTGGATGAGGGTTTTCATACACAAGCCCATGAATTACTTGATTGTGCCCCAGAGGTGGGAGAAAAGCAGTACAGCCTCTATTATGAAGGTAGTTTTTGCTTGGAGCCCAGTCCAACTTGGCATGTTAATCGGACAATTTATTGTTGCTACTTAGATTGCTGGGAGAAGAGTCTGATCTCTTTTTCTGTCATCAATTTTAAATGGAATTCCTGTTTGAGCAATTGATTAATCAATGTCACCTTAAAGAACACAGGAGTAACTTAAAGCCATGTTCTTATTCTGATTGACTCCCTTTTCTTTAAGGTCTGACTTCTTATCACTACCTTTCCAAGGAGCAGAAGTTTTACTAGACAACGTGGTGCCACTTCCAGGTAATGGTGCTCTCTAGATGTAGCGCTGGCACTCCTGCAGGTTTAAATGAATGCCAACTGTGTACGAGCAACAATTCTGTCTAAACTGCTCCCTCCTATTTCAAGTGCAGTCTTTGATGTGACTAGAGCAAGGACTGGAAAAATTGTATTTTATTCTTCTAAGTGCACTAGCATGTCATAACCTGTCCAGGGGAAAGATGATAAATGTCCAGGTGTTCCCTACATGGAGGAGAGGATGAATTGCTCTTCCAGACAGCAAGTTGGCAGGACTGGCAGGGTATAGGTGAAGTAGCTCTAACTGTTCTGCCTTCTGTCATAGAATAGCTCTAAATGCAAACTTAGTTTTTAGTCTGTGAGACAAATACCTGATGCTTTCCTACTAAAATGACTGATGTGTATAGTTCCGTACAGGTTTAAAGTACTACCCTCCAAGCACTGGAATAATGTCAGTCACTACCTAGAAATGTTTTTTTCTGTTTTGCCTTTTTTTTTTTTTCCCACCCCCCCCTGCTTTTCTTTTCTAACAGTGTTAGCGATGCATGCTGTATCATGCCTTCTGGGCATGGAAGGGGTGGCCGTAGGAGCTAGGGCTCAGGCCAGGCTTCAGCACTGGGGTCAGTGGCTGGCAGGACTCCAGGAGGCACAGGCTCTGCCAGGACTGTTGATGGATGGCAAGGTTTAAGCTGCTTCTGGCAGAAGTCAGTGTTTTTTGTGTTTCCTGAGGTCATCGACCTCCTTCAGGATTTGGGGGCTTGTAAGGAGCTCACTTGCTGCCTGGAGATGGTCTCAGGGTGAGGAGTACAAAAGAGAAACTATTTTGCAGCAATTTAGTAGGAAATAAGCAACTTTCCTCCAAAATGAATGTGTCTCTGCTTATGTCTGGTCTAGAGTGCAGACTGAGTGTTGCCTGGGACACAAAGGTTTCCGCTGCATTGCAGCTGTGGAGTTAGCAACAGTACCTACGCAAGCAGTGCCGGCTGAGGGGTTTGAGCTGCCAGTGCTCGCCGAGTGTGCTTTTGGCACCGTTCAGGTGTCAGCCAGCCTGTGGTACAAATGCTCCCGAGTTCCCGTTCAGAGTATTGCACTCTGTGCAGGGTCAGTAAAGTCCTGAGGCCCCTGAGCTCTAGTTTATTAAGGATCAAAGTACTAAGGGCAGCTCAAAGGTACTGCAGAAGTATCTTTTCTTCTTTAAAGCCCCCTAATTCATCAGCCACTTCTGTTCACATTTACTTAGCTAGTGGCTTTAGAAAGCGCTTCATCCTTTCCCTTCAGCAGCACAGCAGGCACGGTACTTGTGTGATCTGCAGCTTAACAGACCGGTCTCAGCAAATGCCTATAGCGGCAGCAGGTGAGGGTTCTCTGGTCTGACTTACGTAGGAGGTCGGACAAGATTAGCCTAGTAGTCCCTGCTGGCCTTTACAGCCTGTGAATGTCTCATTTGTTTTCTCCTGTTGTTTCCTGTTTTCCAAAGACGAGGACCACTTCTCATCCGAAGCTGACGCCACTGTCAGTGAGATGACCAGAGGTGCAGTCCTAGTGGCACAGGTACGCGAGAGCTGTCTGGAAAAGTCTTGTTGCTGGTGTGACTGCTGCTGTTCTCTCTGCCCCCTAGCACGCTGCGTGTGTGAAATAAAGAACAAAGCCAGAGCCTGTAAGCCTGGCCGCTGGGCAAGGTTCTCGCTGAGAAATCTTGGTGCTGAGCGTTTTGTTGAGTAGCAACAGCGCAGCTGCGGTGGGGTCAGTGTTCCCCCTCGCCACTGACGCGGGCAGGAAGGGTGGGCACCTGTGAGGGGGTTCCCAGAGCACAACGTGGCCTGTTGTCCAGCGGATCAAGTATCCACCTGGGTCCGTGCTGCTTTGCCGGTCTCAGCTGTCTGTGCGACGCTGACGTCGGGATGTGGCTGCTGGCTGGCCGGAGGGAGCAGCGAGGCTCCTGGCAGTGTCCCAGAGGCTTCCGCCTGCAGAGCCTGATCCCCGTGAAGAGGCGTGTACTTCTTCTGCAGTGCTTCCAACGGTGGCTGTAGCTATCATGGGAGTTAATCGGGATGAGTGGGAAGCTGATAGTGTTTGTGACGCTCGATCTTACAGCTCCCTTGGGTTTAATGCAGTGTTCAAATGCATCGCAAACTCCTAGCAAGTACATGAATTTGGGTGACGAGAGCAAACTTGTCAGCAGGGTGCCTCAGCCGCCTGGTGGCTGAGCCACATTTCCTCCGGCCTACACACCAGCTGAAGTATTGAGTATCTGATATGTGCTGAACGATGCTAGCCTTGCAGCCTCCATGGCTCAGACCACAACTGCTGCACACTCATTTATTTTGTTTTCTGTGTTTCCAGGTCACAAATTACGACAGTGCCACCGGTCTGCCACTGATACAGCTGTGGAACTTGATGGGAGATGAGGTGTGTGCGTTGACATACCTTTTTTTCCAACACTGTTAGTTTTATGATTATGCAGAGTTTTTATTGTTGATTAGGGACTTGCTGATGTTTCTTGCAAGTGGTTTGTTCACTTTTCTACTTTTTCCTCCACCTCCCTTTAGGTGGTGTCAGTGAACAGAACTCTGGTGGAGAGAGGATTTGCTCAGTGGATTGACTACTAGCAGTGTCCTAGATGCCTCAGCAGCCCTCTGCAGAAAAAAACAAAGAAGACACCTTATTTTGAAATGTTACAATTTGGTTTGGCAAATTCTTATAAGAAGACTTCTTTACACCTAAATACCCAGTTTTATGGTCCATTGATACTAATTTTGCTCAACTTTTACCATTTCACTAGAAACACATACCTCATGTTGGTGAAAGGTGGGGTGTTAAAAGCCATAATGACAGATACTGTAGCTTTAAAGCAAAAAATCCTCCCTGTCTGCTACTCAAAGTTGAATGGAAGAAAACTTAAAACCCAGGGGCTTGCTTGAAGCTAACAAATGCCCCTGAAACATTAACTGTTGTTGTATTTTTGTTCAAGATGTGTAATACACCATGAACTTAGTATCTGCTTTTCCTAGAAGTTACATCGGTTGTCCTTTTTTAACAGGCTCTGCCTATGAAATTCATGAATGTTATTAAGGAATTTAATGTTCAGTTATGGATTTTTCTATATTGTGCCACTAACCTGCACAAATAACATTCATCTTGTGTCTTCTGTATGCCAGGAGGTAGATGAATTGCATTTGTTGCACTTAATGTGGCACGTGTCTCACTGCAGTCGTGGTTTTTAGGCTTGATATGCTTAAGGAAGAAAGCTTCTCTGTGCAGGTGCTTGAAGTGCAGGATATGTTACCACTACAATTTTTGTTCTGAAATGTCATGTATTTAAAGAAAAGAACCGATTGCCAAGCCCAATTGTAGTTTATATTTTTCTAGCCTTGCAAGTCTGTAAATATATATAAAAAAATTGTAATATTTTGTACAAGAAAAACACTGGAAACAAAGGGAACTTTACAGAATCTTTTTCACACCAAAATGTGCTATGTAGGTAGAACTGGTTTGGAGTGCATTAGGGTAGCCGACATTTGGAGCAACTAAATGTTGGGAGTGTTTCAGCTCTGCTGTATACAGGATTAGTATTTCCTAGATTGCTGTCTGGTTTGAACTGTGATCGCTGCATTCTTTGCTATGTTGCTGTACAGATCTGTTTTTAAAAAAAAAAGTAACAACTTAGCATTAATATTGCAGTGCTGTTCTCTCAGATTTTTTTGATCCTTTTTAGATTTCTCTTACATATTTAAAAAGTTGCTCAAGTAATTTAAGCAGGCTTAATACTCTTGAACAGATGCCCTCTAATGTATATAATTTTAGATATGTATTGAACTGGGATTTATTGCTGGCAGGGAAGATAGTTGTCAGGAAAATGTTGATGTAGTCAGTCCTGAGAAGTTTTTTCACATGGATTCAAGGATGTCCTTACATCCTATGAGCTAACATGTCAGTGCATCAAATGTTTGGACAGCTGCCTACAGAATCTTTTGGTCCAATCCCTTCTAATACGGTATGGTTATATCCTTCTTTTTTTTTTCCCAGTTCTTTCCTATTTGGCACTTACAATTTATTGTTCATGTTTGCAGTAACATCCAATGAAAACTAAATTTGGTAACTCATTTAAATCTATAAAACATATATATCCTCTTGGAATGTTTCTTTCCATTTAAATTAAAGCTAAAATTTTAAGCCGTAATCAACTGTGATGACTAAGAGCCTTCATTTCCTGAACACTTGTGATACTGGGTTGGGAAGGGAGCTCAGCGGCATAAGCAGGTAAGATAAGATCATGATGGCATTTCAACAGATACAGAAAGGTCAAGCTCCAAATCTCCTGTGGTTCCTTTTAGTTCTAGCTGGAAACCAGGGTAATTTTTATGATGAATTAGTTGTTAGAAAGCCTTAGTCCGAGCACTGGTACTCAAGGCTGTTGAAACTGTTCTATAGTTGTGGAATTAATTTGCTCTGGACTCAGGGACATCCCTTTTGTCACCCTTGTGTGTTGAAAAGTGAAACTTGCAAGTCTATTCTGTTGTGCAGGCTGTAAAATCCCCTCTGTGAAATGCTGACAGGTTTCTTGTTTGAGCTGAGCAGCGCAAGGATGTGAACTGGTGTCCCAGTGAACTGTTTGTTCTTACCCTGGTATTGGAGCACCTCACAACTGGGAGTATTCCTGCAGCAGGATTTATTCACACACTCTGCATGGAGAAGCAGCGAAGGCATGGACTGGACTGAGTGCGCATGGGCTGCACAGAGCAGGGTGTTAAGCTCGGGGTGCTGCCTATGTCATCTGTGAGTCACGCATGTGTGCAGTCGTTCAGTGTCCCCGATACTGGCCTTCCTCGTCTCAAGGGTTAAAGCCAATCCATTGGGTTCGTTGCAGAATATACACATGACCCGTGATGCTCTGGACTACATCTCAGTGCTGCTTAAGCAAGTGATGGGTAAAGGATGAACCCGGGGTTTCTGAGGGAAGGTTAGTGGGGTTGGAAGCTAGCAAAGTAGTTTGACAACATCTGTTCTTGCTTCTCACCCCTGGCAGAGGGTTTCCCTTGGCAGGGTTTCTCAGTCTTGCCAGCCTCTGCTATCTGCTGAGGGATGGCTTTCGCCATCAGGTGTGATCTCCCAGGCAGAAATTTGGTCACTGGCTTTTTGCACTGTGTGGTTGAAGTGTTGCTGACACACAGAGCGCGGTGCATGGCGTGCCGGGCTGCACGGCTGTGCGCTGCTGCTGCAGGCAGTCGCTGTGACGGGCTGTTCCAAGTCACCTGCCACTTGTCCCTTTCCCTGGGCAGTTCTGGCGAAGGGGAGAAGGTGGCCCTGTAGCTGTGGAGGAGGCTGTCTGTCCTTCAGCTCTAACAGAGCGGGTCCGTGCCTTGCGGGGTGCCCTCCCTGCTGGGTGAGGGTCCCCTCACTAAGCCAGTTCTCTTGGGCAGGAGCGGGTCCCTGGAGGAGGGTTTGCATTGCAGCCCTGAGGCAGTGACCTTGTGGTGTGGCGGGCAGGCTGGAGAGGAAAGGTCGAGAGAAAACAAAGAAGCCTGTGCCCTGGTGTCGGTGTGGTACAGGGTGGGGGTGTCCAGAACAGTTCAAGTTCACTTGCGTTTCTTCTGAATTTCTCTCCAGGGCTTTTTCTTTGTTCAGGGAAGTTTTATCCCCAAGGCTGAGTCACATGGGGACAGAGAACTACAAACCGGTGGTTGCGCAAGGAGGAAAGAATGGTCAGTGATTTCTTGAGCTGTAACCTTGAGCCAGAACGTGGGAGCGTAAAACAATAAAAGTGTGGAAGTGGTGGGGCTGGGGCTTTGCTTGCCGTGGTGAGCTGCCACCAGAGATGGTGCAGCGCTGCGTAAGGCGCTCCCCCTTGGGATGGTCCCTCACGAGCATGGTGCTGTGCAGGTGCTGTCCTAACCCTTCATCTCACACCAGTGCTGCTCTGACTCGTTGCATGCAAACTGGCTTTTTTTTCCTTTGAGGCTGCTCCCAGTGCTGGAGTCCTGCCGCACAGGTGAAGCAGAGCCGTTGTCACCTCTGCGGGATGTAGGAGCAGGGTGGGCAGCGGTCCAGGGGGCTTGCTTACCAAATGTCAGAGTAGAATAGAATTCAGACTAGCAGTCCCGAGGTGCTAGCATCGTCCCAAGGGAATGCAGGGGCCGCAGTTCCAGGGTTTGGAAGTAAATGGGTCTCCCTCAGCTCTATTCCCATATCCCAGAGAAATTTCCAAGATTCCGTCCGTAGTCGTTAGGCTCAAATGCAGATTGGTTTGGAAGTGGAAGGAGCTTTTCCTTAGGAGTTTAGAATAGCCCTGGACTACTTAGTCTGCACGCATGGGGATCAACGTGTTAGTAATTCTTGTTCATGAGGAAGTTTAACTCCTTGTAGCATTGGTGCTTTCCCCCACTTTGAGGGGTGCATCAAAGCTGGGAACCCGCAGCAATGGCACAGGGAGGTCTCCCAGTGTCTGCCCTGCGTCCTGGGTTTTCCTCTGGTCCTGCAGTATGGGAACCATCCCGTTCTCTGTGTTGTAAACTACCTATTTTAAGCTGTAGTAAATAGAATGTTGTAGGGTGAGATTAACCAAAATAAGGAGGTGCTGGCAAGTAGTAAATAGGCATCTCTTCTTTCTTTAAAATCAAAGGTCTCAGCCTGTGTAGGTATGTTAATAGCTTCAGTAGTAATCCAGGGGCACAGGACTTTTTGTTTTGTGTTGGGGTTTCCATTGTTTGGATTTCATTACAGACAAGAGTGAATGGTGATGCTGAGAGGGCAGAGTTGACTATGGACTGCTTGGAAAAGAGCAGGGGAAAAGGCAGAGGTTGGGAAAGGAGCAGGGGAGGCTGAAACAAGTTGTATTTGCATCTTCCTTTCCAAGTTGCAGTGGTGGTGCTTTGTGCCCCGCCAGATCTGGGGGACGTAGCCGAGGTGGGGTCGCGCTGCTTGTCATACGCGTCCCTGAAGTGGCTGTGTGATTCTTGACTGCAGACCTGAGCTAAGCTGTCCCACAGGGTTCGTTTGACTGAAGCCATTCAAAGGGGCTTGCCTTTTTGAAAAGTGGTAATTTTATTACAGGTAAAATGGATGAGGTCTCTGGAGACGCCTAATTTATAACTTCACTGGGACAGCCTACCGCCAGCCATGGCACACTCCAGCGTTCCCCAGGAAGCCCGGAGCTCCCTCCTTGGGCTCTTCCCTGGGATGAGTGGGGTCCTACGGGGCTCCCTTGCCTTGCGGGCTCGGCTGAGCTGGTCCCTGCAGCGAGTGGCACCGTCCTGCCGGACCCTCCCGAGCACCGGGGCCGACCTTGGGCAGAGCCCTGGGATGATTTTCCTCTGGCACATCGGCTCAAAGGCTCCTGAGGCGGGGAGGCGGCGGGGAGTGAGGAGAGTGTTTTTGGAGCAGATGGAGAATAACGGCGCCCGCCTGACACGGGTGCTTGGAGCATGGACACAAGGAGCGTGGTTCAGCTCCACTCGTAGCCACGTATGCAGCCTGCTTGCCGCATGGCAGGGAACCTGGCTCTGCGGTTCCATGGTGGAAATTTCATTGGCAGTGGGGTTTTCCTGAAAAGAAAAAAAATGAGATGCAAGCTTTATTTTTACTTTTGTTCTACTGCATCCACAAATTATCCAGTCCCGTCTTGGTGCTGTTCCTAGGAAGCCTGCATGTCGGAGGCTGCTGAGCAAGAATTAAAGAACATGTGTCTTGCATTTAGTTTATTGCCTCGGGGGCTGTGCTTTGGCTTCGGTCACCTCTGCTTCTCTTCCTTCCCCACCCCCTTCAAAAGAAAAACCAGCAAAGCATGAGGAAACAATCTTGGCTGCACTGGGCAACAGCAGGGGTGATGGCTTTTGAGGGAGAGTCTCAGGGCTCGGGCTTTTTGTCAGGGGAAACGTGAACGGTTCTTGTAGGACAGAAGCGCGGGGTGATGGGGCTCTGCTATGTGAGACTGCTCACCACAGCCGAGGGGGCCGAAGGGCTGCCTGGCCCCCACCCACTCCCCCAGCCCAGGGAATTCAGTCAAAAGGTACAGGAGAGGGATCACTGCCGGCGGGTTTGCCCCAGCACCCTCCCAGCTCCTGGTGACCAGCGGTGCGGGGGCTTCAGAGCCAAGCACCGTGCGCAGCATTGCCCTTAATAGACGCATACAGACTATCTGTGGTGAGCTTGTGTGATGGCGTTTTGAGTCCATTTGTCCTTCTGACCTTCACAACATCCTGTGGCAATATGTCCCACAACTTAATTATGTGTGAGTGGAAAAAGTGCTTCCTGTTTGTTTTCTAAATTGCCTGAAAGCATCCCTAGCTAATCCATCATCCTGATATGGTGGAAAGGTGAGTAATGGCCCCTGCTTTGGCTTGTCTATACTGCCTGTGAGTTTATAGACTTCTCTTCTGTCACCTGTCTCTGCTCCAGGCTGAAGCATCAAGGTCTATTTAGCTCCTTAGGTGGGAGCCGGTGGGTGCTGTGCATCCTCCCCGCACCCAGCCCTGGACCCTTTCTAGTCCTATAGTGCTGTTTTGGAGGTGAGCATGTGCCCGAGGCTTTCCTCCTTTTGCTGAATGAAGAATGTAGAAAAGCTGCTGCAGATTCCCAGGTGTGTATTTTGGTGTCTAAAAACAGGGTTGAATGTTTATGATGGTGTTCTCCACCCTTGGGGTGAGCTGGAGGGGATGGTGGGTTGTGCTGTAGCTGTGACTGCACCAAGGTTTCAGCCTTCCCCTGGAAGAGGGAGACGGATCAAAAGGGCTCACTGGTTTGGGCACTTCGTGTCCCAGCTTCAGAACTCTGTGTGTGTGATGTTACTTTTTTTTTGGTACTCAAACGCTGCAGTTTGGATTCAGGAATGCTGAAGAGATGTTTCATGCTGTTTCTAGTGAGGTGCCCTCGTTTCTGGAAAACAGCACTTTCAAAGTAATTTGCGGATCTGGGTTTCTCTTTTGTGTGGCGTCTGGGTCTAGAGTGTCTGTGTCTCTCTCCGAGTGCACATAACCCACTTTTTTGGCCCTCTCAAGAAATACTCTTTTTTTGTTTGTAGCCGCAGATAGCAACATAAGAGCATCTCTTGGTTATATCACGTTCCCCTGCGAAGCTCTGCAGGAGCAGCTGACCATGAGGTTTGCTATAGACACCTAGACGCTGGTTGGAAGCCAGTGCCTGGAGGAGATGACAGAATCCCACTAGGAAATACGTTGGAACTTTCCAGTTTCCCTTGTGCTCGCAGGGCCCCATGCAAGTGCAGCAGGCGAGGAGCTGGGCTGAGCCGGGGCCAGCTGGCTGCTGTGCTTGGGCTCTGCCCTCCTGCACCGACCCCTCTCCGGGAGCCGGGATTCTCCGCTTGCTGCTTTTCCTTGGCTTGCTGCCGCCGTGCAGCCCTCGTGGGCTCCGACGGTGCCCAGAGGCTGCTGCCTTGCAGCCTCCGCCAGGGCTCGGCACGCTGCTCCCCTCCTCCCACACGGGGAGCAAGGACAGGTGGGTGTCAAGGGATGTCACCACCCGAAGGAGAGCAGGCAGGAGTCCCTGGTGCCCCATGAGCACCCAATGCCTCTGCCGGTGCCCCCACTGCCCCCAGCCTGGGCAGCCTCCTAGTCTCGCCGCTTTCCTGGCCCCGGAGCAGAGGGGATGCTCGGGAGGGATGTGGGGCAGCCCAGCCCTTCCTGAGGGAATTCACTGGAAGGACTGCTTTATCGGGGCAGGCATGAAATGTTTGGCTGTCTTCTCAAATCCATAGCTCTAATTCTTCCAGTATGTTTCTGAACGTTCAAATACCACCTCTCTGGTGCCGGGGCTGGCGACATGGCCGTGCCTTGGTGTGAACCAGCACGTCGTGTGGGTACGTGGCGAGGAGCAGCCGCGTGAAGCTGCCGGGGCCAGAAAAACCACCAGAAATGAGTGAGGAAAGGTGGGGCCAGGCACGGGAGCAGGGGCACAGCAGCAGATGGCACTCCAGCATCAGCCATAACGGCGCCACCAGCGAGGCTGGGCTATTTCTGCCTGAGCCAGCAAGAGACGGTGGCTGTTCAGGCTCTCAATCCTTGAAGGAAGATGTATAATCTTCAGCCGTAAGATGCGTCTATAAGACCTTGATTTACATGCTTTGGATGTTCCTCTCTGCTCGCAGGTCCAGATTGTATCTCTGCTTGTGTAGATTTGTCTTTACACAGTGTCTGGACTTGAGATGATAAAGAAAAAGTGTTACTTTTCACTTGCAGAGACTGACCCCTAATTTGCTTGGGGATTTTTCTGTGATTGTGGCGTGCCTTCCTGCACAGAGCTACCCCAGCACACAGAAGCAAGATATTTTTTTTTCAAATCAGATAATATTCCCCCCTCCCCCAGCTAAAATGAAGCGCGCTCACTGTGCTTACACTAGGAATTGGCCTGGTAGCTGTGGGTACCCACGCATGTGGTCCAGTGTGCTTTTTACAGAGGGGGCAAGTACAAATGAGTCAGGAAAAACTGTTCCTGTTGAGATGCTGCAAAAACAGTGCATGAAGGTGGCTTGCTTTGGTTTAATTAGCAATAAATGGAAACCTTATTTTCCTATTTCCAAGCCCGTTCGTATTTTAGAGACAGGCAACCTGAATGTACCTCATTAGACCAGACAAAACAGGCGCTTTCAGGAGCCTTTTGGTAGGCAAAAGGATGATGAAGGATCACAGCTGTAATCTTGTTTTGTTTCTTAAGACCTGACAGAAATAATTCAACCCTGCTCTCCCCGCCAAGGGAGGTGGAAGTGAGGACTCGCAGAGGCCACATCCTGCCTCTCCTGGTTTCCTGAAAGATCCCCGCACCCAGGAGCAGCCCCGGAGCCAGGACCGCTGCCGGCGGCATTGCCTGCGAGTCGGGCAGCACGGTGCTGCCCCAGGTAAGCAGAGGGAAAGTTGTCACCATACAAGCAACGGCTCAGACGTTGCTGGTATAAAGTCACGTGGAGCAACTAAGTCAGCAGTGCTGCGCCAGCTCGTCATCCTGCTGCTCGGCCCGGGATTTTAAATGCATGTTGCGTCCCAACTGTAACTGCGGTCACTTTTGTAACTGGAAATATGTCTTGGCACCTGGTTAAGACCAGTGCCATGCCAGGGCCCTCTCTTCTTCCTTTTCTTCTTCCTCCTGAAGGCAGCAAGCGCCGCTTATGTCTGCTTGGACAGACCTCGTGAGCTTTGTGTTAACAGGTGCCGAGTGCGGCAAACTGGTGGATAAACAGTCTCGCAAAATAGAAGTCTGGTCCTTGTCTAGATCTGAGCCAGAAACTGGGAACCTGTGGTGATGCTCATGCAGATGGACATGTTTGAGGGCTCTTTTTACCTCCTGTAGTGCTCTACGCTGCTCTGCTCCCCACGAGCTTCTGATTTTCCTCCCTTAGTTGCCTTTGCTTAATGCAAACTCAATAGCTGGGCTGTTGGGTTCTCAAAGCCTGTGGGATGGGGGCTCACGGTGCATGCGGGGTGTGCAGAGAGGGCCCCCCAGGTCAGAGAGCTTTGGCCCCTCTGGATCTGGCAGGGGACAGTGCTGGGGCTGTAGCAGGGCTGTGGCTACACCACGGGGCTGGCAGCCTGCAAGGGCCGCTGAGCCTTCGGGCACACGAGCCCTGCCCTGGGCTCAGACCCTGCCTGTCTTCCTGGGAACGCTAGGGATGCTCCGGCTGGCCAACAGGAGCCGGGATGGGATGGGATCCATGGGATGGGATCCCCGGCAGCCTCAGGCTCTGCTACTCGCTCAGATTTTGCCCTTGAGCAAGGCACGCGGGGCAGGTTTGCCCAGGAGTGGTGGGGGAGCCCTCGACCCAATGTCGGCTGAGCACCCCAGCCTGCAGCCGTGTGTGCCCGCACCCCCCTTCCCTACTGGAAATGGGGAGAAAAAACAACTCTGGAGCCCCCGGCTCTATTGTGTGAGAGCCACATAAATACATGGATTCTTCTTAGCAGTTTGACCTCTTGAGCAATGTTCTTGCTCTGCAATGAAGAGGTGCCCTCTTCCTTCCACTTCCCTGACTCCTGTGTAATAGAAGAGCTAAATGTTTATTACTTTTCTGTAGCCTTTCCCAGTTGCCAATCAAACGTGTCTGGTTGGGGTTTTGTTTTGTTTCTTTGTTGCCGTGACTATGCAGGATGTTCTATCTCGCTGTAATTACGGTTCCATCATTGTCTTGGCATGAAAACATCTGCTGTCTCCCTGCGATCTCCACTTCTCCTATGTCTTGAGAATTTCATGGATCGTGATGATGACCTTCTATTTTCCATAAGATCTCGTGCTCCTCAGCGTACACAGCTGTTTCCCTTCCGTTCCCCTGTCTCTCCATCTACCTCTTTTTGTCCTGTCAGTATCTCCAATGCATTCAGAACCAGCTCACCTGCTTATCAAACCGGTATCTCGCTCGCCATCTCCTCTGCGCTGCAACCACTGTAAACACAGCACCTTTGCACCTAACCATCCAGGCTGTTTTTTCCTCCAAGCACAATTCATCTTCCAGCTCACGTCTAAAACCTTTGTTCTTCTCATTTAACATTTTAAAGTTAATTTTCTTAGCCTTTCTGTTTTGATTACGTTGTGCTCTCTGGCTGCCTGGTTTGCGGCCCGTCCATGCCACCGCTCCCGGGCAGCGGTGTGCTGCAGGAGGGGTGGGGATGTGGCCATTCAAGGTGAAGGTGCTGCTGGCCGCTCACGGTGAGCGATATGGTGAAGCTGGAGCATGGCGAGGAGCAGAGCTGTGCTGGGCCAGAAGGAGAGGGCTGGTGCTGTTCAGCGCAGGCAGCGAAGGGGCTGGAGAAATATGGGCTCGACTGCTGGTTTTTTGTGACCTTGTTTAAAGAGCGTGGGGTCCATGAGTATGATGAACAGAGATACTTCAGTTTTTATTCTGTTCTGGCACCTTTTATTACTAGAACTTTACCAGAATGCCTATTCTCTTAAAAAATATTAATAAAAAAAATCAGTCCTATATCTGCTGCAAATGGACTAATAAAACCCTCGAGTATGACAGGATCTTAAATCTCTTTGCTTTGTTCCCATCTGTAAGATGTGCATCCCAGCTCTCCACCGCGGGTGTCTGGTCTGCCTGCTGTGCTCCTGACGGCAGGACCCCCCATCCCACGGCTCCTCCGTATGGCTCCCGGCACAGCAGCCACTCAGCCTAGCCCGGGGCACTCCATGATGGTGCAGAAAAACTATATTAAAGGTGTATGTTTGTTTGGTTTGCTTTTTTTTTAATTCACCCTCAGCCCATGGTCTTTATAGATCTGAGCTCAGAATGTCCTGTTCTCGAAAGGCTTTGCGGAAGTTTGGCACCTGGAAGGCATGACTGAGAAATGGCTCTGGGGATGCTGACAGAGAAGAGGGATGTCAGTAGAGAGCAGAAAGCAGGGTGTAGATTAATGAATCGTGCAATAACCTCTTAGATGGACGGAAATAACACTGTGCATACATCACAGCCTTTTCCCCTTTCACGAGTATAGCTGTTTACGCAAAGATGGTTTGCATATTTTTTTATATGGATGTGCATTATATGTGGATACTTGTATGTAAGTAAGGCTGTAAAATCATAGATTAAGGAATCTGTTCATCCAGAAAGAGTTATGTGGCTGTGCATAATGACTGCCTAATTTGGGAGGGAACACACAGAGCGATGCGGCTGGTAAGGGTTCAGCACCCTGCATCCTTGCCCAGGCAAAGCTGCCGGAGCGTTACCCATGGTGTTGGAAAGTCCTGACAGAACTGACTGGCTGCTCTTTGGGAGGGATGTAATGGGAGCAGTTATACAATTTGAGGGTGGGATTTGGGTGGTCAATGCAATTGCTGAGAGGGCAGTTTAACCACCTGCCCAATGTCCCGCAGGAGCCTTTGCTCCTTCCTCTGCTGCAAGATACTGGGTTAGGCACAGATAGAACAAATCCTACAAACCCAAAATTCAGTTGGGAGCCAGATTATCTGTGCAGTATTCCATGCTTCATCCTATTTCTGGTTTTGCTCTTGACCCAGCTATGCGGCTCCTGTGGAAGCGGATGCCTGCGTGGCAGGATGGCTGCGCGTGGACCAGCTGGAGAGCCCTGTAAGCAGGCAGAGCTGCAGCAGCCTTTGCGTGTGGGGATGCTGCCGGGGAGGTCCTTCAGGGGCTCCTCGGGAGGTCAGAGCCAGCCAGTGTGTAGCACGGGATGCCGGTCAGTTTGCTGGCACTTCTTCCACATCTTCCACAAGGCAAGTGCTGGAGTTGGTTGCTGTCCCCGCCGCCTCCGCGGCTGTGCTACCTGATGGTTAGGTAAATGGCTTGGCTACCCTGTGCCTCTGTTGAAGGGGGGTAATGATAGCAGGCACCTTTGGCTGGTGCTTTTGTCTCTGGAAGGGGGAAAAATGCTGTAGGAAAGCACCGCAGCAGCCTGGCTCCACAGTGGGGGCTCGAGTGCTGGGCCAAGTGTTGATCTGGAATGGGCCAAACCATTCTACTGGAGTTTGTATTTTTCCCCCAACAATGTCTCTGAAGAATCACAAATGTGTAATATGTGTCCCAACGCTTGTATTTTAATAGCGTGAAGCAAACCACATCAGCACAGGCAATTTCACATTCAACACATTATTGCTATTTAAAGCGCAGAGGTATAAAAATGATTGGCAATCCAGCTCTCCCAGAAATCGCAGGCTGCTGCTGGCTGCCAGATTGTGATTTTTTAATATTGGCTGCTCTGTGCAGTCGTTCCCTCACCTTTGACTTGCAGATTTCCTGACGTTGAAATAGCAAAATCATTTTTGGTTGTAACAGGCACATTGCTTGATGCTGAAAAGAAGTAATTATCGTTAATATATACACGTGTGTATATGCACAGACACATCTGTACATGCAGGGCTGAGTGGCCAGTCAGTTTTTCCAGCTGAACAATCTTTTGCATTTCTCCAGCTTTGCAAATAGGTTTTACCTGAGGTTCTGGGTTTCAGAGGGGGCCGGGGGCAGATGGGCAGGGTGATGTTGTTTTGTCTCTCCGTTATCATTGTGGAAGAGGCAGGGCAAGTGGGCTCCATCCCGGAGATGGTGATAGATGAGGGCCTGTGATTTTCTTTTTCTCAGGGCTGTAATAGAGATCTCTCGTTGAGCCGAAAGGTGTTGGTTGTGGCAGTGCTGTTTACATAAATGTGTTGCTCTGGGTTAATGTACAGTGTGATTAAAGATTAGACCTTTATGAATTTCTGTTCAGGGCAACCTTACCCTCGTTATGTTTAAGTATGAAATGACAAAAAAATAGCTGTTCTTATGTGAAAATAAGACTTTGTCTTTGCTGATAGTAACGACCTTGGAGGGTTTTTTTATATGCTGTATAAAACCTAGTGAATACAACATAGCTGGCTCGGGTTTTTTCCTGATGTTGCTTTCTGAGGTCTCTATTCCATACCCTGCCACAGGGTGTCCTGTAGCTGGTTGGATGGAGGAAGGCAGGAGCATCCTCACCTCTGCTGCAGGAGCAGTGCGGGGAGGGGAGCGGCTGCAGCCTGCTGGGGCAGAGGCAGAGCTCAGGGGCCACCTCGTCCTCGTGCAGGCGATGGCAATGCGGGGGAAGAGCCGGCCGTGGTGGCGTGGGTGACATTGTGGGGAAGAGCGTGGCGCAGGCGATGTCGTGGGGAAGGCGGCTGCTGACGGGGCTGGGTCTGTGGCGCGGCTTTGCCGGGGTCGATGGTGCAGTGTGTGGGCAGCAGGGCTGCTGCCCCCTTCCCATCACGGCAGGGTCAGAGCGCTGCCCTCGGGGGGAGGGTCCCGGTCCCACAGCTTTCTGGGGTGCCCGGCGGGGTGCCCCTGCCTCCCCCTGGCAGGGTGCTTGCAGCAGCCACCTCGCTGCCCGGTGGGGACAGCCACCAGTGGAGCTGGGACAGGGCTAACTCACTTAGCGCAGTGACATTACACAGCGGCCTTTCTCTTTTCTAAAAATACCTTTTTCCTCTTATTCCCGATAAGCAGCAGAGGAGACGGCACGCCAAATCCTCCGGCTCGGGGAGGGATTTACTCACCTGCTGCCAGGGCCCCATTCCTGCTCCTGGTTTCCAGCCCCGTCGCCGTCCCTCCGCCCCGGCCGCGCTGGCTGGAGCAGTCCCGGCTGCGGGTGACAGCGCGGGGACACGTGAGTGCCTCCGGCCCTGCGCCCCTCGCCCCCGGCTGCCTTTTCAGGGCTGGGCGAGCTCCTCCGCCTTGCCGCTGGCCCCGGCACGTGGCGATGCCGGCTGCTGGTTTAATGCTGGTTACGCTGGTCTTGTTAAACCAGTTAATTGTTGGTGTGAGCAGGGCTGGTGCGCTTCGGGCTCCCGGCTGCACCCGGGGCTCGTCTGCCGGGCAGGGGGAGCTGCCAGCTCCGACTGGCTTCAGCGCCGGGAACAAGGAATCTCCTGGGGTATCCTGGAGAAATCTTGGTGTCTTGCAAAGGTGTGCAAAGCCCGGGTAAACCGCTGCCTTTGGAGCCAGGGGGCCTGTGGCAGCACTTTGTCACCATATTTACACTTCTGCTGGCCCAATGTGAAGCATTTGGCTCCCCTCCACTTGTGGAAGGGATTAGTTACTTCATAACATCCAGACAAGTTAATCTCTCCAGTTTTGCCTGGAAGAAGTCCCTGACAAAGAGCAGCAAAGCTACGATAATGCCAGATGAAAAAATAATTGAGTTTGCCTTTGTATTACTTTTTAGCTAAGTTTGTGTTGGTTTTAATGTTGTTGTTGATATGGAACAGCTAAATGCTGTTCCTGTGTCGATTCAAACCAGCAGTGTTATATCTGTGGTAAACCGCAGCAATACAAGGAGGCAAGCAAAAAAGGGGAGGGACTGTAAAGATTTCTAAAAACTTCCATGCACTTTAAAAAATCAGACTCTTGAAAGAGGTAGAACTTTGATAATTGTCACCTGCTCCTTTGAGTGACTTGTGTTAACAGTGGGATTGCATCCATGCTTGTGTCAGATGCATGGGGCTGCCGGACAGGGAAGGGACACGCCGTGGTCCCCATGCCGTGCAGGAGCCCTTTGCTGCCCAGAGCTGCTTGGCCGCATGCTGAGGGGTAGGGTGCAGGGAACCAGAGGAATAAAGCTCAAGGCAGGGAGGGAGGGAGTCAGCAAGGTAAAATGTGATTTCTCTGATGCCTCTCAACATTTAAAAGGCAGCACCTGAAACAGAATTGAGGACTTCAGCCTCTAGGCTGTGGTTCCTCTCCTTCAATGTGGTACTTCCAGGACTCTTTCTCCAGCCTCAACGTGACGATACAGTAAATCTGGATGGAAAGTACTCAGGTCCACCATGTATTCAAAATATTTCAAAAAGTCCATTTGTGTATGAGATGGCTTTCCATTTTACATCAGGCTGGGTAGCATCCATCCCTGCGGTGCTGTAGCTGTGTGTGTATGCTGTGCTCCAGCCATGGGAAAATCCATGTGAAGGGAAACGGATTGGTACAGACGTGCCAAATTCCCAACTCTTTTTCTGTCTTCGGTAACTCCCTGTACTGGGCTGGAAATTCAGAGGAGGATGAGAAACTCTCAGGGGAAACATGGGATATTTGGACAGTTGCAACCAGGGTTAAGAAATAAAGGCAGAGATCTGAAAGGGATGCGAACACTAAGGCTTCATTCAGGACTTTCTCCCCTAAGATAAGGAATTTTGTGCCTCTATGGACAGTGTCACTCCACTGCTGCCTGCTGAACCTCCCCGACACCGGATGGTGAGCGGCGTGGATCTGTGTCCCCACCTGCGGTGGCAGTTCCTGCATTTCCCTCTGGTCCATCCCCCTGTGTGACGGGGGGCACAGCCTGCAATGGGTCTTACAGATGCACTGTACTAAAATGAAAGCAAAATGGATTAAAAAATCAAAGAACTTGGGGAAACAACTCTCTCTTTAGCTTTTGGAGGCATTTAGCCTTGCTGTATTTATCCCTCTGGCCACCACGGAGGTGACTCAAATGCAGTAAGTTGCCCCTTGCACAGCAAAAGCGTTGTGTGCCTCGCTGATCTGATGGCTGCACTGACAGCAGTGCACATGGCAGGAGGAGTGCACTTGAAGGGAAAGGTTCAGAAATTTATCTCCAAAATAGTGTGATGGGCTGCTGTAACTGAACTTTCAAGCTGGATTTCTTCATCAGATTGTATTTAACGTGGTCTGCTGAGTAGCTTTTTTGTTGCCTGTTTACCTGGATGATAGTTTTATGAGAAACCCCACGGATGCCTGGAGACCTGCGCAGAGCCCTCGGTGGTTGCAGTGCTTCTTCCATACAGGTGAGGAAGATGTTTCCAACGAGACAGAGTCATGCTGGGGTTTGCTTCCAAAGAGGGAGCAGCAACAGGAAGAGTGGGGTCTGTACCATGCAGTTGGTGTTCAGCCGATGCCTTTCGAAGCAGGTACGGAGCAGTGCCTGTCCTGGAGCAGCCCCTCTGAGCGAGCTCCAGCCATGTCTCTGCAGCGGGGGAAGAGGGGAGAGGAGCAAAGCCCTGGCCAGGGAGGAGGCATTTGGGTGATGCTTACTCCTACCAGCTGCAGCGTCCCCTCTGCCCGTGCTGCCGGCAGAGGGAAGCTCAGCCTGGGCAGGTGTCACGGGGGGGCTCCCACAGTGTGGCAGACGTGCCGGTGTGGAGAAGGTGAAAGTCAGATGTGACACTGGGGTCTCTCCTTCCTCTGTCCTATATGCACAGGCAGTCATGAGCTTAAACATCCCTCTGTATCCGAGCTCGGGTTGCTGGGTTATTCCAGCTAACAGCACTGGGAACCTTGAGCAGGAGCCTGCTGGCTCACACAGGGAACCCACGGTGTGTGGGCTTGGGTGATGCAAATGGAGCTCCTCCTCATTTCCCACCAGCGAAGTACCACCGAAGGCTTTGAGAACTCCATGGGAAACACGGCACAATGAGTTTGGTGTCTAGGTACGGAATCCAGGTATAAGTTAACCCTAGGCCTGTAAGATTTTGTAAAACTTGTCTTCAACCTACTCTTGGCGGCTGGGGTGGCTGAGGATGTTCGTGGGGCTGCAATCCCTGCAATGCTTGTGCTTTGGATAAACCGCAGGCATAACACATCTGGGCTGCCAGCGTATGCGATGTAAAATGTGAAGAAACTCAGGTGGGTTTCCATCGGCTTCAGTTTGTTGCTAAAATGGTTTTCACCTTTCAAGCAGCGTGGCATGGTAAAACTAGTGTGGTACTCTCCAGGAATGGCAGCTGTTCTCCAGAGATCTGAGAATGGTACCCACTGGTCCCAGCTGGGTATCCCGGGGGAAATAAAACAGAGTTTCAAAATAAACAGTGCAAGTTTCAAAAAGTTTTTGAAAATAATAAATTAAAATGTACTGGCTGTCCTGAACGTGTTCTTGCTGGTGGACGTTTGGGTGGTGAGAGGCTAACATTACGTGACGCGTGATGCATCACTGGAGCAATGCTGCTCTGATGATGCATTACACTAATACATCACAAAAGCGACAGAGCTTCAATGATGTATTACTCCAAAATGGCCTCAGTCAGGAAGAACATGTCCAGGAGACTTTGTCCACCCCAGCTAAGTATTGTGCAATTTTTCCAAGGTTTTTCTTTTCCTTCGAAGAGCATCCTGATAAGAAATAGCATGAAGAGGAGCTGCTGAGGATCCTGGTGAGCCTCCAGGTGTGGTTCCCAAATGATGTGGGGATTTTTGATTTGCAATGGTGAAGCTGAAATGTTCTCAAGTGCCAGCTAAGCAAATGTCACCTTCTGGAGTGCCACTGCCTGTTTAGCCTCAGCCTCCTCAAGCAACTTCGCCCCAGCTCTGCTGGAAATACCGATGCCTCGGGTCTGTGCACAGCTGGCGGCTCAGCCCAGCGAGCCCTGAACTCAGGCAGCACCTGGCCCTGCAAAATCAGGCAAGAAACATTGCATATGGGAGGTGTTTGGCAATACCATGTCATGCCACCAATATTTAGAAGATATGTGAGAGGCTGCCGTCAATCTTGGTCTCCAAGCAAAATATGACATCCTTATTGCCTTTCTCTGCTCGCTAAGTAACAGCCACATACAGTTTTAAAGGGATTGTCCTTTGGATTCTTTTTATTTGTCATCAGGTATCAAAGCTGTAGAGGTCATGTTTTTCAAGTTCTTCCCTTGGAGTTTCAAAGGCTATACATCTACTTTAAACAAAAAGAAAAGAAAAACCCCAGCAGTTTTAGAAAACTGCTCCACACCCAGGGACTTGGGAAAGCTCGAAATATCACTGCCAAAGTTTGATGCACCCAGTTCAGCTTAAGGGCAGCTTGGTTTTGCTTAGCTATAACCAGCTCATAAATGTATTTACACTTATGGATTGTGCATTTGTGGTTGTGCCTGTTCAAAAACAAGTTACCAAAACCAAGCATTAAATCCCCGGTTCTTATTTCAGTCAGTCAGAGGTACAGCTGACCCTGTGCCAGCCAGGTTTAAACCAATTCTGAAGAGCTTGCACAGAATATCCCATGGCTGACCTGGGTTTGCATCACTTCTGCTTCAGTGGGTGCAGCCCTGCAGGCCTGGCCCGGCGCCGACGCTCCGGCTGGGCGGGCGGGCAGGACAGGCGCGATCTGCAGCGCGGGTAAGTGCACAGCCCTGTTTTGGTTGAATTAGGATGTGTGTTAATCATGCCCAGGCTGTGGGTGCGACTTTTTTTTTTTCCAATCTGGCACAACATCTGCCGAGACACAGTGACGCATGTAGAGCTTTGAACTAACCTCAACTGGGCAGAGTGGATTTTGTACTGGTTGGGGTTTCTGAGGCATGGGGCTGTAGCGTTTCTGATCCAACCCCAGGACCCCACAATTGTAGCTGAACTGGTTTCAGGTAGGTATTAAAAATCCCCCTGTCCTGGGGTGCAGTAGCCGGGGTCCCGGCTTGACCCCGGCTGTGGGCTCTGCACCAGCCCAGTGCCATGTCGTAGCACGAGCCACTCCGGGTGGGATGGAGGGACGTAATCTGGGGGCTGTCGCCTCCAGCCAGAACACACAGCAGGGCATCAACGCCAGTTTATTCTGGCCATGTGCCACCTCCAGAAGGACACAATATATCTAATCTGGCATTAAGTTAGAGGGGAGAGAGATGATGCCTGATCCAGCCGAGAGCCTTCAGTAGGAAATTAACCCATCAAGGTAATTTGAATAAGTACAAAGTGGCAGAGTGGCTTTATTACAGGGTAGCGCTCCACATGTGATCGCAGCACTTCTTGATTCGGTATCTGGAGCCTGAAAACCGGGTTTGCTGTTACCAGCTGCTGTGGCTTGTGCAGGCTTTTATACATGCTTAAGTGTGACTATTAAGCTGCAGTGTGGCAGGTGGATGATGCAGGAAGAGAAATGAAGGACCCAAAGGTCTGGGTCTGGCTCAGAAGGGCTGAGGGGAGTGTTACTGTAGCTCTCATCATGCAAAATCTCTTTTGGATCTTACTTTCCTGATGCAACCTGTTCAAATTATTTGCACAGCTTGATCTTAACATTGATGAAAACTCCAGCTGAACTTTGGTCGAGAAGGGGCAGGTATGTCAGGACCAGTCGCTTAATTATGTTTACATCTGAATTGCTGCAGTAGATCTTTACTTCCTTGAAAGTGATTTTCCTCTGCTCTTTAATTTCATAGGACAATATGAAAGACATGAATCTTCATGAAGCTACTCTCCTAATGCAGCAGAGGCTCCACAGTGTTTGCAGCCTTTGCTTTTTATCACAAGTCCCGGGGGAGGTTCAAGGTAGGATCCATGCCATTTCGGCTCAGCAATCACAGAAAGCCAAATAAATAAAGCAGGAAGTCAGCAAAGCCCTGATTCAGCAAAGGCACGAGCACAAGTTGAGCATTAACCTCTGCTTAAGATGATTTGGAACACAAGAGTTACTCTCATGGCTGCCCAAAAGTCAGACCAGGAATCCAGGACCTTGATAGTCATCACACCCACGTTTTAAATCTAAGGGTAGAGGATGCTTAAAGATGAGGAATTTCTTAAATATGGGGAAAGAATGCTCACTGGTGTGAGGACATTTCTCGGTAATAAATAACTCAAAGACTGTCTTCTGTTTCACGGACAGACCTGGTGGTCTGGCATGATGTTGGTCAAGGCTCCAGTGCCCTGAGGGAGGGTGGCATTCGGGCACAGCGAGTGCGGAGGGATGAGCCCAGGCTAGGCTGCCGTGCTCATCTGCACCCCCTCGCCGCGCTCCAGGCTGGGATGCTGGGGACCCCTGGGCAGCGTGGTGGAGGGCTGGAGAGCATGGTGGGGTGTCAGGGCAGTGGCTGGTGTGTGAACTGCCCGTGCTGCTCCTGCTCAGCAAGTACCGCTGTCGCCCACCCTGGGCACATGTGTGCTGCCGAAGCCTCTTGGATGCGAGAAGGACTGTGTGTGGTTGGTAAGGGTCCACACGGACCAAGATAACGTCCCTGGTGAGGGGGGCAGCGACCCGGCCAGTCTGGGTGCGGCAGTTTCACCAGACGGCAGGTTGGAGCGGAGGAAGGGAGCAGAGGATGCCTCCTGCAGAGGTGGGGTGGCAGTTGAAATGCGCTCCAGGAGGAGCAGGCACGGTCCCCCCCCCAGCCCCCCGGCCGGCCGCGGCGCACAGGGTCAGCAGGGTCCCGGTGGGGCACCGCTCCGCCAGCCCGGCAGGCAAACGCCGGCTTTGTCTCTCCTGAGCTCTTCGTGCTTATCTGATCTGTGCCTCCGTAATGATGTGGTTAGAATTAAATTATGGTGTTTTAATGTAGTTACGGCTACATTTACCAGGCACATTTCTTCCTGACGTACAATGCTGGAATTTAAGATATGGCCAGAGGCTGCATATGACTTCTTGTCTCCCAGGCTTGCCACAGCCTTCCCACGTGCTGCGCAAGGCCCCGGCCAGGAAGACAAACCTAGGAGTCCAATTTGTGTCTGGAAAAGCCAGTGAATTACGTGAAAGGTAAATCCAGGATAGGGAGACCAAGGAGCCTCCGTGACAGCCACTGTGTTTGGTGAGTGAGGTGCCCGCCCGCTGCCATGCTGCTGTGCCAGGGTCAAGCGCCACCACCAGCACAGCCCCTTGCACAAAGCGGGTCGCATGTGGCTCTGGGGCCCTTTCATCCCTGCTTTTCAGCTGCAGGAAAGCACTTTCAAAGGTGCACATGTGAGCGCAGTTCATCTTTAGCCAATATGTGTTGCTGGCGTAACTGCGACAATTTTATACCCGTTGAAGATCTGTGCTGAGATAGTCTAAAGCTTCATGGAAACTTTCTTGCTCGTGTCTCCTTTGATGCGAACTTAATGGACGTGGAATTTGCTGTCTCAGCAATAAGAATTATTGGATTAACTGGAGAGAAGTAGATAAAACTATTTAACCCTCTAAAGTCATGCAGGCAACACCAGGACTCGGTGGGTTTGCCATTGCCAGCATGCTGGAGGTGCAAGGATGCTGAAACTGCAAAACACGGCCGTCAGCCAGTGGAGCATGTGGCTGAGGCAGCCAAAGGGATGAGGTACCCCCAGCGGAGAGCAGTGGCCGTGGTGGCACCTGTCCCCTGGGGAGGGGACAAGGTGGGACCTGTCCTCCCCGCACCCCTGACAGCCATCTGAAAAACTCTTTGTTCTCATCATCAGATCAGCCACCGAATGCAGATGCTTTGGGACTTAACTGCGCAACAGCGATGATCTGCAGAGCAATTAACCCTGCAGAACGAACGGCTCCCTTTACCTTCTCCTTGGGCCTTGTCACGTACTGTCTCCCACCCTCAAGCCTTGCCAGTTTGCGTGGTGTGTCCAGGGCTCGTAACGGGCTCCCCAGCCTGTCCCCGTCAGTGGGGGTGAACGCGCAGAGCTCTGGGGATCCCCGCCATACAGAGCGCAAGCTTTGTTTATCAGCCTTTCAGGGTGTTTTCAGCAATTTTGATCTGCCTGCTGGAAATTTTTAGCGATCATGCCTCTAGGGAGTGACTTGTTTTTCCTACCCCTGATTCAGCTTCAGACATGAGAATTTTAAGTGCATATGCATATATAAATATGTGTCTGTATTTATACAGATACTGCCAGTGAGCGTTTTGCAGTAATTCTCCTTGGATGCTCTTGCTTTCTCCTGCAGTCAATTTTTTTGAATGACATGGAACTGATAATGAATGTGGTTTCAGTACCAAATGATCGGGCTGGCTTGTCTCATTCCACCTCTCCTGGTTTTGAGCAAGAATGTGAGGACTTGCTGTGTCTATTTTAGATTCCATCATGAAAGGAATAATTGAGATTGAGATTCTTAGTCACTCTATGCAGAAGGTCAGGGAATTAATGCTGTGTTACATCCAGACCATTCATTTACTGTGCCTCCTCCTTTTTTTTTTTTTTTTTTTTTTCCCTTAACTCTCTGTAGGTGAAAACAAATGTGCCACAGAGAAGGTAACACATCTTCAATGCTGCGCACATCCCCAGCCTCTGATAATACACACTGTTTATCTTTATTTTGGGGGTGTTCCAGGGTAGTTTTATCATCATAATTGATTAGTGGCGACAGGAAAAAAAAATAATCCAGGAGTAACAGGAAGAAATGATTCCAGTGAATCCATTGACTCTGTTGTAGCATTGATCTACTTCTGGGATTTATTTATAGGAGAAGATTCATAGTTAATAAACTGTTCCCAAAGTCCAAACTAATATTATCAGATCTTAAAGGCCTTTGGTAATGATCAATCAGGTAGAAAAATAAGGTGGACAGCCTCGCCTTTGGAGAGGGAAGGCAGTGGGATCCCTGGCCTGTGTCCCCATGGCACAGCACTGGCAAGAGGCGGTGGCGCTGCCCAGGCTTTCGGGTGTGTTCTTGTGCCAGGGCTATAGAAGCAGCAGCAGGATGCTCGCATGGGGCACAGTGCTTGCAGCATGCTGGCCTGGCGCTGGAGCCCCCAGCCCCCCAGAGCCCCCAGCCCCCCACCACCCTGGCACAGTCCCAGACGGCAGAGTGGAGCGAGCGCACGTCTGCTGGAAGCTGCTGCCAGCCAGCCCTGCGGCAAGAGGCATCGTAAGCGTAACTCGGGGTGCTCCAGTATTTCCGAGGATGGAGACGTGGGGCTGGCTTTCTAGCTACTGTCAGGCGAGGCAGATGAGGAAAAGTCCTTCAAAAAAGCCCACACTAAACCCCTCCTTGAGATGAAGCAAAGGTGTCCGCAGGATGCTCACCTGAGCCAGATCAAGCGGGGAGAGCTGCACCTCTCCTTCCCCTGCCTCGCTTCCCTGCTTTGTTTTTGTTTTTAACTTAATTGATCTGTATCCTGCAATCCTACCCACAGGAGAAATGACACATCTGAAAAAAGCAGTAGGATTTGTTTAAAGTGGTCTGGTTGGGTTTTTCAGTGTGTGTATATATATAGAATTGCCTGGAAGTAGTAAATAGAATTAAGCACTGTACTTCTGAAAACAAAAATTGTCGGAGCTGTCTGTTGATTTCAAAGCTGATGAAAACAAAGCAGGCTTTGAAATCTTTCCTCACAGAGCCTTCCCCCCGCTCCCTTATCTCAAAGATGGGCCTGATAATATTTGGGTTTTATTCTTCTTTTGAAACAGTTGAAAAACGTCGTTTTCTCAATTAAGATGAAAATCCCCCTATTTTTGATAAGGTCAAGGTAATGTCTTCATTAGCAAGGTGGTGCAATAACTAGATGTGGATCTGGTACTTCCACTGGGAAGAACTTCAGTGCCCACCCCGCAAGCCCAGAGCCCCGGCTGCACCAGGCGTGCACCCACATCACTTCCCTCAGGTACCCGGTTCTGGGTAAGCTGTTTCAATTCAGGGATGGCCCACTGTGCTTTGGAGTAATCCTCTGTGGGCAGCCCAACCCAAGTGGCTTTGGCTTGCTTTCCCCTGGCAGCGGCGGGAGCTGGGGCAGTGCCTGGCCATGGGTGCCTGCAAGCCCCACAGACTGACAGGCTGCCTTCGGGTGCTGCGTTTTGTGGTTTCATTTCACGTGGTTCAGCAGCTGGTAACAAAGAGAGGGGCTGGCAGGCTGGGAAGGGTGCAGAGCTCACCGCTAGGAGATGCAGGTGGATGTTAAAGGATGGACAGACTGAAATAAAACAGAATAAAAAATATCTCGCCCACTAAGTTTGCACTCTGTTGAAATGTTGAAGTATCACCACAAAGCTGCTGGGTGCTGTGCTCTTGGAAGCCTGTCCGCCGTTAGGAATGCTGGGGATGCGCTGAAAGCCTTCTCCTAGCTCTTTGGAGATGTGGCCTGTATCTGGCCAGCCATCCCTGACCCCCCCAGCCTGACCAGTCTGAAACCACAGCCCTGAAAGGCATTGCTTCCTTCCCCCAAGCCACATCTTCTCTGAGCCGGGCCGGCCAGGCTCACCTCCTGGTGCCTTTCTGTAGGCACTGGGGTAACGCCAAAGGCAGGGAGGTGACAAGAAGGCCAATTGTTTGCAAAGACGTATTCTGCATTTTAAATGATCTTTGATTTCCTGGCAGCTCCCCAGCATGTCACCAATGCTGCCTAAATAATGCTTGTCAGGTGAAGCCACATCTGGGTAACGGGCAGCCCGGCTGCAGCGCGGATGTTAGTCACTGGGGATTTCCGAAACCCACTGGCCGATCAATCTCAAGAACTTACTAAATGATAGATGGAATATAATATAGGTCATTATTTCTTCCCTATGCATGAAAATGAATTATTCAGTAAAGATTTAGATCCTTTTTATTATGACACTGAATTTATAGAGCATACAAAACATAAATGCAGATTTCTCCAGCACCAGATAGATGAACTCATTCTCCAGGCAGCTTGAGTGAGATGCAGCCATTCAGCATCACTGCACAGTGCAGACAAGGTGTCCAAGTGGCTGGGGCACATGGCTGCAACGTGGGCGATCAGGGCCAGCACCTAGCTCAGCTGCCAGCTTCCTCACCTGGCAGAGCATCGCCACAGCCCCCAGCTGCCTTAGGAGCCCAAGACATATTTATTTCAGAAATCAGGCTCCCGGGATCCACACGTCTTCAGCAAGATTTGGAGTCATGTGTCACTTGGGCCTTATAAATGCTCATCTTAAACTCTGCGTCTCAATCTCTGATCTGGGACAGAGCTGACACATATCGAAAGGAAATCAGTGAGGCTAAAACCTGTTAATGAGAAGCAGGTGCTGCACGAGCACATGGACAGATGTGGTCTTCGTGAACTGGGCTGTCCACAGAGCGACCGTCTAGAATTTGGGTTGGTTTGTACCAGTAGCAGTAACTTTTCTCGTTACTGGAATAAATGCTCCAACTTTTAATTATGCAGCTAGGGAGAATGTTACAATTGACCAGCAGTTACAGATGTCAGCTTCGCAGTTCATTAGCTACTTCCAAAAGTCTGCTGGGAGGTCAGATTTTGAGCATGAGCATCAGAGGTCGGAGAGAAGGAGAGCAAAGGGCAGGGCTGCGGCCGCCCCCCGGCCGGGGGAGCAAGCTGGGGACCAGGTTGGCACAGCCCCCCTGAGACGGCGCTGCCTGCCACGGAGGACAGCGGGTCCCAGTTTGTCACCCGTGGGCACACAACGTGCCCCAGAGCATCCCTGGTGAAGTGCTTATGGCTTTTGTTCGCTGGGACGCGGGGCAGTGAAGTGGTCAGTCCCTTTTCTAGGGCTATGCTGACCGCGGAGGGTCTGGGGACAGGAACAGGGCAGTGCTGACCCCTCTCCCGAGCCTTGCTGCTCTCTTGACGCCTGCATCCAGGGCAGCGAAGTGCATCCTCTGCACTCGGACCAGACAGCAGGGAAGCTTTTTTCCTCCAGACACAGCCCACAGATTTTACTGATTTTGCTCGCTCCCTGGGCCAATTCTGCCTTAGTTAACCTTAAATAATTTGCCCCCCAGGAAGCTGTGCCATCATTACTTGCCACGGGTGTGCGCTGCGCTGGAGGCGGCAGGTAGGTTGCATGGGTTTGCTGGTTTTAGCGATGGGAGGCTGGCAGGCGGCTACTGGGTCTGCCCTGCAGCACAGCTGGGCAGCGGTTTGCATCAGGCTGTTCCCCAGCACTGCAGCACCCACCACTTCCCTCGGGCACATCACATTCTGGGGAGCAGGCTCTGCTCTGGAAGAGCAGAGCTGGTTTCTGGGCAAGTGGAGAGGTGTGAGGGCGGCCTCCAAGAGAGGGGAAAGCCCTGCACCCACTGATCTGGCTGCACTGCCCTGGGCTTTCTCAAACCCGGTCATTAGTGGGATTTCCCCCCTGCAAGTGCCACCAAACGGCCATTGCCAAAACACCCGGAGTAAGGGCTTGGGGGGGGGTCCAGCTTCACGCATGTACATTCAATGCTCGGGTTTGCAAAGCTCACCGAGGGCGAAATCACACACAGTAATGGTAGGCTGGCTGAAAACGAGCTGAATTTGTAAATCTCAGCAGCATGCGCAGGGGAAAGAGCAAAATGTGACTGAACAGCTCGAAACCGGTCACCTGCCTGCACGCGGGAAAGGTGCTGGTAAAGGTGGGAGAGAAAGTGCCGATGAAATCTTTCAGGAGCCGTTTGACCTGTACAGTTTGCTGGTGTCTGGGGTAACAGTGAATGTACAGAAATCCAAATTTCTCTCTTGAGCTGTAAGCAGCTTGACTAGAGGTTCCCCCGTTCATCAGTGAAACCTGCCTTGTGTTTGTTCCTCCTGAACCCTTTAAAATTCTGCACTGCGGTTGGAGAGATTAAAGGGGTGACATAACCCTGGGAACCACACTCCTGACTGGTAACTTCCTGGCGATTATTACAAGAAACAGCTAAGATCTAAAGGAGGCTCAGAGTGGGGAGAAAAAACCTGTTCTTTAACCTCCCTTCCATTCCCTCAGCACATCGGTGCTGCTCGCCCGCCAGGGCAGCCCCGTCCCAGCCGGAGCAGCCGGGCTCCCCCCTGCCCACTGCTGCGGTCCCTCTGCGGGGGCACGGGGACCCCGGCAGCTGCGCCACAATTCAGCGCTTCCTGACAAAACAAACCTGTTGATGGGAATTTTATCCGATTTTTACAGTGGTCACCATCAAAATGTGAAGACAACACAGGCCTGAGCGAGCAGACCTGCACATGTCCTCCAATTGACGCCTTGTTTGTTAGTCATTACCGGAAAGCACATTTAGACACTGCCCCCCCCAAACGAAAAAAATTATAATCCCCCAAGCCTGAAGTGGCTGGCGACCCCCAGGCAGCTCTTGCAGCACAGCTGCCGAGCCGGGAGGGCTTTGTTAGCAGGGGCTTGTCCTCGGCACGCTGAGGTGCTCAGAATTGATGGCTGTTTCTGAAAATGTAGGGCAAGGTGGCGCAGCCTCGCCGCTGCGCGTCTTCATTTAGGTGAAACTGATTGCTTTTACCCGATATAATTACGACAATATTTGGCAGCTGCTTCTGTCCGATGCTGCGAAGTGCTGTTGCAGCACCGAGTGTGAAATGTAGGAGCCAAGCTGTCACTTGTGCTGCGGCCACCCTGCCCCGGGCACCAGGATGCGGGGACACCGGGATGTGGGGGCACTGGGCTGCAGCAGTGCTAGGATGTGGAGGCACTGGGATGCAGGAGCCCAGGGATGCGGGAACACCAGAATGCAGAAGTGCTGGGATGTGGGGGCACCAGGACACAGGGATGCTGGGATGTGGGGGCAGCAGGATGCAGGAGCCCTGGGATACAGGAACACTGGGATGCAGCACCCCTGCGATGTGGAGACACCGGGATGCAGGAGCCCCAGGACACAGGGACGTGGGAATGCAGGAGTCCTGGGTTGTGGGGATACTGGGATGTAGGAGCCATAGGACATGGGGTCACAGGGATGCAGGAGTTCTGGGACACTGGGGTACCACGATGCAGGAGCCCTGGGATGCGGGGGACCGGCTGCTCTCTGTGGGTCCAGGGGGCGTGCCAGGTGGGGGCTTTGCAACACCCCAGGCTTGGTGCTGGGGTACGTGACACCTCACAGTGATGGTATTTTCATTAGTAATTTTCATTAGCTAACTCATTTTCCATTAATCCCCCAAACTTAACATCTAGTTTGCTCTACGGGACACCCACTGTTCCCTTCCAACAGGCTCTTCCCGGACCCTGGAATTCTCTGTAAGAGGGGGCGGCAGGGCGGGGGTGATGAGGGGAGCCCACAGCCCGCGCCCCCCTCACCGCGACTCACCTCAACACCCAGCACCACCCCCCCCCTACAGGGGGCTGCCCTGCCGCTGCGGCCGAGCCCACGGACACGCGTGGGAGCCCAGCGGAGCCGTTGGCCGGGGGGGTGGGGTGGTCCCCGCTGTTCGCATGGCGGGGGGGAGGGGACGGGGGACCGAGTGCGTGTGTGCCCGGCGCTGCTCGCCCCCCTCCCCAAGATGTGTGTGCGGCTGTGTTGGCCTGGGGGGGGGGGGAGTGGGCGCGCGCGCGCGGCGGTGACGTCACGGCAGGGCCACGCGACGGCGGCGGGCCCCGCCCCGTGGCGCGGGGGCGGGGAGGGGGGGGCGGGATGGAGGGAGGAGAGGATGGTGGTGGCGGTGGCGGCGGCGGGGGGAGGGAGGGACGGCGCGGCGCGGCGCTGAGCTAAGCCGATCCCACGTGTGACGGATCTGGCTGCTTCCCCAGCGCCTCTCCAGTGAGATCCTCCGGTAGCGGAGGGAGGAGGAGGGGGGAAGGGAAAGGGGAAAGACGAACCGGAGCTGAACCGAGCCGTCGAGCCGGGCCGGGGGGGGCGGGCTGGGCGGGCGGGGGGGGTTCTCTCAGGGGCTCTCGCTCTCGGCGCGGCGCGGATCGCTGCGGGCTCCGCGCGGCCATGGAGGCGGACGGGAGCCAGGCTACCTCGGGGAGCCCCGGCGAGGCGCAGCACGACCCCGGGTAAGTCGGCGGGCGGCGGGGCGCGGAGCGGAGCGGTGAGGAGCGGGCCGGGCGGCCGGCCGGTCGTCCCCCCCCGCCCCGCTCCTCACCGCTCCGCTCCGCGCCCCTCCGCGCCGCCGTGAGGTGCCCCGTCAAAATGGCCGATCCCGCACCGGCGTTCAACTCCGCTCTCTTCTCTCCCTCCAGCAAGATGTTCATCGGCGGCCTCAGCTGGCAAACCTCACCAGGTACGGACAGCCGCCCCCCCACCTCTCCTCACCGCCCCCCCCCGCGTCCCGCCCCGCGTGGGCCGCGTCCCGCCGCGCCGGGGCCTGCCCGCACACCCCCCCCCCCCCTTCCCTCCGCTGCCTCTCCGCTTCTCTCTCTCTCCGCAGATAGCCTTAGAGACTATTTTAGCAAATTCGGAGAAATTAGAGAGTGTATGGTCATGCGGGACCCCACCACCAAGCGCTCCAGGTAAAACCGCCGCCCACCCGAGTCGGGATGACAAACTTCGCGAGTTGCCGCCCAGGCGGGCGGTTTCCCCCCCTCAGCCCCGGCCCCCCTCACCTCAGCGCGGCCCGGGGGCGCTCCGCGGGGGGGTCTGTCCGCGCCGCATCCCCGCCAGCCGGGAGGAGGAAACAAAGCGGGAGGCGGAGAGGTGCGGGGCGGCGGGCCGGGGCCTCCCGCGGGGCCGGGGGCGTCGGGCAAGGAGGGGGGGGGAGCTGCGATTTATTTTTATGACTTCTGTCCTTGTCGCTAGTTCTCATCACCTCCCCCCCCCCCCCCCCCCCCCCCCCCGCCCCTCTCGCTCTTTGTCTCTCGCAGAGGCTTCGGGTTCGTTACGTTCGCGGATCCGGCGAGTGTAGACAAAGTCCTGGCTCAGCCCCACCACGAGCTGGACTCCAAGACGGTAGGTCCCGCGTGGGGCTGCCGGGTCGCGACAGGGACCCCGGCAGGGACCGCGACAGGGACCCGACAGGGACCGCGACAAGGGACCCCAATGGGGGCCGCGACAGGCACCCGACAGGGACCGTGCCCGCAGCCGCCACGGCCGGGGCTCTGCGGGGCGGTGTCAAGCTGTCATTGAGCCGGGGCTCTGCGGGGCTGGGGTTTTCCTCTTTTTATTTTTTTTTTTATTTTTCGCCCTAGAGTCTGCCTTCAGCTTGCAAAAAGCGGTCCCCTTTTTTTTTTTTTAAATCCAAATTTACCCATACCGACCGATGGCTCCTCCCCCAGCGTTATATTTTATTGAGCGGTGACATTGAAAAAACTGTAGAGTAAAAATCCAACTTTTTTTTTGTGTTGCGCTGCAGAATGCTTTCTGTGGGGCACTTTCTACTTCTTTTGATTATTTATTTATTGGTGTGCGTGTTTCATGGGGGGGGAATGACTTGCTGTTGTTATCATAAAATCTGCTTCAAGTGTCATTTCCCAAAGTCATTTTTTTGGAGTGAGCCCCCTCACCTGCGATGTTGGGGCCCTTATGAAACGCGCACACTAATTTATGGAAAGTTATGCGAGAGCTTGGGAGTAGATGTGGTCGAGAAGCACAAGTCCCAGTTTGTTGTTTCTCCAGAGCTTTTTGCTACAGTCGGTCTCCAGTGGATAATGTAAGGAAAATGCTCGTGAGATTCAGCTGATCTGTTTTTGGTTTGTTTGTTGTTTTTTGTTTTTTTTTTTTTTTTTTTTAATAAACGTTACATTTGCCTTTTTAAATTATTTTTAAATAAAAAATCCACAAGTGAGTTTGTCCCTTGACCTGATACGGAATTTTCAGTATTGGGTCAAACAAAAGGTACCGAGTGTGTGTAGCTTTAGGCCCTGTTTTTTCCCCCGTTATCAAGGCCATGCAAAAGGATGAAGTTTTGTGCCTCCCAATTTGTTGCAATTTTAAGCCTCAGCAAACCTGGAAGGGGAGGGGGGGAAGGACACTGGTAGAGGTCATTATCGCTTTGGTACTGATCAATGCGAAGGGGGTTTTGTTTTGGGAAGGGAAAGATTGTGTTGGCTTAACTGTCTGGCAGACAGTTTTTGCTGGACATATCGAATGTGTTTGTTGCTGTAACTGTCTTTTATAGTACATATTCTGGATCTTAAAGGTGTTGTTTTAACATGAGCATGGTGTTAGGAGGAAGCCTGTCTCGGTGCTGGAATAACTTGCATGTGCCTGTGTGTATGAGATTATAGTTAAATGAAGAATTAGAAGCAGGGGGCGAGCACGAGTGTATGTTTGTTTTTTTTTTTAATTTACATGTTTAATTTACATGAAAACAAAAAGCCCAAAGCTCTTGTAGAAGCAGGTGGAATCTAGTATTTCAATTCGACCTAAAAATTCTGCTGGGTTTGTCTGAACATGTAGCCTATGCTTTCACATGCCTTAATAATTTGATTTTAAGTTTAATCAGATATGTTAAGATAACTGATTCAACTCTGCTCCTGAGATTAAACTCACCAGACTTTTCATGTCCAGCTATATTCTTTATGTGTTTTTAAAGATAAATTTAGATAAGAAGAACAAAGGCAAACAGTATCTTGAATGAACGAGGGTTAAAAAAAACCCCGAAAAACAAACCCAAAAAGCAAAACATGGGAGGACACCCTGTCATATTTCTGACTATAATTAGGTCCTCCCCCAGCTTTTTTCCTGTATCACAGTCTAGTCCCTGCAATGTATTAATTTGCTCTTCTCTGGGGGAGGGGTGAAAAGCTTCACCAGGACAAATTTTGCCTTCAGTTTTGATTGTGTGATAATGATTGAATCAATCTAAGTAAGAAATTGACCTTAAAATCAGTAACGCAACTTAAAAGTAAGACATAAAACTAGCCAGGTTCCCTTTCAGCCGTTTATTTGTAGACTTATTATAGTAACTGTTCTTTAGTATAACATAGCATTTGACTCTGTTTCAACGTTCAGCACAGGAGGCAGATCGGTTGGGTATTGGCATGGAAACGTCGCTCTTGTTTACAGTTACGTTAAAAGCTTTGTTTAGGTAATGGCCATTCATATCAGAAATAGTATTATAGTCATTTCCTAGAGGACTTGTAGATACAGTAAGTAGAATTGTACCTAACTAACTAATTTTTTTTTGCTAGAAGTTTGGTTTTTCTTTTTTTTTTTTGTTTTGTTTGTTTGTTATTGTTGTTTAAATAGTTGACAGGGGTATGCAAAAGGTACGGATTTGCCATATTGATTGCTAGCATTCCTCTTCAACTACTGCTGGTGTTTATCCAAAAGGTTTTGTGAAGGAAATTTGAGTTATTTAAGAAGGGCTGTCGCCGTGATGCAAAGAACTTCATGCTCTTTGAACTGACCTTCAGAAATTAATATGTTGCTTTGGAGTTTTCATGGCTCTTCCAACTTTTTACCAGTGGGACTTTTCAGTGATGTTCTTCTGGTGGGAATCATGTTCTTTGAGAGAACCTTCACTTCTGAAGCAAGTGTAGAAGCATGCATACTTGCTTCTGCCTTTGGTTATCGCTGTGGAAAATCCGTACCTGTTGTATTTCCCTAGTAGACAAATGCCTAGTCGGTGCTGAATATGTTTGTAGATAATGTTAATCTCTATGAAAAGGTTAGCTTTCTAGATAAATAATTTTACTTTTTATGCTTTTTGAACAATAAAGTGGCATGTAATCGCTCATTTCTCAGGTATGTCCTAAAAAAGGTACCATGTTTATGTCTGATGTAGACAAATCAGTTTATCGGTTCCACATCAAATGTTTGTGATTTGTCCAAATGGGAAAAATTAATTGAGTAAAACTGCTTTTTAGGAGAGGCCCGTGGCTATTGATCAGTGACGGGAATTTTTATCACCATAGGAATAACAATACCAAATGGAAACATCTCCTTTTCCTAATCAGGGTTAGCTTGAGGCAGGGAGGGAAAAGACTGAACAAAACCCAATCGCAAACTATTGCAGGAGGCCTCTATTTCTGAATACACCTGAGCACAGTCAGGATTAGTTTCATCAGTTTATTACATAGCCACAGACGGCACTGAAAGCAGTTGCAGGCTGAGCGGTTCAGGTGGAATTTAGTCCTTTAAAACATCCTTTTCCAGACTCTTTATTTAGAACATGCCTGTGTGCAGATGCTGCTAAAAACCAGAGGTGAAATTGACAGCATGTAGGCATTTTATTGCAATCACTTTTAAAGACGATAATGTAAGCTGGGCACTTGTTTAAAAGGTATGATTTTTATTTGCATTCAGCTGTACATCTGCAGCGGTGTTTTTTGTGTTTTTTTTTGTTTTTTTGTTTTTTTTTTGTTTGTTTTGTTTTTTTTTTTTGTTTTTAAGTGATTTTTGAATGACAGAGAAGAGTCACTTTTTAAAGATGACCCATGTGGAAGTTGTTTTCAAAATTGCAGAATTAGCATTTTGGAATTGCAGAGTGGACACGCTTTTTAATTTATGCAGAGCAATGGGCGTCAATGCTGCATCATAAAATGGGAGCATGGGGTCAAACAGAGGTTTTTTTCTTCCTTTTTGTCTCTGGTGGCGGGCTTCGTTCAAGAATACTTCAGGCAACTCCTTCATGGAAAAATCTTTTTGAAGAACTTGGTTTCTTCTGGTTTAAGATGCCTGTATGTTTTGTTTGTTCCTTGCTCTCCTCTCTTGCCACTTCTTCCCGTAAGCGCCCCTTCATAGTCTTTCATTGCCGGGATATATTCTTTGAGGGTGAGCAAACAGATCCAATTGGCATATTGTCATGAAGTATAACCTTGTAGTCATTCTAATGTTTTAGTTACAATAATTGAAACGTGAATAATTTGACTTTGCGTTTTGCATCTCTTTGTTTGTGTGGTGTTGCTAGTCAGTTGACAAAACAAAGCAGAAAAATGAAAGAAAAGGTAACCCCAGATGCAACTGAAGGAAGGTGCAGATGTCAAAACCAACAGGTTAAGATCCTGATCAGGAGTGCTGGCTGTCTTTCTGTGCAACCTCCAGAGCATGCAGATGGTGTTTAATGCGCAGTTTGGGTCAGAGGCAGCACCCAGAGACTAATACAGAGCTCCCTGAGCACCAGCGGGGGTTGTTGCCCAGAAGATGATGTAGGTGGTGTACAGAAGAGATGTTTTTTTTCCTCCCTTCCCATCTCCCTCCCCTTGCCAGAACCCCCCAGACAAACCCAGGCTACGATCCGTCCATTCTAGAGTAGTTCTAGATGACCTGGTGTGCTATATTATAAGCCTGAGAAATGAGGGATTAATAATTCAGTGACTTAAAACCAGAATAATATAAATTGACAACAAAAGCAATCTTGTTGATTTCCCCTTTCTTTTTCCTCAGATTGACCCTAAAGTTGCATTTCCCCGACGAGCACAGCCTAAGGTAAGTAGGAGGATCGATAATAGGATTTTAGGCACACAGAGAATCATTGTTGCCAGGCAGTTCAGGTTTCAAACAGGGAATTGGCAATGAAAGCTTTTAAAGCCAGAGTGCATGGCGTCTTAAGGGTATCAGCGTATGGCTGTGAAACTACAGGAGAGCTGCTTTGTGTGATATTACGTGTCTCCAGTTTTAACCGCCTCCTTGCAGAGACCCAATCGGTGGCGGCTGGCTGAAAAGCAGAGAGACTTCTCTAGTTCTGGTGGGAGACTGTCGCCGCGTTACTTGCGTTTGTTATGCTATTTTACGCAATATGTTTTGCATGGTGTTTATGAAGAGCATTTGGATTAAGTGCAGACTTCAGGCTTGTTTTGAACTGAGCTTTCAGTTCTGTGGTTGTGATGGATGGGAATATATCTCTGCCTTCATTGTTTGCAAATTTCCTTTTGTATAACTTGAGAGATGTGTTTGGAGACCAGTAAGCCTTGGATAGCAAGTTTCTGATGAAGCTCTGAACTCGTCAGGCCATGGAGTATTCTTTTGCAAGAACAGTGAAACAATGAGCTTTAAGTCTTTTAGCTGATCAGGCTGGCTGGAGAAGTGACCACCTTCTTCCAGGGCACTCTTGTGATAGCATGGCCAGTTTCCATGTTGGGACAAAGGCAGTGTGGCAATGTGCAGAGGCGCTTGTGTCTGCACGCTTGCTCTGAAACACTGCCGGGTGCCATTTCTTCTGGAGGAGTTGCTTATGGAATAGAAGTGGTTGTTTTCATTAGGCACAGCCTAAAGACCAACAACAGATCAGTTCAAATCCAAATGTGCAGTCAGTTGTATTTGAATTTTGAAAGCTGGAGGCTGAAAGAAAACTTTTGTAATTGACTTTTTTCTTCTCTTGTTTTTGAGAGTCTGTTGGAAGAGCTTAATTAAGCTGGTGTGTGTCACTTCTGTATGCTCTAATCATCTTGGGTTACTTCAATATTCTGTTAAAAAATGGAAGGACAAGGCTGCAAAATTGTGGAGGCAAGTCGATAAGGAAAAAGTGCTTTAAAGTTGGTGGCAGGAGACCACCTGAGCAAGTTAAGCCTCAGAATTTTATTGCATATAGCTCCTCATGAAAACAAGTGGTATAATAGTGTGTGGAACCATAATGTTAAATATTGTACAAAACATGCATTTAGGAAAAACAAATTTAAAAACCCTAGGCATGTAGCAGGAGAGGTGCTAGTGATTTTTTTGTTTGTTTTTGTAAGAAGGAAAAAAAAAGGTGGTGGTGAACAAAACCCAATAGCCTACTTGCAGAATTTTAAACCAAACTAATGTCAAATATTTAGAGGTTCTTTTCTTCGTAGGATATATCTGGTATCTGCCTGGTGTGCTTCTACGCTAAGTAAAGAGTTTATGGTTTGTAGGGTTTGCGGCTTCTCAATTATGTTGTTTCATTAATGGTGTCTTTAAGATAGAATTTGAAGTTACCAGAATTTTGAAGGGTTTCATAATTAAAACTATGAAGATGATCTTGTGCTGTGACTGATAGTTCTTTCCCCCTTCCCAATACCTTTTAAAGGTTTATTTACATTTTAAACTGTCTTCAGTTACAAGTTATCTGTTTCTACAGTGTTATTTCTAAAAGTTTACAATGTTTACTATAGAGTTGTTAAGCTGTCCCATGTGATTTCTTCTGTAATAGTTAAAAAAAACAGGGCATGCCTTAGACTGAGGATATTAGCGAGTTAACTTTTCCTCTTAAAGAATGCAAAATCAGGTCATTTTTACAAAGGGGATTTTGTTTTTCTCCACGCAGGGTGGTGGGTTTTTTTTTTAGTATTTTATTTTTTGGTACAGACATCTTTCAAGTGTGGGGCAAATCATGGAACGTATGCTGGATTCCACTCTTAGCAGGAACTCACTCTCTCTGGAGAGGTCAGCAGTGTCTGTTTCTGCTTTTTATACACTTGTCCTTTCTAAAGTGTTGGGATTTCTACAGGGCACATGAAAAAAACTTAAGATTGAAAGGAGCCTTATTAGGAAATGGGAGAAAATCAGATGCAATAAAGAACAGATTTTACATCAATTATGACGTATTATTCTGGACAGCATTTCACAATCCGGATTTTTTGTTTTCTGGTTTTTAATTAGATACTGAATTAAGGTTTTGGACTTCAGTTGTTCATTTATCCCAGTTGAGTAACGAATGCTCAGCGTTAAAATGTGACTGTACTTTAGTCTAATTAACTAGCTAATGCTTGGGTCTGTGGATATTAATGGCATTTAATGAAATGTCTCTGTCTCTCTCTAGGTGTGAGGGGAGATTTTTTTTTTTCTCGCCCTCCCTGTAGGTTTCCTTCTTGATATGTTCAGCAAAATGGGGATTGGGCTTTTTTCTGTGATCATACTGGCAGTGACTGGGTGCTGGGGTGGAAGCAAGGCTGCTGCGCGTTCTTCCTTCTTGTGCAGGCAGATCTTCTGGCATGGCTTGCTTCCCTCCATCCATCCCCTTCCTTCGGGAGCCCTTTTGACCTGCCTCAGCACGATTAACTCTTCAGTGGGCAGCGGCTGCGCTGGCTCTGGGACTGTGTTCGCCTCCTTTGCCAGATCACATGCTCGCTGAGGTCTGCAGGGTCACACTCGCTTACTTGTGTGTGCACAATAATTTGCACTTGTTCCTTCCCCCCTTCTGATTCACTTTAATTGGCCAGCTTTCCCCTTTCAAACCACAGCCCAGTAAAATGCTTTCTTTCGGGCTTTTTAAACTGCATCTCCATGATTTGACACCTCTCTGGTGATGCAAATTGGTTGCTGAGCAAGAAGTGGCAGGTTGTAACAGCAGAGCATTCTTCCCTGATTTTCTTAGAGTGACCCTCACGGAAAATCATTGGTGATTGCCTCCAGTGGATTACACCATGATGTGTAATCCTGCTCTCCTTGTGAAGTCTAGGAGGACTTGAAGCCATTGTTTTAAGAAATTTGCTGCAGGGTTTTAACTTGTTGAGGTTCTAGTGTATGGCTAACAGCAAGATGAAAGGAATCTATGTATGCTTTCTCGCGGCTGCTGTTTCTTGATAAAAATCTGTCTTGCTTCCAAGTGCTGGAAGGCGCTCTGTAACAGTTGATCATTTATAACTCTGCTGACTTAAAAAATCCTTTAAAAGCAGCATTGACGGGGGTGTGTATGTGTAGTAATTTTGTACCCCCTTTTGAATATTGAAGACTACAATAATTTGACTTTTTAATATACATAGCCTGTCAGTTCTGACATTACCTGCTATATTAGGTTGGAGAAGCCTTATCAAATTTAGCGTGTTCATTAGATATTTTCAGATGTAAGCAATTTCCTCCCTCAACCTTCCACCGTAGGGATTTATTTAAAGAACAAAGCAAAACAAACCTGAAGAGCAAAAGGACACAGCCTCAGTCCATGAAGAAGCCCCTTGGCCATGAAAATACCTTTGTGTTGCTTACTGGTGTAGAAATTTGGGTGCTTTGTGGTGCAAAGCCGTGTATGAAACAGAGGCAGATGAAGCTTCAGCCAAAGTTGACAGTTAGTGAGGCTACCATTGAATTGTATTTTGTGCTCAGGTTCCTTCAGGATAGGACCAAGGTGTCTGTTCTTCCTGGTGCTTACTACAGGGGCATAATGCGTATAGTTGGGAATTGCTCCTCAAGTCAACAAGCTGGAGCTACTTGTAGCAGCATTTGGCAGCATTCATTAGCATTGTATTGTGTATGTGACCTGCTGACTACAGTCTGTATCCTTTCCCTTCAGCAGCTCTTAAAAAGAGCAAGCCAACTGCTGCTGCTAGCTGCTGGAGCTGCTCCTGTGGCTCGCTGGCGTGGGCTGTGCACTGGATGTCCGGTGCCCTGTCTGCTTGTGACCTAGAGTAGAGGTGGCTGTTGTCAGGACTCCGCGTTTTAGTATGGGATCCAGGCTGTGTGGGTTGGGTATGGCATTCTGGTGACCATTTGGTCACAAAACGGCTTTGTTTGGCGCAGGAAGCCTTTTCTCTGACAATCAGTTGGTGATGCTGAATACCGATGTTGTTGTTAGATGTGATCTGTTCTAACAGAGGACGGTGCAGAGCTGATAACCGGTTCTGGCGTCTCGGCGCTCCAGTCAGTCAGCGTATCTGCGTGGCGTCCCGTGGCGGTGGGGTAGCTAGTTTCCTGTCTGCCTGGGCACAGGGGCTGTAAGAGGTGTGCATGTGCACAGCTGTTCCTTTGTCGTGGGCAAAACCAGAGTGTCAACAACTCTCATCTGAGTTGCTACTGGTTAAACCCATGTGAAGCTGGCTGTTCCAGAGCAGTAAATGGAGGGCATGCCCTTTTGGAATAACACCCAGGCTAACCTGGGATATTTTTTTTTAAAGCTAACCAGGGGATTTGGATGTCTGATTCCAATTAAGTTAACTGTGAGTAGGGTGTCTGCATCCCATGGCTGCCTGATAAGCGTGAGCCAGAATAGCAAGGATTTTATTCCAAAGCAAGTGATGGGCCTTGAAAATCAAAAGTGCAGTTGTTTCCTCCCCTGCTTCTGCCCGTAACCTCCTCCAGGTTAGTTCCACTACTGCCCATCTTATTTTAAGTATTGGGTGGACTTTGAAGTCTTTTTCAGAAGAATGTGAACTGAACATGCTAGCAGAACTCAGGGTTCTTCCTTTCCTGCTACCCTTCCTTACCCACCAGGCTGTAAAGAGTAGCAAGGTCAGACCTTTTCCCCTATTATTTTTTTTTTCCTCCTTTTTAAATTCCCCTGCATTTGCAGGTCTGGATGGAGTAAGAGAGGAAGTATTTCCTACTTTTGGCATTGGGTATAGATGCGTACCTTGATAATATTGCTGTATCTTCTGCATACAGAGTCCTTACCAGATGGTATTGAGTGATCTTGTTTTGTGATTGATGGCCAGTGCTTGGGCATCTTGTTCAGCCAACCTTGAAGTAGGCCCCTTGTCCAGGGTAAGCTGCCCCAAGAATCTGTCTCCCTGTAGCATTGGGTGGTCCGTTGGAAAAGTTGATGTGTCTTGAGTCTCGGCTAATCAACCAAGGTCTTCTCAGGCAGTAGAGGTTCAGGGTTTTGAAACCCATCATTCTTGAGCTCAGATTCTTGCTCTCTGCGATCTGTTTGAGGCAGAACATGATCTCTCTTCGCGGATGCTGGCAGCCGGGGGAAAAAGTGGCTGTGCAGTGTTCCGTGGAGTGCAGTGAGTTTCGTCAGAAGCAAGAGCTGCACTGGATTTTTGTAATTTTGTTGGTTTTGGAGATGTAAACATTCATTTCTTCTTCCCAACCACTGAGGTAGATTGCTCAAGTTTTCCTTAATCCTCATAGACTCTCTTGTACTTGTGTAAAATGTATGTATTTCCATTGTCGTTGCTTAAGGTCGTCTTTCATGGTAAGAATAGTCCTAACATACTTTCTTTCCCTTTGACATACTGCTGCCTAAAAATCAAAATTGGACATTGTCTAACTTGGGATTTTTTGTTTTTGTTTGTAAAGGGGATTCTACATTCTCTGTGCTTTTCTGTGTTGTTGGATTCTTTTTAAAGACGTCTATCAGGTAACTTTTCTGCACCGAGACCTTGCTGCTTGGATATGCCAGGAGAGGGTCCAGAATGAGAGAGGTTAGGGAAATGGAAGAGCAGCGTGCTAACACCCTTGTGCGTTCCTCTCTGCTTCCAGATTGAGTACATGTCGTCTGCAAAGTGCTGAGCCTTTATCAGCCTGGGGGTAGGTCTACTAATGACTGATCTAAAACCATCAAATTCATTTATTTGTCACTGCCAGTGACAGGCCAGTTAATGCTAATGGATTCTTTTTTTAGTCTGTTGACTGGTGATAGTCTCATAAATGTTGTGAAATCCAGAGCATTAAGGCAACTTCTAACTTATTTTTAGAGGAGCGCTATTGTAACAGGGTGTGTGTAGATCAAGGTGTATGTTATGCTGAGAAGTACAAACTCCTCTCTTTTGTGAAGCCATGCATAGATGTCTTTGCTGTTCCTAATAGTTATTTGACTTTTCAATTGCATTTTAGTGTTCTCTTTAAACGCATTTTGGGTCATGCTATAAAGGGAGGAGAAGCTGTAAATAGAGCCAGTCATCTTATGAAAAAATGGCTTGTATCAGAAAATGATTCATCTGCAGGGCCTGAATCTTCTCTGTCCCTATTGTGGGAGAGAACTTAAGCATATACTTAAGTTGGCATAAGCATGTGGGTAAGTGCTTTGCTGAATCAGGACAAACTAAAAGCACATTATTAAATGCTTTGTTGAACTGTGGAGCATGTAGCAGAAAAAGATTAAAAGATTACTTTGTGTATTTGACAGTACTTTGTATATGGTCAGTCCTAGCACTTCTTTTTCAGAGATAGCCAGTTTCATCTCTCTCTCATTTCCCCCCCCCTCCACCAGAGGTTCTTATTCACAAGAAAGTATTAATCTGCTGTTTCCTTAAAGAAGTGATTGCAAGGTCAGTGTAGCATCAGGCTTAAATAAATAAATAAATAAATGTCTAAGCTTAATTTAGTCTCTAGGCCTGCAATCACACATTCTGTTTGCCTTAGTCACTGGAATAATTCTGTGAACGACGTGAGTAGTGTTCAATGTGGCTTAAGGTTTAAGATATTAGTGCTGTAGAAATTGTGGTTTGCTGAGTAATTTGAAAGTTAATGTGAATCTCTGTAGTCAGATCAGCATGCGGTGTTAATAAGTTACTTCTAAACTTTGGCATTTGCTGCTCTCCTGTTGAAAATACTTCCTTTATGTTTTGAGTGCAGAGAAAATCTGAAGAATGTTAGGAAGCTCTTCTCCCCTGCTTGGTCATTGCTTGTGCCGGGACGTCTGCAGCAGGGTGTATTGTTGTGACTGAGTAGGCTTAAATGAAGTATTAAGATTGTACTCTGCTGGGAACTTTGTATTATAAAGAAGGACCCTGCCCTGCTAGGACTTAAGCAGCTCTACACATGAGGAACAGTTCCAGAGACCTCAGCAAGTGCAACTGAAGGCTTCTGAATATGTTGGTGAAGCGTATGTGGTGAGAAGGGTGAAGGAAAAGAAGTATTGACAGCAGCAGAAAGCGTCGTTCCCTCTGCCCTTCCCTCCCCCCAGCAAAGACTTGCATTAATTTCCCATTGACTCTGATGTACAATAGGGAAGAGGTTTCAAGCTGACTGAGGGGGCAAAGGTCCAAGAAAACTACTGTAGCAAGAGCTGATGCAGAGTGACAGTAATGAGGTGGCCTGGCAGGTGGGAGGGAAAATGGTAGGGTGGGGGAAAGAAACTAATATCTAGTGAATTAAGTAGTTCCCAGGGTTTGAAGTTTTTAAGTCCTGTTTTATTTTCCTCTGTATGCACCATACAACTATGAGATATGGCTGGAGCAAGGCCTCCTTGGCTGAGAATGCAGGCAGGATCCTGTCGTAGCTCCAGTGGGCTGGGTTGCAGGGAGTGCTGGTGTTGCCCAGAGGATACGAAATTCCTCTGTAGTGTCCCCAGACCTGTGCTGTGCTGTTTTGTGTTTCAGTATTTCTGACTCTGAGCCCATCTTTATGCTGTCCTGTGGGTCGGTTTTGCATCAAAGAGAAGGTGAGGAACACAGGGTGAGGAAGTGTTTTGAAAACTTGATTTATTGAAAATAGGGACTGTGAAGGTCCGGTAAGACTTTCAGCTTCTTGAATGCCAGTGCAAACAGAATGCCTGCTAGATTGAGAATCAGTAGAGGTTTTTATAACAATTGCTGAATGAACATTGTTCAGGAATCTTCCTGAAGGGTATTTTGGTGTGATGTGTAAAGAGGTTGCAATGAGCTGAGCGTTTATCCGAAGTCTATGTAAATCCCACTGGACTGAGAGGTATCGCTTGAGGCGGAGGCTTGTTTTGTGGCAGAAGCTCGTCAGCTGCAAACCCTCAGCACTGACAGAAGGCTTGCTGTTCATTGCACTGCTGGAAAAAGGTGTTGGTGAAGGGGACGTTGCTGGTGATTTTTCTGAAGTGCTTGCTGAAAAAGTGAAACTTCTGTATAGTTTTCCATTTGGCCACATTGTCAATCATTTCTGTTTGGAGATGCGTCAGTGCTATTCCCTTCTCTGAGCCTGAGCTGTGCACAGAGCCTGATACGTACACTGAGCATTTATCCTTTTGCCAAAAGTTTGCAAAGTGCTGTAAATGAGTATAAAGATGTTTACTTGCTGGTGAATTTTGCCTACATGTGGTGTTGTATTTGACAGACCTACGGAGTCTATAGCAGTGCTGTGTGCTCAGTGAATTGTGGAAGGGAACAGAAAACATTGAAAAGAAATCTGAAGTCAGTGCTGAGATGTAGAATATGGTAAGAATTTTCTGAGGACGCGGGGGTATTGCCCCATCTTCTGTTCCGGGGCTGCTACTGACCATTGTGTTGGGTGGTGTCAGGTTGTTTCGCTCTGCCATGTCCTGAGCATCCCTGGGAGAGCCCTTGTGTGAGTCACAACGAGCCCTGCTGAGCTATGGTGAAATATGTTGGTTTCTTGTGGCTAGGGCTCCCTCTCCTCAAAGTCTCTAGTAGAAGGTGTTCGATGTGTGGTGTGGTTTTTTTTTTTTTTTTTTTTTTTAATGTATTTGTACTAGACAGCTCACCTTCTCCCCAGTTGCTCTTTGTAGGTCAGCTCTATAGCTCCAGCCCTGGGTGGGTGGCCTGCTGAATGTGCAGCCTACCTAACATTTGCACTTTATCCTGTTCAAATATTACTTGGTGCAAAAGCCCCTTGTAAAACCTGCTGTGATAATGTCCCAGGACCACTGTTAGCTGGGTTTGACCCCTGAGGCAGCACAGAGTTGCTGTCACTAAGAGTTTGGTCTTTCTTGGTGTAGCATGTGGGAACCCAAATGGTCCTGGTACTGACGCTGCCGTTGAGCCCGGAGGGGCAAGGGTTGGAGGAAAAAAGGGCAATACGGGATTACCCTAAAGCATTGCGGCGTGGCAGAGAGCACCACCTTTTCCCGATGCCCAGGTTTGGTACCACACGCTGAACAGCTGCCTCTGAGAGTCGTTGGCAGCATCCCTGGACGTTGGGAAGGAAGCGTGTGAAGCAGAGCAGTATTGTGCGCTGCCAGCTCTTTATGTGACTTGTCTTTGAGGGGTTAAACTGAGGGGGTTTTTTTGTGTGGTTTTATTGTGTGTGTTTGTTTTTAATGACTTTTGATTGGAAAATGCATAAGGGAGGCCCTGACTGGAGTGCTGGTGCTTTGGTACACAGCGGAGGTTGTAACTGTTGAGTCCTGAGGTTTCCGAACAGCAGCGGCAAGGCTTTGGGGAGGGGGAAGAGAGATAAGGACGCTAGGCCACAGCATGTGAAAGGTAGTTTGTGGTATGAATTATGGCTAATGCCTGTCACATGGTGGTTACAAATGAGTGTGGGGGCTGGGGTGCAGTGCTTGTGCACTGGGAGGGAAGAGGGGAGGCAGGCTGTGGATTGAGATGGGCTCAGCAGCGGGTTGCAATGCAGGGCCGATCCTGGTGCCCTCAGTAACGAGAGAAGAGGAAGAAGCATGCTAAGCTGCAGGTGTCCTGGAGTCTCTCTGCTTCCAGAGAAGCGTTGGCTCCTCTCTTCCCCGCAGATCTGGGCGCTCAGCCATGCCGGACGCTCCTCCGCCCCCGTGGTCCAGCTCCTGGAAGCTGGGTCTTTCCTTTGTGCTGCAGGACCGTACCCATTTCTCTCTGTGTGGCCTGTTGTTCCTCCCTGTTGGAGCTGGGAGGGATGGCTGTGGTGGTTTCTCCATCTTACACAGATGAGGAGTGTGTCCTGACGTGCTTCCACTGCAATGCTCAGCACTGGCAGCGGGCTGCCCCGTAATTGTGTGCCTCTGTTCCCTTTCTGCCCGCCGAGTGGGGTTTTCCTGCCCTAGCCTGCATAGGATCCCCGGCAGTGTGTGGATGGTGGTGAAAAGCACCTGGAGAGTTTCCTGTCACCGTACCTTTGTGCTTTAAATCCCTGACTCACCTAATCCCGTGAACTGTGATCAAAGCAGCAGGTTATGCAAGCAATGTGCCTGGCGATTTATGTGTGAAGAGGGAATTGTGATCATCTTGTGTGATTCCCCCCCCAGATTTTTCATCTGGTCACATCCTTTGTGTCATTAATCTTCCAGATCAAATAAGATGATAGTTGAAAGTCCTCCATAGTTATGATTCCCCCAAAGTTTTGTGAGTATGGCTTTGATTTTGTTGTAGTTATTAGAAGTCAGTTTAGATTTCTGGACCTCTGTTTTGTAGGTATCTCCAGTGGATATTTTAGTAGCGGCATTTCTCTCCTTTCTCAATTAAATATGTGTTTACAATAGGAAAAGAACAAAATATAGAATAGGAAAAAAATTAAAGCAATTTAGTTACCAGTCCAAAGGCTTTAATGCTAAAGAGCCGTGAAGAAACTTTATTGGAACTATAATTGCAGACATAAGCGGTGATTATCTGTCTTCGTGCTTTTATAGTCCCCATCACTGTCATCTGAACACACGAAGCTGATGGGAGTGTGTGCAGAACGTTATTCAGCTGATGCTGTGTAATCCTGATCTCTTGCAGTATGTGGAAAGTAAAATGAAGTGTCAATTCATTTGAAAATGATGGAGAAAGAAAAAGGTGGGAGAGGACGAGTGTCCTTGCAGAAAACATAACCTTATTTCATCCAGCTTGCAGCCAAAGGAATGCAGCTGACAGGGTAAGCATCTTACATGGACGTGGTCAAAAGACATTTTACTGGTTCTTAATGCTCTTAGAGGTCTTTGGCAGGTGCAGTCCTTCATCTTTGGAGGTTGCCTCCCTTTGTTTCCTTGAAAAGTTCTGAATTTCCTCCAGCTGAGAGAAGGACAACAGCACCTGTTTGTCTTGTGTTCCTGAGAACTGGAGATCGTTGGATCAAGGCAGACAAATGGATGCTGCCAAGTGCTTCTTGAGGTGGAACAGAGATCAGAGAGCAAGTCCTGAATTGCTTGGCCTGATTATTGGTGCTGGTTATGCAGGTGAAAATGTGCTCTGGGCTGTAAAGAGGCAGAGGGAGGAAGAGGTAATTTGGTGGTTGTATGCAAGATTCTTTTCCTGCTGCTTGGCAAGCCTAAAGATCTGAAATTCTTAGTATTAACTACCTGGTTATTTTGGGTGAACTCGCTGGGCGCTTCAGAGGACTGCGTACACAATACGGTGGTGGCCTGCAGAAGGGGAGCTTGCACTGCTGGTATGATCGAGTGACTAAATCTATCGTGGCATCCCTGAACCATAATCTGGTGCCCATTTTGTAAAGAGACTTTTATGTCTCTGCTACCCTAAGAAATGTTCAGTGAGAGACTCTCTGCTGCTTGGCAGCCGGAGCGATAGAAGGGGCAGTATATGCAGAGCTCTGGCATTTTGCATTGAGGCTAGTAATCCCAAGGTAGGCACAGGCTTATAGTTTGAATTTATTTGATTCAGGCCAGTGTTACTAGGATCTTCTTGCTGCCTTTTCTGCCCTGGCTGTCCTGCTGTCCGTGCTTTTCAGGCAGGTGTGTTCATTGCCTGAAATCAATTTCTCAGTCTCATAATTCTTATTGCAGTCACCTGCTCAGGCTGAGGCAGGGAGTCAGTGGAAGAAATGAGATAGAAGGCAGAAGTCCTGTGATCTCTTAAGGAACAGTACATGAGTGGTCCAGGGCTAAGTTTGGGCCTTAAGAAGGTAACTGTTTTGTGGATGATTTTTGGGTAGGGGAGGCACTTGTTGGGCAGGAGATAGATTATACTTTTTTTCCTTTTTATCTGAAATTTGGAGCCAAAAAGACAGTTATTTTGAAGGAGGAAAATAGGCAATAGAGAAATCCAAAACTTCTAAATCTGTTTTTATCGACTCTAGACTGAATTAGGACCAGGTAAAAACCACAACTGATGATGTATGTTTTTTGGTGGACTTTCTGAATTTCTTAGTGAGGATTGTCTTTGCTTTCATTGAAGTTAGCATGAGTTAACCACTAATTTCTGTTAGAGCAGGTCAAAGCAAAGCTCCTCAATTGCCTGGTACACTCAAGGCCATTTTAAAAACAAAACCAGAAATATGCTAGTGAAGTGCCTAGATACATAAAGAAGTAGGTAATGCAGATTTTGGAGACACGTGCCTGCCTGTCCTGTATTTGAAATCAAAATGAGGTAGTGATGTTTTGGGAGTTTATGGTCTTTAGCTTTAGTGAGCTGCCAGTGCAAAACTGGTTCTTGCAAAAGTTCTATTCAAAATGAAGTGAAAGTCTGTGGATTGTACGTTCCTGGAGGCATCAGCATCCTACTTTCACCAAAGACTTATGTGCTGAAATGGCTTAAACTAGTTTAAATCTGACCCTTGTTCTTATCGTATGGGGATGAGGTAAGTGATTGTCATCACCCTTGTTTTATGGATGTAGAAAACAGAAGTGCTGCTCATGTGTTCTGCAATACTCGAAACTGGGAATTGTTGGTGCCTTGGGAGAGGGTTATTCTGAACCTGATGCGGTACTGGAGCTGCACCTGCCACACCGTGTGTTTCCAGGTGTTGGTGAAGGAAGGAGGTGCAGGGTTTGAGAAGCTGACGTCCCAAGGGCGCCATGATCAGTGCTGTGTGAGTAACTCCACATTTTCTTTAGTCCCCACAAGGTGATGATGCTGTGTGTGAAGATTGCCTTAGTGTTGCATCATTGGAGATGGGTGTGAGTCAGTCGTGAAAACCCTCTACAAAAGGCTTTTGTGCTAATACTGGCTTATTAGAAACAGTTGTTGAGAGTAGGCCTGGTTTCACTGGGCATTTGAAGCATCTTAAGAATGATGCTAGTGGTGCTCAAAGCCTGAGCCAGGGGTAGGCTATAAAATGCTTAAGATGGTGGAGGGGTGAGTGCCCAGAAGAACCGGCTGAATGCAGCATGCCTATCTGATGTCTGCCTGGTGCTTCAAAACCAGTGGTTGGCTACTGTAGTACGGGGCAAGAAAGGGAAGCAAATTATATGGAGCTGCTCTCTGCCAGGGTTTGATTAATTTCTGGTGGAAGCTGTGTGTGTGAACATGCAGCAGCACAAAGCAGTGCTGAAACCCAGGGCTCTGTGCACAAAGGTGTGCTGGTGAACTTGGGTGCCGAGGAGTTTTGCTGTCTGTGTGGCAAGGGGAGGTTGTGCGGGAGGCAGCTGGAGCCGCTGGGAGTCAGCGCTCCGTCCTTGTTTCTGAGCAGCACTTAACCTCTCTGTTTGCTTCCATCGCTGTGAAATGCTGCTTTTACGGCTGCCGCTGCTGCTGTAGCTCTGAGCACCCTGCACGCGCTCAGCACCTCCCTGCCTGGGGAACAGCGCTTGCCCTTCTGCACGCAGAGGACCTCCCTGTGTAGCAGCTCTGTAGAGGAGGAAAAAATCGCAGCCCAGGCTTCTGGGTCCCAAGCTGAATACCCTGAAGACCTTGCTGTGCTCCCTCACTGCTGCAGGCTCCTCTGCCAGGCGTGCTGGAAGCTTTAATTCATGTGCTTTGGGATCCTCTGGCAGGCAGCGCTGTAGAAATGAGGAGTATCATTGTGTTTTATTGTGGCTTATAAGAACGCAGTGTGTTTGTGCTTCGGGGAGCCCCAGGGGCTTTGTTTTTCACCAGGCCTGAGCCATTCTTCAGTAGAGCCTTCCTGGAGCGTGATCTAGTTCTGCCCATTAGGAGTGAGAGACGGGCCTGACTGATTTCTGCTCCCTGCTGCATAATAAATCTGATACTAAAATTAGTGCTGGTCTCCCTAGGCCATAATTCTTGCTGAGATTATAGAGAATTGTGTGTGCAGAGAGGAATTGTGGTTGTGTGTGTGTGTTTGTTTTTTGTTTTTTTTTTTTTTTTATAACCTTGAGTGTCCAATTTCCAGGTTTTTTACTTAACCCCCCCCCATCTTTTTCCCCTTTTCCTCTCTTTTGGGAAGTGTTTAGCCTTTCTGTGTATTTTGGCTATTTAAGCCTCTGTCACTGCAGGCAGATGAGTTCCTTGGGAGCTCTTCTGAAGGTTTTGTAATTGAGTCTTTTACCACGGCGACAGGATATTATTAACCTTCAGTAAAGCAATTTATTTCATACTCCTTTGTGGGGATAAGCCTTTTTTCCCCCAGGAAAATATGTATGTGGAAAGGGTTTTGCGTACAGGGGTAGCTGGACTTGCAGCAGTGATTATGATTTAAAAAAAACAAAAAACAAAAAACAAAACTTGAAAAATAGGCAGCTCTGTTTGCGTCAGTTTAGAAGAAACCTTTGGTCCTGAATGACTCCCACCCCTGCCCCAGTGTTTTATTTTAAAGAACATACTTTTTGCCTATCAGTGGCTTTGAAAGGAGGTTGTATTTCATTTTAGAGCTCTAGATATTTAGCCCCTGTGAGCACTAAAACATTTTGTTTTCATCTTTGAGACGGCCTTAAAAATGAACTGAGAGCTGGAGGGGGGAGTTCCTTGCAGGGTCTCCCTCTTGGCATGGCCTTTGCCCTGAAATCAAATGCAGACTAGTCCAGAAGTCGTTAAAGACTGGATAGCTCCTAGAATAGCAATTTCCAGCGAACAAGCAGGAATGCGGGATAAGTGGCCAGCCTGGCTGAATAACTTGTATTTTCTATTGAGCATGGTGACAAAGGCACTGGTCTGGGATTCAGGGGGTCTGGGCTGGTCTCTTACAGGCTGTTGTGTCACTGCATCTCCCTGCGCCTAATTTTTTATTTTATAATGAGGATGGAAATATTTCTTTTCCCATGTCTGGTTAGACTTTGCTTTTTACTTCAGTAAACTGTTAAACTTTAAAAAGAAAGGAAAAAAAAATCAATCAGTGACACGCTTGTCCTGGTTTGGTGTCTTGAAAAGTTTGCCCTATCACAAAGCCTGCTTTCTAAGGAGTTCACCGTACCTTGCAATATGAATATGTTCTTTTAGCAATTATATTAGATAAAGAGGTGGTATTATTGCCACGTTATACAAGAGAGCTTGGATGGAAGTTGAATTGCTTTGTCCAGAGCTTTACGTTTATTAACACACTTGAATCTCTTGGCGCCGTTTCTAGGCTTTAATTGCAGAGTCATCCGTTTTTCTACACTGTGCCTCTTTAGCATGCTGAACTGCTTCTGCCTTGCTATTGAAACGGGCATCTTAGGAAAAGTATTTTGGTCCATGAGGCTTTTAGTGACCCTTGTTAGGACTGTCCTCCAGAACCACAGTCTCCCAATCTTCCTGTGTTCTACCACTTTCTGATTTTCCAGGTGTGTTCAGGGTTTTTAAATCCAAACTTTCTAGCATCTCTTCAGCAGTTCCATCCCTTTTGCATCGGATGGGCTTTTCCATGGGCTGTGTCAGAAGGCTGTTACTCTAGACCTGAGGAGCACCCACTGGCTTGTATGTTGAGTGCAGGCTCCTCGTGGCAGGGGCTGCCGGTCTGCTCCATGCCCTGGCAGCAGTGGTGTGTGTCTTGCATGCATCTTGGTGCCAGGAGGGAGGAAGGGCTGCTGGCCTGTCACAGGGCCTGTGCTAGCCCTGCTATCACCCGGGGGGTCTGGCAGGACTGGGCTTTTCTGGTGTCCAGCATGTTGGGGCTGAGGCTGCGTGCCACGGGACAGAGCAGAGAGTGGGGCAGCTGCAGGAGGGATGGTGCTGAGCTGAGGGCCAGCTGGCATACTGCTTCCTCTAGGGTGTTCTTCTGGGAGAAGATACTGATGATAAACGTATTTTTTTTGGAAAAAACTGAAAGCACTTTGTACACGCTGTCTTTGGGTGGTGGTGCACACAGGTTCGTGCTTCCTTCGAGACACAGGCTTGCCTCTTCCTTTGAGGTTGTGGGTGTCTCTGTTTTGTTGGTAGCAGTGGACTGAGACTTAAAACAAAGATGAATGCCATGAACCTGCTTTTATACTGCAGTCTTCAAACACCATCGGTTCAATGTGCTAGTCCGTCTTCTGACTTGCCAAGCACCGGGCAGTGGTGGTACTGCTTCAGGGGAACAAAGGGGCTTCTCCAGACCCTGCCCTCCTGTTGATGCCTCCCCTGTGCCTAGCCTGTGCTCGGCCCCCCTGGGAAAAGGGCACTTTCCTGTGTGGTCCTTCAGCGTCTGCTAAAATTCCAGAGATGTGTTACATGCAACAGAACGTTTTTGTTATCGAAAGACTTTCTGGGCCCTTGACGTTCTGGTTTTGTAAAACTTTGCAGCTGGTAGATTTATTCTTACGTCTTCAACCAGAGAATCTTTCCATCTTAAAAATGCTTGAAGTACCTTTTTTTTCCCCTCCCTGCTTTTTACTATAACTGTTGTTGTATATGAGCCCCACAATCTGAAAAAAAAAATTTTTTCTTTAAAGCTTCCCCACCAGGGATTTAATTAAAATATTGTGAAAGGCAGTCATTGAAAATGAGAAACCTTTTGAGTGGAAGGCACCCTGATTTCCCTCTGTGGAGCTTTTTGTCACCATAGAGATGAAAAGAGAAGCTCAAAATTGCACTTTCCCCTTGTGTGTTGCTACTGAGGGGACGTGGCTGCAGGTAGCAGCTGTACTAAAATCAGCAGGGCAGGGAGGCATGGCTGGGGCTGCAGGCTTTAACTCTTTGCAGGGTACGAGCACTGGATTGGGATTTCCTTCCCTGGTGGAAGCATTTATTCTTAGTTTATTATTCTGTTTTAATTTCCTGTACTTCACGGCTGGAATTTATCTGGGCTTGTGAAGGGAAAGAACGAAGGCGCCCATCCTTTTGTCTTGGTAAAAGCATAACTAAGCAACTTTCTGTGCAGCGTGGCCTGTTGGTTCTGCACCGGAGCTGTTCGGAGCAGCCTGTACATCGCTGCATTGTTCTTGAGGTGTTTATGCAGAAAGCTGGTTAAGTAACAGTGTTGAAATCCAACTCATCCTTTTTAATTTTATCATGTTAGTGTATAAATCAAAACTTCTCTCGCTGCTCTGCAGCAGGGTTCAAGTCTGTCTGATTCTTCCTTAAAATATCTAAATGTTGGGGCTTTTTTAATTTGTATTTGTATTTTTTATTTTAGAAAAAATGGGTTAAAGTTTTTTTCCTTTTGTTTGGTAACCCCTGTGGAAGTATAGGGATTAGTAAACCAAAAATACATACTGTGAGTGATAAAACTGCTCTGATACAGTTTCAAAGACAGTCACACAAATGGAAGATTATTGGAGGGTACATGACACTGGGCAGTGTTATGCTTTTAATCATTTTAAAAACAAATTTTTCTTCCTAATTGAGTGAAGAGCAGACTCAAGTGGATTCTTGGCTCAAACATCTTGGACAAATGAAAGTAAAATGTATATTCAAGCTGTCTGCTGTTGTGTATTTTACACCATACCTGTCTCTGTGCCTGATCTCAAATGGACGTAATGGTTTAATTTTAAGCTCTTTGAGCGAGACCTGTTGTGTTTAAAGTTCCAGATAGAAAGTGAACATAACCCATGTAATGGCATTATTAATAGGGACTATTACTAAATTGTAATTTGCAAATTAATGGTTTAACTCTGAGATGAAATATACAGCTGTGTTCTTGTGTAATGTTACAAGACAAAATTAGATCAAGTATTTAAATAACAGAAGGGCCTCATCCAAAACCAGCGGGTGTCTTCCCAGGGACTTCACCAGGCATCCTGTTCTGCCTCTTCCACCCTGCAGTGAGGGTGTGGACCTGTAGCACCAGCAAAGTTCCTTAAAAGTGCACATGCCCTCAGGAGTGGGCTGCTAATGTCTGACTACCCGTGATGCCGATGTATTTGGAGAAAGAAAATAATGTGTTTCCATCGTGGTAGTGACTCGGGCCTTCTATGTGGTTCAGCTTGTACTGGGCAGGCTGGTCTAAGCAATGCTGTTGTGCATGTGTATTTGAGTTCTTGCAAGATTACAGATTAATTTTTAAACAATGCAGTATTTGGGAGCTGGGCTCGGCTCTGATGCAGTTTGCCCTTGTGCTTTCCTTGGCTGTTGCTAATAAGAAGTGCTGGCCTAAATCAGTGTCTTGGAGAATCATCAATTTGCTAATTGCAGATAATCAAGGCCCTGCTCCCTGCTCACGCTGAGACCACTTTTGTTTTCTGCCATTCCGCCAGGATTCGGGCAGTGTCTTCCAGCCTTTGACGTAACCAATGAAGTGGGTTTTGAGCTCTCATGTTGCTAATTCTCAGAGGTGATGAAGTTATTGGTATTCAGGCTTGATAAACAAGAAGCTGTTATACCACTGACCTTTCCTGCCAGGAGGGGATGTGAAGGGCAGGGCTTGCGAGGTGGCTTGGGGAGAAGGGGGTGTCTGGGGAGGTGTGGCAGCGCAGACTTTTGCAGCACCTGCCTGAAGTTAGCGCAGGCCATGGCACTTGTCTGGCTGCGAAACCTGTGGAAATTATTCTGAACACATGCGGTAGTTGCGTCTTACTTTATTTTTTTAAGATGTGCATCTTTCCACTTCTGGGTTCAGTTTAGGAGGGTGTGCGTGTGCTGTAGGTTTTGCAGATTACGCTTAAAATGAAGCAGGGGCTGATGAAAATGTCTTCGTCCTGCAGTGAGGTGAGGACAGGCGTCTGCGGGGGCTTCCCCGAAGTGCCCCGTTGCGTGGGCACAGCAGGCTGTGCGCCAGTGCTGCGCTCCGTGCGCTCCCAGCGCATCTGCGTCTGCAAACCGCCCTACGTGCATCAGGCCTTTCTGCCTGCCCCAGCTGCCCGGGGTCTCACCGGGTGGTGTGGGGAGAGGGGCCAGGGGTGAGAACGGCTGCAGGCCTTGCCAAATGACTTGGTGTAGAATGGCAGCTGATCCCAGGCCGTGAAAAAACAGGAGGAAATCAGAGCCTTTCTGAGGAAGCCCCATCAGCAGCAGGCACGCCTTCCTGTTGAAGGTGTGGGTCATCTGTGTCAAGGAGAGCAGGGCCAATCCCCTTAAACTCCCCAAAGCAAGCTTTGCTTTGCAGGTGGAGAAACTGAGCGTATTGCCTTGGCAGAAGCGTTTTTAAAAAATAATGAGGGTTTTTCATTTTGCCCATCTGGATGGGAGCTGATACTGTGTGCGGGGCGGTGCGTGCCTCAGAGGTGAAGAAACAGGTCTGCTTTTCCCAGTGCTTACTGCAGGGATTTACAAGCAGGAGACAGTGTTGAAATGGCAGAGCAGAACCAACTTCAGCCCTGCACTCGTGCTCTGCCGTCACCCGCCACATAGAATGCACGTTCGCAGAACTTGCGGTGGAGAGGGGAATAATGCGGCATGTGTTCGTGCTGCACGGAGAGGATGACAGTTGTGTGAGTTGCAGGAGTGCCCAGGGATGCTGAGTGAGTCGTCCCCAGCCCGGGTCCCTGCCGGAGCCGGTTGTTGGCCACGCTGCCGCTTTAAAGCCAAACCAGAGGAACAGATGATCACTGGACAGCTTAGGTTACATAATCTCTTTTGGGTTTAATGTCAGGCCTCCCTGAACCCCATCCAGTGCCAGCTTCCAATCTGGCTCGTAATACTCGTGAATGTCCTTTTAATTTTTCTCTTTATTAATAGTTCTCTTACTGTAGTGTGCTCTCTCCCTGGCTTCGTGTGGTATGCGTGCCTCAGAGTTCATTCCTTTGCTCTGCAAGGTCTCCCACTGCTGGTGCTTCCTGCTCCTCCACCAGCCCCAAGCTTTTCACATGTGTTTTCTTTGCTAGTTCCAGAGCTGTTTTTGAAAAATGTTGTGGCAAGGGAAGTGGGAGGGCTGACCAGGGATGGAGCTTGCACATTGAGTTGGCTCTTTTCATTCATGAGTGGAGCTCCTGAGGCTGTGTGTGGGAATGGTTAGAGAAGACCAGTGCAGTGGTGGTAAAGTGAGGAAGCTGATGGTGGAGGTGAGATAGGAGAGACCACAGCTGGCCAGCTTTGGTTTCACACAGATCTATCAGCTGGACTAAATTTTTTTTTTTTGTTTTTAGTTTAGCTTGCTCATTTCTGAAAGGGCTGTCTTGCTTCTGTATTGAGTTTTTAATTGTTGTAAATAAAGTTCAGGCTCTTCACTGTGTTTCTGTCACTGGTTGGATGTAGTAAAGACCAACAAGTCTGTGAAGACAGAGCAGCCAGTGGTGGTTTTGGATGCTAAAGGGTTATGTGTTTCAGGGGGCCAGTGCTCTTTCCCTCATTCCTAACTCCTTAAGTAGGTGCCTTTGCAGTTATTATCCACTGCTGCTGGGATTGTCACTTGCATGTGTCCTCATGGCTAGCATTTTTCTGAAAGCCCTAGCACTGATTTTGTCAATGTCAGCCATTATTTTTTTTAAAAAAGAACAACATAATTAAAAAAAAAAACCACACGCATGCATATATCCATACATTTGCAGAGGGGAGAAGGAACTGAGATGTTATTTCAGATCTAAGTCTAGGAATCAAATAGAAGCCTCAAAGTATGTGTGTTTAGAGCAGACTTGTGATTAGCAGCAACCTCAAGTGCTCAAAATACTTTTGCATTTACTGAGACAGCTTCTCTTACGTTAGCTGTTGCATAACATTCTCGTGTCAGTTAAGCAGTTGAAAAATATTGCACAGCAAGTATTTAATGCATTGTGAACATCAGTGCATTGTAGCAGCTGTTTTAAAAAAAGTAAAATAGAAGCATCAAGAGCAGAGAGCAATATGGAGAGTGCTTTCTGCAAACATATTGGTAGCATGGGGAACCAAGTTAGAGGATTCCGAGCTCTTGGTGTATTTTAATGTCCTGGGTCCTTCATTTATTTTTGCTACTTTAAATGATGGCTTAGCTAGGCAGGGGAGGAGGCAGGAGCTAGGTGAGGGGCAGGGGAAGGTATGGAGATGGGCAGGACAGATGTGTGTAGTGTCTTTTGCAAACATAAGTGTTGCCCTTGCCACCTTGTACGCCAGTAGCTAGTACTTCCTGAACTTGTACTGTGAATAAATTATGAAGCAAAACTGATAATGATCATTATCTTGACTGTGAGCCAAATTGTGAAAAATCCAGTAGTGCATTTGTATGTCTAAAACCCCCAAAATAAATCACAAAGTGCTGGTAATACCATCAGCTGCTGCTATTTCCTAAAGTGGTGGATTGCAGTCTCTGATCCCTAGGTGAGTAAGTCTCTAAATTGTATTCAGAAATAGTATATGGCATAGTTGGAGTGCGACAACGGTATTTTGCTGCATAACATGAAGGAGCAAGAATCCAGGACTGTTGTTTTATTTTGGGTTTTTTTTGTTGTGTTTTTTTTTTTTTTTTTTTAATTTATAGGCTTTATGTTTTGGGCTGTGTCATTTCATTTTGCTAGTAGATATGTGCAAATAGAAGTCAAGACCAGTATGTGTGGGGAACATTAATTTTATTTTACATATAAATATATGTATGAACACACAGACATAATGGATGCCAAAATCTCTTACATATTTGTGTTTGTTCAAGTGTACAAGAAATGTGATTGACACCACTGAGAAAGGGAGAGGGGAAAGCAAAATGAGTTATAGCTTTTGGTCCCTAAACTGCTATTTCTTGTTGTATCCTGGAAGAGCCTTCGTACTAATGATGCTGAGCAATAAATAACACAGGGAAGATTAATAGCTGCCTATGGTAGCAAATTATAGTTGATTTATTGCACATAATATATACAGGTGCAGCTAATTTAATTAAACACAAGACCTTTATAATGCTGTAAAGACATCCCTCTCTAAAAGTGAAACAGCACCGTGGTACTGTAATAAGGCTTTAAGTGAAATAAGCAGCATTACAAGCAGAGCTCCAGTTGGTGTTCTCAGCCTCTCATGTATTTGGGGGAGGGAGTATTTTTCCATAACCATTAATGCCACTTTAATTCAAGTTAGGCTGTAACAAAGTCCAATTTAATATACTGATGCAAGTTATCCCATCTCTGCTTCATCATGTAACAGCAGCTTCCATAAAACAGCATATGTACCTTGTTATTTTCTTGGCGAACTTAACAGTGCTGTGCAGGGGATGGTTTGGCTTGCAGGGGAGGAGGGTTGGAGCTCTGATGGTGTGGGATCTCACCCTGGGGATGCGAACAAATAACAAACAAGAAGTCATAGTTCCCTGGAGCCTCTCCACTTGCTAGTGGGTTGTCTTCTATTCATCCCTCGTCTGAGACTGGAAAAGGGGACTGAGAGAAGGAACTCTCATAGAAGAGCCTGTACATAGGTGTGCACAGGCAGCGCTCTGGGTTAGCTTGTCTGCATGCTTGCTTTTTCTGTTGGGTCTTTTTTTATTTTTATTTGAAATCCCTTTCTGCTTTTGTTTTTTTTTTCAAATGAAAGAAGTAAAGTTGAGGTGGGTGTATATGTATGTGTGTGTGCATAAAAATACAACTTTAGCCTGGCTTTAAGCTGTTCCCTCTGCTCCCTGCTGTTGTAATTTTCACATGAGCAGGGGATGGTGAGCTTGCCCTGCAATGCAACCTTTCTCAGCTCATCATGATGTGGAGTTGAATACTTTTCCCTGCATATAATGGGGAAGATTCTCTATGATACTTTGCCACCATTACTTGATTATTTGTGAGAGCGTAAAAGGTTCAAGTAGCTGATTGATTAATTTTTCTCGAAGTTTTTCTTCCCTCTGTTGCCTTCATTTGGAATATGTAATTAGTGAAGGAAAATGTATTAAGAATAGATGGGTATGCATATGAATGCTTAATTTTTTCTAATTCAGGCATTCATGTGGGCACATGTATCCTGATGCACGCTGTGCTAAACAAATCTCTTCCAGCGCTTGCTGGAGACAGATGATTGAGTTTGGTGTAGTTTTCTTCTTCAATACTATGGTTTCTCTGTTCTGCAGCAGTTGCTGTTGCTGTTCCAGCTACTTGGGGAGTATGAGGAGTGTCTGTGGGCATGACTGGAGGGAGGTGCATGCAAGGCTTGGTATCTCCTAGCACAAATCAAATATCTACTTGACCTTTTTATCCCTCACCACTGGGAAGAAGTCCAATGACTCTTTGTCATAAATCTTTCCAGTCCGTTTGCTTTGGTCCAGCACTTCAGTTAGGTGCAGTTAAGGCTTCCGGTTTTAGGTTTAAACAGATATTTGTTGTTAGGGGCTGGTGGGGGAATTGCGGAGGGATGTAGGGTCACAGCATGTGTGCTGAGGTTGAGAGAGGAATGGGACGTGGCTCCACGTAACCCTGAGTACCTGCAGCCACCCAGCAGAGGGGAGAGCTGGGCAGCACTCAGCGGAGGTAGAGAGCGAGTTTTGGGTGGCTGTGCTTCCAGAGTCGAGTAGTGGAGGTGACCCAGGTAGCGTGAATTAAGGTGTAGGAGGAAGAAAAGCCCCAGAGATACCTCTTTTGCGAATTGGCAAAATGTGCTATTTTAAATACTTCAACAAAATAAATACTGTTCTAAGCAAAAGGAAACTAAAACTATCTCCTGTGTTTTCCAGGATGTGTCACAGAAAATTCCCCTAGTCTTGTGTCTCTGCTGGTATTTGCATAGTTCTTGCATGGGGAAAGATAAATGCAAATGTATTTATTTTTTTTTAATTGTAAAAGGCTAGTGATTATGTATTTTCACAGGGTTGTGAAATCTGTAGCATCAGCTGATGGCAAGTACCAAGTCCAACAGCCTGGCTGTATGTAAACTATTGCTTTGTTGATTGATGTGGTGGTCCCATCAAAAAGAATGTATGGCTTTGTAAAAAATTTTTTTATTAAATTTTCTTTCTGTGTAGTCCTGTCTTCCTGTGTATTTTCTGAACGAGGATCTCTGTGCCTCAGTTTCTTATCTGTTTAATAGATAGAGTAACAATTAATCTCACTTCTCAAGGATTCTGTTGTGAAGTGCTTTTGAGAAATCTGGGCTGAAATGTCACGTTTGATAAGGCTGCTTGAGAGCTTCCATAGAAACTACTTTTAATCCAAATTATGTTTGATGATAAAGTATCGCAAAATGTATTGCTTCCCTCTTTCTGTTTCTGTTCTGTGTGCTCACTTTTTGCGTTAGGATGTGGAAGGGAGCTGAGAACTTGGAGCCAAAACTGGAGCATTTGCTGAAAGCTGTACTGTTACTTTTATGGTTTGGGCAGAGGGGGGAGGATTGCCTGAAAATTTCCCTGAGAGTGAAAGTACTAACTTTAATTTCCCAAGGAAAAATGAACGCTGTGTTCTAACTAGGTCCAGTATTTGTCTTTCTGTGCTGTACTACTAATTCTTCTTGTACTTGTAGTTCTGATTATGTTCCCTCAGCTGGTACTTCAGGAAACGTGTTCGTCTTTGAGCATGTCTGGTGACTCAGAGACGCATCTCCTTAGCATCTGGTGAGCGTAATTGTCATTGTTAATCTGCCCCATGCCAATCTGTCTTCAGAGTAGCGTTGGGAGGAAGGGAAGGTGTTGCATGACTGGGTGTACATCCCCATCCCTTGTTCTACAGAGAGATGTGACTTTTGAGAAGAGGTTAGCAAGAAGCCTGGGCTTTGCTGATGTTATTTCACTTCCTGTCGCTGCCTCTGGTACAGTCAGAAATAAGCAGTTAGTGCTTGATAGACATTGTTGATTTGATGTTTTTAAATTGCATTTAGGGCACAACTGTATGCAGAATAATTGAAATAAGAGTCTGAAAGGGAAGCAGCTCCATGTGAATGAAATATTGTAGGAGTTGTTTTTGATGTATGCCGCTACTCTTGCGGATTTGGACTGATATGGGAAAATTTTGCTGTGAGCAGTTGCATGTGCATGCTCTCTCTTCAGAAACTGCAGGGAGGGTTACTGGATCCCACTGGGATTGCCTAAAAGCTGCTTAGTTTTGGTGTGAGCCTGTCAGTCTCTCTTACACAGCCACTGCACGGTGCTAAACGCATATATCCATGAGTGGCTCTGCTCAGTTACGAGCCAGCTTTCATGGCTCTAAAGGAAGAGTTTAATTGCTAAAGTGGCTGGAATCAGTGTCCTGCCTGCGTTCGGACGTCGTTACCCAATGCAACCATCTTCTAATTATGTAATGCTTCTATTTTTGATATTGTGGGTGAGTGTGTTGTAAGTTAATATCTTGCTTTAGAGTTCAGAGTCAGAGATTCATTGGAACCAGATACAACTTGGCATTATTTCCAGAGCTTTGTGCATTTTCATTTGTAAACACAGTTGAATGAAAACTCCCACAATAAAGTCCATTCTTCCCTCTCGGGTTCATGCAGGGGTTCTGCTTTCCTGTGCTCTAACCACAAGGTGGGCAATAAGTTAGTTTTAAAATTATCTTTTTTCCTAAGCCCAGGCACTCTCTTACAATACCTGTTCTTACGGGAAGGCTTTAAACACTTTTTTTGCTAGCTATCTTTAGTGCTGTAACTCTCACTTCCCAGTTCACGTAATCACAGGCTTTTCTTTCATTCTCGTTCATCAAACTTGACTGCCTTTTTTTGGTTTTTTTTTTTTTTAATTTTTTTTTCCTTGACACGGTGATTTTTGTCATTGCTTCCATAACAGCAGTTTGTTGCCTTTGGCTTTGTAATAAATTGGGCAAATTAATAGTGCATGATTGAGAGCATATACTTTAAAATAAGTTGAACTAGAAATAGATATTTTTTTATTACTATTAAAAATATCTTTTTTTGTCAGTCCTTTTGTTTTGAGCAAAGGGCACATTCTGCTTTAACAATTTTATCATGTGTGCTATTGTAATTTACATAAATGAATTTTAAATACAGCTATAAGCTGTGGGAAGATGTTATTGTCTCTGCACAATGAATGTGGAGATTTATGCTGTGCATTCATCTTGTGTTAGATTAGCGTTTGTTCCCTTGTCTCTGTTGGATAGTGTTGTGATGGAGTTTTGAAATCTTTACATAGGTACTTCTCAAGCTTATTTAAAGTAGCATTTGAGTTATTCTTCTTTCAGTCCATTAATTTCATGTAAATATGCCTTTGGATATTTGATGCAATTCTGATGACACTGGCAGAAATAACAAAACTTCTGTTCGAAGCCAGACCGGAGCTCCTGTTAACACCCGCCCACCCCCCAAATATAAAACAATTCCCATTTTTGCCAAGGTTTGTGTGTGCCGAAGTCAAGTGCTCGAGCTGTTCCAGTGAAGTCGGTCCAACCATGTGCTTAAACTTCTGTTGCTTTGATGGATTGGGACCTTTGTCACAGGCACTTTCGGCTGTGTTTGTCTGTCTTTTGTCCAAAGCCATCCGTGGCAAAAGTTTGTTTGACTCCTGCCTGGATTGTGACATCCTCAGCCATGCTGCTTGTGACCTGAAATGGACGAGGGTTTTCAGGAGGTGAGGTGCAAGCCTTACCGGGGCAGGTGTGAGGTGTGCACACCCCTCCTCGGGATGAAACCTCAAGTGCAGTATAGACATGTCTGTATGTCCCAGGGGGAGGTGATGGCAGGGTTTGGAACAGAATTACAGCAATTTGGAATGAGGATTTGCTCTCTTCCCACCCTTTCCAATTCTTGCTTTTCCTCCCAAGGAGAAAACAACTTGCAAAATGGCTGTTTGCAAATTCTGCAAATTATTTTTCAAGACGATGTGATGATGAAGTTAAGGTAGTGAAGCATACCATGAAAGAGAGGACTTCTTTTGCTGAAGATCTGGGTTTGGACAGGATGGTCACATGCGACAGAATGAGTAAGAGAACTTTTCCAAACACGTCTGGAGAGGAAAGCTAGCGTACTGTGGCGAGGCTGCTTGCTGACTTGCCAAATACAAGCCTCTGGTAAATGCTCTTGTGGGGGCAGTTAGCATGCGTGTTGTGGGGGAGGAGAATAACAATTTGACTTGGGGCTGGTGATTATTCTGTTGCAGCGGTTGAATTTCTTTCAACTGTAGTGATGTTTTGAGTTCTGGGGACAATTACCAGAGCTTTTAGATGTCTCTTTATTTCCACAGCTTAAAAATGGCCATTTGGGGCAGAGCCACCTGAATAGCAGGGCTTGCTTTCAAGGCTGTCTATTGAATCCTGACTATCAGGACTCAAGATTTTAATGCTTCCCTGTCAAGTCAGGGCCTGTCGCTGGGAACTGGGCTGCGAGTGTGTGCACAGACGCGCAGAGGGTTGTGAAGGAAAGTTGTGTGTGCATCTTCTGTGCACGCCACAGAGGGATAGATTATTATTCTTAATTTATCATCTGCACAAGCTTCCATCTGGATTATTTAAAGCAGACTTTGTTGGACAGCTGTTCAATTAATCTTAGTTTGTGTCAGAGCGTTGTCTAGAGAAGGGGTGGCTTTTCAGCTGCGAGCCGTGCGGGGCTGTGAAGCAGGCAGTGGTGTTTCACGTGCGTGGTGGTGGCCGGGCATTTTTTCTGGCGGCGGGTCGGCCCAGGGTGCTGAGGCCCCAGTGCACAGCGCATGTGCCTGCAGTGAGTGGGGGTGCAGGGGCTCTTGCTGTCCCTGCGTGCAGCGACAGCCTGGGCTGCGGCGCCTGTTCTGCCACGCTGCAGGTTGAGGGCACGGAGAGCAAAGCGGCTTTCCCAAGGCTGCTGTAGCCCGTGGGCTGAGGGAGGGGTCCTGAGTCCCGCTCTAATGTTCTCGTGTTCTGGGCCATGATGTGGCTGTACTTAGCTGCCAAAACTCATGGCCATGGTGTTTTTTAACGTCACAGCTCTTGCTTTCCTGCCAGCTGGAGTCTTTTCCCATTGTGATTAAGACCAATATACTTACCATAAATGTTTCCTCTTAAAATAAGAATTAAAACAAGAAAAGCAAAAAAGTGTGGGGTTGTGCTGGAGGGCTCCGTGGAGTTGGCTGGCGTCTGGCGTCATGCCGGTCATCTCCTTGGAGCCGTTCCGTGGGGAGCCAAGAGCCCGTGGTCTCCTGCGTGGGTTTGGGCAGCCTCCCTGGCACTGGCCACGCTCCCCAATCAGTCACTGGTGGGGTGGCCAGGTAGGCTGGGCTGGTGGGGGAGGGAGCCAGGGAGCCAGCCCTGCCGTGGGGGCCAGACTGCTACTGTTCGGAGATCGCGCCGGGTTCGCTGGGCACGGTGTCGCTCACTCGCGCCAGTGCTGCACTCATGGCTGGCGACGTAGGGATGCCTGGCCTGCTGGGTGGGCTTTTTCGTTGTGTGTAGAGGTTTGGGGTTTTTGGAGGGTGTGTGGCAGGGACACGCAGCGAACAGTGAGTGGCCTCTTCAGAACCTGAATTTTCTTTGCAAGCTCCAGAGGGATGTGCTGCCGCCATGGCTTAGTGAGGGAGCAGTGTTAGCAAAGCCATGGCTTCAACTTTTTTCAGCTGATTTGGAAGGATAGGGGATGAGAGAGGAAGACTGTAGCTGAAAAATGGGAGAAAACTATACAAACAAGCCATGGTTTTTTTGTTCTTGCTGTTTTTTTCCCATTTGAAAAGGAGTTGACTTGTTACAAGTCTGAGTAATGACTGATTATCTGCAAAGCAGAATTTCTTTTAGGGTCTTGGAAACAAAAGGTTTGGTCTCGTGGGGTCATGTGTTTTGGTTCAGTGATTTGGTTGTGTGGGTTTTTGTTTTCCCTCTTTAAACCTTGACTGAACCACTTCTACTTCTAAAAATGTATGTGAATATTTCAATGAGATTTTTCCTTTTTTTGTATTATCAAGTTGCTACAGTGAGTTTTAAGCTGCTTTAGGCTTGCACTTTTGCTCTTCTTTGCCACTCCTGCTTCCAGTGTTGCCTTTCATGTCTGAGGAATGCTGTAGTCTGTCTCGGTTTTGGGCTGTTACTAGCTTTTATGGGAAAGGCATGAATAATGCTTATTGCTAGGTAAAGAAAGATGCTGTGTGGTTTTCCATAGCAACATGCTCACTGGGGGGGTGGTTTCAGACCTCTCTAAGGAGTCACCTGGAGGATTTGGTAAGTTAATCTATTGGGAGATGTCCTGCTAGGCAGATGTGGTCAGGTTCTTCTGGTGTCCCTGTAGCCTGTCTGAAGTGACCTCAGTCAGGGGAAATAATTAATTGGCAGTGTGCTAGCGTATTTGTTTTAACTTTAGATAGCTGTTACAGTTTCAGAGGCTGGTGCTCCATGATGCAGGGTGTCTGCTGCATTTTCTTCCCTCGATAAGCCATTTGCTCATTGAGGACTATGAAGGAAGGCAGCTTTGACAAGAAGTTGCTAGGCCAGAGTTGCAGCCATTTACATATGACAGTGTTGATTAAGCTGCTGAAGAATAAGTGCCCTGGAACACAGGGATGCTGGTACACTGATGGTCCCTGCCTTGCCCTCCTGTAGTCATTACAAAAGCACAAGGAAAAAAAATGTTTGGAGTCAGAAGCTTTATCTTACGAGACAACGATTGTGCCTGCCTTGCTGCGGAGATACAGCATAGACTGGAAAGTCAGAGTCGTGATTGTCGTGGAGATGGGCGCTGTGTGCAGGGATGCTGTGAAGCCTAGAATAATCGGAGGGGGTCAGATTAAAAGATAGTGGGTACATGTTTAGTGTCTTAAATTTCCCAAGCAACATGCAGTCATTTAATCCTCCATGGGGAAATGTCACTGACCATTCCACAGATTGGAAAACTAAGGCACAGAAGCTGATAGATGGGTGACAGAGCCTGACAGTCGGTGCCAGAGCTGTGTTTAAATGAATGCCTGGTCTTGAAACCCAAGTTGTGTTAACTAGACTTCATTGTGACTGCTGACTGGAGCTAATCAAAACTATGGTGGGCCTGCTGAAAACTATTCAGGGGTCTTTTGTTTTCTTTTCAGGTCTGTAACTGAATATGACAGTAGGACAATACTTTAAAGTTCAGGAATAGTCAAATTGAAACCAAACCTCTGCTCAGAGAGTGGTAGGCTGGAAATTTTTGTCACGGGAGCTTGAGATCGGCGCTATGGCCAAGTTTAAACAAACCGCCTTCTCTCCCTCCCCCTCGTGTTTAAATTCATGTTCTGTAACATTATTTCCTAAAAATTCAACATGGATAGTTGAAGCTGAAATGTGCTAAGCCACAGCAGAAAACAGGAAGAATTTCTTGCAGAGGTGGATCAATGGGCATTATATAGGTGCATAATATGAAACTTTAGTTGCCTTTTTTGAAGGGATGCTTTTTTGGTCAGAGCTGAAAGCAAAAAAATTAAGGGGTAGATGGATCAGATATCTTACTATGCTAATTAAGCATGCTGTAGCCCTCTTCCCGTTGTCTCCTGTTGGAGAGCTGCACGAACAATGGCATGCTTCCCTAACACCTGATGTTTCAGTTCTCTTCCCCTGCCCCTTAATGCTTTTATGGGGTAAGAAGGCATTGAGATCCTTTGTGCACAAGAAGCACTGTAAAAATGGTCATGGAAACGAACGTTGAGTGCACTGGTCAGTAGGGTGGGCATCTGGAAGGAAGTTTTCTTTCATTTACTCGTACTGCAGTAATGATGAGGAGCCGCTGTTACAGATTCAGTGCTAGAGGCGGAGCACACCCAGAACTAAAAGGTGGTCTCCTTTTCCAAAGACTGTTTATTTTATTGAGAGGATGGGAATAACTTGGGCATCCCCAGTTTGACCTTACTTTTCTGGCTGCTTGATAGCTGAGGGAATGGCTGAACCTTGAAGTCGGTGCAGAAATTTTGTTTTGCAGACTATTTTGTCTTTGGTAGCTTTGAAGGTTCCAGCTGGTGTTTCTGGCCAGCCTCACCCATCCCTTGGGAGAAAACATTAGGTCATTCAGACTCCATTTGCAAGGACACTGAGCAGGCTAGAAGGCAGAAGTTATTTTAAGCTTCTACTGACCAAAGTGGGATTTTAGACAATAAAATATACTTCTGTTCTGCTGCCCATTACGTTCACTTGTCCAGATTAAAGATTTTATATTTATACAAGTTACCATGCAGTAGGAGAAAATTGGATATGGGAGTATGTTTGTGCAGTTCTGTATTTTTGGTAGGTATTTTTAAATCCTTGGGAAAACTTGGCTGTGACAACCGTGTGAGGTAATACAGTATATTGACTTGCTTTGGGTTGTGCTGAAGCTTTCTGATGGTGAAAGCAACATGTGGCACGCTCTCCCTCACACACTGAATAGCTGCTGTAGTTTTTTGTGGGTATTAATAGTCACGTCTTTTCACTTTCGAGTCTTTCCTTTCCTGTTTACAGCGCCTCAGATTCTGGGAATTTCAGACGACTTTACCAAGACAACCGGACTATCAAAGATGAGCTTAAACAATAAAAAAAGCAGCCAGGGTCAGTGTTCAGCCTGCTGTACTGGGTGTCTAACCTGTGCTCGGCTCCTTCTTCTGCAGGAGTTAGGGCTTGTCATGTGTCCTCTCAGTGCCTCCAGTTCTTTCCTGTCTCTGTTTATCTTGTCTGCTCTCATCTGAGGTTTCTGGAGCCGGGAGTCTTGCTCTGTGCGCAGTGCCTTAACAGAGTAGGGCCCTGATCTCTGGACCTCCGCGGGTGCTGGCATAACATGAAGAGAAATAACAGTGCTGATGAAAGTGTCCTTAAGTGCCATTTGACACGCATGCAACTCAAATTCCACTTATGCCAAAGGAAAATACCATAGGAAATTTAATCCATAATGCAGGAAAAAGGCAGGGGGGTTTAAAAATATTGCGGTAAAGAGCCACTGGTTTCTGATGTATGGAAATGTTGAGATTGAAAGAATTTGTATGTAGTTTTCTTCACAACTCTTTTAACATTTTTTTAAATTTTAACTTTTTGTTTATTTTGGGGGTTTTGTTTAGGTCACCTGCTGATGCCATTTCAGGTTTAGCAGGGTATTGTTGATCCAGGAGTAGAAGTTAAGGGTAGAGAAGGGAATGTTTGCAATTAGCTACTTGCATGATAAACATATATATCATAGTGACTGATCTATCTATCATAATACAATTTCCATCACTTTGATATATTTGGGTGATACTGAGGGGAGAAGAAGCTTTCTTTCCCTGAAAAATGAATCTGAAGCGCATGTTAATGTTGTTTTCTGTCCTTCCAGTCTCCTCCCTGACAGAGTTTAAAGTTTGTGGGGCAAAGCAGCTTTAATGCCATCACTGTCATTCCTGTGCATCTTGAAGTGTTGCTTGCAGCTGCCATCCTACAGATAAAAACTTGTTTCCTGAGCCAGCATGACTGCTGTTGGAAAATGTGATGCACTCCCTTTTCCAGGCACTGAGAATTCCTCTTTTCCCTGTGGGTGATGTCCAAGGACCGGTGAGGCAGTGATCGTGGATATGGGGCCCATTCTGCTTACATTTGTGTGGTGCTCTTGGCATGCCTAACAATTTCATGGAAGAGTTATGTCTTGGGAAGAGTGGGGGCAAGTGCTTACTATTAAGAGCGATCTCCAGGAAAAGAGCAAGAAGAGGAAGATCTGTTTTGATTTCATGGAGGAGTCCCCTGGAGTCGTGCCGAATGCTGGTAATGCAGGGCAGGGGGACTCGCCTGGCTGTTGCCTGGGCTGGCGGCAGCTTGTAGCCCCCCATTTCAGCCTAAAGACATTTCAGGCTAAAGACTGTGGGCAGATTTTTTCCAAGTGGCTGTAATTTTGGAAGTTCAACCTGTGAGATTTCAAACATGCCCTGATGTTTGGGAAGTTCAGAGATTCTGTCCCAATAACAGTATGAACCTGAAGAGACAATTTCAGGTTTGGAGCATACTAAAAAAAAAAGCAACTCCCAGATCCATGAGCTCAGCTCAGCAGTGCTGGATGGGGAGCTCTCAGGAGAAGGAAGGCCGGCATCGGTGCTGAGGTTTGCTGTTTTGTAGATATGATGTTAAGCAAATAACTTCTCTTCTGCTTGCTGTTTTTTATGGCTTTTCCCTGGTTTAAGAATGGATGCTTGAACTGCATGTTTACTGAAATCCTGGTTTGCTGGGAGATCTGAATGTTTGCCAAAACATAAACATCAGTGATCTTGGGATTTGGAGCGCTTATTCAAGGAGCCAGTAAGGACGAGGTCTCTGCTGAGATGGTGACTGTGACTGTGCATAGCGAAGTGTGCAGTAGGCAGGCGCTCTTGTGAGAGCTCTCTGTAGCATGAGCTTGAGGATCCTGCTGAACTTAAGGATATCCCTTGATGCATGACCTGTGTGGTCCAAAAGAGGAAGTTTGCTTCCTGGATGAGGAGGGGAATATTGTTAAACATGTTGCAGCGTAAAGGCTGTCTCTTACTAATGAAATTTGAAGGGAAGTTCTTACTGAAAAGAATCTCTTGAGCTTCTTTTAATGAAATGTGAGGAGCAAGTTTAGTACTTTCTTTGGATAGGATAGCTAAATGAAAATTTGAGAGCTTGGTGGCAGGACCAGCGTGAACATCTTTTCAGGCCTTAGTGCAAAGATCTTCTCTTGTTCCTTCCCATCTTTAGTCACCTTAATAGTGTGTGATTGTACTCTTCTTGCTCCAGCTTTGCACAGCACCAAAATTGCAGCAGCACAGCTTGTGCACTGCCAGAATACGGCTTGCTGTACACATTTGTCAACCAAGTGGAGATCCAAGTCTAACTAGCCTGAAACGGAAGAGGTTGTGGCAAATTTTCCTACCTACCCCATAAAACAAATATTTTCTTTTCTGTGATGAAAACTTGGATGATGTTTCTCTCTGTTGACTTTTTCAATTTATGTCTCCATAAGCAGTGGTCTCCTCCTCTTCCCATAGATAAGCCTTTGATCATTGGTTTTACTTTGGAGCAAGGTGCCTCCATTGCAGCAGGAGGACAGCTGGCATGAAGGTCTGATCAATACTGACTTTTGTAAAACATTTCTAGTCTCAAAGATTAAATACTGTACTAGACTTTATGATTTGAGGTTGTTTTAACCTCCTTCCTCTGGGCTAAGACAGCTCATCTGCCTCTCATTTTTCAGGCTTTGTTAGATATGTATTTGAAGCCATATGCAGAATAGTAAAAGCTTGTAGCTCTCTTACAGTAGCAGTTAAAGAAGGGAGGGAGCAATGTAAGTGCCATGGGCCGTTTGACAGCTAATACTCCCCCAGCTTCTGATTGGAATTCAAAGTAGGTTTACACCGTTTGCCTTCCATCTTATTTTACTGCATTAGTGGTTAACCTCAGCAGGACACTCCCATATTATTATTATTTTCTTTCAGGAAAATTGCCCAAAGAAAATTAAGTTCAAGTTGTATCAGGCAGGTTTGTTTTGTTTTGTGTTTTGGTTTTGGGGTTTTTTTAAGCCTGTAAGGGGAATTCCTTCTAAACGGGGCACTTGTGGGGAAGGAGGAGAGGCATAAACTTTATTTAAGAGAGAAGTAAATCAGGAAATCTTCCTCCTCCCACAGCCAGCCAACGCTGGAAAATGCGATGGTGAAAGAGGCTGATATTTGCCCTCCTTTTCCTTTTGCACGTCTTCTGATGACATTAGCCAGATGAGATAAGTAAGGAATATTAATTTTGGTGCTACTTAAATGAGAGGTTAAGATGTAAGCTACCAGCCAGTAAGGGCTCCCTGGCGCTTAAAACTCAGGCCTCCTTTCATTTTACTTTTTCAATAAAATAATCTGCTTACCTGACATTCCTCCTCCTCCTTGTCTTTTCTCTCTTTGCTTCTGGGTGTTTGGTTTATCGTTAGAGCAGTGGTTGTGTTTTGTTATGGAGTTGATGGTGTAAATCTGATCATGCTGCAGTCAATAAACTTATTCCCTTTGGAAAGCAACTGGGATCCTTTAGGATTGTAAGTCTCTGCATGAATTAATGGGATTGTCTGGTTTTGTGTATGTGTGTATACTTCGTGTGTGTAAGTCTGTCTATTTTTGGTTGTGGGGGGGTTGTTTTTGGCTGGGGTGTTGTGTTGTCTGTGTCATGTGTCATCTACACACACACACACACCCCAATACGTACATGATGATCTAAAGTATTTTTAAGGGGCGTTTCACAGATTGAAGTTGGTGTTGGGAGTGTGATGCTGGTGTGTATGCCCTCTTTCTTTTCTGAGTGTTTTTTAGCATTCAAGTAGCAAGCTGTTGTGGATGAGTGTTACTAGTCAAACCTAGAATGCTGCACACAGATGCAGGTGCTTTGTATTGATACATATTTCTATTAAACTGGATTCTGATTTCAGCAGTCAGGTTTCCATGTCCTGAATTGGTTTTGGTGATAGGAAACGCTTACTAGAAAAAATGATTTGCTGTGCATTTCTCTTCCCCCTAAAGGAACGTTGTCGAGTATTGCAGGGGAAGATTAAACACTTAGTCTTGCTCTCCTAATCCGAATTGTTCTGTGAAAGCTTAATTTTAAAGAGTATGCTTCTGAACCAAATTTGCTCTTTTTCACTGGCAGTCAGTTTTGAAAGTGTTATCTATAACATACACACAGGATGGTGAGGGGGAGTCATTTTAACCTCTGCCAAGAGGAAAACACAACAGTTGGGAGAGTCACAATGTAATGATAAATATTTTATTGACATGTTCCAAACATATTGGATGTAAATTTACACACTATCTGAGATATGTTAAGTTTCCTTGTGAATTTTTATGTTCCTGTAAATCCTGGTTCATTAATTGGCTGTGAAGTAACAAACATCTGAGCCAATCCTTTGCTAGCAAGGAAACCTATGTGAGCTGTGATGGGCGATAACCCCCCCCTGCGAAGGCAAACCCCGGACACCTCCAAGCAGCCCTGCTGTGTGCTCAAGCTGGCTTTTCTGCATGCCTTGGGGGTTCTGGCACGTGGAGAGGGAGTGCATGACAACCCTGTTGGCTTGGTTCATCTCCAAAATGCAGGGGAGATAAAATCCACGTTTGCATGAATGAATGACGGATGGATGGGTCATAGGTGTAGAAAATGATTTTCTGGCTCCTACAGAGGGTAGTGGGAATCTCCAAAGAAATTAACGGTCATGTTTCCAGATAATGAAATATTTTAAACCAGTATCTTTAGGCACTGCCACCATCTTGTTTCCATAACTGGTGAGCCCTGACGTGGCTCCTGTTTGATAGTTTGCGACAGGAATGGCTCCGGGTTTGGGGCAAGGCTCAGCTCTGCAGTCGCTGTGGGAAAGCAAAACAGCCTGCAGTAGAAGCAGACATCGATCCCTCTGCTCTGTTTCCCCAGGCATATGGGATTCTCATCCCCTGCTTCCCTCCCTAGGACAAGAGCAGAAAACCTGGGGGCAGCAGAGTTAAGAAAAACTCACAAGGGGTGTCTGGGTGGCAAGGTGACCTTGGCTGGGTGGTTGGCTGGTGGAACAGGTCCTGGGAAATCTCACTCTCCCACCGCCAAGCCCTTGATAAAGACTGGAGACAGAATTGTGCCTCTGTGGTTGTAGAACATGAGTGTTTGTCCGTAAGGCAAAAGAGTGGAGAATTTTTCATCAAATCTGCAGCTTGTGGTGAAATGTTGCACCTAAATGGGATTTTGTAGAGATGGGTTCCTCTGACTTTTATCAGCATCCTCATAATTTGAGGGTTCTCAATTAGATTTGCAATAAAAGTTTTTACTCTCGCAGCATGCTGAAAATGTTTTCTACTACCTACTCTTGGATGCTGGCTTTCTAATTGGTGATTGTTAAAAGGAAAAAATAAATCCAGTTTTGGATATACAGTTTGGCTTCAAAAGGTTATACAGTATTTATTTAACTGCAGTTCTTTTAAAATTCCTTTGCTGGAGTATTTTGAGGCTTTTGTAATTTTTAGTCCGTCTAATTAGATTTCTGGGGCTCAGAGGACTTGGCTAACTCTGCCAGTTGGGCTCTGTTAGAGCTAAGTCTTTGATGCCGTGAGGAATCCAGAGACAATAATGATGTCTGTATTTCAGTTGTTAACTGCAGGGGTTTGCAAGAACAAGTGATTCAGAAGCTGTGGCTTTCCAGCTGAAGGTGGCCTGGTTGTAGCTATTGGTTGTAACATTAGGGTGGGGTGTGTGTGTGTTCATGAGTTGGTTTGTTTCATAGACTTTCCAGGAGTCAAATCTTCCATTCAAATCCAAGGTTAAGAAAACAGCTTTTTAAAAATAAACAGAACAGGCTTATCTGCTTTAGTGATTTTGGAGCCTCAGAATAACTGAGGTGTTGCAGAATTTTTTTAATGAAGAATGCCTCTAGAAATTAAGAGCTTGGGTGTGTGAATAAATTGCTGGCAGCAGGGAGGTACCCTGAACCTGGTGCAGAACATCACCCGTACTGTGGTGTACATGTGCATGCACATCGCTGCTGCTCTTGCAGGGACAGTTTAACTAACGCCGTCTGCAACCACACCTTTTAAATACCAAATCCACAAACTTCTGGCTCATCACCTCAAGAGAGCACAACATGAAGGATTAAGACTTCAGTAAGGCTTTCAAGAGGGTGCTTACAGACTGAACACCTGTTCTGGTTAAAATTTAGATCCTAATTTGTTAAATGTAAATTTTCTAATGTTTACTGAATTGTCACAGGAGGTAGGCAGGAAATCTGTGTAAATGTGTCTCTTATCCTTCATTTGGTAGCATGTCATGCATTAGACATACCTAGTGATAACTCATTTCTTCATGTTGTATGTAGTTTACTTTGGAGCTTTATGAGCAAATGTTTTGGAGATGCCGGCTCTCCTTGCATGGTGCTGGGTGACAGCAGCACTCGTGCTGCCGCTCATGCCACAGAACCCCCGTGGGACGGCCTTGTGTGAGCAGTTAGTGCCCTGCTGCTGTACTGCTTTTTTCCTCTCTGCTAAAGCAACGTTTTAGGTGTGTGAATGTCTACGACAGTGATGGGAGACTAGGCTGTATTACTTTGGAGGCTGTTCTTTTGCCAGTAACACTGACAAAAATGCTGTGGGAGACAGAAATACTGTGCTGTTGTCTCTTACCTGCCGCCTTTTAGTTCATTTTTTCCATTATCTCCCATTAGATTGGCTGTTGGATTAGGTGTTGGTGATTAGTCTCCAGCTTTGGGAAGGAGAACCTTCTGGGTAATCACAGAAGAACAAAACAATTAAACTTACCAATAGCCACAGGAAACGTTACTTGAAGGAAACGGGAAACGCAAGGCATCTATTATTACTTTTACCTACAACTGTGATTAGAAATGCTACGCGTCATACAGTGTCTTTCTCCTCTGTACCCACCTGGGATCTTACAGTGTCCTGTTGATGTGGGTTCTTATGCTAACATCTAGGAATGTAATTCATAACTAGGTCTATAGCTCACTAAAGCAAATGACTTTAAAAAAAAAAAATCTGTCAAGGAGGATGAAGGGAAAGATCAAAAGGAGCCAACCTTTTGTCGTCTCCTAACAAGCACAACACTCTTCTCAAATGTTAGTTATGGAAATCTCCTTTTTACAGAAAGAAGTGTAGTCCTCCCAGCATTGTGTGTCTAATCTTCACTTGACCTGAACACAGGAAGTCTTTTATGCACATGGACTTCTTTTTTTCTCCTGCATCTGCTTTTATCTTGCCTTAGCTCACCTGGTTTCAGCCTGTCTAGTGGTATGTGCAAATGTGCCAGTGCAGATGTGATAGGACTTGAAGAGAGTTGTAAGATTAGCTGAGCAATGCTTTTTTTTCTATTTTGCCATTTTAATCTTTGTTAAACCTCTTAGTCAGAGGGTGATTTCCATTTCATCTTGAGTTACGTTGGGCTTCCATGGCTCATTTCAAGCTATAGCTTGCCTCCTTAAACTTCTGATGTAACCCCTATTATTGCATTGCCCTAATGACTGTGAGGAGCAATACCTACTCCTGGGTATATAAATATTTTCTATTCTTTGCCTTCATTTGTCAGATGTTTGGGTTTGGTATGAGCACGAATGGAAAAGTTCATGCTTGTTTCAGGGGGAAGGCAACAAACGTTTATCTGAATGATCAAAGCAGAATTTATGAGGAAATACAGTGGAAACTATTCCTGGCTGTTTGGAAGCTGATATACGGTAGTAAGCCAAGAGGAACAAAAATGAGTGTACTCAGTTCACTTTTTCTTCTTAAATCAAGACTTCTCCTGGGCCTTTACTGGGCCTGAACTGCAGTGTGTTTCCACTAAGCAAATGCATTTTCTTTTCACGGGTCTAATTAATTTACTATGGATTTGTGATGTGCAGCAAAGGGTTGTGAAAAGCAGTGGCCCTGCTTTTTGTGAAGTGCTACTTCAGTGGAGCCATGGAAAGTGACATTTTATTCTGAATTATTTTATCATCTAGTATTATTTTACTACTTTTCATTTTTCCCCCCTTACCTGAACTGGCTATTTACCACTACTGGCCAGTGTGGGCTCCAAGGTCAGGTGGAAACTTGGCTTTCCTGCGCTCTCTGAGGCAGGTTGTGTCCGGTGCGATGGTTGCTCCACTGCATTCCAGGTTAATGAGCCTAAACTTGTTATTCTCAGGCTTTCATTTTGTGTCTCTTCCAAAGCGTTCACTCTTCCTTGGGTGAGGATAGCATGCCTAGCTCACTTGACCAAGCTGTCGTCATTACAGCCAGGTTGCTTATCTTGTTAAGTTAACTCTAATGAAGTGTGACAGCCTGACAAGTTCAGGCACCGGCTACTGGAAAGGAGCTGGTTCTTTAGAAATTAGGGGTTCAAGTATGTGTATTATATGGCTTTAGCAGATGTATTTCAGGACTTTAAAATGTTGCAACCAATCTAACGGACCTGACCTGAAGACATACTTGACATGAAGTTGCAGCAAGGCTGCAGATAGGGCAAACCTGTAACTAAACCTGATTCTTTCAGAGGGATTAGTTGTATGCTGTGTTTTCCTCCTCTGATGCATCAGGGAAGTGGTAGGCAGCTGGTAAGGTGATTCTGCGCAGCCTCATAAACACCAGCAAGGTGGTTTGTAATCCTTTCGAGGCCAGAACCTGTTCGGAATGCAAATGGTTTTCATCTGCAAATGGTTACTTGTGCAAGACTTCATTCCTTGGCTTTGGCAGCCCATGGCCTCACCTTCAGAGGACAGTAATGCCACTTGATTTCTTGGTTGAACTTGCTTATTCCTGAGGGGAACTGAGCGTGCATGTAAGGCTCATTTGGTAACAAAACCTGTGAAGTCTTACTGCAGTTTGTTTCATTGTGAATTAGAATCCATTAACTTGAGCCAGCTTTCTTCTGTCTTGTTGATTGCTTGCCTTTGGGGCCAGAGGTGTAAGACCCTCTGCCACCACAGCGTGGGCTTTAACTGGCATTTCACCTGCACTGACCTTTGTGAGTGGGTATGTTGGCTGTATCTGTCTCTTTCTTTTTTCTTACTTTTCCTCCAAGTTCTTAATTTTGTTCAACCTGCTGATACCTTATACCACCCCTACTTGCTGTAGGCAGGAGCATTTAGGGGAATACTTATTCCTTTATTCCTTGCAATGGCAGCTTCAGGCTATGGCTGGACTGGCAAAGCCTGTCACTCTTTAGATGGAAATCAATGTAGTTAATGTTATGCCAGCTAAAGCTGTGCTGGTTTTAGAGGACTGTATGCTGGAAAACGAAACATTTGTGGAGTTCAAAGGCTTCTGTTGCCTTCTTCAAATTCTCTAGCCCCCTTCCTCATGCTGTTACGTTTAGAGATATTTCTGTATAGCTTCCGCGATCTTGCAGAACAACATTCCTGTTGTTGTGGAGCTTGTGTAGGTCATTCCCAGATGGATTTAATACTTACAAGATGCCGAGTACATAAAGAATATTTTGCAGAGTGGGAAAAAACACTTGTGTCTCATATTTAATGCTTTTGTTGTCTTTTAATGACAACTGTAGCAGGTGTGTCAACGGGTAGCATTGCCTTTTGGTGTAGAAGGAGGCTGAGCTGTGACTAAGGTTTGGTAGAGGCAAGACCTGCCTTGTTTGCGCCGTCTGATTCTCCAGCCCTTTGCAGACCTACCAGTGCGACAAGACTCTCCGCCGCCCTCATCATGATCTCTTGAGTACAGCATCATGCAGCAGTCCATTTTAGCCTGCTGAGCCAAAGGTTAGCTTGCAGCCTTTCCAAATCAACGATCGTACCATCTCGTTCCCTCCCACACTTAGCATTTTGAACAGCAGTGTCCAATTATGGCCAGGAGACGCTGCAAGAGCTTCACAGAAGGGTCATTATTTTGTCACCTAGGTGACAGTTTGTTACCCTGCCAGTTGTCTGGAGTGCAGCAAGCCACTTCACATACAGCTGACATGGTTTAGACACTTTTTAGTGAGCAAAATGGGTAGCTGTGTCCTTAGTCCTTGTCTCTCAGAAAAATCGGTTTCCAACTGTTGCATCTGTGATGAGGCTGTTTTGAATTGGTGAATTTTGCAGCAGTTGTCTGCTTTGTCTTTTTTCTGCTCAAAAAGGTGACATGAAGAGGGTTGTCCTGATTTAGAAGTGCTTTTAGAAGCATGAATCTTCAGAAGGTGCTGGGAGATAGGAAGGTGCTGTTCCTGTTTCTCAGATAGGTAAACTGAGAACGTGGCACTGTGACTTGTGCAAAAGTGCCAGAGGCCATCCAGGGATTGCCTCTTAGATTAAAAACAGGCTTCTGTGTTTATATTAACATACATTTATAATGCCTTCCTGTAAGAGGGTTCTCCAGACTGTCCACTGTGGATTTATACTGCAGGTCATGAATCTGAGCTGGGCGACTCCTCTTTGGAGATGCCCAAGTGTAGGTTCAGTTTTTTAATTCTTCTTTTAAGTTAGATTTTTTGTGATGCTCCATAGTAATTAATGCTGAAGTTTCTTCTTTCTGATAGCCAAGTACTAAACAGCCATCCCTTGCTACAGGGGAAAGAAACTACGTCTCTGCTGTGTGCCTCTTGCTCTTCTTCAGGGCTGGATTATGTGTGTAGCATTGAAGTCGTGTTGCGCATAACATCATGTTAAGCATTTAACAACTCCGTTGCCACAGGTTGCGTTTTAAAGGAATCCTCTGCTGTCTCCTCGCAGGAGGAATGAGATTAATTAAAAACTCTGTTCCTTCCATTGTAAGCATGGGCTTAGGCAAGGCTGTGAGACTGGGTGAGAATTTCCCTTGTCTGCTGCTCAGGCAGCACCGCTCATGCCAGTGTTTAGAAGGTCTCCTAGAGCTGCAGAGAGCACGAGGATGGGTGCACGTGTGGGGATGGAGCTCACACCAAATGCAGCCACTGGAAGAGTAGCCACTGGGAATAAGGAAAGCTGGTAAAACTTGCCAGCTGACTTTTATTAGTGGTCTACCCTCTACCACCTCTTCAGGAGTCTTCTGTTAACAAAGGTACTCTCAGCTTGGGGAGTGCACTGTAATCCTTACAAGTCGTTTAAAGCAGTGTAGGCAGTTAAAGATTAATTTTGCATGCAGTGACCTCTTTATTTTTAACTGCTTTGCCTCCTGCATCTTTAGCAATAACAAACAAATGCTCCGAACATACCAACCCCCTTGGAAGACAATGATTTCATTGTGGCTGTGAACATGACATACATTACATAAATATTGGTGCTTACATGCCTGCTGATTCTTTGTCCTTGGACACTGAGTCTTCCAGCCCCACTGGCTGTTTCCTCAGGGCTTGGGAGGAAACACAATCAACAATTTAAGATGCTGACATTACTGATTGGTCAAGACTACTTTTTTAGCTCGGTCCACTTAGCAAGGTGGGTGTGTTTTTATTAATGTGATTGGACTGGTTTATCTGTAACTTCAGTTTCGCAGAACACGGCTGTTGTTGCACTTCTATGCACTTCTCTTGAGCTTTTAGATGTCTTTGTGTTGGCTATTGCAAAATGTGAAAGAGTTTTACAAACACAGTTCAAGCCTTGTGTCATCTCTGGAAGAAAAATAACAAAGCCTTATCCTTTTGAAGGCAGGGGGAGGGAGAGGAATGATGCACAGAGAAATTGTCCTTGTAGCACACTTGTGAAATGTGTTGCATTATGCCCCTTCCTCCCACATGGCTTCTGTACATGGACAGCAGTGTACTCCTACAGTGATGTAGTCATGCTGCTCTTTTAGCTCAAGTGGTGGGGTATTCTGTTAAGGAGCTGCAAGTCCCAGTTTTCAGATGCTGCTGGTGACTGGTGCTGGGAGGTAGTTTTAATTTCCTGAAGACTACATATAACTCCAGTGGAGCGAAGAGTTGTGCTCTGCTTGTTGCTGTAGCTAGGCCGCACTTCCTTGCAGAGAATGAAATCTAAATCTCTACATGATCTAACAGTTGTTTCCTAAAATATGAACAAAATCAAAGAATGAAGAATGTGTGTTGTTCAGAGCAGCTTGAGAAGCTGAAATATTGACTGAAGTAGCTCAGAGAAAAGTAGGGGGTTTTATGGGTTTTTTCTAGACTGTTTAATGTGTTTGTTTAATCTTTGCTAGCAAAGCATTTTAAATTAAGTCAGAGTAATTGTGTATATGTGCTCCTATAATTTTTAAGGTCACTACCCAGATACTGGCACCAGAGAGGGTAATTTCTGGTGCAGTATCTCGCTCCTTGGATCAAAGACACCTTATAAAACTGAGGTGCATGTGTAAGAGCGAACTGAAGTGTAACCTGCATGCAGAAACCTGGGGGTAGGGGGCGAGCCTGTAGACTTGTTTAACCTTTGAATGCCTCTTGGCTCAGTGGCCCTTGGATACTGCTACTTCATGGAAAAAGTTCTAAATATAGTACTCGTTTGTTGTTGAATAATGACTTTACAGGGTGGATGCTAGAGTTTCCAGCTCCTTGCAGGGCATAAGCAGTGTAGGAGCTATATACTGTAAATGAGACCGTTACTGAGTATTCAGTTCAGTAATACTGCTGAGCACTGGCACAATTTACTTGTTGATTTATTTGTAAAATATTGTGTTGGAAGTCTGTTTGTCGTAAAAAGCTTCCTAAGATGAAACCTGAGATTTATTTTTGCCCTTAAGAGATGTTGCCTTTTTCACTCCCTTTTTGCCTGGTATGTATCAGCTGTCAGGCATGTGACCTCCCTGTCCATATGTCTACTTGTAGAGCTGAAGACATTTTGAAAGATAAATAGAATGGGCAGGAAATGTTTTGGGCAAAGGGATCAACAAGATCATCTTTCCCCAGAAGAGGGAGAGGCAAAATCATGGGAAAGGTGAAGAAATTCACCTGAGGTCACCCAGCAGGTCTGCAGTGAAGCTGGGGTCTGAAACTGTTTTTTCAGAATCCAGACCTTTAACCAAGATATCATCCTTTACTGGAAGTTCAAAAACCCTCTTGGTTTTAACCACCTAGTGAGTGAATCTGCTTCCTTTTGTTGCTCTGTTTTCTCGGAGCTTTTACCTCAGAAGACCCTGCCATCTTGAACAACTTCCTTGTATAATCCTTGCTTCATTGCTGTTTCATTTCACTAACTTTCACATGAAAATCAGATGCTTCCCTGTCTCTTCTTTTTCCTCCTTATACAGCTTTTCCCTGTAGCTGTAGCTCATTAAATTGTGCAGCTGTGTGTTATTTAACATCATAAAGCGTTTAGAGATATCATTCATATATAAAATGAATGTGCATTGTAGTTCTGGTCTCGAGGTAGCTAACTTCTGTGTAGAGTTGACAACTTTTATGGCTTTGTAAAAGCTTTTACTTACCTTTTTATTTAGTGGTTTTCTTTATTTTTTTATTTAGTGTTTTCTTAATGATTTGTGTGTAGGTAAATAAATTTATAATGCAGTTATTAAGTAATCTGTTTAATTATGTACATTAATATAGGTATGAAGTTGTATTGAAAATGTCAATTATTTTGCTTTCCACGAGTTCGCAGTAGGCAGCATGCTGAACTGGATTGCTACGGGCTGGCACAATTCCATGTGTGTGCCCTGACCTGTGGTCAGAGGGTTCCTGTTCTGCTGAAAATGATGTAAATAAAACCATGCACCAAACCGTACCCTCCAGGGAGGCAGGTGTGCTAGTGCCAAGGGGCTAACCTCAGAGAAAGAGGAGAAGATGGCAAAGCTTTGTTTTTCAATTATTCGATAATGAGAATCTTGCTGGAGTTTGGCAACAGAGATCTGAAGCAGCCATGCCAGCTCTTATGTATTGCATTGGGTATTCATAACTCATGATTGCAATGTAGCTGGCTCTCGCCTCTGCTTGCTTTTTCTTTTTTCAAGCAGGTTACTTAGCATTTGTGTCTCTAGGTTTTTTTCTTCTGAGGCATGGAGGTCATCTATTTCCTCTCCAAGAACATGGGGAGATTTGATTGGTGTCAATCACTTATGAAGCCAGGGACGATATGATCAGCTCTGTCTATATCTGATTTTCTACATGTGTAATTATTTATTTTTTTCTTGTGGGCGTGTGTGGGGTTTGTTGTGTGGGCTTTTTTGTTTGGTTGTTTTTAAATTCAAGTACTGGTTTTGGGGCCTAATTGCCATTGTTTCCTGCTGTATTCTGGATCTGTGTCAAGGAGTTTGCTGGTAGCTCTTCAAAGCCGTTTCTGAGAGCAGGAGCGCTCGTCTCACGAGCCTCGAGGGAGCAGCAGGGATAGAGAGGGCTGCAGCGTACCCTGCTCCTGGCAGGGAGGCAGACCCTCTGCAGCCTTCGGTGTGCTCAACCCCTGGGGTGATGGGTGAACTTGGCCGTTTAGCTTGTTTGTAAGTATGTGTGTACAAGCTTGTGCACATTTTCAAGGGTAGTGGAAACTGTCGATGTAGAAGTGTGTCCTGTGGGGCACAAGCAAGCACACTGCTCTGTTCTTCTGTCACCGCTTTTGAGCATGTGCTTGCTTGTGTTTCTGTGAGAGCTGGTTTGCGGATCTTTTGCCCGACTGGAAACGTGTGTTGTGTGGGAGATGGCACTTCTCAACTTTGCTGTGTGCATGTGAAAGCTGTGTGGTTGATTGTATGTCTTACAGAATGAAAGTAGGATGCCTTTAGGAGTGTCCTTGTGTCTTGCAGAACATAATACCTTTTCACATTCCCCCTTGAATAATCATTAAAAACATTTTCTTTTTTTTTTTTTTAAATTCTTTTTTTTCCTCTTTTAAGTATCCTGGCCAAAGCAAATGGGATAAGGAATTAGAGCAAGCTGAGGCTGGTATAATATACCAAACCATGACTCTAACAGCAATTAATGCAAAGGAACGAATGTTTTACAGTGCCCTGCAGTTATCCTTAGTTCTTAGTGGTAAACTGAAATAAGCCTGGTATCTATGCACTCGCTAGACTAACTGCCTTTTTTACTGCATTATGTGGTTTATTGCTCATTTTTTCTTCCATTTTCTGGCTTCTCTCAGGCTACTCTTCTTCCCCTTTCATAGTGACCCCCAAAGAAGAATATTATGGTTAGTGCAGCTGATTTTTGACACAGTTGAGTTTTGATACTTGCACATGGTCTGTGCAACTCAATATTTGACCATATTACTCTGCGGCTGGGATTGGAGGTGGCTAAGAGCCAGTTCCCTTGCGGGGGGGGGGGGGGGGGGGCGGGGAAGAGGGGGTAAGGTGTGGTGCACGGAGAATTCACTGATTCTGCTGAGTCTTAAGTGCATACCCTGTTTTAAGCTCAGGGTAGTTCTTCTAGCTTTGTTGGAGCTGCTCACGTGCTTGACCAGGGCTTCATCTCACTATGTCCCAAGTCTCTCCTCAATGAGGAGGTTGTCCCACTTCATAGACTGTACAAATAAATCTGTTTATAAATCTGTTATCATTCAGAAAGATAAGGTAGCTGTGTAATATTTCTACATACATGTTTAGGTTTGGACTGGCATAATTTTCAGTAAGAAACTGGTTTTCTTTGCACTTGTTAAGAAGTAAAAGCATTAATGCCAGTTTAGTTTCTTTCCCATTGGAAAGGTACTGGTTGTACCCTGTTGCTCTCCCACATTTTGTCTTGGACTTGCAGTGAGTTTGGGGTGGAAGCCATACAAAGAACAGTATGCCGGGGAGCTCGTTTTGTTGTGGCAGCCACGAAACAGATAAGAGCATAGCTGTTAGTGCTTCTCTAGTCAAGGTTACCACATCTTGCCCCGAAGCTTTACCGCTTGTTTGTGTGGAAAGAGGGAGATGGGAGGGAGCCAGAGCGTTAGTGGCTTGCTGCATGTGTATTATATTGGTGTATGAAGAACATCTGTGTGAAAACTTGAAGAAATATACTCTTCAGGCAAGAAAAAGAACGTGTAATGTAAGAAAACACTGTTACTTAATACATTTTTTGCTTGGAAGCTATAGCCAACACATGCTGTAATACTTTTCACTCGTGTGACACAGTAGCAGCATGACAATTCAGATTTATTACTTTTGGTTTCTCTTAAAGAAATCCTGAATCTGGAATCAGAAGAATGCTTTTTTCTCTTAAGCTACAGAAGGGAGAATATTTCAAAATGACATAAATCAAAATTATATTAAAGGCCAACAAAAGAGATGAAAACTTTTTTTGGAAGATTGTCTATAATGTTTGGCAGAAGAGACTAATGTGCTGTGGTTTTTGGCTGAATTTATAAATGTGAAATACTCTAGGGTCCATCTCTTTGAAATGAGCTATTTTTATGTATTTTATCTACCTATATATTCAAACAGCAGCATGAGGGGTGTGTGGTATACAGAATGTATGTATGGTGTATGTGTGTAATTTATGTTAACTGTATATACTACATTATATAAATGCAATTACAATTTTATATAGAATATTCAATTACAAAATTGTCTAGTGCAAACACTCCACTGGATATCTTGATCTTGGGCAACAAAGTCTGTATTCTCTGGTGGACCACTGGGCTGACAGTACGTAATTTTCATGGAGATGAATTTGTCTCTGATACATGTATCTACAGATGCAGTTTATAATGAGTATGTTCATGTATGTATGCGCTCAGCCTTCTTCCCATGAACTGCACCATCTAATACTTGGGAAGGTGCACCAAGGACCTGTGAGGGGGGCACATTTCCGAGGCTTGCCGTGTCTCTCGTAGCAGCCGGATGGAAGTAATCAGGCCAAGTGGATCAGAACGAGTTGGCTTTGTGTGTGTTTGCTCTTCAGTAAACTTTTTAAAGACATGTTTCTTCCCCTTTTAATGCATTTTTAAATTTAGTTATGTGGTTGTGTTCTGTGTAACCAAGTCACACCACAAAGGACATGGTGTGGGATCATCAGTTAAAGCCACTGCTTCCTCCTCTGATGCTTTGGCCTTCTGCCTCTGATTTCTAGGATGTCTCTGACGTTTTAAGCAAAGGCAGTCACCCTCTGGACTGCTAGGAAGGTGGTTTCAAGTCAATAGTTTCTACAGCCCTTCCTCCTAGGCTGGGAGCCTGGTATGATCGCTGCCCCGCGATATGTAGGTTACGCCAAATGGATACCATTTGCCCCTTTTTCCTCCCTAGGTGGAGACTGAAGTTTTGCAGGGAATGAGCATGAGCCCTCATGCCCTGGTCACTTCAGTGATGCTGTCTGGTGCAGTTTGCACTCCTAGATTCAACTGCGGGCTTAGCGCTCAGGTCATCTTACAGAGATCTACACAATTCCATTTAAAAAAACGTATCTTTCCATGTAGCAGCACTGGTGTGTCTGTGTAACAGTTGCTAAATTGTTATTGACACTGCTTAAGGTGTTTACAAAAGGCTTCAAAAATATCAATTATAAAATGACTAGAGCAATGACAAAAGAGTGAAAACAGGTTTCAGTTTGGTTTCCACAATAAATCTTCAGGCTGACCCTCCGGGCATGGCTGTTGGGCTGGGAAGCACCAGCTCCGGAGAGGCCCAAGCCTTCCATCTGCTGCCAGCAGAGGCTGTCAGGTGTCAGCGCTGCGGCGTGAACAGGCGCTGCCGAAGCCAGTGCCTGGGTAAATGAACGGACTCCAACATCGCAGAGACTTATCTTAAAACTTGTATGGTAGGACGTAGTCAGAGCAGTTAACGCTGGCTGTGGCGAGGAGCTGGCGGAACGAGGGCTGTGGTTGAGCCGCAGCCAGACCAAAAGGGACCCCCCACCCCCTTTTCAGGGCTGTCTGTGTGGCATCTTCCATGATGCTCTGAGTTTTACAAAGCACTGCATTGTAAAGCTGGGCTCCAACTCTTCACATTTATTTTCCTTTCTGCTCTATCTCTATCCCTAGGTGTAGTAATGCTCATAATGCTTCAGAGTTTTGCTGTTTGCAGTGGGGACTTAACAAGTAAAAGCTACATGTAAACAGCTTTGTTGGCTACTTTTACTTTCCTTGCTTATATTGTACACCTTAAATGTGCTATTTCTTTTGGCGTAATGGCAAAATCGCTGCTTATGGGAACTGCCGTAGATAATACAAAAAGCTCTTTGAAAAGAGCTTTATCAGAGTACAAAGTACTTGGAATTGAAAGCCCCTAGAGGGTTGCTTTATTTTCCCCCTTCATTCAAACTTGTAGTGGTGCAGGATCGAGATACATCATGCCCTATTTTCGGCTGATTTGCATGTTAGAGAGAACGGAGTAATTGGTGTTTAACCAGAACAAAAGAGGATCTGTTTGCTAAAAGAAAAAGAATTCTTGAAGTAGACCGTAATACATATACTGCCTTTGTCTCTTCTCTCATTAAGAATTGAATAGGATGGCCTAGTAATTAGAATGTGGAAGGCATTGCTTTGGTGTTGATGCTTTTTGAGCTAATTGGTTTGAAAATTATATTTGATGTAGCTCTAAGGGATGTTGGCACAACACCTTCTTGGGACATGGACATCCTGTACTCCCATTTAACTGCAGAAATAGGCACTTTGAGGCAGGGATTTGTCTTTTGGTTTTTGTTGGGTATTTTTATTTATCTTTTTTATTTATTAAACCCATATTTACCTTCCCAGCTGAACACACAGGATGCATTGTCACCTGTAAATAATTATTCTTGCTAGTGTGAAAACCTTGAAATGACCTTGGGAACAGATCAGCCCCTCTTTCCCCAAGTACTTAGTTCAAACCTTAGTAAAGCAGAGATTTGAGCTAAACTGGGTTTGGATTTCTGCCTTTCTGCATTCTTGGAAAGGTTTTGTTGCTGTTGCTGGGCTAGCTGGTTTTTTTTGTTTTGTTTTGACAAAAAGATAAAAAATTAGTTCTTGAGTGACTGGAATAAAAGGTCTGGAAACATGCAGGAGGCTTTCTTTGGTCAGCGTTGGTGTTCATCTTCTTCAGTTCCATCTCTGATGGTGGAGACATTAGGGAGATGTTTTTTGCCTTCCGTAGATCCTTCCCTTGTATTCTGAAATGGGATTGCTTTTAATCCATATGCATACAATGGATTTAGGGTGGCTGGAGGTACTAGGAAATTCAGAGAAGGAAGATGCATTTCTTGGACTGAGAGATAAACTTAGCAGTAGAGATTCAGCTATAGAGAATTTAAGTGTGTGTTATTTGATAACACTTGTTTTGTGGTACAAATTGAAGTCTCAGATCTGTTGTTGGTTCTCTGCAGAGCCCTGTATGATCATCTTGAAGTGTTACAGTGTGATGGAGTTGTTATTTTATGAGGATGAAGTGAACTTCTAAAATTTCCCACAAGGTTCCAGTGATAAAAGGAACACTGTCTTAAATGACTATAGGTTCAGGGAGTATGTATTTAGCACTGTGGTTTCTATTTAAATGGACTCAGTCTTGCAGTGAACAAAAGTTTGCTTTTCTTTACTTTTCAGGTATGTTTTTTTCTCCCTTCTCGTGGTGGGTAGGTGTGTGCCTTTTCACAGTGTTTTTGTTTGGCTGCTACAAGTGTATGTTGAGTCAATATTAAAGTTGTGATCCTGCTTTAACATTTGTATTTTTATTGTACTACAACTTCAATGCCCTTTAGTGTTTTAAGGCTTTATCTTTAGATGTGGTAGATACCTAGATGCCTTAGATCTCTTTAGATACAGAGCAGGTGACACTCAGCTGTGGTGCAAGTCTTAAAATACTGGGTTAAGGCTGATGGCCTCTGAGGCCTGGCTGCATCTGTGTCCCCATGAGGTCCCTCGCAAGGCACTGCTCAGAACAGTATTTCACTGGTGTCCCTTGGACCTGTGCTGTTCAGTGTTTCTGTCGGTACATATAGCTAATCTCTGCTCAGGGATCAGTCTGGATGGGAGCTATCTATTAGTGTAATTTTCCTAACACAGACACATGAATGTTGGCTGCAAACTGCTTCTGCAACACCAACCTCTGTTTTCTCCTCCATCTGTGCGCATCAGTATGTCAGGCATCTGCCAGCTGGGCAGCAGCAGATACTGAGGCTCGTCTGGGCTGAAGTGCCGTCAGCCTGAGATCCTTCCCAGCTCCTTGTCTCCCTCACTGCTTGGTTAGTAAATCATTCCCTTCTTGACCGTCAGCCGGGGGCTTCTCAGGCTGCAGGCAGAGACTGGATCTGGAGACATAGTTAGCCGCAGTCGGCTGCGACGTACTTCCCGTGCCAGCTGCAGGCAGCGGTGGTCCTGGGCATTCGCTGCGGTTGTGTGCCCGATACTCGGCATTCAGTGCTAACCCAAACAAGATGGACTATTTTATTTAGCTGTGTTGTACGTAAACACTCTTAGATTTGGTATTTTTGCAGTGCCCTGGTGGCTCAGTGTGTGCGCTGTGTGGACATGACATTCCTTGCTGGCTGAAGTCTGGATACCTGCAGGGGCACTGGAATTCTGCTCCTGGGGACTGGGGCACCCAGCAACACCTGCAGGTGCACCCAGGTGTATTTTTTTCATAAATAGCATGTTTGTAAGATGGAACTTGGAGAAGGGTAGGAAGAGGAACTTGAAAGACCCGACATAAATGGGAGTCCACAATGTGGGTGTTTTTTCTAAAACAAACTTCTGGTTTTTTTCTTACAGGTTCTCCTTATTTGAAAGTGGGCCTAAAAGACAAAAGGTTTAAAAGGGGTTAAATAAACTGAAAAAAAACCAAAACCAAAACCCCACAGTGTATTTCCGTTCAGAGTTTAAAACAAGATGTTGTGGATTGACTCAAAATGAAAATTGTCTTTTTTTTTTTTTCTTTTAAGTTTTGCCAACAAACTGAAGACATGTTTGTTTAATCATAGACAAATTTATCCTCCTGTTTTTTTGGTTCTGTTTTGTTTTCAGTTTAGCCAGTAAACTGAAAATAGAAACTGTTCTGCCAGTGCTACTTCCAGTTAGGATTGCTCCAAGGAGCTGTGTGAATCTTCCCCTTTTACACTTTATCTAGGAACCATCAGAATTTGTTTGCTGATTAATACCTTGGAAATTATAAATTAACCATATGGAACTACTTCAGTTTAAGTAACTTGTATGTTCTGATGATAGTTAATCCCCTTAGAATGTGTTTTTAACAACCAGTTTGTTTTCACCTGAGGTGATTAATGCTCTAAAAATGAGTGTTAACTGCACCAAAGGCACATTTTTTTTTTTCTTTTTCCCAAGGAGGAATGCTGCTGCGGACCATATTTAATGGTCTAATATGCTTTACTTCTCAATATGCTGGCTTTTTTTAATGGCTGTGTTTGGGAAAAAACCTGTTTATTTTCTGTCTGCTAATGACTGATCTTCCAGCCAGCTGGAGCGAGCTGTGTGAAGTATGCAGCGCACCGAGGCAGTCCTGTGGGCGTGCGATGGCTTTGGGCCTGGGGTGTTTGCCCCACTGCGGAGGGAAGGGGTGTGCAGCCCACCGCCGGCCTCGCAAGGCTGCGATACTGTGAATCATAAAGTCATTAGCGATATTAAAACTTTAGACAATGGGCTGTGGTAATTCTGCTGCCTCCTTCTGCTTAATTTTTGTGCTAATTTATTGCTCCTCTATATTCCTACTTCTGTCACCTAAATGCAAATGCACTGGCAGCCTGCTTTATGGATAACACTTAAAAAATAATGGTGCAATAATGAATGGTGAATTGCAGTGGAGATCTTGCTGAAGTGCTTGCAATATCCGTGTTAATTTCAAATGAATTAATTGCAGTTAATACTATTGTATTTAAAACCTGTCAGAAGCTATAACAATGATTAGGGTGTAAGTGTAAAATGTTATTTCAGAGCAGCATCAACATGTTTTAAGATAGCAATATATGGTGTTAAAGTGTGTCTGACCTAATGGCCGTCATCATCAGCTTTTGTGCTAAGCCAGTCTCGAATACATGAATCAAAAGTATGTAATTGAGAAAAAGAGGTGCCATAAACCCATTCATTTTTCCCCTTGATCAGAAGTGAGCGGGTTCTTTACCCCGGTACTGTACTGGAGAGCAGTGGCAGGATGCAGGAGGGGTTTTATCCAGCAGGGCTTTGGATCCTGTTGATCTCTGGTGCTGGGCTTGCAGATGCTGCTGCCAAACCTCATCTGTCACCAGTGGGTGGTTCCAGTACAGACGCAGGGAAAGTGCAAAGAGACTGCATGTAGCTATGGAAGAAGCATTTCTTTAATATTATTTTCCAGTCCTTCAGAACAAATCGATGCTATGGCAAATATATTTATTATTCAGTAGTTAATACTCTCAAGCAAACATGTCCCAGCCCCTTTCACTTGAGTCCTTGGTGATGATGCCTTGAGCGTCTACCACAGTTCTATAAATTTCCCCCTTGGGAATGCGCCTTTGCTGGAGAGGTGAGTCACGTGGCAGGTACCCGGGTACGCCATGTCTTTGTGGGATACACTGACAGAAATTACAAAGCCTGCAGTGCTGCTGGGGGGAGGTGCTGAGACTTCTTGCAGGCACATCCCACCACTCCTCGTGTGCCATGCGGGAGGCTGAGATGCTCTTTGGCTCCCAGGAATGAGACAGAAAATTGCCTGTCTCGGTACAAGCTGGGAGCTGTGCGAAGGTGCTGAAAAGTTAACAGCACTTGGTGATTCACCCTGCAAAGTGGGTAAAAGCGGGACGTGGGCTCCTGTCTGTGCACTTCCCGCTGCCCCCCCTCCAGCGAGGCGCTGTGCCCCAGTTTGAGCACCTCGGGAACTGGAGGGGAAGCACCGCACATGGAAAGAAATCTGCAGTGACGCTGCAGGGAGGATGTGCAGTGAAGGGGCTGGTGCCACTAGATCACCTTCCTGATTACCTTTTTAATAAGTTGCTGATGGTTGCGGCAGAAGTGCGAAGCTCTTGAGTGTCAGCTCCTCTCTCTGTGCCCCCGCCAGCATCTGCTCTGCTGGCGTTGGCCCCCGTACATAAGACCGGCCGTTGGTCCAACTGCATCTTCATTCCTGCTGCTTGCAGTGCAGGTTACAGCTGAAATCTGCCCCCAGGCAGCTCTTGGTGGGCAATCAGGGGTCCTTGAAGTTGGGCAGTTTGGGCAGTTAAGTTCAAAATAGTAAGTCGTTTCTCTTTAAGGTGAGGCAAGTTGTGAATGGAACTTTATTTAGTGCTTCCCTCAGGGTAAGAGCTGTCAAAGGGTAGACCTACTGACGTGGCAGCACATGGCAAAAGGCCTCTGTTCTGCCGCAGCTTTGTGAAACCTGGAGAGCCCGAGGAGCGGGAGGCAGTGAGCTGCCTCTGATGCTTTGCAGCCGCGGTTTCATTCTGTGCTCCTGCCACGCCATCAGAGAGGCCCCCATGTCTTCACACCTGGCTTAGAGAAACAGGCACGTAACTTCTTTCAGTTTAACCACTTGTATTTCTATTTTGGTTCTTGGTGTCTGCCTTTGAAGAGCACTACACCTGCAGTTTGTCTCCTGATAGTGGAAAGCACAGAATATAATTTTAACAGATTAAGACAGCTGCATTTTGTTCATCTCAAGCATGAGTTCTGCTTGACGATTTGTAGATAGAGTTTCCACCTGACACAAAGGAAGGGACTAATTCTGGCATGTGTGGGACTGATAAGATTTCAGGCCAGATCTCTCTCCAAAGAAAAAAAAGAAAACCCTCTTGATGTGTTACATAGTTCAGTAATCAGTTTCCAGGTTCTTTAATGAGATCTGTGCTTTAGCTGATTTAGCTACATGTCTCAGTACACAAATGATTTATAAAGGGAGAAAAGGTCTGTGTTGATCTCCAGTGAGTGATACCCTGTGCTGAAGTCACTTTGCATGTTTATATTACATATGCTGCAGTACTCTCTTTCCTTTAACAAGGAATTTGACTTCATTTTTTTTGAGAGTGACAGAGCGTTGTATTGTTAAAAGCTTTTTATTGATGTAGATTTGTATATATGTTTACATTTATATGTAAATGCAATTATTTAGTGAAGATTAGCAGTCATTTGACACCCTGTCTTTCCATTTTGTGCATTACTAGTCATTTGCAAATTCATTTTGGTGTAGGTCAAAAATTACAATTACTATTATATTTAATGCATGAAATATTCTTGATTCACCATTTCCTTGGACAGCCCTTCTACTGCAAATTTTATCTGATTTCTTTCAAAAGCAGCAGAGAGTTCATCATAGTCTCTCATGTTCTTAATCCATCCCTACATGGTAGTTTGGTCGCCACTTCCTGATGAAGAAATCTGGGCTGTGGAACCTGCTGAAACCATAGATAACTCTCCATTTAATCAATTAACTGGTAGTGGAAACATTTGGAATTACATTAGTGCATCTGAGCGCCAAACATCCATGTGGCATTGGGCTGCGCTGCGTGGATTTATGGGGTCTGATTGCTGTTGTCTGGTGGAGTTTCTTTGTGATTAAAGAGCACGACAGCTTTTCTGTTTGCAGCACACCTTCGGTGTGTGTTAATGCCCTTTCCCTCTGTGCTGGAAGGCCAAGTGGTGGCTGGACTGGGTCCACACAGTGCTCCAGGAATGATCTGAACAACTCTGCTTCCTCCATTCTCCTTTCTCTGTAGTTAGAATAGAATTTGGGGCCTGAGGGTGTCCTGGCTCCCTCTAGTAATTGCATCATTCCCACTAACTAAAGAGTGCAGATTCTTTTTTTTAATAAAAGCTTCTTTATATGCATTCTTGAGTGTTGTTTTAGTTTGCAACTACCCAAATTGGAATGCATCCAGACGCCAAGTCCTTATGCTTCCTTCATGTCCCTAAACTCTCTTATGGGTAATTTGCATTTCAACGCTGCTCAGTTGCACTTTGCTCAGTTTAAGGGAGGGAAGGTCCATGTGGTAGCGTATGCTGATTTACATATGTTGCTAGTACTAGCTAATTGTAATATGGATGCTTTGCTTCCTTCAGGCAACCGAACCAGGATATTTTGTTGTAATATCCTGTTGGTTTAAGGTGAGAGGTAAATCGGAGTTTGCTCTGCTTGATTTACAGCTGGAATTTTGGTTTGAGGTTTGGTGGTAAAGATCAGAGACACTTAAAGGGTGTGATCAAAAAACTGAGCTGAAAGGTATTACTTTAACAGTTGTTGCAAAAACTTAGGAAAACAAACTTTTCGGTTCGCGAACTGAAAGTAATAAAGGAAGGGCAGAAACGCTACAGGGCACTGTTGAGTAGTAGCATGATGTGTCATTTGATGTTTTAGCCTTTAGCAAACACTAGGATATCTCTAGAACTCCACTGAATGGCAGCCAGTGCCTGCAAAAGCCAGCTGTAAAGGTTTGCCATCAGATCCTAGAGGTTTGTTCTGTTGAAAATATACCAGTTTCCAGGTATCCAACCATGCTGATGAGTCTTCTGTGTTTTTTAACAAAATCAAGATTGGAGGGGGAAAGATACTGGGAGGGGAGATGAATAAATCCCAGTCTGTTCTTTCCCAGCTACTAGTTGGCAGACGGCAGAGTCCCGTCTAAGCTTGGAGGATATCTTTTCATTTTTGCAGTAGAGCCGCATTTATGTGACTGCATCTTTTTGTGGGCCAGTGTGCATTAAAAAACCCACACATGAGCCGAGGAACCCACTGAGGCAGTGTCCACACAGTACCACTATAAATCTTTTTTGCTTTGCACTAGTTTTTTGTACCTGCTGGAAGATGCTTGGAATTTGTCAGATAAGAGACCTGCCCAGGTGAGCCAGACCTGTGCTTGCCTTAGATGCAAAAGATTCTGAAGCCTCACCTGAAAACCTGATTTTTTCTTGGATTTGGGCTTTCCCTTCCAGAGCTGGTGGGGTATCTTGGTTGCTGTTCTCTATGGATTTTGTAGCTACAGCATGGCTTAATGACAGAAAAGAACCTCACGCTGGAAGAAAGCAAACCTCTGAACAATCCTAAAGTGGCTCTGGGTGCTGCCTGCAGAATCCTTCCCAAGTGTTCTTGGTGGCTTTTGCGTGGCTGTGTTCTAACTTTGGTAACAGCAAATACTCTGTGTTTTGAAGCACTCTTAATTTGTGCTCTTAGGAAATGGACACAAAAATAAAATGGGACTGCAAAGAGATGTCAGATTAAATTTTGACTGTGCAGTGAGGGCTGCACATGGTGATGGCGCAGAGCAGCATGTTGGGTGCTGTAAATGCTCCCCTCCTGAGAGCTCTGGAGCAGTTCCCTTACCAAAATGCTTAGTTGTTTTTATTGTTATTACTACTACTATTTGCAGTGCTGGTGAGTGAAAAGTTCCAGCAGGTGCTGCATGGAGGCCGAGCTGTCTGCTGACAACTCGAGCGAGTTTCTTGCCCACAGACCTTGTTCCATGTGGAAGTGGCAAGTTGATTGCAAGGCTCTGCGCAGCTCTTGCAGTCGAATCCACTGCTGTGATGTACCCAAAGCACAGCACTTCAGGTTAGGAGGGTGCTTATAGTGAGGTGAACACGTGCCTGAGAATTGGATTGAGCTTTCAAGCTCCTTTTAGGGTTTTGGGTTTGTATCTGTGTCTTGTCTGCTGTTAGTGTGGAAAGGCCTTGACCAGGTCTGCGTGTTTGCTTTTAGCAGGGAACGCCTGCCTCCGAGAGGAGGAGAGCAGCCAAATATAGCAGAAAAGGCTGTGCTGTAGGAGCAGTGTATTGCTGATAATTGCCACGTTAGTCTCAACAAACAAACTGGATGCAATGCTGGCTGGATTTAAATACAGGATCCTCATAGCAGCAAAAAGGTTTCTGCATGCTCTGACTCATGAAGCTGATTTTAAAGAAAATGGGCATTTTTAAAATCCTATTTTCTTTCCATTTTCATCCTCCTTTGATGAAAACACTTGAAACACCTTTTTAACTCCACGTTTTAAGTGCTTTTTTATAGCCATGAAATATACCCTTGTGTGGTTTTCAGGTCTTTTTAATTTTTAAAAGCCCTCCTTATTGCTGCTGCATAAGGAGAAATTTTTAGATTATGGGGAGAAGCAAATGTGACATTCTGTTCCATATTAAAAGTTAATTTAGGGCAGAACTGCAGACCAAGAAAAGTGTCTTTTCTTTTCCTATACCTCCTTGTAATGTAATTGACCCTTAATACCTCTGCAAGATCTGGCACTTGGGCAATGGAAGCTAACTGCCCAGGGGCACAGTGCTAACACAACTGAAGGAATTTGCCCAACTGGAATAAAACTTGCTATATTCAAGGGTTTTAAAGCATGTTCCTGCCTAAAGCAAAGCTTGTGGTACCAGATTTGGACAGCGAGTGAGGTGATGTAAACAGGTACCTGGCCGTGAGGACTGGAAGAACCTGGACCTGAATGCAAACAATGTTCTTTGTTACGGGGAGCTATAAAAAACTGCTGTGCCCATGCCAGTTCCCCTTGGCCACATGGGATGAGGCGTGGTTTGAAAGGCATAACTCATGCTGGTGCCAAGTCTTAGCCCTGAGTTGGTTTATGTCCTCACCTCTTACAGGAATACTTTGGTCTTGTGCTGACTTTGGGCATAGCAGACTATTAAAAATGACAAATGAATACAGATTGTGGCCATGGAAACAAGGCTTTCCCTAGGACAGCTCTTGTCACTGCTGAGATTGATAAAAGCCTTTGATACCATGAAGCTGGAGAGAAGAATAGGTTTGTGTAAACATACAGGTCAGAGAGATCCAGGATGGTCTCAGCCTTGTGGAAGACAAAACAGCTTTGCCATAATCCTCATGGTTCCCTTCCTCCCCTGGCAGCATTAACTGGAACTTCTCTCCAAAGCCTTTTTGCAAGCTCTGGGCTGAAAGTCACAGGCATCCTCCACCCCTCCGAGCGGTCCCTACGTTGGCGCCAAGGCTATGGAGAAGGCAGGCCAGCTGTGTCCCTCAGCACTAAATTAGCTGTGTGGTCTTAATCAGAGGTAGCAACTGGAGGGTTGCTACTGAGACTTAATTATGCAATTGTAATTTTCTATAAAATGCACCATAAAACCTATTCATGCCATGTATTGGCTTGAAAGAGTTATTCCAGCCTCTTCAGTTGTAGAATGCACACTTTAGGAAATTGTCTAAATCTGTGTTTTTCTTGGAGCAGCGCTAGTCAGCCCCACAGGTTGCTAATAAATATTTCGTAACCTTCTATGAAGGATTATTAAAATAATTTAAATATCTAAATGACTAGTTCACCTTGGCCCTGGCAAAGCACCGAAGCGGGCTTTGGTTCATTCCTGTGACCTCTCTTGGCATGCCATTGTAATGCCCTAAATTGTAGACCCGACATAGATACTGACTTTTTCTTACTGGATTTTAATTTCTTCTGCCATTAAATCTGATTTATTTTTTTTTAACATGACTATGTAGCATATATTTTTGTACTTCCACAACACTTGGTGAAAGGATTTAAAAATATCTAGCATGGGTTAATTTAGCATGAACTCCTTCACCAGTGTTGAGGAAACACTTTTCCCATTTTAACAGTTGGAAGAGTGGAAGGAGAACCCATGTTTCCACCTGCCTTAGTTCTTGTGTTGTGTTTTATTCTTCCCATTGGCACAACAAATAAGAAATTAGAAGGGGAAGAGAGAGAGAGGCTGATGCAGCCATCGTCATAGCTGAGAAAATGGGGACGCACACCATTAATTTTCTACCCCCTGCCACACAAAGTGAACCTACACCAATTAAATACACCTAACTCCCCTTTTACCCTCTGGTTGTCTGTAGGACTGAACCCTCTAGAGCGGAGCAGAGCAGCTGCAGAAGCCCTTTATTTATTACAGTGTTCAAGCACCGGTCCAGAAATGAGTGTGTGTTGTGATGAGCTGAGCTGTGATTGCTTTAGGAGCTCTGGTCCTCCGTGTTGGGTGAGGTACTTACTACTCAGCGAGGGTAGATCTGACAGCCTGGCTCCTTTTTATGCTGGGGTTACTCACAGCAGCAAGTCGTATGCTTGATGGTATTTGTAGGCTTTTAGGGCTCTTCATTCTGCTAATTTGACATTATTGAAGTTCTATTTCCCAAACTGTGCTGTGGGTTAGAGAGAATGACAGCTTGATCTTTATTTGTGTGTGCAATATTTATGTATGTAAATTACAAGTATGTTTGCCTTTATCTCTGGATATAAATACAAGAGATGTATACAAATATAATGAGGAGGCACAGGAAGCTCGTTTTGTTTAAGCAAAGCGTAGCACATTAAGCCATCATGCCCTGACACTTGTTTCGTGGTGGAAAACAAAAAGGGAAGCATCTAGCTTTTGTTAGGAGACATGAAAGTTGCTGCTGCTTTACATATTGGGTATTATGGCTTTAGGACACTGTATAATCATTGAGGGTTTTATTATTATTATTTCTTCTTTAGGTGAAGACTGAAAAAGACAAAGACTAAAAATAAAAACCATAATTTTTGATATAACTGTGGAAACATGGTTAGTTCTAACACAGCAGGTGGCTAAGGGACTCAATCGGCAGAAACCAGCAGTGCTTTCAGTGCAATCAAAGTTAAGTGCAGAAATTTAATTAAATGGTAGCAAGGCTGGCAGAAACTTTGTAAAGCAGCAGTGCATTGTCAAATTCAACAATTATTTCAAGGAACACAATCCACAGATGGCGTCTAATTGATAAATTAAGGTCCTGGTGCCTGATTCCACTTACATTTAAAGGTTCTCTTCTCTTAAACAAAACCTTAAAAATTTCAAGGCTGCATCACTGTTCTGAAAAACACAACAAGCTGGCCTGTGTTTTATGGATTGAGAAAGGCACACGTCTCGTCTTACATGGAGAAGGTGTTGGATTTATGTTTTCCTCGTCCATCTTTCATTCTGGAAAAGATGCAGTATATTGGCGGTAGGGTACTTAACCAGAATCTTGGGTATTCAGAGCTCAAGTCCTGTGGACCTCCCCGATGTGCTGGGGCAGGTAGTCATATAATCTCTCACAGCTTTTAAAAGCTTTTCAGCTTGCTTGTCTGTACCTTAAAGCTGTCTGTTGACTTTTGGACCTCATTATCAGCAAATGCAAATCCTTCAGTGCTTGATACCCTGCTTTGCAGCCCTTTCTAGCATCAGACTGGTCAGCCTCAGGGACCGAGCCTGGAAGGACAGCAACTAATGTCTCGCTGACGTGGTCTCTTGCACACATAACATATCTTTTTTAGGGGATTCTGCACTGGTTTTATGTCTGCCCCCTTGCTTGGGTGTTGCTGTGAGCTCCCCACCACTTTGTGTTGGTGTGAGTGAACCCAGAGTGCATCGCCAGGGGTCCTGCAGCAGACCTGAGAAGAGCTTTATGTGGCTTTCTGGATGCTTGTAGAGTTTGATAAAACAAACAGGCTCCCTTTCTCCCCTTTTTAAACTGAAGATGCATCAGGGATACTTTGTGTCTGTGTGTTTTTGATTTCCATGTGTAAATACAGTTCACTTTCCAAGGTTTAGCATAGCACTTCAGAGAAGAGGGCAGAAAAGACTGAATTCAGCTCTTCAAATACACTTTGCATGTTGTCCTTTAATGCTGGAGAGTCTTCCCTAAGCTGGTGGCACTTTCCCTCTCAAAAGGGCTTTGAACAAGGATGGGAGTTGAGGGGGAAGGGGCATTGAGCTACGTAATAGATATATGTAGTATCTATGCATATGCGCACCTGTATACACAACATTCATTTGGCCCTTGCTAAGAAAAGGAAATTTTGACCTTCCAGTTTCATACTTTCTTTTTTATGCAGGCAATTTTAGAAGCTGGATGCAGGAGGGAAATGACCGTTTTGCTGTGTACGCTGTAAATGCAGAGCGCAGATTCCCTGATTGCTCTTCTGAATGTGTTGTGTGTCTCTTGGCATTGCCCCTGTGGTAGTAAATTCTCCATTAGCCGGATTGTACATGGTAGAGCTGAATCCATTCTGAGTGATGTAGCTGAATCAGTGCTTGTTATTTTTGGTTACTAACAGTATACTCCCCCCTTTCTCCCCTCCTGTGCCTAAATATATCCAACCAGTCAATCAGCACTGGCAGGCATCAGTGCTATGGCTGTCAGATTGAGTTAGCTGTGGATAGCCTAAACTACTGGCTTGTTTTTTGGGGCTTGAAAACGTATTCAAATAGTGGCATGATAATTTGACTTGCAAATAAGTACAGCCTGGTAATGGGGCCCTCGTATAGAAAGAATGATGCAGCACTTTAGACAATGAAGCAGATTAGAAATAATACAATACATGCTGATGTTTATGGCTACATGCTTAGTGAACAGAAACATTTTTGAATTTTCATTAATGGTGGATTTTGTAGTTTTTAATGGAACAAACTAAAAGCACTGGAAATTAAATAAATGCTAATGCTTTTCTGGAAAACTTAGAAAACATTTGGTTTAGAGGCAGATATGCTTTGGTCATCATTTTCTCTCTTGATTTTTTTCCCCCTTATCTACACTGGTTGGTTGTTTAAGAGCAACACTTAAGTGAACACATTGTCGTTGTTGCTGCTCCTTCCCCAACTGAAGGAACTGGCCTTTGCTGGTGACGGCATAGCTATTTCCACAGCAACCAGGCAGGATGTCACAAATTCAGAAGTGTGATTTTACATGCAGAACAGCAGCAGGAGCAGATGGATATTGGAAACAAAATCCCCACCCCCTCCCTTTGCCTTCTTCCACTTCTTCTGAAAGAAATAAAAGCTCTTCTCACAACCTCTCTCTTTGCAAATCTTACAGTATGCAGCATAACTTTCATGAATTGTTTCTGCTGTGTGGTTGAAAAGCAGTGAATGCTGGGGTGCAGCGTGGTCGCCGTATTTGTGGCAGCACTGCCTCAGTAATGGCAGGGTGCTGGAACAAGGCATGGAGAGGAATGCCGTGCCTTTTTCTAACTTTGGGACTGATGTAGAAAAAATGAGCTTTCTTGGGAATTTGGGCTCAGATTTAGCCTGGAAGTTGTTTTGTTAACTTTGGTAGTGGCCTAATTATGTTAATCCCGAGCTTAGAAAAACGAACAAACAAGCAAGCCCTCACCTCGGGTATTTAGACACATTTGGTAGCCATTTTGCACGGAAGTTTATTGTAACACCCACCCACTGTGTGGGCAAAAGCTTCAGGAACATATGCTCAGTCTGTTTTCTCAAAAAAGGTAATATTGGAAACAGATGCAGAAAGGGTTTTGCACTAGATAAAATTTGAGGTCAGGGCCTCTGGTTTGAAAAACACGGAATTGGTTCAGCATCCCAGTTGAAGACTCTCTGGGCAGTTTGCAGAAGTCACCGTGGGATGGATGTGCATCAGATCAAGCTGGGGTGCAGGAGAAAACCAAACAAGTCATTCTTTGTGCTCCCTGTTGAGGCCTGACACATCCATGAGGAGTGAAGCCAGATGTCTGCCGTTTGCTTATTGCCAGGTTTTACCAGTCAGGTGATGAGGAGCTGTAATAACGTGTTGGGCCATCCTGTGAAGAAGGCTTTGCAGGCTGTAAGGGCCGAGCGGTCAGTGGTGTGTGCGGAAGGTTTGGTATTTCCTGGGAGGGATTGCCCCCGCTTGCCCGTGGGCTTGCGCTGTGCGGGGGCTCCAGCGAGGGCAGCGGGCGTGCAGCCCAAGGTGACCAGCGTTGCACTAACCAGGTTTCCCTGAGCCGAAGCCATGACTGGAGCTGCAGAGCACCCACTGGATGCATAGCCTTCTCATAGCTCCTGCTGCTGTCTCCTCGGTGGGGAACGCAACGATCTTCTGTCTCATTTTGTCCTGGAGGTCTGTTATGGAAGTCACAGAAAAAGTAAGATCAGTTATAACAACATCAAACCAATAGGTATTTGTACGGCTTGATCTGAGAGACCTGAAGTGGTCTCCCAGTCTCTCCAAGTAATCTCAGAATTTAACAAGTTTTCCCTCGTATCCAAGTTGCATCTGCTGTACTGCAGGTTCAGCTCATGTTTTTGCATGCCCTCACACCCTGTGGACTTGGCGAATGGTTTGTGGTTGCTTTCTTTGTAAACATTTTCATGCACACTGGAAAACAGCTGACTTTGTCAAGCTTAAGGATTTCTCCTTCTGGTGGCTGCTGGTGAGCTGTGGGTAACAGACACTGCATTGCCAACTTCCATCGGTCCTCGGTGTATTCCTTCCCCAGGTGCATGATAGATCAGAGGGATACCTGCCTGGTGGTGGAGTGAAGGCTGAGCACCGAGGGTGCAGCATCTGTCCCGTTGCTGACCTGCGAGCGCCGGTCCTTTGTCATGGCCACCTCTGACCTTGCATTTCCTGCTCCTGTTGAAGTAACCTTGTCACTTCTTTATAAGCCTGATTGATCTCATGGTACTGTAATACAAGTCATCAGGTTTCAGCAAGCGTGCCAGACCCTTGAAATGTCACAGGGATGTGCCGCTGTGGGCTTACTATCAAGGAGAAGCCAGGTAAACCTCAGTGATTTTCTGCCTGAGCTGATTCTTGTTGCTCCTGCAAAGCCTTGAGCAGACTTTTCTGTCAGACTTAGACTTACTAGAAATTGTTTTGTACTTGTGCATGGTACAGCCACTTAAATGCTGACACAAGAATGAAACAAGACTTGGATAGTCTGGGAGCCTGGATTAGTTGCACAAACCTGGCCATGGGTCGTCAGAGGCTCCTTGTTATGGTGGGAGTTGTAGACTCTGGTCCAGTGGGTTAAAGCACTCTGCAATTATGCTCAAGTTTAACATTTCAAAGGAGTTAGGTGTCAAACTTGCACTGACTTGAATTTCAGTAGGAGCTGGGTGTCTATTTTTGTCTTGTAGCACAGTAGGCTTGCAGACCAAGATCCCCTTGTATTTCTGTTTTGTTATTCAACTTTGAAAATACCAGCTGTGATCCTCTGTGCTATTACTGGTATGGATCACATGAAATTCTGATTAGCTTGGGTGAAGGGAAGTTCTGGTATTTGATTTAGTATACGATGCCCCTCTGCATTCTTTGGTTTATGTTCTGGAAAGATTGTATTAGAAAATTTCTATTACAAGGGAGATTTAAATATTTTTTTAGGATTTTCTTGAAATCAAAAAAGTTAAGTGCTTCTAAACTATTTATATGAAAGGTGTAGTATTGATATTTCACTATTTCAGATAAAAGTAGATAATATTATTATTACTAGCTTAATGGAACCAGTCAGTGGTTGTGGAATTTATGCAGTCGGAGGCAACTCAACAAATCTAAATACTCTTTGGTTCACCCAGTTGCAAAGCACAATCCCCTTGCCATAAAAGTTACAGCACGTGTTTTATGAGAGAGGGTCATAAAGCGTTTTCGTCTTCTGCATGCAGTAGGAATTCATGGGTGTAGCATCCTGTTTGTGAAATGCAGCCTGACATTAATGTTGCAGTCGTTCCCCATGCCTGAGACTGAAGCAGGAGCTCAGCTCTCCTGGTGATGTTTAGAGTGACTACTGAGAAGTGAACAAAGTAGGTATTTGTGCTGCGTGTAACGAATCATCTGAGGTATAGCCAGAATGATCCGACTGTGCTAGTGTTGCTGTGGCCAGCGGTTGCTGGGTGGGTTTGCTGCTAGTCAATACATGTACCAGCTTTTACAGTTGACGTCCCTAGAGGGACAGTGCACTGGGTAATAAAGTTAGTCTTTGTGGTTTCTGATAAGGTACTTTTCACCACCAAATGTGGAAACTTCGAAAGTCAGACTGTTATCAAAGAGCAAAATTGAACTGCTCCAGGAACAGACATTGCACAGCTGATACTAAAACATAATAAAAACCCCCATCACCAGTATTTCATATCTTTAAACCTAGAACTATTTTTTTGTGTGATGTAAAGGGCTACTGTAGACAATGTACCTTGCTTTTTAAGAGGAGTTAGCTTTAACTGTCTCCTTTATCTTGTTTGGTGAGATGTCCTTCCTCGGATGGTGCCCGGCGAGATGCTGCTCAGCTGTCGTCTGCAGGGAAGAGCCTAAAGCTGAAATGTTTTTAACCTGCGGCTGGTTGCAGAAGTTTAGTCAACCTCTTCCCTTCCTCCTCCTTCAAAACACGACGGAGTTTTCTTTTATTGTTCCTTTCCCACAAAATTTCTTGTAAAGAATGGCATTTTTTCTCGGGGGAAAAAGAAAACATCAAACCCAACCAACCAACCAAGAAAACCCCAAACAAACAAAAAACTCAACCCCAAGCTCACAGGGCTTTGCCAGAAGGAAATTTGACCTGCTGTAGTCCGTATCTTTCTATGAAGAGCCATTCATTAAATTTCTTGTCTTCTAGAGTGCCCAGAAATTCTCTTTTGGGATCGGGAGATGTGTTGTTGTTGATGCTTTATAAGGTACAACACTGGTTCTGGAGGGTTTTCCATCTGGGGAGGTGCCCTGACAGATCAGGTCAGAAGGACTTTGCTTTTCTAGGCTGGTGCTGTAGTCAGGGGGCTGCTCTCTTAAATCAGGACCTGTCAGATACAAATTTCTATTCCAGGAAATTATCCTTTGCTTCCCCCTCTCCTTTCCTAGTCCATCTAGTATTCATCTGCAGTCCCACTCCCACTCTACTGTCATTTCAGTCTTCCTCCCCGTTAATTGACTTGGGAGATCATGCTAATTCTTCTTGATTGGGGCTGCCACCTTTGCTTTCTGCTAATCTGGCATGCACATATTCTCTGTTCGCCTGTCTCTTCAGTTCCTAAAAGTCTATAGACAGGTTCCTTGTGCTTCAGAGAGAAAAACCTGGGCACGTGGTAGCAGTTTCTGCAACAAGTGGTTGTGTCTCTGTGGACTGACTGCATCCTCAAGGCCAGATTTTATTTCTCAGTACAGACATTACTGGCAACAGTAGGACTTCCTCTGTTTACCTGTTCAGAGCTTTTGGTCTTTCCTTCCATCTCTGTCCCTCATGCACTTAATTTCTGTTTTTCTTCTCTGCATTCATTTCTTTTGTGATGCTTTTTTTTTTTTTTAAAAAAAAAAAAAAAGGATAGAAAAAAAACAACCCTCCAAACTCTTCAGGTTACTCCATAAGAAATATAGCAAACCTGATATTAATACCTGTTCTATCTGGGACAGGCTGTTAGTGCTGGAAATGATCTCTATTCTCCCCCAGTATTTTACAGATGAGCACTGAAAAGCATCTTTATTCAGTTTGACTGTTGCTATTATGTGGCGAGGCATTCAATAAAAGTTGTGATTTATGAGATGTGTGTGGCCGTTGTTGTTTTTTGCTCTGTCATCTATCAGGGAGAGAAAAGCCAGGCCTGATAATTCTTGGCACATAGCTTTTTCAGTTAAGAATGTCAGCTGTCAGGCTGTCAAGAGAAGTTATTTCTCTGGGTTTTTTTTAAATAGGCAGAGATCCTGCTTCTTACTGTGCTACATTGATAAGGGAGTGCTTTCTGTATTGCTGAAAAAGTGCGTCCCATGGTAAGGCCCTTAGTGTATGCCCACTTAAACTTCCAGTGCTTTGTGTTTTCAATGTGTGACAGCACTTGATTGCTTAATATAAAAATGCATTCAGTTTCTTTTTTGCAGCTTTTATGTGGCACACCCCCCCCCCCCTTACTGAATGGAATGCATTATTTTTTTTCTCCTGTTCTCTGTGACTAGGTATTTTAAAAGTGCTCTTTTGCAAAATATGTGCACATTAGATAATCTGGTGTTGCATAAAAGCTCTTTCATATTTTGGGGGCTCCATGCATGCATAAAGTAGACCTAATTGAAGGCAGAGGCTGTTTGTCACAAACTTGAATATAAAGATGGGGGATGGCGGGGAAGAATTATGTTAAATGTCAGGGTGATGGCGGTGGCTCCCCCCCCCCCCCCCCTTATTAGTTATTTGCAAAAATGTATCAAAAAGTCATTTTGATGCAGTGTACAATAGTATCACAAACTTGTGCTCTGCATCCTAAGTGCCCGGTTAGAGCACAGTTAGAAGCTGAAATCATTCCTCGATTAGTCCCTGGAGTCCTATATAAGTCTTTAACTCTCAGCATGTGGTCTGTGATTTAACAATGGATGAAGGATTGCTGAACTTGAGCTGAATGTATAACCTGAAATTTTCAAACCTGCAGCCCCTTTATTTTCTCCTCTCCCCTCCTTCCTGGAGAAGATCCATCAAACCCTTGCCACAGCTGGCAGTGAATTTGCCTTCAGGGCAGAACTTTGGAGCTGGATAGACTGGCAGACTGCAGTTCATATAAATGGATAGCAAATCCTATCAAAAAGAGGCAAGAAAGGTGTCTGGCAGCCGTGCAGTTCTTGGGGTTGCTTTAGGGCTGTAAGATCTCTTGGAGGACAGAAGGGAATTGGTCCTGACTTAACTGCTGTCTTCATGTGGCTGTGGGCGCAGATGTGATGACCTCCTTATTTTGGTGATGTTAGCCTTCATGTAAAAGGAGGAAAACCTTTTTATGCGTTAATTTGGTCTGGACAGCTCATTTACATACTTTCTACCACTTTAAAGATATGAGGCTGGAGAGGTGTCATGTAAAACTCTATGAAAGGTTTTGTTGTTAACCTGTATGAACTATTTTGATGTACGGCACCGTGTGTGTAGCTTATAGATGCTCACATTGTTCATAGGTTATTTCTTAGAAATACTGGAGCGGTCTTTAGCCCTGTGTCTGGCTATGCAAGTTGAGGCATAGGGCTTCTAGCCTTACGTTAAAATTTCCAGTGTCGTTACAGACCTTGTGATTCCCTGGGAGGAATGAAATCTTCCACCAGCCTGCAGATAGCCGGGCAGTGGCAGTCAGTTTGTGTGCAGATTGGAAATTCAAGCTGAGGTTCTCCAGTGTCAACAGCACATCTGCCACTTGACAGGTGACCTGCTGGCAAAGGGTGTTGCTGCTTTCCTCCCTGTGCTGTATCGTCTGAATATCTCTTCTCCTGCGAGAGAGTTGAAGCTCACATGGCAGGAGCGCAGTCCGGAGGTCTTCAGCTCAATCCCCATGTATCAGGCAGGAGGCAGATGTTAATGGCATTCAGATTTGGCTGAGTCAAACTACACAAGTGGCTGTTCATGGAAGTTGTCCCAGCTTTTCATGTCCTGCCAGACCTGGAAATCCAGTCATCTTGGTGACTTGGCCTTTTTATGTGAGATTTTTGGCAGTGTTGTAATGATCTAGGTACTTTCAAGTCTGTAAGTGTATTGAGCTGTGATAATCTTTGATACTGGCAGAGTTCTTGCACTGGGGAAGACAGGGAAGGAGTGTATTTCCAGCCAAATACTTATTTTCAGTAACATCATTATTATTAAAGACCTGTTGGTGTTACAGATGGGGTAGGGAAGAGGCCCTTTGTGGTAGCATGTGTTGCTCTGGAAGCCAGTAAGGCACCTGTGCAGCACTGCGCTTCTGAGCCGTGGTGGGGAAGGAAGGAACCAGCAGCACCTCTTCTTCTCCTCCAGAAGGTAGAGGGATAAGCTAGTGACTGAACTGCCACAATTCAGTGATTTCTTTGAGCTCTGCAGGTCTTGCAGCCCTAGGGAGAAAAAGAAATGACAGGACTGTCAACATGACAACAGTTCTCTTTTAATCCACTATCTGTGCCAAATTTTGTGAGTGCTGGAACAAGGGGAGCCTTGCGTTTGAGAACAGGTCGCGGTGCAGTGCAAAAATACCTGTGGTTTTGATGTCATGATTTGCAGGGAGTTAATTTGTGCCAATCTTACCGACGAGTGGGCGAACATGTCTCTGAAGTGAGACCCCCTGGGGTCGGGCAGGCTCAGAGCTGGAGATGTTTGAATCATTTTGCACGCTTGGCCCAGGGGGAGCAGGGAGTCTTTGTGAGCTCTGGTGTGGTTTGCTGGCACTCTGCCCCCTGTCCTGGAGCCTCCACTTCCATGCCATGCATTTCTTTACCCCAGATCCTCACTTTGGACAGGGAGCTGTGATGGGGCCATCCTGAGGACCAGTTGTGCCATGGTTAACCCGGTTAGCAGCACAGAGCTTGGCAGCATGCCTCACCGTGTCTGCTGGAGGGCTGAGGGTGAGCCTGAGCTTAGTTACATGTGCCTGAAGTTGGGACAGGTTTAGCTGTCTCCTGCTTTTGTAAGTCCCCTGAGCTGCTGTGGGGAGTTGGTGTGCTGCAAGCCCCAGCCCGGCGGTGCGTGGCCCAACGTGGGAGGTGAGAAGGGAGCGTGAGAGTTGGCCTGTTCTGGTGAACAAAAGCCTGCCTTAAACCCATCAAGGTCTTAGAGATGGTCTTGTTAAAAGCCTGGGTGCTGAGTCACGCTGTGTGTTCTGTCATACAAATGCCAACGTATAAACACATCCGTTTTCACAGAATCTCTTGCCAAGTACTTGGGTTTACAATGTTAACAGCTTTAAGTAAATTCTTCCTGGAGATAACTGATTTATTAGGCTCCTACCCTTCTGAAGGCAAAGCTAGTCACAATTAACAAACAAAGCAGCATGAGGCAGTTATCATTCTGGGTAATAAATCTTTCAGTGTTGGGTACCACTTGCTAATGGGTTTAGAAAGTAAAACTATACGTCAGTCAAAGCGTGCCTTCAGCCCGGGCAGGCAGTGTGTGCGCAGCCGCCGTGTGTGCATGTAATGGAATAGCTATTAACGCAGAGCACTAATGATTTCCACTTGCGTACCCAGGCGTGCATTGGAGGTGGATGATGGGTTTGTGTTCGGCAAGGGGCAGCTCTGCGGTGCGAGCCCTCTCAGCTGTGCCGAAGCCCGCCCTTGCTCTGGTGCCGGTGCCGGCGCCGTGTCGGGCTGTGCTGCACGCGGTGGTTTCACGGTGTGCCTGCACGCCTTGGTCTCAGCAGGACTTACATGAGTAGAAGCCTGTGGTCTGTTTGCTGTAGTGGGGGTGGCAGAAGGGCAGTGGGTCACTGGTTTCGGTACTCTACTGAACAGAAGTATGTTAGCTCGAGGGTTCAACGTGCTGCGGATAAAGGAGCCCCTTTGATTCTGCTGTCATTGTACAACAATGACTACATAAAGTTTGAGGTGGGTCAAGCTGTCCCTCATTTTTCTTTGGCTTTTTTTGGCAGCAGCTGGAGTTGGATCTACTTATTTACCCCTGGAAAAGGACTGCTTTTGCATCTAGTTTGGCAGAGGCTGTGGGGTGTGCTGGCTGTGGGGTCCGTCCTGTGCAGAGGAGGTCTGGGTCCCGCCGAGGGGGAGCAGCCGGAGCCACTGAATCTACAGCAATGAAAGCCCTTCGCAGGCAGAGTTAGTGCTGGTGCCAGACGAGGCTGTTTAAGCACGCTGGTGATACTGTGTGTGCCACTAGATGAGGTGTGGTTGGCACCCGGACATGTTAGAGGAGTGTTGTGGGGTGGTCTTAGGAACAAAGTGTGTCTGACCGGTCCTGCAAGAGCTGGACTGCAGGGTAGCTCGGGCTGCTGGCCCTGCTGCACGGGGAGCTGGTAACCACCTGCCCTGGAAGAGGAGCACTCTGAAAGCATGGTGGTTGCCATCTATTTGGTCTTCTGACACTAGGAGCGATTGCTCAGTGGTGCTCTGGGGAGCCTGGGAAAGGAAAGAGCTCTGTGCTGTGAGCGGAGGCGGGGAGCGACTCACGGCAGATGTGTGCTCTTTTTCCTGAGCTCTCAGGGGCGCAGCAATTGCCCTTGGTCCTTACTGCTTTTATTTGGTCTGGTAATCCTCTCCTACTCCTGTGCCGCTTTTTCTCACACTTTTACCCCCTTTCCTGCCCCTGTGTCTTAATGCTAGCTCCTCTTTCGGCCTGGCATCCTTTCCTGGCTCTCAGTTTTGATGGTACACAGCTGAGAAATGAGCCCTCCAAGTTTTGGTCGGTAGTTATTGTTGTTCCCAGACAGCGTCTTTGTTTGGATAAACAATTGGTCCAAGACCTGTTAGCATGGTTTCTAGCGCTGGGGAAATATTTCTTGCCGTGTTTGTAAAAATGATCTAAATGGATCCGACATCCTGGCTATAAAACATCTGTAACATTACACATTTAGTTATGTTACTAGGGACTTGAGTTCATTTTGATGGGTAGTATTTTATCTGCTACTTTTCCCCTTCTGAAAGCAAAGCTTTCTGTAGAGGAGGATTTATAGAAATATATTTCCAGCACAAAAAAAAGTCACACACATTAAGATCTTGGAGTAAAGGAGAAATAATGTCTTTTTTTGGAGACCTTGGCTGATTTATCTCTTGCTTGGTAGTTTGGTATGACCTTCCTAGCTAGGAACAATATTTTTTTATTCTTCCTTTAATAACAATAATGTCAGTAACAATGTCTTGCACTCACTGTTCCAGCATCTTCAAATCAGACTTTCAGAGGCTTAGACATTTAATGAGTGAAGCCTCACAGGCTCTGTTGAGCTGTAGGGAATTTTTGTTTTGTTTTGTTTTGTTCTTTTCGTGGAAATCAAGGCACACAGTACTCGATTGTGCAACGTACTCAACCTAATGAGGCTTCCACAAATGCTGCAAGTTTAAATGTATGCTTAAATGCTGAGCCCTGCAGTCTCCAGCTGAGTTTCTCCCAAGACTCTTTGATACATCGGCCCTATGGAGACTAAAATTACTTGCCCCGTGGTCAATAAGTGAGTAAACATTACGCAAGGGAGACAAGCTCTTGTAGCTGCGAGGTGCTGCCTTCCTTTGGAAAAAGTATGAATGTTTTCTCTTGTCTTGGTTCCACTCTTCATTCTCAGTGCCGCTCCTCAGGGGCCCTTTTATTCCTAGTCAAGGGTTATTTGATCCGCTTTAGAGCGACAACTATGTTGCTTTCATAATGGCTGGTGGGTTCCCTCCCTGGCAAGGGAAACATCTTTCTTTAGTGAGATGAAGGTAGGAGTACCTTAATTCATGCAGTTCACCAACCCATTTGTGGAGGGGGGAAGAGGATAAAAGAAAAGGTGTTGTTTCATAAAATTGTGGAAGTATTTCAACAGCAGTAGTAGGCAAATCTGGACATTTTGCAAGATTCCAGTGGTCTCGCATCGGAGGAAGGGATCACCCTTGTGAAAACATCAGGCAGCGCGTTGCATAGACATTAGCTTGACTCAGCAGATGAAGTAAAACTTGCTCATCAGTAACTGATTGCCATGTGCATCTATATTATGTAGATGAATTAATCAAGGCTAAGGGTTAAAGTTTTTCCATTTGTTCTTTTCAGAGAAATCATCTGGAATATGTTGGGAGGGAGGTAAATTGCTTTACGCATTTCTTTTCTCTTCCTGTGAATTTTTCTTGTTTTAGCAGAACATTATCTAGAGTCTAACAGAGAGCTCTCATCACTGATTTGACAGGGCTATCATGAAAAATTAGTTGATACTAACTTAGAAGTACTTAAATTACATCGTGCTTTCTGCAGTGTAGAGGCAATGAACTTCTTTTTGGAGTGACCTCAGTGTTTGGAGCTGGAAGAATTTATAAACTCTTACAGAATGTGTACTTTTCTTAGTCTCTGAATTGGAATGCGCTATTGGATTTTTGTTAAACACTGTGTTAAACCTCCAAATACATGTCTTCCTTCTCCTTTTTGTAAGTGCATGCTTAAAGAAAGGTTCATTGACAGCACCATAAAAGCCATCCTGGCTGCAGAACCACGTGATTTTGGGTGTATTGACAGAGCAAGCTGCTTGCATGCTAAAAGGTATGGCTGGCTGAACAGTGTCACTGCTGGTGCGTGCTCTCCTAACTTCAGAGGTGAGCGTGGAGCAGCCAAAGAAAAAAAAGTTTTGCCCATGAGATGAGGGCACGTCCCCTGCAAGTGGTTTGATGCCTTGCCCTGTGAGCGTTTGTATGCTAATGGGAGAGGGCCTGTGCAGGAGCTGCATTTTGGCTCCTAGCTGACAGCTGTCACGTGGCACCGTGACTTCATGGGCTTGGGCAGCCCATCTGCTCAGTAGACAGCAACTCTTGGTTGAACACGGCTTTGCCTGGGCTTCCATGAGCCATTTGATGGTCAAGGCCTGCCCGTGGCAGACCTGCCCGTGTGCCTGCAGCAGTGGCGAGCTGGCAACTGCAGCTGTGTGAAACATGGCAATAACCAAAGGTAGTTAATTTAGCCTGCTGCTCTTGCTCTAACGTATTTATAGATTTTAATTGGGTTGATATGATTCAAATCACAAAAAAATTGTGAGGAGTTTTGGATGAGGGTTTTGAGTCAATGGGACCTGTAGGACCTGGAAAAATAAGACCACTTAAGTTCTTCAGTACGGATTTTGGCATCCAGCTCCAGGCACACAGCTTCTGAAGCTGTTGGCTTTTGTGATCGGTTGTCCTCTGGGGCAGGCCCTCAGCTGCCCTGAGTTGTGGAAGCTCCACACAGATCTCTGCCTTCAGCAGATGGGCAGGAGCACAGCCTGTCCCGGCGAGGCAGCCCGCGCTGCGGCAGCAGAAAGTGCCACCGGCTGCTGTGTGCAGCCTCCGTGCAGGCTCTGCCTTGCTGCACAGCCCCCCCCCAGCTTCGGGAAGGCAGGCACAGCTGGTTGCTGCCTTGTATTGTTCCAGATTAAAAAACAAGGACTTGGGTATGTTTTTGGGAAGCTGCTTAGCTTGGTTTCCCACTTTGACCCACTTTAGCCCACCCTGCTTCTCCTGTAGAGCCTGACTCCAAATCGACCTTGAACATGCCCTTGTAAGCATGTCCTTTCACAACTGTATGTCCAGCTGGGGGACACAATTTTTCTGGTTGTATTTTGGATATGGCACATGATGTTTTTTTCCAGAAGACAGTATAATATGAAGAGGAATTGATGAATGTGGTAATGGTCAGTTAATGCTGTGTTTCCATCGGATATTGCTGCAGTGTCTTTGATCGTGAGGTCCCTGGGTGGAATGCTCTCTCTCCCTCTCCCTCTTTTTCTTTTTGCCTGTGCAAGGTGAAGGTTTGCCAGTAGCCTGTAGATTTAGGACCAGAGTCTTAATGGCTTCCCACTGGGACCTTTGTCCCTACATTACATGGGTATTACAAAAAATCCCACCCCTAGTACATAGTCACATTGGGCAGTGATCTCCATTTGTGGTCCTGAGATGTATTCATTTAAAAATAATTATCTTCATGTAAACTTATTAATGCAGTTTTTAAGCACTGCTGAACAGTAATCAGGCAGGCATATTAGGTAAGTTGTCTGCACTCAGCGAAAATTTAGAGTTACTTTCCTTACCATAGCGTGCATGAGAAGCTAAAGCAACCAGGGGGATTTAAAAAGATTTTCTTTCTGCTCCCCTCTTCCTGCCTCTGTATCTTGCTTCTGTAACCCATAAAAGAGTTAACTAGAGCGCAGTGGAAGGGAGCAGCCCCAAGGGACATGATATAACTGGTTATAGCAAGGCTGAGGGGCTGTGATCTATTCCTGTTCTCTGGAGGGTGTGAAGTCTGGCTCTGGCGAACTTTACTGTGTCTTTTGATATGAAGCTTGAAGCCAGATTTTGCTCAAGAAAATGCTGAGCTCTCACAGCTGGGGCTAATTTCCAGGAGATTTGATCTGCCATGAAGGGAGCTCTTTGTGGTGGTACACGTAAAGGCATTGCTGTGCATGGAGAGCAGGGGGTGGTTTGTAGGGGGCTTACGGGAGGGCATGGGATGCTCCTGCCCGGACAGCAAACCTTTCTTCTGGGGACATGCCCGTGGCCTGTGACGGGCTGCTGTTGCTTAACTGTACCTGTGAGTGAATAAGGGGTGGGTGCTCCCAGGGGAGGCAAACGAGAGAGTTAAATTTGGTTGTAATCGGGAAGATGACCAGGAAGGGCTTTGCTGGGCCCAGGCCAGATCTGCTCGTGAAATGCCAAGCCTGGCGCTGACGGTTGCTGCCAATTCAATCTGTCATATAAAAATCACTTTGTGTGTTCTGCCTCCTGCTGATACCATAGTCATCGAGGGAGAAAAATAAAACACTAGCCAAAAAACAACCCTCCCAAAGTTAACAGCAAAACCAAAGCCAGCCAGAACTAGGCATACAGCAGGGACTAGGTTAGCAGTTTTGTTTATGAATGGATTGGGAGAATACAACCCATCTGTATTTTCCACAGAAATCAAGGGAACTGATTTACCCCGCTGGGAATCTGTGCTGCTTGTTTGGATTAAAGAGCTCTTTCATTCCTGCATACCTTTCTATAGCTTGAGCTGGTTCTCAGAGGATGACATTAGCCTACACGAGGGTCAGGCACAAGGTATTTGCACTGTTCAAGTCTTGCTGAAATCCTATTTTGAATACTTAAGCATGCTGTATGTGCATGTAAAGCCATGCTGCCTCTGCACAGGGTTGAGTTCCTCTTGCTGTTGCGGAGCTTGTGTCTAGTATGTGCTAGCTGATAGTACGCAGTGCTGTCCATCGTTTGTCAGCCGTACGGTAACGCCGGGGAAGGGGCTGGTTCCTGGAGTGTTCCCTTGCTTATAGAAACCTTACAGAAAGGTTGGCAGCTTTCAACAAATGCTGCCTTTTTCGTCGTGGGCTTTGTATCATGTTTCAGTTTGTTTTTTAATAGCTTTTTGGAACTTGCTGTGAGGATCCCGGAGGCAAAAAAAAAAAACCTGGAGAATTCTTGCTTATGGTTTGTGCTTTGCCAAAGAAGCCTAGCAATTTAGTTAACAAGATCGCTTCCCCTATTACATGAGTTATTGTTGTTTTTAATTAGAGGTAATGCTGTAGTTTGAATGTAGAACACAATGGGGTATAAAATGCAGTTCAGCATATATACCAAAGATGATTTTTCCAATTATAAACCTATTTAGAAGGCGGATACATTAGAAATGGTGAAATGTCAAATTACAGATTAGGTGAGCAAGCTGCAATACACATGCACCCACTCATACATGCTATCGTACAAGAGAGAGGAAGGTGCTCTGGAAAACAGTTATATATGCATAATTAGTTTAATCTGAAATTAATGCTAATTTCGGCAATTTGTGATGCAGTTTCACTATTAGTACTCTAGTCCACTTCCACCATGTTGAGAGGTTGAGGATGCAAAGCCTTAATGAATTCCACATAGGTGTGCACCAGAGCTGAGTTCATGCACCGGTTTCCAGAGCGTTCTTTGAGCCCTGTGTGTGTTGGTTTGCTTCAGTGCCTGTCTCTGCCCCTTGCTTTTAGTGAGCGGGTACTCATTTAGAAAGTAGTCCTGTTTCAAGCAAAGATGTGATGGCATGCAGAATATGCCAGTATTTGTGACCTGCTGCCGTCTACATTTGCCCAGGTCATTTTTAACTGTGCCTGCACCTTTGGATGACCCAGTTACAAAGCACGTGCATTTCACTTTTGCAGTGAGACCTGCCAGTGACATGTTCAGTGTGCTCTCTGTGCTAGCTGGGTGTAAGCGCTCATCCTTTCCAACCTCATCATCTGTGCCTCCTAAGATGGGATCTCTTCACTAAAACTGGGGGGGGAGGGCAGCAAAAGAAGGCTGTGCAAAGAACGGCATTGAAATGACACTTGAACCCATTACCCTGAAGTCAAGTATGTAACTTCTGTATTCAACATAGGCTGGGCCTTGGCTCATCTGAGAAGAGTAGTGCATACTTGTTGTTTTGAGATTTTGAAATTCTGGGAATTCTGCAAAATATTTCATGACCTTAAAATCCCCTTTATTCATTTTTAATAGCCATGATAAGACATTTTCAATTGGGAAAGAAAAAACACCAAGAAAACAAAGAACAGAGTTGGTACATGAGTATGTAAGGATATTAACAGACAATGAACTGGAGGCTTTAACTGCAAAACTGCAGTTCCTTCATTTTACCTGAGTCAGTTGGGTTTAACTCAAGTAGTGTATTGATGTGTTTGAGTGGGGCAGGATTTTTGTTTCCAGTGACTGCATCTTCAGCCTGTTGTTTGGAGGAGATTTACCCGGCATGCCCCAAAGCGATCTAATTACAACCTTAACCTTGCAAAAATGGCATAAAATTGGAACTCTTGCTAAAGCAGGGTGGTTTTTTCCTGCTTCTGCACCACCTGAAGTGTTTGCTCAGTTTCAGAACACAAAGGCAAATGTATTTTTCAAAAGCCAAGCCAATAAAGAGACTGTAACCTTGAATGACTCTCCACAGTAGTAGTCACATGTGTTTTGATTAACTGCAACACTAACACAGTATACAAATAAAGCAATTCTGCTGGTACTTACAATTAACGGACTATAACCAGTGTTAGATCTAACTCTCCCCTGTTGATTCTTTCTGCAGCGAGAGAGACACCTTCAGTATACAAAAGCTCCAAAAGTACGTAATATCTGCATTTTGCAGAGTCCTGCAATAGTGCATGATAGATGTATTATACTGCAAATTAGAAACAAAGACATGAAGCTGGAAGTATTGTGGTTTCCAAGTGACCTAGACCACTTGGAGTCATTCATAAAACGTGGGTTTGTGATTGATTCACACAAATCACTTCCTAGTACCCAAACGCTGCCGTTCCCACCGTAGGCAAAGAGCAGATGGAGCTGCTGTCTGAGGGACCAGACCCCAAATCACTGCAGCTGACTCCATGTTGCAGGAGTGCCCCCATTGTAAGCAGCCTCCAGAAAACAGATTCTAAATTTACTTACAGGGAAAGATGAAGATCCTCAGTGATTTCATTGGAGGGACTTCAGGCTGGGGACTCAAGAGTTTTTGGGCTTTTTTGTTATAATAAACAATTGGTTTTTTTATAATTAATATTTCTCTTAGTTATATCCATTAAAGCTTTTATGAAATAGTAGATCTTTTTGTGGTTGTTGTTAAAGGTATGCTGATTTATTTTCAGAGCCGTGTGAGAAATTTTGATTTTAAAAAACATTTTTAAAAGAGAAGCTCTTCATTTGGCTCAGTTCCCTGTGACTCTGATTATTTGCCACCTTTAGGATTTACTAAACAGCACTATGTGTCTTCATTAAATACTCTTTTACCCTTTGTTTTTTCCTCCCTGGAACAAGCACAGATCTGGGGAGGTGATAGTGGAGAATACCGTTATGGGATAGTAAGGACGTCATTCACTGGGATGAATCGGGAGCTGTTTGTGCAGGTGCCCTGCATCTGCTGAGGGTGCTTGGTGAGAAGTAAGGCACAGTCTCCTCCTGTGCCCTCACTGCCATTAGCAAGGAGAAATTTTGGGACTTCTCAGGTAACGTCAGTTTTCTCAGTACTCGTGTGTGAATGTCCCTGGTCCTGGCAATTCAATGTGCTTTAAATAATCTTTTTTATTGGCGATTCAGTGGCTGACCTACACAGAAAAGGTGTCCCTGGTGTAGTAAAATCCCTGAGTTAGTGATTAATTTTATTTATATTTTAATGTCTTTTGAGTGCTTCGTCATGTGGGGCTAACCTCGTTGCAAACCCGTGGCTGTTGGGCTGACAGGCTCTCTCTGGGTCTGCGGTGCGATGCTTGGCTGGGCTCGTGGCCGCCCGGCAGCCCTGTGCATGGCAGGACCACAGTGCTCAGCGGTTCTCACCCCGATGAAGCCTTGCCATGTAATTCGTCTGTTTAGCTGACGAGGGACGATTTGCAGGTTAGAGCAAGAGTTGGAGGCTTTGTTTCCAGTTGGTCCGAGTCCTGCTGCTGATACCTAATAATTGAAAGATGGCACGGCTGCACCAGCACAGACAAGTCAGCTGCACGCAGCACTTTACCTGGCATTAACGTTTGAGAGACAAATGGATGCTTCCAGCACTAACAGCAACTCTTCTCGCCCACAGGGGCTCTCCTGGGTGCCCTGGGCTAAATCCAAGCGGAGCATGGTGCTGGCCTCCTGGCCTTCCATGAGAAGTTGTCATGGCACCGCAGTGAGTGGGCTCCATCCACCCTCTCCACTGCGCTTGCCTGGACCTTTACAGGGAAAAGGGCAATTCCCAGCCTGGCACATGTTCTGCGGCGCCGAGGCTGCTGGTGGTCGATGGTGGTGAGGTGGACTGAGAAGGGGACGCCTGGTGGAGCCAATGGTGGGTCTGGGGCATGTCGGTACCTCATGCCACCGGTGAAAGGAAGGCAATGGAATCTGTTGAGGCACATCAGGATAGCAGGAATTGCTAAGGCTACACGTTACTTCTTTTGCTGAGGGGAATATGTATAACAAAGCAATTGAACCGTCTCTTCAGGAGAATGTAGATTGCAAAGGCAGACTTAATTTTGTGCTTCACTTTGGTACCAAAGAGCTGATTTCTGAAACCATTTCCCAGCTCGCAGCACGTCTCTAGGCATTAAAATGTGAATTTGCTTGTCATTACCAATATTTTCTTTGACTGAAGCTATTGAAACAAAGTAGTCTTCTTTTTTTTTTTTCCTTTAACCTTCAATCTGGCTTCTAAAAGAAGTAGCTCTTCTTTTCTTTCTTGGTCAAATATAAAAATGATGATAATTTCAAATACTGCTTTAGAGTAATTGCTTTCCTCCCTCTTTTGTATGACAACAGAAGCTTGGCCTGATCTTAAATCAGATGCTGGCAGGCAGAGGGGTCTTGACAGCCCTGCAAAATCCTTTAGTTACAAGTCGGCTTTAGCCAATTCTTTATTTGTAAATGACAATTTTCTACAGAAAAATATATGCTTGGGCTTCAATTTCGGAGTCCTAGATTGCAGCCAGGAAAAAATAATTGAATTTTTACACTGTTTTTCCCCCCACTCTCTTTTCTTCCTAAGTTTAAAAAAAAAAAAAAAAAAAAAAGCAAAGGTCTGAAAAGCATGGTTAGGGGCCGATTGAGGGAAACATCTACTCTGGTTAATTTGAATGGCACTGGAGACAGGAGCGATGTTTAATTTGTTCTGCGCTGGGAGATTTTGGGGCTACTCCAAGGCTTTTGCTCACACTGCCAGGGTTCCGTGAAGGCTTTGCCCACCGCCGCACAGCACGGCGTGTCACTGCGGCCCTGCTCGCCTGGCACAGCCCAGCTGGGCTGGCAGCACCGTCGCTCTCGGTGGCTCTGGTGCGTGGGATGGGGTCTAGTGGCACGGGGGCAGGGCCGCGGGGGAGCCCCTGCCGTGCCGGGGTGGCTGCACTGCCACAGAGCCACGGCGACCCTTGGGGCAGCCCCCAGCGCCTCGGTGCGGAGGAGGTGCTGGGATGCACCGTGCGCCCTTCAGTAGCTGTCGTAAAATGCATCTTGTCTTCAGTGAAAAAATAAAATGGTGAGAAAGATCCAGGCTGTGCAGCGAGCAGCCGCAGCAGTTGTTCTGCTCGTGCACCTGCAGTGTTTGCTGTGGTTCAGCAGTTCCGTGTGTGCTTCAGCATTTGCTGGCCGGTACTTAGCTGAGCGAGTCCTGGTTCTGGAGCTACGGGGCGTATTTTCTCTTCAGTCTTTAAGTTGGCTGCTTCAGCCAGTTTCTGTCATACAAAACAAACTAATTTGTTCTAGTGCATGAATTTCTTATGGACATGTTTGTTGGTTTCTTGAGTTAATGTGCAATATTGACTTTAAAACATCTCCATGCGGTGGGGTAGGCTGCTAGTGAGTTATCTCCAGCTGTAAGGTCGCTGCCTGCTGTAAGCTGGGGCGTTTCCCCTCCATCCAAGCATACGGGGATGCTGCCCACCTCTTCAGAGCACGCTGACAGCATTGTCCTGGATCTGCCCTGATTTAAGGTAGCCCACAAGGGTCAAGTAGCAGCCCACCAAAGACACCAGTATCCCCTGCCACCACTGGGGTTTGGATCCCTGGGCTGGATCCTGCCCATCTTGAGGGGTTACAGGTTATGGATGATGGGTTATCTGATAGCACCTTCTCTGTAGCGAGTTCAGCATCATCCCTTCACCTTGTATGGACCGAACTCTGATGCGCGTGGGTCAGCAGGAAGAGCTGGGTGCTCAGCTGGGGTCTTGGGGAACACAATGGGGTTTCTGAAGGGCCTGATCCAGCCCTGATGGACGGTGATACCATGGGCATTTCAGCTGACATGCGGTTTGTGACAGGTAGAGGACTGCATGGGTATCTCTTGCTGTCTTCCGTCATTTGATGATTTTTAAAATAACTGTGCAAGTTCATTTTAAACTGACCGATGGAAACTTAATACGTTTCTTCGATTTCAGAGAATCATAGAATGGTTTGGGTTGGAAGGGACCTTAAAGATCGTCTAGTTCCAATCCCCCTGCCATGGTGGGGGGATTTAATTTGATCTAAGTACCTATTGTCTGTGAAAGAGCATGCACTCTGTCTTTAGAAAAAAAAGTAGGGGAGGGGGGCAGGAATGGCACATCTTATTTTGAGATGGTAGCTATGAAGATATAACACTTGGACTCCTTTTTCACTTATATTTGCATTGAGAAGCACAATAAAAATCATTTATTAAAAAAAAATACCCAGGGGCTAGAGCTGTTATTGAGTGCCTTTACTCAGCCATTTCTCAAATAAAAACAAAATAAGAAAAAGAAAAAAAGAAGCATCTAATCAAATAGAATCTGAATTGCTTTTGTAAAGAAATATTCTCATTAACTGGGTTAAGGATGGCATGTGTAGAATATTTCTTTTTTCCCTGTATTGTTTGAAATAATCTGGTTAAACCGTATGCTTGTCTTGTAATTTCTTACAGATGGTCACAAGAACAAAGAAAATATTTGTAGGTGGATTATCGGCTAATACAGTAGTGGAAGACGTAAAGCAATACTTTGAACAGTTTGGCAAGGTAAGTTCCTGCCCAAGTGAGCACTACATATTTTGAATTCTCCCCACCCCCCCCCCGCTCCCCCTTTCTTTGTAAAGTGTGTTTTGAAAAACCAAAGTGCAATGAGGCCTGTGCTCAAAGGAGGGCCACATTTTTTGCCTTTCAGTGTAATTTATTGAAGTCTCTGGAATTGCTTCTGGAATTCCTTTTCTGTTTGTTACATGTGCATGTGTATAACACTGCCAACACTGTTTACATTCATTAAAGAAAAAAAGAATCATTGGGAGGTGATTTTTTGTATGTTCAGGAAGGATCTGACCCTTAGCTGAATGATTACACAGTTGTCTTCTCCATAAAATCAGCCTTCTGTTTCCCTCCGATTCCAGTAGCAAAAGGAGCAGATAGATGTACTTGAGAGAGCTTGTTAAGTTGTGAAACTGCCTGAAGGAACCACGTGAATAGCAAGAGTAATACGGAAGTCACTAGAATCTCCATTTAATTTTTTATTAAAAAATCATTATGCAGGATCATGTGGAAATAGATGTGGAATCCTGACATCAGTTAAAAAAACCCAACCCCAAAACCAAAAATTAAACAAGTTTATGCACAGAAGGAAACCTGAACCTTGCCAGAATAGTCTTTTCTGTGACGGAATGGCTCAAACCCCCCAGTCTAGGCTCTGGCTGGAGCTTAGTGCCGCTGACTTCCATGGAGCTTCCTGGATCCCCAAGCCTTCTGAAAGCTTGCTCAGGAGTCCAACACAGTGAAGTGCTTGCAGAGCCGTCTGCTTTGAGAGTGGTTTGGGGTACCAACCTTCCATAGAGACTCACGTCCGCCCTGCTGTCCACACGGCTCCGTACAGCTCGATTCCTGTCTTTTGGAGTGCAGCAGTTGATGATTTAGATGTAGGATTGCATGAGGACACAGTGGGGTATCACAAAGTGAAGCAGCTCCCATTCCCTGCAGTTAGTTTACATTTCTTTTATCTGCCCTGGAAAGTCTTGGGCAGGCAGTAAGTTTGCTGAGGGCTGAGGAGGGGAGTTTATAAATTGTTTGTGTGCTGGATTGATAGCTGTTTTGCAAACCATTCATTTTATTTTCAATAATAATCTTCGATTCCGGCAGGATGTTTACAGCCTGCTGAGCCTTTTATTAAAGGATTACATGAGCTTTTGGATGTTTCTTCTGTAGTTACTGCTGATTGCAGAACTCCTCTAACCTGTATTTTTGAAGTTAATAATAGTTTCAATATAAGTGCTTTGCATATTGTCTGGATGCTGTCTTAATACAGTCTTTTTAATTTCACCATCTGGTAGTTTCATGCTTGCAATTTTACAGTCCCTGAGAATGCAGACAGCTAGGCTGTGTTTTTCAGTAGTGACTAGTGATTCAGGACGCTTCAGTTCTGCTTTTGTGCTCTCCCTTTCTTAGATAGCTTAGAAGAGGTCTGGCTTTCCAAAGGCAACGCTTTTGGAAAACCAGATATTTTTTTCAAGTGTCTTGATTTGAAGACTAAAAAGTGAAGGCGCTGAAGATAATTACAGAAGTTGCGATGGAGGCTGGAGCCAATTCCTCTGGCAGTAGAACTGGGGTTTGTCCAATTGGGGCTGCATGGTCTGCTCCGGCAGGACTCGGGCTTATGGGCCTTGGTCCCTGTGATACCAGGTGACCTTCTGCAGTTGCATCCCTGGTTCAGGCTCCCCTCCCCTAGCTTGTGCAACGGAAGGTGAGCTCGAAGTCGGTGTTTTGGAGGAGGCGCTTCTGGGCTCTATCACCGGGACTTGACCTTGTGTGCAGGCGTACAAGTTCTCTCTGCTGCGCTTTGCTGTTTGTCAGCTGGGACGGTTTGGTTTGTGGGGGGGTTTGAGGTGATTCTCCCCAGGGCTCTGGTTGTGAGAAGATGCAGAGCTAGTTAATGACCCTAGGAAATGGGGGACTTGTGTTCCAACTAAATTAGAGGACTCATTAATATGCTGCAGTGGGTGGGATGCTGCATTCTGGTATAATGGCCCAGGACTGGCCCTGTGGGACCCTGTAGGAGCTGCTTCCTTCCCCGTTCCGCTTCCCCACCTTTCCTTGACTTGCTTGCCCGGATTGCAAGCTCCTCGCGGCAGGGACTGGGGATACGGCTGTGCGCTGCTTAGCACACAAGCCTTGCTCTCCAGCCAGGCCATTACAGTGCAAACAGTGCATCGTGATCAATTGCCAAGGTTTGCATTTGCTTAGTGCTTTCTTAAAATAAATAAAGAAAACTGCATTACATAATTAGTGGACAGAGGAGCCACCCATATTTGATAAGAGCATCTCAGGTGACTTGCTCTTTGAAACGCTGAGCTTATTTATTGGTGTGGAAAAAATTGCTTACCTACTGCTGTGATTCTTGAAATCCTGTTTGTACTTGCTGCAGAGAAGAGCTTTGCAACCAGGGGAGGTTGTTTTGGTAACTGGAGGTAGCTCTCAAAGTACACAACGCGGTTAGAACAGCTATGAGCTTTGGGGCCAGGTGGACTCTCTCATTTAACTGAAGCTGGCAGGAGAGGGCATAACGTGTTGAATTTGAAACTGCAGCTTTTTGAAAAGTAAATGCCAGAGCCTTTTTCTCCAATAATAAAAAAAAAAAGACTGCTTTAATAAACCCTCTTCCTGACTTCACCAGTGAAAATGCCTGCCTGTTGGAGCACGTGGGAATGCAAACTCCTGAGACTTTGATTGTGAAATTTCTGGTAGTGATTATTTTTTCCTTCTGTAAAGCCCGGGATCTGTAGGAGTCCCAGCTTTCATTTTGTGAAGGTGAGCATCCCTAGCTGCTGTAAGCTGTGGAGGAAGACTGGGAAAAATTAACTGAATGAAGTCAAAAGGCTTAACAGAACAGCGTGAAGCAATGTAATTAACAGCCTTGTGATTGCTGAATGCTTAGAGCTGAATGGTGATGCTGAACCTGTGCACATGCAGTTGTTGTGGGGCTCCCCAGAGCGGCTTGGTGGGGTCTGGGTGCCAAGGAATGGGGGTGTGGGTGCCAAGGAAGGGGCTGGCTGCAGTGTCGTAGCCCTGGTGGGATGTGGCATGGCCAGGCTGGGGGTGCAGGCGGGCAGGGGTGCAGGCGGGCCGGGGTGCAGCCCAGTGCCGCTGGCCGGCAGGAGGCATGTCTGGGTGAGAGTTTGGGGTTGAGGCTTCACTGTCCAGGGGTTTCAGGGAGCAGGATCCACAGGAGGACAGAAGGAGGCTAAGCCAGGGAAACAAAACTCCAAGCTGTAACAGTTTATGATCAGAAGGAAAAAATAAATTAAAAAGCCATTGTCTTACTACTTAATCCTGATAGTCTAACTTGGTTGTTTCTGTGATCCTCTGTTTTTTCAGTCAAAGATGTTTCAAACATGCTTGCAAACAAAATAAATTCATCAGCCATGGTAACCCGTCCAGGGCCTGCAGCATTGCCCTTGTGCTGATGTGTGAAAAGCTGGCTGTTAAGACCAAGTTTTAAAAGAATTTAAAAGAGAAAGTGTTAGCAGTGTGGAGAGGCCACACCGCTGCCCTGTGCCATCTGTGGGGCTGGGGCTGCGGATCTGCCTGTTGGGTAGGTTGCTGGAAGTGTAACAAACCGGTGCTCTCCCAGATCAGGACATGTCGGAGTGTTTAAGGCTTCTGGTATCATTTAAAAAAGTGGGGGGGAAGGAACGGCCTGTTAAAGCCTGACCCGGCAGACTGTGACCAGCAGGAGAGAGCCCCCAGATGCTAATGAATTACACTTCTCAGGACGGGCATGTTCTGCACCTTTTAAGCTGCAAGTGACTGATGATAAAGGGCTTCTTTGGGTTCGTTTTTTACTAGGTAATGCTCCCTTTATGGAGCTCCTGTGAAAGTGGTGTAGTCCTTATTTTGCAACTTGCAATTATACTTCACATGGTGAACTGTGTAATTAGTTTGGAAGACTTATGCCTAGTCATTGGTTTATCCTAATCGGCTTTGGCTTTTCCCAACAACAAAGTGAGCTTATTTTCCTAAGCTGAAACAACTCTGCTCCCTTTGTTCCTCTCTTTTATTGTCTCATTCCTTTCATTCTGTTTTACTGCCAAAGTTTTGTTTCATTAGGCCTACAAGTCATTTCCAATCCAGTGGGCTGCTACAATAAGGCCTTTATAACTCAGCTGCCCCGGTTCCCATGTCCCTTCTGGTCTGGAGCCAGGACTTGCTGTTTGACATGGGATTTTAACCCCTTCGGTGCTGCCGCTCCCCCCCTTGGCCTCGAGGCCGCTTTGGTGCGAGGCGGGAGGGGTGGGCTGGTGGAGCCGCCTGATGAGCTTACCAACCCAAAGGGTTGCGTGCGGTCGTTAATTGATACGTTGATGTGGTTGGGCTCCAGGTACACTTCTGGACCCAATTATTGAAACAGAATTCTGAGTAAAACTCTTCTTATTGGAACACTGTAATGAGTCTTGATGGGAACAGTCCCTTGAATGAGAAGGCGACTGTGTCCTTCCCGCCCCGTTTCCAACACGGTGGGAACACAGTTACGTTAAAGGTACGTTTCAGTTGTCTGGAGCTATTAGACCAGCCCGTCTAGACTGTTCCTGTAGGAAAATCGTGTTTTCTTGTGTGGCAGAGAATGCACTTTGAATGTATACTTTTTTGAAAAAGAATGGTGATTTTTAAAGGAGGTGTGTGAAATAGTTTTGTGGACAAACAATATTTTTACATGTTGTTATTTCAAACTGCTAGAAAAGCACTGCTGGTGTTGGTGGCCCCAGCTGTTCGGGATGAAAATCCCGAAGCGGGATCATTGACGCTGTGTTTTTCCTTTCACAGCAATCCTAAAATGACTTTTGGGGAAGGGGGCCTATGGCATTTGATTTTTATTTTAAATTTTCAGATGAAATTGGAACAGACCAGCATGCATTAATTTTGTTTTCTGTTCTGGCTTGCCACGAGGTCCCTCAGACAAATCGTAGGCATGTTTCAACTTTGCTTGGGATATGTTGTTTCCTCAAGAATGGCTTTTTAGATTTGGAGATGTTGAAACAAGACAGGATTTCTGAATTACCTCTCTGGATCCGAAACGTTTTGTACAGTCACTCGTTATTTCCTGTGAGATGCAAAACAGACCAGCAGAATAATAATATCTAGCTTCTGATGTTGTTTTTTTTCCTGTGAAACTGTCGAGCTTTTGAAGGCTTGTAATTTTCTCGTCTCTTCCTTCCGTAGGCATGGCTTACTGTGGGGTGGCAGTTAAGCAAGAGGAGAGTAACTCCCCAGGCTGTCGGGGCGGCAGGCACGCCTTAGCAGGGCACAGCGCTGTCTGGCAAGGGAACTAGAGCTCAAAGCAGCGAACCTGAGGGCAGCAAAATGCGAGAATGAGAATTTCCTTCTTTGGTTGTACAGTGCATTGTAACACAGACAGCAGCGTAAATAACAACGGCTTTAACCTCTGAATAAATAATCTTTTGTAATAAAGTCCCCGTGCTTTCTCTGCGTAAGTGCGCAGGGAGGGAGGGAGGTGTGATGCTCGCTGAGGATTTCAGCCTGATCGGGTGGTTTACGTAACTTGCTTCCTACATGCTTTCCTCCCTGACAGCTGTGAAAATAGAAATCAAGAAATCATGAGAGAAGACTCCTCCTTGTTTGGCAAGGCTGTCTGGGTGTGAACGAGTTAATGCGCTGTTGTAGTATTAAGCACTCCAGTGGTTTACTTTTCCCTGAGACCTTGAGTGTGGCCTCTGAAGATGTTATTACAATAGAGTTGTTAGCATGAGAAAAGGTGGTTTTCTCACCATGGGTTCATTTTGGGGAGATTTGGAAGGCCGTGTGGAGCTGGGGCTAAGGCCAGAGGCGCAGGAGCTGCAAGGAATTTTGCTTGTATGAAAGTGAAAGCTTAGTTAATTTGGACTTGGCATACAGTTTGAACTGTATTGTTACATCTGTTGGACATTGGTATGTAGATTTAATGGTCAATGGAATACATGGATCGTCTATTCTTGAAGTATTTGCTTTGCAGAAAAGTCATTTTTGGGTTTGACAAATTGTTAGGCTTTCAGGTTTTTCAGCACTGTATTTCCAGATGCAGTATTTGTGAGCTGGCTACATTTTATGAAAAGAAGGGACAGATTTGGACTCTCATTTACATTCCGGTCCGTAGTAGTTGGAGTTCCTAAAACATTTGTAATACACAGTAAAATAGAGAATGTGGTGGCATTTTTTTTTTAGCTGCTGCTAACCTAACTGTTCCCTTCCAAGCGATTCTGAGCTCTAGACCTGGTGTGAAATAGCTTGTAGCTCATTATATTATTTTCTTCTATCTAAGGTATCTGGGTGTACCTTGGGAGAAGTTACTTAATTTGAATCATTGCACCGCCTTAAAAGAGAATGAGAATAAACAAATACGTCATTGTTTGCAGCTTCTGCTAAGTTTGGGATGATGAAAAACAATATTTGTGGGGGCTGTTCGGTTACAAAAACATGGAGTGGCATTCGGCTTTGCTGCTGACTCTGCCCTTTGCTTGTGCTGTAAAGTTCCAGTATGTCTGGATTTCCTTATTTCAGTGTTATGTTCCTGATATTCCAAAGGATAATGAATGTTCTTTTAAATTTTTGCTTTGGCATGTGACAGAGGGATCTGGGATATAGGAGTCCCTCATGGCCTAAAGCACTTTTTATTATTTCTTTCCCCTCCAACGCATGCCTTTGTTTTTTTTAAAAAAAAAAAAAGTTTTTTTTAAAAAAACTGAGAAACTCGATCGTTGCTTCACAAGAAGTCAAGGGTTTCATTCTGCCAGTGAGAAGTTGTACACAGGAAGTCAGTTTTCAGGTGGTCTGTAGTAAGACACATGCTTTGTGGAAGTGGTTTTGTTATAAATTAGATGGTGGTTTCTACCTGGATTTTATGAAAAGAGGAAACGTTAAGGCAGGATTTGTGGGCAAGGAGGCTGTATCAGAACTCAGCAGAAGTCTGAAGTACAGTTTTATTTCCTTTTCTACTCTGGTTAAATGAAATGGTAAGGAAGCTTTTGTGCTGTAGTGCTGCAACTTGTGTGAGATTAGGTAATTGTGGTGGAGAGCCGGGGCCCCGAGCATCTGTCTTCTGTTTCCCACTGTGCCACCCACTTGCTGTCTGACTTTGGGCAAGCTGTTTTATCTCGCCTTACATTTCCTTGCCTTTCTTACTTAGCAAGCTCTGAAGGGCATGGGAAATGTAAATATGCCAACACTCATGTCACTTGCAGCCTTCTTCAGTGTGGCGTGGCCATGGAGTGGAGGCATCACCCTGGAGCCGTGAGCGGGACGGCGGGTGAGCCTTGCGTGCACCTGGGCTGCTCTGGGTGCCTGCGGGTGTACGGCTGGAGCTGCCCAGCTCCTCGGAGCCATGAGGGCAGCGCCTGCATCCCTTGCCTAAAATGTATTTTAAGACAGCTGGGAGTTTTTTTGGATTTTTCCTTTGGTGGTTGTGGTGTTGCGGGTTTTTTTGGCACAGTTACGGTTAGTGCCCTATATTCTGTCTCGCATACTTTAGTAAAAGTAGGGGAGAAGTGTTGATCCTGAGCTTGCAGAGTAGGTCACCATTGGTGACCCAGAATCATGCCAAGAGCCCAAATGAAATCAGTAATTAATCGAGGGCTGTGTTTAGGAAGAAAAAATTTGTAAGAAAATATTTATGTTTCTGCCTCCAACATGTGTGTGAATGAATGTTGTTTGTAGTCTCTTTGTGTCAGTTTTCCAACTGAGCCAAACCTGTGAAAATTACCTCTATCTTTCCTGAGACCCCAAGTTAAGTCAGTTTTGTTTTTCACCCCTGCTTTTATTTTATACAAACACAATAAGCTATACAAAATACCTAACAAATGTAGTTAATCATGTTTGGTAACGTCTTTAAATTATCCCTGGTGTGTTCTTGGATTCAGCCCTAGTGCGGATGAGTGGGGCTGTTAGGTGTAAGACTTCTCTGGAAGGAAATGGTTTGGTTTTGTTGTGCTGTGGTAGCATCTCGGAGCCCCTCTTTTGGAGCAGGACCCACAGGGCTGGCTGCTATGCAGAAAAGCAACAGCAAGATGAACTCTGCCCCAGCAAGCTGCATCGAAAGCAAAAGATAGTGATGTTAAGCCACAGCAGTGGGAGTCAGGTAAAGTTTTCTGATAGGTATTTCCAATACATGCTGCGAAATTGCATCAGATTCCACATAGGCACTTGTCTCGAAGTGCAGCCTCCTGGACTCCATGGGAAGTAATTTGTAAATGTAGGCACTGCTCCTGACGTCCATCGAAGCACTAACCTGTATCTGGAGCGTTACTTCTGTTCTTTGAGCAGCTGCAGCTGAGGGTGCCAAAGCTTTGCCTTGGGAGAGCTTGTGCTTTAACATTGGTTCTCTAATGAAGAAATAGCAGTTATTTAAAACTTTTTGTGGTGTAATTGAAGCTTGCACTGTACTGCTCACAAATTCAGGGTAGGCTCGCCAGCTAAGGTGAGCTAGTTAAAAGACAGTTGATTAGAAAGTAAGTGTTTGATCGTTGTCATACTACGTAATAAATACAGCAGGATTCAGTGATAGGATGTGAAATGGGAGGATTTTTTAAGGGCAGCTCTGAGTCTGGGCCCTTAAGAAAAGGGCTTTTAAAAGTGTCCGTGAGGAACTTCAGATGAATTGTTCCAAATGTGCAAAAAGAGCAGACTTTACTGGGAGGAGGCGTGATAAGGTTTTCTCCATGTGTAAGTGAATGGCATACTCGGTCCCTCTCAGCCCATTAAGCTGGCAGTGTGCAGGGCAGGGTGCTGCTGAGCAGAGGGCTGCCAGGTGCCCCGGCCCTTCCGTCCCTTCTGTCCCCAGGAGTCGGTGACCCCGTGCCTGGCCCCCACGCCAGCAGAGCTCCCTGTGCTCCCGGGAGTGAAGCCCTGTGCCCGTCCGCCCACCTTGCAGCGACGGTTCCAGCCATGCTGTCTTTCACCCTGCTGTACAGCGTTAAGGAGGTGCCTGGCCTGACCTGCAGCTGGGTTTTTAAGAACTTTTTTTTTAAAGACTTTTTTTTTTTTTTTTTAATTTTTCTGATGGAAAAATTGTTCTTAAAGTGGAAGGTTTTGTGTAGGGCCTGAGGGTTCTTGTTTTGTTTGTGTGCTTGTTCTCTTTTTATCGATTCCTATGATTTTTCCATCAGGGTGCTAAAAATCCACAGGACTGTTTTCTGTCAGTCTTAGAGGTGAAATAACCCAGTTTTGGGCGCACACGTAATATTGATGGATGACTAGTTTAATTAAACTTATGCTAATTCTGCAGAGGTAGTATATTAAATTCATTTGACATCCATCTTACACGTATATCTCTCTTAAACAAAATCAGCATTTTGGGGGGGGGGGGGGGGGCGGCTGGGGGGCGTGGAAATGCGCCAGAGCATGTTCTGGTAGAAGCGGAGTGGCACCCGAGTGCAGCAGGTTGGTGACTGCCAGCCCGGAGAGGGAGATGTGTGCAGTGGTACAGTATATGCATTTATAAATATAACTTCTGAAATGGGGACAAGGGCAAAGTAGCTCAAATGAAGAGCCAATTAAGATAATCTAAGCAGAATGAGGATTATCCGCCTCTTACGCTGAAGGATACCTAAAATGCATGTGGCCAGTTGAGATGAAACAAACGTCGTCTTTGCCAGGGACATTCGCAAGGGGTTGGGGTGAACAGGAATTAACAACAGTGGTTTCAACTTACTGTCCAGGGCAAGATGTCATTGAAATACTGATCTGGGCTCAGTGGGTCCTGCTGGCAGGTTATATCGCAGAATATACCTCTGCTGTAATGTCATCACCGTGTAAGTTTGAAGAAGTAAGAGTATTGGATATATCGTAAAGGAATGATTGCTCATATAAAAGGAGTTCACATTTTGCAGTTTTTCTTTTCACAGAAAGTTGAAAACACTAGCAAGTCTGCCAGAGAAGAAGCTGCTATGTGTGTTCTTTTTTAATATGAGTTGCAGTGCCCATCATGACCTTACTGCCGCTCCTGGTGCTGAGACAGGCTGGTCTGAAGCGCACCGGTAAGGCACGCTCACCTACCACTAGCTGGTAGCAAAAGTGAGATTATATTTGCACCCCTGTTCCAGCACATTGATTTTAAATCTCGACCAATACAAGCGTGTGCAGGGTTGCACTTCGAGCATCTATTTGTTTTGCTGCTGGCATTAGGAAGTGTTTTGGTGTGTGTTGCCGGAAGGTGCCGGGCTGTAGGCTTGTTGTAGTGGTGTTTATTGGAAAAGAGGGAGCGCAGCAGAGCCCACTGAGGCGATGCTCCCTTACTGGGGAAGTTGCTGTGCGAGTGGTGACTTTTTGGGAGAAGGTCTCTCTGTTGACTCTGTTACTCCGATGAGTGGTTTAGCGAGTTCAGATTGGTGCCATGTTAATTGTCAGGACTGGGAGAGTGGGAGCAGATTTCACTGGGGGCAATGGAAGAGATCCAATGAATTTCCACTCTGTTTCCCTGCTTGGCAAACTAGCACTTACTGTCATTTTGCATAAATAGGTTTATTTCAGAGGGTCAACCGTCACCACTCCCCCTCTTCCCCTCCCGGCCCACCCTCCCCTGAAGGATAGGAGGCCGACAAGCGTTTAATTTCCCCAACAGCAGGTGCTTGTCATCCATCTGAAGATAGCTGCCAACATCTGGTGCAATTGCCTCAGCAAACGCAGTAACAAGGCAGCCTGCAGTTCAAACGCAGAGAGAGCATTGCCTCTTTAATGATAACAAGCTGTTGGCTTCCCCTCTGAGATGAATTCATCTCACAGATGTTTGTCTAGTTTTGGCAATCTTATCACTATAGCTTTGGTGATTATGCTCAACTGGAGACTATTACTATAAAAGAAGTTTGAACTTGTTCCATTTTTGCATTATTTATTTATTTATCCGTTTATTTCTTTGCTTTCTGGATATAATTTGTATCAACAACTGTAATGTCGGTCCCATTCCCCAAGTACCCTTACGTTTTTTTATTGCATCTGCTGAACAGTAGTTTGCTACTTGACATTCACCACTGGCGAATGTCTTTCAGCCACGCTGACGTTTTTAACGTTCCCCATCAACAGCTTTGTGGTTTGAACCCTCTATTTAACACTACATTTTCTGGGATTACTTGGCGCTCACTGTGCCTGTTCTCTCTAATAACTACGATATACTTACTGTTTCTGCAAAGCACGAGTCACCAAGAGTGTTCTGAATACTTCTGTTTGGACGATAGCACTCTGGTGACCTTGGCCAGGGTCTGTAATGACAACGTTTGACCGTCTTCATTGTTCTATCTTAAACGTTTCCAGCCTCAGTGTGATTGTACAAGATGTGGAGACCAGCAGGCTGAAGGCTTCAGTGCTTGTTTGCTGTCATTTGGTTTTCTAACGTGCCTTTTTGTTGTTGTTTTGTTTTTAAGGAGACATTTTCTCCTGAGCATGTAGAATTTAATTCTGGTAAATAGGATTTATTTTTGGAAACGTGCTTGTGAATAGGTGACTCATGCCTGAATGAAGATGTGTCACTGTTGGTGGGGATACCACGTATATAATTTCTTAGTCTATAAATAGATGTCAGTCCAAGTGTTGGTGACATGGTGATGCTTTGCATTGACTCGTTAGCTGCGGAGTGGCTTCTGAGGCAAGTGTTTAGAGTGTCAGTCTCTCCTGCTGGAGCAATAATTTCTGCTGATGCTTAAGGAATACACATCAATAGCTTTGTAAAATGCTGGGAGTACTTTAATTGGCACCACGGAAATCGAAATTCAGGTGCGTTCTTGTGCTGCTGCCATGGGGTGTACTCACGTGGCTTCCCTCCATTGTAGAGGTGGAGAAGCTGAGCTGGGGAGTTTGGGCACCTTTCAAAGGCCAAGGGTACCACCTGCAGGGTCCTGACACCCAGAAACTCTCGTGTGCTCGTTTCATGCATACGCTCGTTTCTGTTGCTGAGGGTGATTTTATGCTAAACATTCAGGATTAGAGATTGCTACAATTTTCAGATACTGGAAGTAACAGTTCCTTTTCCCTGTCACTGATGCTAAACTTGTTACATGTTGTTGATGTTGGCTCAGCACCGTTTACCCACCAACACGGCACATACAGTTTAATGTCTGCCTTTTTTTCCTGCTTTTGCTGTAGTAACAGTATTATTAAAAATCCATTAAATTTTCATGTACATCATAAAGTATGTGCTCCTGTGAATGCAAGCACAGATAATTATTTCTGATGAATAAACCAAAAGGACAAGTATGTAAGAAGTTCATCCTGCAGCTTTCAATTTTCATTATATACATCTCCTGCAGGGGCAATCGTTGTGATGTTGCAGCTGGTTATTTCTGTGGCCTGGCTCTCCCTAGAGATGGATGATGACAATGCAAACTTGAACTAGCAGAAGTGCCAATGTTTTTGCGGGCATATTTGTGGATAAATGGTTAACCAGGGGAGGTAACCCTCTGGAAGGTAGAGGATGTGAAGGGCACTGCAACACAGTAGCAACTTTCTCAGATTTTTTTATTTTTAATTCATTGCATATGGGCTTTGTAGAATCTTGGAAAGTAACCCAATTATTTCTCATTAAAGTAACCCAGAAATCTAGCAACAAGCAAGGTGTCATTGCTAGAACACCACCAGGAAGCTAGGCAAGCTCTTCTTGGTTTCCAGGGCCTGAAGTAGGCAAGGGAATCATTAAAAATAATGCATTACAGTGTCCATAAAGTTTCATGCAGTGTATAATGGTCCATAGGGGCCTCACCTAGTTTTCCATATATGATACATATATAATGGTTACAGCTTCTCATTAACTTTCCCATAACACTAAATATACTTCTCTTTAACACCCCCTTCAGGCTTTGTGTTATTTGCCAAGCATTTCCTAATAAGCAGGAACTTAGATATTTATTATGCTTGCCTCTTATCCCCGCCAGACTAAAGAAGTTGTTGGCCCCTCTCCTGTGCGTTTCATTTCCTATTCCTGAACGCCCTGGACAAAACCCAGCTCTGGCAGGGTCCGGTCCTCTCACTGAGAGGACCTCCCTAGGTTTATCCTGCTCTGGTTTTAAGAGTCCCTCACTGGTATTTCTTGTATTTAAGAGTATGTCGGCACTCGGAGAATTACTCTTGGTGTAGCACATGGTCCCTGCAAGAGTTTTTGATCTTGGCAGCAGCGCATAGCCCTTCACTGTCCCAAATAAAAAAGCCAAATTATCCCAAGAAGTCCTAGAGATCCCACCAAATCCTTTGTATCTGTGCCTTCTTTGCACTTGAGTATTAGTGCTAAAACTGCTCAGGACTGATGGATTCTCTCTGGTGACTTTGTTGCTTTTTGCCCTGGAAAGACATCTTCCAGGGCTTTGCGCTGCTGACGGTGTGAGGTTTGGCTGTGTTTTGGTAAGATAGTACAAAGGAAAACAATGTTTTGAGCTGGCATGGCTATCAGATGAGTCCGGGGGTAAGGAGGAGGAAGACAGGGTTAAGGTTGTGATGGGACCATGACTTAGGAGTTTATCTTTGTGGACGTGGCACTGATTGCTGTGTTATTTTGGTCTTACTCGGATCTCCATCCAAAATCTGGGACTAATAGTGTGGCTTTCCTATTGCTGCTATAACTGCGGGGTTTTCTGAGGGGGAGTGAGCGTGTCTGTGTGCAGCACCTTGCCATGACCTTGGTCAAAGTCATAGTGCTGCTGTGATACAAAATGATGACAAATAAATTCACCTTCATACAGTTTAGTCTAGCTGGCTTTGTTCCTTTATCCCTGATCCTCCCTGCGAAGGATTTTGTTTACTTTTTCTGAAATGGAAGAGGCCCTGTTACATAGTCCTCTTTCAAAAATAAACCTCTACAAAGGAAAACAAAAGAGAAGGAACAAAAATCAGATGTCGTCTGATAATACAGAGCAGTTACTGAGCCTGAGTTCAAGACAACTCAAACCAGAGGTTTGTTTAAGTGTAACACAAATTCTACCATTTTTGGACAGTGTGAAACTCTCCTCCTCTCCACCCAGTGCTTTTGGAAAACAATCAAAAAAGAGAAGCGCAGTAAAATTCTACAAGTAACATCTATTGATTTTTTGTTTTGTTTTGTTTCGTTTTCTCCCCTCCTCCTCCACCATCTTCTCTGATTAGATTTATGCACCGAAGTTCGCAAAGTCAGCTAGGAGCTATGGAAAAGCTGGATTTCATTTGACCTCCTGGCTGTATTTTTACTTTCTTAAAGTAAAAATATCTGTTAAAGATGAGGGTGTGTGGCTTCCAAGCCCAGCAACAGATTCTTGATCTGGGAGAGAGACCCTTGTCTGCTGCCATTGCAGCCCACCCCGTGGGGCTGTGGCTCCCTGCACACCGTCCTTGTGCCCCTGCCCGCTCCATGTGCTGCACTTCGGGTGGGCTGTGAAGTTCATTGAGCTTTTGTTGTATTTATTTACTTACTGGCCCCTTGAAATGTCTTATTCCTATTTGGAGCTTGGAAAGCCTGCCTGTCCTAGTGGAGGTAGGTGAACTCTCAGTAGCTGGCGACATGGGAGCGAGCCATGCTGGCTGCTTGTGAAATCTGGGTTCATTTACTCGATGGATTCTTTAGGCTGTGACAACTTCAGAGAAGCACGTCGTATCAAAAGAGAAGAGCTGCAGAGATTAAATACCCAGCGATCGTGAAAGCAAGTGAATCAACACAAACGTTGTCGTCTGCGCCCTCTGCCCCCTGGAATGTGACCTTGTCTGTCGATGCTGTGGGGTCCCCAGGACCAGCCGTGGTGGGTGCAGAGGGAAGAGCATCCTTCTGCTGCCGTGACCTTGCGTCACCCACCATGGCTGAAAGCTCCCTGACCTGGGGCAGGGGGTGGGTGCCTGCAGCAGGAGCTTTCTGGGGAGCGAGGGGTGGCTCAAGCATTTATTTTAGTGAAGAGTTCAGCTGCTTTTTCCTGCGGATTAACTAAGGGTGCATGTTGGGTTTTTACTAGTAAAGCCAGAATGAGCAATTAGAACTATAGCTGAAGGGAAGGCGTCCTCTCCTTTGCTGTTGTTTGGTGTTTCAGAGCACACCCCATAGCACATCTTACGTTTGTTTTGGTGGGTTGGGGAGGCTAACATGGCCTCGCAAAGCTTCCTGGTGGCAGTGGCCAGAGCGTTAATTACAACCTCAGCATTTCCTTTGCTGAAAATGGAGCTCAGGAGCCTGTACATGAGCAGCTGGGACACTGCGGACTGACTGCCCCGTAGATGGGAGCGCTCAGATCGCTGCAGTCAGTTTGGGTGGCTTCAGGCTCTCTTCTTCTGGCACCACAGCTGCCGGCAGCTGGCTGATACAAGGCGTGAGGCTTTGTGGCTGGGGTTAGTTGGTAAACGAGCCTCTTGAGTGCCACTGACTTAAATACCTTAGTGGCATCAGCGGATGCATCTTTAGCAGCTTGCAGTTTGCGGTTGCATTTCTGAAGTAAATAGGTAGTATATGTTGGCTGTTCCCCACCGCCAAAATGGCTGAGGAGGATAAATTAAAACCTCTATAATGCCAGAACTGCACCTTGCTCATCAATAATTAGGGTATGGATTCCTGGTGGAAAGTAAGCTTTGTGCTTGGTTGACTCATAGGTTGTATTTTCCATTCTGGCTTTTCTGTTTAAGTGGATAGGTTTATACAATTCCTTGACCTAAAAATTCACTCCATAAAACGTACAGAAGGTGCAGTCTGACATAATGCATCTTTAGGGGCTGGAGGCTTGCTTTTGACCTCTATTTACATGATGTAAATCAAACTGGAGTAGAGTTGCGGAAATAAGACAGGCCAGCTCTTGCGTGAGGGGCCGTTCAGGCTGATGATGGTAACAGTGCTGTGTGAAAATGCCTATGTGTAGTGTTTTTTCCATGGCTGTTCGTTGGTGATCAAGGAGGTGCTCTAAAATTAAAAGGATTAGAGGTACCCGATTTCACCCAGGTTGTTTGTGGATGTGAATTGGCAAAACTCCCCGAGATGAGAGGAGTGGTGCTGGCTGGCACCTGTGGGTGGTAAATGAATGCAATCCAGCCACCAGCAGCTCTGTGGGCTGCGCTGGTTTACACGAGATATGACTTGGACACTTTATTTTGAACGGCGTGTGGCTGGAAAAAACATTCCCATTGAATGAAGGATCTGCCTGTGCTCTTCCACATCTCATTCTTCTCTGTACTCCTGTGGCCTCCGCCAGCAGGAGCTGGTAGCGAAGCATCGGCGTTGGCACACGCGGCCACGGCAGCAGCCACTCATGGTGCCCCCCGAGCGCGTGTGCTTGTTTGCTTACAGCCCGGGAAGAAATCCATTCATTTGCTTATAGTGCTACTGAAATATTAATGCAGAACAAATCATCTGGTTTAAACCGAACATCAGACCGAGGAGAGAGAAATGGTGTGTGATGCTCTCCATGATTTGTAAGGGGAAGTGTGCCTGCGCTGTGACTGAGTCCTCCTGGCAGAGTGCCCTGTGTCGGGTGGGCAGAAGGATCTTCAGTAGCCAGGGAGTCTTAAATGGTGAAGGTTTCCTTTCTGTCCTTAACCCTTCCCCAGGTTCCTAGATGATAAGGTGAAATGGGAAATGGAGCTTCACTATTTTGCATCATCTGTGGCTGATTGGGAGGAAAATGTGGGCTGATTGATTTGGATAATGTGAACTACTCTTGGGCTTTTTTTTGAACAGGCTGCTATTTTTCCCAGATGGAATAGAAAGGAGGCATCTTCAGCAGCCTGCTAGTAATAATAATCCTTACGTGGTACTTTACATTTTCAAAGTGCTGTCCAGGTAGCTGATCTGTTCTTGTCTTTTGCAGCAATGTGTAGTTAAACTTGAAGGATATTGGCCTGGATTTGTAGCAGTTCATCAGTTGCATCTGTGGGTGAATTTACTTTTCTGCTGTTTCGTGCTAGGAGTAAACTGATTTCTCTCGTGTATCTTGACATTGATTCCAGTCTTTCATCTTAGCAGTGAAGAAGGTGATGTTTAAGCAGAACAGAGAAGAAAGTTGTCTTTCTGCCTATTGCAGTATAAAAAAAGATGAGCACAGCTTTACGGAAAAAGGATGTTCTTTTCTTCAGCCTATATAATGTATAAATGAACTTAGACCCTCTTGAAAGGAGCATGCTTGTTCCTGTGACCTCCCTCACTCTTAGCTGTGCACTGGCTCAGGATGTGCCTTCACGTACTCTGGTGCCGCTGTCGGCAGTGCTTGGTGTTCCCTTCTGGCTGGGGTAAAACTCAGCTGCATTCTGCCCACTGGACTTCTGGAGCTGTGGGATGGTTCGTTGCCTCAAACCTGGACTCTTGTCAGCCGAACCGTTTTCTGTGTTCCCTTAGTCTGGGGACCAGGGCAGGGACAGGCAGCACGCCATGAGTTCTTGAGGCAGCGGAGCAGAGGCATCACTGCAACTGACGGCCTGTGCCTTGTCAGTATGGGGATGGGGTGGGTCAGAAGAGGGAGGGTCCTCAGCCCCCGGGGAGGCTGGACGCTGTTGTGCCGTGCCCTGGTTGCCTGTCTCTGCGTGGCGCGTGGACAGCCATCGCAGCTCTGCCGTGCTTCTCTCTGATGTAATCTCTCCAAGGGTTTACTGTTCTTTAAAGGTATTTCCCAAGAGCATTAGGTGCAGGGAGAGGGAACAGGTTTTCACACCTGCCCGCAATTAAGTAGTTTGGTTTTATGCTCCTTAATCTTTTATGACAGTCACAAGGACAGTCCGTGTAATGTGAACTTGTCATTCAGCCAAGCGCATGATGCTCATGAATGAAATGCTCCACACCCACCCCTACTTCCCATTTTCTTGGTGTTTCCTGCGCTCCTGCTCCCTGCCTCTTCGGGTACGAGCCCAGGATGTCACAGCCGAGCAGTGCCAAGGGCTGGTATGGGCAGGAAAGGGAGCGTGGGGGCAGGGGTGCTAGGTGATGGCTTGTGAGCAGGGCGGAGGGAGGAAGAAAGCGTCCTTACTGAAAGGGGCCAGAGGAGAGAGCGCCAAGTTCCTAGAAAGAGGACCTTGCAAGGAATGCACAGATGACATGAAAGAGTAATTAAAAGGAAAGCCCTAATGGGACGTTAGGGGGAGATGCAGCTGGAACTTGAATAAGCAAATGTAAAGAGGGAATTAAGTTTGTAAGCTTTCCTCTACAGAACTGATGGGGAAAATACGGCAACAGCTTCTGTTGATGTAAATCAGCATCGAGTCCATTACTGAAGAGCTCTAGCTTGTGAGTCTGGTTCATTTTATATTCGCTAGTCCTAAACCTTGAAAAAGCACGGGGAAAGAGGATGTCGCGTTCTGCAGAGGTGACACGAAGGACACTTGATTCCAAAGCAAAGGATATTGACTTCAAAACCAAAGTGAGACTGTTGGTTATGTCGCTTGCCTGGGGCGAATTGGTAGTCTGCTATAAGTAATACTAATTTAAGTGTATAATGCTTTAAATTATCTGGATAATTTAATCTGTGTGATTTTAAAGAAATAATTTATCAGCTCTGATCTTGAATAAAAGTAAAATACAGCAAATGAAACAAAAACCTTCAATTAATATTAGCACTTCTCTTTTACTCTAGAGAGTAATATACAGCAGAGACATTTATTTTTAGCTATGAAAAATTTGCATATGTGTTTCCAGATGTATTCTTAGACTTGGTACTGCTTAAAATTCAACTATGTAGATCCAAATTTTCTTTTCCGTAGTGTTTTGTGTCTGCCACTGTGGATATCTTTTTTCTTTCTTTTTTTTTTTTTTTTCCTTTTTCCCTCCTCTCTTTTCTTTTCCTTCTTTTTTTCTCCTTTTTTTTTCCCAGCAGAGGTGGTGGAGGGGGTGTATGCTGATTAAGGCAGCCGGTAAGTCTCTTAGCTTCCTCTGAACTTTACTCTCTGCAAGGAGTGACCTATTTAGATGAGGCCCTTTGATGCAGTTGGGGAGGTCAGGTGAGGTCAGAGCACTGGCCGTGCCAGAAATCCCACAGATGCAGGAAGCGAGGAACTTCTGGAGGATGCGGGTTGAACAGGCAGTTGTTTCAGTGTGTTCTGTCTCTGTGTGTGCATTTGTTCTCTTACTAAATTCCTGAAACAGAGAGGGCCGGATCCTCTGCAGTGCAGGGAACAGCCGTAATGCCTCTGCATTTTGCAGGCGGATGAAGAGTCCCTGCAGACCGCGGTCGGAGGACAGAAAGGGCAGGAGGTGAGGATGCCGCGGCAGACGGCAGTGCTGGAGCTGGATCCTCTTTGGCTCCGATACCCTCTTTGCTGGATCACTCAGTGCGTATGCAGATGCACAGATTGCAACCCTGCCTCCCCAGCTCCTCCTTCCCAGACCCATCGGGTCTGTCTCCTTCCTTACAGCTTGTTAGCTGAAGGAGGTGGCTACGCAGATGTGTTCAGTCCTCCAGTCTTCTTAATTTCTCTAATTGCCATGTGGAAGAAATGGAAGGAGGAAGAATGCTCCTCTCTGCTTGGTTGTCCCAAAGCAAAATCTCAGCTGAGCAGCTTAAAATAGATGGTGAGCTGGTTGTGAGGGCCGGAACTAGCCCGGAGAGCATGGCATCTGTTTCCCAGGAATGCTGCCTGGTCATCAGGCCGGATAAATTAGGACTAGTACTGGTCTGTGTGTGAGACAGACTGTACTGAGGGTGGGGAGCTGCCCTAAATGTCAGGGAGGCTGGCTTGCTCCAGTCATGTAGCATCTGTCTGGGAATCAATAATTCACTGATGTGGACGTGGCAGGTTTCAGACATGGATGTGCTGGTGTTGCGGAGGTGCTGCCTGCACCGCTGCCCTAGTGGCGCTTCCTCCGCTTTGCTCTGCCCCATGAATCTCTGGCTGTGAAACCTCTTTTAATGGTACATCTAATAACTGATCCAGCATAAAAAGGGTGTGTGGGGGGGAAAGATTATGCCTATGATACCAGAACAATGACCAAGTCTGTATTTTACCTTCTGTGCCTTTCCTCCACATGCTGTTGCCTCCCTCCCTCCCTCGGAGGCCGGGGCTGGATCCAATGACAGCGCTGCTTTTCCTCAGATGCAGCACAAAACAGATTTTTCTAGTGGCTGAATTTAATCACTTAGATGCAGAACACTGATAGACTGAATCAATTTAATTCCTATTGCTCATGACTGGGAGGGGAGAGAGGGGAGGAGGAAGGTCATAACAATTTAGCAACAATTTGACTTAAAAACATAACCAGTAGGTCAGTCTTTGGGTTTGGTTTGGTTGCAAACCTGCCCAGGCCAGGGTAGATGGCAGCCTTAGGAAGTGGGAAACACTGCACTGGGCCAGGTGGGGAGAGGTCGTCTATTGGCATGAGTGTGGGGGCTGAAATAATGTGGGGCTCTGCAGAGCTGTAGGGTAACCTCCCGTCAGGACATGAGGTTGATGCTACCCCCTTTCTTTTTTTTTTTCTTTCTTTTTTTTTTTTTTTTTTTTTTTTTTTTCCCCTGAGGGGAGCTGCTGGAACAGGTACCTTACTGGGCTGTAAAGGTCTAAAATGGCACGTGGTATCTGAGCGTTGCAGTGGTGTTTGTTTGCCTCGGAGCATCTCTGCCGAGGTGGCGAGTGCTGAGCTGCGGGGTTCTCGGATGGTGCCACATCTCTTTGGGAGACCTGAGCTACCTGCTGCGGCACGGTCTTGCTCAAAGAATAGAAGGATTTAATTGGAAATGGAGCAGCCTGTGAGTCTTCTTTCAAAATAAGGCCCTGCTTTTCCTAGTATCTGTTGCAGTTACAGTATACGTGTTCATATGAAGTCCAACGATAAGGGTTCGTTGGCAGCACTCTGGTGCATTTTCCAAGGGTGGCGCTCTGCGGACCGTGGGCTGTGCCGCTGTCTTCTGTCCAACCCCACACCTGGGATACGGCTTTTTCTGTGCCTGGTGCTTGCAGACACTATTGCAATTTCAGTGATCCCAGGAGATGAAACTCCTGTGAAGAAGAGTTCCCTAGATTCGTCCAGATAAGCTGTTGATGCTGGACTTATCTGTTACAAGCATCCAGTCCTCCCAAGAGAAACCTCAGGTGCATCAGCCTGAGCGCCAGCCCTGGGTGGCATTTCAGAAGGTTCTTTAACGGTTTCTCACAGAGCCCTTACCCAGGTGGGTGCTGTGGAGCCTGGGTGAGACCATTCCTGCTTCGGTGGGGATCAGTAACTCGGCAGTGAGGCTTTGCAGGGGAACTGCCTCGCTCCCTGGGCCTCCCGAGGTGCCATCCAGCTGGACTGGGCAAAGCAGCACCGCCCTCCATCCAGCTGCTGCGGCCGCCCGGGGGCTGGCATCGGGAGCAGCCGTTGCTCTTAAGCAAGACACACAGTAGTAGTGAAGTAATAAATGCAAACTTGGCCAGCTTGACGGCAAACTTGGTAGCCTGCCACAGCCATCGGCCCATATGCACAATGGTAAATAAAAGCTGTAGTTGAATTTCTTTCAAGTTTTATATAATATTTGTTGCAATATGGAATGGAGGAGGGAATTCCTTTTTTGAGTAGTTCTACCAGAAAATAAATCTGAACCTCTCTTTTGGGAAGTAGGTGTGCAGCAGGGCAGCAGTGCTGCCACAAAGGAAGGAGCTCAGGTGTCTGCTGCAGCCGCTGCGGCGCTGTGCGAGGCTGCGGTGCCCCCAGGAGCTGCCCCGTGCGGGGGCTTTGCAGGCTGGTGTGTGGTGGAAGCCTTGCAGCTGAGGGGAGCTGTGCTGGGTTGCAGCTTTAGATACCGAAGGCGAAGCAAACACAATATCCAGGCAGTTAACACGGAGGTTTGCCTGCCTGCTCTCCTCTGGTCCTGGAGCTTGGTACCGCATGCACAGCTGAGCAAGGACGTAAACCATAGCAATGACACTGGGAGCAGGAGGGGAGGAAGTTTGACTGTGCTAAGCGATGGTCAACTTAAAAATAGACTCGTCTATTTATAGCATTGGCAGCACGCTGCTGCCCCCCGTAAGTGGTACTGCCTGCCTGCAGTTGTGTCTGTTATATATCTATACACACACAGGTTTGTGGGCAAAGGATGGGCAGAGGAGGTGATGTGTGTGCTTAAACGCGGTGCTGAGCTGCGGCGGAGGCGGCGCTCCCTGCGGGATGGTGGTGCCAGAGCCGTGCGATGCTGCGGGTGCTGCTCCAGCGCTCTCCATCCCAACCCCTCGCTCGTTCCTCTCGAGCACAAGTTCTTCGCAGTGACTTTGCCTTGTCCAGGCACCTCAGCAGCCGGTGCATCATGAGTGTGGGTACCGGGGCTGCTGCCCAGAGCTGGAGGAGGGAGCGCGGTGGCACCGAGGTTAGAAGCACTGCCTCCCTCCTGCCGGCAATTTCTGTGTCTTTTTCCTTGATGCCTGTGTTGTGAAATGCCCAGCTAACGCGTGGGTGGCCTCGCGCTCTGTTGCCGCCGGCTAGGAAGGAGGTGTAATGTAAACACCTGTTTAATTGCTACATGTCGATCGCAGGCCAGTCTTCCAGTTTATAAATGGAGGCAACACCAGAGACTGGCGTTGTTTCAGTCACAATTAACCAGCATTGGAGAGGAAGGAGAGCAGGGACAGGGGTCGCACGCTATGCAGAGCGGCCACGCAGATTGCCACGCGTGCCCTTGCGGCTGTGTTTCTTTCCGCTGAGGCAGAGCCATGTCCCTCCCTGGACTGGTTTGCTGTGGCCAGCAGCAGGCAGGGGCGGGGGGGTCTGGCATAGTGGCTCGCTGTGCCCGGGCTGGCCGGGCTGCTCGCCCCACTGCTCCCTGGCGCTGGGAACCGCGTGTCGTTTGTGTTTTTAACTCACCCCTTCTTTTTGTTCCTACACAGGTATTTTTGTTGTCATTGATACTTTCTAAGCTAACTTTGGGGTGGTTTTTTGAATTCCATTACAAACCCCTGCTTATAAAAATACCTGCTCCTACTTGAAACGTAATCTAATTAAATCTTATTTACATGGGGCCCCAGCACAAGGTTATGATTTCTTTTTAATATATACATTTTTAAAAATTTAAAGGAAAAAGGAAAAAAGCGTGTCTAGGAACTGTATCCTTTGAGACTGTCTGTCCAGCTCTGAGGAATATTCTGTTTGTTATCTGGATGTTTATAATCAGTTTAGCACTTAGCAGGCAGGGGTGATGTTTTTGGTTTTATTTGTACAGACACTTCTGTATTCATTTCTGACCTATAACTGGTACTTATGCAATGCAAATAATCAGCAGAATAGTATAAACTTTTGATAGATGGCACTTTTGGTCATACCCAGTAGCATAAAAAGTGGGTTTTAGAAGGGATTCGACTAGAGAGGATGATCCAGCACCTGGGCTAAGCTGTTTTCCTGTTGCAAAGCGGATGGGATGGGAGGTCATGGTGGAGAAGGCAGGAGAAGCCGTGTTCCTCCTGTGGCTCGGAGGGTGAACTCCTGTCGCTTTTATGGGACTGGTGTGTTTGGACCGATGCAGGCGCAGAATACAAGTTCGCTTGTGAAGCAGTAGCACTCCAGCCTTTCCAGCAAATGTTGACTCTCAGCCTAAATTTATTTTTACTTAGAGGACCCTTTACCTAAATTAGACATGAAGTTTCAGTAACATTTTGTGAAGGAGCTTTTTGCACTTGAAATGAAACCAACTGGTTTTATTCCAAAGAGCATATCGAGGGGAGATTAATGTCTTTCCATACACAATTCATATAAAGGCAGTTGTGGATTCTTTTTGAGTTTGGTTGTTGGTTTTTTTTAATAATGGAAGAGTGATTTTATTTTAATGTTTCAGCTTTGGGCTGCCAGTTCAGGTTTGAAAGTTGGGGCTGCTGTTTCACTCACGAGTATACTCTTAAGGGTAGAATTTCTGCTTTAGTTTTCAGTCTCTTGAGCTTTTGTCATTTTTTTTATCAGAACCTTATATGTTATTTAAACGCTTTTTTATTTAATCCGTTATTCTTTTAAGTGGTCTTAATTGTATAAAGATTATTATGCATAAGAGAAGTCTATAATTAGAAGGGGGGTTGGTGCTATTAGACAGTGTTTTAATGAAGAAAATTATAGTCTTCATAAACTGGAGAATGGAGGCAGCATATATTAACATTCAACAAGTTTTACGTGATCCTAACAGAAGATTGATTCTTGCTGACTTGGATGAGTTTGGGCTGCTCCAGTATGTCTTCTGCAAGGTTAGACCTCAGCTTTCTTTCTTCCTCAGCCTTTCCTCCTGGCACAGAAGTGGAAACAATCCTGTCCATGCTTTATTGCAATGCCATGGGACCGACTTGGAGACCTGAGTGTTATGCAAGGCTTAGTCCATTAAATTAAATAGCAGGTGTGGTGCAACAATGAATGCTTTGGAGCTCTGCTCCTTGAGGGTGAAAAGCTTCCAAAACTCCTGCTTTTGCTGCATTTTGGAAATCAACTAAAAGATACAAGCTCTGGTTTGGAGGTCTCTTTCACAGAAATAGTAAATCAAAATCACTTTTCATGTTTCCTTGAGAGCAGGAATTATATGGCAAACATTAAATGGCAATTTTATATCAGTTGGGCTTTAAAAGCCTACAAAGAGATTTGACTTTGGCTGCTCTGTGTGCTCTCTAGCTCTCATTCAGATGGATGTGCCCTTAGGACGGTCCAGATGATTTCCAGCTTGAAGGATTCAGCAGTGGGACAAACACAAGGTGGTTTAAAGCGCCCTGGGCTCTTTCCAGACTGACTTCTGGGCCAGCTCTCTTGAAAAGAAAATGTCACCACTGGTCTTTTCTTCAGTAGCATTCCCCTGTTAACAGAGTGCATGTGCAAAAGTACTAATAAACATACAAAGGTATTGTAATATTCCCTGTGCAGGTAGGTAATTTAATGGGGACAATTACTCTGCACACCATTTGTGAGCTGAAACGAGGAGGAGAAGATGGTGTGTGCCGTGGCTTGGCAGCTTGCCTGCAGTACCTGTATTGTTAGTTTCTTCTTCCTCCATCTCCTCCCATTCCCCATTGAAATGACATGACACCAGGGGACCATTGATTTCTGCTCTCCACGTTGTTAATGAAAAATTCCTTGTTGGCTCCTAGTTCTCTAAATCCTTTGAGACAGCTGCAACGGTTTAGATACTTCAGGAGCAAACATGCCAGCCTGGGTGATGTATGACTTTGTGAACTTTCAAGGGACAAAAGGGTAGGCTTTTGTTGGCCATAAAACTTGAGAGAGGCTCTTATCCATGTAATTATTACATTTTCTGTAGCCAGTTTGCTGAACATATTTTGGTAACTCGGTACACAGTTTGTCTCGGATGGCATACAAGATTTATCATGTTTCTTAATGCCTAATAATTTCATTTTCAAGTTTAGATCCAGCCAGATAATAGCCATGAGTCTTGATGATGCTAAATAAAGCTTTCTCATACGTTCCCTAGGACTCCAAATGTGGTCCTCATTTTCTTCTCTGCTGCGTATCTCTTTGCCAAGTTAAAGCCATTAATTTTGAGAGAAGGGAAGTATTATTTTAGATCACCTTGTAATGCTTTGTTGCTACATTTTATGTTCCTGGACAGCATGGTAGTGGAACGCTCTCCGTTTATGAAGTACAGGGTACAGATGGCAACTCATTAAAACTTTAGTGATAATCACCCTTCCTATGGAATTACCGCTTAAATCTGGTTAGTAGAGGAGGAGGAGTAGTGTCACAGAAACATGCTTCTTCTGGGTGATTTAAAAGCATATGGGATTGAGTGTTTTATGTGTGCCCCCTTGTCAGGAGTCCTCAGAGCAGATTGCCGGAATTGTTGAGCAGTTAGTTTAATGGAGGCACTGGAGCTTTTGCTCTTGATCCCTTTGACAGTTAAGCTGTCGTCTTCAAGTGCATTTTTTAAAAAAAGTCTTTTAAATACAGGGGTTTTTGCAGAATAAATGGAGGCAAGAACAAGTATGCGAGGCAGCTGGTAAGGAGCTTTTTGGTCATTTCAAGGTTGGAAAGCATTCTTTGGGGAGTAATGCATCATTGTTAGATGGCCTCGAAGAAAAAAAGGTACTTGCTTGTTTGTCCTCGCTTGTGCAGATGGCAAGAGGAGTGATCCCAAGGGCTCACTGAGAGCTTGGAAGTGTCTGGGAGTTAGAAAAAATATTTGGATTCAAGTCTCGGCACTGTTACAGATTTTCTTTGGGACTTTGAGCAAATCACTTGTTTCTTCTCTCCCTTGGTTTCCCATCTGTAAAATTTGGTTGAAGTGGCACTGCCTTAACGGTAGCAAAGTGTTAGAGGTTCGTGCAGTAGAAGTTACGAAGTATTTGGCTACGAGCTGGATTGAATATTAACTGCAGCTAGACAGAGTCTTGCAGTGTGTTTTGAGACTTCGATGTGGTGAGTGTAACGGGTGCAGCCCCGATCCCAGGGGTGGGCAGCGATGTTTCCTCCTCCAGGCAGCTGCATTCAGGCCCCTTTACAGAGCACACCAGAGTCGCATCTTAAATATACCAATAAATTTAAGCCTGGAGGTGTCTGAAAAGCTCCCAACATGAATTGCTTTAAGTGTCATTGTCTTCTTGTAAAACACTGGGTTTTAAATGGATCTCAAGGGTTTGGGATTTGCAAGCCTGGAGTAGGCATTCAGGATTCCTAGGCGATGACATTCCAGGCCTTTTTCTGGATACTGTTTTTCTTTCTGTCACCTGAGCATCCTTCATTATTTGTGTATTTGCTGAGAAGAGCGCTTTTCATCTCATGCTAAACTGCTCTGAGTCGGCAGAGGGGATGAGTGATGCTTTCTGGCTTTCCCTGTTCTTTCCTGTCCTCTTTTTTAGCAAGTGCAGTGCCTTCAAAGGTGACTTGTGCTCAGAGAAGTGGGGGTGAGGAGGCCGGGCAGGTCGGCACACCTTTGCACAGTGCTATTGCGTTACAGCCTGATTAGCGATTTGGCCCAACTTGAAGCAGACCGGCAAATTACCCCTTACGGTAACCTAAACCTGCCTGGGTGATGCAGGTACGTGAAGGGCAGGGACCTTTTTTCCCCGTTCCAAGGACTTGCGCTGAAGTGTCCCTGTGTCCCCTGTCTGTACCGCTCTGCAAAGCTGTCTTTTCATGAATTTCATTGGAGGGTAGCCAGCGGCTGGGCAGGCTGCGTTCGCTGCTGACTGCGCCTGGTGTTGGCTGCAGGTTTGCTGGCGTGTGTAGGGTGAGCCACTAGCCAGAATTTGGCTACCGTTTCCTCTGAGTCACATCTGTCTAGTCTTCCTAAAGCAAACAGAAAAACTTTCCTGTTTGGTGCTGCAGAGCCAAGGGGTGTGTTCAAGTCTGCTCCCTGCTTTGCTCTAGCTGCTGCGGTCAGACCTGTGCCTGGTCACAGCACTAGCTGAGAGCTTAAATGTTCTGTGCCAGGTAAGCAGTGAATGCTTGGGAGAAAAATGTTTTGAACAGTGTCCTGCCTTCAGTCAGCTTTTATGCGAGGAAACCATGATGCAGGGTGGGACACAGCAAGATGTCTTAAATATGGGCAGTCATCCTCGTTACAGCTACAGTTGAAATGATAATTGTCTATTTAGGGTAGTTAAATGGATTCCTGCTTCTGTCCTTGCATCTAGCAGTCTGGCTGGCTCAGTCTCCGCCCTGTACTCCACTGTCACTCAGCCAGTTGTTGGAGACTGGATTTAAGTGCCTTTAGGTGCTTTTTGCTTATCTTGTAGCTTGCATTTTGCCTGTTCGTCAGCAGTCAGAGCTTCTTCGCTGCCGCCTGAGCCCTTCCTCTGACAGTGCTGACGTGACTGAGAGACAGCAGAGGTGACCATGGCCGTGCGCGCTCCCCTGGTACCACTGTGGTGATGTGCCCAGGTTTTGGAGAGGAGCTTCGGCCCTGACCGTGGTGCTCCTGAGCTGGAGCTGCCCGCTGTGTGATGGAGGGGCTCCCCTTGCTGCCGGGGTCAGCCTCACCTGCTGTGAGTTTGAACTTCAGTCTGTCTGATTTGGGTTTTACAACTTCATTTTCAAAAGCAGATTAATAATTCCACCACCCACCACCACCCCCATCTCCTCTTTAACAGCCACTTGAGCTGTGGTGACACCGAGTACATGTTTACTGGGAACTGGAGTCTGCAGCACTTTCTGCAGCAGCGCTGCCCGTGTCCCTCTGCGAACCACAGAAGAGTTACGGTCTTGGGGGCAGTGACCCGGTGTGGGATGTGAAGTTGCACGCAGGTAGTTTGGCCTTTGTCCAAGGCTTTTTTCCAGCACGGATTGTCACCAGGGTTGTACCTGTGGGTCTCAAAAGATCTGGATGCACAGCTCAGCTTGCAGCAGACCCTCGTGTTAGTTTGCTGGGCTGGTCATCCTCGTGCCTCGGGGCTGTATGTGTGGCGCCAACTGCTCTCCTTGCCTGGGGTGTTTTACATGTGGTCTGTGTCTCTGAGAGGAATCCCTCTCTCCTGCACCTGTGATCCATCAGCTCAACCCATGCAACAGAGGCAACTTTACTCCACTTAGTTCCTGGGAAATGGTTAACATTTCCAGTCCAGTGGCCATCCTGTGGTGGTGAGGACTGCAGAAGGGGAAGAGTATTCCCGGCAGCTGCTCTGTGGCCAGGTGGCTTCCATGCCAGGGAAGGAGAGGGATCTCTGTAAGAAGTCAACAAGGGTCAGTGATCCAGGTGACAGCTCATGTTTTGTTTTAGGGGAATGGCAAGAGCTGGAGATTTCTCTCAACAGTCACAGACTTGCATCCAAAGGAGCCAGGGGTTGAGCAGAGAGGGAATAACTGAGGCCCCTTTGCTACAGCTGGATAGAAAAAAGGGATTATAGTGGAGGAGACGGTGGCCAAGAGTGATCAGAAGGGTTTCTGCAGGACACCTGCAATTTCTCATAACAGAGGGAGATAAAGCAGCTAATATTTATTTGGAAGTGCTGGAAAATAACTGACCAGTTCTGTTTCAGCAATGTAATTTTTTCTGACTGGAGCTTCCCCTCAGCTCCCCACCACCCTCATACTTCACCCTTGCTTTTGTTCGGCAGACTAAAACGTAAATGCATATCCTATATCTGTAAGTTCTTGAGGGACCCCAGGACTGTAAGTAGCACTGATACGCTCAGCATTGTATGAAATGTGAGTCAGACCTGTCTTCTGGTGAGGATGTGGTGGGGACCTGATGGATGGGCTCGTCCCTGGTCTGCCCAAGCGCTGGCCTGGGGCTGTGCCTGCCCCTGCCATCCACCGGCAGCTCTCAGCTGGTGGGAGGGTCTGAAGCTGCAGCCCAGGGCTCGTGGGGCACTTTGGAGACACTTGTACACTCCCCGCATCCTGTGTGGTTGTGAGAAACCCAGGCAAAGCGGATAGATGTGGGCTTCTTTCTGCCTTGGGTATTTGTTTGTATGCAGGACAGTGAAGAATAGAAGAATCCACCCTCCTGGAAGGATATAATCTTTTAAATAAGGCACATTTGAAAAAATACAATAAAATCTGAGTACATTTGTTCCAGTATAAACACACATGCTCATCAGTGGCAGATGTGGAGGCTGTGGGTCTGAAGCACGTGTGCAGCTAGGGCAGCAGGGTGAACTGAGCAGAGCTGCTGTTGTGTGCGCGTGTTGGAAATATGTAGTTCTGCTTTATTACCACCCCTACCCCAGTCCCCCCCCCCAAAAAAAAAAAAAAAGAGAGAGAGAGAGAAAAGAACATCTGCTAATGTGCAGCTTAAAAAAAGAAAAAAAAAGCTGCAAAGGAAAGCCCACTCGCTTCACTGCCGCTGAACTCAGTGAAAAGTTCACAGAAGGGCATCCAAGCTCCCCCGCCACCAGGCTTCTGAGGGAGCCTTTGGTCACACCCTGATGGGTGTTTGTGGCACTGCATGTTTGGGTTTATACGCAGTTATAAATCGTATGTAATAGCAAATGCATATTAATTTTTAATAGAAATCTGTAACAGCTCATGATGCTGAAATATGGTGTCTCTGTTGACAATTGCTATTTTTGGTGGAAACAAACCCTAAGGCCTTTGCAGTGCTTCTGTGTGTTTATAAACACTGCTGTCTGCTAAAGAGGAAATGTGTTTTTCAGCATCTTGGTGCAGTAAGTAATTTTTCTTTCTGATTTAGTGGAAAACTTCAGAGTCGATTGTTTGGACTACTGATGGCAGCAGTTGTCTATTAAGTCCCCTTTTGGTCTTCTCATGCATTTAGCTACTAAGTGCACAGATACCAGGGAGTAATTTAAATGGAGAACCCCCCCTGCTTTCTGTATGTTTGCTCCAGCAGAAGTTTTGCTGTGCAATAACTGTCTCAGACCGTATACAGGAATTGTAAGTACAATGTTTTGTTTGATATTTCAGAAGGAAGTCCAATTTACCTTTAATTGTTTGGTGCATATTTCCAGCAGATGCAGTTTATTTTCTTGTGGGTTGCTGGGTAGCCACGCGGGCAGTGAGCTGGCAAGGAACGCGGTGGGTTACTTGCCTGCGTGTCCTCTCGGGGCGTGAGCTGCCTGCCTTCTCCTGACACTTGCCCACATGGTGGTCCCCAGTGCTAGCTTGCTTACTACTTGGCTGTTAATTGCTTTAGAAATCATCACTTTCAAGCTCTTGGTGGGGAATTTTGGTGTTGGGTTGGTGGTGGGTTTTTGTGGTTTTGTTTTGTTTGGGTTTTTTGTGTGGCTTGTTTGTGGATAGCAAGAAACTTCCATGGAATCGGAGTGCTTTGGTGCCAGCTGCTGGGCGTTGCTCTAGTGGTCTCGGGTACCCCTAGCTGCCTGGTTTAATTGCCTCCTGGGTTGGTAGCATCTCACTCCATGGTTTTTGTAGATTCAAAGGCATTGTTACCTCTCCCAGGAACACAAAGAATCCCAGTGGTTGCTGCTGTGGGCCTGCAGATGCGCATCTCTCTCTGGTTACAGTAGCTTAAACTGGGAGCTAGTGGGCTGATGCGTGCTGCAGGGGAATGGGGTGGGAGCAGGTGTTGGAGGAGGGCAGGGGTGATGTGCTCTCAGCAACGGCAAGTGTATTCACCAAAACCCAATAATGAAATAAAACTTTTAGACCAAATATTTTTTTCTCAGCTCGGTACCCAGCAATGCTTGGTGGCGCCGGACCAGTGGGGGCAAGGATGAGGCTGGTAGGACGCAGTGGGGAAGGGAACCTCTTGGCCAGGCTCAGCAGCGAGGTGGAGTGAACTGTGGAAGGTGGCATCTGAACACCCAACCACTCCTCTGTAAGGTGTGCAAGTCCTCAGCGCATGCAATGGAAAGGTCTTCTGATATCAAGGGAAAAAGCGTATAAATCTTTTTTTGAGCATAGGCCAGCACTGGTGGCAGTGGCTGGAGTCAGGCTGGCAGGCTGAGAACATGCTTCTGGTCCAGCTGGGCTCCGTCCGGGCTTCTCACGTCACCGTTCATTTGTCCCCAGGCAACCACGGTAAACACACACACAGCGCGTTATTTGTGCACTTGGTAATTACCTGCTCTTCTGCCCCTGCGTCTTCTAACTTTTACTGGGTTTCAATGATTTGTGCCTCTTGCCTGGAGATGTGAATTTCTCTCCGTTGTTTTTCTAGGAATTGTTTTCTCCCTCTTCCTGAAAGTCAGTCTAGAAACTGCTGGAGGAGACTGGTACCTCTAGAGAACTTGTGAATGTTTACCAGACACTTCAGTTGCTACAGCAGTTGTTTTTCTGCTGGGTCATCTCACAGGCCTGGCTTTTATTTTTACCATGGCAAAATTCTGCGAGACTCTGCCGCAGCGCCAGGAGCAGACACCAACAGCCACGGTGCTGCCTTTCATCGTGGAAGGGTTTGGGTCTGGGGACCGCTGACTCCTCACTTCTGCTCCAGCTTTAGTGGAGAGGAGGGCGAGCACATGAATCCTGAGTGTTTCATGGTGTCGGTGAAGGTGAGGTTTGCAAGTACCCCATATGCATGTAGCTGCAGCTGTCATTTATTAGGCTATCAAGAGGGTTGTTTTCCCAAATAACCCTCTGAATTATTCTGTGTAATTAACTCATGAACTTATTTAAAATGATAACGGGGTAGGGAGGAGGAGAGGAACTGTTGTGGAGCTTAGTAAACCGATAGTATTGCATCACTTTTCCCCACTGATCGCAAGGTCGTCTCCAACAGCTGTTCAGGCGTAATTAGCCAACCCAGACTTCATGGTTTGAACAATTGAAAAATTACAGGGGTCAATGACTTGGTGTCTTAAATTTTAATAAGTACATAAAAACAAAGTGCTGAGTTATTAAAAATTAATCCTGCTAAGCGGCTGTTTAGGCTTTTTGGAGATGGAAAGCCTGAGCGTGTCCATTTGTCCACTGGGGCTGGAGCAGTGTGGGTGGTTATCTCTCTGGCCTGCGCTGCTCGCCGGCAACAGTTTAATGGGAATCTTAAGTTTCATTATTAATTTAATCAAGGTCATATTTTGTTTATGCAGAAGTAGTATGAACTGTGGCCCTCAGTAATCCTTTTCCTCCTCGCTAGCTCAGCCTTTGTAATTCCTATAAGCTGCTCATACAAGCAGAGTTGGGATATTCACACAGTCAAGTGGATATTGTGCAAGTGTTGATTATAGTGCGCGGCTCTGTCTCTTCGTAAGTACAGAGATGTTCTATTAACACAGAATGTAAATCTGTCAGCATTAAAATTATAAGCCTAATTTTTTCCCCCCTTTTGGGGCTTTGCATCCTGGTTATAAACCTTGATTCAGAGCTTAAAGCATGGCAAGTGTGCTTCCTTCTCTTCTCCGTGCATTCTTCAAAAAGCATTCAACCGTGGTGTTTATACAAGAACAAATTCAGGAGCTTCTGGCTGCTCTGATTTTACAGCTCTGTGCATGTGTGCCCTTCTGTAAGGCCATGAGAACTTGCTACAAAAGAAGGTGAACCCCTTCTCTGACCCACCTGGCATTGCTTTCGGAGGCAATTAAATATAAACGGCATGCAAAGTAGGGAGGATAGGTTGAGCCTGGGGGTGGGTTTTGGAATGAGATGTTTATTTCCTTACGTTGTGTGCAGGAATTTGTAAATGAATCCAATGAGAGTATTTGCTTTTATTTAAACATAAAAGTATTGGGAATGCATGCTATCAGATTGCCCCAGGGATAGCTAGAAAAAATCACGAGGTGCATTAGACATATAATCTGAATTTTCAGATAGCTGGAGATAGGATATTAGATCTTTCTCCTCCATCCTGAGTACAGGCATTTGAGTTAGCCAAAGTTATTGCTGACCAGCTTTCCAGTCTGCATAATGTGACTTTTTTGTATAGCAGTTCTTAAACTTTCCTAGACAAGAGCTCCAGTGAAAACCTTGGGGACCTTTTGGCCGAGCATCCCCTCAGAGGAGGAGAGAGCTGGGGGGAGGGATGTCCCATGGCTGGAGCTGAGCTTCACAGTCCTGGTCTGCTCCTTCCCAGCGTGACCGTGAGCTGCTGAAATCCCCAGCCAGGAATATTAAGATTAAACTGATGCTGATTTTCATTTTCTGTGATTCACTGGGCCGTAATTTATGGCTGTAACTCACAGCTGAGCAGTGGCCACGTGAGTGTGCTGGGGGGCAACGGGGCTGAGCAGGCTGCTCACAGCCACCCCGTGTCACCCCTTGTCCTCTGCAAAACGTGTCCCACGGCACAGCAGAGCAGTGGGTGTGAGTGCCAGAGAGGTTGCGGGGTCCGTGGGGGCTCTGTGTTTGGGCTGGTGGATAAATAAGGTGTATAACCAGCCGGCATCGTGATGCCTCCCAGTGTAAGGAGCCTGCAGAGGAAAAAACGTCCCACTTTGGAGTGTTACCAGGTAGCAGTGGGGCCGAGAGGTGGGTGCTGCTCCAGACCTTTTTCTCCACACTGCAGAGAAACTGTGGGATGTGGGTTTTTTCCCCCAACCCTTTAGTAAGGACTAGAGAGCAGGAGGCAGGGCTGCATGGGTCGGACTGTGGACCTTTCCCTTGTCTGGCTGTTGTTGGCATACAGTCCTGTGGGGTGATGCTGAGGGGTGATCGCATCCCTGCGGAGCTGGCGTGGGCCATCACCTCTCCAGCATCACCGCTCCCCTCAGCCACCTGTGCTGCCGTTAGCTGTCTCCCCTTCTGTAAGCAGCGAGGTGAAAGAATAGCAAGAGCCTTATTAAGATGTTTTTAGATAACGTTTGCTCAGCTGCGAGCCAGCAAAAGATTTTTCAGAGGCTATTAGGCAGCCAGTGCTATTGAATCGTAAGGTTGATTTGAAAAATTGGCACCTAATGGTTTACAACTGGAATAAATTTTCAGAAATTGGACCACGGAGAGAAAGTTCTTTCTCTGTGTGTGTGTGTGCAGCATGCCGGTGAGCCCGCGCCCCTGCGAGGGGCCGCTTCTCACTTCAATCACCGCCCGGGATTTTTCCCTTCTAATTAGGGAGTGCGAGGAGTTCAGATCAGCTTCTATTCATTTCTCTGTTTTGACAAAGCTGTTTGATGGGAGAGGGTTGCTGGGGGGAGACTCTCCTCCTGGCTGGAGTCTCTTTCTCCCCTCCCCTCCTCCTGCCGCGTTTTGTAAAGGCGAAAGCCTGAGAATTCCTGAAAAATTAATGGGCCCTCAATAGGTGCTTTACATCCACCACTCCCCCCTCTCCCGCACCCACCACAGGTCACCGCTGAAAAGTTTGCAGCGCAATAGCTGCACAGCAGCTGCTCTTTTGTATGTAAATATGACCTAAAGCGATGTGGGGAGCCCCTTGGCCACTGTCACCCCGACAGTGTGGCTTCAGACCGGCATGCTTCAACCTCTGAGACGCTCCACTGGGAAGCCGCAAATGTCACCAGCAGCTGTACCCCCATCCCGCGCTGTGGGTGCCGCCGTCTCCTCCAGCACCAAACATAATCACCGTGCTGCTAAATAATTTAAAGAGCTGCTTTGGAGGAGTTGGGGGTAGGGGTAAGGTCTTTGCCTTCAGAAAACATGCAGTCTCTCGGTTTAGCGTTTGAAATATTCAGAAATGTCCTAGGGGGCTCTGAACTCATAAATGTCTGCCTTTTTTCCATTATAGAGAAGTCCAGTGTGGTTTTCATTACTGTTATTATTGTGCTATTTCCAGTTAGCCGGCGCTTGTTTCCAGCCTGGCTTTAAAATGAAGGGTGCTGGGAAGGCTTCGTTTTTCGGTCAGACTGTGCAGGTCCTCCTGTTCTGGCTCCTGAGGTTTCTGGCTGTGCCTCTTCCCCCAGGACAGACACTTGCTTCCCTGGCCAGGTTTGGTGCTTGGCTGAGAGTGCTTATGTCAAATCTCTTGTCTTCTCATTCCCTTGAAAACTTAAGAAGTTTCTGGCTTGCTGTAATAATTACTTGCCTCATGCAAAAAATCCCACCCTGGAGGAACGGAAGCCCAAGCCTGAGTGCTAAGTCGTGTTTATCATCTTGTGCCTCACACGTCTGGGATGGGACTCTGTGGGCTGTGGTTCTGCATCTCCTGGGCTTCCCAACCCTTCACCTTCTGGATCCACAGTGAAGGGCAAAGGCCTTCCTCTTTCCCTAAGTAGGTTGGGGTTGGTTTTATTCCCTTTGTTAATATAAAACCTCCCCAAAGGACAAAACAAAACAAAGTGAGAAGTCTTCTCAGTTTGGCAGTGTGTAAAGGCTTTTTAAAGCTAAACAAGAAAACCAATTATTTTTCTAACTGCTTTACTCCTTCAAATCTTTCACTGTAATGGAGATTTAGAATCCATCACTGTTTAGCTATTATTTCTGTGTAAAGAGTCATGCCCTATTGCACCAAGCAAACAGTCAATTTTTTCCATTATACTTAGCTGCAAATAACAACGGTATGGAATAGATGACCCGTTTTGGAGCATATTTTTCTCCACGTGGTGCTCTGCGTGCCCATTCCCAGAGGAGAACAGGGAAGGGTTAAGGCACTGCCTGGGCTTTGCATGGCCATCCTTCTCCTGCTGCTGTCCCTGGCTGGTGCCCAGCGGCAGGGGCTGCAGGGAGGGTGAGGGTGGTCCCCAGGCTGCTGCTGTCCTGCAGCGGACCCTGCAGGGGCTGTGCAGGGCTGGTCCGCAGCCCTTTGAGCCCCCTGTGAAGGGAACCGGCAAGGAGCCGGCAGCGCGCTCGGTAACTGCACCCATGGCCCCGAGCCCGACGATGGCTTGTAGAGAGGAGCTAGACGTCCATGGGAGCCGTCACCGCGGCTGGTTGTCTTCTGATGTTGTCTTCGTGGGGTGGGGGCTGCTGCCCGCACCCCCTGTACTGGTGTGGGGCCGTGGCGCTCCCTGGGCGATGCAGGCAGGGCGAGCATGCGTGGGAGGTGGGGGCATCCCTCAGGGGGGTCCCTAGCTGGCTGGCGGCGGTGGGGGCTTGGGAGAGTTATTTTTCATTCTCCTGATAGTTGCTGTGTCTGACTTTTATTTAAATGCAGGAGCCTCTTGCAGGCGGTCTGCATGTTGTGTAAAAGTGTGCGCACAAATATGTAGCCAGCAGCTGTTTTTTAAAATTAAACAGACACTTGAGGTTAAATATCCACAAGTTCAACGTAAACTTCCTTCTGTGCTATTAAGTTTGGATTACATCCAAAAACTTGATAATTTTATTTTATGTCATTGAGCCTGTTCGTTCGTTTTGCATTTTGTTCACATTTCACTCTTGGATTTTGCTTTCCAGCTTCGGCTTCACTCCTGGGGAGCCGTGTTGGCGTGCAAAGCTTTCTAAGGGGCAGGATGGGCAGTCCACATCCAAAAACTTATCTTATGAAGGTTTTTTTAAAAAAAAAAATGCATCTCGATTAAGGCAATATATGTGGCAGCTCTGCAGGGCCAGACAGCAAGCAGCAGTGACTGCAGCCCTCGCTGTGTGCCGTCGGGCTCTTGCTGGGCCACCGCTGCAGGTGACTATGGTGACTCGAAGCTGCAGAGCATCGTTGTTGCAGAGGAGGTTCTGACTTATCTCACAGGACCAGCTAGAAATGACAGTGAGGGCTGAAGTAGTAAAGTGTGATAAATTAATGGAATAAAACACCATAAGGGCCTCATTAAAAAAAAAAAAAAAGCTTCAGGAGAAGCATGTGTGAGGAGGATTGAGTATGGAGGGGAATCGGCTCTGCCAAGTGCCAGGTACCTCTGGTGAAAAAAGGGAAGTGCTGATGCCTTTACACAAGGTCTCGTCTTAATCACCCATCATTAAAAGAAATTAATCCTAATTGGGAAGTTACAGCAATGGGCTGATGAAGGGAAAAGGGAGGAAGCTAGAAGAGTCATTTAGTTGAGCAGAGCAGAGTGGGGGTGATGCCCCTCCCGAGGTGCACCAGGGGTTAAGCACCCAGAGGATCCTTTGACCAAGGAGCAGAGTCAACCAAAGAACCAACGGAAGTAAGATGAATAGATTTAGCCTGGAGGTTGAAATTAAGTTTCAAACTATCAGTAAGTGAAAGGAATAACAGACTCTAAGACATAGGATGTCCCTTCCAGTGCTGAGTTCCCATGCTGTCACGCTTCCATTTCATTCCTCTTCTACAGTGTTTGACTTGCATGACTAAGGAAGGACTTCTTTTTTCTTTTAAAAATATGTTTTATATAGCCTGTTCCCAATTTATGGTTTTATTTGAGAAACATGCTTCTGGTTAGCTTCTGTATGGAATATGTCCAGCTTTAAACCATTGCCATGAGCAAAATTCATTGACAGCAAAAAAAATAAAAAACCCCAAACATTCTATGAGATGGGGCACTGTTGCGTGTGGGCCAGTGGCAATTACTTTCTTTAGAGGTTTTTTTTATTATTTATTTTATATATCTATATACAAATGAAAGAGAGATATGGCTGCACGCACACATGTTGGTGTTGTGGGGCGGGCTGCGGGCTTGCCCTGAGCCGGCGGGCAGCCGAGCGCTGCGGCAGGTGCAGAGCAGTGCCCTGGGCAGGCGCTGAGCTGGGGAGGTGGTGGAAGGCCCTGGCTCCAGGGAACTGGGAAAGTCCCTTTGGAAATGGGAAAACAGGTTTCTGGTAGCTGTGGTTGGCGGTTCTGGAAGGGGAGGACTGCTGCTCTGATGGCTGGCTGCGGGGGCTGCGGGGGGCCCCTGTGGGTCCCGCTCCTGCGGCACCGGAACGGTTCGGCCCAGCCAGAGCTGGCCAGGCTGCCAGGCTCCCCGGCACTGAGCGAGTTTTGGTGATGTGGGCTGGTGTGGGGTTTTTTCTTTATTTGTTCCCTCGACTGTCTTAACTTAAGGGAGCGCAGATCAAAGTGGAGTCTCATGGGTAGTTGTGTCCTCCTTGTGCAAACCTGTTTTCTCCTTTTTTGAGCCCTCCTGTGAATTTCCCCCCCCCGCCCCCCTTTGGGCACGGGAAGAGCTCGCTCCAGTTTCCTTTTCATGTCCCTCCTCGGCATAACCAGGCAGTGCCTGCAATTGCAGCTTTGCTAAGCGTCTTGTACCAGCGAGGAGGAAGAACTGAAGAAGCCCTTGTTTAATCTACCAGATGTTGTTTTTTCTTCTCACTGATCTTGAACAAAGCCAGGTGCTCCAGGGGAAGAGCCCAGCACAAATCCATCCCCTGGCAGCACTGTAGGCTCTGCTCTGTGACGGCCCAGGGAGGGGATGGTACCTCCAGCCGCCCAGTGTGGAGTGGTGGCCTTAGGGGACAGGAGGGGTCCTGTGGGCAGGACAGAGATGACTGAGGGGTGACAAGAAGGGAAGGCCAAGGAGAGTCTCCTCTGGTTTGTGAATTGCAGATCTGCCAAGAGCTCAGCGCTGGACAGCTTGTCTCTACCGCTGCTCTCCTCCTCCCCCCCCCCCCCCCCCCTTCTTTTTTTAATTCCAGAACAGCATACTGAGGGTTTTGATTTGTTTTTGTTCTTGCTTTTGTTTTTCCAAAGCAGTGAACATGGTTTAGACAAACATAATGAAACAATTTTAAAAAATAAAAGGAATGGAAATAACCTCATATAAAGCGGCAAAAAACCCGCAGTATCAGCATCATCAGCTGTGCTCTGACAAGGCGTACACTGTCCCAGGGCGTCAGAGACGCTCAAATTTGGTTCATCTGCGAACCCCTGTGTGAGGCAGCACGGCCAGGCGTCTGCTCCGGGGGCTGTACAAAGGGGCTGCATGGGCTGCGTCTTTGGGGGTTGGTTTTGGGTTGGTTTGCTTCCTTCCAGGGTTGTTCTAGTTACAATTTTGTGATTGTTTCAGATCTGCCGGGCTTTTGATACGGCCTCTTAGAGAGCTGTGTGAAAAGGAACAAATAATTAAAAACCCAAACCCCACACCAACCTCCCACCTCACTTTCGGTAGATTATTTTCCTTCACTAGGTGGTTGGAAGAAGTGGGCTGCCTAGGTTGCTTTGGCTGGCTTTGGTTTCCAGTATATTAGCACCTCACCCGCTAGCAATGCTGGTTTTGGAAAACCGTGGCTGTTAGGCGATGTTCAGTGTGGATGCGGGGCCTGGGAGGCAGAGTTGTTTTCTGAACTGCCTAGAGAAGCAACTGTCTTTTATCATGGTTATTGTCTGAGGGTATTAATGAACTAAAAACCACCTTGTCACAACAATCCTTAGCAAGATGTTTATATTTTTTTTAAAAAAGCGAAGCAAAATTGTTTCTTCCTTTTTTTATTAAACAGTAGTACAGGTTCAGCCTCTGTTCTGGTGAGTCTTTAATTGGCACAAAAGGGCAGTTTAGCTTCATCTTCAGGAAGAGTTGTCAAACAAGGTGGAATTGTTTGCCACTCAGAAACATACAGAGCTATATACTATGATTTGCATCTTCTTTTCAGCCATTACATAGTGCAGCAGGTTACTTCGCTGGCATGAGAAGAGCATCTAATGAGGACACTTCTCCATCTCTGATGCTGTTCCTGCAAGAGATAAGAGTTCTTAACGGAAATCTAATTTGTGGGCTGGAGATGGCAGATTTAATACTCTGTGTGCTGTGTCTGGATTTGGGTGCTGGGGGAAGTACCCAAGTTTGGCGGGTGGGTGCTCCACGGAGCAAGGGCGTAACGAGCCAGACTCTAACGTGCTCCATATTAAATATAGCCCAGGCAGGTGGCATGTTGTCATTCCCTTTCCCCATTCCCTGCATCTCTGAAGATTATAAACCCCCAGATCTTGAATTGATCAGCATGTGGATGTTCTGGAGCATCTTGAATTGAATCAAAGCAGCAAGAAATTGATTTTTGCAAAGAAGCTTCTGAAATGAAAGAGTTCCATTATGTAATTTTTGATTTTTTTTTTTTTTTTTTTTTTTGATCCATGCAGTAATTCATAGAATTGTAGAATCACAGAATGATTTGGGTTGGAGGGACCTTGGAGATCATCTCGTTCCACTCCCTCCTACACCCCGTCCACCCGGCCCTGAGCCCTGCCAGGGACGGGCACCCACCGCTGCTCTGGGCAGCCTGGGCCGGTACCTCACTGCCCTCACGGTACAGAATTTCTCCCGAATATCTAATCTAAATCTATTCTCTTTTAGTTTAAAACCACTCCCCTTTGTCCTTTCACTCCAGGCCCTGTTAAAAGGTCCATCCCCATCTTTCTTCTAAGCCCCCTTTAAGTACTGAAGGATATTCCTCTCAGTTCTGCAGTGTATCTCTTGTATAACGTGGTGTTTTGGGCTGTTGCTGGAGTATATTTCATTACAGCTGTTTTCTGCTTCCTGAGTGTTTTCTGGGGTTCTTTGTCCTGGCTGGAGAGCCGATGCCATGCCATGCTGCAGACACTGGCATGGTTCAGCAGGGTAAGGGTGGTGTTTGTGTGGTGAAGGGGGTGCCCACCGGCAGCCCCCAGTTTGCCGGTGGTGTGTACTTCTTCCAGATGCACCCAGCTGCTGGTAGCCACAAAGGCTGGTGGGTCCGAGCACCTCCGCTCCGCAGGGCTTGGCACTGCTGGTCGGCAATGGGTTGTCTTTTGGTGCGTGGTTTGCTCTGTGCCTCTGCTTGAAAACAAGCTGCAATCAAATACATAAGTAATTAAACTGGGAAGCCTATTTGAAGTTCTATTTTTTAAGATTAGAGAACACTGAGAAGAAGCCTTGTGCTGCAGCAACAGGGGGTTTCTCCTCCAGGAATGGACCCAGCTCTCAGCAGGGTGGAAGGAAGCCTGCAATGGGCTGTCCTAGGCTGTCCTGTCCCGCTCCCCAGGGAGGAGGGTGCTGGGGAGCCCTCGGGCTGAGCAGCACTGTCACTGGCAGTAGCACGCAGGCCAGCCCGGGCCTGTGGGTGATCTCACAAGTCTTGCTCAGCCTGAAGCATTCAGTGTAAGTGCTGGCTAAAACCCATCAGAAACCGAGGCCGCCTCTGCCAAGTTGTTAATTTAACCTTTTGTTCTAATCCCATTTGTTGCAGTGGTGATTTAGTAAAAGCCCAAGAAGAGAGGGGAGCGCGGTTATTCTTTACAGGTCAGGACCAGCCGTGCCACTGTTGCGTGGGAGGGAGAAGCAGAGGATGCTGGAGGGGGAGCGCAGAGGCGAGCGGGGCTGCGGCACGGCTGCGGGGCAGAGCCTGGGGAGGTGGCGAGGGGCTGCGCTCCGTGGCAGCCTGCTTTCCTCCGCCCTGAATGTGCACACTAGTACTTTTCAGCATAATTGCTGAGACTTCTCCATTTTCCCAAGGATTTCTGTGCTAGTTTGGTCGGTGGAACACAGGGCGTACTGCAGGCCAGGCGACGGGAGCCTAATTAGAGCAACGCTGTCAGCACAGGTCTGTGCTCGGTAATTGGCACCGCGCAGATCGCGCGGGCAGCCCCTTCTGCAGCCCGCCTGGCCTTTTGCAAGCCTCGTGCGCTCTGTTTGCAGTGCGGCACTAGCCACCCCGCATCCCTCCATGTCTCCTCCGGTGCAGCACTAAGCAGAGCGAGGGCTGGCAGTTAGCAGCTCCTGGAAGAAGCTATAAAACCTGAGCAGTTGGCCATTTACTGCAAACAATGCACCAGCATGTCTTAACCTTTCGGTTAGCTGGTAGCAGCAGAGATCTGTCCTTTTGCTTTCATTGAAGTACACAGCAACCTTTTAACAGCTGAGGAGCTGCGGCGGCTCTTCCAGAGCGGGTGTCTGACGCCGCTTAGTCATTCGGGGGGAAGGAGGCGCCCACTGTGAGTTCAGCTTCTGCTGCTTTGTAGCACAGAATTAAAACCTCCTGGCAGAATAAAGAGGAGTTCAACCTAAGCCCACTCCACCGCCACGCTTGCGGCATGAGTGTGTTCTCCCCGTGTTGTTTACCTCTGGGACATCCCTGTGCTGGTGGGTGCTCGGTGAGGCAGGGTTGGCAGAGGAGCAGCACCTTGGTCCTGAGCACTGAGCCAGTGTGCTTTCTGCTCCTGCTGTCTCCTGCTGAAAGCTGTATTAAACACTTGCTGAAATAGTCAGTAAAAAATGCCCCTCTTGAAAGGAGGCAGGTGTTTTAATACCAGTGGTTGAGAATTTTGCTTGAAAAACCTGCAGGGAAGTGGTTTTGTGACGGTTCTCGATGGCTGTGTTAGGATGGTGGGCTCAGTGGTCTCCAGGCTTGTCAATGTGGGGCTCCTCCGGGTGACAGACCGTCGGTGTCTCCTGTGCTGACAGCAAACCCTTAATCTGCATCTAAGCGAAACAGCGGGAGAGAGTGGTGTTTGTTATTCCTACGTTATTTTCTTAGAAAAATACTTAAGCTGGGATCCATTTTATTTTATGGTCTTAGGAAGATGGAAACCTTTCCTAAAGGAACTGCTTTTGTCCTGTATAACCACAGACCTTCCCAGGCAGTGGTGGATGCCAGGGGGATTGGGGGGCTGGTGGAGCTGGGGTGGGGGGACACCGAGCACTTCGGTGCCAGTCTCCCAGCCATAAACATCAAGGCGAGCTGCCAGCGTGGCAGGAGTAGGGGGTAGTGTGATTAATGTTTGTGAAGTGCTCGGAAGTGCCTGTGGCGAATGCTCTGGTCCCGTTACACCACTGAATTCCTTCGACTGTTTTTTTTTTTGCTGGCAGCACGGTGTCTCTGACAGCCTGAGCCCTGGTTCCTGGTGCCAACAAGAGCTGCGTGATGCCCACTGCGCAATCCAGGGGGATCGGAGCGGAGCAAGGAGCTTTATTTGGATGGAGACAGCTTTTAGGTCTTGGGTTTCATTTTGTTGTTGTTATTGTTGTTTTCCAAATTCCTTTCCAATCCATCTGCTCTCCTGACATCCTTTTTATGTTCGGAAGACGGGGGAGCAGTTGCATTGTGAGTGTGGTCAGGTCAAACTCCTCACTTTTATCTTTGCTCTCTTGTAGGTGATGGGTATTTGGGGAATAAAACACTAAGAGCAGGGTTTAACAGGCCTTTGTTTGCTATTGTCCAGCTGCGTTTGATTCGGCAACAGAGATAGGGAACAATAAACAGTGAAAGGAAGCAGAGATTTTTAAACAGAACTGTTTCTTTTCTTCCTATTCGGGTGTTCCTGAAATCTGACACATTTTGCTGCTTAGTCCCAACTGTGTTGGTAAAAATAACAAGGCAAGGTGCACTTGGTACAGCTCAGAACAGTTGCGATTTTGGCTGTTGCTTAATATTTTTATGCATAGATCTCCATCTGTGTGTATATGTGTTTATGGGGTGTGTCTGTACGTTCTACAGGTGCTGAAAAAGAAGTAATTGTATTTAATGACTAATGCTCCTCGTGTCGATGCGTTTACTAGGCAATCCCTTGGGCCACAGGGGTTTAGCCTGGGCTTTTGGGAGTACTGTGCTGGAAGGGGCTTCAGAGCTACGTTGCTTGTCATCTTGGGCAGCTTCATTGTGTGGCTTTTCCAAAACTCCTGGAGTACTGCCCGAGAAGGTACTGGCTTTTCTTCCCCTCTCTAGTACTGTTGAGAGCTTGTTTGACACCTTGCTGTTATGATGGCTAGAATCTCACCAGGTTTATCACCTCAATTTATTCATGGCAGTTTTATACCCACTTTGTTCGCTTGCAGCTCTGTGGGAACCTGGACACCTTCCTGTCTTAGGCTTCCTTGGAAGTCCTGTCTCCAAGTCATGCAGCAAATGCCAGAGTCTTTGCTTTTTTTTCTACTTGCCGCTAGTTAAACCTGTGTCCAGACCCTGATGTGAAAGGTTTGCATCTTGGCTTAATGCTCTTTGTAAGGATGTCTGCAAGAAGACTTTACTGTCTCGGGTCACCATTTTGAATCTTTTCCCCCTGTTTTATATCATACTGTATCATCTCTCACATTTCTGTGGGCTGTTTTCTCATCTCTTTCTTTTCCCCGTGGCAGGGTGGCTAATTTACGCTGTTGATCAGCAAACGAAGAAACCTGGCAGAGAGCAGTGTTGCCTGGCTAGTTTGGGTAATGAGCCAGGTTTTAGTCTTTTACATATTGCACACTGAGGTAAATCTCTCCCGCTTAAACCCTTCTCCATGTGAGCTTTAGTCTCTTGTTTTGCTCTGCTGAGCACTCCTGAGCATCCCCAGGTGCGAGGCAGCCGAGGGTGGCCAGGGATTGCAGCTGCTGGTTCTTGCCCCGTTTGCTCCATCTCGCATTAGTAAGCCTAGGGCTCCTGTGCAATAAAAGAAAATTTCCTCACTGTTTTTGTTTCAGATCATAAATACCAAGTAAGTAATACTGTGCTATCCCTTTCTTTCATCTTTTTTTTAAATGTAATCTCCCAGTGGCTTGCCCGTTAGATGGCTGCAGACCCATGGGGGATAGTGTTTATGACCACGCTGTGCAGGGGGGGCCCGCTTTGCCCGTGCTGTGCTCTGGGGTGCCGGGCGCTTAGGGCAAGGTTTAAGGGGGTTCAGGTAAGGCCGGGCTCTTCTGGGTGTTTGTCTCCTGCCCCCATCCTCTCTGGGCTTCATACCCGCCCCTCCTCGTGGGAAGCTATCTGAATCTCCCTTTGAAAATCTCCACCTACTTCAGAAACACTGTTTTTAATAGCTGCACTGTTCTTAATTTTTAAACCCCAAGAGTAGCTCTCCGGTAGGAATAGAAAGTGAAAAACAAAGCAATCAAAGGAAAGCTGTCCTACTCTCTGGGCATGTTTGGTTAGCAGCATCTCAGGGGGATGCTGAATCTAGTTCTTTAAACCGATGCCTCTCTGGTGTGAAAGGCTGGGAAGTTGCAGCCCGCAGCATCTCTCAAACTCATCTGTGGCTTGTAATGTATATCGAATGGAGATATCCGTTCTGCTGAAGAGCATATAACAAAAATAATCTAACCTATTCCACCCAAATAAATAAGTCTGAAAATAAATCTCTCATCGTACTGTCTTTATAAATATCTTTTAAATTGAGTGTGGGTGAAAGATGTGGTTGAGTCACTAGACGAGCATCTCTGATAGTGTTGGAGGAGCCTTTTCAGATATATTTTATGCCCCAGTTGTCATTGCAGCCGTACATACCCTCGCCGCTCATGTTGCCCTTCGCTGGCTTCAGGTTTGAAAATGACACTTGGTAGATGGAAGGCAGTGATACCGCTGAACGCTGCTTGGGGCTCCTTGGTCGGGCCTGAATAGTCGGGAAGGGAAAAGCATCTCCCTGCAAGGTGGGGGAAGGGGTTCCGCTTCTTGGGGACCACCTCCCCGCAGGCGGGGACAGACCCCCAGCGAACACGGCAAATCAGGCTGCACGTCCCTCGCCCCGGCGCGGGGAGTCTCCATGTGCTTATTAGATTTTCAAATGTTATTTAGCTTGATTGCAGCCTTTTTACAAAAGGAGTTAAGACATGGATATAAAAGATAATAGAACTATAAATTGCAAGACAGGTTCTTATGAAATCAGTAAATTATTCATTTAACAGTTCCGTGTGTGCTAATTTCATGTTGCTACGGTATCTCAAAATGGAGGAGGGAGGTCAGTCTGCACAACGCGGGGCTTGCACAAAACACGCGGATCTTTGTGGAAGACAGATAACGCGTTGCACACAACCTTCAGCTGAATGATAAATTGCCTCTTTATCTGGTGTTGTCCAGGGAGATCCAGGGCAGACAACTGAAAGAGGTGGCTTGCACTAGCAAACGTTTTTTGGAATTAGACCAAAAATCACACATTTCAGTCTTGAAATCTGTTTAAGTATGCATTGTCTTAGTGGCATCTCTCCTCTGTCTCTGGAGACAGGCCAATCCCAATGGCACGAAAGCTAACTTCTGGGACCGCTTTCCTGCTCGTCTGTTACTGCTCCTTCGTTTCTGGTGCCCAGTGAAAGCTACTTGTGTAAAATGGCGTTTCTTCCAGCTACTGTTTTCAAGAAGGGGGCGTTGTCTTTGATTGGGTTTGGAAGTATTTTGCAATATTTCATTAACGGGCAGAAAAGATGCAGTTTCCTGCTGGTCAGGAGATGTTTGCCTGTGCTGCTTTATTGCCCTGCTTGTGTACAGCAGCGCTGCTGGCAATGCCTTGCTGGTTCGGAGGGCAGGGTGGGTGCTCAAGTGTGGAGTACAAATTTCACCCTTGCAAGCACATTAAACTTGCAGGTAAAACAGCTGGACTGGTGGGGTTTGCAGGGTGGGAATAGGAAGGGATCACTTCTCATGTTGATTGTATCTCTTGTTTTGTGTTTGAGAGCTGTTACTGGAAGCTGTGCCGCAGGAGGATGCGCCTGTGGTCAGGGAATCGCTCTTTTGGCCGTTCTGCTTTTTGCAAAGCTGCAAGGGTCTGTTCTCAGGGCTTTCTCTTTAATTCTTGCATTGTTGGACATGTGTATCTTTTCTCCTCGGGTGTTTCCAAGGTGCTGGGACTGGTCATGTCTCCATCCAGTGCATGGTAATGCCGTGCTCAGGCAGCTGAACCACCTTGGGAGAAGGCTGGGTGGAAGGGGCAGGGACAAAGCAGGTCTGTAAGGTTTGTGAGGGCAAAGAAAACCAACTTTCAAATGTGACTGAGACTCAGTTTCATTTCAAAACAAATGTTTTTGGAATCTTTGGAGCTATCCTAGGCACAGCAGCCAGGCAAGACAAGCTTTATAGTGTGATCGCATCTTAACAAAAATGCTGAGTGCTTCCTGGAGAAGGGGGATGTAGGACAGAGCGAGTCCACCAGGTACGATGGGTGGGAGAGCGGACTCCAGGCCGGCGCCTTCCCTTCCCGCAGCCCCCGCGCACCGGGAGCCCTCCTGCCACTGCTGGGTGTGCGGAGGAGATCTGGGAGCCTCTGGTGCGAGTGACCTCCAAGGCTGCCTTACCCAGAGGGGAACAACGACTGTTGCACAACAGGGGTGTCTCTTCCATGCGGTTAATTGAGTCCACTGTGAATGTTCAGGAGCATGGGTAGCTAATTTCTTCCGCCCCCGAGACACCAAATATAGAGAATGTCTGTGTGCACATGGGGAAGCATTTGTGGTCTTTGCACTGAATAGTCTTTAAGTTTTCCTGCTGGCACATGTGCTAACTGCTGCTGCACTTCAGGTAAGAAGATAATGATCACATCATTAAGACACTACTAAAGCTGGCATTACTTGTTAGGTCAACATATCGATCTTGACATTACGCTGCAAGATTTTTTTTTTAGATAATGCCTGTCCATCCTGCCTCTTGCTCCAGGAGGAGTGAAGAAGAGGGAGAGGAAATGCAAAACTAAAAGCAACTTGACACAGATCTTTTCCCCAAAATAAAAGCACTTTGCTCCTTAAAAGATTTGTTCTGCTGCAAAGGCTCCTGCCTTCTGGCTGCTGATTGGATTAATGGCAGATTTCCCTTAAGTCAGTAGAAATCCCAGGGGAGATGCTGGGCTGGTGGGCGAATGATTTGGTCATTCTAAAAAAAGGCTCTCCTTTAGCCTTCTGTGTTGGGGTGCATAGTACCTTCCCCGGCCAGGTGCAGCCCCCCAGCCCACAGGTTCAGGGGGGCTGTGCGGAGCTGCCCTGGGGTTTGACCCCTGTTCCCACTGGAGACCCCGTGCCGCTGCCCAGGCACGGCCCTGCCGGTGGGGATGTGGGCTCCGCCAGCTAATAGCAGCCGTTGGTCAGCGTTTGTGGAGTGGTGCTGGTCTATACCCGCTGCAGATCGCGCTTGAGGAGCTGAGGATGGGTGTAGTGTCCTGGCCAGCATCCTTCCAGCTGAAGCCCTGGGGTGCTGCTGCCTCAGGGTGCCCCGAGGCAGGGTGCCTGCCACTCCGGCAGGGATGCAGGGAGCATGGGCAGGGTCTGTGCTTGTCAGGTGATGGACCATCCACGGGTAAATGAGCCATCAGTTAGCTCCCCGAATAACTTGTCTGTAACTGTGTAACTTTCCTTTGAAGCTTGGTATATGTTTGCATCGTACCTATATTCTGAGCATATTAGAAATCTTGGAAATTACCCTTCCTATCTTGCTGCAGAAGAAAACACCTCTCACTTTTCAATAGATTTCTGCTTGTCTTGTTATCTCTTCTGTATTGAACCTGTCCAAGTCAGTTTTTCTCATTTCACTGGGCTCTTTTTATAGCATGCTACTTAAAGGCATTTTGTAAAAATAGCTGTAATTTTATTTTTATGTATGTATGTACGTATGTGGTTTATATCACCAAAGCTTTATTTGGTATTTTAATCTGGGCTCACTGACTGCACTTTTAAGGACTTTCAAATCAAAAGTGATAGCTGAAAAAACGCATGATGTTTTTTAGTTTCTGACTTCCAGAGAAGCAGTGCTTACACCAGTGCTGAGCTAGTTTACTATCCCTCTAAATATATTTCATCAAGAATGGCCCATATGGTGTGTCAGGGAGAAGGGGAATGCAGAGCAGAACCTGTGTCTGCCAAAGAAAACTGTTTTGATCTAACGTTCAGCATAGTACAACTTTGGGGGAAAAAAAATAAACATTGTCAGATGGGTGCTGCCAAATTTCACGATTTATCAAGGATTTCAGGCTGTTCAGTGATAACTTTTTTTTTTTTCTCTCCTGAATACTCCAGTTTCTGGAGTCTTGTGATTTACACAAGACTGTTCATTTTCATTTCTAAACCATGTTGTATAAAACAGCCTCAGAATATGGAACAAGGAAGCTCTAGTGTCAGCACGTTAATAAAATCCTCAACTGTATTGTGTTTAAAGTCTGATGGCTTTTTAAGTGCATCTCCTGACTTGGAGATGGTGAGTTGTGGAATGTCAGAGCCTGCATGGAACAGAAACTGGGAGAAGGGTAACTTCTTGGGGTTATTAGGCGGGTGTGTGTATGTATTTTAATTCTGGTTTTATAATTTCCAAGGTAAATCTGTCTGACTTGTTCTCCCGCTGTCTTTACACTTCACTGCTTTCACGTGCTGCTTCTGATTTCCCAAAAAAAGCGGTTAATGAGCTGTGTGGGTGCTGGTGGCAGGGACACGCGGGGACAGCTGTGTGTGTAGGTGTGTGCGGGCGTTCCCTGGGGGTCCTGTGGAAATGAAGGAGGAGAGCTGGTGGGTTTCCCTCTTACTTTTGGCCAGACAAACCTGAGTTGCTGCATTTCTGCAGCACTTTGTGTCTGCGTTGGTGCTCTGGACAGATGGAAGTTTGCTGTTGACCTCAAGGAGTCCCAGTCCCATCTCTGTGCTGCCCATCAGTCTTCAGTGCTCATATTGCTTTTAAGGTGGGACAAATTAAAATGCCAGAGTTTGAGAAATGAGCCATTTTCCATTCCACAGGAGCCCTGCCTGAGCCCCAGCCCTTTCTGACCCTTCCCTGCTCAGTGGAGGTGGACGCTGTGACTTCAGGGCTCAACCCAAAATTTTCTCCTGGTTTCCTTTAGTCTCATTTGAAATAATTTTTTTTTTCTTTAATGTATCCCATGAAGTTCTCCAAGTTTGTCTAAGGTTAATTCACACCAATAAACAGCACCTCCTGTCACTAAAATGCACAGTGTTTTGTACCTGTTGGGCTTACTCCAGGAAATGTTTGGAAGATGCCACATAATTAGAGTCTGGGGAGCTGAAGGAGCTGGTTTTGTATTTCTGACACACAAGACAGATGTGGTTTTGATCCTTATGATCTCCCTGGGGTCCCAGTGTGTAGATCTAGAAGAGTCAGTAAATGCCGTATCAAACACGAGGAGGTCAGTGGCACCGGGAGGTGGGAGGGATGTGGCTGAGCCAGCTTCACTGCTGCTGGGCTTGGGAAAGGTCTTGGAGAGCCGGCAGCTGAAGGAGATGATCAGAGTTGTTCAGTAAGTGTAAACTCCAACCCTCCTGGTTTAATCTGACCTCGGGCCCGACTCTGAAACAAACCGATGTGCCTGGGACCGGCGAGCGCTGGCACCAAACCTGAAAGGATGGAGCTGTTCGTGATAACTGTCCATCCATCCCTGAGATCGGCTCTATGTGCGGTAATTTGCTGGAGAAGCAGTCAATCCAGAATAACTTAAAAAATAGTAGGAAATAATGTTTCTGTAGGTTTCGGTGGTGCAGGTTGAGGGAAGCCAAAGGGGTTATATCCTGACGGACGCAGCTTTGGTTCCCTTAGCGCGGCATTTTGCAGAGCTGCTCATGCAGAGAAATGTGAAATCTCTCTCAGGCTGTCAGTAAGCTTAATGTAAAGTATGGAGTCTGTTTTTATGATATTACAGAATGACCCTTTATGGCAGTTTAGCGTTATAAGTTGGTAACAGGTAAGTAATGTGAAATATTTGTTTCCATTACCCATATTCTCCTGGCATTACAGTGCTGGGAAAGCCCTCGGGAGCTGCCGGCAGGTACACAGGAAGGAACCACAGTCATGTTTCCTTGAGTTTTGGTAGCGTTTTGGCTAATCATTACAGAAGTCCCTCTGAAGAGTCTCCTGAGCGCGCGTGGAACAGGGCTGGAGGGACGAGGGGAGCTGCTGCGGAGTGCTGCAGGAAGGGCTGGACAAGTGGGCGCCCCAGGAGGGGGAGATGCCGAGTCCGGGAGCAGTTGTGCTTCTGGTCCTGCTTCAGCTTCTGACCTGGAACAAGTGACTGTGCGCGCTTTCCTCCTCCCTACGTTTTTTAGGCCCTATCTTTTTTTTTTATTTTTCTTGTTGGATTAGCTTTGAATTTACTGCATTAAAGCAGATTTTATAGGAATAAAATAGGGAAGATTGCAGCAGAAAATGGGCAGATCATGAGGAGGAGGAGGAGCGGAAAGGGCCGTGTCCTCCAGCTGAGCAGCAAGGTTAGAGCCTGGCCACTTCAGCCCGCTGTGGATTTACTTGTGCGATCGGTGCTGCAACCTTACCTAGAGAAGGGGTATAAATCTGATTTCTCGATGCGCTTAAAACCGGGTGAGCAAAAGCACCAGCAGAACACATCAAAAAATACTTTTGGCTCAGCCTTGTGGGCATGGGACGGATTCTTCCGCTTTTTCTTAAAAACATTTCCCAGCTTGCGGCTGGCACTTGAAAGGGCATTGTTACAAATTTGTGAATCTTTTCGTTGCTTGTTTCCAAGCTGTTTTTCTTCCTTTTCTTTTCTTTTTATTTTTCCTTTGCCTATTTTGAGCTAAAAAATGAATGCTCTGCTTACTACAGTACTTTATCACGCAGTGTTTTCAGGAGACACTCAAGAATTAAATATGTACAATTTCCATAACACTGATTATCCCCATTTAAGTGCTGTTTTAGAGGGTATTAATTTCTGTTGCAGTAGCAGCCACAGCACTTAGCAGCGCGAGCCCAGTTTTCCCTCTGTGACCAAGACTCTGGTCTGGCGTGAGCCGGGATTTGTCCCGACGTGCCCACGCGGCTCCAGCGCCGCTGCTCGGGTGGAAACGCGCCGGGGGGGCTGCGGGCAGCCGGGTGGGAGCGGGTGCTGGTTCGAAGGCGGCTGCCTCTGTCACTTCTGCTATCTCCTGTTTTTTGTATGCAGAAACACAAAGCACAATTAGAATACAGTTATATATCCTCATAGTTGTTAAAGCTTGGATTAACATGACATAAAGTTTTGTCTAGGGAGCCTTTTGCTATGGCTCAGGGAGCATTTTTGTGTGACAGTAATAGGCTACAGTTAATATACTTGAATGATACCAGAATCTGTGTAATAAGACAGAACAAAGGGGGTTTATTTGAAGCTGAATTACAAAGGTGGAATTATCATTGTGAACAATCCGCTGAGATAGCAGCTTAATTATTGTATCTTGCGTTATTTCGGCATAGTAAACTGCAGTCAGTGAAGCAAAGTAAAAAATACATAAGCATCTCAGAAGGACATCTTGTCAGTCATGCAGGATTGATGTGTGGACCTGTCACCTCGTTCTTAACACCAAAATCTTCTCTTTGCCCATTTTTGCCGTTTGTTTGATTTACCGAGCCTGTTCGCCATGATTCAGGAGTCTCTTGTAACGTTTCTAGGAGAGATTCATCATGGGGACATAATCCATTCAAATAGCTTTTGGGCAAGAAATAAGTGTTTGAAGCCAAGAGGTTTCAAACAAAACGTTCAAAGGCAGCTGTTGGGCCCTCTGGAGGAGGGGGGAGGGCTTTATTGTTCCCCAGGGCTTAGGGGAGAAAAGGGAGCGAGAAGGTGGGAGCTGCAGTTTGAACCCCGTGTTCCCGGCGTGGGCGAGCGCAGCGCGGTGTGACAGCCGCCTCAGCTCCCTGGCTCTTCCCCAGGCACGGGGGGCTGGGGGGGTGAGAAGAAAGGGCAGGTGCCCCGCGCACAGGTATGGGGCGGGTGGGAGCGGCAGCTTTGGAAAACTCTTGCAAATACACCTTGTTTCCAAAAGCACTCGCAAATACGCCTTGTTTGGTCAACAGCAAAAAGAAGCCTTCCTTTTAAAAAAGCGTGAAGTGGAGCAAAGTGTGAAAAACAAGCAATGTGTTTTGCATTAAACCCATGTGGAATTAATAATATTTCAGAAAACAGGGTGCCCAGTTTTGTGGGTAGAACGGGGGGTGTGGGGGTGTGTTAAATACCTTTCTGGTGTTGCTGCAGTCGGTGTGATGGGTTGAGGCAGCTCCCCCGAACGTGATCAGTCTCCCTGCACCCGGGAAAGATGCAGGGTGCCATCGGAGGGGACTGCGGGGCGCCTCGGTGGTCTCCCTGGGGAAATGTGCTACGGCACTGCACCTTACTGCAAGGATTAGATCAGGATTTGATGAGAGGGGGTGGCAGCTGTGGCCAGATGCTGTTTTAATGGCTGAAACGATCTTTCCCTATGACAGGGTGCTCCTGCTCAGCTTGTGCCTGCCCTCTGCCCAGTCCTGCCCCTGCTCACACCCAGCGGGGCGCCTGCCCACCCGGGGGCCTTTGCTCCCTGCCTTATTCAACCACCTTGCACCTGTACGGAAAGTTAACCCTCTGCCCGAGCCTTGGATCCCCATTACATGGAGAATAAGGGTGGAGGAGGATCCTTTTTTATTGGTATTATTTTCATCAATTTAATTTCACTAATTTATTTTTCATCTGAAGAAAATAGTTTTTTCATAAAATCATTTTGATGATTTAAGGAGCTGCAGGAGGTTGAATGTCTTCAACGTGGTTTTAAACCAAAAACCCCCTCACAACAGAAAACATTAGTTTTCTGCAGTAAGCTTTAAAAAGAGTAGCAACATCATTCCAGAAATCTGGGTACAGTGATTATGTGTGTGATCCCGGTGCTGTCCAGGGGTAATTAAAATTTGCAGCTGAACCTTGGTTTCAAATGGCTGGGTGAGGCTCTGTCAAACTGATGAGAGCTTGCGTTGTTGACACGTGTAAAACTCGATTTACCCACCAGTAACCGTCATTTGTGGGCATTAAATCTTTCTCCAAACAATGTGATACTGGGGCACAGCAGGATGCGCTTGCGTTCAGGGGGTTCGGAGAGGGGCTGAGGTGTGAGAGGAGCTGTGCCGAGCGCAGCCAGCGCTGCTAATTGCTTTCTTTTTAATATTGTATTCAGCCTTAATAGCCTGTCCTCCTAGTGGATTGCCTTTCCCAGCATTTATTACAGCATGCTTAGGAGCCTGACCGGAGTGGGAAGGGGTGGAGCAGAAGGGAGTAAAATCAAAGTGGCACTTTTAAAAATCCATCCCGACAACCCAAACTAATGTTCCAGTCTGAGCTTCCTGATTGAGCTCAAATTAAAGGGGGCGAGGCTGCAGCAAGCGTCCCAAGGTCTTGAGTGATCAAAATGGCATTTCGTGTCCAGTGCCAGCTCATTTTGTCAACCCCTGGGGACAGCAGGCGGGCTGGGTGGCGGTGATCGCGACGGTGATTACCGCCAGAGGTTAATGGTAGCGACGCTCAGCTACGGTGAGCAGACTTAAAAAAGATACATTCCCACAAGTGGCTTTGGGCTTCTGTCTTCTCATCAAGACTCGCTGGCATATTTTAAAAGAGGTAAAGGAAGAGTCCAAGCCCACAAACAGCAGAAATCAGAGCTAGTGCATCATTATTTCTTTTCTCTTGAAGGTGGGCGACACGGTGGAGGGATGCGAACGGAGCTGTAAGCCAGGTAGACCTGTGCTCCTGGCTCTGGCTGCTTCAGTGCCAGGGCAGAGCTCTTGTCTTTTCAAGCAGAGAGCAAAAGCACTTCCAGGCACTTGTTTTCTCCCATTTTTATCAGTAATTTGTGACAGTGAGAAAATCACTTTTGCTTTCTGTGCATCAGTGCTGTGAGCTGCTGGAGCAGGCAGTGAGTCTGTGTGTATCGGTGGGGCTCTGATCCAATGGCCTTAAAAAAAAAAAAAAAAAGGAAAAAAAGTCATAAATCATCTGTGTAATGACTTTGGTCCAAGTACAGTTCTCTGAATCCCCATCATGTGAGCAGCCTGTGCAGGAGTCGAGGCGCTGGCAGTGCTCATCCAGCTGCCCTCCTCTGCCTGCTGCAAAGCCCAGGGGTGCGGAGTGGGCTTGGACCCCCAAGCCGATGATTCAGCACCTTTCTTGAGCGCAGCAACGTGTAACGCCTGTAACAGCAACGGTCTGGGTTGCCAGTGTTTTTCCCATAAATTAAAAAAATTCCCTAAATGTAGGCATGTAAGCTATGTTTGATTTGGGGGTGAAGGACAAGGGAGGAGGGAGGTCTGTTTAGAAGGAACAGCCTTAGAAAAATAATCTTTAATATGCAAGTCAGTATATGAAAAGAACAATAAAAGGGAAAAGGATCTAGCAGGAAATAAAATGCAACTTGCTTTCATTACAGCCAAGGGAAACTTAGATGAGTTTTTCTTTGCTAATAAACTACACTGTTTCATTTTGCAGCTGAGCCTTTTGGTGAAGCTGACTGTGGCAATTGTTCATTTTTTTTTTTTTTTTTTTTTTTTTTTAAAAAGACTCTGGGCAATAAAAAAAGCCCTTCATGCATCAGGAAACATAGTAATGCAATACTTGTCTTATCTTCACACTTATTCAGCAGGTATTTACAAAAGGGCAGCAGGAAGCTCTTTAAACTTGATCCTGTTACTGCGCTCAGGATGTCTCTTAATCAGATCCGTTTACCTGCCTCTGTCCTGCGCAGGATCCTGCTGCAAAGGCAGCTCTAAAAGAGCCCCTGGGTGTCTTGTGAACAGAGTTTTTCTCAATATGCTCTGTAACAGCCAGGGCTCTGAACTAGTTTTTACTGTACGGCTTAAGGGCACCGAATGAAGCCCCATGGGTTAGTGTGGCCGTTCCGTGGGTAGCAAAGCCCCGCGCTGTGAATGCCGTGGGGTTGTGCTCCCAAACATGATGGGGTGGTGTGTGATCGTGTTGTTCCTCTGCAGGCTTTGTTACTGGGGGAACAGGAATTTCTTTGCTGCTCAGAGTAATGTGATAACTCAGTGAGTCGTGGTGTGCTGACCAGTGGGTCCCTTAGGTCTCAATTCCAGAAAGTGCTTAAAAGGGAAATGTGCAAATGCCACTTGTCTGCAGAACCCACACCTTGACGGAACTTCATTGGACCTGGCTTGTGCTTGAAATCGAGCTGCACTTAATAGTAGTGTCCGTTTATTAGGGGTTGTTCCTGAAATCGTCAGTGCGTTATTCGGAGTCCCGAGTGCTGTACTTTGCTGTTCAGAGATGGTCTCTGAGGCTCTTTCTGGCATGTGGCTTTCAGTGGTCTCTGTGCATCTCGTTATTTGGCGCATTCGTTTGTAGTAAACGAACCAGCTGCTCGCATTGTAGTGTGGCATCAATAGGGAAAACGCTGGGTATGGAGATAAGAGACTTCACCCTGTACGGAGCACGCTTCTCTCAAGGACCTGCCAGCGCTGCACAAACGTTTGAAGCTCCCTCTCCACTGGGAGATGAAGCCTTATTGGTGCTGGGTGTGCTGGGTCCAGGTCCCGTGTGGAGCCCTGGGGGAGGCTGGACCCTGCAGGGGGCTGGCGGGGGAGCTGGAGGGGCAGCGGCTGGCTGGGGCTACCAGAGCCTGTTCTGTGGCTAGCGTAAGCAGGTCGCTGTGTGCCGCAGGGGAGAGCAGCTCTGGCAGCGATGACAGCCTGAGTGCCCGGTGTCATGTCCCAGACTTCAGGGGGAGCAGGCAAAGGCTTCTGTCGGGGGATCTGCTGCACACTGGGGTGATGGCCCCAGACAGTCCCATACGCACAATTTTGATGGGTTGTCACTGGGCACTTTAACACTTTTTTTTTCCAGGAAAAGCACCAATTCAGACATCCTCTGCCCTCCTGTATGGAGCGTCACAGCAGGGTGGTGGGATGGGTAGGGGGCTGCTGGGTGGCTCAAGCAGGAGGGCAGCACTCTGGGAGGGTCCATGTCCAAGCCAGCTTGGACTTTAACTGGCTCCACAGCTGTAAAACGTGCGTTTCTTGTATGGAAAATGCCCTGTGCCCTCCCAGCCTGGGAGCCGCATCCTGTCCTGCCACAAAGCAAGCAGAGATCGGCGGAGTTTGAACTGGTGCTGTAATTAAATCGAATTACAATGTCCCTCTTGCTGCAGCCCAGAAAGGAGGATGGATGTTCAAATTTGTTGGCTTTTCAGATAGTGGTATCTCTCAGTGTGGCTGGAGCCCATCAGGAGAGAAGGGGGAGATGAACGTCGGCTGTCCGTGTGTGCACACGTGTGTTCACCAGGAGCTGCCTCTCCTCTGGCTGGACCTGAACAGTCTCCCCGTCTCCAAACTCTGCGCCGGCCAGGCCTGATGGGCAGCACCTCTTAAGTATTGTTTGGAAAAGAAAACAGATTGCAGCTTTGCAGTGCTAATATGCAAACGAGCAATGTGAAGGGAGGAAGAATTATTTCTGCTGACGGCAGCTAATGTTCCGTGAAAGTAAAATCACAAACCGCCTTGCACCTGGCTTGCAGAAATGCTGAAGGAGCAATGTTCCTCCAGTGCCCCTGTGGCAGCATCGCCTCCACGCTGCCAGCACGGGAGAGAGACCCCTTCTTTGCCCGCAGCACCTCGGGGCGTGGGACGGGGTGGAACAGCTCAGCCGAGAACACCTGATGGAGTACAGGAGCCCGGGTGAACTTCAGTGTTGTGGGCTCTTGCGGCTGTGCCACCACTCCTGTGGTATTTGGTGGATTTGAGCTTCAGGTTGAGTGATGTGGTTACGTGCAGCTCTCAGCGTTCGCTTTTAAAAGGGCAAAAGTTCTCCTGCATTTCAGCAGCAGAAGCTTAAACGTGTAAACCCTAATGGCTCCCGTGTGAGCACCAGAAAGAATGTTTCTGAATTATTGTGCATAGATTTAAAAGGTATTGTTCATGTATGTTTGTTGTACTTTTTCATCTGCTAAGTCCTTCAGCAGGGGGGACAGGGTTGCGGCAGGGTGAGTGAAGCTCAGGTTCTTCATTCGTTTGTGGGTCTCGCAAGAAAACACAAAAAGCTACTCAGTTGTTTGGGAAATTTGTAGAAAATAACACGATATGTGCATGTGTAACAGTGAGACAGGGCAGCTTGAATAAATAGACAGACAAGGATGCACATGGGAGATGGATCCGATGCCGGCAGGGAACCGAAGGCAGTGATTTCCAGGAGCGTGGCTGGCTCTGGGGCCGCGTACGGGTCACTTAAAACGCCTGTCGCTTAATTCCCCTCTAGTCCCACCCTCTTCCTTGTCTGTGAGATGCGTAAAACGCAAAGCTGTTTTGAGGCAGGGTGAATTAAATGTTTGTAGGAGAGTTTGGAGGCTCTCCAGAAGATGTTTTGAACTAGATTCTGTTCTTGCCCCTGCAGCGAAGGGCAGCAGTGGGAGCTCCGTGATTTAACACTGGCTGCAGATTGAACGAGATCAGAATATGCTCCTTCTTTTGCTTTTTAATGCATATTGAAGTGTTTTTAGCTGTTGACATATATTTTAAAGTTATCAATTGCTCCTTGTCTCCTACTGTAGCGTGGACCAACTTTGATCACAGAAAAAGTTCCTGTGGCGCTGATTACGGGCAGAAATGTAGATGGGAGATTTGTTCTAGCAGTGGCGGAGGCGCTGCTGTAAGTCACAAATCCATTTTGTTAACCAGTTGCTACAGACCTGTATAAACACATGTATCGTGTGGCGTTAGATCAGTCTGCTTCGAGCAACAAGTATGGCTGTCTGCTTCTTCCCTCATTAGGTTAGCTTGCGCTTTGTTTTTAAAGAAAGTGGCTTGTCTAGGACGGGGGACGTCACGACGTGTGTTGTGGCAGACATCTGAAACGCTGCAAAGAGGGGAGCAGCTCTGCCACAAGAGATGTCCCCAGGAGTGTGGGGTGCTCCCACTGCTGCCCCCGTCCTCTGCAGCAGCTCTTTGGGGATGCCCCAGGCTGCAGAGCTGGCTCCAGCTGCAGCTTGGGTTGTCCATACCTCAAATCCCAACCGAGAGCAAAAACCCACCAGTGCAGGACTGGTTTTAGCTGGCATGGGACATCTGCTGGGCCAAACACGGGCAGTGGTCTCTGTTGGTGCAGAGCAGCCATTCTTGGTGGCGCTGGCCACCGCGGGACCTGCCGGGCTGCAGGTGATTGAATGCTGCAGCAGAGACGTGTTTGTCTCCGTGTCTGACAGTGGAGGTACTGCTTGTGTCCCTGCCTCTCTGGGGCTGGGGTGTCTGGAGGGTAATTAACATCAAAATGCCACGGTGCTCCGATACTGTCGTTTCATGGCCAGGTCAGCGTCTGTGTTATGCTGCTGGATACCAAACAGGTTGCTGTGGCAGTTCTTGCTTTACTGGTATGGCATTTGTCATCTCTGTTGCCATCTGGAGATATTTCGGGCACTTAGGAGGTCCTGCAGGGTGGCACTCTCAGACCAGTGCCTGTCCCCAGAGACCTCCAGGGCTGGCAGCGTTTGGGCGCTGGGCAGTGCCACCTCACTGCCCGCTCTCAGCAAAAGGCAATGCTCTTCTGCAGTGAAATTTGAAGTTCGTTGGTGCAAATCTCCCCTCGGTGCAGGGCAGTAAGGAGCATAGCGTTTAGCATGTTGTTCTTAGCCCGTCTCGTGGGGGTTTGTGTGTTGCTGGTGAGCACATGGAGTCAAGTCTCAGGTTCTTGCTGCAGGGTGGTCGTGTGTACCCTCTGTGCCCTTTCCCATCGGTATCTCAGAGCACTGGACTGCAGCTGGATGTTTATGAGCTGCAGCACTGCTGGCCTGGGAGAAGGGCAGGAGGATGGGGGCTGCCTCCTGTGAGCTCTCTGAGACGTGGTCTCGGTGTCAGCTCTTCTGACTCTCTTACTCTGTTTCAGAAATGCAGCACTGGAACCTATTTTCCTGTCAAGCTAAGGAGACCCAGGGGACAGCTGCCTGTGTGCTGGCGGGCATAAATTGTTCTGGGCAATTAGACCTGGCTGCAGGACTTGATTGTGGAGATCAGACCTGCCCAAGGCTCGCTTTGCTCTGACGGAAGCAGGCTATTCTGTCTCCATAAACACACAGCAAACACACACGTACCCCGCGGCCATGGAGAGGGCGGCACTATGACGGTCTTGGTTGGCTCTCTGTGTCGCTGTTGTCTTCAGCTTGATTTCCACTGTGAGGGGCATTCCTCAGGCACCCGTTGTCACAGGTGACCAGGAGGTGAGGGCCACCTCATCAGGCAAGAGGAGCTGCCAGTGCCCAGATGAACGATGAGCTGTTAATGCTGCTGTCCGGAGTGGTTTGTCCTCCATCCCTTCTGCTTGCGGGGACCCCGTGCCCCTCTCTGGTGGTGGTCCTGGCTGCGTAGGAGCATCAAACCTTTGGGAGAAAACATCCCTGGGAGTTTATACGCTGCCAGCCATTCTGCTGGGGGAGGTCGTTACCAGCCCACGCTGGCATCTCACTGGCACTGGCCTTGTTGTTTCCTTCCCCTCTTCACTGCCCACTCTGCCGCTGGGCTTGTAGCGGCACGGGAGCCCCTGATGCTAGAGAAAGAACTGTCTTTGTTTCCGAGTTGTGGATGTGTTGGTTGGGGTTTGGTGAGTTTTTTCTTGCAAGGACCTTGTCTTCCAGTTGGTAGTGCTAGCTGGTGTGTGCTGGCAATCTCGTTGGGACAAGGAATGTTCTCAGCCAAGGCAGCAGGTCAAAGGAAAACACCAAGAGTCCTCATAGAGTATAAAACTTGATGTGAGCATGGCACAGAGCCTTGCTTTCATCAATACTTCATATTATTAATGCCAGAGAAGGAATTAATGAGAAATCGTCTATGGAGTCATCTTTAATTTGTCCTCCTGTGGAAAGCTGTTTTTTCTGGAGAGCATTAGTCATTCTTACATCCCCCTTGGTAGAGCAAGCACTGAGTAACATGATGGTGTTTTGCAGGAGCGTTTTGAAGTCCGAGAGTAGCCACTGTGCTTTTTGGCAAGCACTTGGTATGCTCTTTGCCATGTCACGGCTGGTGAGCAAGCCCTGAGATTAACGTGATTGAGTGACTGTTTTAATTTCAGCCCTGATGGAGCAAAATTAGTTACAATGATATGTGTGTGTTGAATAAAATTGTAGTTTTATTAGCTATAATTGCTGAAGAAGACTTTTTAAAGCCTTGACTGCTGGGGGGAAAAATTGCTAGCACTGGAATTTGTTCTTGCACAGTATGGCATTGATTATTATCGTGGTGCATAATATGTCAGTCCTCGGTTGGCAAGTCGTCACTGCGAAACACTGGGAAGCGCTCAGCAAGGGATGTCGCCGTGTGTCTCCAGCCCCCCGGGGAGCACTACACAAAGTGTGCCTGCTCCACAGAGGGTATGAATCTCTCACCACGCAGCCAGCAGCCGGGGCTACCTAGTGAAGTTGCAGCAGCTCATGCTTCCAGCCCTGGAGGGCTCTGCTTTGCTCCCTGGTGTGTTGGCCAAGGCGGCAGCCACCAGGGTGGGCGCAGGAGCTGAAGCCCCTGAGCACGGTGGGGAGGCAGAACGGGGACCAGCTGTGCTCTGGATCGGGAGCCAGTGGTCCAGTGTGGTCACCCGTGCTGGGACACGGTGCTGCCACCACCACAGTCCAGCTGGCTGGGGCAGGGAGGGAGCCAGCCCGCAGCGACGGTGCCCAGTGATGAGCAAGGGTACCGTGGGAGCCATGCCGGCAGGGAGGGGGGCACGCCTGGCACAAGGGGGGGAAAAGGTTAAAGTGTTTGCTGCTTTGTTTAATTCCATTGTCATCAACCCCAGGGGCCTGGTGTGGGGGAACTGTTTTTTCTGTCTGGCTTGCGATATGCATTTGTCTTAATTTATGTGGGGGCAGGTTATAAACCTGCAGAAGCACGTTGCTGGCGCTTAGATTTCACATGCGCATTTAAAATAATAACACCTGACAGTTTACTAGCAGCTAAGAGGTTTTTCTGCTTCAGAAAGCAAAATACTTGGAGGATTTGGGCAGTGTGTATAAATAATTTGAGGAATTAGACCAGAATATCCCGCACACTTTTCTTGGGGGAGCGGAAGGAGCGATAGACCTGTGGAGTTCACAAGTCGGGGATCGCAGAGGGTTGGAACGCCAGCCAGCTGTGCATATCTGAATGTCATCCTTCTGTAATTTCTTGTCTCTTAGGATCCAATCTGAATTGCCACCATGTTCGATTGCAGTGTGTTATTTCATTTGTCTGCCCTAATTCTTCTTTACCTTGAAGGGATGGAGAACGTAGCACCCAGTCTGCTCGGGAGTGTTGGAAACAAACAGCCCCTCCGTTCTTGGGGGGACACCTGGGAGGGATGCAAGAGCATCTTTACCTGCTCTAGTGGACATGTTGGAAATGGAGGGTTTGGGTCAGGAAATAATTTCCTGGGCTGGATGAGGAGGAGTGTGAGGAATAAAGACTGCTGTGTGTCCATTTGGTATAGTTGTGGTAGTTTCTCCGTGGAGGTTTTACTCAATGAGTAAACTAGATTCAAATGGGGGGAAGAAAAAAAAATAAATAACTTGGAGCAGTGGAATGGCGGCTGTTGTTATGCCTGTGCGCATGCAGGGACCCCATAACTGAACATCGGCTTTACAAGCTGCATGGTACATGGAACACCTCTTGGGTTTGCCGGTCCGTGCGGACGTCACACGGTTGTAGAAATACAAGATGAGGTGTGAAGTTTTCCAGAAAACATCCCAGTTTGGTCATCCCAGCATTTGGTGGCAGCGCCATACTCCCGTTCCTTGGAGCACTGTCCTCCAGGAGCTTGCCGAGGCGCTGCTGTTCCTTGCACAGGACTCAGCCCGGTCGTTAAGGTGTGAGCGGTGACGGGCAGTCACCGCGTTTGATCAGCTTTGGCTGCCCAGGACAGCCCCGTGGAAAAGAGAGGAGCTGAAAATCCTGAAGAGGAAAGTGGGAGGGATGAATGGAGAACATTGTGTGTTCTTCTGCCAGCCTGGATCAGTTGCATTAAATTCAGAGCCTTTCTGAGTACAATTAATAGTCATTTTATTTAGGTCACCCTGGTTTTGTTGCTTTAAATGTATGCCTCCATTAAAGTGGAAGAAAATCAAATACATTTATCTCTGTGGAGCCTTTTGTGAACTGGTTGGGCATATTTTAAATAACCCTGGGAACTGTTAGGATTATTAAAGCCTTTGGCTTCTCCAGGTTTTTTTCTTTCCTCCTGTTCTCCCCTATTCCTCCTTCCAGGCAGTGAGTAATGAAGTGGTATAGCCCTTCCTTTTCTCAGAGCCCCAAGTGGCTTGGAAAAAAAAAAAGTTAAATAAACTAAAGCCCATTAGTTAGGCTTTATATAAGAAACTGGGTCTAAATTGGACATATATGTATGGGGTATGCTGGGACAGAGAAGTCTGTTGGGCATAAGTATCTGTAACTGGTATTATCTGGCAAGCCTTTTTTTCTTTTTTTTTTTTTTTTTTATTTACCTGAAGTGCTAAGACTGTTCATTTTGTAATACACTTTAATTTGATGCCCAGAATAGGTTCAGATTAATCAGCTCCTTGAAGCCTCCATACTGAGCCATACAACATCTGAAAAGCGGTGTGGAGTCCTGGATGCCTCTCCGAGCGCGTGGGTGGGTGCTCTCTGCTCAGCATCTCCCACCCGTGCTGGGGAGACGAGCCCCGTGCTGGAGCGTGCAGGGGTGATGGGCCAAGCCTGGCAGGTGGCGATAGCATCTCCCAGTCTTGTTTCTAACTCTGGAAAAAGCTTCCTTCTCTTTCGTAGGCAAGGTGCTGGTTGTGTATTTTGAGTTGAGACCTGGACGTGCGGTTTGAGCATCTTTAAAATATTGGGCGAGCGAGGGTTGGAGGAGGAGGGGGTTAACTTCTGGACAGTCACAGCTCCTGAATGTACTTGAGTTTCAGCTGTGGGTTGGTTGTTTTTTTCCTTCCCCTGAAATAGGGATCAATTTGCTTACTACAGGGTTTACTGCCGGTTACCTTGACTGCGTCCCTTATTTCTCCTTGATGAAAACTTGAACAAGCCGCTTGTGTTTGATTCACAGAGAACCGTGAGAAACGGGCTGTGTGTGTGAGGCAGTGTGGTTTTCTCATTCTATTCAGCCCTTTGTATATTCAAATTCTTCTAGTTTCTGTTCTTGCTGTTCTGCCAGATTTCCATACCATTGATGGGTTTTCTGAATTAATAAGTTTCTTTCTCCCCCTCCCTCCCATACCCTCGCCACCTTTTTGCAACTGGTGAAAAGTTTTTCTAAGCGCGCTGCCCTCTCCATATTGATTTTCTCTACTTGCTTGTCTAACCAACTCTTAGATGTTTTATTTTGCAAAGCGTTAATAGAATTTTCCTTTTGCTGTGCACTTTATCTATTCAGGAGGTTTCAAGAAGTCTCATTGTGTCACTGGACTATGGAGGAAAGAGGCTATTCTTCTGCTACAATGGCTGCCCTAAAAAATAACACAGGGTGGGGTAGACTCAGAAAGGGCAGAGACGGAGATAAAACGTTCTGACCTTAGGAAACAGAAAAGATAACCAATTAGACATTGTTGAAAGGGCACCAGCTGGCTTAAAGAACACCCCACTGATTATTTTTTCTTAAAGGCATGCTTGGTCCAAATCTGAAACTCAGCTGCAGAGCCGCTTTCCCGCTTGCAAGTTTTCAGGTTTGAGCTGCCGGGCTGACCCTTCCGTAGGCAGCTGCGCCCCTGGTCCTGAGCCCAAAGTGGGTCCCGCTGTTTGGAGGGCTGATGTGCCCACCCCCAGAGTATCCACGCTCCTCGGGGTCCCAGCCAGCAAGATGGAAACCTCCTGGATTAGCCCATGCAGGCTGCGTTTGTTACTGCTAATAAGGATTTATTTGCATAAAAAAGATCTCTGCCAAGAGCATCATTCCAGCAGAGCGGGCCCTAGTACACATGGCACAGAGTGCTGTTTGCCCAGAGGACATTTATCTGGTGGGCGAGACAACGTGTCACATTGCACAGGTGGGAGAGACGAACAGAACTGTAGATCCCTGGTATGGCCAGGAGCTGCACCCAGAGCCCCTTGCCCCCTCCTGTGCCTGGTCTCATGCCAGGACCTGTCCCTCCTTCCTCGCGGCAGCACTCGGAGGAGCAGGATGAGGCTGCACAAGAGGTTCAAACACATGCTGCTGCTGCTGCTGCCAGCCCCAGCTGAGCCCAAGAGAGGGTTTTGCTCCCCACAGCTCAGGCTTCAGCCTGCTGAGAGGCTTCGGGCTCAGGCATGGCCATGCTACAGTGAGGTTAGAGTCCTGTTATGTCTCATCTCCCCCTAACCATACAAGCAGCCTTTTTTTAGTCCTCAGTAATGTCCTTGCAGAAAGAGGTGTCATTTTGAAATGACAGCCTTTTCAGCGATGGGGCACAGCCCGGAGAGCCTGCACACAGTGGCAGCCTGTGGGAGGGACAGAGGACCCTCCTGGGCTGGTGGGATCTGTGCTGCGGCATCCAGGACCTCTCTGGGCTCTGGTACGGGGTTTGATGCAGAAAGGTTACACTGGAAGCGTTGCACATTAACGCTTCTGCAACAGCAATCAGCTTGGGGACAAAAGGATGGTCAGCGCGCTCACGTGGACCGAGGTAGAGGAAGCCTCAGTGATCCAGGAAACAGCATTAGGTGCAACATGTAATTTTTGGTGCCAGTGAGGCCAAGACCTGTGAGAATGAAAAATAAAGATTGCTGTGCAAACATAACTCTGGAGCAGAGATAAACGGTGGTGGTAAGGTGAAGGGCAGCTCTGTCCTTATCTGCCTCCTAGCATCGCTAATAGCTGTGTTTCCTTCCTTGGAGTGAAGACAGACAGCAGGACAGACGGCTCTGTGCTTAATGTGGTTTGGATTTTTCAGCATCCTTAGGTCTCATTCAGGATGGGTATCAAGGAGGCATGCTGTTCTCCACCGTCTCAGGCCATTGCTAATGCATTTTGCAAAGCACTTTGACTTGAAAAAGTTAAGAATAAGTTAACCAGAGGCAGGTTTTCAGATGAGCTTAGGCATCGTGTGAGGTTTGGCTGCCCTGTTGGTTTTTTACTATCTACCAGAATATGTTTCAGTCCTGTAGTTACGAGAGGTTCAAGTTGTGTTTTACCGCCTTCCCAAACCTGTCTGTGCCCTGCCGAGACTGCAGTTCTGCCCGCAGGTAGGCTGGGTGTCTGTTCCCTGTGTAAGACGACTAGTCAGACTATACTCCCTGAACCGTGAATTTTGTCCAGGCGTGAGCTTCCAAATCCTGCTGTAACTGCTACGGTCACATGAAGGCAGCAGGAGCTGGCACAGGTGCCGAGAGCGGTCCCACCTTCCCCCAAGGTGCTGCTTCTCCCTGCTCCGTGGCAGCCCCTCCGGTGTGTCAGCACCGCGCTGGTTTGGCCGTGCCGGGGAACTGATCTGGCTTCAGATGGTCGTGGCAGAGAAGGTGCGTGTCGTCGGAACCTGGAGTGTCCCCCGGCTCTGCGCACTGTGCTGGCGTGTTGGCACGGAGGAGGAGGAGGGCGGCATGGAGCGGGCACGGGCGGCTGCGGGGAAGGGCAGACCCTTTGGTGGCACTGTAAGGTGAAGAGAGCACGTAACTGCGTTGTAAGGCGCTTACCTGAAATAAACGATTTATACAAAGCTGGACTATAAGAACAAGGAAGTATCATAAAAATTACTGAGCAAGAAAAACTAAAAAATCCCCCAAACGGGCAAAAACCCCCCAAACCACCCCTGCAGACAGGCAGTGGAGTCCTTTAAAGAGTAAAATCTTTTCTTTAAAGGTCTTCTCCCTTCCTGCAGCATCTTCTGCAGCTGGGCGGTGGTGCAGGTTGTCACCAGCCCGGAGTTCACAGCAGGGAGCAGCCAGTCTGTAACTTCTGTTCGGAAGGATCACCCGGGCCGATGCTGCAGCCGACCTGCCCCACTCCCCCCACCACTGCGCGGCGTTGGAAATGTGGTAACGCTGGAAAATAAACCCCAGCACAACATCCTTCTAAAATAAGTGTAAAATTTTAGGTGTGGCTGCACAGATTAAATGGAGTTGAAATAAATCATGCAAATAGTAATGAAAGTTGAAAGCAATTTGGTTGCACTTCAGTACGTTTCATCAGTCATCTCTCTTCTGAAGTGGAAATGCCAAGCCTGATGCGAATTAAACCTTCTCCCTCCTCCCTCTCCCCTCTTTCCCCGAACTTTTCAAAAGGCCTTTTGAAAACCTCTGAATACCTTTCTTGGCTGACCAGATTTTACCCTGCTTGCTTGTAACCTCCGAATTCTCAGCCAAGACAGTGACTCTAATTTGGAGAAGTCATGGGCCTGATCTGCATCCTCGATTCCTCTCTTGGCCCTTCCTTATCTCCCTACAAAAGGGAAAAGGGCTGGGATGAGGCAAGGCCAGGGACCGAGGAGAGATGGAAGAGCTGCTTAGATGTTTGGCTTTTTAGGGCAACACAACTTTTAATGTTGGCTTTTCCGCTTGAGGATCAAATGGCGGCTCGGACGGGGGTTGAAAGCAGCAGGTTTCCAAAGCGAAGCACTGACTGAGCAGAAGAAGGAGATCTGATGCATCGTTTGTACCTGAGCTGGGGCTGCTCCTGCCTGGTCTCCCCCTCCCAGTCTGTCTGTCGTGTCTTCGCGAACTGTGCAGCCAGGGTGCTAAAGCACACATCTCCCCTCTTCTCTCTTGCAGGTAGAGGACGCCATGCTTATGTTTGACAAGACAACCAACAGGCATAGAGGTAAGAGAGAACGGGAGCTCAGACATCACATGTTGTGACAGCTTCTGCACGGTGAGCACAGCCAAAAATCAGTGTCAACGTGATGACCCCGTGGCTAAATCCAGTGGTGCTAAATCCCTCTGTTCCGCAGGTGTTGCAGAGGAAGGGCTGCTTGGCACGTAATGCCGCACGTCACGTGGATTTGGTTTATTAGAGGTGACTTTTCTGGTCAGTCTAATGACTTACCTTTGGGAGGACTATTGTCAGGCTCCGTGGCATCCCAGGAGACGGTGAAGCCCAGGGTGTGCTGAGGCTGCAGGGAAGCAGAGGGTTTGTACCGAGGTGGTTAGTGTCAGGTTAAGCTGGGCATAAGACTGGTTAAACTGAGATAGCAGGAAATTAAGATGCTAAACCCTTCTGCTGGGGTTTCAGGCATGCTGGAGATTTGAAGCTGAGGACTGCCCGTCCTCCAGTGATAGTAGTTCAGAATAAGCAGAATCTCCAGAAGAGGAATTTCCCTCCACATATTTCACAAGAGAGACGAGGTTTCATCATTGCTTGTTACAGCTCTGTGAAAATGAGCTGAGGATTATTTTCAATGTTATGGCCATTCCTTTCAGTGGAAATAAATGATGCTCTTCTGTCTCTTGGCGAGCAGTTCACGTTATCACTGCAGCAGAGGCGCTGAGCTCCAGGCGGAGCGCAGCCTGGCAGCCGCTTTGCTGGGCTGGGAGGAGGTAAATGTACCTGGGCTCTCATGGTGGCACCAGAAACTGCACTGGGGACACGCTCCGAGACCCTCTTCCCTTCTCTCCAAACGAGATTGATTTTATGCCACCAGTGTCCCTGCTTTAGCACGGTGTGTGTTCGGAGGCAGCGTGGGGAGCCCATGTGGCTTGTGGCTTCTGCCCCCCTGCGACAGCGTGGACGTGTAGCCCGGAGGTTTGTTGCTTGCCCTTCGCACCCCGGCCTCTTTGTGGGGGCTCTCTTGATGGATACTGGTATTGTCTCATCTGTCGATATGTGCCTGCTACTCAGCGCGGGGTGCGTAGCCTGTTGTGCAGGGAGGCTGACGGAAGGTGTAAAGGAGCCTGTCCCTAGGCTGGGAGCGCTGGGAAGGGGAGAGCGGAGCAGCCCAGAGTGCGTGGCCGCAGCCACCGCGCCTCATCATCATCTCCATGGCAGGGTCTGAAGACCTTGACCTCCCAGCACTGTCTGAATTATTCACTGCTCTGATATTTGCCTTAACAAGCAACTTCAGTGCATGGGGCTGGCTGGGTGAGTCAGGCAAAACCTCCAGGATAGCATTCCCTCCCTCCAGCAGTTCCCTCTCAGGCACTAATCCCTCTCTGAAGTCAGGGATCATAGTGGAAATCCCTGGAAAATTCAGCAGCAGCGAGCAGAAGGCTTGCTTGGAAAGATAAGCTCTTTGGAGCCAGGGGGGGCATGCTAACAGCCAGTGCCCATCAGTTTTGTAACGGGAACCAAGTGTTCAAAACTCCTACGTAGTTTGGAAAGTTCAACCCCTGACAACTTCCCTTTATATCCAGGGAATTTTCCATGCTTCTTTTTGCAACCACCCTGAAACGGGCCATAAATATCCTTCTCCATTCAGACTCTTGGCAAGTTGTTTGTTGCATTTAAAAGCTGCATTATGTGGTGCTTTTGTGCTGGGCACAAGGGCCCCACATCCCCGCTCTGATGTGGCAGAGGGGCTCAAGGAGTACAGGGGGGCTCTGGTCCCAGCAAGGCGCACACTTGCAGATTTGGCCCCTGTGAATGTGTTTCCACAAGTCTTCTGCGTGCTTTTGTTTATATTCCTTGTTTTCTTCTCTTAAACTGTTTCTTTACCTGGTGAGTTCACGCAGCGTGCATCGGACAGGCTGGCAGTGCATTCTGGCGTTCGTCTCCGTGCCCTGTCCTGCTGAGGCTTTTGCAGCCCCATTTGCAAGTCCCTGGCCTGCGGTTCCATGTCCCTGCCCCATCACCACTTTGTGTGTGGCAGGTGGGAGGCAACAGGTTTTCCTTTTTAAACCAGGAATTCTGTGAATTTCATTGGTTATTTTTTTTTTTTTAGCCTTGTTTTTCTACACGCAAGAGGTAGTATCTCTTTGCATCAACATCCTTGTGTAAGCTCCTAGGTGAGGTCTAAGTGGGGAGGAACTAAGGGTCCAAAAGGACCAAAAGCAGATTCCGAATGCCGTTGGGTGGAGGTGGTGTTACCCCCGTGTGCCCCACTGGAGTCAGGCTCCGCAGCCAGGGCTGTCCCACTTGCTTGTGCCATCCAGGAGGCAGGGTGGGCTGCAGCCCCCCTCCCTGCCCCTGGCAAATAAGGGAGTTCTCTGGCACCCGGGAGGGCCAGCTCTGTTTGTGAGGCTGTATCCCGGGGAACAGATGGACCCTTTTGCTGGGTGCAGGACAATGCTGCTTATTTGCTGGGATTAGCCAAAATTCCTGCAGGCGTGTGAAGCCCGGCCGGTGCCAAGGGGTTGCGCTGCTGCAGCGGGAGCAGCTGCCAGGGGGGCATGTCTGAGCGCTGGGTCCTTACCTCTGCCAAGTGCAGGTGGGAGGAAGAACTAAGTGTAAAAGGCAGCATAAAGAGTCGTCTTCATCTTCACGCTTTAATTTATACAGTTTTTTCTGGCATATTTTCCTTCTCTGCACAGGTAGCTACCACTAATCAGGCTAATAAACTGGCTAGTGGGCTGCTGTGATGAGGCAAGTTCTGCTGCATCAATCGTTTATAAAATCACCTCAGATTTTACAAATTGTGACATTCTGATTGTGTTGGAAACGTGTTTAAAATGCAGTAGTGTGCAGCAACAGTGTTAATGGCAATTCTTAAAACCACTCGCGGGTTCCAATCTTTATCTTCAAATTAGCCGAGGGAAAGAGAAATGGCAGATAAAATATCCGCTGTGGCTTACTGTAGTTAGTCTATGCCTAGAATAATCAGCGTAGGCAAGGGAAAGGAAAAGTATTAAAATGCACTCCCAACTGCTAGAAGGCGAGATAAATTTCCTTGCAAGCAAATTGAGCATATTTGTTGATGTGATTCTGGCCCGTGCGTGTTGTGGTAGTGTATGACTGGCCGGCATGCGTGGCATGGGGCCGGCAGCGGCTGGTTAGTGGGGGGGCTCAGATTTAACCAGGCATGCTAAGAGGGATTTTCAAAACTGCTCGTTGTTTCTTGAAAACCCCACCCAAAATAAAAATTAATGCCTTGCCAATGGAGCACGTAACTTTCATGACATTAAAAATGTCACCAGGCTAACCATGTTGTTGCCTCTGCTGGTGTCTTTTTCTTTTCTTAATTTCTTAACTATTCCTGGATGTTCTCCAAGGAGAATAAGACTCAGAGCTATTGCATTCCGTGCCTGCCTGACTAGCCATATTAAAGGCAGGCTGAAAAAGCTGTATTTAATTGAAGGAGTGGTTAATTTTTGGATTATCATAGGTAAAACAATGCCTAGCTTCACTGGGATGCAGTGTCTTCTTGCGGGGCTTCTCCTTCTGGCTTGGCCACTTCACTGTGGTAGTGGGCACGCAATGAACTAGCACTTAGAAGGCAAATACCTCTGGGTCCCCATAGTTACGATGCCATCTCTTTTTGGAAAGAAAATGTTGGTAATCCTCTTATTTCTGTACCCTGTGCCATACTGTTGCACTTCTGTACAGGGAGCAAAACCACACACAAAAGTTCTCCAGACACTATGGAAGATCACTTTCACCACCTTCAGCACTTTCTTCACTGCCTAAAATTTCATAGAGCTGAAAATTACTGGGTCAATCTTGAAAGGATTTAGTAATTGGAAATAAAAAAAATAAAAAAGAGGGTGATGTTATTTTGTTACCCTTGCAAAGTGCAGATAAAAATCTGGAGTTCAACATTAGTTATTGATCTTTGTGGTTGGAGGGAGCCTGGCAAGATGATGATGTCCTTCTAACTCCATTATGGAGGGGAGCTCCAGAAGGCATACCAATGTGCTGCCGAGCACGACTGCAGGAGGGTAGAGGTGGGTCAAGACATGGTGGGAGATGGAATAATTATCGTAATGGGATGCTCTTGATCACAGCTTTAGATGCTCTCCACCAGCACGGGCTCGTTTTATGCTTGCCTGTAGCCATCAGCTGCTCCAGAAGCTGTCCGCGGCGTGCAACACGACTGTCCTGCATCTTGAACTTGCAAAAAGACAAAGATCTTGAGTGACTGAATCCCCCAAGCTGTAATAGCTGGTATTGAATGTAATACTATATGTTTTTCAAAGCCATACAGCCCCCAGAGTTATTTTCATATCAATTAACTCTCTCACAGAGTTAAGAATGGCAGGGGAGAGAGGAGGGATGTGACAGCATGGGATTTGGACTTCTTTAATCTTAAAACTAAACAAAATTAAAGAAGGGCAGGCTGTCCGCCTGGTACAAGCAATATCCTATGTGTTAGGAGTTAAAACATCTCCGAAAGACAGGCATCGATTGTGGCAGAGCTTTAAAACCACTTGGGTTTTTGCTGTCACTGCAAACGTGCCACTGTTTCCCCGCAGGGAGGGTGCTGGGGCCGGGGCTGGGCGGCATCTCAGGGGCTGTGTGGGGCTGGGTGGTAGCTGAGCATCCCTCCGACACGGCCGAGCCAGCAGCTCCCGGGGGCTCTGCGGCCGGGCTCTCCCCAGCCGTGTGGAGACGGGGGTGCCCCAGGTTTGGGTTGGATCTACACTGCAGCATCGGGGCTGGGAGATCTCCACGGCTCGTAGCACCGGGACCGCACACGGGAGCACAGCGTCTGCGGCATCCTTCCTGCAGCCGCCGCTCGCGAGGAGGGATGCGAGGGTCGTGTGTCGTGTTTGCGTTATCCCCATCTAGCCAGTTTCGGTGCATGAAAGTAATTGTCCAGGTGGAAGCCGTTGGTGTAATGGTTGTATTTATTGGAAGAGACAGGAGTGATGTTGTTAGCGAGATAGCGTCTGTGCCTTGGCGAAGGATGATGCTTTTCTTAGGAGAAAAATAGCTTTTGTGTGCTGTCCAGCTGCCAAAACCTCAGTTTTGTAGTTGACCTCTGAAGTTATAATTGACATTTTTATAGATGGGATATAAATATAATTAAGAGTTGTTGCAATTATTTGTTTATCGCCATCTCCCTCAGGTAAGGCAAGGTCATGTACATCCCCAGGCAGTTTTCAGTAAAGAGTATTTAAAATATATAGAAATAATTGCCTAATTTGGTCATTTTCAGCGTAGCTTTTCTTGGCAGCAGTCTGGCGAGGGTACCGAGCGTTTGAGGGCAGCTCAGAGGGAGCCTTGCATATGCTCACGTAGTTTTGCGTTTGGAAGGACGGGGCTAAAGGGAGAGCTGCTGTTCACCCCAGTTTGACCCACAGAATTTTGGAAAAGCATCCACAAATGCGGTGATGGTATTTTTTTAGAGCATGAAGTACTTCAAGGGCTTTGGATGAACAGTGTGAGATAAGCTGTAAACAGGGGCAATATTATTGTTACTGCTTTCCTAGATGAGACAGGGGTTTATTCCCATCAGTTGTATCACTTCGTAAGTGGGGCTCCGGAGAGTGCAGCTGTTCTGAGGGAAGCGCTGGCTTGGCTCAGCCCCACCATTCCCTGGCCGGTGACATTCATCCCAGGGACCTGGGGCTGCGACACGGAGAGAGGCTTCAACCCTTGACGCATAGAGACGTGGGGTGTTTGTCTTCCTCCAAAGGCACAGAGGATCGCAGGGAGGTGTAGCCGCAGACGGGCTTTTTAGAGCAATTTTTAAGCAAATATTTGCTTCGAAACTTCACATGAGGGCTGCGAAGATCCATTAGTTAATATTATTTACCATTTACAGATCTATCAGTGAAAGTGGTGATGGCTGAGCGATAATACCGTCAGTCATACCTGTCTGTTTAGACTGCAGCTATGACATGTGTCGTATTAATATTTTATATGTGTATGTTTTTAATATTACATCCTCACTTATAAATATTCATGTCGTAAAACACATTAACAGCTGCAACACTGCCGACCGCTATTCACATTTCTGCTGTGTGGCGGAGTCACCCCCGTCCCAGCTGGAGCCCAGGCAGGAGCCGGGACAGCTGTGGCCGTGGGGAAGGGGCTGCTGGCCATGGCCCACCAGTGTCCCCTTTGGCATTGACCTCCCCCCCTTTGCCTCTGGGTGGGGCGGTGGGGCTGGGCACCAGCCCCCCGGGCCAGGGTGGCAGCTGCCGCTGGGGCAGTGGCTTCGGCGCAGCGGTGTGCCGGTGACCCCAAGCTCGACAGGCTCGGTGCTGCTCCCTGTTCCGATGTTAATAAACACAAAACAAAAGGGAAAAGCTGCCAATTCTTGGATCCATCTCCCTTGTCTTTTAATTTCCTGGCCAGCGCCTATTGCTGCTGCATCAGGGCACCTTACGTGAAGTGTAAAAATAAATGCATTCAAGCCAGTGTGAGCCCTGCATCCCAGTAGACTCAGTTTCAGAATAGCAAATAAGGCTCCTGGCCACGCTTTTCAAGGCGATTATTGAACGTCTCGGGTGGTTACAGTCATTCTGCCCCCAGCCTCATGCTGGATAACGCCACCTGAGGCTTGGAATAATTGCCCAGCTATGTACTGTCTGTCATACCTTATTGCTTAATTTTATACCAGTAATGAAAATTACATCCAGAGGAGGAGAAAGAGTGAACAGCTGCACCGGCCGGGACGCACCAAAGGAATAGATGTGTGCAAATGCTTTCTCTAAAGAAGGGGAGAGGCTCCGCTTGCCAGCAGCACTCGGGAGATGGCTTGACATTTTTATTTTCTTGTTTAACAAACAAATGCAATAATAATCAGAAAAAAAATCCTGCCAGCCTCCCATAAAGGTTGCAAATACAGCCCAGCAATTAGTTTGGAAGTCTCTGGTTACACAATCAGACTTTAAGGTAAATACCAACTTAAAAATATATTGTAAAGGACAGTAGGTTTGTAAAAATCATTTGTATCTTGTCTTTGTAGCTAACGTGTAAAGAGATTATTTAATTCCCTCTCCCCAGAGGGAGAGCCTTACACAGCTAGACCTTTTTGACCTTTTTAATGTATCCAGCCTCCTTCCGATTAGCCCTAATGCAGGTAGTAACGGGAGGTGACGGTGACTGCAGGGCTCAGCCCTGGCACTCTCCTGCGTGCCCCCTCCGCCGTGGGGGGCAAGGGGAAGGTGGGCGTCCCTGCTGGGCAGCGCGGGGCTCTGACAGCTCTGCAAAGGGGTGTCAGGCGCTAACAAGTGCACAGGCAGCATCCTGCTCCTTCCCGTGGTGGAGGCGGCTACAGGAGGGGGGGTCAGAGCCACAGCTTCAAACCTGCAGGGAGGCAGCGGTGTGCAGGAGGGAGCTGGGCGGTTTCTGTGGCGCCTGTATACAGAAGCCATTAAATAGCTTTTCCAGTACCAGTTTAGCTTTCCGGAGTTTGGTAAGTGTGGTGTTGCAGATCACCAGAGGCTGATCTCTAGAGCGGAGACATGGGAAGAAAGGAGATGGCAGTGGCTGGGCATAGGCAGGGCTGTGAGCAGGACCGGGCGTCTCCTTCCCGCGGAACCGTGGTTAACGGTTGCTGTCTTAAGAAAGAAAAGTGTTCCCATTCACTGAGTACTGAACAGTATCAATAACTTAATGCGATTAGACTACAGTGGTATTGGGGAGTGCAGAGTGAATCGGTAGAGCCTTTCTCATCTCTGAAAGGTTCTTCAGGAAACATAAAGCAAGAGTTGTGCAAATATTTAAGAACTTTTTTAAAATTATGGTAACGGTTCTGTTACACTTGCAGAAGGTCAGTGTGATTGAGCTCTGCCAGAATGAGTGCTTGCATTGGAAACAGACTGCATAATCTTCCCAGCTGAAGCTGTGTTGAGAAGACAGTGAGGTCATTTTAATACGACTTCAGTTTGCCATCTTCATTGTCACTGCTGAGCAGCCAGTTTGAGTGACAGATAAATTAGCAAAAATCCTGATGATCTGTGAATGAAAAAAAACCCCTAAATGCCGTGAATAAGTTCTTGCTTATGATTCTACTCAGCTGATGAAACCAAACCCCTTTTGCTTCCCAGAATGCAGGAGCAAAGTGATTAGCAGGTAGTGCTTCAAGTCTTGTGGGAGTATTTGAAAATGTTAATTGAGGAAAGGCCAGAAACAGGAGGAGAACAAAATGCAACATTTACATAGACGGGCAGTCTTAATGCAACAAGCAGAATTAAAATCAGTGTGGTGACCTTGAGAAAACAGGCAGGTACCTGCAGCATGCTGGTGCCAAAAAATGTGGTATGAAAATATTGAGAGATGCTGTGCAGCTTTCGCTCCCTGGTGTGTTGTGTTCTCCCAGTGGACTGCTGAAAGCAGACTGAGTGAGTCCCCTCAAGTATGCAGGGGGGGGGGGAGCTTTTATTTTTCATATATCTGTGCTTTATATTTGCTGGGTTTGATAATAAAGCTTTTTCACTGAAGATGAGGAGGATGTTCACAGAGAAGGGGCTGTTTTGCCTCGCTGTGCCCGCTCCATCTCGGGAGTAAATCACCTCCATCAGCTGCCACCCCGCTCACACCTGGGACCTGGATGCTGCTGAAGCCTTTAATTTTACAAGGTCATTGCCATACATAAAGCCTCCTGGTGATCTGTTTAAACGAACAGATAACACATCCTCTATCCCCAAAATCTTGAGATTCAGCAGAAATGTGTTACGCAAATAGTGCTGGTAGTGAAGGCTGTTACCCCTGAGCCTCCTGTTCGAGTGGGCTCTGCCATGCCACCCTCTGCTGTGCTTGCCATCCCTGGCTGCCTTTCTGGTTTTCTCGGTGTTGATTTGTAGGGGTGGGTAATTCAGATGGGAGGTGCTGCGCCAAGCTGTAGGGTGCCTCTGCACAGGTACCTGAACACACGCTCCTGCGTGGCGGACCAGGGTGGGCGTGCGAGCGTGTGGCTGACGTGGGCCCCGCACTGCGCCTGGGGAGCAGAAATTCCTCCCAGGGTCGTTTTTGCAAGGTAGAGGCATCGAGTGGCTCTGCAGCTGAAGGAGGGCTTCGCAGTGGGGTGTGTAAACGCGAACACTGCTACCCAGCTATTAATGGTTTACAGCTTTTGCATGGATACATCCCACCTAACCGATCCTCTTATATTAGCAAATGAGAAGCTGTTAAAATTAGTAGCTTGGATACGTAAAAGGTGTGCTGCAGTAACGCTGTGTCTGGCCTCGGGGCCTTCCTCGCCTCCTGCCCCAACCTTCGCCAGCCCCCGTTTCACCCTCTCTCCTCCTGCACCCCCTCAGCTGCAGGGAAAGGCGGTGGCTGCCCCTGCCCCCTCACTGTCTCGCTCCCTGGAGCATTCCCAGCTCCATCCCCAGCACCCTGGTGATCCTCTTCTGCTGGGTTTGGGTGGCCGTGGGGCCAGCGGCACAGTGGCTCTGAGCCCAGGGCTCGCGGTGCCCATGAGCCCGGCATCCCACGGCGGCCACCTCACACTTGCAGGGCTGGCCGGGTGTGCGGGAGGGGGCAGTGGCGCTGTGGGCGGTGGTTGCATGGCAGGCTGCCCCAGATTTCACAGTGGAGGATATTCTTGGAGAGTGGGCTAAGAAAGCCCCTTGCTTTCTCTGATTTCCTCTGGTGATGGCTCTGGTTTTCTGCTGTGCCGGGGCAGAGCTCTGCAGGTGTTCGGTGCTGACTTCCGCGAGTGGGAGAAGATGCAGGTCATCACAGTTCTCTGCAGCCCCGGCATATCTGCTGGCTCCCCAGCTGGCGGGAGGCCGTGTCCCTGCCCTGTGTCACCGTGGTGGCTTGCAGGTGGTGGCCAGAGACACACAGAGGGTTTGGGTCCTGCCAGTCCTTGCACGGAGCCCTGCAGCATTGGCGGCTCTTGGGGAAGGCTCAGCTGCATCCACATATCCTGCGTTTCAGGGGCTCTTCCACCACCGAGGCAGTCGGAAGCCCTGACGCGCAGTGAGAGCCGAGCCTGCCATGGAAGCTGTGAGGGCAAACACCTTGGTGCTGTGAACTGCCCTGTGCCTGCAGGCTTTGGTGAGCCCAAGACAGAGCGCCCCGGCTCCCGCTGCTGGTACGCGCTGCCAGTACGCACTCGGCTCCCACATCGTTGGTAAGGAATGGCACCGGTCGCCGGGCTGCACGCGAGCTTGGCTTTGACCGGTACTTTCCTGGCTCTTTCCCAACCCAGGGCTGGAAGGGCGAGGATTGATGTCCGCAGCTGCCTTCCCCACCAGCAGCAAGGCAAGAACATCTCTAAAAAGAGCAATTCATCCACCATTCCAGCTTCCCCTGCTTTCCCCCCCCCCCCCCAGGTGAGACCCACTGAGCTTCCCCCGGTGCGGTGGGACGTGGAGTTTGTGCTGGCAGACGCAGCCGGGGGCACGCGGAGCGATGCTGGGGGCTTGTGCCGCACAGCGCCTGTGCCCTTTGCATCAGTGCCCTCTTACCTGCGATCGCACTTTTCCCAGAATAATAAGTTCTGACTGAAGATTTCTTTAATTAGGTTGATTAATATGTACTGGCAAGGAGTGATTTTGCTTATTCTGTATGTTTTTTTGTATATATAAGCTGAAGTAAACATCTGGCCTTTTTTTGCTGGATCTTATAGAATAAGTAATTTGGAAAACAGCTTCTCTCACAAAACTGCAGATCGGCGGATTTGGGTTGTGGGGTTTGGGGGTTTTTCTTTTTAATTTATTGAGTGTTTTCTGGACCAGAAAGAGTACCTTCAACTAGTGTCATAATTCACAAATCGTTCTCCCATTTTAAAACACCTGTCAATGCAAACAGCTTCCTTAATTCCCTCCTTCAGAAGAAGACCAGGAGCGAACAGGTACGATACCACTAACCCTGCAGAGCCTCCCGTGAGTGATTTTGAACCTCTTTGCGGGCATGTCATGTCCCAGGGGAGCCAGTAAGGTGCAGGGATCAGGTGTGCAGGGTGGTGGAGTGACCCCGCAGCCCCCGTCAGTGCCGAGCGTGGATTGGGGTCTGATTCTGTGGCTCGCGCTTTGGCCGCGGCCCCGTCTCTCCATATTTACTCTTGGTTGGACCGTCACCAGCCCCAGTAGAAGTCCTTTGAGAGTTGTGTGGTTGACTTCAGTGGCAGCAAGGCTCTGACAATGGAAATCATTCTCCTCATCCATTGCACGAGTCACACGTGAACACACGTGTTCAACAGCACACTCAAAATTAGGGCAGGATCCGTAGGGGGAAGCCTGGCAAGAGAATACGCTTTGAGCATCATTGTGGCAACAGATACTCCCCTGTCGGCTCACAGGATGTTCGGATGAGCTAAAATCCCATGGAGGTATCAGAGGCGGGTTTGGCTTTTGCCAGTCTCTGTCCCTGCCAGCCGGTTGCCCTGCCTTTCGAGCTCGATTCCCAGTGCCAGCCTGTCCCTGCAGCGGGGACGTGCTTCCCTGCGGCTGGCGAGCTCCGTCCCGCGGCAGAGCCGGCTGTTGGCAGAGGCGCTGCAGCCATGCAGGGGGGCACCTCGCCCCACATCGGTCCCCTGGGCACCGGCAGGGCCAGGCATGGGGCTCAGCAGCCTGGTGCAAGCCTGTTCAGCAGCTCCGTTCCCCCTCACCTGCCAAGCAAACTAATAAAGAAGTAAACACACTTGTTTTTCTCCAGTCTCTGGATGTAATTGCAGGAAAACAAAAAAATCAGATTATAGAAGTGGGGGATTTGTTTTCTTGCGAATCAGCAGCCCATTCCCCTGCTGCCGGCAGTGTGGCACAGGTTTTTTCCTGGCTGTTTGGCTGGATTTCGCCCCGTCCCTCGCAGGGCAGGAGCGCAGCGTGCTGTTCCGTACCCAGCCCGGGGCTCCAGCAAGGTTCGGAAGCAGCACAAGGGTGGTGGGAGGTGGAGGTGGACTGATAACCTGCCTGGCTGCTCAGGGAAGGAGCAGCTGCGGAGGGAAGATGGGAGCAGCTGTGGATATGAAATTAGTCATTCTATGAAGAAATGGATTTGATAAATAATAAAACACTGGTATTAACAACAGATGCTTTCCAGGTCAGATGACTTTGATAAAAGCACCCAACAGCCGTGGGTAATGGTATGAAAAATATGTATCTATATTTATGGATCTATCTATATGAAAAGGCATATAATAAGCGTGTGTTTGCGTATAGATATGTGGGTGTACAAGCTCATATATAAATGTACCTGGTATTTTATTTCTGTTTTAAAATGACAGTGAAAGTGGTGCTGCTCCCGTTCTTCACAGGCTTTGAGACTTGCCAAGAAAACCTGAAATCTGATCAATGTCTCCCAAATCCAGCGCGCTCCCTCCCCTCCTCTAACAGCACTGGCTCCATTTGTTTTTATATTCATACCTTTTCATTTTGATAACTGTTTTGATTTGTAAAATACTGTGCCTTATACAATGTTTCCTTTATGATGATTTTGTATGCTTTTCTTATCTTTCACCTTAAATCTTTGATAAGAGCATTTTAAAAATGAAATTGCTACCTGGCAGCATTACGCACTGCTGGCTGGCTGCCAGCGGAGAGGAGAGCTGCGGAGGAGGAGAGGGGCTTGGGAAAGCCTCCCCGAGCAGCGTGGGGAGCTGGGCTGGGCGGCAGGTGGGATGCAGGAGGCTGAGGAAGGGGAGGGAGGAAGCACAGTGGGACTGGGCTTTGCCTCCTGCAGCCGGGGATCCTCTCTGCACCCAGCCCAGCCAGTGCCATGCACACCCTGGGCACGGCGGGGACCCCCCCAGCAGGGACCCTCACCACTGCCTTGCATGTGTCCTGGTGTGGGGCACGCTGTGCTCTTGCAGGGGCGGGAGTTTTAGCAGGGGTTGGTGCCGGCCCTGTCCTAGCGATGCCCCTGGTTGCCGAACGTTTCCCTTCCTTTCCTCCCTGCTAAATTGCTTATTAGTCTGATTGACTGTCACTGCGCGCTGGAGGCGGAGGGTGACGCAGCGGTGGGGTCGGTTTGTTTTTCCCTCAGAGCCATAAAGGCGAACCTTGGAGGGGGGGTGGGTTGTTTCTATAGGGTGACCCAGTGTTGCTTGCGACTTTCCAGCACGTCCAAGTAATTGAAACGTTTTTGGATAGCTGTTGGTTGTGCCTGCTGAATGTGATTTATCAGGGGGAAGGCATCAGCACTGGGAATATCAGTAAATAGAACTGTCTGACATGGCAGGTCATTTTTATTTTAATATAGTAGATTTAATGAACTCTTGTCTTTATAATTCATGGTACTTGCTGAATGCATCCATTTCCCCTCTGTAATGACGTTAGTTACAGATCTGTCCTTCGTTAGAGGCTTTATTGCGGCTGGCAAACTTAACTCTCTCCGAGTTGCGGTGATACGTTCCCAAAGTGCAAAGGGTTATGTGATAAATGGGCGCCTTTTACATTCCATGCTGTCAGTACAAATGTAGCCAAAAACTTAGCTGAGTAGTTCGTGCATTATTAATTATTATTATTATTATTGAATCTGGTGAAAGGTCATTTGCAAAGGCCTGTGGTGTGTGTTCCCCCAGCTTAGTGGGAACACGCTGATCACCGGTGTGGCCATGGCACCTCTCTGGTAGCTTGTGCGTGTTGGAGGTGTTCGGGTCAGAGCCCACAGCAGACCCCAAATCTGCTGTCAAGTGACTTAATAGCATTTATGTCCAGCCTAACCCAATCTATCTCACCTTGCAGAGAAGAAAAAAAAATAATCCCGCATCAAAATTACTGCTTTTGGAACTGTCTTGTCTCTTTTGAGTAGGAACTGGAGACAACTAGACAAGCTTCAATGAAAGCGAATAAAGAAACATTACTTTCTGAACACAATCTTCTGTTACCAGTCACTTTTCAACAGACATTCAATCAAAATGCTAATAGCAAAGGCAACAAGGGAGCGAGGTTATTGTAATACTAATTGATAGGCTGCAGGGATGGGTTTTGATAAGTGCTGTTGAAGATATATTTTTGAAATATGATTCTCTTTAATTACAATGATACTAATAAAAAATGAACAAATGATTTAATGATAGTTTTCTAGGTAATGACTTGAAGATTTTTGTTCGAGTTATTTTCCAGAGGTTCTTTTAAACCAGAAATTATGAAAATCACCTTAAAAATAAAGCTGTAGTGGAAGGTAGTGACTTTATCTAGACTTGCATGGCTACTTTGCATCAAAATTAATACTGTCAGATCTGAAGCACTTGAATAAGAAATCCAGTCATCTATTTATACAATAGACTTTGCTGAAAGCCCATAGTTGAAGCCCACATTGCATGTAGGAAAGCATTTAATATCTAATACTTATAATAATTAGGATCAATTATGCCAGCAAGGGTTTTAAAATACATTTTGAGGGAGGGGAAGAATGGGCTGAGGGGTATTCACTGAGGTTTTACAGTGCATCGGGGTACCGAGTCTGATCGTATTAATAGAGATTATTGACATTTGGTGATGGGAAGCTCCAAACTCGGAGCTGCCTTCCCGGTGCAGCAGCTGATGCTCCCTGTGCCGCGGTGGGTGGGAGAGCCGTGCCGATGCCCCCAGCCGGCACCATCCCAACCAGAGCCTCTCCCGCTGGCCGCGGGGCTGCGTGGGCACAGCGTCCTGCTGCTCCGCTCCCTGCGAGACCGCAGCACAAAGAGAAAGGGCAGATCTGTCGCTGATGGACAGCCTCTGCTTCAGCTAATTTTTTATGAATTAATTGATAAGAAAACAAAGGGGGGGAGGTGTGTGTGTGGGGGGGTGTTTTGCTTTTGTTGATGTGGCTGGGGGCTCTTTCTGGGGCAGGGAAGGATGATCTCTCCTGCCTTTCAATTTGTCAAGCTCTCTCTCAAAGATCTGCCAGAGAAGAAAGGGTAATTAATAGGCTTGAAGTCATTTCCGATGTGTCAGTATTTCTGCCTTGCTTCCAAGTGATAATGTTCGCTGGCTCGAGGCCTCCCGGGAGCCTTCCATCTTATTAACTTGTCTAGGAGAAACAGTGAGTGGGGACAGCTTGGGCCAGTGGGTGACATGAAATAAGGATTTGTGGTGTAGTGAGCTGTAAACACGGGGCCCGGTTGAGTAAAAAGTGGCAGGAGGGGGAAAAAAAAAAAAAAGATAAAGGAAGGAAAATATATTTAAAAAGCCACTGGTCACAAGTATGTATGATGGGGGGGGTGCACTTTATTTAGGGCAGTCTGTACCCGACCCGTAGAGCTGGATCTGCTGCTGTGTCTCCCGTGGCCAACTTTGGCATGTGCCCAACTCTGGTCCCAGTTCTGCCCGGGTCCCCCTGCCCGTGGCACCGATTGCCTGTGGTCCAGCGCACCGGTGCTGCCCTGGCTGCCGCTGCTGCCAAAAGACCCGGCTGTCGGACAGGCTGCAGCATTATTTTATTTTAACCAGAGGTAAACGCAGCCGTTTGGGGCTGTCTCATGGTTTTGGCCCCGTCCCGCAGAGCTGTTGTCCCTGCTGCTGGCAGCCTGCCGCCCAGGTGCCACGGGGCTGGCATGGGCGCGGGCAGGAGCAGCCCTCCCTGCGGCAGCCACCGTGCTGGCAGCGCCGCGGAGCAGCTGGCGGCCGGGGCTTTGCGGGAGTCGTGTGTGATTTTTTAGAGATGCTCAACTTGAGGCGCTGAAAAGGGATGTGTTTTCAGCAGACCGAGGGCTAGGTCCTTCTCCTCATCACTTTGCTCCGCTTGCCAAGTTGGTTGGCAGTTTTCGTAGCTTTTCTTAATTGTGTTTGAAAACTTAAGCGTTAAACTCAGGACGCTTACGTGTGAAGGCGCCTTCGTTCTCAGAACTGCAGGGATTCAATAATCTACATCCTGTACAGAGCCGGAGGGGCTGGGACGCCTGCGGAGACATGCACAGCGCCATGATAGAGGTGTGCAGCAGCACCGGGAGTGAATCCCCGCTCCTGCCCTGGGTGAGTGTGATGCTGCGCCTCGCGGGCGGCTTCCCAAGGGAGGAAAAACCCTCTTGTTCCACGTATCCCAGAAGCTGCTCTTGGGAACTGAAGCTCTGCATCCTGGATTTCCATCCTCCTTGGTGTATGTCTTTATATTCTCTGTCCCGTTGCTCAGCACAGGACCAGCCTCCCATTTCTTTCACCTCTGTGCTCTCAGCGTACAGGACGTTGCACGTCACCTGCCCACGCCGGGAGGGGACGGGCTCCGTGCAGGTGGGCTTGACGCAGGGCAGTGCCTCATGCCGCTCACCTTGTCCCGCAGCAGCCTTGGGCAGCAGAAGCAATATTAGAGGAGCAGCTGTGTGAGTGTAGTTGGCAGAATGATTTTTGGGTTTTGCCCTGACTCCCTGTTGTTATATAGCTTCTGCTACATATATATATATAGCAAAGGCTTGCTGTGGAGGGGGGTGCGCAGGAGAGGACAGATTTCTCATCGCTGTGTGCATTTGGTAACTACATCTGTCATCGCACGACTGTCAACACAAGATTTTCTTTAGTTGCTTTCCCCCTGCACAGTCCTGGTGAGGTTTTTGTTAATTGCAATTAGAACACATGAAAATAGGGATTATTTTTAAACTGTTTTCCTGATAGTCCTGTATGATGTAGCAAGGAGGCTGGGTGGGATCTCAGTTTTCCCTGAAATGGGCACCGTGCCCGGTACAGGGCCCAACTCCCCGAGGCATCCTTGCGTGAGAAGACGTACAGACCCTGCTGGCGCAGCAGGGCACTGCCCAGGCGGGCCAAATCCAGGACTGCGGGCTCCGTCAGGGCAAGACGTAACAAGGTCACGCGTGGGTCCGGGGTTTTGTATGTGTCGAGTTGCCTGCTTGCCTTTGACTTGAGTAAAAGCTGCAGAGCACCCAGGGAGAGAGGGCTGAGTGAGGCATAGCCCTAAGTTCGTCAGGATAAAACGAGGAGGAGATGTCTTGGAGCAATGTTCTGTGCGGCTGAGCTGATCCGTCTTGCGCAGTGTTGAGCATCACTGCTGTTGGAGCTCTGACCTTCATGACAGATGTGGGCTTACGTAAGGGTGATGCTATATCTACATATTTAACCTTCTTTGCTTTTCTTGTTTTGTTTTTAAATTCTCCTTCATAGCAAAAGCGCATGAGCAGTTTCATTAGCTATTAAAGGAAAACCCAATGGAGGCAGTGCTGGTCTCTGCCACATACAAGCTGTTCCTCAGAGATTGTTCCCTTTTTTATTTTTTAAAGTAGCAAACCTTGGCGTTTTGGGTCACTCGGAAGGAACAGGATGTCTTTCACATATTGACAGGTTTTTTTCTTCTCTTTTCTTTTCTGATCTCACTCCTGTTTGTCAAGCTCACTTTTCATTTTCCAGAGAAATGATTATGACTAAACATCTCTGACAACCTCTTTGCAAAGTGTGAGAAGGCTACAATGAAAAAAAAAAAAAGGAGCCACCTCAAAGCTCTTCAGTGATTAAGCTACTTAACTGGCAAGTTTTTCTCTTCTACTGTGGAGTGTATTTCTGCACAATGGAGTTCCCCTTGCAAGCACTACTTAGGGAAGCACTAGTGTAATCTAATTAAATTTGTTTTAATATTCTGTGAAAATTAAAACTGAATCCTTCCTGTTGGAAAGAATGACCGTGCATGTATTAGTCCTCTATGTTTTGTTGTTGTTGTTAGCTTATTCAAATATTAACACTGCCTGCCTGCTCAAAATGATAGTTTGCATCCATTAATGGAGCTTAATTCTCAAATTAAATGACGAATGATATATAGGAATAGTTGAAAGTTGGTTGCTGGATATATATATATTTTTTAATACTTATGTTACTTCCTGGAGGTAAATAAGGGGAGGTGATGCTGTGCAATATCATCACTGTGAAATTAAAATGAAGTCTCATTATTTGAGGATGGAATTCAGTGGCTGAAGGTTTACTCTTCATCTGAAGCTTCATTCTGAATTCTTCCAGCTAATTGCCTGCTGATTAGTTGAGAGACAGGCATTGCTAATGCTGGCCTTGAGCATCAAATTAGCCCCTGCAAAGTCTTAGGCTTGTGGCACCGAGCAGGAGACTTCGGTGGGGCGCGGGGTGTTGTTGCCAGCGAGCAAGAGGACCAGGGTGTCCCTCGCAGCCGCATCGGGAGCCCAGGCAGGATGACCCAGCCGCAGGGAGAGGACGGAGCCACCCGGCAGAGCAAGCCCCTCCATTCTCTCGTGTTGCTGCCGTGTCCTGAGCTGCCGCCAGTCCCGGTCTCAGGGGTCCTGCGCGGTGTGGAGCCGTTCTGCTGGCTGCGAGGGGCTGGTGGCAGCCTTGCACACCCTGGCTGCCCGTTTGGTTAATTCTCTTTATATTGTTGCATTCATTTACATTTTTTTTTTTTCCCTGAGAGTTTTGAGTTCTTTCCAGTCAGAGGACCTAGGTAGCCAGAGTAGGTGTGTTTGGTGCACGTGTGGAAATGAAGAAGGTGCTGACCTCCAAATAACAGGTAACAGCAACTTCCCTGCATTTCCTGGTCAGACTTAATTCTTCTTTGGGGGAAAGTTTTCCGGAGAGGGGAAAAAAATGCAGAACTTAAGGTTGCAATTTATTTTAAAAACACCACCCAAACCTTTTATCCTTGCACTGAAGATGGAAAAATTACCAAAATGCTAGAAAACCTCCAAATATCTGAACGTTTTCTCCTTTCCCCAGCTGCCTTTCTGAACTTGATTTGAAACATGCTGAAAATATCTCTGTTCCTGATCTATTGAAAGTTTCCATTATTGACTAGCAGAAAGGCTGCTTTTGTGTGTGTCTCGCTTGTGGGCAAAAGATAATTTTAAAAAGCACCATGTTTATCTGGAGAGAGCAGTGTGGTGAGGCAGGAGCCGCAGGCCAGCTGCGGTGATGGGTTGGAAACTCGCCCTGCACGGGGAGCGGGGATGGAGGATCTGCCACGAAACATGTTCCGAGAAACCCCGTGGAGCAGGTGTGGGGCTTGGCGAGGTCCTCGGGCAGGGCAGCAAGAGCCGGTGTGCCCCTTCCCCGCTGGGATCAGCCATTTCCAGCCTCCTGCTCCCTCCTCCTCCTTGGGGAGCTGGGCCCTGATGAAGCTGTACCAGGCTGGAGGGACCCGTGAACAGCGCTCTGTAGCGATGGCAACTCAAGAAACAAGAGCAGTGGGCAGTATTTGGAAAGTGAGCGCTTGTTATTGAGAGTTTAAAGGGAAGGTGCTTAAAAACACCGAGAGGCTTGGCAGGGCAATTAGACTGGCTGCTCTCAGAGTAAATGTATGGTTCACAGAGCGTTCCGGCGTGTTTGGCCTCTTGCTAGGAAAATACAGAATCGCTCAGTAAAGAGCCCATCAAGCCCTGGGCTGGGATGGTGCCGACGCCGGTGGGTTCTCTGCTGTGAAGCTCCTGGTTTATACTCTTACCTTACCAGCCCCCTGTGCTGGTGGTCTGCCCGCTGCCGTCAGCCAGTCTCCTGGTGTGTCTGTAAACTGTCTCTGCTGCCTTTTGGAGGGGGAATCTCAGGGTTTTTTCAGCCAAAGACACGGTACAGATCAAAGCCTAAAACTTGTGCCCGTGTCTGGGGGCAGGGAGCATTGTTCTGTACCAGCTCTTGGGCTTGGTGTGCTGGGAGCTGGCTTCTGAGCTCAGCCTGGCTGGTGGCTTCCAGGTGTTTTTGTGGCCCACCTGTGCAGGAGCCAGGAGTTCCTGGTGGCAGAGTTCAGGCGTTTTGAAGGCAATATGCAGCCAGTTAATGAGTTACTGTGTGATGCCTCATGCCAAGTCCTTCGTGCCCTCTTTGCTGAGCTGCATGCTGCATTGGCCAGCTAAAGGGGAGCTTGTGCGAGGGGCTGGCATCAGTGTTGCTCCTGGTTCATTCAGTGCCTGTGGCAAACCTCAGCTGCGCCTTGCTCCATGACTGATAGTGATGTGCTCGCCTTTTGTCAACTGCTCCTCAGAGGGTTTTAACAGCGCGCAGGGGCCAGGCTGTGCTGAATGAGGAGAAGCACTGTGATGCTCAAGTGGAAGAGGTGATCTCCATTGAAAGCAAGGGACCATTGGCCTTTGCTTTTCATCTTCCAAAATGGTGCTGTGAAGATGGTGCCAGCATGGAATGCTAGAGTGATGGCCAAGAGACCGAAGACCTCTTTTCATCTTCCCCAGATGGAGCACAGCCAGGCGGGGAGCCTCCAGCAACATCCCACTTTGCCACGACCTGCCCTCCCTGCAAAGGAGAGGGTGACTGGGCGGTGAGGGACCCGTGTGCTGCCATTAGACAGCCTCCCTGCCCACTCCGGCTTCTGGCGAGGCCACTGCTGCCTTCCCTGGGTGTGACGTGTGACACCCGTGTAAAACCCGGCTTCCCTCGCACCAGCTGCCAGTCAGCGTCGGGATGGTAACTGTTTCCCATTGCTGGTGGATCTGGCCAGGTTCAGGCTGGTGACGGTGAAACGTTCCCTTCCCTAGCGAGGGAGCCACTGCTGCCGGCTGTGCCGGGTGCGTGCGTTCCTGCAGCCTCACCGAGCGCCGGGATTGACGAGGCTGGGGGCGGCTCATGGGATTAGGTGGGATCTGGCTGGATGGAGATAGCATCAGCTGGGCTTGGTAGGTGCTGAAATAATCAAAACAATCGATAGCTTTGCTTTATGCTGGTTCCCTCGGCCGCGCAGCCCACTGAAGGAGGTGCTTTTGCAGCTTGCCTGGGGTGCACCTGGCTGGAGCGGGAGCTGTGCCAAAACCACCCCTGCGGCTGCATTGCAGCCGAGTCCTGCGCTCTCTGGCAAAGGGTGAAGCGTGCTGGGATGTGGTGTCAGGCAGGTGTCAGCCTCACCCAGCTGAAACAGCAGTGGCATCATGGAGTGGATCAAAACATTCAGTCTTTAAAATCATATGTTCGATGTGTCATATCACAAGAGCTTTATATTCTTGGCGATAACAATCGGCAACACATTATCTGTGGTTTCTCAGTTGTATGTTTCTTACAAGCTGATAAACTTTGAGCTGGAAGAGACTGGAGCGTGCGTCATTGTTAATGTCTTGATCAGGGCTGGACTGGCCTGTCTGGGGGTTGATAACGGAGCCCAGGAACTGCTGTTCCAGGTGATGCTCAGCACCTCTGGTCCAGGTCCTCCCTCTGACAGTGGTGGGCTCAGGTGCTTTGGTGGCCCTGCCAGCCCTGCCCTTACTCCACAGCCAGGTAGCCCGTGTGGCCAATGGAAGCAAATAGCGATGAGCGTCAGTGTTTCAGAAGGGATGGATGCTTCACTTCACTTGGCATTTTAATCTCTTCCAGCCCTAGGTTGGACTAAGCACTTTCTTGGTGTGTGGTGATTTATTTTGTTAAAAACCAAGGCATTATTCATAATTATGCAGTTTTATGAGAGTATATGTGGCAGTATTCTTCCCGTAGTAGGCTGTGGAGCTGGCATAATATTTAAATAAGAGCCCTGGGGAAAGGACACGCTTGCATTCAGAGCGGGGCTCGGCGCAGTTGCAGGCTCAGCCTATTGAACTAGCGTATAATTACCTCTATTCAGCACTGCCGCTCCGGTTATCAGCCGGCCGTCAGGGGGAAGGCCAGCGTTTTAAAATGACATAGATTGTTAGAGAACATCAAACTTTTTTAATACAGTTAATGATCCTCAGCTATAAATAGTCTGTTCCCGTTGACTGGCAATAAGGCTTTTGTACAGTGCCTCGCAGAGCTGCAAGTCTTTCCTTAGTTTGTTGGGTTTTCTTTTTTTCCCTCCGTATATACTGTAGGTCCTTTCATCCTGAGAGCTTTGCGCATCACAGCCCTCGCTCTCTGGGTCAGGAAGGGAAGGTCCCGCGGAGCAGGGGCTTGCCCAGGGAGGTGAGTGGATCAACAAGGTGGGGACTGGCAGCTCCATCCTCTGGTCCCTCTGCTCCCGTCTCCCCCAGGGATGGGGACAGGCTCCTCTGGGGCTCCCCACCTCTCCCGTGCCATGGTCTTCTGGGAGCGGCCAGCCCTTACTTCGTTAGTGAGACAGGCAGCTTTCGTGTGCACTGCACCCCAGGAAGTCCTGGTTGTCTCTCAGGGTGGCACATGGCTGTGGGCTCACGGGGAGCGTTTGCAGAAGGGGCTTTCTGGGCCTGGTGGCCACATGCTGCTGGGGCTCCAAGAGCTGGAAGCGATGAGCACTCAGTCCAAAGAGGCCCTTGTCCTGGCAGTGCCCTGCTCTGACACAGCAAATCCTTGAGCAAGTGTAAATCTGCGGAGGGGACTTGTCTGCGTGAAACCTGGCCAGTGCATTTCTCTGTGTTTGAGCTGCATCGTGAGCGGTTGCTGCTCCCCGTGGGTGCCTGCAGACCTCCGTACATTGCTTCACCCTTGACAAAACGTGACTTGAACTAGCTGAGAAGCCCAGGAGCAGCACTTAAAAGCTCAGAGTGCTGCAGATGTGCTGAGCCGGTTGCTGGAAACAGCGTGTGCGAGTCAGACGGGGTGTCAGGCTGAGCCACTGCGGTGGTTTCTGTCCTCAGCACTGGTTGAGCATCCCAGTAAAATAACGCCCACGAAAAAGCCCTAAGACCCTGAACTGACTCCCCAACTTCCACAGCAGCGATTAAATGGCCGCGTTTCCCATCGCCCAGAAGTTGCAGTGAGATTCTGCCACAGCTTTGTTCTCGAGTGCCTGCAGACACAATAGGAAAAGGTCATCGCATAAACACTGCTTCTCCAAAGGCAATTTCTTTGTCTGTTTTGAAAGCCGGGAAGCAAAGGGTATTCTAATCTGAACTGCTCTGCCTTCATGACAGTACCGGGAGTGCCCCACCCACCCACCCACCACCAGCCCCGGTTTTGGGCACAGCGTCCGGGCCAGCAGCGCTGCTGGTGCCGGAGGGGCATGGTGCCGGTGCCGGAGGGGCACGCTGCCGTTTGGGCACGCTGCGTCCGTGGCCCTCGGGCTCTGCAGGGACCCTGGGCTTGTCCCACTGTGGGTGAGCAGGGAGGCTGCTGGGCTGGGCAGGAACGGGCAGGGGGGTGCAGCAGGCAGCAGCTTGGGGTCTGGGCCGGTAGCACCCAGGCTGTGAAAGCACCTCAGGGAACGCTCTGGAGTGTATAATTACTTCACCTTTTCCTTTGCCTCTGACTGCTGTTTGTGGCGCTTTTGTTTTTAAGCATAAAGATTTCAGCGTTTTCCCCAACGGTTTGAACAAAGGTTGAGCGTGTGGGGAAATCCATAAAACAATGTCACCAAAAATGCAAGGAGGAGAAGAAAGCTTTTAATAAAGCACTGCTGGGCGTATGCACCTGGGATCTGGGCTGGGATGAATTTGAACAGGAGGGAGGCTGCTGGAGAAGGTCATCTCTGAAGGTGGCAGATGAAAAAGCAGCATGGCTTGCTCTTCTCGGGGGAGCTCTGGCAGAAACCCATCGGTCCGTAGGTGTTCAGCTGGCCCGTCCTCCAGCACGATTCCCCAGCATCCCAGGGCTCAGCAGAGCAGCCGTCCTGGGGAAGGGGCTTGCACTCGAATCAGGGTGGGGGGAGATGGAGGGGAGCAAACTTGGAGGGAACTGTCACAGCAGGGAGTGACTTGGCTGTAGCTGCCCTGAGCGGGCTGCCAGGGGAGGTGGGGAGACAGCATTAAGGCACTCGGTGGTGGCAGTATCGTGGTTATTTGAGGTCCGAGGCTCAGCAAAGAAAGTATGTCTTTTTTGCCTCATCCATCTATGCGTGGTCTCGAAAAGCAGCTGCAGAGGAAGGAAAGCATCCACTGTATCTGAGGAATGCTAGAAAGCATACCAGAATTATAGATGTGATTATTAACAAAGGGCTCTGGATTTTGCACCTGTCTGAGTCTTGTTTTCCTTTTCCATTACCAGCAGATCCATTTTATAGAGCTGTTCAGCTCTGTGTGGTCCCTATTAAAAGTTTTGTTTCCCAGGGTGATGCTGCTCCTTTGTTGCGTTTGCTTCTTGAACACTTTATACTATCAAACAGCAAAACTGCTTTTATTGATGTGGCAGAGAACAATGGGATCTTTCCAACAGGGCTCCCAAAATACGCGCTTGGCTTTTTTTTTTTTTTTTTTCATGCTTGGCTTCCAACAGTGGAAAAAAATGATTAAGATATGTTAGGTTTACTCTGGTCATTTCAATGGGAGATTGGTAATATCAACAAACGATTCCGGTAAATGGATTAGCTCCTCTCCTCCAGCCCGGCTGAGGCGATGGGTACCAGCCCTGTCCATGCGCTCTCCGACAGCTGGAAAAGCAAATGCGGCCGCGATCTCATGGTGCAGAGCGGGTTCAGCAGAGGTGCTGGTGCTGGGCCGGTGTCAGGTCACTGGGGTGTGATTGCGGGCACACAGGACATGTGCGGCTGCTGCTCACACAGCGCCTGCACCCGCCGGCGCCTGGAGCCTCACGCTCTGTTCCTCCGAGGTGCAATTCCCCGTCTGTGCGTGGACAGGGAGCAGGGGAGGCAGGAGAGAGAGCAGGCAGAGACATAAAACCAGTTCTGCTCTGTGTGTGAACTGAGCTTCCCTTAGCATCTTGGAACTGGCTTCGGGTTTTCTGTGTGAACAGATGGCAAGGTGTGTCTGCCATATAAAAGTATGTGCCATATTAAAAATTTGTGTGTGTATATATATATATTTTTAATGGCTGCTGTCAGCCTTTGCCCCTGGACATATGTAAAATCTGATGACTCCTGACTCTCTGGAACTACTATTGTAAAAACAAAGCTGTTTGCCCCGTTTCCGAAGAGGAGCATGGAGCTGCCAATGGATGCTGGGGCTGGGAGTGACTGTGGTGTTAACGAGGAGACGCTGCGATGGCCACCAGCACTGCGTGGCTGGGACCCTGCGCTGCATTAGGTAACGCTTATTAGGAGACCCTCCTTGCAAGACGTTACTACCCCGAACAGCAGCAGGAGGGATGAGAAGCGGGCCCGGTGCGCAGCGAGCTTGCAGAAATACCTGCCAGCCGAGCAGGGACAGGGGCAGGGAGCGTGCGCTCTTCTGAAGACCCCTTTGGGGTATGCAGGAAGGGTCCTGCGAGGCCAGGGGACAGCTGGAGGAGCTGGGAGGGTCCAGGGGCTCTCGCCAGGGTCGGGGTCCCCACAGGGAGGTGGGCACAGCGCTGGCAAAGGCATCACATCCACAAGTTTTGATGGGTATAAAGACTCACGCAGTGCTCTGCCTCTGGTTAAGGAAGCCCAAGAGGGGTCTCAGGCGCATGCGGCATCAGATGCTTCTAGAAGCATCCTTTGGTTTATAATGGTCTTAAAAAAACCAAAGGAACAAAACCAACAAAACCCCCAAAATTAAGTGGTGTTCAGGCTGCATTGGCTTGGCAGACGAGTACATTTTCCAGCCTCAGGGAACATACAGGGGTTTAATTCTGTGAGTGCATGTGCTGTGTAATATTTTTATTAATTTGTCAGTTCTTTTGGAGGGCCTTATTCCATGACTTTTGTTTTCTTTCAGATGTAGGGTGCTTGTTACAGCCCTTTGCTCGCCTACCTTCTGCTTCTAAACTGTGCGTTTCCACAGCAGATTGTATCTGGCTTACTGGGAAAGTAAAGAGTCTGTATATGGTGATTGAAGATTTCTTCTTTATATAGTGTCTTTAAAAAAAAAAGTGTAATGCCACTGAAATCAAAGCCTGGCTTTCTGCAATAAAGGGCCCTGCAAACTGACTGCAGGGTCTTTCAGAGGAGTCTGTCTCCCTTTGAAACAGGCATTGCCGGGGAAAAAAGAAAAGGGGGAAAATAAGGTTGCCGGTGCTCAGAGGAGTAAACAGGTGAGCATTGTTCATGTGAGTCCCGAGGAGCAGCCCTGCCTGCTCCGCAGCCGCTGCTCACGCTGCTGGTTCAGCTGTATTTGTGTGCGCCTGGGCTCTGGGCAGCCGGTGGCCCCGCAGAGCTGCCGCTGCTTCCGTGCTTTCGGCACGGCGGAGCGGTGCATCGGCACTCAGTGTGCTCGGGAAGGCAAGCCACCCTCTGCATCGCCGCCCAGCGCTTCCATATACATTTAAGGTGCCTTTGGGATGAGTCCCTATCAGTTTAATCTGCAGGCGATTCTCAGGTTGTCAAGTAAAAGCTGATACGCGTTTCTAAATGGCGTTAATGTAATTGATGAGGGCTTTTCCCCCATTTACCAACTCTAAATATATATGTAGGAAAGTGATTATCTTAATGCAATTCATCATTTGCTTGAAGTGCATGCTAAACCTGAACCTGCTCACTCTGATAAGTATTTATGTACTGAAGGAATTGATGTTATCTCTCTTTGCCTGTGGTCTTGAACAAAAAGGCAGACCTCAAGCTTATATTAAAAAAGGGCAGTTTCCCCCATCTCCTCTATTTCTTCTGATCAGGGCTTTCCTGGGCATGGCACGCAAGAGGGATTTGAACTTTCTTCTGGTTTTTAACCCATGCACAGAGGAGGAAAGCCTGGGTATTTCAGCATTTGCAGGGATGTTTGAGGCTGCATCTTGCACCCCTCAGCCAGACTGCAGCATGCTGACCTCTCCTTGGTGGTGGGAGCTGGTTTCCAGGAATAGCTGAGCAAATACTTTGCTCTTTACATGTGTATCCAGAGGAACAAATGGTGCATATATTCAAAGCATCTGTCATAGCCAGACACTCTTTCTCACAGTAGTCTATGTTGTTTGCTTAGGCAAATACTGATACGGTGCATGAGCAGCAGGGATGGAGTCCTAGCCAAGGGTATTAATAATGTCCAGGAATGTTGTGTGTTGCCTGAAGCTCTAGCCTGGAGGGGTCATACTGCACAGCTCAAAGTATTGTTTTAACCTAAGGCTAAGCTTCTCATTTTTGCTGGTATTTCCCTTGACCCTAATCAGTATTTATTTCAATTCCTTGAATAGTTTTTTGTTGTTTGGTGCCTAATTCTTTATTCCTTTCCGCTATGATGTATAGAGTCAGCAGGGCAACAGGGAGTCCACGCTCTCCTTCCCAGCCAGGGCTGGCAGCGCTCTGGGGTGCAGCCAGGGTGGGTAAAACATCCGTGCAGGCCGCAGACCTGTAAGAAAGTGTGTCACCGAGTATTTAATCTGTTTTCACGTGCAATAGCATTTGACCTGGAAGTGAGATGCAAATAGAACAGGTAAACCACAGCTGTGAAAAAGCAGATTAATGAAGACTGGGGACTTTTCTGCAGTGAGGGTCCCTTCACGAGGCGCAGCCTGTAGAAACATGCCCTCGCACGCTCGTTCACGTGAGCTTTGTGTTGGAGCACCGAGCTGTGCCAGGCTGTGGTGTTGGGGTTCCACCAAGCTCACGTTGGCTCTCCTGTCCCCCACCAGTGCAAGACCAGTGGGGAGGGGGGTGCCTTGGCCGGCGCGCAGCCCTGTCTGAGTGCTCTGCCCAGGGTCTGCAGCGGCAGCTGCCAGCAGCATCACCATAGCCTGCGTTGGAAGCATGCCTGTGGTAACGCGTGGCCTTTCACCTTCCCATTTATCTTAGCTGCTGCTTGTGTGTTAATGAGGAGAGACGCCTACATGTTCACAGGAAAGTGTCCTTCGCATTGCGTTGCATCCCTGTAGTTTCGGAGGGAGGACTTTGTAACCTCAGCTGGCAGCCACTCAGCCCGGGAGCGGCATGTGTTTTGGGGGGGCACCCGCCCTGCACGGTGGGTCTGTCCCCCCCGCAGTCCTGAGCTGTCACGCCGCCGCTGCAGTAACCAGGTAGGCAGGAGTCACCTTGAGCGCAGCCTCTCAGCTGCTTGAAAAATTTCCCCCTGCGAAGTCAATTCTGTAGACACGTCATTTCTCTCGGGGTGCCTCTGGCAGCTGCTGCGCCCCTGAACTCTCTGGAGGTGGTAATTAAATTTTGGAGGCAGGAACAAGGAGAAGGTTCAGGGTTTGGCTGGTGCGTTGGAGAGGAGTAGTGGTGGTGGCAGGTTTTGGCTTCGGTCCTTTGCCACGGAGCTGTGTCGCACTTCTCCTCCACTTGCTCAAATCGAGTAGAAATCCCTGTCTTTTTGCAAATGGCTTTTTTTTGTCTGGAGGGACCCGTAGGCTCTGAGGACCCTGGGGCTGAATGGGGCTGCCAGGCTCGGCAGGTGCTGGCTTACCGGGGCAGTGATGAACTGTGGCCCTGGCACCAGGTACATCCACGTGGGGGGACACTGATTTACTGGTGGCTTATGGGGTGAAGGAGCCTGAAATCAGAGCATTGCTGACACGTGGCGCAAATGGGCCTTGGTGGGGGCAAGCTGGGGTATGCCCTCCCAGCCTCCCCACAAGGCACCAGCAAACTCCCCCGCTGTGGGTGGGCCACCCAGTGTCCTTCCTCCACCCGACCCTGGGGAGCCCTTCCCACCGCGGCTGGAGCACAGGCTGGCATGTTGGGAAGGGCTCTCCTCACTCGGGGCCACCCCAGGGACCCCTAGGGGCACCTCCTCGGTGGGCACGGCTGGGAGGAAGAGGAGCTGCTGTGCGTGCCTCTGGGGGCCGGGGGCTCCTGCATGCTGTTGAGGGTGCTCTGCCCCGGTGCTGTGCAGAGCCCACCAGCAGGGTTTCGGGGCAGGGAGGGTGCAAGGGGGGGAGGTCTCCACCTGCAGGAGCTCTGCCTTCAGCTCCATTTCACAGGGGTGGGGAGGGGGGTGACAGCATCTTCCTCTCTCAGAGACGCGCAGAAGGTGGCAGGGCTCCAGTGTGTCCCGCTGGTACGTGGGGTGGGTGGGAGTGCAGAGCCCTGTGCAGGGTCACAGCAAGTGCCCAGCACTGTGGGTGCTCCGGTTTCCTCCTCTTTCACCGCAAGCCAAGCTCCTGCTGCACTGACGCGGAAGCCGCCCCATTCCTTGTGCTGTTACAGGTCTCTGGCTTTGCCAGCCGCATCCCCAAAATACAAAGGCACGTCACAGTTTGATGCTCTACTTTTGCAAAGTTGATAAATACTAAAAACTTCTGGTGGCCAGTCAGTGGTTCTTGGGAAGGGAGTGAACTCTTCTGGGCTCTTGGTCACCGAAGGAACAACTCTGGGGAAGTGTACTTCCATTTTTTTAATAATCTATTTCTATAATTGAAGGATTTCAAATTTCTTTTGTAAGAGTGCGTGCTTAAACATAGAGGCAAATACAACCAATAATGTGTACTTGAAGTTTAATGCAAGCTAATTCATTTTGGCACAGTCCCAGATATGCTGATTAAATGGCCTGTGAAGTGCTACAATATCTTGATAATGTACATTCTACATTTGATTATATAATCAATTGTGTTGCACCTAATAAAATTTAAATTTAGTGAAAAAGCTGAGAGCAGATTGTATCAGGTGCAGAGTGGGTCTCGGGCAGCTTTAAAGAAATTTCAGCAAGTGTACGGTGTGAAGGAGCATGCGTGTGTGTATCTTCAAAATACCGGTCTGTAGTAAACCAGAGACTCGGTAAAACGTTCATCTTAATTTAGGGATTTGTATTAATTATTTAACATTTACAATTACGTAAAATACTAATTGAATTATTTTCGATTTACAGTTATTTAAATTATTAATTTAATTATTTTAGGTTTCCAGTTATTCAAATTATTAATTTAATTATTTAAAATGAAAGACTGTGTCCAGAGCTCCTAGCCTCGCTGAAATTTGGGGGGTTGTGTGGCCACCCTGGGGGCTGTCCGTGAAGTCGGGGCACGGTGCGGTTCGTGCACGCGTGTGTCAGCCCCCACCTCTCCCGACTCCTCGGGCTGGAGCCTGGAGAGCAGCGGGCAGGGCTGGGTCCCTGCGTGCAGCATCACTCCCTTGCTTTGCTGCTGGCAAATTTCATGATGTTTTCTATCCGTTGGTGACCTTGCACCACGTTTTTAAAACAGCTCGGATATTCTTGGCATTGGTTCTGTGGCGGCTTTAGACGGGATGTTCTGCCCCTCGGCCAGACCCAGCGCCGCGTGTTTGCAATGTTCTGCACCATCAGTGGGAGCGACCGGTGAGCGAGGGCAGAGCCACCCTTCACGGCACTTCCCTGCTCGGGGAACGGCGTGTGCGGCCCTGGGGAGGACAGCGTGGCCCCGCCAGCTCCTGCACCGTCTGCGGCATTTTCACTCCTGGTTGCAGCTGCGAGCTCTCTGCTGGCAGAGTCAGCCTGGGGTGCTGGCTCACCCGCCTGGGGTGATACTTGGCGTTGGGGGGGGCAGGGCTGTCCCCCCCACCCCGACCAGGCACCAGGGAGCAGCCACCATCGTCTGGCAAACACTCCTCATTCCTTTGTGGGAAGGTCGGTGCTTTCCGGGTGACTAGCTGCGGCAGGTTAGGGGGAATTTGGCCTGGATTTTATGGCCCTTTGGTAGGAGGCGGTTGATGGGAAACAAATGTGTTATGGCCCCAGACAAGCTGTTGCTACATTTTTTGTTTCATTTTAAAGCAGCACTATCAACCAGTTGGAATATAGGCCCGGAGTATCGCGGGGAGTAATCTAATTAGTATGAAGTCAATTCACTAGTTCCTTTTGTATCTCGTGATTAAATAAGTGGGAAAATGGCTTGAAAATTAGGTGCTAGAACAACCCAATTACATTTCTGTAGCTTTTTGTATTCAATTTCATAAACAATTTTGCTCTTCGCTGGTTAATCAGTGAATGCCTTTTTCCAGTTTGAAAAGCACTTTTGAAATTATAATGCAATTAAATTGTGTGTGGATGTTCTGGCATAGCGAGTGTGAAAGCTGGGGGCCTGGCAGCCAGCCATGTTGTACCTTGACAGTAATGAGTTCCTGAGCTGGCAGCTTGCTGGTGTCATTCATAATATTGTCCACGCTGGGTTACTGTAAAGCGCAGCCACCTCAACTACTTTCCAGCCGGTGTCACCAGGATCCGGGTGCTAGATCCACTGGCTCCCTTTGCGCCGGGGATGATTCCCTGGGAGTGGCACAGACCCGGCTGCAGGACCTGCTTGGAGCTCGCTGAGCAGATCGAGACGCGTGCAAGCGCACGGTGGAGTTTTTTGCAAAGTCCCAGAGCAGCTGCGTGCTTGCCTTGAGTTTTCTTCTTTTCCCTGGGTGAGCCTATGAAGGGTTGGTAGGACAGGAGGAGGCAAGGGAGGCAAGTCAGAAGATGTCTCAGTGTCCTGTCCTTCTCCGAGTCGGGGTAGATCTGCCCTTGGTCTCGCTGCAGCCTCGCTACCTGACAGCTCCTGGCTCGGGGAAGCAGTCAGTCCGAGCAGCATCCTCTCACCGGGCTTGTTGTCCCCAGCTGAGCTCGCCCCAAGCTCCCACGTGGGCTCCGAAGCTGCTGTTTTTCTCACCAGCCCCAAAACCAGTAAGGGCTGGAGTGTTGTTCAGGCTCCTCTCTTCACAGCCAAAACGCTGTTGATCCATGCAGCATGTGCATCGCGTGCGGTGCCAAGCGGCATCTCATCGGATGCCAGCTGCAAACAACTTCCAGAAGCCCACTGGCTCTTTGAGGCCACCGGGCTGTGAAGACTGCTGCCCACTATGTGCTTCTGTGGCCTCTCTCCGTGGGCCTTTTAAGGTCTGAGTTTTTCAAAGCACGCTTTTTATTCTTGGTGGGTATTTGTCTTGTATGCAGCCCATTCGTGGCGAGCGGGAGCTCAGCTCAGCCTCCCGGGGAAGGGCGACCAGTCTGTGTGATCGCCACCTCCTGTGATTTACAGCCGAGCACCACAAAGGGAAAGGGAGAAAGCTGTGTTAAGAGAAAAAGAAATAATGTTAGAAATAATGACTTGCTTGGCAGGTTTTAACAAGTTCAGTAATGGTATTAGGTGCCCTTGGCTCAAGATAGTAACCTCCTCTTAAATGATCATTACCTGGCTACTAAAGACCTCAGAGCAGGTCATTACAGCTTAATTTAGACGTAGCATCCTGTTTGGTCTGCGCAGCATTGCCATCTTTCAAGCTGTTGAATCTATGGCCTGAACGCCGTGGTTGGCACCTGGGGTTTGCTGGGGTTTTGCCTCTCCTGGCGGCTTGGTGGGGGGCTGAGCATCCCCTCAGTCCTAATGACCCTTCAGCTCGGCTGCTTGGGGTGGGGGGGGCACGGGCAGGGGAGGGGACAAGGGCTTCTCCAGCTCATCACATCAATTCTGCGGCAGCTCCTGGTTTTCATGAGCCTTGCTTCAAGGAGAGGCAGGAAAGAGTGATGGGAACAGATGACCCCATTTGGGAAAGCTTTTAAAGACGTGTTTAATTTCACATCTTTTTTCAAATCAATGGGCTTGAAACAATGGCTGCAGGGCTTTCCCCTGTTGCCATGTTGTTTCAGAGAATCTGTGGCTTTCAAAGTCTTTTAGGTAGTGTTTGCCCAGGCATCCCCTTGACATGGGGACACTCCCCTGGCCATGGCAGGACACACCAGGCGCACGCACGTTTCCCTTCCCACCAGCTCCCTCGGGAAGAGGAGCTGGTTTCAGAGCCAGGTAGGAAGGTGTGCAGGAGTGGGGGTCCGGCCCTTGCCACCCACTGTGCCAACCCAGCAAAGCTCACTCGCGGATGAGCCATCGTGCTTCCCTAACCCCAACAGCAGCATGTTCCAAATGCAAGTAATTATAATAACCAGCCCCCACCCGCTAGTAATATTTTGAAGACATCTCTTTGATAAGCCCATCTTTTCAGCTAATTTCCTATTTCTGCTGAAAGCAGAGCATCTTTCCTTCTAGTTTTGTAAATCCGTTGTTAAAATGAAGAAAAGGAAATGGAAAAAAGGATCCCCCAAACAACAAACCCGTAACACCAGGCTCAGTGCTGCACCGCCTTTGTCAGCCCTGGATAGAATTATGCATCATGAATAAAACCTGCTGTCAACATGCATTGGTTTCAAAACATTAGAGCATATGGTATGTGATTATCTGTATTGTCAAATGCAATAAAGTGAATTTGGATATAATAAAAAATGTAATATTTTAGAAATTTGGTAATAAACTGTGGAAGAATTGACAGGCAGAGAGTATTTGACGCCTGTAGGCAAACAGATAAAGATGGCAGGACTTTGTGCTCGGCGGGCAGCAGCTAGTGCAGTCGCATTAGGAGCAGCTTGCTTCTCTGACGAGGAAGCCTAACCGGGGAGCTGGCACCGGGGAGCGACAGCCTTCACTCCTGCCCCTGCTGCCGACACCTGCCTTCTCGCTGCTGCTCCGCTTGTCCTTGTCCTCTGTAGGCAGGGGCAGGGGGCCCTGGTCTGCACCCTTTGGCTGCAGGAGAGGTGGACGGTGGTCTCGGAGTGGCGATGGCAGCTCCCTGGGCTCGCCTCGTGGCACGGTGAGGGGCTGCGGGGCGCTTGTTTGGGGGATGGAGATCAGCATCCAGGTTGGCCCTGGCTCTGCATGCTGCCAGCCCCACTAGTGAACAGGCAGGAGTGTTGGCTTGAAGCACGAGGTTTCCATTCTGGTTGTTAGGCAGATTAATTGGATTTTACAAGTATTTGGGGTTTTCTTTGATACCAGAAAGAAATCTGTTAGATTATGCTGTGCGTCTCCCACCCAGCTGCACTCCCATCCGTTTTGTACCACTGACTCGTTAAGAGAGCTGGGAAATCCGTACCTGAGCTGAAAGGAGCAGTGGAAAGCTGTGAGGAGCAAGAGTGCATCTGCTCCCAGGTGCTCCCAGAGATCACTTTCTCCTTCAGCATCTCACATTTCAGCCCGATGCTTTAATTCTGAGCCGCTGACAAAAACGCGCCTGCTGAGACACGATGTCTGCAAGGGAGAGAAGCTGGGTCGGGAGCAAACCTGGGGGCTTCCTGTGCAGAAAATTCAGATGCAAAAAATGCAGATGTAAGTGTACCACACGTACATGCAATCTTTCTTAGGTCACCGCTAATGCTTCTAAATGATCTGTGAATGCATTAATGGTTTCTGTTAATTAAAAATATGATAAAACTGGCATTTAGTAAGTTGGTGTGTAGTATGCATTTCAGTCATTATGTACTCAGCGCTTTGGTTTGATTTCAGAATGTTAATAGGTTAACATTTTAATATAGATTTGTTGTTATGAAAAATGTCTTACAGAAAGCGCAGGTCCCGATTACGTTTGCGTGGGGTTCCCCTCCCGCAGCCTGGCACCAGTGCCACCGTGAGGGCTTCAGCCAGGACCCTGCCAGGGCAGGCACGCATGCCCCCACCTGGAGAGCTTCTGTCAGAGTGGGGCCTTTGAGAGAGGGACAAGTCCCTGTCGCCCTCATCCTCCCATCAGGGAGAATCATTCCCCAAAACCAGCCTGGGTGGCTCTGCCTGTTCCGAGGCGCAGGCTGCTGTGTGGCACGGCGGCTGTGCTGCCCAAGGTGCCTTTTTGTTGTGGTTGCTGTTGAGCAGCTCCCTCTGCAAATGCCGTGCGGTCGTGGGAGGACGGAGCAAGGAGCCTCGGCCTTGCAGCTTTTCAGAACAAAAGCAAAGGAGTCTCTCACTGGTGCCCTTTATCCAGCTGCGCAGCTGACCTCGGCTCTTTGCTCTCCTGCGGCGCGGGTATTGAAACGCTAGCACCTTGTATGGAGGTTTTGATCTAAGGCAGTTGTCTGCTGATTTAATTTTGAGAATTTACTCTCATGTCATGGAGTATATATTGACACTTTAAATACCTGCCCTTGTCTACCAGGAGAACCTGACTATTTTCCATACCCAACCCGAGGTGCAGATGAGCCCCAAATGGATGTGTAGGCTGCTCTGTGCTGATGGGCGACGTTCACCAGAGCACTGCTAGGCAGCACACTTTATAGGTCAATGAGGGTGATGTTTTCTATGCTAGACCAGAGGTGTTAACCTGCTCTTTCTCCTTCCCCCTCCTGGTGCATCCCTCTCCTGGCCTGGCTGCCATGAGGGTGGGTTGGGATCTGGTTCTCCCTGGCAGGAGGTGTCTTCAGGTGGTACCTTCAGGTGCGGCCATCGCTTTTCCCGGCAAACCCTTCCTTGAAGCTAAGGAGGTAAAATCTGAGACATGTGCGCCTCAGACTAAGGCTGTATTCTGTGAATTGGGAGAGAGTTGCTTCTCTGGAAACCAAAACCTCTCCTTCTGTGTGCCTGCAGCACAGGAAATTGGAATAAGAGGAAATAGCAGGTTAGAATCGGCAGCTTTTATCCGAGAGGGTTTTGAGCTTTAACGAGCTGAGTTGCAGTATGTCAGATGAAAACTTTGAGGAAGGGACTAGAAAGCGGAGGGGGAGGAAACGTGGGACCTGGACCACAAGGAAGATTTAAGTGATTTCTCCAAAGACACAACATAAGAAGGTAGCGAAGTCGGGGCTGAGTTTTCAGGTCCTGGCTGTTGGGTTCTGGTGCTAACAAACAGATGGTTTTTCCCAGAGGCAGGATGAAACCCACAGGTCTCTGTTTCCCAGACTCTCAGGATAATGACTTGAATTACCTTCGCAGACAGCAAGAAGTTAGAAACATACATGGTTTGCTGTCTGAGCAATTAAAATGTCCCAGCCGCTCCGCTTGGTTCATGCTGTTTGTCTGTAAAGACGAGACCCAGTGATGGTGATTACAAGACTTGGTTTCATGCCCCCCTCTCTGCCCCTTCTCTGCATGTTTATTATATTTCTATTTTTTTATAAGGTGGCTTGGCAGTCTGGGATGCGTGGTAGCTTACTAAGTAACTTTTTCCCCTCTGATTACAAGGGATGTGTGAATAAAGTAGAATGGTATTGATTCACACCAATCTATGCATCGACTGTGTGGGAGCCACTTGCAATTCCCAGCAGCACCAGAAAGCTTTGCAACAGGGAAAAATATGACCAGGCAAGTTGAGAAAATAAATTAAACTAGTGTCAACTTTTCTTATTTCTTCCTTCATAATTAATGGATGGAATGGGGCTCGTTTATCAAGAAGAGGAAAAATTAATTGACACGGGCTTTAATGTTATTATACCTGGCTTGTCTGGTCACATTTCTTAATTTTTAAATTATTTTTTACTTTCTGAAAGGCATTTTGTTACAGTTTACAGGACCAGCTGCCAAAGCTATTGGTACAAACAAGAAGGCAGGTGCATAAATAATGCCACAGCAGGACTGGACTTTTCTGTTTCAAAGCTTAAGTAACTTAAACATGGGGAGAAGAGGCATGAAGCAAACACAAACGAGCAGATCAGGTACTGAGCCCTAACACAAAAGGGGAATGCAGCCTGAACTAATATTTCCTCATTACGATGCCGTGTGCTGCAGCGGGTGTCAGGCTGGATATTCCCATCCGTCAGTACAGCCGTTTGTCAGGCAGCGCCTGCGCTGGAGGCCGTGGACCCCCCAGGGACCACGGACCCCCAGGGACCCAGGGCCACGCTCCCACCGTGGCAGCTGGGTTGGGAGCCTGGAGCAGGACGGTGCCGCGGGAGCGCGTTACATGTGTAAGAGGAGACGGATCCTGCATTAATGAGAGCGCCAGCAGGCGACTGCCAGGTTATTCTTGTCTAGCAGCAGGAGCGAGATTTAAGCAGAGCCTGCATCACTTATTGGTATGATGTGGACCACGTAAATCTCTTCCTTTCTCCTTCTGTGCTCTTCTCTCCTGCCCTTGGTCTTTGGGATTATTGTGCAGGCACAATAGAGCCTCAGTGATTACTTACTTCCCAGAACCGAGCAAGGAGCTCTCTGGTGCTTTGGCATGCTGTAGCTGCGGTGAGAGGCGGTCCCAGCTGCAGAGACCCTATGGTCCAGCCAGACAATACAGACACAGTGTGGGTGAAGAGGAGTGCTGCAGATGCAGATGAGATGAAGTGGTTGGCGACACATCATCAGGTGACCCAGAGACAGCCTGGGACTTGAAACCGGCTCCCCCAGGTCTTGTTCCCATGCCTTCATCCACCAGAGCATCTTTCCTGGTGGCGGAAGAGCCTCCTCCCCCAGCAGCGGTGCCGGTGCAGAGGGCGGTGGTGTATGTGCCACTGGTGAAGGCAGTTTGGGCTCAGGTGCCGGACTGCAAGCTGGTGACGGAGGTGCCGACAGCCATGGCACTGCCCTGGCTGCTTGAGGTGGGAGGCACCCTGTGGCCAGTGGTCCTGGTTTGCCCACCAGAGCCCTTCGGGGGCTGACCCCAGTGTTAGCCTAGGTTTAACCTTTCTGGCACAGGATGCGATCACCTTGTTTTCCTCGCTTTAATGCGTGCACGGGCTTGGGAGGGTGAGACCTCTAACCCGCTCAGCTGCTTCCGTGTAGTTCTGCCGATGAGCGACGTCCTCTGTGTGTGCAAACGCAGCTGCAATATATGTCACTGTACACACAGATAAAACTCAGGCTGTGGAAAAGTTGCTGCCAACTAGCAAGGGAGAGTGGATATATTTCATCGCAGTGGTGTCGTCATCTCAGCTATATTTTACCGAGGTTGACATAAAACCTCTCAAGTGACAACAAAGGTGTGAAATATAGTTAGGTCAAGTGTGAAAAAAACAAAATGCAGAACACAGGAGCACTGACATTTGATATCTTCTGTATGGCTTCTTAATATTATTAATGGCTTCTGCTGTTGTTTTTTTTTAATTATTTTAATCTTTTTATGGTTTCAGTCACTTTCTTTGAACATTTCCCTTATTTCTGAAATACTGTGGCAGAAAGCGCTGCAGCTGAGCTGTCTCCTGCTGCACGGAGCCGTCCGCCCTCCGACCTGGGCAGCTCTTCTGGCCGAACAAGGCTCTGGGTCAAAGGGGGCTGCTTGGAGCAGCGAAGGCGTCTCGGGGGATGCATCCTGTGCCCTCGGACCTGAGGGGGCTGGGCTGGCATCTACAGGCTTGTTGGAAGCGTTTCCGGGGGAACTTAGGGTCATTTGGGTACTTGAGACTCTTGATTTGCATGAAGAAATGTGTTTCCCCGGATTTCCCCTCCCCGGGAATAATTCAAGTGTGTCTGTTCCCTCGTGAAAAGGCCCCTTGTGTGAGTGACCGTTAACAAAGGCCCCTCGTGCCAGGCAGCCGCCCGCAGGGGCTGCTCTGCAGGGTGCTGAGCGCCCACACCTTGTTCTGCTTCAGCTGAAGGCAGCTGCATCCTTTGGTAATTGACCCCCAAATGTCTTAGCTTCTAACTAGCAGACACAGAAAGTCCGGTGAGTAAAACAAGTCGCCTGAAGAAGCAGCCTCTGCTGAGCGCCCACCGCGTGTTGCCGGAGGCAGGAGCTGCTCCGTGGCCGCACCAGGCTGGAGCAGACCCACGGCGGGGGGGGGGGGGCTGGAAGTGAGCCCCCTCACACCGAAACCTGCCGTGGGAGCAGGGTGGGTGGGGGGCACCTCCCTGGCACCTGCCCGGGGGTCCCTTCTGCCATCCTCGAGAGCCCCCGAGCCCCATCCATCATCCCCATCCCTCTGAGATGAGGCCTTGGCACCTCCACATCTCTGTGTGAACATGGAGCGGCCCTGAGCACGGCTGTGGTGCTGGGACAGGGCGGGAGGGAGGTGCTGTGGGGGCCATGGGATGGGAGATCTCCAGCTGCTTCCCGCTGCTGGTGGGCCCAGGAGGGCGGCGGGGATGCCCGGTGCGGTGCAGCTCCCCTGGGGCGCTGGGGGGACAAGGCACAGAGCAGAGGCGGCACTCACCACCCCGTGCCAGCAGGCCACCAGCACTGGTCCCAGCTGAGCCGCCTTCCACAGCACCTGCAGAGCAGCTTTCCGCGGGACAGCCTCCTCCGTCTCCTTCCTTCACCCGCCGGCCCCCGGCAGCCAGCCGGAGCTGGGCACCGGCCTGTTCCGCAGGCAGAGCAAAGCCCCTGGCACTGGGGCCAGGCCTGGCACCCACCCCCGGGACCCCCGGCCCTCAGCCGGCGGCAGGACGGCGCGAGCGGCTCCTTGCCCTGAGCAGATGCTAACGGGGGGCATCACCTGAAGGTCTGGAGGCCACCTCTGGGCTTCCTCCAGCGGTGGCACCTGGCTTGGAGGTGCTTGGTGGGGCTGTTTTTTTCCCCTCTTCTTTGTCTTTTCTTTTACAGAAAAGATATTCAAATGAATATTCAGTTTTATTCATTTGAATAAAAAACCCAACCGTTTGACTCTGTTAAATGCTTATCTCTTAAATAGAGCTTGTTAGCTTCCAATAATAGCTTCATTCAGAAGGATGCAGTATAATTTCATTTTAAAATGTGTGCTCCTTGACAACCGGAATCCTATTTATGTCACCATTTTAAACAGCCTTCTTTGTTTTGTGTTAATCTTTTTCATACACTTTCTGAGAACCCTTTTTTTGTTGACTTTTAGTACCTCTCAGAAGAAATAATTGTCTGTTTAGTCCAGGAAGGTTTCTGAGAGTTTTGGTAATTTAAAAATGAGCATGTATTCATTATGCTAACTAATAAGGCACGTATGCAGTAATATTTTTGTGTGTATACAATTACTAAAAGGTGGAATCTGATATTCAAGAAGTGAAACCAGAAAAAAGGATCCATTATTCGCCACTTTTATGAAGTTTTTAATTCTGGGGTATACAATCTCTTGGGGATTCTTCATTTCAGGAACCATAGCATCCCTTGATTTAGCATCCTATGGATTTTTAAGTGCCTGTATATGTGCAGATTAAAATCCTCTGGTTGCTTCTCAATCAGTTGAAGATGTCGGTAATCGTGAAGGTGAAACGCTGCCAGCCTTCAGCTCCGGCTGGAGCACCCTGCGTGGGCTCTGGGTGTGACAAGGGACGGGGGGCGGCGCTGGGGTCCCTCACCAACCCACCAGGGCTGGGCTTTGGTGCCAAACCAGCCGGGCTGGCCTGTGCCAGGTGGCACTGATCCTTTAAAAACCTGCAAATGAGTGTTGACACCTATGGATTGTTATTTTTTTCTTGTTACAAAATCTGTAAATGCAGAAAGCTGGGTAGCTATCTGATTTAATTAGACAAATAATTTCTTGATAAAGCTGTATTTAAGCCATATGGGGTGGGATGAGAATGGGAAACGTGTTTCCAAATCCAAATGTGTAATGACTACAGTGGGCTTTCTTGCAGTGTTACGTGTATTAAGGCTAATCTCCTCTAAATTCCCTCTCTCCTCCATCCTGGCAGTGAGACATGACAAAAGTAGAAAGAGAAATCCTCAACTACAGCACTTGCTAATGAGTTACTAACGATGAAGATGTTGCTGGTGCTCAAACAATTAATGGCTTGTAGACCCGGACTGGCCATCTCATTGCGCTGGGCAAGGCCGGTCCCTGGCGACACGCTGCTCCCAGCTCCGGTAATTGCCCATGCAGTGTGCTCCAGGATTCCTGGGATGCCGTATTCAGCCAGTTAACCACAAAAAATTTAGTTTTAACTACAGGTCTGTTTAAGGTAGATTTAGACGGAGTAATTTAGAAGGCAAATGAAAGACTTTAGTTAAGTAAAATCCTTCAAGCTGCTACATGCTTTAAGTGCAAAGCAAAATAGCGCTCTGAGCACCGGGTTTGAGTCTGATGCACTCTTGGATGGTGTGTCGTGCCTCGGAGGAGACCTAGAAACTGTTTCTGGTGGGGATTGCCCCAATAAGAGGGTCCAAAGAGGGATGGGAGCATTCCTTACTGCTGCACGTACTGTGCATTCCCAAACAAGCGTCTGGGAGCTGCTCAGACCTCACCTTGAAATGCTCCTCACAGCTTCAAATGTTGTAGCCTGCCAAGTGTATCTTGTACCCGTAGGTTGCCAAAACCCCTGTATAGTTTTAATATTTTGTGCTGCACCCCATCAAAGCAAATCTAGCATGTGTTGGGAAGGATGGAGTGGTGCTTTGGGACCCCGGCACGGAAGCTGCTGGTGGCTTGGTGCCTGCTGGCGCCGGGGGTCTGGGGGGGCAGGGGGTGCCAGCACGGTGCTCATGCTGGAGGGTGCTAGTCACAATGGGAAGGGTCAGTAGCAAAGCCGGCTTCGCTGCTGTGTGCCCCCCAGCTGGGGCTTGGGGTGGGCGCCACGGGACGGACAGACACACGGCTGGCAGCAGATGGGAGCCGGCTCATCAGTCAGCAGAGACCAAACGGCGTTAGTGCGGTGCGTGGCTGAGCGGAGGGATGCTCTTGGGCAAAACCGCCTGTGGAGAGTAACACCGGGCAGCGCTGGGCTCCCCTCCATCCTCCTTCCCCCTTGCCCCAGCCCGGGGCGAAGGCTGCCAATGGGGATGCCCACGCTCCAGCTCGCTGGACTCAGAGCCTGGTGCTGTGAAGACATCACGTGCCGTCTTACCAGTGTTGGGTCCATCAGTTTTCAGTGTGGTTTGGGGGATGGAGCTCATCCTGTTGTTACATTTTTAAGATTTCATTAGCTTAATTGGTGTCGATGTTGACTCATCGAGCCTTTGCCAGAAACATAGTGCGTTAGATTGGGTTTTGTTTGTTAGCTTGATACTTTTTTTTTTTTTTTTTAAAGGAAGGAGCAGGGAACATGCCTGTGTACTGCTGTGGTGGGCTGCCAGGTTTCTGTAGTGTGGCCCCGGCAGAGCAAACGCGGTGTACGGCTACAGGCAGGCAGCAGGCATCAAACGGCCCTAAAGCAGCCCCAACCCACTGCTCCTTTGAAGCAGAGAAAAGAGAGGAATGATTAGATCAGAGGCCTTAAATGTAATGGTTTCGTGGAGGCCTCAGGATGTCCTGATGAGGTATTAGAGGAAGTAATTCAGGAAGAAAGGGACAAATAACCACCTCCGGAGCCCAGCTGACCCGCGGGGCCGGCTGCACCTGCGCAGGACGGAGTTGCGGTGGCTGTGCTGCCCGCCCCGGCACACAGCAGCGGGGACATTTGGTGTTTGCTCGGAGCAGGTGGAAACAGAGTGCTGCTGCGTGTTTGGGGAAGCATTGGTATTTTTTTCTTTGCCAGGGCTAAATGAGGAATCATCTTCTGTCTTCCTGGGTTTTTATTTTTTGGAGCCGTGTAATGAGTCAGCTCTAATGGAGAAGTCCCATGGAATTAAACAAGAGATAAAATCAATATGGTTCCATAGAAATATAATTGGGTTTGTAGAGATTGCTCTTAAAAACCTATAAGGTTTAAAAGAAAATATGGCCTCATTGTAGTTTCTGAGCCATCGTGTAACTGGGATGTAACTATCCATTAAATTCTGCAGGATGGATCAAAAAATCCATAAGGAGGTTTTAATTCCCCATTAAATCCTATGGAAGAGCTGGAACAGAACCGTATTAATTTTCCCCGAGACAATGCTTCTTCCCTCCATTAGTCTGTGATAAGTTCAGCTGCAGCTGCATAGACAGCAGGTGTGTTTACACATGCATACTTTTATGAAAGTTTTCTGGAGTCCCGATGGCTAAGTAATGCTTTATTGGAGTGAAATTGTTCAACTTAACTAACACTTTCCTTTCCCCCTCCCCTTTTTCTTTCTTTATTAAATAGGATTTGGCTTTGTAACTTTTGAAAACGAAGACGTGGTGGAAAAAGTCTGTGAAATTCATTTCCACGAAATCAATAACAAAATGGTAAGTTGTGTTCGGCAGCGCGTGTCGGCGGCAGCGAGCTCTCACCCTTTGTCACAGCCATGTGCCATGCCTGGGTGGTGGCCCTGGGGGATACCCTTCTCCTGAATGGGGTGCCGGGCACAGCGGAGGGGTCACGGGAGCAGGGTGCTGAGCCTGGACCCCACTCCCGTCCCCGTGCCAGCAGCACAGGTGTCTGTCCCCACAGCAGCGCAGGCACTGCCAGCAGGCTCAGGCAGCCGCCCCGGAGCATGTTTGGTGTGGGAAGCCAAAGGGCTGAAGATGGGGTCAGACAACCTGCTCCACTCCTGCGCCGGCCTTGGAGAAGCTCTCCTTCTCCCACCCGGCTCCCGGGGGAGCCGTGGCAGCCACTGCCGGCTGCCTTTCGGGGTCTGGAGGAGGGCAGCGGACTGGGCAGCTGCTACAGGCAGCGTGCTCCCGAAATAGCTCCTGTGTCGTGGTGCTGCTGCCTGATGGGCCGTGTCCCCTGGGAAGCTGTGGCTCTGCCGTCGAGCCGCGATCGCTTCCCACCCAGGCCCAAGCCAGGAGCCGGACCCTGATGAAGTTTCTCCTAAACGACAGTCGGGTCCTGGTTTGTGGGTTGCCCTGTCAGTAAAGCCACTGAGCCGGATGAAAAAGGGCATTCGTATTTCAATTGATGCAGTAACTTTGATATTTTGAGCTAAAATATTCTTTTTCCCTTTGTCAAAACATCCTTTGCTTCTCAAATGTGTATTCAGATATGCATTGTATATTGGTCTGATATGTGTTCACAGACTTTAAATTCAATAATAGAGCTTTTAGTGTGGATAAGATCAAAGCAATCTCCTTGGCATATGCTGGAGGCCTGATTCAATATTTGACTTGCTAATTTTTCCCAGGGCACTGAAATAATATTCCTCATATTGTTCCTCACTGCAGTAGGCATCCGAGACAAAAGTGAGGGTCCCCTTGGCAAACTGAGGGGTGGGATGGCAGGGCAGGGCTGGGGCAGTTCTCCTTGTCCCACGGGAAGCCTCTCGCTCCATCTCGGATGGGTGCCGCCGGCTTTGCCGCTGCCCTGTCTGAGCACCTCACTGCTTCCCCAGCCGCTCCTGCTCCCAGGGTCTCCTGCCACTGGCGATACCTCGCGTGGGTTGTAGGGGAGGCTCCTTCCCCTCCATATAGTTACTAAATGCTGGTTCATCTGCCTTAAAACAAAAAGAACAAACCCCAACCACCCCCATCCCAGCATCCCGACGACAGACCCAGCAACAATTAGAAATGCTTGGAATTTAAATTTAATTTAGGTAAGATCATCAGCTGGGAGGGGAGAGCTACAGCTACAGTGCCATGCTCCAGGGTTTTCCTCCCGCTCCGTGGCGGGTGGGTGTGTGTCGTGTCCTACTTGGTAGGTTAGTGATTTCACACGGTGGGTTTCTCTCTGGAGCAAGGCTGGCCGTTGCCTGGTGCAGATCAGCGCTGCCCGGCATGGCCCTGGCAAGGTGCTGGTGTGTCCTGGCAAAGCCGGTGCCAGCAGTGGGGCAGAGCGCACTGTGTGATGCTTCGTAGCAGGGCGTGAAGGGGATGTGGAGGATGCAACAGGATGAAAACACATGAGGAACAGCACAAGGAGCAAAAGAAACAGCATAGGCTGTTGGTGTTTTGGTGTGGCACATAATTAAAATAGATTCTTCCCGGCTGGTGCACGATCCAGGTGCCACAATGCTTGGAGCATTCTCTTCTTGTCACTCCTTCTAGAGCACTAATTTTAAAAGCAGCCCACGAGGGAGGAGATGAGACATAATCCTGTCTTGGGACTGACTCATCATATTGCTGATGTGTCTGCAGATTAATTACCAAACAAACCCAGGCAGGGGCAGGAGGGCTTGTGCACGTGTGTGTGACCCTGAGCCGGTGCAGTGGCTGGAGGTGACACACAGCTGGCTGGGGGCAGAGTTAGGCATAGGTGCACTTTCCACAGCACCCTTGAAGACAAACTACTCTCACTTCATTTTTAACACACCCCCTTCTAACACTGAGCCCCAAAGGGGACGGGTTCTCACAGCCCCACTCGAGGCGATGAGGTTTGCAGCCCCTTGGTGAGCTGGGACAGGGACCCCCATCCCTTCCCCATGCATGTCCCCATCCCTGGGCTGCTTGGCTGGAGCATCCATGGCTCCACAGGCACCAGCTCACCCTGAGCTCGCTCTTTCCCGTCTCCTGAATGCTGCCATTTCCCAAAATGCGGGGGCAGGCAAAGGGTGGCAGGGCTGCTGTTGTTCACCAGCCTATTTCTAGCCTCCCGTCTCTGTGGCAGGCTATTTTTAGCCCACCCATTCTCCTGCTGCTGCCATCCGTAAAGCTTAGAATGTCAAACGTAATATTAAAGGAGCAGTGTGAAAGTAAAAAGAAAATGCCAGTGAGGTATTTAATAAATGAAACTTGGAATTTACGTGGGAGGCTAAAGATGCTCTCCAAACATTGCAGGGTGGAACAAATAAAGCCCAAACAAGCTATTCCCAGCCTACTGTTCCTTTGACACAAACAGGCTGCTTTGCAAAGAGAAAGCTGGTTTTCTAAGAGGATGCAAAAGTAGCTGAAAAAGAAATGTGACAGACTAATTTATTTTCCTTTAGATCCCACTGTGATAGAGTCGTTCATATCGGGGATACGTGGGACAAGCCCGGGTGAGCGGCGCGATGAACCGAGCCTGGCCCAGGCGCTTGGCACTGAAGTCAGGTTCTCAAGTCAGGCTCTGGAGCAGCTGGCAGAAATGTTGGGCTGGCTTAAAATAGGCTTCAGCGCTGCGTAGCACCTGTGGCTGTTTCTCATGGTGGGGTTTTGGGGGGGTTTTATTGTGCACATTTTTTAAATATACCAGTATTCTTCAGGCTTCTCCCCAGACTGGCAGCCTTCACTGTGCGGTGACATTTTAGACGTGTATTTCACACACCACGTGCCTTTGGGTTTTCATCCAAATGTTGTGTAGTCTAAGGCACCTCCATCCCTGGAAAGACTAAACCACGCACCACACGCAGAAGGCAGGAGGGAGCACAAGACCACCAGTATCCAAGGGCCCTGCAGTTACTGGGAGCAGAGGAAACATGATGGGAAACCAGAAAACCACCCCCAGCCTCACACGGATGTTTTGGGAAGCTACAAAGGATGTTTTGGGTCCTTTGCCAGCTGGGCGCCGTGGAAGGCAGAGGTCAACCCCTAGATGTGGTGTTGGGCCTCATGCACAATCCTGCTGCCTCTCCAGTTGGTGCCCTACTGGTGGTGGTGGCAGCCGGTTTGCAGGCTGTGTTGGGGGCTACAGGGAGCGTAGTGCAGGCTGGGGCATGTCACGCTGCTCAGCTGGCTGCAGGTGTGACCTGGGCTGCAGGCCTGTGGGGTGTTGCCGGTAGCTGCTTCTGGAGCAGATGTCTTCGGGCGGGCTTGGCCAGGCGACCCTGCTGCTCTGTGTACCAAGCATCTGGGCCCAGAGTGGCTGTAGGGCTGGGATGGGATGTGGCGTTGGCTTGCCAGGAAGGCATGTCAAGGGACAGGGGGGAGGGTTGATGGGCATGAGAGATTTGTGTGTGGGTGTATGTTTAATCTGGGTCCAGAAATCACCCTTCTCCCTTGTGAGCAAATTGCTTTAGTGCTGTAAGTGTGTTCTGATCTTTTGTCCCAAATCTGCCCAGTGCCCCAGCTCATCACACCTCGGTGCTCCCTCACCCTTTCCAGCCTCCCCGTGGGCATTAACCCTCATTTTACCCTCCAGGCCGATAACCAGAGAGTTAAGAAACCACCTCCAGTGGAGAGAAATTAGACACAGAAGCTTCAGTTTGAGGACCCTCCTGCAATCCCTGGGGAACTCTTCAGAGCTGGGATTCTCCCTTCTCTCCTCCATGGGGCATTTGGGCACCGAGGCTCAAAGTGTGCCTGCCTGTGGGGGCTCTGGTGGGCAGCAGGTCACGGGGAAGCGTTGCTGCTTGTTGTTCCCTGCTGCAGGATCGCTATGAGCTTGTAGAGCTGGAGCCTGACGTCTGACGGGCTGTTGTGGGAGAGCACCTGTGGGCTCTGCTGTGAGCTGTCGTGCGAAGGAGCCGATGGCCATGGTGACAGGCTCTTTGTGGGCAGCTCATCGCAGTGAGGGCATGAGGCCCCTTCAGGGCCAGGCTGGACGGGGCTTGGGACAACCTGGTCTAGTGGAAAGTGTCTGGGCCCATGGCAGGGGTGGGAACTAGATGATCTTTAAGGTCCCTTCCAACCCAAACCATTTGATGATGATTTGGTGATTGACCCCGTGCAGGATGGTGCTGGGCAGGCAGGTACACGAGGCATCACTGGCATTCGTGGTGCTAGGGAGAGGCAGAAGGTGCAGTTGCTTTGGAAGCCCCATCTGTCAGCTGAAGGACACTGCAGACCGTTTGCAGGTTGGATGCATTCCTACAGTGTTGTCTTCAACGTGCTTTTAAATGATGTAGCTCGTGAGCTTTACAGCAACGCCACCCTGGCCAGCTTCTCCACAGGGGCTGGGCTCTCCAGCCTGCATGGGACGAGAAGGACCTGCCCAACACCGGGTGTTTTGTGGACAAACTAGATTGATGCATCACAAGAAAGTCTGGTGAACTCCTCTGCTCGCCCATAGCTGCCAACTTCTCCTGTTGCAGTCTGAGGAGGTGACATCCCTTTGTCCCCACCCTACCTTTGTCAATGATCGAATGCATTGGGTTTTTTTAATACCCTTCTAACCTTTCTGCTGTGGCCTGGTGTAGCGCTGCCTTTGCAGCAGCACTGGGTGGATACAGATTCCCCTGTTAGGGGAGCGATGGTTTTGCCTTGCCGTGGCATGAACGGCACGGCATCCCCAAGGTAATGGGATCTCAGCTAACTGTGAATCACACGTTGCTGGCAAGACAAAGTTGCCTTGTCTTTGGGTGGTAAAATGTTTTTTTGTGCATCGTGACTATGTGTGCATTCTGCTGTCCTCAAAATAGCCCTGGTTTCCCTGGAAAGCTGTTAGCCATGGGTTTTTTTGAGACATCCTGGTGCTGAAAGCTGACAGCCTGTTTTGTTGCGCTGGGTATAAGAGGCTTTTAACTCCCCATCTCAGCCATCCTGGGTTCTAGTGGCTTTGACTGCTTGGCTTGACCCAAGAGTACCCCAGTGTAATGTTAATTCTCCCAACTAGACTAAACAAAAATAGTGAATTTTAGTTTCCCTGCTTTTTTTTTTTTTTTTTTTTTTTTTGCTTTAGAGTAAAACTTTCTTTGTTAGGCTGCTGAAAGTGAAGCACATCCCTCCTACAGAGGAGATGGAAAAAATCTGGAAATTATTAAGATGCACAGAAATGCTGAACTGAAAGCTTGTGCAAGATCCGGATTTATGTACAAAGTCCCTGCATTGGGCGGGCTCTTGGGGGTGATTCGGTACTGAGCTGAGCACTGACTCATAAATCCAGCTATATTCCCTCTTGGAGCAGTCCTGTTGTACGTTCCACTTTGCCAGCACACGAGTGACGTCCCGGCTGCCTCCAGGGCTTTACCCTCGTGGTAACCGTGGCTGCAGGATGGTTGTGGCCATCTCCATCCATCCCGTTCCCCGTGGAGGAGAGGGCTGGCTTCTTGCAGAAGAGCAGCCTGGCCACTTTTTTTCTGCTTTTGCTGCCTCTGTTAGTGAAGAGGCACCGTCCAAGCCCACTGCCAGGCTGCTGGCATGGTGCTTCGCCTCCTGTCACTGCCTTTTTGCCGTGCGCCGATGGGATGGTGCGTGGGCAGCTTCTGCAGGGCACCTCAAGGCCTGATGCTGCTGAATGGGGAGTGTAACAATCCACCCGAGGCGTGCTGCCAGGTCACACAGCCCCTTCCCAAGGGATGGCGGGGCCGGTGCTCCTGGGCCCTTATCTTGCGTGTCATCCCTCCCAGGGGGAAAAAAGTCTCTGCTGGATAACAGCGAATATTTTTGCCCTTAATGGGGGGCATATTTGTTTACAAAGGCTTAGGAATTATTTTTCTTTCCTACTGGTGGCTTTTCCTTCCCTTTTAAATCCCAGTTAAAACTTCTTTGCAGCTCACTGCCATTCCCTTTATATCCTTGTGTGCTGTGAAAATCATAAATTACACTAGTCTTTCAGAGAGCAGCAGTAGGCTGTTTTGTGGTTGCAAAAGCTAATTACTGGGTTATTGTTTCTAACGGTGCTAATCCAAACTTCATTTTCCTGTTAATTGTCCATCGAGCCAGGCTAGATTGTTTTTATCATCCTGACTGTTGGCAGCACCAGTGGCCGCGAGGTGTAACCAATGCCGCCGTGGTATTCGGAGGGGTGGCGAACCCAGAAAACACAGCTGCGAAATGAAAGGGCACACTCGTGTGCTCACCCTGGCCCTTTGGCTGGAGAAGCTGGATCAGCACGCTCCTGTTAAATGGCCCTCCAACTGAAAATAAGCAAAGGGCAGTTTGAGAGGGTGCTTCTGAGCTGCTGGGGTGCTGGTGCTCGGCGTTCCAAGCTCGCTGGGCTCTCCGGGGCGGTTGGTGCAGACGGGAGCAGCAGCAGGCTGCTGCCTTTGGGCTGTGGGGCTCTCTGGGGGCACCGAGGTTTGGGGGAGGGGGGGGGGGGCGTGGCACACAGCCCAGTAAGGCTGAAACCCACCATCAGGGCTCAGGCTTAAGCCTTCCTGGGAAGCTCTGAAGGTTTCATCCCTGCAGGGCAGTGATGGGGCTGCGCACACATCTCCTGCGCTGTCCTCGTCCCTGGCCCTGCTCTGACGGCAGCACCTCAGCTTGTGAAGTTTTCTCTTTCCTTTTCTTTCACTTTTTGTCTTAGTTCCAGGGCCTGGCAGCCCTGGGGTGCACCGCAGGGCTCTCCACCACACTCAGTAACGTGTCTGCACTGTCCCGTGCCCACGGGAGCCTGTGCGTGCTGGGGTGAGCGTGGGTGTGCAGGGGACAGGGGCGCGGCAGTTGGTGGCCCTGGCTGGAGGACACACCGTTCCTCACCATGGCCCTCGCTGAGGTGTTTCTCTGCCGGAGAACTTGCTGCCCTAGCAGCACTGAAGAGACGGAGGACATTGCTGGCCCTGTTGAGGCTTTGCCAGAGTTCTGGGATGTCCACAGAGTGGGTCTCTGCAGCACCCCTCTTGCTTTTGCCCCTGCTCGCCTACTTCCCCGTTCCCCTTGTGCCGCGGTGTCGGGGCTGTGCACACATGCCTCCCTACCCCAGCCCACCCCGACCCCTCTCTGCCCTCTCCCACTGCCTCCTGCAAGGACCCAAACACTTTTTGGCAGAAAAGTAACAAAATAAGAACTCCAGAAGAATTTTGCTCCAAACTTCACTGCGTTGGAGCAGCTTGTTTGCAAGAAGTGTGTGTTTTGACAGCATTGGCAGTGTCTGAGCGTTGTAGCTTTGGGAAGTGTTGCAAGCAAGCAAAGTAAATACGGTCTGTGGAGGTTTGCAGCAGAAAGGGGAGGAGTAGGTGGTTTTGTTTAAAATACTCCCATTACAGTCAGTTAACCTTTATGTTACCTAAATGAAAATTGTATAAACCTGAAATTTTCGCTGATGGGGTTGCCTAGGAACAGGCGGTTGGTTTTCATAAGACAATGAATACACAGTCACTGATCGGGCTATTAGGCACTGAGACGTTTAGCCGTATTATCCTGCATCCCTGGGTTTGCCTGGGGGAGCTGCCTGCTTGCATGTGGGGCGCACGCCCACCTTTGCCTGCTTGTGCGAGTGATGGAGGGGATGCGGGGGGACACAGCCCTGCTGGGAGCCGACCCTCCTAGTCCTCCCCAACAAGCAGACCCCCCACGGTCAGGACAGTGGGGCTGGGGGCAGCAGGGCTATGCATGGCCATGGCACCGTGTCTGCCAGGAGCACGGTCCTGGCTTGCAGCACCCCTGCTCCTGCTCTGCTCTGGCCAGACAAAGGCTGGGGAGGGGTGTAAATGCACAGAGAGGATCGAGGAACTGGTTGGAGAAAAAGTTAGAAGCAATAAAGCTCAGACCTCTGGATTCAGCCCAAGACCCTTACCCTTAGACCAGCGATTCTCACTGTGCAAAGTATACAGGTGGGGCAGATAGCAGCGTGGGGCTTCCCCGCAACCCGTGCAGGGCTGCAGTGCAGGCCTGCATGTTTTCCTCTTGCTCAGACCACGAGCTAAGGTGTAGAGCCATAGAAATGGGTTGGGATAACTCTGGTTAGCTCCAAACCAGCTTACCGGCACAGCCGTAGCGCCAGTGCCGAGGGGAGCATGGGAACAATCTGCTGAGGGAGCAAGTTGGCAGTGCCAGAGCTAGGAAATGTGGAAACATGCCTTATTTCTCCCTTTTCCTATGCAAAAAGAGGCTGGGAAGCAGCACCCGGTGGCGTGGCTGGGGGTCCTGGGGCCTGGCTGTCCTGCTGCCGGCTGGCTGGCGGCGCCGCCTCGTGCAAGGCATCGGTGGGGACCGGCAGTGTGGTTCAAGTGACATTAAGCAGCCTCAAAAGGCAGCAGGAGTAACTGGAAGTGAAAAGAATGCAGATCATTTATTAATAGGGTTTACAGAAATTTTCTGCTGGGTAGAAATATTGATTCTTTATTCCTATTTTAAAAGGAGCTTTTTGTAATGATCACCAAGAGTCATTTTCTGTTATCGATTGCAATAGAGCTGTGCTGGAGACCTCCCTCCATTCATTTCACTCCCGCGAGTACCATTGAGAGGGAACGCAGCACAGGTTTTCCTTTCAGGAACACAGCAACTTCTTAAATCAGCATTTCTGTCATCTTTCCAGTGGGGTTTTGCTATGTGTGTTTAAAGAGACATACACGTTTGCTCTTTTAAATCCATTTACGCTATTCTTAAAGTTCACCTTTGAGGGGGAGGCGGTATGGGGAGGCAAATGCTAAAAATAAAACTTCCCCCCTTAAGTAGATCAGTTCTGCATTTGACATTTACATGGAATTCATTTGCATCTCATTTGTACATGTTTCTGCTCAATAGGTAGAATGTAAGAAAGCACAACCTAAAGAAGTGATGTTTCCACCAGGGACGAGAGGAAGGGCACGTGGATTACCGTATACCATGGACGCTTTTATGCTAGGGATGGGAATGTTGGGTAAGTGCTGTAGCCACCACACGGCTCCCGGAGCCAGTGGCTCCCGTGTTGTCTCCCTGATTTCTGAATGCTTAAGCCGTAGGGGTGAGCAAATCCCTGCACCTGTGTGGGTGTGAGTCAAAAACTTTAGCAGGGGTGGAGTGGGGAAAATAATCCTGTCTGTGGTAAATGATTAACTCCACACACCCCCTTCCTGGAATATAAAAATTTACATTTAAATGGATGTTTTAAATAGCCTGTTTTACTCTTACTCGCAAAAATAGAATGATGAAGGATGCAGTGTGTTCATTCTGACTAAAAATGATCTCTCCCCTTTTTTAGAGGAATTGAGTCACACATTATTCCCCTTCTTTTAAAGGTATCTTTGACAGTTCAGCATAGATAATTGAAAATCTTGCCGGTTCTTAAATGGCATGCAAGATGGAGAAAGCAGGGAGATGTGTTACGGTATAGGTCGCAACAATAATTACTAGTTTCAAGGAGATGGAACGGTATTTTAGTCCAGAGTATTGTATCCAGAAAATACTAATTAAATGGGATAAATGATATTTAATGGCAAAATTCTATTTGTGCATGAGGTCTGTTTAGTTATAATGGGTTCTCATTTGTTTCTGCCTAGAGAGTTCTTCTTTCTATATAACGTGACAACCTCTTGATACTCTGTCCTCAGATTTACTAAGAAAAAATGCTGTTGCCAATGTATTTCTGTAAACCCCCCATATGTTTCAACTTTCTGCTCCCTTTGTACCACTGGACTTTCCCTCAGTTGTCACCCGCTGTGTCCATAAAGCGTGCCTGAACGGGAGGGTATCTGGAGGTGTTCCCAGGCAGAAATGAGCCTGTCCCTGGTATGTAGTCTCCCCGGGATGCTTTGAATTTTCTGTCCTGGGTCTAGAACGTGGATCTGTGTCTGCACGGAGCGGGCAAGTTGGCAAATCCCTGTCCTGCTGTGGTGGGGTGGGTCGGGTCACCCCGACTGGCTCTGCTCCAGCCGGTCTTGCAACGTGCTCTTACTCGATTGCAAACCAGGGTGACTTGCTCAGAATTAATGATTGATTCATGTTGAAGGCCAGATGCTTCATTATCTGCTGTAGCTGGGTGGTTTTTTTCATCTTCCAAGTTCCTGCTTGCTACAGTGGCACCATGTTAAATAATTAAGTGCTAAACAAGGAAATTGCAACGCACAAGAGCAAAGCTGTCTGGATGGCCATTATAAATCCCCGTTTTCAAAGGCTGCCTGTAAGTGTTGGCTTCAAGGCTGGGAAGGGGGCCGATGGGCAGCAGCTTGGTGGAGAGCCCGTATCCCTCCTTCTCGAGCCCCCAGCAGCTGCTCACTCACGGTGGGCCCCTGTCCCCACGGGGAGAGGGGCATAATTAACTCATCAGACAACGAGGCGCACAAAGTAACGTACGGCTGGAGGCAGCGTCTGCAGTAGCCGAGCGTTTTGCTGAGATCCCAGGAGGCCAGTGTCAGCCCTACCCCGTTCCTCCTTTTAGATGCCTGGCTGGACCGAAACAGAGCGAGCGGGGCTGCTCTGGAAGGATTTTTATACCTGTTTCCATAAGCCCTTGTTCAAGGTCACCTTCTCCAGATGCTGTTCATGGGCAGAGGAGAGAATCGGAGGAACGAATGCACGAGACAACCCAAAGGAAAGAGCGGGGAGCGACTCCCTCCAAAGCTATTAAGGAAGTTGGTCTTTTTCATTAATCACAGCCTCCCCAAGGAGCCTGCAGCAGCCGGGGTCTAAAGGTGCGTAGGCAGCCGCTTCTGTGATGATTTGGTTGATTGGAACAAAATTAAAGTGTTCTTTTGAAGGGATTTTTTGACTCCGAGAGTGTGGGCAGGCTGAGCCTTTTGCCAGGGCTGCTTCTGGGCTGTCATGGGCTCAGTCTGCTGATGGGACACGCGTGATCCCAGGGGAGATCAGGAACATTAATTAGCCACTCTGCATAATGAGCGGACCGGAGCGGTTTGAGTTCCTGTGATCTCTTTCACCCTGGCAGCCCACCTGGCAGAAATTGCTGCTCCCCAGACCCGTGGATGCTTAAGAACAGGCACCGCATCCCCCCGTGCAGGCAATGCATGCATCTGCAGTGGAGCAGGGCCCGAGAAGCTTGCCATGCGCCTCACCTCCGTCACCCGGTCCTGGGGCGCAGACCCGGACCCCAGCACACAGGGGCACACAGGCGCATTGCCCCACGGCTTTTTGCCCTCCGTTCAGGTCTGTACCTGAAAACCTGGGGGAAGAAAAGAGAAAAAAGAAGAAAGCATCCACGGAGCAATGTTAACAGAAGGTTGTCTCCCTCCCCTCCCTTCTGAAGCGGCTCTCTGCATCTGGAACCATGCCGGTGGTCCCAGTGGTGGTGCCGGCTCTGAAGGTGACCACTGCACTGCTTGGTCTGAGCTGGGGCCCCACAGCACTCATTTCTCGTGGCGATGGCCATCTGAGACTCACTGATGTTTAATACTGGAGTTGGGCTGCTTTTAATTTGCAAACTCCTCCAGAGACAGCAGCGCCGGTCCCGTAAGGCTTACCCCTCAGACTGCTCCAATGGTGTGTGATGCTCCAGATCGAAGGTCTCGGACCAGCTGCTCGTATCGCTGCACAGGGCGGAGCGGGGCTCTGCATTACTGCACCTGTTCAATCTAGGTAGGCTGAACTCAGGCATAAAAGAAGCTTGCGCCCTTCAAAGAAGGTCATTCCTTTTTTCCATCAGATTCTGTTTAATACAGTGGCAGCTGCCTGTGAGGCAGGAGGCGGGAAGGGGGGCCCTGCAGCCATCCCGGCCCCCCAGGCTCCTGCAGCAGCACCCGCTGCAGCCGTCACCGGCCAGTGCAGCTGCGGTGGCTTCGGCTGCGCTCTCGTCTCCCCGGCAGGTGCGAGGTGGGTCGGCTCTGTTGGGCCAAGGGAGAAGCTTCTGCAGCCCGTGTGTTTCTTCTCCCTCGCTGCTCCCTAGTATGTGCCACCCCCTGCGACTGCCGGGGGTGGTTTCTGGTTTGCTTTCCCTCATGCCACAGGTGCTGCTGTCAAGGTCACAGCACGTTGCTTTTGGGAAAGACCCTGCACGGTTTTGCTGCAGCATGGGTCTGTGCTTGGGCAGAAGGAGCGCGCCTTTCTTTGCAAAGGACCTGCCGTTCCTTGCTCTGAGCAACATGGGGAGACAACAATTTTCTTGCATTTACTGGACCATTTGAATTAATTTTGCAGCAGTCCCCAGGCCCCAATGTGCTCAGTGTTCCCACACATTAACCATGAGCTTTGTCCATCTCAGATCACCGAATTTAGAAATGAAAAGGCATTTCCACGGCCTGGTTCAGTGGTTGTGGACACTTCCCTGCTCGGAGCAGTGAAGCCATTTCTCCCTGTGGAGGTGCTGGTGGGGCAGAGGGGAGTCAGGAGCCCGGCTCAGGTCTCCTGCCTTTCCAGTAGCCTTGTGCATGCACCGTGCCAAGCTGCCCACTCTCCAGGGCCGCAGTTCCCCTGTGCGCAGGGGAAGTAGGGCAGTTTGCCCTGCTCCCCCTTTTGTAGAACACCTGCGATACTCAGGCTTTACCACGGGCCCGCCAGGATGGGCTTTGGCACCAGGAATGCTGTGATGCCCTCAAGTACACTGGGAGTAAGGAGGTCAGCGTAATCTGTTTGTTTTCATCCTGGAAGCAGAGCCTTTGCTTTCCCGCGGCAGACCATCCCCATGCCAAGCGGTGGCTCGCGTGCTGCAGTGGGGACAGACTCGGTGGCTGCATCGGTGTTGCCTCCACCAAGAGCGTGGGATCTGGGTGAGGGGGCCGTCGGGTGGGCAGCGTGGTGCTTCCAGCAGCCGTGGCTCTCGCCTCACATGCCAGCGCTGCCCAGAGAGCACCTAGCACAGGGCAGGGTCTGCTCCGCTGCGAGGTGGGCTCTGCACGGCTCCAGCGCATGGCTGCAGGCTCCCCCAGCCTGCAGGGTGGGCGCCTTGGACCTGCTGCCGTCCTCCGAGAGGGAGCGGGGTGGAAGTGGCAGTGTGAAAGCGGTTGCAGTTGTTAGTTTTGAGTTCTGCTCCCATGGACAGGAGGGTCTCGCTTCGGCGGAGGTAATCCAGGCAAAACTTTGATTTTTGGTTTAGCGACAAGGGGTAATTAGAGAGATTGATCATTCCCCAGGACTACTGAAGCAAATAATCTGTTTGGTGCCCAATGCAGGATGAGAATGGCATCTAATGGAAATGGTGGGTAGGTCAGCATAGCCGTAATTTGGCTTGATGAAGCATCCACATGGGCATGGTGTTAATGCGCTATTGATATTCAGCCAGGCAATTTCCCCTGCGCGGATCGGGCTTTGACTCGTTAGAGCAGAGCTGGGCACTGCAGCAGTAAATGAAGAGGAAAATTGAAGTAATGTTGTATTATAAATTTATGATTTCATCTGCCTGACCTAGAGAGCGTTGAGCGCTGGCAGTGCAGGCGAGAACCCCCCAGGCAGCTCCGCCGGTGCCGCTGCTGTCGGGCACAGCCGGGTTTGGCTAGGGCGAGGGGGGCAGCTGCCTGGGCTCTGGAGGCAAATGCACCAGGGCAGGAGGATCGCTGGCCCCACAGAGCATCCCGGGGCAGGGCAAGGGAAGAGATGGCATCCTGCACTGCACTGCCAGCTCCAAAAATACTGTGGGCATGTGGGAAGCTGCCATCCAGCACCATGCCTGGCCGGGGCCATGGGGACCACACCTGCAGCCCCCGCTTCCCGGGGCAGCCGTCGGCACTGCCTGGCACATCGGTCCCCCACGGCCCCAACAGTCATCTGCTTTGGAGTCGTTTGAATCAGAGTAAAACTTATTTTTTTCCACTTGGCAAGGAGAGGGTCTGTGGTCAGATGCCGCAGAGTGATTTTTCATGGTGTAGCTACAGTGGTGTTAATGGCGCTACTTACTTAGCAAACAATCCATTTATCAATATTGTTTTAAAAAAAAAAAAAGGAAAAAAGGTTTGTAAAGCTTAATTCTGAAAGATCTGATTTAATGACAGAGGTGATTAATTTCTAAGGGAATCCAGCTGTTGAGCTGTGAAATAAATACGCCAAGGGCTAAGCGGTGTGTACATACCACTGAAAGCTGCAGCGTGCTGTCCAGGGATCGCAGGGCTGCTTTCCCCTGGCACTGCTTAATCCCGTAATCAAAATTCACCCAAGCATTTTTATCTTAACAGTTTTAGATTATGATTAATAGTACTTTATATGTATATATAAATCTAATCAGAAATTGAGGGACTTGCTGCAGCAGAAAAATAGCTGTGTGACGTATGAGTATATTAAGGAATAAGTAAAAGCAGAGAGAGGAGACCCCCCAGAAGAGCCACTCGGCTGCTGAACATGCTCTCGGGGTCCAGCCCAGCGGCCGCTGTCATCACTGCCGAGATTTCCGCTGGCTTCAGACGGCACGAGAGCAGACTTTGTGCAATGGTTTCTTGGTCTGGCGAGGTCTTTCCCGGAGCCTGGAGGAGTTGGGGCTGGCACTGACAGCGGGAACGTTATGCAGCATTTCTTGCACTGGGATTGCAAAGGGTCATTCCTCTGCTTAAGAAAACTGAGCGGGGAGATGCTGAGGGTTGAAGTGAGGTTCCAGGTTTAGGAAATCACCTTAGTGATTGTGGCATCAGCTGTGCCGGCCATAGCCGGCTGCCACAGTGGCACCAGAGAGGATAGCTATTGTGTATAAGGGCTGGGGAGGGGGGCACACAGTGTGTGACCCCTTGGCTGCTGCCAGCCCACGCGCCTTTAGGGACCAGCATGACCCCCAGTGCATCCATGAGCCTGCCCAAAGCGTGAAGCCCCCTCCCCTGGCCCGGGTGTCCCCTGTGACCCTGGCAAGGCATGCGTGGGTGACGCGGTGAAAGCCTCGGCAGGCACCGCAGGGCTGGCACCCAGCGGTGGTACCCCTGTCCATCCCGCCCCCGGAGGACTCTGCCGCCCGGCCCACACTGCCTCCCGCTCCCAGCCGCTGCACTAGAGCCACTTGGTGCATTTACTCGGGCATCTTTATTAACAAAATGATCTCAAGTGGTGTTTTTTCTCAGAATAAAACTTCAAAAGCTGCCTGAGGTTGGGTGCGTTTCTGCACATGTCTCAGAAATGGCTTTGGGAAGTGGTTCTCATAGCTGGGTTTTACTTTCCTGAAAAATTAAAAGCTCTTTTGACTCTCTGGCTCGTTGCTGTTGCTGCCTCTAACTCTTTGATGTGTTAACTGTTGTCCTTCACACTCCTGGGATAAAGAATTACTACTACCTTAATCTCCAACTGTCAATAGCTCTGAAGCAAAGTACATTCATTGTAAGCTCTCCAAATGTCAGAGCAAACCTGTGTTATGTGTTTAGCCTTAGCATTTGGCATTTACTCTTCCAGCTAACAAGTATGCACAGTCCTTGGACTTCAGATACCAAAGTGCATGTTAATTACCTGAGTGACAGGTCTCATGCACAAAGCCAGGCAGGCAAGTGAGCAGCAAAGCCGGCTGGCTCTAGATGTTTCCATTCAAGATAATAATGAAACCTTTCCACAGGTTTGCATGAACGGAATAAACCTTGTTTTTTAATACCTTCTGTAAAACCAAGTCACACCCATCCTCCGTGTCATTTTATATTGTATTTTAAAACAAAAAGCCTTCATTAATCTTCAAACTTCTCTCTTTCTCTCTCTCTGTCTCTGATTTTTTGTTTTAACGTTTCTGTGATCAAGGTTACCCGAATTTTGTTGCGACATATGGCCGAGGATATCCTGGATTTGCCCCAAGTTACAGCTATCAGTTCCCAGGTACGTACGTTTCATTTGAAATTTACTTTTTTTCCCCCTCTTTCCTTCTTTTTTTTTTCTCCCCCTTTTTTTAAATCCATAGCTGCAAGCTGAGACAGGCAAGTCTGCAGGGAGCATCTCACACAACCACAATTTTTTTTGCTATTTTAAGACAGATATTTATATATACATATTTAAAATACATTTTTACTAGCGTGTAAATTGGTACTGGTTATTTGAAAACAAACTTCTTAAATTAGAACATAAAGCAACAGAGATCATTTAAGAGCTATTACCCTCCCTTTGATGGGCTTTTCCTTTCATATATATTATAGAGAGAAACACAGACACACACACACACAGAGGCTCGCACACACGTTCCCAGGCTGTCCTGCGGTAAGTGCATGCTCGTGACGAGTGCAGTCTGGGAGGGAAAAGCCCAACCTTCCTGTCTTCTGTATCGCTTCGTCTCTGTGTCCTTCACAGGAGTAGTTCCTAGCCACGTGCTGGTGGTTTGGTTTGGCTTCGGCGCGGCTTCCCCCCTCTCTGTGGCGCGGCTGCTCCGTGTCGCGGGGCACAGTGGGCACCACGACAGCGTGGGGACTGGCACCGTGCAGGACAGAGGGTTTCCTCAACTGCGGTGTTGCTGTGGGCATAGCTTACTACCAGTTGCAGCCCCTGGGTGTGCTGCACGTGGGGTTCACCAGCACGCTGGTCGCAGGGGCCACGCACGAGCGGTCCCACCGCCCGCTGCCATGCTGCTCAGGGGTGCAGACAGCGAGGGACCCCCCCCCACTGCGAGCAACAGCAGGTGCGGGAGGGACGGGACAGCAGCTCCTCGGGGAGGAAAACCAAGGAAGGGCCTTGGGGATGGGCGAGGACGTGAGAGGCTCGGCTCTCCTGCGACATGTGGGGGCGAAGGGGCAGCCTTAGTGTTCGGCTCGGGGTCATTAGAGTGACACATGGTGCTGGGGCCATACGTAGTATGAACATCCATAAAACAGTCGGTGTCCTTGGGACGGTAGTTTCTGTGCAGCTGGTTTTTGCAGGACTAATAATACCGAGGGAAACAGTGCGGTTAAGGTTGGCATTTATTTTTTTTCCAGTTTCAATTCACAAGTGCCAAGGCCTCTACCTAAAGCTCATCTGCCTCTTCCACCCCAGCGCTGCAGCCAGGTCTGATGCAGCTGGGGCTGGGGTGACAGTGGAGCTGCCGTGCAGGCAGGGGGGTGGGCAGGGGCAGGTGGCACAGCAGTGGGGGGTGACACGGCACCTGCCCCGGTGGGCTGGCCCGGCTGCTCCGGCAGAGCCGTGGGCAGGTCTGGGCTGGCAGGATTGCCACCAGTGGATGCGTGCAAGGGGAAGGCTTCAGAAGGCGTTGGTGTGTTGTCTCACACCTCCCTCCCAGGTCCTCACAATCCCTTGTACCAGCTGATTCATATGAAGACAGCTAAATGAGAGACGCCTTTGATAAGTTAAATGATGAAAATCGGCAGAGCTTAGATGACTTTAATTATAAAGGTGTCTAAAATGAACGCGTGTGCTCACTGACAGCAGAGGTAGCGTTTGACTCTAGCCCCCATATATTTTTATTAAGGGCCTGTTTTTTCAAAACGAGCCTTCCAGCTGTGTGCTGGTTGTTGCTGGGTTCTGGCAGAAGAAGATGAGGGTGGGTTGTCCCCATGGAGGAGCGGGCACACCGGGCTGCAGGCACCAGCTTTGAGCAGGGCAGCGAAGGGGAGATGCACAGAGTCCTCCACCGCCTTGCTTGCATCTCCCAGCCCTGAAGCTCTGCCTGGGGTGGTTGCTCCACTCCCACTCAGGTAATTTATTCCTTCACAGCAATCAGAACCGTTAGGCAGTTTGGGGACCCTGGTCTCTAGGAGCACGACCCATCCAAGCAGTGCCGGGACCCTCCCTGACAGCAGGGATGGTGCGCGGGGGCTGGCGCCCATCAGCAGCACGGGGTGTCCCTCGCTCGGAGTATTGGGGGCAGAGACCCCCGTGCGGCGGGAGCACGGCTCAGGGTGCAGGGGAGCGCATCGAGAGCGGGTCAGGGCTTGAGGACGGGACATGCCAGCAGCCGCTGCTGCTGCCGGAGCGGCAATGGAAGCAAGTGCCACGCAGACGGCTGCGTCGTGCCGTGTCTCTGCTGCCGGCATAGCTCTCACCACTCTGTGCTCGCGCCTCCATCAGCCCTGGCAAGGAACCAAGCAGGCAGCCTGATGGGCCAGCCGTGGGCAGGGTGTTTAGTGCTGCAGGACAAATAGTGTAAGCACATAGTCCTGCTCTGCAAAAGCACCCAGACCCCCCAGCCCTTCCCCTCCCGTGTTCTGACACTTGCAGGAGCGCCCATGGGGCCAGTGGTAGGGCTGTGACTTGGAAGCGTGAGGTAGGAGCATGTGCGAACCCGATGGAGAGAAATCTGAAATCTGCTTTTTAAAGTTGCCATGCCCAAATGCTCAATGTCATGATTTAAAAAGAAAAATATGTGGCCGTTTTCTGCAGGAGCATTCCAGGCAGCGTGCCTGAGAGCTTCCTCTGCCTCCTGGCTCCGCGGTTGCTAAACAGCGGTGTTGTTACAACCACACCGGTGTGTACATATCAGCGTACATATAGATGGAGTACATGCGGATACAGCGCTGTGTTCCTGTGGCTCGCTGCAGAGACCTGGCCGCACGTTTCCCTGCGGTACAGCAGTGTCGTGGAGCCTGTTCTCTGCAGTGAACCAGCCCGGCAGCACGGGCTGGAGACGGGGCCAGTCACAGAATGGTTTAGGCTGGAAAAGACCTTTAAAGTCATCGACTCCGAGAGGGTGTCATTGCGGAGCTGCACTGCTGGCAGCCACGGTCTCACAGGGCTCTGCGCTGCGGTGCCTTGGCGTTACTCCGGTTGCTCCGCGGGTTGTGCCACCTATTTACCCTTTTAATAATAAAAAACCACCAACAAACCAAATTGAAAGGCCGTCTGAATTGAACTGTCCTGTTGGTATTTACTGTTGTCCAAGCAAAAAGAGGCCACAAATGTCATGATGCACTTGTTTGCATGGCGGTTTCTGCCCGGGGCGCGCTGGCTGCCGGGGCCACTGCCGTGTCCCCAGGACGGGCTCTCTCCCACATCCTCTGCTCTTGCCTGCCAGCACGGGACGGCCCCTTGCTCCACGGGGGAGACACATGCAATCACTTTGGCAACTGCTCTATCTTCTCCTATCATGTTATTTTTTTCCTCTAGGCTTTTATAACTCAGTACATAGACTTTTTTTTTTTTTTAATTGCAATCACTCCCTTTCTGTGTCTTTTTTTTTTTTTTTTAATTTCTGGGACTTATCTTTTCAGTTTAATCTATTAATTTCTGTTCTTATTTCACTTTGCAGACTATTTGCCGATTTCACAAGACATAATTTTTATCAACTAGTTCTTAAAGATGCATAACAAATTAATCGGGGTTTACTACAGTGCTAATGAGAGAGAGAGAGACAGAAAAAGCCTGGGTGGTCCATGTTTAATATCAATGTCCACTGAAAAATTGCTGCTCTTACTGGCTGGTTTGATTGACTGGACTTTTTATTTTATTTTTACTTTTTTAAAGGCTCCATATCCTCACTGCTTTGAGTTTGCTTTTTATTTTTTTATTTTTTTAATTTTTTTTTTCCTCTGCTTTGTTATGAGTTTTTAATGCCCACTTGGAATGTAACTCACAAGGATTGGGGTTAGGGGCGTTATGAAGGCATGACTTCTCACAAACTTTTTAGAAATAATTTTATCAAGGAAGCAAAAATGGCAATTGGGTCTCAGAAGCAGCCCCAGAGAGAGATGTTGGTGCTTTTTAACATGGAGATGTTCAGCAGCAGCACAAATCATAATCAGGGTGGAGCGAGACGAGCGTCTCTGATCACTAGGATCATTAGCAGCGCAGGGTTTAATTACTCAAAACAAGTGCCCTGCATCCGCGTGTGCAACCCTGTGGCGCTGGTGGCTGCGGGCGCAGCAGACCCACGCGTCTGTCCCCGTTGCGTCCACTTTGGGCTGGTGGCTCCTGCTGGAGCTGCCATAATGGTGCAGGGGCCGTGGCTGGGAGCCACCAAAGAGGGGCTTGGGCGGGTACTGCCCCTCGGCAGTGACCCCTGCCCTGGGCTCCCAGCCACTCACCACCCCCGCTCCTGCAGCTGGCGATGCTTGCGCATACTCCGTGCGGTCGCTTCTGCTTCCAGACTTTGCTTGCTAATCATGGGCAAATTACTTCAATTTTGGCAAGAGGGATTGCGCTTTCCCCTGCTAGCTTAAGCCGTATCACGCCTCTTGGTCTCCACCCAAATCGCAGAAGCCAACCTGTGCGATAATGGCTCCATCCATTGGCTTCTTTTTTAACAAGACCAGATTCTGGACTTTTGGGTAGAAAACACACATCGTATTTAAATTCTGGTTTTCTTGAAAGTGTTTCTACCCATTTTATAAGTTTGTGAGAAGTAAATTGCATGCTTACAGTAGAACTGTAATGCATTTTAATGTTTGTTAATCCACTTGTTTAAAATGTCAGTGTCAAAGGCTCTACGATACACGGCTATGCTGTTCATTTCATTAAAGATGCTTGATGTAATAATTGGTTAGTTTTCTTTTTACTTTTCTGCAGGCAATAGCTTTTTTTAATCTGTATGGCTTCTTATTATTTTGTTTGGGTTTTTTTGCTATGAATTGCTTTGCTTTTGTGAACTTGTCTTAGTGTGCATGATTTGCAAACATTTCAGCTATTGTGAATTTTCTCATTTTTTGTAAATAGTCCATCTGTGCTTTTCTTTTTTTCTTTTTTATGACTTTTTTCCTGTAAGTAACTGAGGTAGAAAATAATAATAAATTGTTTACAATGGATATGCTGTGTTGCTGCTCTCTTAGCTTGCAGTTTTAATATTTTGGTTTGGATGCACCAAATAACCAGTACCAATGACCGTTTAATAAAAGAATAAAACAACCATCACTCAAAGCGTGCGACCCAGTGTTTGAAGAACCTGCAGATGGACAGTTACATACGAGGTGTGTTTACCGCAAAAATTAAACCCAAAAAAGACAACAGTGCACTTGTAACTGGGGGGAGAGGAGCGGCTCGGTGTTGCAATGGCAGCGCTGCCAGTGGTCTGACCTTCCACCCCTGTGGTCAGTGCGATCTGCGCCGGGCACGGAGGTTTAAGCATCAGACCCATAAGTGTATTAGAAACCCTTGTTGCAAACTCTCCAGCACTAATGTGCAGGAATCTGTTCCTGCTGTTTGGAAATTGCAAGGAACACCAGGTAACTCTTGTCCCTGACAGGGTCAGCAGCCAGGGCACCTGGTGCAGAGCCCACAGGGGGACGGTGCCGCTGGCCATACCTGCGGGGCTGGGGTGTTGCCGTCACTGTGTTTATCTCAGCTCTGCTTTCTTCCATCATTACCTGGATGTTTGGGGATTGTCAAAGTTGCTTAGAAGCCTTCAGCTCAGGAATTTAATATATTTTTTTTTAATTAAGGGTTTGTTTGCTTGTATGTTTGTTAAGGCTTATTAAAACCTTTGTATGTGGGGAGAGGTGGGAAAAACAAATGTGTTCACAAACTTTTCAGAGCTCAAGGAAATACACTTGCTTATTGATAATAGTGCTGCATAGTCCGTGAAGCTCCAGGGTCATGCTCCTGCAGTGTCTGGTGCTGGGAAAATGCAGCACAAGATCAGTTCGAAATCTAAATTGATGCTTTTTTTATTACGAGAGCATGTAAGACAACTTTCTGTTAATCTGTAGAGCTTAATGTAGTTTCTTTCCCCTTACCAGTCACAAACCATTGACTTGTCGGCCACCGGTGCTGGCAGGAAGGTACTCGCGTGTAGGAGTGACTCGTGGTGCTTGCCTGGTAGGTCTGACGGTTCTTTTCTGCGTCAGGAGAAGGAGCTGGTACCAAAGACCGTAGGGTAATGGCTGCAGTGACGACATTCTTGAGGCTTCTTTTTCGTAGTGTGTGAGAGAAGGAGGCGAGGTAAGGAGGTTCCCTGGTCTGCTGGTCAGGATGCCTGGCAGCACTGGGTTGCAGGTTGTGTTGCTGCCGCAGGTCTCGCTCCTGGTTAAGGACCTTTGGGGGAGCGTGGTGGGAATGGGGGGAGCAGGAGGGGGGTGTAGCTTCAGCATACTGCAAAGTCGACCATTGCGTCGGTGGCAAGGCGTGCTGGCACAGAGCAATGCCCGCGCTTGGGAGTGCAGCTTTACCGTGCTACGTGGGGGTCGGTGCATTCCGCGCGCTGAAGAAGCACAAACCAGGCCCCCGTGCCGGACCCGAGCTGTGAGTGCTGACACCAGCGCCATGTGCGTGGTGTTGCAGCGACCCCGAGCCACCTCCCCGTGATCCACTGCGGTGGTGGGAAGCGGAGATGCTGCCTACATGTGGCTGCTTTAGCGGTAGGGAGTAATGAAGTCAGTACTAATAAGGGTCAACTCTGTAAAACGCTCTTTTAAAGCACAGTTACACGAGTCTAAGGCTTGTATAACATCTAGTAATGGGAGCAAAGTTTGTCTGGTCATGATACCTTGATGATCGAACTTAACATTAAGAAAGAAGGAGAAATTGCTGGCAGCTGCAAAATAGGGGGAGGAAATATAAAATATATTTTAAATTGTCTATTCAGTTAGTTGAGCCTTGTAACAGCAAGAGATGTGGAACGAAGCTGGACCTGTTTCTCACTCCTTTGTGTGACCCTTCCTTAACTGCTTAAAATCTGCTCTAATTGTCCCTGCACTGCATGCTTTTTTTTCCACCTAAAACACATTACTGCATCTGCATGGTATAAAATGGTTTACAAAGTGCATTTGAAATCTGCTAGAAGCACCTTAATTACCACTCTCCAAATCTCTCCATTTCAGCCTCCGTTGGTGAAAACAAAGGCTATAGACTGGACCTGTTTTAAAATTAAGATGTTGGGGGGTTTGTGCTGGCAGAGGGCAGGCTGAAGAGGGACTGTTCGATTGCAGGTGCATCCCCGGATTGAGGAGCAGATGGAACTGCAGACAGCAAACTGAGAAATTAATACAGCAAAGCCCATAAATTTCCAGCCAGAACATACTCCTTCAAGTTCTGCTTAGGTGACAGTAGCTTTTGTTTTGGCACAGGAAAAAATGGCATCTAGAGCTGTTTGCTGAGTCCGAGCACAACTTAAGCATCTTTGCCTCTTGGGCATGTTTTTTCTGAGAAGAGTTGCATTTTTTTAACATTGCAAAGAATTGCATAAAATTCCTTTTTTACCTCCTGTTTCCCTCACCCCTTAAAATAATTTCCCGGATATTAAATTTAAGGAGAGGTTTCCAGGAGATAAGCTGTTGATCTCGGTCAGTGGTCCAGCTCTCAGCAGCGGCAGATGCTCCTGTCCCCTTCCCTGCCCCATCACCTCTGTGCCAATGAGGCTGCTCTGGAGGCTTTCCTGGGCAGCAGGTCTGGCCAAGGACCAAAACTGCACAGATCCTTCACTAGATTTTTCTCTGCCAATACCTTGAAGAACTGCTTGGGCATCTTGAACGTTGAACTTAAATACCAAGTGTCCTATTCTCAGCTGCTCACTCACCGAAGCATGGAGTTTGAGATGGGCTTTAAAATTCAAGGTCGTTGCCCTGAGAATGAGTGATCATAAAGGGACAGGGAGGAGCAGGGGGGGGGAAAGAAAAAACCCCAAACCTACCAGTCTGTCTGGAGCTCTTTGCATTTTGGGGTGATGCTGCAGGAACAGAGCTCTGGAGCGATGGTTTCTGCTGCGAACAAGCCACAGCTGCAGCAATGGGGAAGTGTGATGAGAGTAATTCTTCACAGGAGTAAAGAGGCATAACACAAACACGCATGTATGGAAAAGAACATGGGTAACCCTGTAGAAAGAAGAATGTGATCTGGTAACGCCAGTTGTGCTATAAGGAATTCTACGTGTCCGCGTTAGATGGAGCGAGGGACATGATGGCTAGCCTGCTTTTATGCCTTATGCCTCTGTAGGTAACAATTTTTAGCTGTAAAACAGTTAAAAATTGAGAGCTGGGGGTTGCAAAGAACTTGAAGTGATTAGTCTCCTCAGAGCATAGAAACTTCAAATGTGCATGTTTTTCAATCACACTTAGTAGGATTTCAAGCTGATAAGTAAGTAGCTTCCCAGTCCTGCTTTGCCCAGAAGCAGTAGCACGTAGTCGCTGCAGCGATGCCCTCAAGGTTTTTGGGCTCAGCACCACCAGCCTCTCATCTGACCCTTTTCATAACGCAGGTTATGGGGTAGGCGGCGGCAGCTCCTCCGGCAGGGCTGGGGGGGTCACCGGCTGCCGCATGTGCTGAGCCGCAGGGTCCCTGCAAGGGGGACGTTCACTCGTGACTCCCCACATATAGGTCATGAAGAATTTCCTGCTCTCTGATAACCTTGTCCTCTGATTAATTATCTTCTCTTTTTACATAGTCGCCTCTTGCCTGCGTTGAACTTTTCCAGCCTCCAGACATAAGTTCTTTTTCTGCCTTTGTTCATCACCAAGGATCTGTCTTTTAATAATACTTACCCAAAGTTTAGCTCATTCATAAAAATTGAAGCAGGCGGTTTAACCAAATAGCTCATTTTCTGTACCATCGAGGCAACTGAAATGAGGCTTGAAGCAAATCAGTGCCACTTTGCTGAACTTTAAATCCGTGCCTTGACGCGGTTCCCTGACCTGCCCCTGTTCATCCAGCAGCAGGTGAGTGAGCCGCGGAGCTGCCGTGCTGCGCCACCGCTCCAGTGCCGGGCGTCCACAGGTGTGTCCCCCTGCAGTGGGCATTGCATTTATACTTACCTTGTCTGTTAAGAATCGATGGTAAATGTTTGGCTTTGGGCTTTAAAGTGAGAAATGCTTTCATCAGAGCAATCAACTTAGTATTAAACAGAATTGCTTGCTTTTAGGGAGCTGTTTGGTTGAGATTCTCTTTCATCCGCATCAGCTGCATTCACTTGAAGCTCGTAATTCTCAGTGTTTCACCAGTTACTAAATTAGGGAGACTCCAGATCCCATACTGAGTAGGAGTGTTGGCTGGTGGGGGGTATAGTTTTCACAGGACACATTTGAGAAGTGCAGCGGATGCCTTGAAGCTGCTGTGGGATGGCAAGTTTGTAAGCAGAGTAAGTAACTGCATCAGCCACCAGCTTTTGCTTTTTGGTTTGTGGGGTGTTTTTTTTAATAAACAGTTTTCTTAGAATAAACTGTTTGCCTTTGAGAAGTTTCCCAGTTTTCTGTATGGTGTAATAACTGCAGAAGGGTTATTACACTTGAAACGACACAGAATGATGATTTGGAGACAAACAACGCTTTGTCTCACTGATGCATAAAGTAATTACTGGGCAAAAGTGCATCGTTCTCATTTTAAAAACTGTGGCCAGAGAGTGGTAAACAGCTGAAAAATGGGTCGTTTACTGTACATAAAGTGGAAGTGCCAAATTTTAAATTAACTATATTTGGGTTTTACTGTTTTGTTGAAATTCCAAAGCAGAAATATTTGTTCATAGTAACATCCATCTGCAAACACGCACCCAGTGTGAAGCACGTTACGGGTGTCTGACGTTCAGAATTCTACAAAATCTTGCCACGCACGGTACATTTTAAGCAGCTTGTGCCTCGGATAACGCAGTGGGCTGCTTAATGAGCTTTCCATTATGTGTGATGTGCAGGATCTGAAGTTCGCTAATTTTCTGACCTGGTGAAATAGATTTTAATGAGCTTGATGTAACACAGTGCATAAAGACAAAGGGAAACACTTAATGGAGCTGTCACGAGAAAGGGCTCTGAGGGGGCTTGGAGATGCTAGAAGTGGTACTAGAAGTGATCCAAAGCTTAGGAAAACTCTCCGTTTCCAGGGATGCCTGCCCGGCACCTGGCACGGTGCCCTCTGCCCGCTGCTGTGTGGGCAAGCCGGGGTCACTGCCGGGAGCCACGGGGCGAGGGGCTCGTAACAGGGAGCCTGGTACAGTCCACAATCCAGTCCCAAAGAGTTAATTGCTGCTAAACCCTGGTAACAAGTTGTGAATGGTTTGGTAGAATCCCCATCTTTCGGCAGTTCTAGGTACAGCCTGGTTTCTCTGGGTGTGTATTCTTCTCTGAATATTGAGCATTTAGTTATTGATCTAAAGCTTGAAATGGTAGCAGAGGTGGGGGGGGTTCTCATTCTTGTTTCCTTATAGAAAGGGAGGGAGAATCTGAGACAGAGGGGCCTGAAAAATGAAGGTTTTAAACATAAAGGGATTGTTTGGGGATGGAGCTTTCCCTTGTGGGTGCTCACCATTAAAGACTACATTTTTGTCCAGTAAATTGGACCCACGCCTGCCTGCCTTCAGGAAAAAAAAAGCCACCAGGCTCTTCTGCTTCATGGTTTTGAGTCTCTGATACTTTTGAAATGAAGCCTAAAGATCCTACAAAGAGGATAACACTGCCTAATGGAAAGAGTAATGCAAGCGAGAACCCATTTGAAATGACAGCTGTGAGCCTTGCGAAGCTTTTCTGTGCTGATCAAAGCTGCTGGTAACATTGTTTGAAAAGAGGGTATCAGTTTCCCCCTCTCCTTTCCCCACTCAACCTGGGGATGATTTTATATTCCAGACTTTGCACTTTTTTCCTGGGAGATCAAGTGAACCTCCTAAATGGCTGGTGTTCAGGTCGGCAGGGTGGGGAGCACCATTGGCGTGGGAGGTGAGGTGTCGGGGGGACAGGGGGATGCAGCCTGGGTGCTCGGTGCCCCATGTGTGTGGGACCCCCAGAACGCCCTGCGCAGCAACGCAGTGACTTGGCGAGACAGAGCCACAGTATTCAGCTCCTCTGCTGATGTGTGCGAGTGCTCCAAACAACCCACAAACGGAGAGGAGGGATTTGCTTGCTAGGTGCAGTTTTATGGTGGCTTTTCTTTTATTCTCCATGCCTGTCCCATAATTTTGGTTGTTTTCTGAAGTCAAGTGCTGGAGTCGGGTGATGATCTGAGTATCTCAGCTTCCGTTTTAGTTCTTGTTTTAAATCCTCGTGCTTATTGCTCATGCCCAAACATCAGACCTCATGTGCCCCCAGTGCTTTAGCCATTAGAAGCAGAGAAAATTCTTTGCATGATATTTTTTGGTGTAAGAACGAATTTCATGATCTTTGCGGCTTCTTTTTAGTTGGATTGCTATCGTCTGGCTGTTTGTAGAGGAGAGGGTCTTGTGTCCTTTGGGGATGCAAGGTGTTTGGGTTCTGCAGGGGCTGAGTGGGTCTGAAGCAGTCGGTGATTTCTGATACCAGCAGCCCGGGCTGCACGCGAGGGGGTCCTGGCAGCGGTGTGGAGGAAGGGCATGTGGAATGGTTCTCGTGTTTTTCACTTGCTCCTGGTTGCCTTGCAGCCAGCTCTGGCTGGGGTAAAGGAGAAACCAGTGGTTTGAGAAGGGAACAGTCCCACCGGAGCGGGAGCTGGAGCAGGCAGAGACCGGCGGAGGGAGCGTGCCCTGTGCCAGGAGCCACTCGCATGCCCCGGGAGGACTGGCCCTGCTCAGGCAACATCGCTCTCACCAGATTTGTTCACAAAGCCCCTGCAAAATCCACTAAGTCCTGGGCTCTCAGTGTTCTCTACTGGGTGAGGCAGCGTGTGAGGCGGTGGGGCGAAGCCAGCCCAGCTGCCCCAGGCACCGGCCGCCTCTCGCACCCCTCTCACCATCACTCATTTGTGCCTGGGAGAAGGCAGTTGCTTGCAGCCAGCTGTGGTCTAAATCCATGACCTTAGGGCACAGCATTTAAAAACAGATGTGTCCATCTTCCCTCGCACGAGGCTGCTTTGGTATTTAAAGCAAAACTATTGATGCAGGAAGCAGAAAAATTTATCTGTGAAAAATTGAACTCTAAATGCTGGCTTTAGCTCGTTCAGAGCAATAAGAGAGCATGAAATTGCTGTGAATCCTCAGGGCTTTCCTGGACAGTGCCCGAGCCCATTGCAAAACATTTATTGTAAAATATCTTCTAATTGCAATGCCCTAAAGTGGGCACTTTTGTCCTTGTGAGCAGCTTCGGTATCTTGTTTTCTCTAGGCAATTATAAGCAGCGGATACACAAAGAAGGGCAGGGATCATTCCAGCAGGAATCGGAGCGCCTTAAACAAACACGATGAATTAATTGATCTCTCCCTCCACCCCTTTTGATTTTCCAGTTGACTTCAGGAAGCAGAGGGCTGGGAGGGAGTGGGGCTGGCACCGGCTGTGCTCCCTGCCTGGGTGGCGGTGGGACCCAGAGCACGCTGTGGTCAATGCTCCCCTTGACTTCCAGGTGCTCTGGTCTGGGCACCCATTCCTGGCACCCAGTGATCTCCAGGGTGCCTGGTAAAAAAGAGTCAGGAGTGTGCAAGCCCCTCAGCAGCTGGCAAAGAGCGTGTTGATAGACCACAGCCCTCCGTGGCCGCAGGGGGACCCCCAGGGCCAGTGGTCCTGCACCCCCAAAGGCACTGCTCTGGCTCCTGGAGAAGTCTACACTTCCCCAGTGTTGCTCGGGGGAATCGGTGCTGGCACATCACATGCCGGGCTCTGCTGCTAACACATCTGCTTGGCCCCTGCTCCCGCCCCCAGGGTGCCCTCAGCGCCAGGGTCCCCATCAGGCAGGAGTGCACCCACCTCTGCCGCTGCCTGGGGAGCAGCACCCGGGAAGGTGCCGCTGGGACTCGGCAGCTGCGTTTTTCCCCGTTTCAAGCGCTGAGGCTGGGGAAGGGAAGGTGTGCAGGCACAAACAGGTTCCTTCTGGGGGCCTGGGAATCAGCAAAACTGCGTGCTGATGCTTCCCTCTTCTCTAAAGAGCTGCAGACACCTCAGCACTCCAGTTCTGATGCAATGGTGTGACAACACGAGCAGAAGGATGGTAGAGGCAAAGTTTCTTGCGGTACACAAAACAGGTTCGGTACCAATTCCTGTGCCACTGTAGTGCCATCCTTTGAAGTCTTCACCAGTGTAGAAGTTTGTAAAAAGCGGGAGGGAATAATATGGCGTGACCAAGTGTTTAAACGCCACAGGGCTGGCACGGGGCAGCTCCAGAGGTCAGTGCTGGAGCTTGAGCCCGGACCCTGCGGGAGCCCGGCTGCACCCTTGGCTGTCTGCAAATGTCTTGCTCAAGTCACTTTGCTTCTTTGTGCCTCGTTTTCTCCCGCCTGCTGCTGGTCACTGCTGAGAGGCTCAGGAGCAAGCCACCACCTAAGCCCAACAGTAAGTTAGCGCAGCCGGGAGCCGTCGCCCGGCCCCGCAGCCTGGTGACCGGGACGTTTGTTTTCAGCTGAAGGAGCTGATTAATGCAGTGCCTGACAAATGTAATTTCAGCGTGGGGGATTGATTCCTTTCAGTACGTTGGATTGATTTAGGGATCCTCCAGTGATGGAGCCGGCCCGTGAGTCTGTATTGGGAAGCAGGTTTTTGCCAATCTTGATAATCAATCCCTGTGTCCGTCCCGTGCCCCTCGCCAGCCGCAGCGCTCCGGGTGCAGCACGAGCAGCCGATCACACTTGAGTTGTTTGAAGTGCCATGTCACGCAGATGCTTTTATCTCAGAACTGGGATAATAGCTTTCTTTGGGGGCAGAGGGATTAATTTTTCACACATCTGTCTGCTGGAATGCAATAACGGGTCCTTTGTTCAGGCTCTTTCTGTGGAGTGCCTTCTCCACCCTTGTTACTTCATTCTTTTGCATGGCAAAACTTTTTGTCCTGCATTTCAAATAGATACTGAGTGTCCCTGGCAGCTGAACAAGAGAAACAAACTTTCTGGCCCTGTTTTTTATGCTGTTTTCAGGGGATGCTTGGTGATTTGAAGGGTATTTGATTGGGTTTGGCAGAGGCATTTTATTCCATGGAAAATCCACAGCTCCTCTGATCCCTTGTGGATGGTTTAGGGAGCCCCTGGAGCCTCCACATGAGAGCTTTGCTGGTGGTCAGCTGGTGCTGGACGTGCCATGGGAACGCTGAGGACACTGCTCTCGGGCTGTGCGCCGCGGTGGGCAGGGAGCGGAGGAGGAGAGGCTGGAGGGATGGTGCCAGCTCTGCCCCTGCACAGCGCACAGCGGGAGGGCTCGAGGCTTGGCTGGGCACAGCTCCACGTGAAAACGAAGCCCCAGAGCCTCAGCCTGTGTCCTGCAGGTGCTGTCCCTGCTGCTCAGAGGTTGGTTTGACCCTGACGCCAGGGTCTTCTCACTCCAGCAGCAGCGTACCTAAATGTACATCAGGGCACCCACCCAGGGTGGATGGCTTCGTCACTACCGAAAGGGAATTCAGCCCTTGGATGTTTGGTTATAAAGTGCCGCAGTCTGGCTGTGCTTCCTCCCACGTCCCACTCCACAGAGGCTGTAGCGGTTCATCCACAGACTGAGGCCAAACAGATTCCCATGGGCACTGAGAGCTGGGTTTGCTCCATGGCGTGGGGGCTCTGCGCACGGGGGGCGGCAGCAGGCAGCAGCCTGGGCTACCTGTGCGCATGTTTACCTATACTATTTCTTTTTCCCCCCAACAGCCCTATTACCATATTTAAATGCAAGTATGTCTTTTTTTAATTGATGTTTTAAGTAGCTTCAAGTCACTGTAGCTTAGTTGTTCTCTGCTCCTTTCCCCCTGGTAGATAACCTGTAGCCGAGACGATAGTGCTAGAGCTAGCGGGCTTGTAGTCTGCTGATTTCTCTGGGTCTCGCTCTCTCTGTTCCTCTACTTGCTGCTCTCTTCTTCTGTTGCCTCAGTTGTTTTTCTGTGGTTCCTCAGCATTGCAAAGCAGCTGTGATCAAAGTCAGTCCCCAGCAGTGACAGCCCCGGGGGAGCTCCCCGGAGACCAGGAACCTCTGAGAGTTTGGTAGACTTGGCAGCAAGGGGGTGCGGGGTGATCGCCTGGGCCTTGCCATTGCCCTCTTAAAATATGTATTTTTAAAATCAGAGCCTCTGGCAGATCTTTTGAATATTAATTAAGTCAAGAAACTAAATCTGCCATCTTGCTAGCAGCATTTCATTCATCTGTAAGGGCCCGGTCCCCCCGTAGCAGGGTGTACGTCTTAGAGCTCTGTGATCTGTGGCTGGTTTGCTTTCAGGAGCTTTTTTTTTTTTTTCCTTTCTTTCTTTTTTAAATTATGTTCCAGTGAATTTTTTTCTGCTTGATCCCAGCAAATCTGTGATCTTGACATGAGGACCTCCTCATATTTTCCATTACTGCCGTGTCTGTAGATCAGCACGTTATTATCACTTGCAAATAAGCAAAGAGGAGCATTCCCTGGTGGCTGTGCGGAGCGCTCGACCCTCGCCCGTGGGGGTATGGAGGCAGAGGGCTGCAGGCTCGGCTGCCCTGGCAGCTTGGCTTCCGCGGCACGGCCACCTCCTCATCTGTCAGGGGGAATTGGGCCCCCTTTGTGCTGGCGGAGACCACCAGCGGTGGGCAGCTGCCGAGGGCTCGGCTCTTTCACTAGCGCGGTGCCCGCTGACGGCACAGGGAGCCGGGATGGCATCATCTGGAAACGCCGTGCCCTCAACGGCCGCCCCGCGCCCCGCAGAGACTCGCGGTACCTGCTGGCTTCTCTCTTTACCCTTCTCCTTTTCTCCACGGCCAGGTTTTCCGGCAGCGGCCTATGGACCAGTAGCAGCGGCAGCCGTGGCGGCAGCAAGAGGATCAGGTAGGGGGGCCCGTGGAAGAGCAAACCCTCAGAGTGCAGGGTCAGGTAAAAGCTCTGTCGGTATTCTGTGTGGCTGCAGCTCTCCATCATTTCTCTGATTTTTTCCTCACACTTATCCTGGGGACCTGAAAACAAATGATTAAAAAAAAAATTATATAAAAAATAAATAATCAATCCCCAAACCAAACCCAAACTACAAGCAGAGGCCACGGGGCCTGGAGCACCTTGCAGGAGATTGGCGTAAGAACTGCCCAACCCAGGGTAGATATTCTGATTTGTTTCTTTATTTATTCCTTTATTATGTTAGTTTCTTTGTTTCTTTGGTTTAAATTTGAGGTTATTGAAAGACACCCACCCACCCCCAGAAAAAATTAATTTCTCTTTTTGAAAAAAAGTTTTGGTTTCTCATGGGAAGGCGGTGTCGGGTTGGGGCAGTGGCGGCCGGCGCGAGGTTCAGCACCCTGCCTGCTGCCAGCCCCAGCCAGCCTTCCTGGGCAGCGCCAAAGCTTTTCTTCTGTCCTTCTGAAAACCCTTATCTTTTTCCCCTTAAGGGAAATAAATAAATCGTTGCCAGTCACTGTTATTACCTCAGGGTTGAAATTTAGCTAAACACGTGAATTAGCACTTTGCTCAGGTCATGGAGCGTTCAGTACGGCCATCAGCGAGCTGCTGGCTCGGCAGCCCCCCAGACGGAGCCGGGACGGAGCCGCCGCCGCCCCCCGATGCCAGCCCCCCGCTGCTGGCCCCCTCGCCAGCCCCCGCGGCCAGCCCCCCGCGGCCAGCCCCCGTGGGTCCAGCTGGCCGGCGTGTGCCGCGGGGGGGCCATGGCGGGGCAGCGCCTTCCCAGCTCGCTCATGGCGCAGTCCTGACATGGGGGTTTCTCGGTGGCTTTCCTGGCAGCCCCGGTGGGTTAACCGGGCTCTTCCTGAAAAGCCCCGACTGAACCGCTGGGCGAGGGGTTCCGAGGAGGGCGCAGGCCCAGGTGTGTCTCGAGTGTGAGCCTGATGCCGTGGAGGCCAAAGACAGACAGACACCAGGAGAACTCCGTTCCATGCAAACTGGCACTGCTTGCAGGCTACAAAGGATTTTCTGTACCAGTTTCATCTTGTGGCATGTAGAGAGCGCCTAAGGGGTGACTTGCCAGACTGGTTGTGGGGATTCCCCATCTCCCGGCTTTTCCTGCTGCCCCTTTGCGGAGGGGGAAAAACCGACCCAAAGAGAAAAAAGAAAAAAAAAAGAAAAAGAAAAAAGATTCAATTTGCATGTGGCTTCAGGAAAACAGACTTCATTGTTTCTGCCTCTTCCTCATGTTTTGCCCTTCAGGTGTTGTTTTACATGCAAACAGACCTGGTGAGTTGCCCCTTAGCAAGGCACAGAGGGTTTGGCTGGATTAACGTTGCTTCCCTGATTATTATTATTTTATTTTATTTTTAATCTGAGTGCTTTTGGTGCCCATTACAACTGAACTGAGCATTGATCAATTCTGTGCCTGAAAATCATTTGTCTTTAATTTGAGTGTTTTTTGGTTTTTCTTTCGTTGGGTTTCCTGTTTTGTTTTGGTTTTCTGTTTTTGTTTTTTATTTGAATTTGCAATACGAAACTAAACCTAACCCTAAATTAACAACACCCTTTCTGGCAAGTTTAAAGAGCAGTATGGTGTTTGGAAATGTCTTTCAAGCCTCAAAATTGCCTGTGTGCACAAAACTGGCAAAACCCCCAAATGGAACCAAAAGAGCCCCCCACCCCCCCTGGCCCCTCCCCAGCCCCCATGTCCCGAGGAGGAAGGTGGGTTTGTCACCGGCCCAGCCCCACGGCCACTCACGGTTGCAGCGAAGCGTGCTCTGGGAATGGCGGGGTTCTACGTAGAGTCATTTCCATCCAAAGACGGTTTTTGGAAGGGACATCCTGGGTTCGCCACTTCCATCCAGCAAATGGTAGTGAATTGTATTCAGGAGCAGTAGAGTCCGATCGATCTTGTGCTACAGTGTACGGGCCCGATTCATTACAAGAAAAATGGTTGGGGGTTGGTTGTTTTGTTTTGTTTTTTTTTGGGGGGGGGTTGGTTTTTCTTCTTTTGAGTTGGATTTTCCCTCTGCCAGTTTGCACAGCCCTCCTTCCCGCACGCCCGATCCGTAAGCGCAGAGCGTGGCACCGCTGGCCCTTACCGGCCCCTTTGTGCCAGTAAATGGAAAAGCAACAGAAAATGCCGGGGCAGGCGCATCCCACCGCCCTCCGCTCACCGGGCAGCGCTCTGCCCAGGGGCTGCCGGAGCAGCCCCCATCACTGCTGCCCTCTGCCCAGCACCACGGCCCCCCAGCTCACCCCAAATTGACCTTCTCTGCTCGCTGGCCCCATCCTGCCAGCTCTTCCCCACCCTCCAGGCATCGCTGCTGGCACGGTGGCTTTGCAGCACCGGAACTCGGCGGAGCATCTGCCTTCGGCTGCGCATCTTGGTCTTTCAAGGAGGCTGCAGCCCTTTCATGCCAGCCCTCGGGCTGTGGTGCGTGGGCACCGACCACCTCACTTTCTCCCTGGGGTGATGCTCCCCCTCTTAGGAAACCCGCACATTTGCTGAACAGTCGGCGAAAAGCACCCAGCCCCAGTTCTGCGCTGCCCACCCTGCCCTGCCCGCTCCCCTTCTTTTTCTGTCTCAGCATTTGAGGATGCAGTCACTGGTGTGCTGTGCCAGATAAACGGGTTCTTCCCTCTGTCTCCTGCAGCCAACAGAAAGGGACGTTTCCCCCACCTGTGCTCAGTGCCGCTGGTGAATTCACCGCTGCCTTAGCTGATCATGTGCCGGCAGGGTGAATGCAGCGATGCTTCTCATTATAACCACGGGCCCCAGTGACATCCCAGCGACGAGGTGATAGCCAAGGTCCCTCAAGCAGGCAGAGGGCTTTGGCCACATCCGTTCCCACCAGGTGGGCCTGTGCTGCCAAATCCCTTGGCCGGTTTTGCCAACCTCATCCATTCTCGGGGTTTTTTTAATGAATTGGGACCTGAGCCACGGAAAATGAGCAAACTGAAAAAAAGTCTGAAAGCTGCAAACTCCTCCTAGACAACTTCACTATCAATGTCACGTTTCTTTTGAACTCACCTGACATATTTTACATGTAAAACATTTCTGTCGTGTGAATGCTTTTTTTAAGATACAGTCATGGGAGGGGGCACATTTTTATCTTGCATTTGACATCGGAGGGGTTCATTTGGCAGGAGAGCGAGACTAGCGAAATTGGGCAGGAGAGGGCTTTTGTTCCTTCCTCTTTGCTCCATTGACAAGCCTGAGAGTTTTCCAGTCCCCAGCCTGTTGCCACCAGCCATGCCGCCCTGAGGGCTGGAGCCAAAGCCCATAGGGCCCCCCCAGCCCAGCCCTGCGCCCGCTGCCTGGCCCCGGGGGGAGCGGTGGGTGCCCTTGGGTGAGCGGCACAGGCTGCTGTGGGCACGCTCTGCCCGGCAGCACCAGCGGCACACAGCGCGGCAGGACGGCACGGTGCCACGGCACCAGGCACTGCCCCCCCCTGCCCCCCGGCCCCCGGCACATCTGGATTTTGGGCACCAGTCCCGGCTTGCCAGCGCTGCCTTTGAGCCCTGCACCCCAACAACCCCTTACTGTACTTTATACTTGCCAGCTATAACAAATCTCGTAACGTGAGCTACTGACCTTGATGGTGAGTGTGAGCAGTTATGTTTTGTTGTTTTCTCTCTTGCTTGGTTGGGGCTGCTGTGAGAGAGGGTGTCTCTGAGGCATACTTTCCGGCCTCTCTTACACTCGGACGTGCACACCTCCTCTCAAACACTCTTCTGAGCGCTCTCAGCGGGAAGGTTTGTCCACACCTATTAATCCTCTCTCAGTGTCCAGCTTCTTGTTAGTAGCAGCTGGTTGCATGTTTTTTGCTTGTTCGGACGAAACGGTTCAAGAAACGACTCATATCAACTCTTGAGAAATGTCTCTATTTTTTTGTACACTTTCTTTCTTTTGATGTTTTTATTAATTTCCCTTACTTAAAAAACAAAACACTTGTCGTCCCGTAAAACATTTCACATCTCCCCTTGCCTGTTCTTAGAGTGTATGTATCTGTGGGACTGAACTAAATGCATGCACTGTAGTAGTCGTACTGGTAGCAGTAGATGTAGTTGTAGAACATGCATTGTTGAGTTGATATTATAGGTATCATCAACGTGAACTAGCGTGGCAGTTAAAAGCATAGCCTTGGTCTGATTGAAAGCGTAGGGCTATCAATACAGCAGAGAGCTGCTGATGGCTTGGATCCATAGTACCGTATTTGTTAAATCCCATTATCTGGAAGTTTAAATTGAAGCCGGCTGTAGGCAACCTACACCCTCTGTACAAGAACCCGCACATGCTGTTATGTTGATGGTAAAATTGCCTCTTTTTTTTTCTTTTTTTCTTTCTTTTTTTCTCAAATTACCCCCCCTAGGAATTAAAACGCTGACTATAAAGATACTCTCTTATTTTTATTTCGTATTAAAAAAGAACTTAAGATATTTTTTAAATCATTTTACAATCATGGTTTCTTCATCAGCCTGTTACTCGTCCATATTAGCCCATAGAATCATTCGTTGGCAGTCGTAGACCAGATGTGCCAAACGCAAATCACTCCATTTGGGTATCTAAATAATACCGTGTGTGTGTGTAGCAGCTTCCCACAGACTGTCCTGAGACATGAAGCAATTGTTTTTAGGTCATAAACCTTAAATCTTGTTATGCAACTGAGACTCTGCGCTAGTGATGGGTCGTACTCATTGCCATGTCACCCAGCTTCAGGGAACATTTTTAAATGAAGATTTAGCGTTTCATAAATAAATACCAGTGTGAGGAGTTCAAGGCAATCATCATCTTGTTGCCACCGAGCCAGCGAGCGTCTCTGCTTCTTGTGCCCAGGTTTCTGTGCTAAACTTTTAAAATTCTTTCGCAGATGAAGCTGCCGATCAGTAAATTTAACAGATGGTAATTGAGATCCTGAATTAGACTTTTGTTTATTTGCTTAGTTTGTTGCTTGTCAGAAAGCATCCTGTGGGCTGTAGAACAGACGCTGTATGGCATGGGGACACCTTACCCCGGCCATCCCCGCAGTCCAGCCGTGCCATGCCAGAGCATCCTCCCGCTCTGCTGGAGATAGTCGTGGCAGTCTTCAGTGCACTTATTCCAGCAAGCGCTTTCCAAGGAAATAAAATATCCAGAATGGGCTTTCAAAATGTAATTAAGGATTTGTATCCGCTCCTTACCTCTAATAGAACATAAAGTAAATCAAGTAAACAACCGCTCGGATGGGGCTGATGCAAGGCAAGCCCGTGCAAGGCACTGTAAGCCACCCCCATTACTTCCCTTATTGCTGCCAGGTGCCAAAGCGCCTGTGCATTGAGGGGGGGGATAATTTCCCCCTTAAATCTCAATCTGCCAGGGAGATGGGGGGACCCACTGTTTAATGCGCCAGGCATATGATGAAGTGAGGAGTGTATCTAAAAGTCAACAGAGCGACAAATTGCATGGGCTTTAGGAAGCCTTGCCTTGCACTTAAGGAAGGTGCTCTAAAAAATTTAATCTTGTCATTAGGCGCCCATAGCGTTAGCAAATGAGGGCCATAAAAAGTGGGACAATGGTTGGTCTGTGTGTGCGGGGGGAGAAGAGCTGCCACCAGCTCACAGCGGTGTCGTGAGGAGCGTTTCAAAAATCCAGTGACAAACCCATTTGGAATTTATACGGCCTGTTGAGAGGACTCCCTTGTGGCACGGTGGCTCTGATAGAACTGCTCTCCCTCTTTTATTCTACTATATAAAAGTACATAAAGTTTAATCCGAGCTGTGTAATCTCAAAAGCCAGAACCTAACAAGTGGACCACTTGGGAGCAGCGAGCGGGCTGAAATTTCTCACTCCGCTGGAGCCGCCGGTAATGATGTGACAGCGCCTGGCGGCTGATGCATTGGGAAATTAATGGCTGCATCAGATTTTATCTTTTGCTGATCTTGGCAGCAGAGGCAGCCTGCGCCGGGGAGCGCTGCGGGCAGGTGAGGCGGGGGGACCCCGCGCCCCATGGGGCTTCAGCCAGGCTGGGCGCGGGGCAGCCTTGGGTGTTCCATGGGAATCGGCGTGGCCAGGCTCGGTGCGCAGCACCCACTCGCGTGGCCGATAGCTGCACGGGGGTGGGGGCAGGGGCTGCTTGGCGTTGCTGGCGGTGGTTTTGGCCTCGGTCCTGGCAGCATCCTCTTGCTCTTTTGCCAGTGCCACAGTTACTTTTCTGACTGCTACCCCAAAGTAAAGAAATAATAACGCAAGGGGGGGCATTTCTGTTTCGTTTCGGAAGTGCTGTGCTGGTCTAGGGGGGGAATTGCGCAGGTCCTGCCCACAATGCAGGCTACACACGAAAATGGTTTGTCTTGTTTTACTGCAGGATGCCACGTTCTGATTTTTTTTGATCCAGGAGGGACCGAGCATCCTGCAGTGCCGAGTACAAGATTCAGTAGATTGTAAAACAATTTGGTGCTGCTGCTCTTAGGCCTGGACCACAGCGGCAGTTGTTTTGCAGGGCTCCTGGCTGAAATATATTGTAGTTAAAATACATCAGCTTTAATCGATAATTTTGTAATAGAAAATCTTGCGCACTTGATAAATCATCTGCAGCGCAATTAGTGACCATCTCTGAAGTGCAGGCTTAAGTAGAGTGGAAGTTAATCTTTAACGAATTTAGCAGCTAACTTTTAATAGTCTTTTCAATCAGGGGAGTTATTTTCAATGGGAAAACACTCCTCGGCAGAGCTCGTCCCAGCTGCTGCTCTTGACACGCGGCCAGCGGCAACGGCACGGCCACTGGCTAGTGCCCTGGGCAGGGTGATGGCCCACACAGGGACCGGCTCGCTGGTGCCCAGGACCATGCCACCCTCGCCCACAAAGCCCTGCAGCCACCAGTTACTCGCCATTTGTTTCCTTTCTCCCAGCGGAGGCACGGAGCTCTTGGCTGTTGTAATTAGACTTTGTTCCACACAAGATGCAGACAAGTCATTGTAAAGTTTGTGAGGGGGGCCTTGAGCACGGGCTCTCGGGTGCAGTGAGATACTCGAGCACGTCTCATGCATTTTAATCACTAAAAGCATAAAGTACTTGCTGAGCTGAGGGGTGACTCTGCCTGGCAGCAGTTGCAGGCTGTTACCCATTAGTAGAACAACTACTAAATGGGACACAGCGCACATTTACACTGACGTGCTATTGTAAGTATTTTCATGCTGATTCTCTCCCCAAGTACGTTAAAAGTAAATACATAATTACAGGGTTATTGGGTTTTTTTTCTCTCTCTCTCCTTTCTGAAATAGAAAGCTGCAAAAGAAGCAGTAGAGTTCTTCCTTGCAGCAGATGTTAGCATGCATCTGGCTCTGGATTAGCTTGAGGAGGGTGGTGGATTAGTAGTTGCCAGTGAATGTGAAATTGGTCTGCAGGTATATAAACTTGAGCTATTTAAAAGTAATGAACTCACACAGCTGGGTCTTTTTAAGGGTAGTTGCTGATGGTTAAAAGGAGAGCCCAGAGGCATAAGGGCTCTCAGGTGTGTGTGCCTGGATTCTCCCCGGCGAGGGGCTGGGTGTTGGCTGCTGGCAGCAGGGCTGGTGCCCCCATATCCCCTGGATGCTGCGTGGTGGGCCGCAGCTTCTCCCAGCGTCTCCTCATCAATGAACTCAGGTTTTCCTTTGGGAAGGGTGTTATCACTAGCCACACGTGCCCTGGGGAACCACTGGCTCCTCCTTGCTCCGACGTGGTCTCGGTGCCTGTTCGGCCAGGCAGGTTTGCTCTCGGAGTCCAGCACCTCTGTCCATGTAGGCGCCTGGCCGGAGAGCATCGCTGCACTGGAGTTTGTGGGATGTTTCTCTTCTATTACCTGGATAAACCCACTCTGGGCTTCTGAGCATCCAGCCAGCCCGCAGGGGGCCATCCACAGTGGCAAGGTGCCCCCTGGGCAATGCCCTCCCGCTATGGCAATTTAAAATATGCAGCAAAAAAAAAAGACCCGTTTTTGTTTTAGTTGTCCTGCTGTATTGTCTGTTATTGTACAAAAGGCTTCAATTTAAAATTAACAGGAGTGATAGCAAGTTAATGTGGTACAGTGGGAGGCCGGAGTTTCTGTTGCTATGGCAATGGAGTTCGGCTCATTTGTTTTGTAGATGAGTAATTACTATGCAATTAGAGTAGGCTAAAAATAAAGGGGCCTTTTGTTCCCTGTTACTCATTAATATTAATAAAAGACCTGTCCAGGCTGTGGTAAACAATTAATGCAGATGTGGTTGCCCATGGTAAAAGTAGCAACAGCTTTCGTGTTGCTCAGCCCGAGGTGAAAGCGCCAGCATCACCTGCCTCAGCTCTTTCTTCATTTTAAACAGAAAAATTATTAGAGAGATCTCTGCGTTCACACCGCATCACCAGCTTCAGCTCTTCTTTGCCAGCTGGGTGGTTGGTAATAAGTGTTAAAGCTGAATGTGCAGACTCAGGCAGCAGGTACGGCGCTGGGATCAGATCCTGTGAAGCAGCCGCAGCCTTCTGAGTTGTGGGGAGAGAAGTGCCGTGGCAGCGGTCCCCAATGCAGAAATCCCTTGGTTTCTCCCCGGTGAGCAGCAGGGGCTGCGGGATGCTGTGGCACAGGAGCCCGAAAACCTGAGAGCATGGGAGTGCTGCTGAAACGGCTCCAGTGCAGCACGTTACAAACATCCAGTGCCAAAACCAAAAACAGAGTGGAAGAAAGCAGTCCCAAGCATGTGATGCAAAGTATGTAAATGTTAAAGCCCACCAGATTTTAAATTAACTGTAAAACCAGTTAAATTGACAGAGACCTGTCGGGAAGGTGGCTGATGGGACAGTGTTTATTTACCTCTCTGCCTTATTGCTTGTCTCGGCGCAGCCGGTGAGCATCCCTTGCTGGCGGGGAGGGACAGTGGGCACAGCCGGATTGGTGGGCACAGGGGGTCCTGGGGTGCTCAGCACCCCTGGCCCACACCATCGTTGAGGTGGAAGCCCTGCAGTGGGCAGCAGAGCACCCGGGTGCCCCCGGCCCCTGACCCTCGGGTGCTGTGCTGGGGTGTGGGGGGGGGAGTTGCAGACAAATGGGAACCACATCCCTCCCAAACTGTTTAACTAATGGAGGGAAACCTAGCACAGCCTTTGTAAGGTCGACATTTGTTTGTTGTTAAGGATCTAATTAGAAACATGAGAGGGAGCTGAATGGCTGCTTGCTCGGCTAATTAGCGACATGCACGAAGACCACTTTGAACTTCAAGGACACAAAGCTATTAGCGCTTACATCAAAAATGGATTAAACTTCTGTGCTTTTATAATGATTAAAGATGAGCCGCTCGAGAGGAAATCCTTTTGTAAGGCTGTGACAAGAGCTGGCTCCCTGATTGCAGCTTCTACAAGCGAAGCTTTGTGTGGCCTCCGTGTAGCACTCGGCCCGGCGCGAGAGTGACACCGCTAACTCGCAATATGGAAAATGTGATTAGGCAATAAATATTGATCGATCGCAACAAATTACAGCCAGGCTGGAAAGTGCATTTATGCGTCCTGCTACGTAACTGCAGGGCTTGGAAAAGCTGGGCTGGAATACGTGGTGTCTTTGTGCCTTGCCTTCTGCAAAGTGGTGTGTGCCAGCAGCTCCCAGACGCGGCCGGCGCCGCACACACATTAACCACAGTATTGAGCAGAAGCAGGTGCTGCTCGCAGGCATGAGAGGGACATAGGTGGGTTTGTAAAACACCTGCACCAGTTGAATTTTTAGCTTGGCCAAGCTTGTGGAAACCACCCAGCTCTTGCTTTCTGCTCACCCAAGGTAGCTTAGCAGTCGCTTTTTGTGTCCGCGCCACCCGCTCAGCATCCGCACTGGTGCTGGAGCAGCGGTCCCTGTGCTGCACCACACAGGCAGGACGCGGTGGCCACAAGGTCCCAGCTGCCATTATCACCCTGACGTGTCCGGCACAGTTTCTCGCAGCGTGCGAAGTGCCAGCAGCCCCGTGCTGGGGCCAGGCAGCGCTCCTTCCCCTGCTCTCCTCACTTCCAGCGGTAATTGCTGAGCCGGGGACCTGCTCACCACCCACTGCTTTCTGTCGTTATCCCTGCGATATTTTGATGTGTGAAGCCATTTCCAAAGGGGCTGCAGAGGCAGAACAACCTTTTAAAGTGTGACTGCAGATAGAAAATAACATACAAATAGTACCTTGTTACAGCAGATAGCTGCTCTCGGTGTCTCTCGGCCTCATCACCACTTATTTTACTGATGAGCCTGACAGTTGTTTTATTTTATTTTTTTCCCTACAGGGCCAATATAGCTGCAGGGGAGGGACAACTGCTGCCACTAACCCAGGGCTGCCTGGCTGCTCCCCATCACAGAGCCTTGTCAGGGGCGGCACAAAGCTCACGGTTTGATTTTCCAGAGTCAGGGCTCAGCCAGGTGTCATAAGCGAAATATCTACGGCTCTTAATACTTGCCAAGGCACTCTGTCTGCCACGGGCTTCTTACAAAGAGGTGTTTGCTTTTCAAGTCTGGTTGGGAAGAACCGGAGCAGAGCACGGCGCCTTGCAGGTCCCCACGAGAGATGTACTAAATGGCACCTCTAATTGTAACGCTGGGGTTATTTGTTTTTCTGGTTTGTCTCCCACTTTCTGTTTCAGCTAGTTGGGAACTGTTTGTACATTGCTGCTCTCCACAGTGTCGGTGTGTTTCCAGCTCATTATTTCTGAGACATTTTTGAGTCTGAGCATTGATCTGGATTCGAGGTGTGCCGCGTGCTGCCTCAGACATAAAGCACCGCTGTATGTAAAAGCGCAGGTACAAGACAGATGCTTCCCATAGCTCAGCCTGACCACAAAGGAACATGTTTGTGCCTCTAGCTGGAGCTGTGTGCGGTGATCGGTGTAGAAAAAACGAGCCTGAACATGAGCATTTAGTTCTCGGAGCTGTGCCTGTGCACTCTGGCAGCCTGAACAGGCAGCCAAGGACCAGGAGCACTGACGTCTTATTTCAGACCGGCATTAATTTGTGCATCCAGTTTCGGGTAAATCACATCTTGGTTGTTAACATCTCTGAAAAGCAAGGTATAAGCTCCCATTAACTTCAGCTGTGAATGCACAAAGAATTAGCTTTGGCCAAGCTATCTGTAATGTGGGTGCCGTGCTAGCTAATGATATTTATGAGGCTCTAAGCACTAATGATACAAGATTTGCATGTGGTGCTAAGTTTTCCCGCAGTCCATACTGGGGCTGGTTATTTAAAGCGTCAGCGTCACGCTGTGACTGCTGGTCTGTTAGTCATGCTGGCTGCACCATGGCCATTAGTGCTCATGCTTCAGGACACAGGGGATCCCCGAGGAAGGCTGCGATCTTCCCTGCTTCAGCCGCCATCATTTTACTGTAACATCCTCTGCAGTGTCGGTGCTTGGGCTGCTGCCGAGGCGGCACAGCAGGCTCGAATGCTTGGGTAACAGGTGATATTCCTTCTGGGAAAATCTCTTAAAATCCAGCAGTAAATCCCAAGTGACTCAAATTAAATGCCTCCAGACTGTGGCATCCTCATGACCCTGCTTTGCAGCCCCACTGGACCCATCATGGGCAGAGGGATGGGTGGCAGTGTGTGAGGGTAAATAGTGCCTGGCGTGGCTGGGGTACCCGCCCTCCATCGGCTCACCCCGCCGGGCTGCTGCCGAGCGGCACCTGCCTGCCCTGTGCCCCCCAGCCCCCGCCTGTTGCCATCCCTGTCAGCGGCATTCAATGTTATTATATCATTTACTCCTTCGAGCTGGAAGATTATGTTTGCAGCATGTTATATGAATTTTTCATAAAGAGAGAAAAACAGCCTAATCTTGTGAGCTTTGAGTCTTGGTGGTGGGTAATGGCTTTGATTTAAAGCATTTTGTCTTAATGATGGTTATATTGAAAATTTCCTGCTGCTTTCAAGCACGTTTAGTTATTATCATAAACATTGATGGTAGAAATGCCTGCCAAATTGTGCATGGCTGTTTATGGTAGATGAGAGAGTCATCCAGAAATTAGAGCGCTGGATCAACAAGTTGTCGGGAAGCCTGTTTGTGCAGAGAGCCGCCCTGGGGCCAGCGGGGCAAGGAGGGCTGGAGGAGAGCCATGCTGGAGATGGCCGGTGCTGGCGTAGAGAACACTTGGTGTGAGATCAGGAGTGAGTTTCTGACGAGAAGGAGCTGCTCTTGAAGCCGAGGGGTGCAGAGGGAGGGCAGTCTCTCGTGCCGGCGGCCGTGCAGTGGGAGCCTCTGCCCTGGCAGCTTCTGGCATTTGCTCCACTTGTAAAAATAAACTGCTAACCTGACGCATAAAGCATGCATGTTCACAGAAGGGTATTTCATCTTTTTTTTCTTCTGTATACACTTCGCTGCGTTCCCCATGTGGGTTTAGATAACAGGACCTGCTTTCTGGGGAGCACCTCTGTCTGCAGCTGGGCTCTGCCACCTGCCCTGCCAGAAGGAGCAGAGCTGCCCACCCGTGCCATGCCCAGGGCCAAGGACCCCTCTCCAGGAGGTGAAGGCTATGGCCGAGTGTTACTAGACAGGTCTTTGGAAGCGTTCGTTTAGTGCTGAGCAGCACACCCTCCGGGGCGAGCGCATGCAGCCAGGGGTCCCGCGGGTCTCGGTGGGATGCGGGCGGGACGTGGGTGCCAGTGGGTGGGGAGAAGCTGGGGTGGCTCCATTCTGCTCCATTCTGCTCTCAGCTGCTCTCTCAAGTGCAAAATGTATTTCTAGCTGTGATAATGGGGCACTGTATCTCATCCTGAAGTACCCTGCTGCTTCTCAAAGAGGAAATCCAGTAAATCGTTGTGGTTTCTTTCAAACTTGAGGTTTTTCTTGCCGGCGCACCATGGCTGGGAAGGCAGGCACGAGTTTCTCTAGTTGCGGTTTGTACCGTTCCTCACCTTTCTTTTTCTTTTCTTTTCTTTTTTTTTTTTTTTTTTTACTTTTGAAATACTCGTATTTGTTATGTGTTAGAAAGAAAGCAAAACCACAGTAGTTAACAGTGAAGAGGCTGCTGTAGGAGCCAGTTCTCCTCCTGTAGTGTTGGTTAAATCTTTGGGGTTTGGTGCTGTAGAAGAGGGAAACACATTGTTGCTGAAGACTGTGGGCTGTGTGCAGGGGACAGCGATCGTCTGTCTTACACACCTCTGTACGTATGTCACCTGCTTTGTTTCCTTTGAGGTGCAACGTACTTTAGTGTTGCTTTGTCATCCTGACCATCAGCTCGGTACCGTGCACGATCCCCTTGCAGAACAGTAATGTCAGAATCCTCACAGTTCTCTTCCCTCTCCCTCCTTCCTTCCCTTCATCATTCACGGCTGAGTTGAGTTTATCTGGGTGGGATTCCAGCATCTGACTTGTTGTGCTTTACCCAGCTGCCCTCTCCGCCCCCGCAGCGAGGCGCCTGGATCCTCATCAGTGTGATACGCGATTCGCTAAGGCAAATGTCATAATGAATCCTGACTTAGAAATTTCTCAAGAGTTCATCGGAAGAGAGTTTATCTTTCAGTCGTGACCTTTCTTGTTGAAGGCGGATTAATGTATGAGCAGGGTCTGTGTTAATGTGGCAGTTTGCAGGAGAAGGCACTTGATAAGCAAGCTCCAGCACGCTCCGTCCCAGCTCCCAGCAGAGCGTTTTGTAGCCCTGAGCCTCCTGCCTCCGCGTGAACCAGGTGTGTTTCAGGCTCCAGCTCCCGGCTCCTTTGACATAAATCACTTGTTGCCCGAACGTTGCATTGAGAAGCATCTGAAACGCACATTAGATGTGGATAAAGACAGCTCTGCTAAAGGATGCCAAGATGAGTTAGTAATAAAAAAGCCTTGCTCGCTGAAGCGCTGTCTTGAGGTTATGGATGCCTTTTAAAATTATCTCCAAGCTCATATTTATTTTAGCAGAAAGGCTTTTGGTGGATTCTCCTTTGAGGAGATGCAGCTCAGGTAGAGGGGAGGGTACAGCGAACACACTGGGTTGCACCAAACACGTCCCTGGGATGAGACCCGGCACGTGGGCTGCAGCGGGGCAGCGCAGCAAACCCTGGCTTCGGCCATCGCAGAACCGGCCCACTGGGAATACTGGACGCAGGCAGCGGGGTGTGGCAGGGCACCGAGTCTAAGGTCCTTTTACCTGTTTCAATCCTCGTCAGCAGTGGTGTTTGTCTCTTGCTATCGCCTCTGGAAGGCGGAGGCAGCACCGATGTTTGTCACGGCTCTCCCAGCCAGCCCTGCAGCCAAGGTGCAGCTCTCACCTTGCCAGCCGTGCGCAGCAGATCCCAACTCCACCATCACCAATGCTTTGCATTTAAAGAAAAGCCTGTTCTGGGGCTGCTTTGTGAACATGCATTTGCTTCGGTGTCTGGCGCCCCATCTTGCTTCCCTTCATTGCCTTTCAGCAGGGTAGAGCCCGATGCTCCCCAGAGCCCGCCCCTCTGACCTGCAGGCAAATCATCACTTACTGGTCAAAATTCACAAGCTCAGAGCTTTTTCCATGGAGAGAAGCCACTGCAAATTCCAGGTGAGGCAAACAAGACATTAAACTTCCTCATTCCCATCACTGCCACGTCCCTTGGCTGCTGTCTCTTGATCTCTGTCAGCGCAGGAAGGAGCTTCTGCAACGTGGGGGGTGGGAGGGCGCTGGGGCTGAAGTAGATAAAAAGTTGGTTGGCTGTGATTTACAGACACATCTCATCTTTTCCACATCTCTCCTGACCTTGATCTGTCACAGGGCTTCCCGGTGACCCTTGGGATCGCACATTATGTGCAGGGAAAACCCTTGAGCTCGCAGCCCTTAGCCACAGTCCTGCAGCTGTGAAAACGTCCGGTGCGGGATGGGTTCCCGTGCAGTTGGCTGGCAAATTGGACCTGAACCTTTTGGAGCACATCAGAAAGGGCTGCTTTGACTACCAGGACTTCCCAAGTGCTGGCAGTCCTTGGAAGGGGAGGAGATGGCCCTGCCGACCCCCCCGGTGATGCTCAGTCTGATGGGTCCCCCAGCAAACCAGAGTCGGGAGACACTTGGGCAGCTCGGGCAGCTCCTCTGCTGGGACCAGGCCAGAGGGCAGGCTTTGCCGCTGGGCTCTGCTGAGCAGCAGCAGGATGTGGCCCGTGGTTCCCCCCCCTCTCCTGGGACAGCACAGCCCCCTGACAGCCTTCCAGCAGCATGCTCCTGCACTTCTGCCTTTAATTATTCCCTGTTATTACTGCAGGTGGTCGGGGCGGGGGGAGGGATTCTTGGATTCCTTGCAACCTGCAAGGCATTAATCTTAACACTCCGAGATTCCCGCAAGTTTCCAGCAGCCATGGCTCTTGGACAGCTTCTGCCTCCTCCAGCAATGGAGCTGACATTGGGAACTTTGTCATAAAGATACGTGTCTCCAAAGAGACCTAAATTTTTTTCGAGCACTGAAACAGTGTCTGGAGGATTTGGGTTTTTTTTCTTGTTTGTTTTAGTGTCAGATTATTCCAGGTTTGTGTAAAACAAATTTGTTTCTGGCTATTTCTCACCCAAATGCGTCATGTTTTGCATGTTGGGAGAGTTGCTGGAGGTCCCCATGGTGGTGTTCCGGAGCAGTGGTGGGAGTGCCTCTGGCTCCAGGTGAGCTGACGCGCAGCTTTTGTCAGAAGACAAATATTGAGCAGCTCACCAGGGCTGAGCGAATCGGTAAAGTGCAGTTTCTGAGGAGTGCTCAACCTCCTCGTGAATAAATAAATTCATTTATTGGGTTGGAGCAGAGCACCAGCTCTGTAGAAGCTTCCAGCCCTTTCTCTGCAGGTCTCCAGGCTTTGGCACGGGCAGCATGGAGCCGTGCCGGGGCATCGCCGGGCACTGGGGTGGCAGGTGGGATTTTGCTGTGCCTGTTTTTCCGCAGGCACTCCTGCAAGCAGTGTGGATATTCACCTCATGTTCGGTAGATAGAAAATTACCTTTTTCTTACGTTACGCCCCGGCAATGAGAAGGACATCCCTCTGGATGCCACGGTGTACGTCTGCCCGGTTGGGCACGGCTCACGGGCATGTGTGCCGCTCCATGGTGGCCGCGGTGGCAGGGGGCTCTGGGCATCGTGTAGGCAGGGGGCCGAGGCCGGTCCCCACTTCTGGCCCCGAGGCGGCATGGTGGGCTGTCCTGGTGCTGCCGCGGGGCTTTGCAGGGGTGTTTCACTGACAGGGTCCCCCCTTGCCTTGCCGCATCCCCCTGGCGCGCTCCTGCCTTGGCTCGGACTGGCCGACTGGGTTTTCTGTGACTTGGCAGTAAAACTTGCCTGCGTTTTATTGAACCAGAAGGAAGAAAAGGGGGGAAAAAAAGTGCTAGCGTAGAGTAATAAAGGGCTTTTGAACATCTCAGCTGGATATTTTTCTTCATGAGTGAGAAGGCCAAATGTTATCTTGACATTTAATCTTTAATAATAAAAAAAAGGCGCTTTGTTTGCCAGTGAATTCCAAAATCTGTTTACTCTCTCATGCCTTATTTCTTTTAACTTGCTAGCTTAGATGTCCTACTTACTTTCCCCTGCTACCAGTTCAGAGCTGCATTAAATCACTTATTTTGTAAGATTTACTCTCCTGTCATTGCAGAGCCAACAGCTGCTGGGTTGACTTTTTTTGGATGGGTTTATTCATTCATTTGAAAAATGGGGACCTCTCGGGGGGGCGGTGCAGGGGGAGGGGGCCAGGACAGGAGAGGTGGTGGCCCAGCAGAAAACCCAGGCTGAGCCCACCGCAGCCCACGTAAGGTGCTGCCAGAGCCCCACCTCGGGCTGCCCTGCGCTGCTCCCACCCCCAGGAGAACCCACAGCTGGTTGGTGTGGCTCTGCTTGTGGGCTAGTGGCTCTGACCAGTGGGCTAGTGGCTCTGACTGGTAAGCTGGTGGCTCTGACTGGTGGGCTAGCGACTCTGACCAGTGGGCCAGTGGCTGAGGGTTATTGTGGGCTCTCAAACCTTACGAACCCTTTGTAGCACTTCATGAAGACACATGGGAAGTTGCATCCAGAGGAAAAGGCTGAAGAACAAACTCTTGGCACAGCCTGGAGCGTGGAGGTGCTGGGCTCCGCGGGGCAGGTGCTGGCCGCACTGGTGCCGGTGGCTGCCGCGGGGCAGGGGGTGCGGTGTTGGGCACCGCTGTGGGGCCGTGCCCTGGTGCTGGGCGCTGCCAGCAGCAGTGTGCCAAGGGGGTGGTGAGGCGGTAGCTGGTGCGGGCAGGCGAGTCTCCGTGTGCTCCTGAAGGACCTTGCAAGTACCACTCAGGTGTAGCTCCAGCTTCCCGCAAGCCATTTCCATCCAGCTCCTCCTAGTCCGCTAACTTTTCTTTTGCATTGAAACTTCTTCCTCATAAATTTTACATCCAAGAGCAACTGTGAGAGATGCCAGAAGCCTGATCATCTAACATGCTTTAATATCTAAATTTATTCTTTAGTATCATTCTTATTTACATTGTTTTTCTGTCTCAAAAAAAAGAAAAAATAAAGGGAGGAAAAAAATAAAATTTTCTTTTACTTCCACATTAGGAGGTGAGTTGTCATACACCCTCTGGAATTCTGGTTTTTTTTGCTTTTGATCTTTATTTATTTGTTTAATTTTGGTTGATGTCCCAAGCATGGTTTTGGAGACGAAGGTAGGTCTTCGCTCTCCAAATCAAAAGGAAAAAAAAAAATTAAATAAACCAACACTCTCCTTGGTCATATTAAAAAAAAAAGAAATCCAAACTGTTCCATTCCATACCATTTAAAGAAAAAAACAAAACAACTACAATCAACTATTGAACTATTTCTACAGCTTACTGATTTAAAAGGGCGGGTTTTTTCCAAAAGTATCGAATGGATCCAAAAACGATTTTCCTAGATGCGATTGAAGTTATTTGCTGTCAACATTTTAATATCAATATTACCACAATGTGTAGTCTCAAACTAGTTCCTTTGTAGTTTGCATGGGATGTGAATGCTGTCTCGGCGTGCCCAGACCTAGAGAACTTGTTACTACTGCATGAGCATCAAGTCAGATGTTGAAAAATACCTATTATATTTTGTGATAATTTGGTGAAACTGAGCACCTCCAGTCTCTGGTTGCAGTAGTGTGTTGAATGATTGTTCTTTTTTTTTTATATATATCCATATATATATTTTTGGAGCTCTAAGCTTCGTAGTAGTACGGGCTGACTCTTATCCAGTACTTGCTCTCCTATCGCATGGCCTTGGTTAAGTGTTAGAAGTTGGGCCTAGGCTGTTTATTCTGGTGTTTGGCTTTGTAATAACGGTGCATGCCTGGCGTCTGGCCTCATACCCAGCTTTATTCTCTGCACACCAGTCTTGAATAGCTACAGTGCTCAACCGAATTTTGGCGCACCCGCTTCCCCGGCAGGCTCCAACCCAGCCCGACCCGGAGGCTTCCCCGGGGCCAACAGCCCAGGGCCCGTCGCGGACCTCTACGGCACGGCCAGCCAGGACTCCGGCGTGGGTAACTACATAAGCGCCGCCAGCCCGCAGCCGGGCTCCGGCTTCGGCCATGGCATCGCCGTAAGTACTGTGCGCACCGCGGCCGCTGCCCCGCTTCTCGGTCACGGGGCGGGGCTGGGGGGTGTCTCATTGTTTGATGACATCAGAGGGGGGGTATGTTGGGGGTTTTGTGGCTTTCTCTGGTTAACAATGACCTGACGGCGAGCGTAGCACCTTGCTGCCGTAGCCTGCTAGAGCTGTGCCAACTGACTGTGCCGCTGCAGTTACCAGCTCGGCTGGAAACGCTTGTCTGCTGCCTTCTGCAGTCCAGGCTTGACGTTTGTCCAAAGGAAATATTTAACAATTATGGGCTTTAAAGCTCCTGCTTATTTATTATGGGCTTTATATCAGCCCAACCACCCATCCCGGCTGACGCACCCATTTGCAGACAACGTACAAGTCCCTGTGCCCACCTAAACATGCACAAGGTGGCTCATTAATTGGGCTGGCAGGACCCCAGGGTGCCCAGAGGGACCTCAGGGTGCCCAGAGCCACCCTCACAAGGGCACAGCCACCCCACCCCGCTCCCCATCACCCACCCCTGCAGCAGCAGCAGCATCCCCACGGACCAGTGCCAGCCACTGGCATTTGCCAACCTCCCAGGTCACCCCCAGCCGGCTGCGGTGCCACTGACAGCCCATAAAACCTGCAGGCGGCAAGTGAAGCGCTGCTGTTGCGCCATCAGGTCGTTGGGACAGCCGCTCTTAACGCCGTGGGTCTGCCAGCTCACTAATGACGGGCGATGGAGATTTGCTTAACAAGGCTGCATGCTGGTGTTCAGAGCACACCATCTGACCTGTGTGTGTTAGCATGAATGTGGTTGCACCTCTTTGGTGGCTGTCAGTCTCCCAGACAGAAAAACTGTCACTGTTCCCCTTTTTGTTGTAAAATGATGAGGTTTTTGTATTTTTTGCCCTCCTGTACCACAAACATGGCACAGTACAGAGGGCTCCCCTGAGTTCCCTCAGACCGGGCAGAGAGCTGAGCTCCTGGACCGAATGGGATGAGTGGGGGGAGCAGGAGCGTAGTGCAGACAAAGTTCCTGAAATTGTCTTGGGTTTATCACATAAGCAACCGGTACCCAAAAAGACCAACAATAAAAACACTGCTGCCTCCATTTGTGCCCTTGTGCCCAGTTCCCCCCGGGTCCTGCCCACGACGATCCCTTTGCATCAGTCCTGGTACCGACCATGGAATGTCCTTGCTCTGCTAAGAGCTGCATCCATTTAAACTGCCGTCTCTCACCACTTACAGCACCTCGTTTCCATTTTTCACCTAAAGAAAAAGGCCTGTTTGTTCTTGAAAACTTGGGCGCTCTGGCCCTGGCAGCACCCCAATTTTTCAAGTGACAGGGTACAAGCCTGCCCACCCAGATTTGTCTGCACTAACACTTCTCCAAAGGACAATTATGTATTTGACTTGCAGATTGGCAGCCTCTTAATTTCCCCAATAACTGCAAAAAATCCCGTAGCTTTTTTCTTTTTTTCTTTTTTTTTACATATATATTTATTTAACACTCTCCATTTACTAACCCTGGTTTAAAAGTAAGGAAGGGACAACCCAGAGCTTATTTTTGCAACTGGGGGAATGAAAAGATGATGGTCTCGGAAAGGTACCCGCAGGGTTCAGCACACCGAGTCACCAGTGACCAAGAACAGCTCTCGGAAATACCTATTCATGCTGGCAACACAGTCTCTCAAGTCCTTTGATAATTTCTTGCCAAAATTAATAATCAGCTGTTCCCATGTATAGAGCACTGATGAACTTAACAATTGTACAATTTTAGGGACCTTTGATTGCAACGGCTTTTACAAATGGATACCATTGAAACGTTACACATGGTTGGTTGCCATCTCACTTGGAGGTATTACAGTATATACCATTTGTACTTTGTGCTAAACTACCATCTCCCCTATATTTACTTTAAGTGAACGATTTTTTATCTTCATTTCGTCTTTCCTTGGCCTTTAATCATTCCTTTCTGTGATTTGTGTTATTTGAATCAATCTCAGGGGCTGGAAACTGGAAGAGAGATCAGGAGCTAAACTCCCCAGAAGTCATATTTTCATATTGGTGACACTTAGTGCAATGATTTGGAGAGCCAACAACCCCACGGGAAAACCAGCGATCCCAGAAACCGGTGGGGACGCCACCAAGGGCCAGCTGGCAGCATCCCGGTGGGGGTTATAGATCTGCTACCAGTGCACTGATCTAAAAATAGATGAGCCCCACCGCTTTATTACAGAGAAAGCATCATTCTTAATTAAGTGCTGTACCAAATATTACAGCTAGAAGATAACATTGTAACTAGTAACCATAAAGCAATTATCAAGATTAAAAAAAAATTAAACCTAAGCAAATTAAATTAAAGACATTACCTGAGTAATGCATCCTTGGATCGCTGCCAGTTTCCTACCCTTTGAACTAAGCTCAAGTTAATTAAATATTTAAATATTTTTTTATTTTTTTTTGTTGTTGTTGGCCTTTGGCATACTCATCTTTGCAAACAAATATTCTGACACTGAGAACAGAGTAGACAAGAAAAGTCAAGTTAGTGAAAAGTGGTGTTTCCCCCCCCCCGGTGCAGTGCAGAGCTGTCGGTCCCTGCCCCGGCCGTACCAGTGTGACGTCCCCTCCTCTGCCTTCAGCCCAGTGCTGCTGATGGGTGTCACCTGCTCCGCCTCCAGAACCCACACATGAGCTTAGCCTTGCAGTTAGTCCAGGGACTGGGAGCTATGGGAAGCATTTGGAGGCTTTAAATTACATAAAAATAGATTTAGACCTAAATACTAGTGGGTCAAGGGGCTTTCTGTTTACTCTTCATGTACCCACATACACCCAGGCTTACCTGAAACTGCTCCATCAATTGATCTGCTCCACCGAGCAGTATTTTTTATGGGAGAGAAAAAAGCAGCATAGGCACTCTTGCTTTAATCCCACTTATTATTTGCACGTATCGGTGGCTGTTCACAGATCAATTTGTCAGAATCCTTCATGTTTTCTGGGCCACCACCCTTTGTAATAATGAGGTGGGACACGAGGCTGGCTGGAGACCTAAGCAGAGCATCATAATTCACACTAATAACGCCGCGATGAAGGTGGCATTCATCAGATTAACGTATCGTAATCATTCTGCACTTACCACAACACATCACACTGTAACCATCATTTACTGTCCAGGACCAAGACTCAAACCATTAATGACTTAAAAACAGAAAGTGCCTTTAATGTTGCTCATTACTAATTGAAATAGATTTTTGAGAGGAGGAAATGAGCCTTATTATTAATTCCTCAAGGACCACCAAGTCTGAGATTTCTATCGCGGCAGCACATCCCGAGGCATCTGGTCCCGCACCGGCTGCCCGGGGCAGGATGCAGCCAGGGAGGATGATGCTGGGGGAGCTGCGGGTCCCCGGGGCAGGGACCAGCCCTTCCTGCGGGCTGTGGGCTGCCGGCAGGTCCTGGACCTGGGCGCAGCCCTCTGGGGGTGGGTGCTGGACGTCACCCCGAAAACATGAGAGCACAGGGTGCGCATTCCTCGCCGCCAGCCCCCAATATTTATTTCCATCTCAACATTAAGCACCAGCAGGGAGGGAACATTAGAAGGCAAATCCTCCATTATAAAATAAATCATCCCTGCTGCAGCCTGCCCCTGCAGAAATTGAGAAATTGTTGCCTTTCAAGTAATTCAGCGGTGCCTTTAGAAAAAAATGGTTTTTACCAAAACCATGTAAACTCCTGGCATAACAGGTGCCCGAGGAACAGTTTTGGTCCTTCGGATTGATCCAGCAGCGTTTTGCTGTCGCTGGGCAGCCAGGGTTGTGTGTGCCCGGCTTCGCCCTCAGTACGGATCGGGGCACGCTGCGGCCGCACAGCACTCACAGACGCTTTGGGGGGGCTGTGGTGGGGGTTGTTAAAACCCCCAATGGACCCGAGCTAACTCTCGCTCTCCTGTGTCCCATGTCTGCCGTTCCCCCCACAGAGTCTCTCTGGATGTCCGGGCAAGACGGGGCGAAGTTTCTGAGCGGGCCCACGGTTGGATGATCTCATCAGACTTTGAGCACTACATCATCACCGGCAACGCAAACAAACTGGAGGTGGCACTCGACGGACTTAGGTTGTTTAAAAATCTCTCTCATCATCTCATGAATCTGCTGTACTATAAAAACAACAGCTTTTAAAAGTATGTATATAAAACCCATTTCTTGTTCGTTTTATTTTCTGGATGGGTTCCCCCCCCTCCCCCTTTTTAAACCTCTCCAAACCACATTTTTTCGTAGCGTTTTGACATAGTCTCGTAGCCACGTAGTTCTAATTCTTTGTGTATCTAGCGAGAGCCTAACCATAGTGTAACTGTTTATATTAAGGGGTTTCTTTCAGTTATCTTTCCCACCTCCCCTCCTTCTCCCTTCTGTTTTACGTAGTTGTTGTTGCTTAAAGGATGCTGAGATGGTGACAGGAGCCGCAGCCGCTGGTCCCGGCTCTGCGGCTGCCGAGGGTGGCGGGGGGAGCAGAGCCGGCAGCGGGCAGGGCTTCGGGGTGGCCTTGCAGAGCGCGGGGAGCACAGGTGAGCAGCAGGTTCTCTAGCCCTTCTTTTCATTTGTGGCATCTTCGTTAACCTAATTCTATCTATTTTCGGCAATAAGGCAAGGACTACAAACTTTTTGTGCGTCCTTTTTCTATAAGTGCTTTTTTTTGTTGAAAGAGGTGATATAAGGTTTTTTGAAATTGTGAATTCTGAAAAAAAAAAAATACTGTATATACAATTCCATTAACTACATATAAACTATTAAGAAAGAGAAATACAAACCTATTTTTGTGGTGGAGTCAGCCTAAGGCAGTTTCTCTATGAAAATGGAAGAAGAAGAAAAAAAAAAAAGAAAGTTTTAGACTTTGTGACCAACTGCCGGAGCTGGCCCGCGGGAGTTAGGTGATGCACACACTGTTCAGCTTGCTCCGTAGGCGTGGTAGACCTTCCAGCTCTCCTAGCGTCATACCAGCATCTTCGCTATCAGACGTGCACAGCTTACAAAGGAACAGTCTAGTGGTATTTTTTTAATTTAAAACCTGCTTTTCCCAAGACTGAAAAAGAAGCTACGATTTTCCTATTTATTGCATTTACGGTTCAAAGCACACCTTTTTTTTTTTCTTTTTTTTTTTTCTTTTTTTAGTTGTTTTAAACTAGATCAACTCGCTGTCCAGTCATTTCAGCTGCCCTGGGCACCCTGTGCAGCCCGGGCGGAGGCGAGGTCCCTCCTCCGCGCTCGCCTGCCGCAGGCGGAGCGGCTTTACAGCTTGCATCGTTACCTTTTTTATCCATTACCTTCTGTATTAACAAATTAGGAACAACTTTTGGTTGTGGTTTTGGTTTTTTGGTTGTTTCTTTTTTTTTTTTTTTTTTTTTTTTTTTTGGGAATACCTCAGTGCTACAAGTTTCACCCTAGAAGCAACGGAAGATTTTAATTTATTGTAGTTGTAAACAGAATTAAAAAAAAAAAATAAAGTATAAAACATCATTGCACTGTGACTGGTAGGGGAAAAACTGACAGTTTCCTATTTGCACATGTTTAATATTTGGCTGTTATATATATGGTCCTCTGTTGGGGGAGGAGACTTATGAAGGATATTTTTTAATTTAATTTTTTTAATATTGGTAAATAGGCCTGCAACAGCAAACTAGAAGTACAACATGGTAGGTGGCATTAAGAACATACTGTAGTGTGGATATATTTCTTCTTTTTTTAACGTAATATTGACAAGTTTTATTAATATTTTTTTAAATTGTTACGTTTATAAATTTGGTACTTTAGGTACAGCCAGTATAAGACACTGAATGCGACATTTGTTAAAAAAAGCTGCTGCACTCCTATTTTTGTAAATTTTACTAACAGGTAGACTAATGTAGACATTCAATAGACAAGGTAGAGCAAGGCATCTTTAACAAAAACAAGGCACCATACTGCTAACTGAAAGGAGAAAACCTTGTTTTTCTTGTTTTTAAAAAAGAATCATGCTTTTTATGTAATATTTTAGGTTTTTTTCTTATTTCAGAACAACCAGGTTTAAGCAAAATGCTGGACGCTTTTTAAATATTGAGACTTGATCAAGTAATTAAATAAAACAATTCTTTAAAAAATAAAAATGAAAAAAAACAACAAAACAAATTCCCTGTAATTCAATGTACCGTCAGGGAATTTTTTATTGATATTTTGTCAATGTTGATGATGTACTGTACTACCAGTTGGTTTTCCTCTCCATTCCCTGTCACCTCATAGAATATTCTTTGTTGATCATTGTTGTATGTTAATAGTGTATAAAATGGCTATCTTGTAAGAGTGCTGTCCTGATGCTAGTGTAGTGAATTTTCCCCCCCCCCCTCTTTCTCTCTTCCTCTTCTAGTACATATTGGTAGGTGTATCGTAATTAAGGTTAAAAATTTAGATGTAGTTATTCAGATTTAGGACCAGTAAGGATAGAACTTTCTCTTATTTAAGAAAAAAATGCTAATAATTTTGGGAAGGTTTTCCTTTTCTTTTTTTTTTTTTCTTTCCTCTTTTCTTTTTTTTTTTCTGTTGTGTTTTTGGGTTTTTTTCTTTTGCTGATCTGATGCGGTTTCAACTAACCAAAGGTCTCACAATGTTAAAAATGCTGGCAAACTCCTAAGGCATTTGTAGATCCCCACCCTTGACTTTGAAAAGGGGGATGTGCCATACTACCTTAAATGCTAATGCTAGATATGCAAAACTGGATTTTTTTAATTTATTTTTTAAAAGAGGGAGGCACGGTATATTAAAACGATTTTACTAAGAGAAAAAAAAATATTTTTTTAAGAATGCTCAGAAGAAATTGCTAATCTGTGTGAATATGTTTTAGATGTTTATATACCTTTTGAGAAGTCCCAGTGGCCCATAGCACAAATGTCGTGGAATCCGATATGTTTTGATGTGGCTACCTAGACTAAGGTTCACGTTAGTCCCCCACTCATCTAGAAGTCCATTTCGAAGGGGGTTTGGTTGTTGTTTTTTTTCCTTCGTTCGTTCGTTTGGGGGGGGGGGTTGTAAATTTTTCAACACAAAGGTTCAGCTCCACCTTCTTTGTTTCAGTCAAGCCCAGCAGGTGAAGGACCCTGCCGAGGGCCATTGCCCCTTTCCTTTCCCAGGGTCTGGTACGGCTGCGCTGCCCCCGCAGTGTCCCACCGAGGGCGATGGCCATCGGGTGGGCAGGGGGCACCCACAGCCTCTCCCAGCTGGACCCCCGACACGGGGGACCTGTTCAGAGGAGCTGTAGCAAGCCACAGGAGCTCGGCTACCCTCCCCCCTTCGAAATAAAAAAAATCCTTTGTGATTGGATTGGCTTGATTAAAATGAAGCCTGATCTGTCCTTTTTTATTATTATTTTTGTCCCTTTTTTCTTACACTTCATAAATGTTCATTTTAAGTTGAATTTGTAGCTTGGACTTTAAGGTAGCATGGCTCTCTTTGCTGTAAGTTTATTTTTTTTCTCCATTGTACAGCAGCGTACCACTGGTGAATGTTACACATCTTGCTAGGCTAGTTAAACCATTGGGTAATTGTTGGTAATAACGACCTGAAAGGTGTTCGGATTTCTTTTCTTCCCTGCTCTGAAGCCTAGGATGCTGTTTTCATCTGTAGTGTGAATGAGGGCTAGCGACTCCAGCCACAGTTACCTTCCTGTTTTGTTTCTGCCATTCACTCAATGCAACATAATCAATAATAAAGCAATATAGTTTACTACATTTTTACTGAAGGCCAGCCATGGTTATGTATGATATTGCATATGAAACTGTTTACAAAAAAAAAAAAAAAACAAACAAAAAAAAAAAAAACCAACACTAACTCATAGCTGTCTTTTATGCTATGGAAATGTCTCTTGGGTGGAATTTTCCGAATTATTTTTTTTAGCGGTTTGGTTTGTTTTTTTAAGCGAAATAGTTCAAACAGAAAACTGAAGTTAGTGTAAGGTGAAGAGACAGGATGCATCGAAGACACACCGGCAGATCCCGGTCTGCGCACAGACACTGTAGAGTTTCATACGTACAGAATCCAAGTCAAACCCATTGCCGCGTGCGAACACTACGTGAGGAGATTCTGTAAGCTAAGCAATACTTTAATACTGTAACAAAAATTACCAAAAAAAAAAAAAAAAAAAAAAAAAAAAAAGTAGTAGTTTGAGAAAGTAAATCCTCGTGATCGGTTCTCAGTTCCCAAACAGTCTGACTGTGTTGTCTCGAGAGAGCTCCGTGCCCGAGCGGGGGGAGCCCCGGGGGGAGCGGGGCTGGCCCGTGCGCCCGGCTCTCTGTTCTGTACATACTCGTAACACCACGCGTGGGCTCGTGTGTCGCGTCGACCGTTGTAGGTAGCACATCCCCGTCATTCTCTGTTGTACGAGGTCTGAACTCCATCAGTACTAGGATGCAAGTCTAAGCATTTCAGGTGGTCATAAATGTACCTAAATAAACTATGGCACAGTGGCAGGCCTAGCCCTTCCTTTTATACTTTAGTATGAACTGATGAGAACTTTGGTAGTGACTTTTTTTTTATATATATACATATATATATGTATCTATATATATCAAGCATCTTTCAGGTCTCTGTGTATGGCTTTCTAAAGCCCTGTTGTAAAATACTATGTGGATGGGGGTCTCTCACATCACAGATGTGGAAAGTATAATTTTATATTTGTATTTTCAAATAAATAAGTTTGTGAAAGGTTTCCATCCTCTACTGTGGTCCAGAAATCAATGTGTTTGTCTGACGAAAAAATACAATAAACTGTTTTGAACAGATCTGTGGAGTCCCTTTCATTGGGGGGCCGGGGGTGAAACGTTTCTAACCGGCGGAATAGCGCGCAGCCCCATCACCCCCGTGCGGTGGGGCTGGACCAGCACATCCCCTGCGCAGTGCGCCCAGTCCAGCCCCTTGGGCATCCCAGCATCGCATCCCTGCCCCGGGACCGTGGCCTTCCCTGGCGAGAGTCCGAACTCAGGGGGCTATGGCAGCATTGCCGCACTGCTGTGACGCTGCCAACCCTGCTGCGGATGCATCAAATTGCTGTAAAAAATGACCCAGCCCAGGAAGTACCGGGTAAGGGACATTGGTGACACGTGTCGCCATCTATATCGGCTTTCCGTCACCCCCCCTTTCCTAACGCATGTCCGAGAGGTGCCCTACAAGCCCTGACAGAGGGGAAGCACTTTGTGGCTTAGAAATAATTTCTGTCATCTAGGCAGTTGTCAGCATATCTATTTATCCATCTCACTGTGTCTTAGAGAGATACGGGGCTGGGGGAGGGGATCATACCTGCCTTGTCCTTGCCTTTGGGGCACTGGCTTACCTGGCTGGGAGGGGGCGGCTGCCTGGGGGAGCAGCACCTCTTTGGAGGGGAAAACCCCATTGAATCTCCCACAAACAGCAGCAAGCACCCCCCCACGTGCCTTCCAGAGCGGCCTCGGGGGGGGGGGCGGGGGGGGCGGCTGCAGGGGAGGAGGAGGATGGGTCCGGTTTGACTTGTTTTGCTGGGCAGAACTGGCGGCAGGCTGTGCCCGGTGGCAGGGGCTGTGATGAAGAGCAGGAGGCTGGGTCAGCCTCGTCCCTCCCCGCATTTAAGGTTTCTCACTCCTACTCCCTGGGGAGGCTGGATGCCTCGTCTGGCTCCGCACCCTCTTTGCACCCCAGCTATCCTCCCACGGCTGGTTTTGGCACTGGGGATGGAGTGGAGCCAATGTCCCCCCGCCCCACCTTAACATCTTAAATACTCACCTTATTCCACTTGGGATGAGACCAGTTCCCGCAAGCGGGGGCATGGCTGGGATGCAGGTTGGGGCTGGGATGGAGAGACTGGTCCAGCCCCCACCAAGCTTTCCAGACCCAGGGGCATCACTCCGGGGGGGCTCCGCAGGGATGGGGCTGGTGAAGGTCAGCGCGCGGCAGGATGCAGGATGGGCTCCTCGCTGAAAAGCAGGCAACACATCAAGCCCTTAATGGGACTGATGATTAGTGGAGCACCAAGGGGAAAATTAGATTAGAAAAACAAATGAAAATAATTTCGGAAGTAGTGTTTATTCGGGGTGGAAGGAGCTTCCACTGCGAGAGCTGCAGGAAACGATTTGACTGCAATCCAGAAGAAAAGGAGCCCAGGTCTGGAGTACATTAGTGTGGTGGGAGGCCGGGAATAGCAGCCACTTAACCCTGTCATTCAGCAAACATTAGTGAATTATGAGTGTATTATATGTGGGGTTATGTGTTTTGTGAAAAGCCCGGAGGCCCGCTATATCTGCACTAAAATGTTAGCGGGGGTCTGTGTCAAAATGTAAATTTTTATACCGACTGCGGAATAAAAATAAGATTTTGTGTTCGCCTCCCAGCTACTGAAATCAAATTGCAGCCCAAATCAAAGTTGTAAAATAAGCAAAAATTTCCCTTCCCTGTCAAATTAGTGCCCCACTAAAGAAAACAAGGGATATAAATGTGATTTACTTCCCTTCCCTCCTGTCATAAACATTTATGACCGAGCTGTAACGATGGAGTTCAGGAGGCAGCCGGGGCTCTTTGGGGTTTTGCAGCATTACCCACGTGGTGGGTGCCAGGGAGCCCTGCCCAGGGTACCCGTGGTAGGGGGGAGCAGGTATCCCCGCATCCCTGCACCCATCCCCATCCTGCACCGCACCCCGGGGCCCCTCAGCCCTGTGCCCCCCTCGCTGCCGAGGAGGCTGTCCTGGCCCTATTGCCCGGGTTTCTTACCTGCAGCACAGACAGATATATCCAGCAGAGCTGTGTATCCTCCCATCGGGCATCTCAAGGCTGCCATGCGGCAGCAGAAACCAAGCCAGCATTTATTAATTATGAGCTTAAGCGCTTCCTTTCATGGCTATTTACAAGGGCCTCCTCATTATTAATAAAGAATAATAAAATGGGTTTTTAAAGCCCATTTGTTCCGCAGGGTACTGATCTCTGGCGGGCGCGAGCCTGGATGCCACCCAGCGCACGGAGCACTGGGACCTGCTTATAATGACACCCCACCCCATGGAAAAGCAAACCCAAACCTTTATAACCATTCTGCTTTCAATTATTTTAAATAGCGTAAGACATGAACAATTACAGCAGGCTCTGCTTTTTGATGGTGCCTGGCTGCGGTTTTCAGTTGGTCATAAGGTGGTGGCAGGTCCTGTGTAGCGAGAGATACTTGTAATTCACTAGCTGTTTGCAAAGGGCACCAGTACTTGACGTCGTTCCCGAATCCGTGGCGGACTCATTTCCCTGCTATTTACCTCCATGGCAGCGGCTGTAATTAGCAGCGGCACGGGCTCCCACGGGCCGGGCTGGCGTCTGCCGCTTGCATCCACTGCTCCATGATTTCTCGTCTGCAGGGCGAACAAAGAAAATTAAAAAGTTTTTGGTGTGAGCGGAAGAGCCCGGTCCTCGAAGCCGCTCTGCCCCAGGCTGGCAGGTCCCCAGACCCTGCTCCCCCAGCCTGACCTTCCCAACACAACCGACCGTGCCAGGGCCGCTGCTGCTGCAGCCGATGCCAGGCTGCGCTCCCATCCGAAGCTGCCCGCTCTGCCAGCACGGCCGCGGGGCTCGGGGACCAGCCGAGGTCCCAGTATGGGGCCGGTGATGGTGACAGTGGCCAGCCCACACTGGGTGCTAATTGCCGTGACATACCAAGTGGCACTCACCCGGGGAGTGAGTGAGAGGAGCCTATGCACTGTTTCCACCTGCTAATAATTACTGATTAAAAACTAGTTTAAAAGGCAATGAAGACTGAAATGTGCATTAGCCGAATGACCCCTGTCTTGCGCCAGCTGTGGAGAGAGGGGAGCAATTACAAAATCGTCACTTGCAGCGTCTCCAAACACTGACAGCAGCTGAATTTCCCCAGGATTGATGGTGATGCTGGGAGGCTGGGCCATGCCGCGGCTCTCCCACCAGCCGTGCCGGGGCAGCGTGGCCGGAGCCAGGGGGAGCCCATCTGCTGCGACCCCTGCCCTTAATGCTGCGCCTTGGTGCTCACTGGGCAGGCAAGGGCACAGTGAGCCGCATTAAAGCGGTGTTACTCGCAGCGGTGGCTGGGACCTAAAGAGCTCTCACACGCAATCAAATGGAGTTTAATCAAACCCAGGGAGGGGTGCACGGCCAGGGTCTCGCTGCCTCCCCACCTTCATAGGGTGCATATGTGGGACGCACATGAGGTGCATGTGGGGTGCTCATGTGGGATGCACACAGGGTGCATGTGGGGTCGGCAGCGCTGCCGGGCTCCCTCCGTCCATCCCAGCCACGTCCCAGGGCAGGGAGGGAGGCGAAGCCCTGCAATGACAAACCAGCTCGATTCTGCGCTTCAACAGGCAACAGCAGCTTCATTCCCCAGCTCCAGTCTGCCACACAACGAAGGTGGCATTGGCCAGGGAGTCAGGGGGACAAGCAAGGTGGGAAGGATGCTACTGCCTACCTCTTGATGGGAAAATAGAGAGAGAGGCAGTTGCTGCTATTTCTTACACCATCATTTTAAAAAGCCTACTGTTGGTTTGGCAAATTGGACAAAACAATATTCCTTTCTTCCCCAGCTCACCCGTCGGCAGCCGTGGCAGCCGCCCCGGCACAGGGACCCGCTGTGGGGAAGAGCAGAGACATTGATGGGGGGGCAAAGGGAAGGGGACCCCTGCCAGTCCCTGCGCTCAGAGGTGGAACCCTGTTCTGCTCAGGAAAGGCACCAGGAGCTGCCCCTTACAGGGTCCCGCTTTCCAAAAAGAACTGAATTGAAATAGTTTTCCCTTCCTGGTTACTGCACTTCACTGGCAGCTCCTGGCGGCTTTGAAAAGGGCCCGACTGAAACCGCTTCATAGAATCACAGAGTCATTTGTGTTGGAAAAGACCTTTAAGATCATCAAGTCCAACCATTTGAAATCCAGCTCAATTATTTTTCCGTCCTTCCCCTTCTCTTACCCATGGCTGATAGAGGTATATTCACAAGCGTTTTATGTTCTACGCATTTACTAACGCTTTTAAAAATATGTTTCTCTGCCCTGACAGCTTTGCACCAAGGTGTTGCTGAAAGGCCATGCTCACCCCGCAAAGCCCCGTGGCGGGGTGCTCTGGAGCCCTCCCCCTCCCTGGGGTGTCGCAGGAGCCCCAGCAGCAGGACCAGGCGCATCCCCCCCCTCAGGTCCACCAGCCCTAGTGCCTCCCACCATAACCCAGCCTCCATAACAGAACATAACCTCGCCGGGGCTGCACCGGGGGGGTGCCACTCCCCAGGCTCCCCCTGCTCCTTTGCACCCGACTTTTTAGCCCATCTGTCACAAAAGCAAAAGTTTTCTGCTCATATGTGTTCAAGCCGCTGTCTGACCCTGCCTTGGAAGAAGCAAGTTTGAATCAAAAATATTCAGTGTGCATCACAGGCGGGCTCATCTGCCTCCCCCTGGAGCCAGGGGACAGGGGACACCCTGGCCCAGTCTCACAGGGTCCCTGCTGCCCTAAAGCCCCACAGCCCCATTCTGCTGGCTGCACCCAGCCTCCTGTGTCAAGAGCACCTAGCGCTTGTGGGCACTGATGCAACGTTAACATCTGTGAGAATACCAAGCAGGAGAAAGTAAGCACTTCTGCCTTTTTTAAGCCTGTGGCGCATTTGAGCCACTAATAAAATTGCTTAGGATTTATACAGGGGTTTGCATCTTCAAAGCAAGGCAGCGTTTTGTTCCTCTCAGCCCTTTTCATCTGCAGATCCAAAGTGCTTCCTACCCTTCTTCCTCCACCTTTTGCTGGGTGGGGAATTCCTCTCTCTAATCTTGAAAGAGCAAGCCTGAGTGGGGCTGGGGGCTCCCGACCCTCCCAGCCACCCGCGGTGGAGCCGGAGCCACAGCCCGTCCCTGTCCCTGTCCCCCTCTGCCCCGACAGCGGCCAGGTAACAGCCCCCATTCAGAGGGTGCCTGAGCTGAGATGCTAAAGGCAGGGGAACACCCTGGAGGGATGCAGCATCCAGGGCCTCAGCATCACCGCTGGGCACCGGGCTCGAGTCACCGGTGAGCCCCCCCACCTGCACGGTGGGGCTCAGGGCACGGGCGGCCACCGGGGCATTAATAACCCGGCGCTGACAGCACACGCCGGCCCGAAGGACACGCGTCCGAGCTGTCAATATTGATAGTCGTGACACTGTGTAAATGCAACCTCTCCGCTTTATGCCCTGCTGGCCCGATCGATCCGGGCGTGCAGCAGCGCCAGGAACATCCCAGGAGTGCGGGTAGGTCAGACAGAGGAAGGTCACCAACATCACCAACACAGCCCAGCCCTGGCGAGAGCCGTAACCCTTTGCTGCACCGGCAGCCTGGAGCCCAACCAAGGGTCCCCCCGGCAGCTCACAACAGCCTGGCTCTGTACACCCCTCTGTGCACTGCAGTTTGCATCAATCAAAATAAAACTAGGTCCCAAACGCAGGCTGCAGCGAGTGGGGAGATGAAGGCATTCCACCCCAAGCCTTCCAGACGGCGCTGAACAATGCTCTGCCATTAGCAATCAGCATATCAGCGCGGCAGCGCGCCCGCTTCATAGAAAATCAAGAGGCAAAATAATTGAGTCAATAGTGATACGAAAGGATTGCTCCTTCAGCCCTATTCTTGTGCTAACAATTCTTCGGCAGAGCTGAAAATTCAAAAGCTTGGGGAATCAAAAAAGAATTGATTTGATTCAGAGCTTCAGCCCGGGATGTATTTAACACATCATTTCTGCTTGCTCTACATATAATAGAAACTGTTTGAAGGCAGAGGAGCTGCCTTCTGCGGCGGAGAGACAGGGGAGAGCAGGAAGCATGAGGCAGGAGAATATTCTCGATCTGCTGCTTTTCAAAGAGCAGCTGAACCCACACCAACCCCGCAGACTGCTGCAGGACCCTGGGCACTGATTTAAAGAATCAGTCACCAGTATTCGAGAGAGCGGAGGTTATCTTTATTCGGCAGCGCTGGGTGCACGGGGGATCACTTCACCAAAGTCATGCACACCGAGGGGACTTTTCAGTCCCCTCTTTATACAAGTCACTCATGTCTATTCATTAACTTTCTGAGAACTCATTAACATATCTCCCACCTGGACAATTAGCACATTCCTATTCAAGGACCTAGTATATCTTCAAGTTAACAACAGTAACATATCTCTTGCCTGGACAATTCACACACTCCCATTCGAGTATTTGGTATATCTTCAAGTTAACAATATTAACATATCTTGTGCCTGGACAATTAGCACACTCCCTATGTCACCCATTCAAGGATTTAGTACATCCTCAAGTCAACAATAAGGGTTTCCTCAGATAAACATGAGCACACTCTTCTTTAAACAAATCATATATGGCCCATTACTCAATCTTTCACCATCACCTAATGTATACAAAGGCCACCAATTCTGACAATATTTTTAAAATGTCTTTTCGTTCAAATTTCCACTGGGAATTCTGCCAAATTCTTTCCAATGCTTCAAAATACATCCCAAGGCTGTTTTGGTATTTATTTCTTGGCTCAGTCGGCCCCCAACTTCTATTAGGATTACTACTAATATTAATTGTTATACTCATTTTATGCTGGAAACGTGAGAATATTTCTGTATTAGGTATATTCTGAATGTTGGTATATGGTTATTGTCTTGAACATCTGAGGGGTGAGTGTAAACCTCTATATGTTTTAAAGCCCATATAGTGCAAAGAATTATTGAGTATATGGTGGGGGTTGCTGCTTAAAGACAAAATTAGTCTCTGAGCAGTTACTCCGTGCTGTTTTGGCATCAATTTGGCGCGCCAGCCAGGAGAACTCTCCACCAGTGCTGGAATCCAGGGGCCTGGGGACCCTCAGGGCCCCCGACAGTATCTTCTATCGGCAAGACTCCCCTACCCTTCAGCTTCTCACACAGGTGGACAAGGACTTCTGCACAACATAAAAGGGATTTATATTTATTCTTTGTTTTGAATATTTGAATCTTAAAAGATTGTCTTAAGATTTGAGAAGCTAAAAACTTCCTTTAGGTTGTCTTAAGGATTTGGGGAATTCCTAGAATATAACAACTGACATAGTGCTCTGTGTCTTGTTTGTTCTATATGTTGTCTTGTTACATGTTCAAAATTGGAGTTATGAAATGTATGTTGAAAAAAAAAAATATTTGGTAATTGTAGGCAAATAGCTGAAAACTTAACACTCTGCTTGAGGCCAGAAAAAAATTGGAATCTGTTTTTTGGCAATTGTTCATTGAAATGCGTACTTTGTGTGATAACGCGAACTGTCAGTGTTCCTAGAGCTGTGTGTAAGTGCAGGGTACCGTGTAACATACTGCCTGTGTGACTGAGGGCTGCCCAGGGAGTGTGATGTTTGTGAGAGACGCGGTGTCACTGCGAAGCGAGTAGGGAGTCCTGATCTGCGTGTCTGTGTGCCCTGCGAGGGGCCGGCCAGAGATGGACGGAGCAATTGAAAAAAATCAGTTTATGAAGTGTTGGAATGCATAATTAGAAATTAGAGCGGGAGACTATGGACAAAACATTAGAACTAACGTCATTTGGAAAAAGCATGAACTAGCCTCTGCCCCTAGTGTTGTAGGTGCTGTCTGTATACTCGAGCAAAGGGTAGCAAGTGTCTAAGATATATTATCTCCTCGCAAAAAAATATATATAATAAAAATAGTGAGACCAAGAAATAAGGCTAAATAGAGGTCTTGAACTGTGGTGTGTGTTCTGAGATAAGTATGGTACCTCCAATAATAACTAATACATTGTAGACAAATACCAGACTTGTTAGGAAGATGGGGGGCCGACCGAGCCAAGATATAGATACCAAAACAGCCCTGGGATGTATTTTGAAGCATTGGAAAGAATTTGGTGGAATTCCCAGTGGAAATTTGAACAAAAAGACATTTTTAAAATATTGTCAGAATTGGTGGCTTTTGTATACATTAGGTGATGGTGAAAGATGGCCACTCGAAGGAAGTCTTATATTACAACACAATTTTACAGCTTATGCTGTTTCTTCGTAGAGAACAAAAGTGGGATTAACACCACCTGATCTTTGATTATGGTTCTAGAAAAGGATTAAGGGAAAAACTGAGACCTAAACTAGAAAGGTGTTCTTGTTGAAATTTTTGTGGGGAAAAAAAAAAAAACCACAACATAAAACAAAGAGAGAAGAGCTCACGTTGTGGTTCGTTCTGTGAAGCAACCAGAATGAAACACGTTGTAAGATAAAAACTTGGACTAATGTATGTAAGACCTAAAGTGGGGTGTGGAGAGTCAAAGACCCTGTGAAACTGTTAAAGTATTGGGGTGATTTTGTACAAACCCACATACCCCATCGAAGATGCGACTGAGTCATGCTGGATGCATGGCAGGGTGTTTGCTGTTCGCCTGCAAAGGCATGATATGTAAGAACACAGACTTAAAGCAACAAGGAGCAGATTTGCATTCAGTGTAAGAAAGAGTTGAAACAGAAGTGCTGTTGCAGTGGCAGGCTTGTGTAACCTGCAGATCAGGAAGAGCATCTCCTGCCCCAATCCTTCCGATGGTGAGGAGGAAGAGGTTGCTGTTGCTGACAACTGAGCAGAAGGACCTGACAATGTTACCCCAATTGCTGCAGCATTTGCAGCACAACAGGACCGGTAACGGCCCCTCTAGGGCAGGCAATGGGTCTGAGGAGAATAAAGGTGAATCGTTGAAAGGGAAATGTAGATGTTTGAAAGTTGGTCGTGAAAGACTTATCAGGATGATCTAATAGGACTAGATAAAGGTTCGAGTTGATTGTTACTAGGTAATCGTGATATAGAAAAGTTGATAGAGGGAACAGGGAATCAGAAGGTAAGAGAAGAAGAGCTGGGTCGTGCTAAACTGGTAGAGGAGATGAGGCAGAGACAGAGGAGGAATGTCAGGCAGAAGTGAAAGAGTGAATCCCTCTCCTATGGGATCGGATCACTGTGCATATTGTAGGGAAAGTGGGCACTGGAAGCGAGATTGCCCTAAGATGAATCAGCAAGGGGTTCTGGTGAACCAGGAAAAATGAGGTGGAATTTTTAGTGAATACAAAACCAACCTATTTGGTGTTAAATTTCAGTGAAAAGAATTTGTTACAGTTGTGGGAGCTGCTGGCCACCAGCAAAACATCCTGAAACCTTTAAAGTACAAACTAAGAAAACAAATAAGAATGCCAAATTCACCAAAATCTTTGTTGGGATGAGATTTATTAGAACATCTAGACGTTTAAAGAAGGACAAGAAGACCTAAAGCTAATTCAGGACATGAATGGTAAAATAAAATCAAATAAGTGGGCTTATTTGGCAGATGGCCATATAGTGACACCATCCAATTTAATATGGACCACAGCCCTAACAGAACATAATAAGACTCATTGGGGAGCTGATACGTTATATAAAAGTCTAAATCAGAAACTGATAGGGCGAAATTTATATACTGTAATAAAACCGGTGACTCAGCAATGGGAAGTGTGTTCACATAGTTATCCCAATGTAACAAATAGAATAAAACTAGGGAACATTAGCAGAGGAAATTATCCAGGACAACAGTGGCAAGTTGATTTTTCCAAACTCCCAAGAAAAGGAGAGTACTGATACGTTTTCAGGTTGGCCAGAAACTTTCCCTTGTCTAACAAATAAAGCAAGAGAGGTAACAAAGGGATTGTTAAATGAGATTATTCTCCCTTTGGGGTGCCAGCAACAATCTCTTCTGATAGAGGCTCACACTTTTGTGCCAAAATAATACAACAAGTGAGTACAGTATTAGGAATAGATTGGCAATTACACACTCCTTATAGACCTCAAGCAAGTGGGTAAGTGGAAAAATAAACCATTTAATTAAACAACAGATAGCGAAAATAGGACAAGAGACAAATCTAACTTGGCCACAATCTCTTCCCTTGGCATTATTAAGAATATGAACTAAACTGGGAACAAAGGAGAATTTGAGCCCTTTTGAAATATTATAGGGGAGATCGTACCAGTTACAATTTGCTGGAGAAGATTTAAGGCAGTTAGGGGAGGGATATTTATGTGAATATGTGAAGACCCTCCAGGGACAATTAAAAGTTATAAATAAACAAGTATTGGGAACGAGGGCCAGAGGGTTGGATCAACCAGTCCATTCCTTTAAATCTGGCGACTGTGTGTATATAAAGACTTTTTCAGGGAAACCTTTGGAAGAAAAGTGGGAAGGACCCTATCAGGTGCTGCTGACGACCTTCACCGCCATCAAGATTACAGAACGACCAGCCTGGATGCACTACTCTCGGATAAAGAAGGCTCCTGAGAAATTATGGGATGTCACCCCGGCAGGACCCATGAAACTACGGTTCTTTAGATCGTAAAGAAATCTCCGGAGACACAATGGACTGTCAGAAAGATCAGGGACATTTGTGTACAGTTATTCTAATCTCAATTGTAACTGTTGTGGAGATATTAGAAACTGAAACATGGGTAAACAATACCCGTCTTCAAACATTGCAAATAATTGTTAATGCTACAAAAGCCAAGGAATGCTGGATATGTACCTCTCTTCCTAAAGGAGGCCTGGTAACACCCCTGTATGGGGTGGCCTCTCAAAACTGGAATTCTCTCGATGAAAAATGGCCTACCTGGCCAGACTTTTAGAAAAAGCCAAATGATAGTGGAGGATATTGCCTATTTGATGATAAAACATATGAGTTGGGTCCCAGATTTGATTTACAAATATTAAACCACCACAGTAGTTAAGGAAAGTGATAATAACTGTCATTAGAAAGCTCAAACAAGACAGGAGGAGCATGTCCTGGAAACCCAGGGCAAAACACTTGTTCACAATCTGATGGATGGAATGATTAAACAGACATCCATAAGATATGGAACAAGGTGCAGATCCTGCATGAAATTACTAGACTATTTATCATGGACTTTTAAAGCTATATGGGGCAAACTGACTTCATGGTTACCCAATTTGGAATGGTTAAAGCATGCTTTTATTATAATACTTATTGTAATAGTTTTAGGAATAATATGTGTATTACTTCAATGTTTTGTTTGGTGCTGTCAAAGAATGAGGCATAATTATTTTTTGTAGTTGCAAAAGAATTTGCAAAAGTTACTAGAAAAGGAGGGAATGAATGATGAATGATGTACCACTTATCTATAGGATGATGTACTTAATGTTTATCTAAAAGTTGGGAAACATCCAAGGACCGTTATTGCTAACATGACAGATGTACTAATTGCTAAGTCCTTGGATTTGTCATCTTTAAAAAGGCTACCTGGTCCTAAGTTCCTGTTGTTTATACAACGTGGCAAAGACAAGGACTTAAATCATGGTCACTAGTTTAGTACGATATGTAAATGAGTTCCTGGAATTGTAATGAATATGTAAACGATTTTCCAGAAAGTTAATGAATAGGTATGAGTTGCTCGTATAAAGAGGGGACTGAAAAGTCCCCTCGGTGTGCATGACTTTGGTGGAGCGATCCCCTGTGCACCCAGCGCTGCCGAATAAAGATAACCTCCGCTCACTCGAATATTGGTGACCGATTCTTTAAATCAAACTGGTGATGCGGATCGGTGCTCCGCGTCCTCTCTGCTTCACCGGAGGTGCCGCTGCCTCCATTCATCAGGCTCAAGGGCAGCCGCTGCGGTTTAAGGGCACAGGACACGGCGCCAGGGACATTTCCCCTTGCGAGAAGGCAGAAGGGACTTTTTGAGCTCTCCCATATCCAGGCACAGGGTCACAAACATCTTCCTCACGCAATCAAGTCCAACAAACAAAACCGCACAACTCGCACCCCGGCGGGTGGGAGGCACTCACTCAGTGCAGGCACGACCCCCCCGGCCCGGCCCTGGGTGCCGCAGCACCACATCGGCACCCGCTTTCTGCTCCCCCCCGAGCCACCACCTGCCCTGCCGGCAGCACCGCACACGGGGCCGCACCAGGCTCCATGCAGCACCAGCGGCGGCGGCACGTGCCCCCAGCAAAGCACCTTTCTGCCCAGGAGGGACAGGGGGGTGCAGCATCCCCGCGGGAGCTCATTGCTCCCCACAAAAACTTTCAGGGTTAAACTCTTTGTGCATATACTTCCATAACATCTGAAATCTTTTTTTGGAAGCCCCTCTTCCCCTGCTTTTTATCTATGAAAAGGGGCAGAAAAAGCCCGTATGCTGCTCCAGCACTCTGGTTACAACACAGATGAACCAGCAAGCGCGCAACTGCCCTGGATTCCAGCAAACAGGATGGCAACGAGCACTCAGAGAGGTCCAGCAACAAGAACCGCTCCTGCAATCCCCTACCCAAGGCTGTTCTACAAAACACACACATGCTTCTTGGCAGAGACATTAAACCATCAACACCACCGAGGCGGCTCAGGGCGTCCAGACTTAAGCATTCAGAAAAACCTAACTGCAGAATCAAAACCAGTATCAAACACCCTGGGCAGGGGAAGGGGCTAGCTTCGAGCCCACCCCAGCAAAGCACACTCCTCTGCTCACCACGTAGCACATACAGGTCTTTAAATTCCCTGCGCAAGAGCCCTGCACCTTTAAGGGTGGCACAGACCCCTAATGCAGCCCAGCTGCTGACACAGCGGGGACACCCCAGCCACCACCCAGGCAGCTGATTTGATGTGTTGACGAGCAAGTCATGTTGCTATAATAAGAAGTGTTTATTTGAATAATAAGGTCAGGGAGTTAAGTAGTTGGTATTCCACTCGTATGAAACAGTTTGCACAGTGTCACTAATAATTAAAGGGGTTTTTTGACTAATCTAGTTGCTCTTCCTAAATATACTCTACTCTGTTCAAGAAACTCATCAAAGCAGCGAACTGATCTTCGAGGTTATTAATCTCCTTTGCTCCACAGCTGGAGCAAATTTATTTGCTTGAATTAGCATGTAATAAACTTATAATAAAGCTGCCATATCCCTCGCTTTAGAGATATAGTTTGTGTAATGGGTAGTTAAATCTAGGTAATGTAGCAATAGTCTTTAGACTTGAAGATGAGAGGGAAGAAAAAAAAGGAAAGTATTGCTACATTATCACTGGTGCCAGGGTTGCAATGGGATTTCTTCCAGGTCAGGCTGCCAGGAAAAGTCAGCCTGGTTAGAGACCACTGGGGGAAGAAGGGGAGAGTTTTCCTGGTGGGAATCCCTGGCCTGGCACTGCTCCAGCCCACATCGCCGGGTGCTCTGGGACACCGGCAGCAGAAGCTGCTGGAGCGCAGCAGCAGCCCACAGAGAAAGGGGGCTCAGCGGCGTTGCCTTCCCCAGCTGCAAAAGGAGAATTAGCCCCCAAAGGGCACCCTCCGGGCTGGCAGCGAGGGGCAAAGCCCTGGCCGCAGCACCCACCGTGCCAAGACCTGCTGGAGCAGCAGCGGGTGCCTGGTTTGGCCCCAAACCTGCTCACACCAGCAGGACGCACGGGGACGGAACAGTTCAAATCGGGCTGAACTTGGCGCAGGGTGTCTAAGTAAGAGGGATTAATTTGCTTCAGTTCACTAAGTTGAGCCTTTATAGGTTGCAGTTTCCCTCAAACAATAAATCCTCTCACTGCTTCTTCCCCTGTAACACTTGCTGCGCGATCTTTCAATAAGGAGAAATGGGCAGATGTAGACTGATGTGGGTAGATATCAAGGTTCAGCTGCATGGGGAAGGCTGGCCCCCACCCTTTCTCCTCAAAGGATATTATTCATAGAGCCTAGGCAGTAAATAATTTTCCTCTCTCTCCATTTTAGCTCTTTCCTGGTTTTGCTAGAGCCACTCTGCGCTCGAGAAGGGCCTGAGCATTAGCCAGAGGTGTCAGAGGTGTTAGACAAGGTATTAAGGAGGTGTCAATGGTGAAATAGCTGGGATTACAGTAAAGTCTAAATAAGGTGTAAAATAAAACCAAAGGTGATAAAGTCGTTGATAAGAAAAGCTGGAGAAAAATAGGAGTGCAATTATTTTTCATCCTCGTTGTTCACTCTTGCAGTGCATTATCTGTGGCTTTGCAAAGACTTAAGTAAGATTTTTTCCCCAGTCTATGGGATTCTCTGCCGGCAGCGCTGTGGCTCGCCAAGGCTCGCACAGACCCACGGGCAGTGGGCAGGAGCGCTGCGTACCCAGGTGATGCTAACAGGCTTCAGCTTCCCAGTAAACCATACTGGGTTCTTTTGGAGGAGGCTGCTCAAACTGGGTTTCTCCTGGCTTCCCTACACAGCTCTCCGGCCAGACAAGCGGTGTCTGAAATAAGCAGGTGAAATTCCCACCTCCACTTCAGCAAACCTCTGCTGCTCCAGCCACACACTCATAGATTGTCCCAGGTTTGAAACAAATACTCATCCCAGGCAGCCTTCCCAGCTTTTCAGGTCTTAGGAAAGATCCCACCCAAGTTAGCTGGCCCTGGTCCCGCAGGGAGAAAAGCCCAGTGCCTACCCAGGGTTTTCAGACCATATTTCGGCACTCCAGCATTTATTTTCCTGTACAAGGCTCCTGTGGCTGATCAGTTGGAATTGCTGATGTTTCGCCTCACTCCTCCTAATTAACACGTTTTAAATTCATAGCTTTTAAAATAATAAGCACTGGAGCATCTGTTCATGATGTTCTCCAGGACAGCTGCTCTGTCCCAAATGCCATACGAGTTTCAAGAAGCACCGAATTCCCCTTTCCCCGCCACGTATCGGTGTTACCCCGCGGAAGGTCTCCGGCGTTAACCCAAGGAGCTTCCCCTTCTGCACAGCCTGATGCTCCCCACCTGCTTCCCCACAGCAGAAAGCTGGGTTGGCACCCACCCCACCAAGGAGCAGGGCTTTGCCCACCCAAAACCACCACTGACGAGCCCCGGCAGTGCCGCCGAGGCTGGGGAGGCACCGGGGCCACGTGCCCCCTCCTGCCCCACCACATGTCGGGAGGTTTCATGAACCACGTGCCGCAGGCACTGCCTGCAGGTCTCGCTCCTGGGCTGCCACCTGCCCAGCTCAGCAATGGAGCGGCGGGACCCCCCCTGCACATCAGCGATGGAGCGGTGGGGCCCCCCCTGCACACCCAGCCCTGGCATGCTGGCAGATCCAGGGTCCCGGGGGGACCGAGGCAAGGGGTTCCTCCCTACCGGCATGCCCACACCCAGCCCGCACCCCCCTTTCCTCCCATGCAAAGCAGCCTGATCAGTCGCCCCCTTTCCAAGCACACTACTGTGTTGCTGAGACACTCAGAAATCTCCCTGGCAGGGAATGCCCAGCATAAAACAGTTGGAAAAAAGCTACGTATTTGTTATTGAAACTACCCCCGGTCACACATTTGTTTCCCGGGAAGGCTCCGGCTCAGCATCTTCACAGCCAGAGGTTTATGAGGGGCCCTGGGATGCAGAACCGTGTTAACCGCTTGCCTTGCCCCAGGGCTTGGCTGCAGGGAGGCTCGAAGGGCTTACCTGGTACAGTGAAGGAAAGCATCCACTGTAAGCGCTGCCGCAGCGGAGGCCAGCCTTTGCCCAGGGAGACGCACGGAAGGCACACAATCCCTCGCAGAAGGGTTTGACCTTGGCTCTGCCCTCTGAAGGCCAAGTGCAGGGCTGGTCTCGCTGCTCCAGCGCTGGGACCCCCATCCCATGGCAGTGAGGGACACAAAAACCACCCCTGTGGAGAAATGCACGTTATTGTCTTAAGAGAGCTACACTCTGAGCAACAAAAATTATTCGGTTCCTGCATGTCAAAGTGCAATTATTTTGTTTCCACATCAGCTCTGGCAGCTAAAATCCTCTTTATTAAGATCTCTCAGCCTGCTGCCCTTTGGCTCCATCAGCTCCTCCCTTTGGGGATGCTTCAGACACCCTCGTCTGAGCGGGCTCAAGTGCTACAGCCCCACTTGCCCTTCCCAAAGTGTCTCCACCAAGGGTGGGCCATGACCCCCACCAGCTCCTTGGGGACCACAGCTGCAGTCACACCAGCCCTGGGCCAAGGAATAGGTCTCGGAGCGCCCCGCATGCTTTGCATTGTGGCAGCAGAATATCCAGCATGTGGGGCTGATCATTGCATTGGAGCATCCCAGCCCCCGGGCCCACCACTGGGGCAGGAGATGCCCCAGCACAGGTTCCCCACACCCTGCCCACCCCTAGTCAATCAATTTGATTCTGCAGCAGCCGGCAGAGCGAGGGCTCGCCGCCCTCCTGCCTGTGGGGCTCGGTATGACCTCAAGAAAAAAGCCCCACAGCACCTTTGCGTCTTCTGTGCCTGACCCAAACCCCTTCCTCCACAGGCAGGGGGTGGCCAGAGCCCTGGCCCCGCAGAGCCACGGTCACCTGCTGCAAGGGGCAACCCCTGCCCTTTCCAGGGAGCTGCCCACCCTCCAGCTGCCCCTTCGCCAGCCCCCTCCTCCTCTGGTCCTTATTCAGGGATCTAAGGGGCCGTGCTGGGAGGATGCCTGAGTTCAGGAGGCTTGTGACCTTTGCAGGACACGTGCTGTCACATGGTGGGGAGCACAGCCCCGCTGCCGGAGACACAGCCCAGGCTTGCCCCGGCTGGGAAAATACAGGTATTTGAAGAGGAGGGTGTCGGCGAGGGCTGGTCTCTGCCTGGCTGTCAAACCCAGCTGTCACGGTGAAAGGACTCACCTTCTCCAGCAGGAGCACATCAATCATCCTGACAGCCCTTAATCAGGCAGAAGGAGCTTGCTCAGAGGCTCGGCAGAGGATGGAGGGCTCATGCTTCCACTCACCCTCCCCAAAGGCAGGCAGCAAATTGTGTGTGGGGGGTGGGGTGGGAAATAATGCAAGGAAAGATTCCGGATGGCAAATCAACAAATTAACCTTGATTACTATCCAGGTCTCAAAACCTTCTTTTCCTCATGCTCGTCAGCTGTGTCTGTCAAACTGTTTTGCTCCCGCAGTGTTTGTTCCCACAATGGGCAGCTGAAGCTGGGTGCAGCAACCCACGGGGGGACCAGCCCAGGCGGGGGGTCCCTGCAGTGTTCCCATGGGAACCTCCTCCAGCAGCTGGAGGCTCAGCGGGGCCACCTGCAAGGACGGAGCTGCCTTTCCAGGAACCAGAATGGTGCAGAAGGATGACATGGTAGAGCTCTGCCAAGACTTGTGGCTCTGGGCTTTGAAACTGGCAGCCCTTTGTGCAAGATACAAACTGAAATGAAGTTTTTTTTTCCGTAAAAATCCAGAGGAATAGTTCTGGTGCGGAGAGAAAAAAAAAAAAAGTTATTTAAAAACTCATTCATCTGCAATTCTTCCATCGCCTTGAAGTGTTATTAACTGATTGGGTTTCATCACATCTTACTTTGCTGCTGTGGAGGCTGATTGTCCCATATTTGCATTTCTCTTGGACAAGCAGCTCCACCGAGCTGCCGCATTCCTGGCCCCCCCAGTGGGCATGGTCTGTGCTCCCCAGCCCCAGCCCCGCTCCTGTGCTCTGCCGCAGCAGCCTGGCTCCATCCCGCCACAGATACAACATCAGAAATAGTTCTATAAGGATTCCTGGGGTGTGTGGCCATCTGGGGGTGCCATCCCCTCGGGCTCCCCCCTCGCTCACAACCCGGGAGCTGGGAAGCAGCAAAGTTTTGGATGTGAACTTTGAGTTAATTTGTTTTGATTATTTTAAACAGTGCAAAACTGCCAGGCAGGCTGACATCAACAGTGAAGGCATTTTAAAAATGGATGAATACAACCAATAGATGGATGGGCTGGTCAAGTACAACCCGGGCGAAATCAGGTACATGAGCTTGGCGTACCTTCGCTGGTTATAGTCTTCATTAATAATGTCTTTACTCTGAAACTATTTCCATCATCGCCGCTCTGCAATGTACACCACAATGCAGCACACCGCATCGTGCTGCTATTTCAATCCTTGTACAGAATAAGCAGCAAAATAAGTGAGATAAAAAAAACAACAGAAATGAACAGCCTTCAGTTTGTTTGGGAGGTGGGTGTTAAAGCACACCTTAAACACAGTGATCCCAGGTGGAGGGGAGGTGGGAGGGATGCGAGCAGGCATGTGGGAAGGCAGCAGAGGCACCACAGGCACCCCAGCACTTCCCTGGGCCAGCTGAGTCCAATGGCCTCGTGTGTAGCGAGCACTGGAGGTGTGACGTTAAATAAGATGAGCAATGTAGGTGGGTGCACGCGGGAGGGGCTGGAAATAACATGAGCAATGTAGGAGGGTGCCCAGTGGAGGGGCTGGGGACCCATCGGTCCTACGGGACAGTGCCAAGCTCAGGGAAGGGCTGCTGGGAGCATCCCAAAGCCAAACCCCAGGGCGCTGCACCTCACAGCTGCTGCTGTGGCCCCAGCCCCAGTGGAAACAAGACCAGACACGTAAGAAATCTGCGCTTCCATCAAACCCCACCTCCTTTCCATCTCCAGATCTATGGATGGAAAGTGCTTGTGCACGGAAAGCATCGGTGCCAGCGGTGCAGGGATGAAGCCCAGCCTCTTCCCAGCATGGTGCATGGACCCTGTTGCCACCCAGAGCTGTCACCACCACCTCTTACCGGGGACACTGGAGTTGTGCAGAGTGAGGGCAGCAGGAGAGGTGCCTCCACTTCCAGGGCAGCAGTGATGTGATGCAGGGGATGCTTACTGCAGGCAGCGCATGCCGAAGGCAGCTCTTCAGCACTTAGGGGTGGTGTAAACTCATTGAGATGTCACAGCTCCTGTCCCCAGCATCCCCAGGGACACACTGCGTTCATTACCCAGCACTGCAAACTGTCTTGGCTTTGGAAAAGAGGTGCTGGGAAAAAACACAAGTTACTAATCAAAAGGCCAATAAAGTGACTTGTTAGTCCAGGTTCACGTTAGCCAAGTCTTACACACCATGTGAACTGCTCTGTCACAGCACATATGCCCCCCACCCTGGTGTGACCCACCACGGGCTAGGGTCACCACCCAGCACGTCCCAGCACCCCCCGCCCTTGCACACAACTCGTGGTGGAGGGAGTGGAAGCAGCAATATTAAGTGGCTGATTTACATAGTAATCTGCAAGGGGAGAGATGTTCAGGGCCGCAGCTCAGCCTTAATCATAACACTTGTCATATTTGTGCTTCAGTTTGAAGGGGGAGGAGAAGGGGAAATAAGTCCTTATTTTTTTTCACATATGCCATTTCGTACAAAAGCAGGGAGCAGCTGCAGCAAACCAGACCCAGCATCCCACCAGCACAGCCCCCACCCATGGCTGGATCGCAACAGCCCCCCCGCCACCACTGCCGAGGTTTCATAGCCCATAAAAGCCCGAAGGTGGCATTCGGGTCCCATCTCTTGGAGGGGTCCCGCTGGGGGCTGTCACCCTGCTGCGCTGGGGCAGCCCCACGGGGCAGCAGCAGAGGGGCAGCGCAGCCCAGCCCGGGGTGCGGAGGCAGCTGGGGGGGCACAGGGTTGAGCAGAAATTCACCAACATTAAAGTTTTCAATAAAACAGCTGGTGTCATTGCACGGTCACTGGGCTGGGTGGCTGAGCCCGCACCCATGGGTGCCCCCACTCTCCTCACCAACACCTCACTGATGTTTTTAGCAATGCATTTCCACTTCTTGTTTTTAAATATAAAAACATTCATATTTATGAACAGCTCTGTCACTACCATATGTTGTGCTCCTTTTCCATATATGAAACAAGCTGTTCTCAAGCTTTTTGATTATACAAAATTGAGCAAAGCCTTAGTAGAACAATTAGATAAAGGGGAGGAAGGGAAATAATTTCTCCCGTTCCCATGAGCAATTATGAGAGTTTCCTTCTCCTCACAAGGACTGCAGAGATGAGTTAAATTCAGGGCCAGATCTGTGGCCACCTCGAGCAGAAGGCGATAACTGCCCACTGCCCACCAGCACTGCCAGCCCTGCGCCAAGAGCCTGGAGCCACCCCATGGCTCTGTGATGCTGAGCCAAGACACAATACGTTTAGGAGCTGCTGCTTTGCCTTTCTAACCACGAGCTGCCTGGGTAAGGGGTGCGGAGCTGGGCCATCACAGGTGAAATCTGAATTCCAGGCAATTTCCAGGAGTTGGTGCCCACGGCAGAGGCTATGCCTGCACCGCCAGCACATGGCGCCGCACCGAGTCCTGGCATCCCTTGAGTGCTGGCACAGGACAAGCTCTCCTCCCAGGGACTTGGTACCAAAGCTGAGGGAGTCGGGAGGCAGCGGGTGCAGCCCGGGGGCATCAGCAAGGCAGGAGCCACTGCCTCATCCTGCTTCTGACCCTTAACGATCCAGGCTGTTTAGTTTCTTTCTCTCATTTAAGCCTGAATTGATTTTACACAGACAAGTCCACAGGGAGCCCTGGCTGTGTACGCGCCCCTGGACGCTCTGGTTTTGGCGGAGCCATCCTTTACAGCTCCAGCCCATAAACTGAGAAGTCCCCACGCTCAATCCCATGGCCTAGTCACTCTCGTGATTGCTGCATTCGCCACCTGAATCAACGCAGATCAGCTATTTCAAACCTGTCAGCTCTTATTAATGTCGCCTGCAGCACAAGCAAACCAAGATAAACCACCGATTTCATTAGCCTCCACATGCACGCACATCGCGTGCATGCATGATGTCCCACCCCGGCTTCACTGCGCTGGGGGGTGAACTGATCACAGCCAGAATTTGGGGGTGGGAGGAGAGAACCCAGCCCAGTTCCCAAGTGGCACAGCACCAGGAGGTCCTGCAGAGCACCTGAGCCTGGTGTGGCCATAGAGCATCACCCAGCTGAAATATTAACCTCCCTAAGCGGGCACACACAGATGCTGGTGCTGCGGGGGCAGGCGCAGGGTGCCATCCCACCAGCCTGCAGCACCTGGCACAGCCAGCACACACCGTGCACGCCACCGGACTTCGCTTCCCGAAATGGCTTTGGCTCTCGGACCCTGGGGAAACAGTGAACCCCAAAAGGCAGCCAAGCTGCACCCCCACCACCGCGGCACCGGCTGCCCAAGCCCTGGAAGCCCACCCCGGTGCAGAACAAGCAGACAGGGTGATGAATACTGGACATAAACAAACAAAACAATTGAAAAGTCAACAGTTTAGGGGAAGAGAGGGCTGCAGCAGGCCCCGCAGTCCTAAGGATTATTTTAAATGTACGAAATGCCATCTCTCTAAATAATCAAACTCTACTGCTGCGACACAGAAATTGCCACCTACGGCTAATGCTCCAATTTTAAACACATCCTCAAGTCAATCTTTGCAAATTCCACATTAAATATTGATCAGCCCCAGTGAGGGCTAATACTGCAGGTTTAGCATAGAGGTGCCAAATTCAAACAGCAGCCGCGGAGCCCGAAAGTTTGCCTGCATCCCGTCCCAGGCCACGGTCATCGTCACAGAGATTGCTCCACACCAGGGAGGTAGTGAGTGGGGCAGAGGGGGGTCTGCACAGTGCTTCACAGCACAGGTGGGACACCAGTCCTGGCCCAGCAGCTCTGCATTTAATTGGTTTTCATAGAATAATTACAATAACGGCAATAACAACAGGAAAAACACCATATGGGAGATGGAAAAGACAGGGATCATCACAGGCAAGCAGGGAAGTAATTACCAACGTGTTCATCACGCTGCCAGAGAAGAGCGGCAACCTCCCCGGCCAGCAACTGGGAGCACACACGGACCTGTCCTGATGGGAGACCACCCTGCCTGGCATCAGCCAGGACCCAGGAGCAAGGTGCTGTAACCAGAGGGCAGGACCAGCACCTTTCCCATTGCTAACTGGTTATCTATAGCTGGTTTAACACCACTGGGGTAATGGTGTATCACTCCCACATCCCAGAGCACGCTGGCTCTGTTCTCCCAGCCCACATCTGTAAGGCCAGCCCTGCGTTAGAACCAGGGATGGTCTCAGCTGCCTCTGAATGTAAAAGCCTTTGTTTCCCCCTACACTTTTGAGGATTTTCTTACTTCGTAACCAGCGCCCAGCCACTGCAAACATAGCTGAAATGGAAATACAGGTATTAGTGCCCGTACAGACACAGCCACTGTGTGCACACATTAACAGCCCGGGGAGCCCAGCTGGCAAGGCTCCTTCACGGGCAACGAGAGCATCAGAAATGCTGCGCTAGACCAAACCCATGGCCTGCCCAGTCCAGCCGTGGGACTTACTGGAGACAAGCCTGTCACAGCACTCTCCAAATTATCAGGCTGCAACAAGGTCTTTTACCATCTCATACCAGCACACTCTTCATGCCACTCTGCTGCCTTCACCTCGCATCATCCCAGACATGTGTTCTCTCTCCTCTCATTTTTTCCTCCCTCAGCTGCTCTCTTCATTGGCTCTCAACCACTTAACCAGCCACACCTGCACTGTATCTAAATCAGCCAACCCACCGCCCCTGAAGCCAGCCCACAGCTGTATATTATCAATGCTAATTAACCCAGCTCCATTCCTCTACACAAGCCAAATTCAGTGAGGGCAATGAAGACACTCCCACTGTTCGCAGCAGGTCAGAGATGATGCCTGTATCAAATTCCCCATCTCGTCCGAAGCCTCTAGAGAGAAACAGTGTCATTTTTCCTTTCACTTCTTCAGATACCACCTACCATGGAGACCTATGAACCCTGGTGGCTCTGGGAAGGGTTACAGCAGCCCCGAGCAGTGTGGAGCAATGGCAGTGCCACCAAACCGCCCCGTGTTCCTGCAGGTTACATGGGAATGCTGCCATCTCCATTAGGATGGGTGACCACGATGCCACGTCTTGGTGATGCTCCAGGGGCAGAGGCAGTGTCTGTGCTGGGGCAACTGGCCTGGGCGAGCAGCACACAAAACACATGTGGGGAAACAGTGAGGAAGCATCCCCAGCAAGGTGGTGGCACTCATGGACAGTTTTTAAAGACCCATAAGGAACACTTACATATGGATGCAGGGGGAGGCAAGGAGGCAAGCACCAGTGTTTCCCATCAAGATCCTCCTCGGTCAGAGGTCTGCAGCTGGCTCTGACCGTACACCGTCCCCTCCTTGAGGGTGACAGCTGCATGGCCAAGGAATCCAAGTTATGCCATCAGGTGAGACAGGCAATTGGTCCAGTTCCCAAATTCACTCCGTAACGGAGGGGTTCACAAGGGTGAGGTCTGAGCCACAAATATTTCCAATGATCCTATCGAGAAGGGGTGTAACGAAAACACGGTTGTTGGGAAATGGTCCCTTTTATTTTGGAATCCCCAAACACTGTGCATATCTATGCGCCTGGAGTATTATGAAAATCGTACTTGAAACCTGGATTCCAACTCCATTTCCCAAGCGCTCATATGAAATTTTCATTACCGATTACTGCCCTGTGGTGGAACAGAGGGCAACTTTATTAGAAGATGCAGCACAGCAGCCTGGCAGCAGGAGAATGAGCCAGTCGACAGCTACAGACACTCCTCTGCGAGATATGGCAGAGTGCTGGAAATGAAACAGATTATATAAAAAAAGTAATTCAGAGCAATTTCTAGTAAAGAGGCAAAGACCCATATAATTCAACATTTATACAGACAAGGCTTCAAGGGAACTCTTAAAAAAAAAAAAAAAGACTAGAGGTAATGGTAACAAACTCTGGCTAGATTTTCCCCCTTTTATTTTAGTTCTGGTTTAATCAGCCCAGCTGGTTAGTGCCATCCTTGGCCCCCAGCAGCTCCCTGCAGGAAAGGTCCCAGCCCTCAGCACCTGTGTGACCGCTGCTGCCTCCCCTCCTCTTCCTCCCCGCACTCCCTACCCACCACAGGGGCAGGTCCCGCATTCCCCGATGACTTTTGCCATCCAGGCAGTAATCATGGCTTTGTGCACAAGCCAGGGACGGGGTATGATCTTCCCCAAACATGCCCACATTAAATTTTCCTCTTCCTCATCTTCTCTCCCTCATTTATTGTGCTACAGAAAGAACAGAAGAAAAGACAATCCTTTTCCTCCGTGATTAATTAAGGCCGAAGCAGGACCCCGAGGCACGGAGCAGCGGCAGCGATACCTGTATCATTTCCAAGGTGCTGCAGCTGCAACAACGCGCTGCAGCCCCGTGACTTTCCCCCGTTGTCATTTGTCATCCCCTGACACTGATAAAGAGCTTCTCCAGTGCTGTGTCTTTGCGACGGAACATATCCATATCAAAGCTGCTTGGATCATCCTTTTGCAAACTATCTGCGGCATTTTCTGGCCTAGTTTCCTTTCCAATCTCAAACTCTTGATCTTCCCTTCCACGAGGCCCAGCACTGGCACGCACCACCCCAGCCTGCCCCGGACTGCTGACGCTCCTCCAGCACCGCACCCAGGGCTTAAAGGCTCCTGGAAAGCGGCAAGGGGTCACTCAGCTTCCACATTGCTCAGCACGACACTTCTGCAAACCCACAAACATCAGCCACAAACACACACCTCCACTTTAACTGCAGCATGCAGGGTGCCTCTGGGGCACCCGAGTGCTGGCTGCCCATGGCGGGATGTGTGCCGCTTTCCGTACATCAATGCCAGCAGTGGGGTGCATGTCGCTCTTCACACACCATTTCCCGTGGTGAGATGCATGCTGCTCTCTGTACATCGTTGCAAGCAGAGGGGTGCATGCCGCTCTCCAAACAGCACTGCAAGCAGTGGGATGCACACCACTCTTGAGCACAGCTTCCACAAGCAGAAGCCCACAAGTGATGGAGGCTGGCACGAGGACTGCTGCCTGTGAGCTGCACCTTCTCTGCAGCAGTGGAGAGCGCAGAAGCTTGACACAGGGTGGCCTGAGCAGACCAGTTCTGCCACCCTACCTTGGTGTTACGGTGGGTTACACAGGGTTAAACCTCCTCAGAGCCCAGGGGAAGACAAGGGCCGCATGCTGGCGTTCAGCCCAGGCAGGGCACCCACCACAAGCGGCTGGGCTGGCAGCTCACATCACCACTTACAGCAGTTCATGTTTTGCAGGTCCAGGCGCTTCCATCCAGCTCGCCTGGGTGACACGGGATGCTGAAAGCGTGAGGAGCCAGAGGATCGTTCTGGTCAGGCAGCAAGGTTATACCACACAATCTGCTGGAACAGTTACAGATGCTCTCTGGATAGTGTTAATATTCCATAATTACTCATCTGCTTACACCAGGCTCAGACTGCCAAGGGGTCCCTGCCTGCTTAACCTTGGGTGATGGCTGCCTTGGGGCATCTACAGCCCCAGGTGTGTGTCCAGAGATGGGGGCTCCACTCCCAGGTAGGCACAGCCTTCAACTTCTTCTGGGCCTGAACAGCATTAATAATGTTTCCATGTGCAATGAAGACTCATTCTCAGGCAGCATTCGACATGGGAGAGAGCTCCCCGGGACACTGGGATGGCAGTGCTTCAAGAAGGTATGTGGGGCCACAGCTGCTTGGGGGAGGTGGCCTTGTGAAAACACCACCTAATTCACAATATTCCCTCAAGTCATGGTGTTTGCTTAGTAGAAAAGCAAATACTCACATCCCCTGAGAAGCACCACAGCTATAGAGGCAAGTTTGTGTGGCCGGAACATGAGCAACGTAGTCATAGCCATTAGGAAAATCATCTCCTAGCTTTCAAATGGAGCAAATTTCATCTGGAAGACCTGGGAAGAGAAAAACAAGGAATTGCACTGGATTTTTATAGAGAGACACTTTCCTCTTTATGATAGCACTTTAACAAGAGCTTAATGAAGAGCATTTTCTTGTTTTTGAGAGGCACAGAAAGGCCAGAAAAAGCTACCAATTCATTAGCATCCCATCATGAATGCAGCCTCCGTATTCCCCAGCCATATGGCCAGCACGATATGCTTCCAAAAAGCGGGGACATCTACAAAGGCTTTATTACCATCAGCCATCACATTAAAGTAGCCTGCGGTTATGTGGAGATGGGGAACATCTTATTTCAGGATCTTCTGGGTGTGAAGGAACACAACATGGACTGGGAGGCAAGGTGACTTTGTAGGATCCCTCTTACCACAGACAGGATTTTAACCGGGATCGCCTCTCGTCCCTGAGAGCACAGTCTCCAGAGCAGACCCACATCCCCAGGAGCCACCTGCCCAGGTGGGACATTCAGCGCCTGCTTCCATCTCTCTCCAGCCAAATTCCCTGAGTGACCCATTAAACCGCCCAGCGGGCTGAGTGTGTGTGCAGCAACGAGCCACACCTGTGCCGCAACCTCAGCCCCACGGAAAACCGGGGGATTCTCCCCTTCCCACCGAGCGCAGGTCCAGCAACCAGGAGCAGCATCTGCCAACGGTGCCTGGTGGCCTTAAACAGACGTTAAGTGACCCTCACCGCTGCTGAAAGCAATGATCTGTGGAAGAGGCTCCTGGCTCTCACCAAGGCAGGCACAGCACCATGTAAACCCACCTGGAAAAGCCCCCAGACCCAGCGCAGACAGCTGCTGACCCCCGAGAGGGGCACAGGGCGCAGCCTGCACCCACCACCCGCTGCCCACCCACAGCCCAGGAACACCCTCCTTGGAGACCCCTCCTCAGACAGAGCCACCTCCTCCTCTCCCAGCACCATCCAAACCTGCCTCCAGGATCCCAGCACCATACGTGTGTTTTCTAACAAGCAAATAACTTTCTCCATACTCCAGAGCTCCGTCTGTGATTCAGTGAGACAGAGCGGGAGGGTTTGCGCTCCTCCCGCATCAGCCAACCTGTGTCAGCATTTTATTCTGCAGCCCTGTAGGTTTTTTAGTTTAAAAAAAAAAAAAAGGCATTTTCAAAGCTTTAATGGCTCTGAAAACAACACAGAGAGTTCTCTTTACTGCAGGAGAGGTTAATGATCTCCCTCTGCTACAGAAATAAACTGGACATCATAATAAATAATCATAATAAGATATAAAGTATCACCTGGAGTCATTCAATACGGAGAAGAGGTAGGAGTTATGGTGCATTTCCACCATTCAGAGTAACTGCTAGGTGTGAGATTTGCAAAGTAAAGGTAGCCAACTGAAAAATGAAAAGCAAAAGTCTGCAATTAAAATATTACTTCAACAGAAAGAGATTATATCTTGTCTTGCCTGGGAAGACAGAATGCCCCGGCTCCTGGCCGGACTGCAGCCCTGAGGCTGCAATGCTCAGAGGTCCCTTCTCCTCACCTCTCTCCCTGCAGCCCACGCCAAAACCCCAGCAGTGTGATGCTGCCAGCCCTGCCACCAAGCCCCCGGTGGCCCTGCAGGACCCGTCTGCACGGCCAGAGCCGAGCATCCCCTCGGCACCGGCCTCAGCTGCAGCTTCGGGTTGCTGCGAGCTGACCTTCAGGCAGAGAGCAGCGATGCCAGCCCGGGGGCTCTGACACGGCTCATCACGGCCCCGTCACCCGGCTCATCACGGAGCTGCCAGCAGTGCTGGTTTTCTGGGGTGCCTCACCTGGGCTCTGCACGGGCACATCTCAGGAGGCCTGATGGGCAGAAGGCTGATGGGTGCTTGCAGACATCTCGCTCCACCTGCTTTTGGCGGTGCAAGTCTCTCAGCCATGTTCCCACCCATGGGTTTTATTTGCAAGACATTTGTGTTGATTGCCAGGAGGTATGGAAGAGATCGTACAGGAGCATCCCTGTTTAGGTCCATGAAGATCAGAAGTACATGGCTTGGCTCCGTAGCTACCCTGCCCCATCCCCACACTAGACACAGCAACGGTTTTGCTGACTGCAAAGCCTGGGGTGACATGATGGGTACCTGGACTCCAGAGGAAAGCAGAGTTTGAGCACAGACAATAAAATCCACATCAGAAACATGAACTACAGCACTGGGGAGCAACACGACCTTACAAACCTCAGCACAAGTCAGGGGTGACAACCCGGCTGCCACTGCCCTGCCCACCGCGCCGCACGTGGACTGGGAGGCAGGAGTCAATCCATCACCAGTGGCAGGAGCTGCCCCCAGCGTGGTGTTGGCAAGGCGGGGGGGGGTCGGAGTTCACATCAAATGGCATTAATCACCTTTCCCGGGGCTCTGCACAGGCTGGACAGTCCTATTAATGAGAGGCGTATCAGCCCTCCAGCCTGGTCAGGGCCCCTTTGTGTGGGTCCCTTCCCATCACAGCCAGATAAGATTATCAGTGACGAGCAAGACACCCATTGAGTAACACCGGACTGGAAGAATGGGATTTTTTTTTTTTATTTATTTATCCCCCTGTCTCAAAGATGAGCTGTTTCTTGTCTTGTCAAACCACATCCTTTTCTTTAAAGAACCAGCTTTAAGAATCCAATTTGTCAAGCTGGACAATCATTTGAGAATCCATAAAAAGACTCGGTGACTTTATAAAAAAAAAAAAAAAATCGGAAGGTTTTAAATGGTAACTGAAAGGGATTTGAAAATAGGTTGAGTGGCCTACATCAATTAATCTTCAAAGAGCCAGGGCTTTGTGAAGCTGAAGTGGCGAAGTGTCAAAGGCTAGTTACCGGGCTTGAGAAGATGGAAGTTATTGATATTTCTCCTCTCCTTTCTCTCTCTTTTCTTCTTTCTCTGTCTCTTCAGAACACAGTAAGGCAATAGCCCCTGCAACAGGGCACTGCAAAGCCAAGGAAGGCTAGGGGTCCTGCCAAAGAGGGGGGGGTCCCGCCAAGGAGGGAGGGGGAGGTCAGGGCCACTTTTTGCTGGTGGGATTTCTCTGCGGTCACCCCCACTGGCAGCCGGTGGGGCCAGACCTGCCCCCCCCCCGCCCCCCCTGGCGGTTTTCGGGTCCCTCACCATCAGTGCGGTGGGTACCGCAGCTCTCCTCCGCAGCCGCACGGACAGCCTGGCACAGAGCCGGCACAGCGTGGACACCGAGGCACAGCTGGGGGTCCCACAGTGCAGTATGGAGCCCGGGGGTCCAGCCACCCCCATCACCGGCCGGGCTCAGCTCTGTCTGAGGGAGAAGGGGAGAAAAACACAAATAGCTTCAGCCTAAGCAAAGCGTTGCAGACCGACGGGGGGCCCGGGGCCGGCGGGACAGGTGAAGCCCCCGGTAGATGCGGTGTTTGGCTGGACAGCCCAGTCTGGCACAGCGGAGCCCCCACACCCGGTGCCACTCACCTTCTGCTTCCCAGCTGCGTCACAGACACGTGGCCCAGGGACAGGGCATAAAGATGCAGAGCCCCAGGCAGCACAGCCAAGAACTAGAGACATTAGGGGATCCATGGATGAAAACAACAGTTGGGAGAGTTTACCAAAAATAAAAAGACCTTGGAAGGAATCAAAACACGGTGTAGGGAAGGGCCACGCTGCCACTCTCCAGTACCGGGAGCAGGATGCAAGAAGCTCCAGATGGCTTTTTGTTTTAGTACAATAAAAAAACTTAATCTGACAGGCCAAGTGTGGGGCTGGATAATAATAACACAAATAATTTCCTTTAAAAAAAAATAATGAAAGGGATCTAACAGCTCAAAGATATCTTCATTTGCTGCAACAACAGGAAAAAAAAAAAAAAAAAAAAAAAGAGACTGTTACTTACTGCAGTTGGGAGCATGTTCATGAGCTTTCAAATGGTATTTTGTTGCAGGAGTATAATATAAGGACACTTTACTCGCCTTCCAGTCTGGGGAAATAGATCTGACTTGGAAATTGGCCAGAAGGGCTGTAAGTTAGGGCTCTAAAGTGAAGGTGATAACTTTGCCAATTAAATATGGATGTGATTTTTTTTCCCTCTCCTTCCCCTGAATACTTTTGCACTGTCATTAGGCGATGATATAAAGACATAGGCCTCCTGGTGCAGCTTAATTGCTCATATATAGAAAAATGATGAGCTCTGTTGCACTGCACGAGTACTGCCTTGGCTACTTGCTGCCTTATTAATAGGTGATACCACCACGAGTTTAATTCTTCTGCCCAAGGAAAAAAAGAAAGATAGCAAAAACCCTGTTCAGCAAAGTACTTCAGCACTCGCTAAACGGCTTTTCTGAACAGCGATGGAGCTGAGAGCCCGCTTACATTTAATCACGCAGTTAAAGTGTTCTGCTGAGTTGATGTTTGGTGCACAGGAGACAGGATGGGCATCATATTAAGTGATCTGCTGTTTCCATATCCTTATATTTATCTTTTTTGTTGATGCACAGTGCAGATGATCCTGTGTTCTGCAATCTGCCGCTGAATGATTTCTAGCCCAGGTTGAAGCCTGGGCAAGCTAAGGACAAAAAGGCTGCTGTGGACCTCAGCATTTCAGCAGGGGAGAGCCACTGGGAAGGGGGGTCTGGGCTGCCTCCCCCCGGGGATGACGTGCCCCTGGGGAGCAGCAGGACGGACCCACCACGGCAGAGCCGACCCTCAGCGCCCTGCTCAGGGGAGAGCCAAGGGGACGTGCAGGCACAGAGCACGGGACTGGAAACATGCAAAGCCTGGATGGCCAAAGGATGCTGCCTGTTGTTATTATTAATAATAATAACAACACATATGTTAAATTATAATCAAATATATAAAATATACTTACCCATTATTATTAACAACTATCAGGAAAGCAGTGTTACTGTGTGTTTGCAGCCTTCACTTCCCCAGCAGCCAACAAGCCACTCCTAAAAATCCACATTTGTGCCTGCTCTGGAGCAGCCTTGCTAGGGGAAGGTTTGCCAAGGGATTGACTGTCCCCCAGAACAGGGAGAGCCACCCCACCGCCTGCATGAAAAGCTGCCGGGTCCCCAGCCTGTGCCCATCTGCAGTGGCAGGGGGTTTGTGTTCCCACCTGCCGGGGCTCTGAGGGCCGAGTTTCCTTCCCAAATACGTCGCGGTCGGCACGGGAGGGAGTGGAGCAGGGAGAGGAGGCTGCGATGAAATTGATGACAGCAGAAGAAGCAGGACGTACAAATGGCTTGAGAAAAGGCATGATGAGATGTGACTGCCCTGGGTCCCAGGACTGGAAAGAGCAAAATAGGAAAAGACCACCTGGACGAAGAGAAAGTGCTTCTGATTGCTGGGGGAAAAACGGAGTTAAAGATCATTGGAACGGACAAGGCAATCTGGCAGCAGTGCAGCGCTTTGATTGCTTCCAGCGCGCTGGGGGGGCGCAGGCGGGGGGCTGGGGGGCTGCATCCCTCCCAGGGGCTGCCTGCTGCGGAGGTGGGATGGAGCTGGGCTCTGGTGCAGGGCATTGCCAACCGAGGGGGCTGGCAGGGGGGCACAACTCCCGCCGCCCCCAAGCACTGGCAGCCCATTGTGCCAGCTCCCCGTAGTCCCCTACGCACCAGCAGGCTCACACTCAAGCTAGGCACTGCGGGGGGGCCGGGGGGCACCCTGCCCAGCCCCTGGCTCCATGTGGGAAGCAGAAGTGAACCGAACCGTTATGAGGCAGCACCCATTTAGGCATAACACAAAGCTTGGGTGGGGACAGACCCCCGCATCTCCCCCGGTCCATGGACCTTGACCCCAAGGGATGCTGCTGCACACCCGGGGAGGGTGCATGCTCTGGGCTTTGGCATCACACGTCCAAAGGTTTTCTAAAGGTTATGCGAAGGTTACCACACAATTAATGCGTTGGATCAGCACGCTGGCTCTGTTCGCTTAATTTCTGAAGTCTGAAGGCTACTGGGCAGCACAACAGCACGGCGCAAAAGGCTCCAGTTCCCCCCGTGCGGTTGTACTGATGCCACAGCCCTGCACCGCGCTCTGACACATGGGGTGATCGCAGGGATGAAGATAACAAGGAATAATGATGTCTCCTTTTCCTCTACCTTGGGCTTTTTTAGGTTGTTTCATCTCAGAAATGAACCAAATTGAGCATTTTGCGTGACAAACTGTTGGACTCTCGCTCAGCGACAGGCGGATGGTTGGGTCTGTATCTACACAACACCCCTCCTGTCATTAGGCAGGCTGGTACCCCAATACCTGCTCTGCTTTAAGTACACAGATCGACCCATCCTTCTCCGGCTCACCTGCCTGAAGCCCTCCAGACTCCTGTACCGCAGCGGGGCCGGCAGAGCCCTGGGAAGACAGAGCATTCAGTTTGCTCTACATTACTGAATAATCCAGCAGCAGATCCAAGAGCCCAGCCGCAGTCTCTAGCTGTAGGGTTAACATGATATCAGTACATGCAGAGACGGATAGTTTCAAAATAGGCATAATATATATTTTTTCAAATGTCCCTGCTCATGTTATTAATTATACATCTTGGGTTACTAAACAGAAGGAAATTAGGATGATTTCCTTCCCAGCATCGCAAGCCTGCGGTTTGCTATTCCATTTCACTCACGAGTTTCATTAGCCTTTCCAGACAATTTCCCTGTCAGGTTTCCCATGCATGAGCACGGTTTCCCAGCTCCCAGCATTTAAATCCACTCAGTCTATTCTCATTGCAACTCAAAGTGCTTCACAAACTCCTTTACTTGTATTGCAATTTCACGTTCCTAAATACTGGGTTTAATAACAGTAGCAGTGCTCCTAACACTGCTTCAAAATTAAATGAGCCAGAAGAAAAAACATTCTGAAACATTTTCACTTGGGCATTTATATTTTGAAGGACATTTTAAAGACAGAGACTATAACCTGGCTCCTGCTGATGTTCATGAGGATTTCATCACTTTCATCATTTACTCAAATGAGGAATAACAAGCAGGGGTTAGAGTGCAGCAAGAAACAGAGGTGAAGTTTGAGTTGACATTAAGATGCAACTTACTTCTCCTGTCACCCCAGATGTCCCACGGAGCAGGACGGGCTGGCAGGCTCAGCTGTGCTTTTGGAAGTCCTGCACTGAGAAAACAAAGAGCCGTTAGCAGGAGAAGGCAGAGGCCAAGTCACCTTGCTTTTACTGAGAAATTGCAAAAGCACGTACTTTTTTTAAAAGCTGCTGTTTTCAGGGCCTCACCCTGAAGCCACACATGAAGTACCTCAAAAAGCAGCTGTGGCACTAGGGAGACAGTCCCAAAATAAGGAAGAAAACTGCCATGGTGGGAAGGAGACAGCAGGCACGTGAAGGCAAACTGGATCTCAGCCTGGACACCAAACCTCTCTTCCTTCCCAGGAGGTGACACAGGAGAGTCTGGATTTCCCTTCAGCAAACCTCCAGGGGTTTGGAAGCCACGTGGGCACAGCAGGACTGTAAGGCAGTTTAAAAAAAAAGACAAAAAAGGAGATGCTGAATAAAAGAGTTTGGAAAAATGTGATGGTCAGCCCAGTACGAAGCCCAGACTGTGACGCACAGTGGCGGGAACATCTCCGCCTTCCCCAGCTCACCCCGGGGAGCTCATACCGGCACGAAGGCCCCTCTTCCCTGGGTATTTCTTAGCTCTTGCAGCTGGGTGATGAAGGTGTGCATTTTGGGTAGGTTTGGTTTCCTTCCAACACCATTTGCTAACACCTGAGAACCGGTGGGTGCTGGGGGTCCATCCCCCCTGTGCCCCGAGCCCCCCCGGACCCCTTTGTGCCCTGCAGAGCCAGAAAAGAAAACAAACAGTGGCAGAAGGCAGAAAACTTTCTGTCTCTCTCCTGTTAATTATGATCTTATTTTGCACAGAGAACCTGTCATTCAGCCTCCGGTAATGGATAGTTTCTATTTCAATTCTCCCTCCACCCTATTATCTTTTATAAAATTCAGCCGGGCCGGGTGATGGATTGATAAGGGACAGTCCCGGTGGAGCCGGCTCGCTCAGAATGGCTCTCACGCGCGCCCAACTTCTGTATCTTTTTAAATATTTCAGTTGTTTGAGATCTTTATTTCACATTTCGATTTCCTGTAGTACAGTAAATTTATCTTAGTCACCCAGTCAAGTTCTCTCCAAGCCCCTTATCTTCTCTTACTCTGTACAACTGAAAGCACCTACATTATCTCTGCCGCCGATAAAGCCAGCCGTGGCAATCCGCAGATCGTGCAGATCGGGCAGCACCCAGATGAAAAGAGACCTTGGAAGCCCAGTGCTCATCACCAGCTGGAAGTTCATTGCTCAGACCCGGCACCGGCCCCTGCTGAGGTGCATCTCCTGCTCAGCCGGAGCAGAAGTGCCCAGGGCTGCCTGCAGACCCAAGGGATGCAGGGGCGAGGGCAGCTGCTCCCTGGGGCTGCAGTCTGGGGCATGCTGGCCCCCATCCCCGGCATGTCGTCCTCCTCCTGCCACTCACCTGTACCCAGCCTCTGCTCGGGAATGGCTGCAACGCCTCCTTCCTCATCCCCATTATTCTGAAAGCAAATACTGGCCTCGGGTTTTAAATGTGTCATAAACCTACACACAACCACCTCCCCATTTTACTATTTGCACAACCAGAAACACCACCAGAGCTCCCCTTGGGCTTGGGAGAACCAGGCTGAGCCCTGGGAGGGGCTCCTGGGAGCCCCCAGCCAGCCACCAGCTACAGAAACAGGAGCCTGGGCCACCAAGAGCCATGCAGCATCCATGCACGTGGGAGACCACGAGGGCCAGTTCTGGTGTGTTGGGGGCAGCCCAGGCACAGGGCTCTGAACACCGGAGTGCCCTGGAAAAGCAGCAGCACAGCAGCAGGACTGCCCTGCCCCGGGAAAGGGTTAAGGCAGCTTCTCCCATGGCGCAGGGTGCTGGGTGGCAGCCCTGCCAGGAGCATCACACACAGGGACACCTGTGCAGAGGCCTCCACATCACGGATGACATTTGAGAGTATATAAAAATCCCAAGACATGTGGCTCCTTTGTGCTCCCTCTGACCAGCCCTCCCCTGGCCCGCAAGGTCCCACGGACAGCTCAGCTCCGTACCAAGGAACCAAAGAACATGCCAGTGCTGGGGACTCCGCTGTGCCTTCCCCTCCCCGCTGACACCTGCAGTGGCTCAGCATCCCCTCCATCCCTGCAGCTCCCTGGGGCAGCAGCCACAAGAAGCCCAGCTGGGGCCATTGGGGATGCCCTCAACGGAGGGGTCTGCGCCAGCCAGCAGCCCTGCCAAGGCCCCAGGCAGAGGTGACCAACACAAGGACGTAAGGATGTATTTTCCCCCACTAGACCACAGAAGTTTAAATATCTTGACAGCAAGGAGCACAGAGCATCCTGCATCGCCTTGGGAAACCACATCCTCATAGCATCTTCATCACCCCCGGGATAGGAGCTGGGAGCAATCAAATAAAAATAATTAAAACAAAAAAAACAAACGGAACTCCCCCCCGCCCCCCAACAGATAGCTAAAATAAAGTCACCTTCTCGCTGTTCCCACTTGGGCACCGGCAGCACTGAGCCGCGATCAGGCAGCACCCCCTGGTGCCACTGCCGCTGCCCGGGGCTGGCTCCACTCGGGCTCTGCGTGGGGCACCCAGACAGACAGGACAAGCTGGACCAGGCTGGGGGGACATGGCAACCAGCAAATCGCCTGGCAAAACCTTAGCGAGCTGTGAGAGGAATTAAACCTCTTTTCCCACACAAAAACCTATGCTTCAGAGAGGCGCAACGTGATGAGTGTGGTGAGGCAGGTGGGCGCATCTTGCCTGCCCAGCTCCAAGCACAAAACACACCGGTTTGGGACTGTACCCACCCTGAAAGGCAGGATCCAGGAGATCCAGGTGGTTTCGCTCCTGGGGAACAACCATCTTGCAGCTCCTGTGGCTCCAGCTCTGGGGCTGGTTACAGCTAGACAAGGGGCTGGGGTCCTGTCCTCACTGTGCCACTGGTCGCCAGCAACCCACGCAACAGGACTGGGTCTTTTATCCAGGTTAAAAAAAAGGAATGCTCACACATCCCCTTACAGCATCACAGAGCTGCACGGGGCAAGTCTGCAAAGAGCATGCTGGAGCCTGACTGTGGTTACAGAAAAAGAAATTTCCCACGTTCATTGTACAGGGGGTCCTACAGGATTCAAGATGTTTGTCATAGTGGGGAGAGGCAAACAGACGTCACTTTTGGTCTGCTCGTGGCTTCCCACCCCCAACATGGCAGAAACACAGAGAGAAAAATTGATCTCATCCTCATCAACTGATGCTAACTAATATTTAATAAGAATTATCAAATTCCCTTAATAACAAGGGAATAAACCCATCCTGACTCCGAGTGGGGAGCTGCAAACAGCACACTCCCGTCCCTCTGGCTTGTTAGTCCCTGTCTTCGGACCCCGCAAGGACGGGTGTTTGCTCTCGTGCCAGCCGGGGCTGCAGCACACCAAAGCCGCCCCAGGAGAAGGTTATCGAAAAGGCTCCTGCTTTGCTTGCCCGAGGAACTGCAAGTGCTTCTTGATACTCACTTTTGCTAAGAAAAAAGCCTTTTGAAAAATAACCCGCTAACCTCGCAGGCAATGCGGTGCACAACCTGTAATACTCACAGCAAGAGAGAAGCGGAGAGGAAGCGGAGGTCTGTATCCCAGCCCCTGCTCTAGACTTTGTTCGATGCTCTTGTCTCTCACAAAGGCACCCTTCTGCCCAGCCTGTCCACCAGCACAAGCTCGAGGGGGGCTTGAGAGGGTCCTCATGGACTCTTGGGAATACAGGACCAGGACCAAAAGCTCCGGGCACACCAGCAGCAGCCCAAGGCAGCTTTCAGGCAGGCTACGCTCAACCCAGCAGCCTGGAAGTGAGGTGCTCACTAGCTTCTTTCCAGCTCTTGGAGTGATTTTGTCCCCTGGGAGCGAAGGCAGCATCAGGACACCCAACAGATACATCTGCAGAGGGGTGATTTATCTCGAGGGGAAGGCATATAACTCACGGTTATATTAGAACAACATCAGCACTGCTAAGAGATAGGTATTGAAATTCCCAAACCCTCTTAAATATCTGCTGCCTGGCTCTAAACAGTCAATAACTTCCCAACTGGGGAATGCATTTGTCCGCTCCCCTCCATATATTTTCTGCTTTTCATTATAATTTGCTAAATAATACATTACAATGAGTTATTTATCACACTTGGCAGTCTCGTGATCCCTCCTCCATCCGGAGGAATTTCACCCATAAATCAGTCGCACAAATATCCACTGGCATTGCTGCAGTACCGAGTGCCTTTCCCCCCTGGCTCTGCTGAGGGCCATCACCTGAATTAAACGGCATTTCTTTGCCCCAGGATGGCCGTCTCTCTCTCCTTTGCTCCTCGTCTTGCGGTCCTCCCTGGCTGCCAGCCAGAGGGCAACAGGGGAATAGAAATAATAAAAGCCACAAACACAGCAGATAAAGCAAGTGGAGGCGGCAGCTTGGCTGGGAGCCCCATTTCTCCAGCTCCTGTTGTCGGGACTCTATCAGTGGGAGAAGCAAAAGTGGCACCAAGAGGTAAAGGAGAGTAAAATTCATTGCAATGAGTGCTCTGGGGATGTAGAGGGACCGTGGGAGGGAGGGTGGATATTTCTGGCCCTCAGGCACGGGGTCCTCAAGGAGATCACACAGCACACGTGGGGATTTAGGGGATGCAGCTTTCCTGGCAAGGCCAGGCGAGCCCAGAGCCACCCTGGCCATGGCAGCATCGATGGCCAGGAGCCACCAGCCGGAGCCAAGCCCTTGGCGAACACAGCACTTACTCATCTCATTTCCTCTGTCAGCCTCGTGTACTGATATACACGGATGCCCCGAGAAGCGCATCCTGTGCCGGCCGCGGGGAGCAGCCCCCGGGGAGGTGCCATGCCAGGGCTGCTCCCCTGCCCCTGCCCCAGCCAGGCAGGCAGCCCAAGGCTCCGGCCGCACCGAGCTCCACACCACAGGGCTGCACGGCGGCCACCGAGCCCATCTCTGAGCAAGCCAAAACCTCCGCCGGGCAGCACCCACACCGCACTGAACCGGAGAGCCGGGCACAGCGGGTCCCAGCACACCACCTCTCACCCCGCGCGCCCTCCCTGCACCCCGCTTCGCTGCGCAGATGGCAACGATGGGAAGGGAGGGGCCGGCGCTGTGAGCAGGACACGAGCCTAATTGCTCCTGGTCGTGCCAGGTAGCTGATAAATGGGCTGAGACCCGCTCGTTTTGTTGTTGTGCCGCAAAGCTCACAGGCGTTGGCACTCATCTGCCAGGCACATACCAACGGGGTTAAATCCGGGGCACCTGTAGACATGTAAACACTTAAAAGAGGAGCAAAGGGGCTGCTGGTTTGCTCATCTTAGTTTGATTTTTAAGCTGCACAAGCTCCAGCCTGCACACCTGGGAAGCGCCCACTGCGCAGGGTGGAGAAGCCACAAGGGAAAAATCACTGGGGCGCCTTGGGCAGCTCTCTGTTCCTGGTTTATGCGGGAGCCCCTCCAAGCGAGGCCGTGCCGATGCTGGCACGGCAGCTGAACCTGGTGTTTGCTGGTGCTGCTCATCGTGCACACACGTGAGGAAGAGGAGGAGAATATCTGCCAGGATACTGCATCCAGAGGAAACATGCTGCCAGTGAGGGACCACGGCTCCCCGGCAGCAAGGCAGCACGCCGACAGCTCCCAGCTGGGCATTCCAGTGCATCCCATCACATCCATGAGCTCCTGGAGCCTTGTCTTTGAACTGGCTCCATCAGCTGGCCGAAGTCCTGGGAACGAGCGAGGGGAACCCGGGATGGAGGATTCAAGCGTGCAGCAGTGGATCCAGCCAGCACGAGGGCTGTGCCAGTGCCCAAGCGGGTTTGCCCATCCATGGGACAGGCCCCCGGGGTCCCAGAGGTGGCTGGTACGGCATGGAGGGATTCAGATCCGACAGAGAGCCAGGAAGAGAGAAAACTAACATGGAGAATGGGAACTTGGCACAGAGGCTGAGCCGACGCCTGAGAATCAAAGTGTTTGGACATGAACCGCTGGCCAGAAGTGGTGGGAGCATCACTGTGGTGCCCCCCCGAGAGCTGTGCTGGGCCAGGCAGTGGGGCCATGTACAGAGCCGGGTGCTGTCACCTGCCCACTGCATGCAGGCGTCACAGAGATGCAGGACAGTGGGCGAGGACGGTGCCTTCAGAGATGTTCAGTGCTGGGCTCCTGCAGTAGGTTGTGTGGGACTTGCAGAGGTATCCACAGAGCACAGGGAGAGGGTAGTTTTCCAGAGTGGGTGGCTAGGGAATTCCACCCTGAGTCACACAGCAGGAAAAATAAATCAGTTTAATCAAATTAGTGTTATTCCCTCCCCAAAACTTGTACAAAAGGAGGGCTCTTCTTTCTCCCTTTGCCTGGCAAAGCAATGAGGCACCCACCATCTGCCCAGGCGCCCTCAGGACACAGCAAAGGATGAGTAAGTGCCCGAACACTTATCTCCTATAACACGGAGAGGAGCAAGCAGGTGTGTGCTCCTAATCCCCTCTCCGCACTGACACCCAGCCCAGGGAAAAGGGGAACGCTCTCACAGGCTCCACACTTCTTTATTTACCAAGATCTCCTGGTGCTCTTGGGCAACAGCAGCAGCTTTTGGGTAACGGGACAGGAGCTGCCATCAAACCACCAGTTACACCCTGGGAAGGAGCGTGGACCCCGGCACAGAGCTCAGCCCTGCTGCAGCGAGCAGCATCTGGTCAGCCTGGCAGGTCCTGACCCACGGTTATTATGAGCTCTTCTGATACAAAACGGAAATACAATTTGGGGATGGTGAGAGTGCATCTTCTCTAATCAAATTTTTCTCGCTCGGCAGCAGCAGAGCTGGCCTGTTGGGACACATCATGCTCCACGGCAGCCGAGCTCTGCCCCACCACACCCCCACCCCCTCCCCAGCCAAGCAAACCAGGCTGGGACCCAAAATGTCCCAAAGTGCTACCGCAGGGCACCAGCAAACCCAGAGCACCCACCTTCGCACCCTGACCTCTCGGGAGCGAGCCCCAGAAAAGCGTTGCTGCGGATTATCCCCTCTGCTGGCTCCAGCCCTAACCGAGAGCGAGCCCCGTGCGCAGGGATCCGGCTGGTGGGATGCGCATCCCCCGCAAACCTCAGGTTTTGATTTTAACTTCCATCGCTGGAGGAAAACCTGGTAAGCAGCTGGTGATGCCATTGAGTTGCAGCCAGACACCTTACGAGCCTCCGGACCTCCTCCTCCTCCTCCTCCTGGTACAGAGCCTGGCAAACAGTTTTCATTGCTGGGAAATGAAACACGAATGGCGCTTGGCTTCATCCAGTCCCGGTAGGGACACTGGGAGGGAAATATTACAATTCCTGAGGTTTAACCTTCCTTCACAATTCACTGTACCTCTACCTTTGAAGGAAATTGCTCTGCAAATACTGATTAATTTAACTTTACAATGCCCATCTTCAATAAACAGTATCTTGGCTTACAGATGGGGAAATCAAGGCACAGAAGGGGAAAAAAAGAAGAACCAGGAACAAAACCCTCTCTCTGTGCTTTAACTATAAAATCATCTTTCCTCATTAGCAGCTAATCAGAACTACCAGAGGGGAAGAGATTACAGACAGGGCGGAGAGGGGAGTAACTGAAAGAAATACAGACATCAAAACAGATTTTCATTTATTTACTCATTTATCACAGCAAGTCACAGGCTTCGAGTTCATTTGAGTCTGCATTAGCCCTGCAGGATTTTGGGATGCCGTCTCCAAAATCTAAAAAAGTTAATTGGTCACAGCCATGCACCATCTCAGGAAAGAGAAAATCTGCAGTTTTGGGTTGGTCTCAGGAAGTCTGATATTGCTTTGCCTGCTAGATTATAAGAAACCTCTAATCTTCCCTCACCAGCCTCCTAATCTTTATGGGAACCCAGATACCTTATCTGGAAATTGCTTATTGAAAAGCACCCCGGCCGGCGCGGCAGCAGCTCAGGTGATGCTTTGCCACAGGTCTCGGACTTGGGGAATGGCAGGAGGTGCCAAGACCCCCGGCTGACCCAGCTGGCTGCCATGCCACAGGGCTGCCTGTGCCGTGCCAGCCAGCGGTGCTGCCGGGGGAGCGGTTTGGTGAAGGGCAGCACAGATGGCAAACATCTGATTATTTTGGTTTATATCTCAGCTGCATCAGGGCTGAGCAGCTCCAGCACGAGAGGATGCAGCCAAGCTCAGGGTGCCAGGGCAGAATGCACGTGTCCCTTCTGCTCCTCTGAACGTCTCCATGCATGCTCCTAGCCATCTTCGTATATTTAGACACCAAAACAAACCATCAGCTGTTTGGGGGCTTCTTTTTCTCCCCTTTTTGCCCAAAAATTATTTGCAAGAAGGCAAGTATTTTATACATGGCAGGCAGAGAATGTGAGAATGTCTCATCTTCAAACTTCCCTTTCTCTCATTTCATCCTGACTTTCCAGAAGGAAGGAGACTGACAGGGTCCATGACTGACATGTCCGGCCACAGCCCGCAGCCACCGCACCGAGCTGGCCCCCCGGTCTCTGGTGAGGACAAGCCTCCATAACTCGCCCCAGCCCCAGGATGCTGCAGCAGGTCGCTACCTGCACGGCGTGTTTCCTCCAGCATTTCCAGCCTCATGCACGAGCCCACACTGGGAAACAAGGAACATATTTTTAAATAAGAGGAGGAAATGGTGTCTTTGTGTCAGGCAAGTGGAAGAAATCCAGGACCAAGAGACTGCAGAGCCTTTCCACTTCAGACAGCAGGTGCTCTCCAAGATGTGGTTATGGCAACAAAATAAATGATGGATAATTGCTTTTGTGACAACTTGCCAATTAAATTAGACTCAGCAGAATAACATAATGACAATTTGTTATGCTCTGGTGGGCACTAACACACCAATCATAATTAAATGCTATGACTGAAATAGAATGCTGCTGTACACAGGAATATATAACCCCAATTCCCTCCCAGTGAAACATTATAGGTTCAGACTTGATTTCAATTTCTGGAGGATAATAGCATTAGCGCACATCAGAATGAGCTTGCAATATGCATACAGGCGGCAGCAGCACAGGGAGACAGAGAGCCAAGGACAGCTGAGCTGCCGGGGCTCCTGGGGGGACTCCTGCAGAGTATCTCTGATGCTCTGGGTTTCAAAGCAGCAGGGGACATCCCAAATTACTGCCATGTCCCGGGAAGATTTCAAATCCCGAGCCCAAGGGAGCAGGCAGGGGGGTGACTGGCCCCAAGGGAGCTGCTGCGTTGCTGGCGGTGGGGTGGGAACTCACCAGGATGGGGCCACAGGGGTTTACAGAATCACAGCATCATTTAGGTCGAATGCTGTGCACCGCTCTGCCAGCGGAGCCCTCATGCTCCTGAGCGGTCCCCTCGCAGCCTGGACCGAGCCATGGGACACGACACAGCCTGGCCTCCCTTGAATGATTATTAAAATGTTCATTAAAAGAAAACGTACCGCGGTGCCTGGCAGTGCACCAGCCCCACAGCCAGGGTCCCGCAGGGCTCAGCCCTTCCAGCAGCCCCAGCCCAGCCAGCTGGGCAGCCACAGCACCGGCGGCTTGCACCAGCTGGCCAAAACCCAGAACAAGCAGTGGGGCAGGTCCTGCAAGCACTTAAAATTTACTGGTAAAACAGCAGCCAGCTTCTTCACCCCGAGCCACAGCTGAGCTTAACCTGCTGCTCTCAGGATGCTCTGACCCTCCTGCCCTTCCTTCCTCCTGCCCTGCATCTTATTCATCCCAGAACCACTGGGCCAGGAATTACTATTACGTGGACCATTCTGGTGCTGCAAAAGCAAAACGCTACAAAGAGCACAAATCCCAATTCATTAAAAAAGTGTTAATTTGAAAACAAAGCTAGGCAGATGGCAAGAACTGATGCTGCCGAGGTTTTGCAAACCCGCCCCTCCCCCCCAAAGCAGAAGCCACCTGCGTGCCATCCCTTCTCCCGGTATGGAAATCCAACACGCCACAACCCGCAGCGCTCCCCGAGCAGACAGCGCCTTGCTCTGATGCCACATAATATTTTTCCTGACAAATGAGTGTAAAATGCCTGGCTCGTCTGCCTGGCCGCCCCGGCAGCCTGAGGAAACAGCAGCTGCAGAGCCCCACTGCAGTGGGCTGCCCCCGAAAAGTGCCACCGAGCCCTGCTCCTGCAGGAGAGCCAGCAATTTACCCAAAGAGAAGCTTCCCGAACTCGGGTGATGCAGAGAGGGCTACGGCCTCCATTCAGGTGCCAAGCAATGAGACTGCCTCACCCCTGGGTTACAAAGGCCATCATATTCCTTGATAGATCTCCGCATGTCTTTTACCAGGTGTTGTATATTGTGGTGTTACAGTTGCCTTAAGTTCAAGCTAAGATCCTAACAGATACAGATTTCTGGAATATTCTGAAGCTCAAAACGGGGCAGATCTGAAGACCAAATGCATGTGTGTGCGCACGCAGAGGTAAATCACAGAATACTACAGGGGTGGGTTTTTTTATGTCTTCTTGGAGCCACATTCTTAAAAAACCAGTTTATTACCTGCCTTGATGAAGCTTGGCATGGGCAAGGTCAGACCACCTGGTTGTCCAGCAAAGCTGATGAATTATTTTGGCTGCTCCAGACATAAGACCTGATCCTATTAAATCCTTAGTTCCCCTGCCCTCAACATGTACCAGCAGATAATCTGCCCACACGAGACTAGCGGTGACACAGGGACGTGTTACCACACAGCAACACGTGCCCGGCTGCGCGGGCGCCCTGCTGAAGGGGCTGCGTGTCACAGCGGGGGGCTCCTGCCTTCGGGTTAAAATGGTGCCCAAGCCCAGAGCCTGGTCCCGCAGCCCTGAACCACAGGACCAGAAGTGTTTGCTGCTGTGGGACACATCCTGCACACAGGCACTGGCACTGTTTGGGAAAGCAGCAGCCTGAGCAATGCTACAGCATCCCTAGGAACCTCTTCTCCACCGATACACCCACATCATTTGCAGCCTCTGTAGTGATTTACCATCAGCACAGGACCGCTTTGCAATGCATCCCTACAGGAGATGCCCTGGCCCGGGGTCAGAAGCAGCCCTGGGTGATAGCCCCCTGCATTTCCAAAGGGACAGAGGGCAGGGCTTTCCACTCCCGGCCCTCTGGACAAATGCTGTGGCTGCAGCATGGCTGCTTTGCTGGTTTTACAGCCAATGCTACTGGTGCGCATCGGTGCACAAGCGGGATAGTCACAAAGGCAGCAGACTTTGCAATTGAGCCTTCTAGATCCTACAATGGGACCTGCTGGAGAGCAGGCAGAGTTCTTCCTAAAATTTTAAGGCGAGGCCCACAGTTTTAGGGATTGACATTGGAAAACCTTCAGCCTGACTCTCAGGGCTGTAGAATACTGACTGCTTGCAATTGTCTTTTTGATGCCTCAAGGAGTAAGGAACCTTGTAACTGATACTTTGGCATTTTATTGTCACTTAAAATAGCCTGGCAATCAGAGAGAGGAGCTTCTACACACACCACTCATCTTGCAAGAGGAAGGAGGTCAGCAATTTAGCACAGAAAAGGTCATACAGCTGCTCCGTAATGGGGTGTAGGATTGCAAGACAGCGAAAGCTTCGCTCCCAGTCATTAATGAGCGTTACAGCGGTCGGGGACAGGTTTACCCAGGCATAAGGAAATTACTCGACTGCACGAACTGCCCCGCGAAGGCAAAGGGCAAGCGACAGGGTCACATCTGTGTCCTTCGCCTACGAACCCCAGGAGCAGCCTTTGCCTTTCCCTGGCGTGGGCAGGACAGGTCAGCGCTGGGTTTCACCACACCCTGGGGCTCTCCCCCCACCCCAGTCCCCTTGGTGCGCCTGGAATCCCACCAGCCGCACATCCCACTTGCTCCAGAGGGAAACTGAGATTTCCTTTCAAATCTTTTTGCTGAAAGCTCGGGCTTCTCCCCACGCTAGCATCAGCCTGCAGGAGAAAGGCAAGGCTGGTCTTACCGTCACACACGTTTCTCACGCTGCCAGCCAGAGTGGGAGCAGACCCCCCCGCCGCGACCCGGGAGGGTCCCCATCACCGCTCACCCCTCCCGGTGCATGCGGTGAGGCCAGCTGGGGAGGGGGCTTGGGGACACACACACCAGCCGCCTCCAGACCCGGCCCCCAGGAGCCCCCCAGCGCGGGGCTGGCAGCAGAGCACGGCTCCCACCTAGTGGGGAGCCCCGCCAGGGATGGAGGGCTCCCTGCTCCTTCGCACCGGGGCTCCCCACAAACCCTCCTCCCGTGAAGCTGCTGACCTTTTGCTGGCGGGTAAACACCTGATAAATAATAAATCGCTCCCCCCAGGCTCCTGCCCAGAACCTTTTAATTAAAGTCGTTGAGTTACTCTAAGGTGATGCCGATTGGCATTTCAATCCCAGCTCAGCAAACACATCTGTCAGACAAACACTATGAAAAACCCTACAGAACCCTGGTCTTTGTTGTGTTTTCTCCTAATTGCACCAAATACTTAACTTCACATCCTTTACTTCCCTGTTACCCCCCAGCTGTAACAAATCCGCAGCGCACAATGGGCCAGGAGCATCCCCGCTACCGCAGCCAGCCCACAACCTCCCTAGCCCCATGGAGGCCTGCTCTGCCCTGCCGGCTTCCAAGAAATAATGTCCTGATTTTTCCACCCTCCCCTGCTGCCCCACCAGAAGTGTACACTCCCTTATATATTTCCAGGTTTTCCTGCTAATTTGCTTACCTGCTCCTGAATAACCGCACACACAGGTCAGTGAAGTACGCGACTGCTTTACACGATTTGGCAAAGCATGGAGCACAACTACACCCTCCACCTGGCAGCCCAGTGACGCTGCTCTGCACACATGCAAGTTCCTCTGCACTTCCTCCGTCAGTCCGGGTTACCAGGCACACCAGGTCTGGGCTGTGAGCTGAAAAGCAAGTTGCAATAAACCTCTCACAGGAGGCGATGAAAACAGTTAAGCAACTGGATGGTCACCGTCATGTAAAAGGAGAAGAAAAAAACATGAGGGTCTCTTACTCCCACCCCTCAGGGCACAGCCACACGTGAGGGTAAATCCCACTGCCCACCAGCCAAGCCTGCTGCAGAACAGCTGGTCCAGCTGGGACTGCTCTGCCTGGGGAAGCCGCCCCAGTGACTTTTTCCAACATAAAGAGAAAATTAATTCCAGCTCTCTTCTTGTCTGCTCTGCACAGGAGCTTGCTCAGGGCACAGTGCTCTAGTCTGTGTTCTAAATTTAATATGTTATTGCCCAGTATGCTTCAGATGACTAAAGGAAGACACAGTCGAGCTCAATAAAGGTGGAAGGATGAAGCTAGTTACAGCAGGGGATAGAGGAAAATGCTTTTTAAGCAATGTTGGTGATTTCTTAAGAGAAGCGACACCAAACAGGAGACCACTGAGCTGTGAATGAAGCAAGTGAGAAATCTCTCACGTTACTGCATGCAACTCCACAGCGCATCTCCTTTTAAAGTACTTCCATTTGCAATTTTTGGCAAGCTAAGAGCATCATCAACAGTTAGAAGTACAAAACAAGATGCTCAAAATTTTTACCTCTGTAAAAATCCACAAAAGGCAAAGACACAAAGTTGCAGCATGGGAGACACGGAGCTGCCGGGTCTCTCTTCCCTTGGGCTGGCGGGAATCATTTGGCCCAAGCAAGAAAACCGGGCACAAGGAGGGGAACTGGCATCACGGCTGCCAGAGATCCCCCGTGGAGGGCGGCTTGCCCCGGCGCTCAGCCAAACGGGAGACCCTGCGACTGCTCAGCACATCTCCTCTCCTGTGCCGTTTCAGTCTGAATCCTGTTGTAATGCGTATTTGTTGGCTGTTCGCATTAAAATTTCTCCTACCTTTGACCCAGCACAGTGGTTCCAAAACTTGGGATACTGGAGGTGGCAGCATCTGCTATGCTCACCTCTAAAGGCCTGCCACGCATGGATTTAGTGATCCTGGCAGTAATTCCCACTCCACATGCAAGAACCTTCCTCAGGCAGGTGTATGAGCCACCAAGACCAGCTCTGGAAACAGATCCTCCGGAGCTTACAGCTACAGCAGTGCTGAGACAGAGGGTTTCTTGCTCTTTGTAGTAAAGTCTTGTACGCCTCTAGAATCATGGAACAGAATTAGGAATAAAGTTTGACCTCCTAAGGATAACCAAGTAATTCTATGGTAATTACACTGCTAGGTTCAGGAAGTGAACCTAGCCACAAAAAAACAAACCATGGGCATTTTTAAATCCTCCTTTTCACTGCCACACAATAATACACATACATACAATTAATAGATTATTCACATAGAATGAACGGAGATTCACAAGGGAGTCTTCTTGCATCACACACAGCAGCAGCATCACTAAATTGTGTAACTGTGCCTGGAAGGTAGGTACAAAACCAAATGGAAATCTCTCCTGTTTCATTTGAACAATCAGGCAAGGAAGGAAAGAAGAGAGTTGAAGTAACTTACAGCGGTTAGCTTTTGGTGGTGGTAGTTTTAGTTTTTTAAAAAGAGAACACAAAGAAAAAAATAATAATCAGCAATTGTTTTTCAAAGCCAAAATCTTCAATGAAAAATAAGCTAGGCACTGGAGTTTGCAGGCATGGGATCTAATCGTCTCCAAATCCTACTGAGATTGTTGTTTACGCCATTCTACACCAACATTTCCGTGACTATTTCTGTAGCAGCACTCAACTCTCTCCTCAGCAGACAGCTGTAACATTGCACCTTTCATGCTTCTGAGGTGTCCAATTTCATTAAGAGTCACTACAAAACTCCAAAGGTCCAAATTATCTGGTATGGTTACACTTTATCCTATTAAGCAAATGACGGAACAGGAAGAGCATATTTTTATGTTCGTATAAATAGCAACTCTCAATTAGCTATAAAAAGATGACAGTTCATACAGCTGTTAGAACACATCAGGCAACCAGTACCTGTCATTTCAACAGCAGGACCATCACAAGGCCCACACCACCAAGGGCAAGAAGCTAAGAAACATCTTTACTACTGTAAATAAGACCTGAAGAGGCAGAACTTCCGATTTTCAAAGAAAATGTTTAATTTTCCACGTTCATACTCATATTTTCCAACCCACAATTTGAAGTAACAGCTTTGAACCTCAGAAAGAATTATTTTTTGAGAAAATAAGAAGACATGCCACATACACGATCATGGAAGGCACTAGAGCCGGAAAACTGAGGCATATTCCCCCCAAGAAAATGTCTCATCACCAGCAGGTTGTGGAGGCAGAACTGCCAGCTCCTGAGCAGGTGACTGCTACAACCAGTGCACATGCTGCGGCTTGGTGTCACAGGATGACAGCCATGCTGTCAGGAGGGTAAGGGATTCTCCTTCTGTGTTTCTGCCTGCTCTGGCATCTGCTCCTCCTGGTCTTTCTTCTTTTCCTGCATCTCCTCCAACACAGTTTGAAGCCGTAGGTGTAACACAGAATCCCTGGTTTCAACATGCTGATGATCCTGTTGTACTACCTACAGTTAAAGACAGATAATCACCAAAAAAACAGGGTCATAAAAAGTTTCTTTCAAAGTGTGACTGACGAGAGCAACAGAAAGCAACAGCCTCCATTTCTACATCCAAAAAAAGCCAATAGAAAAGGTGTAATTCATGCTTAGATTATTGTGAAGGTATAACACAGTGGCAAAAAATTTTAAGTGAGACCGCTGGCCTCAAACAAAAAGTTGAAAAAGTCAGTGATTTCATCTTTTCACATGCTCATCAGACAGTGCACTTTAAGCAGAAATTATTTCTGTTCTCCTTCAGCCTCTTGCTGGGGAAAGCACCACAGACTCTCGGCCCAGAGATCACTGGATAATGAGCAGAATGGAATGCGTATTACAAAGGGAATCATAAATGAATTTTTCTAATGGTTTAAAACTGCAGCTTTTATGAACAGCTCTTCTCCCTTCCTTTTGAGGGTGTTCAGCATTCTCAGCAGAAAAGGTAATCAGTTAGGCATGAACAAAGTAAAAGATCACCATCACAGAGCAGCCACGTTCTACTCTACCTGACATGCTGTTCTAAAAGCATCTTCAGTTTGGTTTTTTTACCCCATTTTAATGTGAAGAGTTACATGAAAATCTCCTGAAGTAACGTGAAACTAGACTCCAAGCACCCAGGAGCCATTTCCTCTCTCGTACAGTACAGAAAACAGAAAGCAGTAGCAGAACACTTCAGACAGTTCTTTTGGACAGTTACTTACTTGCCAAAAATATAAGCAGACAATCCCCAGACTACAAACCTTTATTTCAATACCTTTAAAAACAAAACAAACCCAAGAAAACAAAGCACAACCACCCAAACTGCAAGATTTATGCAAAAGATTCCAGTTCAGGATCCAGACTGAAGAACAAGAGTGGGAGTGCATTAGGCTGCTTAACTGTTAAAAAGGGATGGAAAAAAAGTGTTAGTTACTGTTGAACTGGAGGAGTTCCCATTGACCCCCTGCTACCTTACAGGGCTGACAGGCATACAGTAAATACATACACGTATTTCCAAATGGTTTCCACAGACACACTGCTAGGTAATTTGAAAGCCTTGAAGACTCACATCTTTTATCACCAGAACAAATATTTCTTGTTTCTGTCCCACACGAAGTACCTTACCCTTGGCCAGTCACATTCATGACTAAGAGGAAAGTTTACTCTGCACAGCAAAAACATTTTATTATGACCATCACGCATGTGACTGTTTTGCTGAGAATTAAATTGAGCTAACTCAACATTAAGGGCCTGGAAGCGAAGTTTTTTGAATCCACTGGCCAAGTAACGCTGTGAATATTTAATACTTACTTTATCTGTTCCTCTTCTCTGTAAAATTATCCCACTGGCTAAAAGGGCTTTTCCTGTTTCTTCAAATAATTTTTCCTCTTCAATTTTTCCTTCTTCCTTCAGCTCATTGAATTTCTCAACAAACCTAGATTTCAAGATTGTATTTTTACTCTCACAAACAACACTTTGGCTCACCAACTTAAAAAGGAGGTTTCAGAAATATTTCTAGTTTAATCATAAATAGATCTTACCTCTGGCAAGTAGATTTGTAGTTTGATTGCGACAGGTCGATAGGTCTCGGACCACTGCCATAAACTCTGTAAAATCTCCTATTGAGAAAGGAAAGTCTAGTTTTTCAAACCATCCAAGAGGGATATGTGTGGGAGTAAATAACATTGCAACAAGAATATTCATGTAACTATTTCTCCTTTTCCCATTAGCTATTACGTTCACCCGTTCCAGAATGTTTAATCATTTTAATAAATGCTTGTTAAATCTTCCGCACTGCCGGTGGGTCAGAGGAGCACTGCAGCCCCCCCAGCCTGGGAGGCAGCTGCAGGCAGCCCACCCTGGGCACCCAGGGGAGCTGTACGGGCCTCTGCCCTGCGGCTGCGAGGGAGCCTCCGCCTCAGGTGATGCCTTTTGCGCCTCGGCCAGTAATCAGAAATACATTAATTACAAATACAAAGGTAACACGGTGGAAACGTGCACTGCAGTTTCTCTGCGGTATAAACAGAGAAACCGGGGCCTGCAAGGTCGGTGGCAAGGGCAGCTGTGTCCCCCGGCGGGGCCAGAGGCAAGGGGCTGGGGGCAGCTCCGGGGAGCGGGGCGGCGAGCGGCGGAGCTCCGGCACCCGGGGCCGGCCGGGCGGCGGCGGTGACTCACGCTCGCACTTCGTCCTCCCGGTAGAAGATGGGCGGGATGACATCCTTCACCTTGCCGTAGCGCGGCCGCGGCACCCGGTAGACAGGCTCCCTCAGCGGGGGGAAGGCAACGTAGACATCGAACCACAGCGGCTTCTTGATCACCCCGATGCGGAGCAGGTCGCGGGTCCTGCCGGGGAGAGGAGCGACGGGGGGAGCTCAGAGACCCCCGCCTCGCCCCGGCCTTGCGCCTCCCCCCCGGGGCACCCCGGGGCACCCCGCGCCGCCCGGCTCGCCCGCCCCGCGCCGCCTGGCCGCCCGCCCCCCGCACCGGCTGAACACGCTCCCTATCTTCTGCAGGCGGTTGCCCGCCATGGCTGCGCCGGCGGCCGGGCCTCCCCTAGCAGCCGCCTGCCCTTCCACCCGGAAGCGGAAACGCGCGCCCTCGCCGCCAGGGCGCGCAGCCAACGGCCGAAGGGCGGCGGCGGAAGGCGGTGCCCAGGCAGCACCAGCCGATGGCCGAGCGCAGGTGCTGCCGGATCGTCTGTGTGTCCCCCAGTTTAAAGGGCCAGCGCCGCCCCCCAGGCCAACCCCTGACCGAACGCGCTGAGCAGCGCAGCCCTCCCGCTCCCCTCGTACCCGGCTGTGCCTCCCGGGGGGCCGGGGCCCTCTCAGGCGGTGGCGGTACCGGTGCCAGGCCTGAGGACGGGGCTCCCGGCGGGGGGGGTCTGTCCGGGCCGCACGGGCGGGGCCTGGAGCCCCGGGACCTGTGGAAAAGCCTAATCTCCTCAGGGGTCCTCTGCCGCCATGGCGGGCTGTTGAGGAGACCACCCCAGCCCGGGCTTTGCTCTCACCGAGGCCTCGGGCCTGTCCCCGGCTGGGGGCCCTGTCCGACACTCCACCGCCCCCGGGCCGGCTGCCCCCGAGCGGCTGGGGAAGCTGGTGCGGCTGCGTGGGGCCGGAGGCAGCGCCCCTCATGAAACCAGCCGCCTCTGCCATGCAAAAGGCACAGCCCCGGCAGCCAGCACCGACGACCTCCCCTGTCACCCCCAGCCCGCCTGCGGGCAGCTCCGAGCAGCCGCCCTCTGCTCCCAGTCCGCCCGGGCTGGGGCGGCAGCATCGGAGCCGCAGCCGTCCCAGCGGTGCTGCGGGCAGGCGGAAAGGAAGGGCTGTATCCAGAACCAGCAGGGTCCTGCTCAGCACCACCGCTGGCAGGACACCAGCTGTGCCCCCCTAAGCCCTGTGGGCTATGGGCACCCGCAAGCCAAGAGGGCAGATGGGCCCGGGAAGGCAGCAGTTGTCACCCCGCTGTGACCAGTGCAGAGCCCGGTAGGGCCACCCGGCTGCCGGCTCCTGTTTCTGACTGGGCCACTGCAGAGCCCTGCTGCAGGTGACAGCCATCCCGGGTGAGGGACACAGTCCCAAGCCAAGCAGGAGCCATGGTCGCCCACACTGGCTGGTCCCACGAGGAGGGGGACACATCAGAGATCGCTGTTGCATGCTGCAGCGGCTCCTCTCGGTGAAATCATTGCTCTCCGTGCGACGGGAATGACGTCCCCGGAGGCTGGGGGTCATCCCCTCCACCCCCGGCACTTTACATCTGCCCTGTTTGCTGACCCCGAAGCTAAACACCACTGTGTCCACGTGGCAGCCGAGGAGCTTGGGGACCGGTGGTGACATCGGGCTACAAGCCATCACCAGCAGCGGGGTCTCAGGAGGATCGGTCTCACCCCAGCCACCTTTTGGTGCTGGGTTTCACAGAGCAAACGGGGGGATTTGTCACCGTGGTCTGCACAAGCCTTGTCCAGGGCTTGCACCGTGGCCTGATCCTGCCCCGGGCAGCCCCAGCGCTGCTTGCTGGGCCCAGGAGGTGGCAGCAGATGGTGCCGGGCCAGCACAGAGCCCCGGTCTGGATTTTTTACTTCGATTTATAAAATCCAGCAGCTACACCCAGGCTACTTGTCCTGTGTAAGCAGCCTTCCCGCAGCCAGCGTTTCCACCAGCCTGACTTGGGAGAAGTGTGTTGCATCGAGGGATGCCTGGGCACTAGGTGCAGCCCTTAGCTTGGGAATGAGCTGATGGGGGAAAAAAAATACATCCCTCCTTCCATCTTCCATCCTTGGGAAGGAAGGGGGCAGTAAATTTCCACCGCAGACCAACAGCCAGCAGGTACTCGATGCCAGTCTGAAACACCTCCAGCATCCATCCTCATCTGACCACAGTGTTCAGTCCTGGGCTCTTCTCAGCTGCCGGTCTTCTTAAAATATCATTTTGAAAGAAAAACACTTGCCCCCATAGAGCAGAAGAATTCAAAAGGGAGCTGCTGGGACCGCTCCAGGGCTGCATCTGAGCCGCTCAAAGGACTGGCCAGGCCCTGGTCTTTTCAGCTCTTTGAAAAAGCCCTGGCTCCCCCGCAGGCTCGTGACAGTTTGCTTGGCTGCAGCAGGAAGGCAACATCCAGGGTTTCTCTAGCATTTCGATGCTTTTGACATTTAAGGCAAGAATGCCCTGACTTTTTCCAGCATCTTCTTTGACAGAGAAGGTTTCCAAGCCACACGCGAGGCTGGGAAGCACTAATCCTGCCAGCAACCAAAAGCTGCTCCTGGACAGCTGGCACAGGGCAAGCAGACTCCGGCCCCACCCCCACAAGTGAGGGGGATGCTCCACATGCTCCCCCAGCCCTGCTGCTGCTGCCCAGAGCCACCCACAAAGCGCCATGTCCCACAGCCTCAGTGGCTCCTTGCCACTGGGAAATAACCCTCCTGTGAGCCACGGGCTGCCCACAAGGGTCCCCATGGTGAGGCGCTGCCTTGCTAAGGCTGCCTGGGGGGTATTTATCAAGGACAGCACAGCCTGGGCAGGCCAGAAGTCCTAATCTTCCCCAAAATGAAGGGCTTGAAGCCAAGTTTTTGGGTGCTGGCTGGGGACACGGGCCCGGCTCCTCTAAGTGGTGCTTGACACACACCTGCCCTTCCCACACACTCAGCACAGACCCCCCTCATCTTTGAGGTGCTGCTTTTTGAGCCTCCGAGGAGTTTCTCACCAAAAGTTTCCCCCTTCCAGCCTGCTGCAGTGAACATGAAAGGAAGGGGAAGCCAAGCCCAGCACTGAGCAGGCAGTTTCCTACAGGAACGATGCTGGGACCAGTCCCTGTGGGAGCAATTCCACCAACGCCATCCAGTTCTCTCAACTTTGCAGACCCAGCGATCCCACCAGCTCAGCATGGTGCAGAAATGTGCAGGGCTAGAGATGAATAACACATATTTTAGAAATAATTCATTATAATAACATATTTCCATTCTGCCAGGAGACAACGTGAAGGAGCCAGACTGCCTGCTTGACAGACGCAGAGGAGTTGCTGTGCGATACTTAATGAAACAGTTTCAAGAAAACTCATACGCCCCGTCCCCGAGAGGCTTGTTATTTTCAGAATGAAGCGGGTAAGCCACAGCGTTTTTCCTTTTCCGCTCTTTCCCAAAAGGCAGATCCCCACACATGTAGCTGGCCATGGCTGTGCTGGGAGCTTCCACAGGGACCCGCAGGCACAGCAGCCCCCTGCCAGCGCGGGTTGGCCATCCTACTCCCCAGCACGCTCAGTGCCAGGACAGTTTCCCTGGTGTAGAGCCCACCCCCGCAGCCTCTGACCCCACCGGAGCCCGCAGCGTTGGACCCTGGCTGAACCCCGGCGTGGGGACGGCAGAGAGCAGCAGTGGGTGCCCCAGAGCATCCTCGGCTGTGTCAGGACATTCCCTGAACCCTGGGCTCTCGCTGCCCCTCGCTCACCAAGAGCTCCCAGTGCTCTTCTCACATTCTTCCACAACAGGCACCAAAGGGGACCTGCTCCTGAACCAAACATCTTGCCAGGTGGAAGCAGGACTTGCTCCTGGGTGGAGACAGGAGCTCACCAGCAACGGGTCTCCCGCAGAGCTCACTTTCTCAAGAAAATCATTGGATGTGTATCAGCACTGCCACAAACAGGGAGGAACCGAGCCAGGGTGGCTTTTGGGCATGTGCAGCCATGAGGGGCACAGCTAGAGCTGGACTAGAGCTGGTGTTCTCCTCCCCACCCTCATTTCTTTCTTTTTCCCCCTGTAATGAAATAGGAGCAAAAAAGCGAAATACACCTGAGTGTTAAGAGTACAACAGGACTTTATTATATGAATTACTATTAAACATCTTTAAGAAAAAAAATCACTTATGGAAATAAATTCTAAAATAGCAACACTCACAAACGTCACAGATTTTGTTTTGTTTTGTTCTTTTTAAACCATTTTGTATAGAAGTGATACAAACATCACTGAGAATTGTGTATTTTTATGTAAGAAATGCATTTTGGCTTCCAAGCCAGTTTTAGTGGCCTTTCTACTCATTAGACCTGATGGTGTTTTTTTTAAAAGGACATAAAAATAATCACTCTTCATCCTCCATTAAAATGATGCTTTGTGCCTCCAAGATATTTTGAAATGGCTACAGAGTGACATCATTCAGAGAGGCTTTGCCTAACCTAGGATATTTAAGGGCAAGTTGTTAGATGGTGTTAGCAGAGCCATCCCCAAGCCCCTGCGCCGAGCACGCTGCCCACCCTGTGCACTCACGGGTGTGGAGCCCACTTTGAGCACAGGACCCTTCACGGTTAGTGCACGTTGTCAGACCCACTCAACATAAACCCTTTGCTGGCAGGGGAGGCAGGGCCAGCGAGGCCAGGGGCTTCGCACCCACCGCTAGCAGCCAGCGGAGGCTGCAGTGACACCGTCCCCTCCCCACGGCCCCTGCACCCCAGCTCGCAGCCCCCAGGCCGCCCTTGCTCTCCCTTTTCCATTTTCCCACAGGACTGAGCCCCGCTCCCCGCATGCAGCCCCGCGTGGGCTCTGGGGGGTCCCAGGAAGCAGGAGGATGCCGGACGCCTTGGGGATGTGCTCGGCCAGCCCAGCCCAAAGGAGAGCAGAGGCAGCCTGCTGCCTTCAGGCACCTCTCCACTGGCAAACTCCAGCGGGGTTACAAAGCTAGCTCCCAGCCAACGTGTCACCAACGTGCCACCAACGTGCAGGCTGAGCAGAGAGGGGAGAGGAGGAACAGCAGCATTTACCACTACACCGCTCGCTGCTGTTAAAGCCAGCGGTTCCAACAGGACTGACCTGTGACGTGATGCGAGACGTTGCTTGCCCAGAGCTACACTGCCAAAGAGAGCTCAACACGATCCTCTGCGGCCATGGCACGACGCAGCCCGTCCTCCAGCAAGGACGAGGAGCACAGCAAACCCTCCAAGGGCTCAGCAGCGGGAACACACGCTGCAAGTGCCCAGACACAAGTGCTTCACTGCCTCTCTGCCCCACGCACCAGACCAGCCCTCCAGTAACAACCACCACATCTGGGAGAAGCAGAATTTCCTTCCCGCCAGTGCCCGAGCTCCTGCCGACTGCCCGTCCGTGCTTCCTGCGTTCGTGGAAACTTCGCTGAAAGTTAAGCCCTCGGTAGCTAAGAGGCGCTGGAACACTGACAGGCTGATCCAGTTCCAAGCTTGATTTCCTTCCAAATATGCAGAGAGCTGCTTTGGACTGGGAGGGAGTGACAGCAGCCTCCTACAGACCCGAGCCAGCAGCGGGTAGGAAAGGAGCCCCTCCTCCCGCTCCACCAGTCTCAGGCTGGGAATAAAAGTCCCACCCAGAGACTAAAGGACCTTCTGTTCCCAGCTGCAAAGCCCCAGCTTCACACTTAGCCCCTCGCACCCACAGCCACGCTTGCACCCTGAGCCAGGCAGGGACGTGTCCCGCCAGACACCCATCTGACGCTGCTTGGCACGGAGCAGCCTGGTGCAAAGCGCCTCTGCAGCACCTCCCTCCACCCGGCAGCCGGGCACACGGCGGGGAGCAGGGCAGGCTCGGAGTGGAGGCAAGGCCAGCATGGCTTGGGATGCCCTAACCCATCGGCCAGGCTGCCACGGCCTGAGGGATGCTCTTCAATCCCTCCTTAAAATGAAACGGAGCAGACACCACAGTTGGGATCGGCTCACTGGGTGCGTCCTCTGCTGCTCGGATTTCAGGAACCCGAAGCTTGCTGGCATCCCAGGGTGCTTCCAGCCCAGCGCATCCTGCCCTCGCCCTCGGCACCCCAGGCTTTGCCCGAGCCCTGGTGCTGCAGGGAACACTCTGTTTGTGCTAACGGGGCACTACCCAGATCCTGCAGCCCTGGCCACCTCGAGCAGCCCTGGCCGTGGCCAGGGACCAGGGAAAGGGCCAAGCAGGCAGGTCCGCACCAGCCCCCACCATGGTGGCGAGGGCAACGGCAGCGGCGCTCAACAGGTGCACCGGCTGCGCCACGCAGGGACAGAAATCTTGGTGTCCACTTCAAAGGCGTGTGGGCTCTGCACGGGCTTGAAAAGGAGCCTGTCGGGAGCCAGCGCCTGCAATGTGGACTTTTGTTACCAAACCCCGCGGAGAGACAGGGAAAACAGTTGTGTGTGTGTTTGAAGGCTGGGCTTTCTGCGTCTGCCGCCTTCGCAGCTCCAGTCTTGCAACATTTGTGCTGGTTCACAGGAGCCAGCAAATAAAACAGGCACGTCTATAGCCACCTCCTGCATTTAGCAGTAAACAGATTATGCCGATAAAGGAGAAGAAAATGCGCTGGCGGGAGCGATTTCTGACTTTATGCTCGTCACTCATTACTTACACTGGGAAGGAATTTGTTTACGTAATTATTTTTAGCTTGACAGCATCTCTGAAGGCTGCAACGATTCAGGTGCTGCCTGCCGGCCCCCCAGCCCTCTGCTGCGCTCCCCGTAGAGACGAGCCCCCACGGCAGGCACGGGAAGGGTGCTCTGCTCCTGCCACCGCACCAGCCCCAGCCCCGCACCAAATCCAGCAGCGCCCACAAGCCCTTATGCAAACTCTCTGTGCCGAAAACACCTCCGCCGGCCTCAGCTGCAAACCCCCTGGCTCAGGTTTGGCATCTTACCTACAGCGGGGGGCATCCCTGGAGCCACCGAGCACCCTGCCCAGCAGCCAGGACCACCACCAGCACACCGCACCTGGCGGGACATGCTTCAGCAGTGAGGCTTACACTGGTGTGAAATCCAGCCCTTGGTGCTGCCCCGCCGTCCTGGCCCGTGGCAGCACAAAGCGTCCGTTACTTCAAGGCAGTTTTAGCAATGCCAAAGGCAAAGGTTTAATTCAAAGTGAAACGCCTAGGAATAGAAGGCCTTTCCTTTTATAAACAATTTATATTATTTGACTATTACCTGATCTGAATCTCTGCTCATTACCCCTAGCGATAGTAGACAACAGCTGTTAGGTTCACTTTCTCACATGTGGTTGATTTTTTTTCCTGTGTGTGCAGAGTAAAGTTACATCAGATCGCTACAGAGATATGTTCAGGAGTGCTCCGGCCAAGCAGATCCCACACATGAATGCGTCCTCGTTAGTACAACTGATTTTCATTCCTCCTGCGATGCTGCTCGGACTGAGAGAGCAGGCAGGACGCTGCTCCTCCCAAGTCTGAGCTCCGCTGGCTCCTCTACAGCAGCTCACATCAGCTGCCGACTTTTTTTTCCTTTTTTTTTTTTTTCCTTTTTGGCTGATTTGCTAGATAGGATAAGTTGTTTTCAAACCACTGGTAAGAAAACATCGTGCCTCACTTCAATACTTGTACTTCAGAGGAGTACAACAGCAGAGGGGGAACAGCCAAAAAACTGGGTAATTTGTTGGGTGTTTTTTTTCCTTTTTCAGCCATCTTCTTATGAAGTCCTGTGCACATTCTGTGCCAGCAAGAAATCCCAGCGCTGGGACCTGCAGGGGAGGAGAAGGGGAAGGAAGGAGAACAGCACGTGCTCAGCCTCACCACACCGTGGCCAGCACCAGCACATCGCGGCACCCGGGGCTGTCACCAGCCACTGCACCTGCAGCAGCTGACGGGGCTCGTCCCCACCCAGACACACTCTGGACCCCACCCCGAGCATGCAGCCCCCTCCTCCAGCCAGGACAGACGGATGGACGGGACCATTCGCACGCTCACTGGGAAGCGTTCATCCCCAGGTGCCTCTTACCATTTACTGCCCTTCCTTCGGTGTCTCCTCCTCCTCCCGGAGCTGCTGCCTCCGCGCTTGGAAGTCTTCATCTGGAAGGTAGAAGCAGGCAGGGGCTGTTGGGGGCTGCAGCCGCTTCCACGCTGGGATGCCGGCTTCTGCACCAAGGTCCCAGCTCCACTGGGTGCCCCAGCGGGGAGGCAGCCCAGCCTCTGCCCCCGAGCAGGGATTTCCTGGCCCAGACAGACAGTTCCCAGGGACTGGGACACGGGGACCCTCTGCCAGAACACACCTGAGAACACTGGAAGGAAGTTTTGGCCCATGGGGCATTTCTGCCATGTGGTCCCACCTGAGCCAGCCCGGGGTGGCCCAGGCCGACACAAAACCCACTGCCAAGCCCTGCTGCTGTGCAAATTCGGCTGACAACAGATTTGCCAGGACTGTGCCCCAGTTTTGGGCTTCACATCCCACAGGGCCACACAGCCCAGCTGCAAGCCCCTGCAGCTCCCAAAAAGAGGAGATCCTGTCCCTGGCCACCCCTGCAAGCACACTGTCACAGGAGAGCTGCGTGGGACCAGGGATGAGCCCGTGACATGGGTGGCCATGCCCTGGCACGGAGCTGATGGGAGCCACCTCCAGCAGAGCAATGGTGTGGGACAGGATGTGGCCAGACCCCACGGGAGCCCAGCTCACCATGCTGAGCACAGCACACACAGCACAGTACAACACGGCACGGCACGGCACAGCGTGCCATCTCTTACCACATGAATGTCCTTCGACATCATCGAGAAGATTTGCTGTGGAAGCCGCTGTCCCCAGCCTGCACCCTCTGCTAAGGAAAACCAGTCGTGTGGCCAGGACGTGGCCGTGGTAGCACAACCGCCCTTCCCAGCCATGGCCCAGCCGTCAGAGGCAGTGGGAGGCTCCAGCCAGACTAGACCATGGCCTTGGGTATCCCCAGGAGCACCCAAGTGAGGCCATTCTGACAGCCCCGCACGCCCCCACAACTCCCCAGCCCCTTTTAGGATACACCTGGTGCTTCAACAAGTGTTTTCTTTTTGATTTCCTCATCTTTGTCTTCTCGGAGAAGGCTCTGGCGAGTTCAAACAGCTTCTTGCGGGTGGCTGGAAGGAAGCAGCTGGCTGAGGGTCTCACCCCAAGACCCTCCCAAAGCTGCCAGGGGTGATGGGGAGGAGACAGCCAGGGCCAGCGGTGTGATTGCTCCTCACCAACACCCTACAGTGATGCCCTGGGCTCCCCACTGGTCCCTGGCAGGGGGTGCTGACGTTTTTACCCTTTCACTGGGATTTTTGTGACCTTCCCTACCCACGACTGACCCACACATCCCCAGTGTCTCAGGTGGCTGCAGCCGGACTCAAGCTGCCCAAAGACCTCGGTCTGTTTTGCGATGGGAGAGGTGTGCTGTGACTCGCTAAGTGGAAAGGACTGGAAAATGGAGAGTTACTGCAAACCCTCACTTTGCTTTTCTAGGATCCACACAAACTCTGCCCAGAAATCCCCCTACTCCCCAGCACCACCTGCATCCTCAGCTCACACCACAACCCACGTGTGCACCAGGGACAGACGGATTGTGCAGAACCGGGGCGCCAAGACCCAGGTCTCCATCTCCCATCTGTTGTGCTGGTGCCCAGCCCCAGCGTGCGGCACAGGAGCTCCCTGCCACTGCTGAGGGCCAGGAGAGCACTGGTGCGGCGAGGATGCACCAGCCCAGGGCTGTAAAATGCAGCTGGAAACTCAACCCCGAAGCGCCAGTGCTGAGGCTGAGCACCCTCTTAGCACAAGGTGCCAGTGCAGTGCGCAATGGCCTGTGCCCTGCATGCCACTGTGCCAGCCCTCTGCGTGGCTCCCAGGGTGATGGGGACATGCGTGCCCAGCTGCCCAGAGAGGAGATAAGGAACCCACACGCATACGTGCTGGCAGGCGTGTGTGCACCGGCCGATGTGCACACACAGGCAGGCTCCCACCTCCCCCCAGCCCTCGCAGGCATCCCAGACCTTGCGAACCAACTCACATTTTCCCATGTGTTTCAATTTGTCTCTGAATAAGGCATCATCAGACACGGCACTGCCGGCCTCGCTGGTTACAGAGGGGGCTATGTCACCTGGAAGGCAAACATCTGGTCACCGGGAGTGCATGCGTGGTGAGGGGCAGCTCGAGACAAATCATTTCCGTGACCCAATTCCAGCGCCAGTGAAGCGCAGCCCTGCCACGAGCAAAGCTGAGCAAACGCAGCAGGATGGGGGCAGTGGCACCCCGTGGCTGGCTCCAGGCGAGGACCCTCTGCGGGTACAGCCCCTCAGCCTGTGGGTGCAGAGCTGCCAGCGGGCAGCGTGCCCTTAGCCCTGCGGGGCTGCTCACCTTGAGCTGCCTGCGAGCAGATGTGGGGTGAGCGGCAGCTCAGCCTCACCACCAGCACCACTGCAGGGCAGGATGGTTCCCTCTGGGCTGCTCCAGGGACAGCAGCCCCAAATTACCCTGGCACTGACTGCACGGTGGCTATTAGATCATGCCCACGCTCAGTGCCGGGGATGGCTGGGTCACTGGATCAGGAACAGACGTTCAGGTGGCCCAGTGCCTCAGGTGGAGCGGAGACCCCAGCAGCCGTGTCTTTCTGGCCACCTGGGCCCATGCCGTCCCCCAGGCGCGGGTGCCCCCGAAGCGCTGTGCGCCCCGTGGAGCTCTGCCATGGCGGCTGCGTCTCGCCCGCCCCCGCACGGGGCCACCAACAGACACCAGCTCTAATTCTGACTCTGGGCAGCTGCTCTGCTCACCGAGGTTAATCAGGATTACCCAGGGACAGTCATGCCTCCCCGGCACAATCCTCCGCTCTGGCCAAGACAAGGGAGGGCTTTGTCTCCCCTGGGAAGAGGATCCCAGCTCTTCCACCCGCAGGGATGGAGGGAGGCAGGATGCAGGAGCACCTCCACGTGGGGAGGGCAGCAGCACCCCTCCCCATCACCCACCAGCTCCTCTCCCGTGCTGGGGGGGCAGCAGGAGGGACCAGCCAGTTTCCTCCCCCCGCAGCCACTTTGGAGGCAGCTGGGCAGAGGGCTGGGAACACAGGAGCTGCGGGGCATCCCGCTGCCAAGAGGCACCGCTCACAGGCATCTTGTAAGTTACCTGATATTACGGAGGAGAAACCGAAGTCGTTGCTGACAGCAATGCTGCTCGACTTGGATTTTTTTGACTCGTATTTCAATCGATCTGAAAAACAAAAAGCCCGGCGCCCTGCTCGATCAGACCCCCGAGGCAGCACATGTGGCTCTGCTCCCCTCTCCCCTCACAGCCCCCACAGCTGCAGAGGGACAGGCTGATGGCAGAGGACGGAACTCGGGCTTCACCCTTTTGGCAACCACAAGCACTTAGATGCGAGCCCACAACAGCAGGCGGGAGCGCTCCTCTTACCGCAGCCCACGAACCACCCACCCACCACAAGCATGCGGCGAGTGCTCCGGTGGTTCCCAGCCGCGGCAGCCGGGGACAAGCCCTGCCATGAGGATGTGCCAGGACCCTGCAAAGCACCAACAAGACCTCTGAGGGAGATGGCCCCTCGGCCGCGGGGCTTGGAGCCGGCAGCTGTGCAAGGGAGGGAAAGGGCAGCTCTTTGCTCAGCAGCAGCAAAACCACTGACACCCTCGAGCCCTGCCCGCAGCGCCAGGTGAGCAGCCAGCTGCCGGCCTGCCAGGAACGAGTGTGGTGACAGGGAAGGAGCAATCACAGCAAAACTGCTCTCCAGTTCAGGCCCTGCCAGCACCTGGGGAGGGCACACAGCTGGGCAGGGTGCACGGGCCAGGCTGGGCTCAGAGGGCATTTCCGAGGCTCCTTGCTAGGGATTTTGCTGGGCTTTGCCAGAGACACCACAGAGAGGTGGCCAGAGGGAGGACAGCCTCGTGTCAGGCAGCTGAGTACCAGGAGAGTGGGGAGCAGCCCACTGCCTGGTGTCAGCAGCTCAGACCACCCACCACCAGTCTGGCCACATCCTGCGCTGGCTCCACTTTGGCATGAGCCAGACAACGCCGCTAGCAGCCAGTGCAACGGTGGGGCATGCACCTGAAAAGCAGAGGTTTCTGAAGGCACTTCTCACCTCTCTCCAGGGCAAGGAGGAAATCCCGGTTCCTCTGGAGCTCTTTCATGAACTCTTCATTTTGCAGGAAGAGTGCGATCCGCTCATCCTCCAGGTACTGCTTCCACCGCCGCTCCTGCTCCAGGGAGCCCTGGCCACGCGGGGCAAGCCCCCGTGGCACAGGCTGCCGGCAGCCGTGGGAGCCCTGGGCAAGAGGCAGATGCGGCAGAGGTCGGTCGGTGGTCTCAGTGCCCGCGCTGGCACACACAGGAGGCTCCCTGCAGCAGCGCCTCAGGCTGACCTTGGCCTTTTGCTCCTCTGTTATGCTGCTGCACCCACAGCCCTGATGGCCATCGACTGCTGCTCCCCATCGGGGTCCCTCCCTCCTACACCCAGCGCCCAACAGCCCAGGGCAACCGTCCTCCCGCACTGGCTGCGCTCGGGGCAGTGTTGCTGCGAAGGGGACTGAGGGGACAGGGCACCGCTGCCTCTGCCCGGCGGGAAGGGGGACCGGGCGGAGGGAGGAGGGGATGGACATCCCATGTGGGAATGGGGACCTCTCGGTCTGGGGTCAGCGTGGCACAGGGAGGAACTGGTGCCTCCAGAAGAGCTTCTCTGCAGAGTGCAGACTTGCCAAGATTTTTAGCTTTAAACAGTGGGGTTGAACCAAGATAGAATCTGGTGCGGAGGCAAGGGAGAAGGGTCTCAGCCAGTGTCGCTGCTTTTATTTCCCCCTATCTAAAAAGCAGAGACTGCAATTTCCACTGACAAACATCCCTGCGCAAGGCACCTCATGCTCTACCCCCGCTCCCAGAGCAGTTGCACCTGGGGAGCAGCAGAGCTGCACTCTAGCTGCAGCCTCATCCTTGCATACAATATTTATCTGATTTGTAGCTGCCCTCAGAGACACATAAAAAGCAAAATCACACAATTACCAGGGAAAGAAAAGGGCAGCTGCTCCTCTCCTCCCCCTGAGCCCAAATGAATTGGCACGTTCCTATTCCCAGAAAGGTAATATAGCCCACGAAGCTCAACTTGCAGGGCAATCATTTATGAAAACGTGGCAGGCCACCTTTGGAGCCAAAAGGGGAGGGAGGAGCCGATGCACGGGGAAGGCAGGGTGCCTGCAACCCCCACCAGCCCCTTGCTGTGACAGGAGCCTCATTTACGAGCTGGCTCCAGTGTTAGCAAAGGGGCCGAGGGATGCCCCGGGCATGCAGTGTGCCTGGAGCCGAACTGGGTGCCCAGCACTGTCTGTCCCCACTGCAGGCAGGAAGGCACCCACAACCCCAAGCCTTGTGGCTCCAAAAGTGCCACAAAACACAAGCAGACTCCAATTTCCTAGGGCCAAATCCTCTGGTTTGCACTACATTTTCCACCCAAGTTCCACTGCACCAACCCTTGTGCCCTGGCAGTGCCGCTCTCCCCCAGCATATGCTGGTCCTGCTGCTCCTCACCAGGGTAGCAGGTAAGATTTTCAAGTAATTTAAAATATTAGGTGCTTATTGCAAGCGGCATTACTGGCAGTAACTGCCAAGTTAACACCAGGAAAAATATCAAAGCCTCGCTGGGAGAGTCCTCTTTCACACCTTGCTCACTTCAGCCTCGCCTTGAACAACAAGATGCACTCCAAGACTTTCAGCTTGGTCCGCAGCCAGCACCCAGATGCTTTCAGAGCTCTAACGCTGCAGGTTGTGACCAAGGATGGGGTTTGGTGCTCCGTGTCACACCGTGGAGCCGGGGCATGGGCTGGAAGGGGCGGCAAGCCTCACCTGCGTGCTGGCAGTCTGCTGGGGCAGGATGCGGAGGAAGTCCTCGGGGAGGTTGCCCAGGAGCGGCGGGTTCCAGTTCCTGTAGTGCCCAGGCACTGGGGTGCTGCCGGGCCCTGGCACGTCTGTCCTGCGGGGCAAGCACAGACAGCACCACTGGTGAGGGAGAAACCCGACGTCTGCCACCACAGCAGGGCAGAGGGCCCAGCACGGCAGTCCCCGCCCTGGCTACATGAGGGGTCCTGGGTACCAAAAACCCACAGCGCACCTCCCAGACCCATGGTGTTAGCTCTGGGGAGTGAAAAGCTGTCCTAGCAAGTTTGGAATCTTTGGGAGCTGCATTTCAAGCCTTGCCCTGCAACTGTGCAAGCTGGATTTCCCTTCTCCTCCCTTTTTTGCTCAGACTCCCAGCAAACAGCCCTGCGGAGCCCCAGCACTGCAGGATTTTGCTTACAAAGCTGATGAATGTCTCTCACCAGATGTCACAGCCCGCCTGCACAGCCAGCAGCGCCTTCACCCCAAGGGGGCTGGCACAGGGGTGGCCAGGGCGCCAGCCTGCTTTCTTGCAAGCCCCAAGCCTACAGCCGAGGCGGTGCTGCTGAGGGACAGCCCGCACCCCCGGGGCCAGAGACCCCCTGGGGCTCAGTGATCCAGCAGCAGCAAGTCAAACCGATCCGAGGACGCCCTTGCCGAGAGCCACGATGCGTGGGGCCCCGGCTGCCCAGCACCTGGTGTTTTTGAGCAGAGGCAAGCACTCCCCACCCCCGGTAGCTGATTTTTGCCATTCCACACACTGCCGGAGCAGCTTTCCAGGCCCCTCAGCTGCTCGCTTTTTAGGGCCTCGCAGGGATTTTTTTAGCCAGCTGTGAGCTCCATTCATCTCCCCTGGCTTGGTCTCGCCCAACCCTAATGAACTGATGCCAGATGCCCCTTGCTGGGGCCAGCTAACACACAGCAGGACACCTCGGGTGCCAGCACAGGGTGCTTTGCCGGCCACCATGAGCAGAAGGCACGGTGCAACTGTGGCATGGGGCTGGGGGCTCACCTGGGCGGTGGGGTGGGCGGTGCGCGGGGGTAGCGGCTGCGGAACGCCTGGCTTTCGTAGGCGGGAGGGGAGTAGACAGGAGGGGGCTCCTCGTCCGAGCTGTCCGGCTCCAGGGTCCGCTCCAAGATCTGCAGGGCGAGAGGACAGCGTGAGGGCGAGCCAGGGAAATGCGGGCCCCCGTGTGCGGAGCAAAGTGGGGACAGCACAGGCTGAATGTCACTGCGGAGAGGATCGGGGCAACCTCCTGGCACTGTCCCCCCTGCACTGGGGAGCTTTTGGTGGAGTTTGGAGATGCTGCTCTCAAGGGACGAAGTGCTGCATTTCAGGTGGGTGGCTGAGCCCGCCCTGGGGTGCATGCAGCCCTGGGGTGCCCCTCTGACAGCAGCAGAAGGATCTCTGTTGCGTTCTGGGGTGGGAGAGCACTCCAGCTTGAGCCTCAAGCACTGTCCAAGACAAACCAGCCAGGCTGCACACTCCAGATCTGCTGAATTGGGCACTCAAATCTCTGCCTGCCTGCAGCAGCTGAGTAGCACCATGCTTGGGCAGAAATGAGGCAGGACGAGACAGACGCCCGCTCACGATGGGCCAGCGTGGCAGCCAGGAGTCCAGGCAGGGAGCCCCCACCCACAGCCACACTGTGGAGGCCACTGACGGGGGTTACCTCGGCGGGGATGCTGTCCTCCGAGTCCGAGCTGTCATCACAGCCGCTGCTGTCCAGGTTCATCTGGAGGAGCTGGTCGATGGTGGCATCCACAGCACCGTTGTTAGCTCTCAAGACACACTCAATGATGTCATAGTCCATGTTGGGGAACATGGTCTTGAAGTCCTCCATGGCCTGGTTGAACTCCAGCCGGCGGACCTGCCTGGCAGGGCGGCTGTTGTTGAGCTCCTGGGCGGAGGAGCCGCCGCGTGAGCTGCCGTTGCTGCTGCTCCGACGGAAGAGGCTCGTCATGGCGGGGCGGCTGGCGCAGGGCCACAGCGGCTGCGGTCCCAGCTGCAGCGAGGTGGGCGCCCACCACCGCTTGTCACGGGGCGCTGCCCCAGCCGCCGGCGGGGAGCATGGGTGGGCAGCGGGGGTCCCGCTCCCCCTGGCCAGCAGCACCGCGCATCAGCCTCCGGCACGCTGCAGCATCCTCCCACCTGTGGAGGGGAGAGGGGAGAAAGTCACCCACGGGACAGAGCACCCAGAGGCACCGTGAGATCCCGCATCTTAGCAGAGACCATTTGATTCAATTTGACCCATCCAGCCACATCCTCGTGGGACCCCTGCATCCCCACAGCGGGACCGATGCCAGAGCTTGGATGTGCCACGGCAGGTGCTGTACAAACAAAACGCAAGGTAAGAGAAAAGGCATTAATTCCACGGCCAAAGGCTCCCTGGATTTAACATTTCCAGGTTTGACATGTTTTTATAAACACAGTAAAGTCTCTCTTTAAAATAAAAAATTGAGTCGGCTCAGAGTTTCAGAGCAGGGGGCTAAAATACTCTGCAGCACGGCAAATCGACCCTTGGGAAAAGCCACCAAATCCAAGATTAACATTCACTTTAAAACCATAAACAGATTATAAAGCTACTGCTTCTCATTTGGAAATGCAGGGCCAAATTCAGTTCTGGATTAACTCCACTGTTGAAACAGAATTACCCCAGGAACACTTTAGATCCATAATATCATTTTCAAAGGCTTTTTCCTAAGTGGGCAGGCAGAGAGTTCAAGATAACTGTCCCTAAAATGGTATTTAATTCAGAAGAACATGCCAAGCACACTTCTTAGCAAAACAGGGTATAATCAGATTCAAAGCCATTAAGTGGAGCAGTCACCTCTGAAGGTCACCCAGGCTCCCCCCTGCCCGTAGCGAGGCCGTGAATGACAGCCACGTCCCCAGCACTCGCCCAGCCTCAGCCACCACGCCGCACGAAGCCCCAGCTGCTCCAAGGGGCTTCCAGAGGCTGCCGAGAGCAAAAGGCACTTGCAAAACGTGGGAAACTCAGTGTGATCTCTGGTACAAGGTTACTTTTGCAATGCAAGTTAACCCCCGTTTTCATCCCCAGGGACAGCCCTGCTCTGGCTTGGTACCCAGAGGAATCGCTGACAGCTCCAGAAGACAAGGGATGGTTCCTGCTCCATAGGCACGCTCTGCTCTCCCTCCCTGGTTGGTTTTTTTTGTAATCCTGGGTGCATTTGTGTGCTGCTGAGCCCCACGAGCGAGCCTGAAAGGCAGCTCTGTGCAACCACCACCACAGGCACCCGACCAGAGCCTGCATCTCAACCAAGGGCAAGTGGTCCCTGGCTGAGTATGGGGTGCCACCTTCCCTGTGGCATTCGCTCACCCTGCAGGACAGGACCCGTGGAAAAGCAGCAGGAGGATCACTGCTGGGCACAAGGGGCCATTTCCAAACAGCACCAGGAACCCCCAGCTCGCTCCCCACTTGCTAACAAAATACATTTAACAGATCGCTCAGCTGAGAACTGTTTCCATCCCTGCGTCGCTCTCTGTCCCCAGGATCTGCTCCAGCTTGCCAGGAGCCAGGCGCGGAGCAGCGTTGTGTGAGCAGAGTAGGAACAATTCCGACAGCCCTGCCCGGCTCTATTCACTGAGGACAAATAAATCTGCTGGAGTCAATTAATAAAATACTGCTTCTCGGTTCCTCCTCTGCTATCATGACTCATTCATAGCAAAAAGCCGGCATTGTTCACACCTCTGGTATTATTCTTTAATTGCAATATTGCATGGCTGGTTTAGTCACATATGAAATTGAGTTATAACATATTCAGAGAATACTCACGCTCCTTAAAAGATTTGGCTACTCCAGGAGGATGGGGAAAGTGCCTGGACATCAAGGGGAAAACCACTCATATAGGATACACTGCAAACATACACATGACCCAAATATGAAGATGAAAGCTTCTGCAGAGAGCCGTTAGCTCAGCAATGACATGCTAGCCCATAAACCTCAAATAGTACCATCAGCCCCCAAAATGAGCAAATGGGCTTGGAAATCCCCAGATCTATTTAAAAATCCTAAGATCTATAAAGTAACAAGAAGCACCTGTTGCTTGGGGGCTCTTCATCTCCCAGCGTTTGATCTTTGAGCGTATATTTAAGGTCTTCCCTGTAACCACAAAGGCCACCACTGCCAGGCGCTGGCACTTCCCCTGCGACCCCTCTGCCTCGCCAGGGGGGAACCAGCCACTCCCGATGCAAACGCCTCTGTTCAGGGGAAGATGTGAGTCAACGTGACATGACGGTCTGGGACATCTCACTGAAATCTCAGCCCGTCCTGGGTAGCAGGGCTGAGCGCAGCAGCACGCCAAGTAACTGAAAGCTTCTGGTCAGAACACAAACTAAATTAGGGACGCGGACAAGATATTTATATGCCAAGGAGGCTCTGCTGCACATCTGCCTTCAAACAGCCCGGAGGGATCACACTGCTGGGACCCTCCCCACCCCAGAGATACGGCCGCAGGCTGCGGGGCTTGCAGGAGGCTGCTGCAAAGGGCACCTTGGGCAAAACCAAGGTGCAGCTGGTGCCCCCAGCACAGACCAGTGCCCCCAGCACAGACCAGGGCAGCTTGGTGTGCCCCATGGGCAAACACCACTGTGGGCAGAGGTGGCTGTGGTGAAGCACTGCAAATGCAGGCTTTTAAGCCCATTTTTGAAGTCCTGCTGTTAACACAGAGAAATACAAACCACTACGCCAGCATGAGTTAAACATCAGAGAAAAGCAAGTCATCGCATCGTCAGAAGTTAATTTAAAAGATAAACCGGCAGTTGCATTGACAGGATCCTCCCCAATTCCTGCTCGTCTGCATCAGCATCTTCAGGCGAGCAGTGGAGAGGGCAGTGGGACCCCCAGTTGCCAGCATGGGGAAGGGGCTTGGCACATTTCTGGCCCTTGTTTCTGTAATGTCAGTGAAGGGCTGGGAAGACGCCAGGAAAAGCAAAATCCTTTGAATTTCCCAAAAAGGAAAGAAGAAAGCTGGTGTCTGCCTGCCAGCCCAGGCATGAGCATGGGCATGCTTGGGGCATGACAGGGTGCAGACTGGGCTTCTCTTCACCTTGTGCCCCCCATTTGCAGAACAAGGCTGTGATGACTCATTTAGCTGTTGCCTCATCAACTTTCTTCCTGCCTTAAAATAGTTCTTGCTCTGCTACCACGCAAAAAGGACCCTGAATGCTGTTATTCATTCATCTAAATCCGGGCACAGGCATAATCCTCTGCCCTTCTGCTGCACCCAGCACAGGAGCAGCTTAAAGGCTTTGCAAGCTCTGGGTGTGCATGTCCCCATCCCACAGGTTGCAGGGAGCAGCAAGGTGGCAGCCGGGACCCCAGTGGGGCTGGCACTGCCCCCGTGCCCCCCACCAGCGCAGGGTAAAGCCTCCCATCCCAGCAGGGTCACGGGGCACAGGCAGTGCCTAGTCCCAGCTCACCCCAGGGACATGGTGGCAGCTCCCAGCAGAGCCACCTCCGTGCCCAGCAGCCATGGCTGGTCCCAGCACTGACCTGCGCCATGGAGAAAGTGCCAGGTGACATCCCAACACCAGGCTGGGGACCAGGCACAGAGCCAGCACTGCCCCTTCCACCACAACGCTGTAGCGGCAGACCGGCAGGAAAGGCTGCCATGCTGCCATGTCCACAGGAGCTTTTATTGGAGCAGCTCTGCGCTCCAGGATGGGAGGCTAGCACCAGAAATGCCCACGCAGGTTTTGCCATCACTGCCTAGCCAGGACAGGGCAGGATGCTTGCCGGCACACGGCCAGGGTCGCTTTCACACTGCACGTTGCACTCAGGCATCAGCACATGTTTGGGTCCAGCTCCTGCCATTAGGTCCTCACTTCAAAAATAAAAAAATACAACCAAACAAAAGCCGACCTTTGGGGAGGAGGCTCACCCCTGCAAGCCCATGGGTGCACCCTGCCTTTCCTCCCACCCGAGCCACTAACAACTTGCACAATTCAGATCTGTCCTCGCCTGAGCCAGAGCCAAGAACAGGACGTTGGCAGCCACGAGAAACCCTTAATAAGGCTCCTTGGGGACCAGATAAGGCACGCACAGCCTGGGGGAGCACGTCCCCCCTGGTGCCAGCCGGCACCCCGCCTCTACAAAGCTGGTTTTCACCCAGCCCCGGGCATGGGGCACTCGATGCCTTGGAAAAGCAGACTGGGACAGCCCCAGAGGCTGCAGGCGCTTCAGGTCGGCTCCAGGCAGGAGCAAGCACGGAGCAAGGCACAGAAGAGGCTGCCTGCAGCTCAGCCACCAGCCATCCAGGAACAGCGCAGATGAGCAGCTGGATAATCCCAGGGGTTGGCTGAACTGGTAATGTCATGCTGGAAACAACAGTTGCTCTGCTCTGCAAGGAATGCAGCCCAAACGGAGGAGCAAACAGCTGCAAAAGCACTGGGACTGATGGCTTGCAGCATGGGGAAGAGCCTTGGCATCAAGTGCAAACGAGAATATTCCCTTCCCCAGTGCCTGCTGCAGCTCAGACAACAGATGGGATTGCTCAAACACTGCTAAAACAGCCCCTTTTCCCCCGCTATTGCTATGCTCTGCTTGTAGATCATTCTTGCAAACATGCTGGAGCCATGACCCCCCTTTGCAGCCAGGACAGGGGTGACACCACGGAGTGCTTGTTCCCCCCAGGCAGGCACTCACCCGCTCCCTGGGGGTACCATCGCTCGGCAGCGGCGGCTGCGAGCCCAGGCCTGTGATGACTCAGCGGGGGGATGTGGAGCAGAAGCGCAGAAGGCATCTCCATGCACAGGATTATCCAGAGACGAGAGCTGCCAGCGCCCCGGCTTCTGGAGGGAAGACTCCCGGAGGAAATAATGGCTCTGGCCAGAGCAGATTTGCTGAGCTCTGCCTGCAGCCAGCCCCTGCAAAGGGATTGCTGGATACAGGCACAAGAAGTCCAGGAACACGACCGCTCTGTGGCTGCAGGTGCGATTACAATAGGATTAAAACTAGGATGAAAAGTAAATGATGGGGAACAAAAATTACAGTAGTGTCTACCAGCAAACTGAAAGGCAGAGCACATGCCGAGAATGTGCAGGATGGGGCTTTATCAGTCTCTCCAAAATCCCCTCTGTCACCTTTCTGTCTGCCTCAGGGGATGTGTGTGCCCACCTCCAGGGCCCACAGCCTGGGAAAACTGCTTGGAAGCAAATCCTTTTTCATGGAAACAAATAAGCACCTGAGGATCCTCTTTAATACTTGTTCTACCTCATATTAAAATGGCTGGGTTTAAGCCCTTTTCAAAGTAAAAAGCAATCAGGAAGGAGAGCAGCAGTAAGCCCTGCCTGAGAACCTGTGCAGCACGTAGCTCTGCAAAACAAAATTCCCCTCTTGGCTCAGAGAGCAGCATTCAAGGCCAGAGGAGCAGCTGAGAGGGGACCAGGGAGAGCCACGGAGTGACTCTGGTCCCGACACCCGGCATCATCAGTGTTACTGCTCAAGCACTCTCACCTGATGGCTTTACTGGGGAGCCCGTGGCCAGACCTGCGCTCTGAGATGCACGATAACCATGTTTAAGAGAAGAAGCGTCAGCTGCTGCTGCCTCGGGGCACCCATTGCTCGCCCAGCTGTGGCCAGCCATGCCATCCATCCAGACAGATTTATGAGGGCCCTTTGTGAGCCGACCAAATGTCAGCCTTCCACAGCACCCAGACGGCTCATAAACCAACGACACCCAGCTAAAAGCTGGGGGGCCGCACTCAGCTGGGGCAGGAAAGCTGGACACGGCTCTGCCAGGGACCCCTCGACCCCCAGAGCAGCACCCGAAGCACCCATCTTCTCCCCGCCAGTGCTGGGACGCAGTGGGATCTGCAAGGGGGCTGCCCAGCACTGGAGGTCCTGGCACTGCCAGCCACGCCGGGATGCCTCCAGCCCTCTCTGCCAAGGGAGGGCAGAGCCAGCCCCCTGCCCTCCGGCATTGTGCCGTGCTAATCCTGGGCTTTCACACATTTGCCAGGCCAGAGTTACAGCCACCCGCCTCTCCCCGCCCCAAACTAAGCCTATATTAATGAGGTAGCGCTAGATCTTGATCAAAAAGTTGCCTGCTTTTGGAGGCTGCCTTGCACTGGTTTCATTGAAGGTAATTTGATCTTGGTAGGACGACATTCCTAAAATAGTTGAGAGAATTCAAACATGAAATAAGATTTCCAGGAAGAGATTAAAAAAAAATAGGTCAAGCAAGTGTAAGCGGTTAAAGTAACCAGCATCCCTTTGTATGGTTTAACTGCATCTCTGTTCAGCTCTACCTTATATCAACATGTAATAAATTAGATGCAAGAGGTTGCCTAAAGCGGAGAGGCCAATGTAAGATTATTCTGCAAGGTGGCTGAACACTGGTGACCTTTCCTCCTCCGGCTTTCACCACCACCATCAAAACACACATGTTCCAGCTGAAAAATCAGCTTAAAGCTCGTTTGAAACGGCTACGAGGAGCAAGTGTTGCCCGGTGCAAAGGCACAAGCAGCAGCAGCATGGTCCGGGTGCCAGCGCTGCCGCTGTCCCACGGGAAAGCCCTGCACCCATCATCAAACTCCCTGCCTCAGTTTACCCACCCATCTCCAGCCTCGCAGGAGGGAAGCCCAGGCACCCCCACGCTTGCTCGCATCCCCCCCTGTGCCGGCCACAGCCGTCATGCAAAGCCCTCACGCCATATGTCACACAAACCCACCTTTAACTGCTTATCCCTTCTTCTCCCTTTGTGCTCCCGGCTCGGCACAAAAGCCCCGGGAAGCAGCAAGGAGTGAAAGAAAATAAAAATTCCTGCAGAGACAAAGGTGTGCGGCTCTCCCCAGAGTCGGACCCAAGTCAGGGGGTGCAGAGAAGTCACCTCCGAGCAATTTTCGGGTTAGATTTGGTCAGCAAGCACCTAAGGGGGAGCAGGCGAAAGCAAACCCAGGCTGGGGGCAGGGTCAGCCCCACTCCCCAGCTAATTAGCACGGCTGATTCACAAATGCTAATTTGCCATTTTAGGTCAGGGGTCAAAGAAATTAAGGGACCAGAGGGAAAAATGGAGAAAGAGCCTGAGCAGAAGCAGCCCCTTCCCCTCCAGCTCTTTGCATAGCAGGAACATACTGGAAGTGGACTTGAATGGACTGGAATTAGACTGGGCTGACCCTGCCCCAGCCTGGTGGTGCACAGCATGTCTGCAGGATCTGGCCCAGGGCATCCCACAAAGGCAGGCAGCCTGTCGGCGACAGGCAGTGCAGAGCGGGGCCAACGCAGGCAGAAGGCGGCACCGAGGTGCTGCCCAGCTACCCTCCAGCTCCTGCCGTCAGGGTTTAAGGGCCATCGCTTAATGTGCAAAGGAAAAAAAAACCGTATTGATTTGCCTGAGGCTCCATGGAGCAGTGAGACCGCACAAGTTTCTATGGAAACAAAATTAGTTGAGTAAAACTCTGACTGCACGGTGAATTATTTACCAGGACAGGCTCCTGGCCATTAGGGTCTGGTGAAAAGCTTTAGAGGTGATCACTGCGCGGGCTGCTGGCAACCCCCCTCGGGACGCCGAGCCACGGCCGGGGAGGAGGAAAGCCCCTGGGTTTCCACATGGTGGGCAGGGTGAAACCCGCCAGGATGCTGGGGGCACCCAGGCGGGAAGGTCCCGCACCTCCATCGCCATGTCTGCAGTTCAGGCATCCCTGGGGAGAGGACGAGGGTGCTGCGGGGGGATGACAGGGAGATGCAGCAACGGGAAGATTGTGATGAGCAGGCAGGAATAAGCTGGCTTCAAAGAGAAGAGCTGCAGGCGTCCGAAGCTGTTGCCTTCCTGGGGGTTTTCATGACAACTTGACCATACCGATGAGCAGGGATGCTGCTGGACCGGTCACCAGCCAGCTCCTGCCCTGCCCTCCGGGAAGGCGAGTGGGCACAGACATCCCGGCAGAGCCTCTCCAGGGAAGCCAAGGGAGCCCCGGCACTGTCCTGCGGGTATTGTGGGTGCAGAGGTGAAGCAGAAGACACCAGCCCACCCTCCCGAGCAGGACTCCTTGCCTTCCCCCTCCTCTCCAGCCCCTTGCTGCATGGCAAGGCAGCGACACGTGGCATCAGGCCAGTGAAAAGGCTCCTGCCTGATGCCCGCCTGCCACACACCGGCCACCCTGCGTGGTTGCCCATCCCTCAGCACCCAGGACAAGGGATGAGCCTGCGCTGCTGCCATGCCACAGGCAGGAGCTGGCAGGAGCCACCCGCAGCCCCGCTCAGACTGCAGTGCCTCTCGGCACCGCACTTACAAGTTGGGATCGCTGCGAGCGAAGACCAAGAGGAAGAAAGGGACTAATTAAGTTGCAAATGGAGAAGCTTTTTTTTTTTTTTTTATGAGTCACTAAGCCATATGGCTGATGCAAGCTATCCCACGAAAGTGCCGAGCCGACAATTCGGGCGCTGCTGTACCCTCGTTGTCCTGGGACACGGCGTCACACTGTAATTGCGCTGGTCTTTTGTCCTCCCTCGCGCCGGGTGACATTGCTCAGCAGAGGAGAACCTGCTTGAAACGCTATACCTCGCCAGGGACAGATATTTAATTAACACCAATACGTCATGCCCCTCCTGCCAGCCTCAAGAACAGGCTCCTCCATCCTCGGCACAACAGGACTCGCCGCGGCACAGAAAAGCCCTTGGAAGCCGAAATACCAAGTTTGCTCTGTTCCTTCTGCTCCATCACAGCACATCTCAGTTTTATACAGAAAGTATACAGAATGCTAACCTGGATTTGAAGCCAGGCCAACGCTCAGATAAGCCCTCAGTCTCCTTTCAAGCTGAGCAGTAGCCTGCTCCCGTGGCAGCACAGCCCTGTTTCTCAGCAGCAAGGGAAACCCAGAGCCCCCAAGCAGCAGCTCTGCTCACTGTCCCCTTCACCCACCAGCCACGTACCGTGCCCAGCCACCAGACTAGGTCACGCTCTTCTTCAAACTCCCATCTCGCTTCTGTCTCGTTATTTTTGTTTGCAAAACTAATCCACATACAACCTCACCGTTGTCCCGTCCCAGTTGCTTTGCACTGGCCTGACCATGGCAATTGCCAGCCAGGGAGATTAAAAGCCACAAGGATTTTGTAACTAACAGTTTAGACTCCAGGAGCGTGGGAATCCTCTCCAAAGGCTGTCCCCCACCCCCATCGCTGCCTTACAGCCCCAGCACATGATTCCAACACAACCCAATGCCAACGGCCAGGGCTCTGGCTATCATTCCCTCCCAACCCATGCCCAGCCTGGCTCTATGGAGGCATGAGGGAGAGCACCAGCAGGGTCCTGCTGCAAGCTGTGCCCAGGCTCCGTGTCCCCCCATCACAGATGGCACCTGGAGGTGAAGGCAGGGCAGAGGAGGGTGCGGGTGCAGCCTGCGGTACCTCCCTGTGCTCCCCGGAGCTTCCTGGCTGCTGCAAAGGTTGCACTCATGTGCGTTCCACCACTGCCCAAAAGCGTGGTGGCAGAGAAAAACCCCACTGTTAGAACTGACTCTGTAACAGAGGCAAATACTGAAATCAGCTTTGAGCCTGAATGTCACTGTAACCCACCTAGCAGCATGCCATGCCCCATTTTCTGGAGCTGATTGGCCTGTTTCCCCCCTGTTCAAGCCCTGCTTTCCCACACCAAGGACAGCGCGAGGCTCCATCGCCGGCATGCTTGCGTGCTCAGCTGCGTGCGCCTTCCCCGGGGAAACGAGCAAGAGGCAGGGATCGACAAGCTGTCAAGCAGAAGGAAGAAATACCACTTCCAGGAGTCAGAGCTCATTTCCCAGCAATAAAAACAGATTGGGGCTGGGGGAAAGCACCACTAATGGGGATGTATATCCCACACCACTTCAGCTGCCGATAGGAAAGGACCTAGGGGCTGCAGACTGGAAAAACAAAAGCCATCAACAAATGCTTGGAATTAAGCAGTACAGCCCTAGACTGGACTCGAATCGGCACATAAAGGATCTGCCCTTCCCCACAGGGATTATGGCTGTGGACGAAGCCCTCCACGTGCCAGCCTCAGCTCCCCAGCTCCTAGCTACAGCTCCACCAGCAGATGGGAAAAGAAAACCTTACTGCTTCCTCCTGGGGGAATTGCTCAGGTCAGCATCCTCAACCTCCCCACTCTCTCCTTCAGCCCCTTCAGCCCCCTTATCCCCACTCCACCCACTCACGCTCCTCTGGGGACCTGAGGAAGGGCCAGAGTACCCACTGCTCATAAAATGCCGCCTAGAAATAAAGACCTAAAGTGTTTGTGGTTCCTGGAGTTATTTGTGGGTGGATTTTACCTCCTTTTCCATCTATTCTTGGTGTGTCTTGGCAAGGAGGGTCCTTACTGGCGAGCCAGCAGCCTGCCTTCCCTCTGCCAGGCTCACACTCTGCAGCTGCAGAGGATGTGAGAAGGAGAGTTATCGCCCCAAAACAAACCCCAGAAGATACAGGAGGAACCTGCAGCGATGGGGACACACTGGAGCCCAGCCACGCACAACCGTGGCAGGAGGGGACAGTTCCTGCAAGGCAGTTACTTTGGGTTTTAAGGCACTTGTTTGTTTGTTTGTCGCTGGGCAACCAAGAAGATGGAAAAAAATATCAATGTCATATTGTCACCTATGAGTCACCGCTCAGCACGGGCTGAGATGCACTGTTCCTCCTGCTGCTGAGCACGGGGCAGCCAGGGAAGAGCCCGAGGCACCCCAAAAGGGGCTCACCCCAGCTACTGCTGCCCGCCCAGTCCTACCCCAACACCTTCCCCGTCCCTGCAGCTGGGGACACCAGAAGCCCAGGGACATCGGTGGCCCAGGGACAACTTTTTGGGCCCTGGAAAGCTGCGCAGGAATTTGCATTCATATTTGCATTTCCTAATTGCGCCTGCAGTTTCCTGGGGCAGCGGCTGGCTTTGGTTTCCATGGCAGGTTTTGTGAGGACCCCAAGAACGGAGGGAGGCACAAAGGGGCCACAATGGACCTGCCACTCACCCGCATCAAAGGTGGCCGGCAGGGTGGGACAAGGGCACCATGGACGGGGGCACCACTGCCTGCCCCCCCCCCAGCACTGCCAGCACCAGAGTGGACACAGGGAGCCCCCTGGGCCAGAGAAGAGGCTGGTTGGTGGCCGACACTCACGGGACACCGGCCGTCTCGGCACTGCCAGAGCAGTGGTGGGGACACGCCGCCAGCAGGGCGGCTTGACAGAGTAGCCAAGTCTCAACCACCATTGCCCAGAGGTGGCAGCTGCCCCATGCCCGTTGGCAGTGGTGCAAGAGCCGGACCCAGATGTTCCCCCTGTTTTCATTTCCCATTATTTTCAGCTGGCTTTCCATCCAGCTGGGGTGGGTTTCTTTCCCATTCCAACTTCCCTATTCCATTTAGGGACCATCTCGCCAGCAAGGCTCCCTGCTCTGCTTGCCTCGTGCACTGCTGTGCCCATCCAGCTCCTGCGCCGTCCCCAGGGAACCAGCAGACCAGCCAAAACCAGACCCAAGGCCTGGGAAAACCTGGTCCCTGAACTGCTGCTACAAGCCCAGTGCCACCGAGCAGAGGCAAAGCTCCAACCAACATCCCTCCACACACCAACCACGGTGACGGTGACGCTGCCACCCCAGCCACACCACACATTAACCGCCTCACACACCCATGAGGGGCTCCATGTTATTACTTCAAGTATTTTTCTTATTTTATAGCATACAATTATCATCACCATTACTAACTGATGCTACCCAAAAGCTTCCCAGCTCTGATCACAAGCACCCCGCGATGCTGGCCAGCAAACACACCCGGAGCATTACAGCAGCAGCCCCCTCCCTGCAGGTCCCACCCTGGGATTTTACCCTCATGGCACAGACACCAGGCACAAATGACCCTCTGGCTCCTCTCCTGGCTGTTCCCCTCCAAATGTCAGCATCAGCACGCAGCATCCTCACCCCCACGGAGGGTGTTTGTGCAGGCAGAGAAGCACCAAGCACTCACTACTACTCACTCGCTGCTTGCTCTTATCAGCGCGGGGCAGAGGGGGACCACCGCCCTGCCACGACAGCAAAGCCTGCTAACCCATGCTACACATCCAGCCAGGGGAAAGGGTTAGGTGCCAGTGCGTGGGTTCAACGCCGTTAGGTTTTTTTAAATTGAAAGCTCTGTTTTTAATAATGCTGAAAAAGTCAAAACTTCCCTGGGAACTTTGCTTCTGGGAAGAGGACGGGCGCCTTTGACCCATCTTTGAAGGAAACGCTTTTGGCAACCAGAGGCACCAGCAGCACAAGGGGCTGTGAGCACCCAGGGATCGGCGTGTAAAGCTGTGCCAGCATCAGGCACATCCTCACTGTGGCGCGGGAAGGCACTGCCGGGCTGGTCAGACATCATGGCAGGGAAGGCCGCAGGAGCAGGGTGCACAATCACAGGGAGCGAAAGGCACAGTGAGCAGACAACGGGCTGGGTCTCCTTTGCCACACGGATCGCCAAAAGCTTTCTTCTAGCCCCACCGCCAGCATCGGCCAGCCTCCCCTCCCAGAGGGGCACGGCTCCCCTGGGGTCTCACTGCCCTGGCGCCAGGCTCCAGACAGGTACTTCCATGTGAAAACCTTCATGAAAATCACAAAAAGCTTTGCAGTGGAGCAGATGCTGCTTCAGCCTGTGTCGTTAGAGATGGATGAGGAGGAGGCGAGGAGAGCCACAGCTTCCCCGGCCACAAGGCAGCCCTGTCAGCAGAGCCCCAGTTGCAGACCCAAAGGTCAGCCCAGGATGGCGGCTTTCCCGCCCGGCTATCCCTGCTGCTCCGTCCCCCACGTTTGTTGTCAGCGGTAGCAGCAGGAGGAGGTGTGAGGAGGAGGTGCGACTCCACTGCTTTTTTTAAAAAATAATAAAAATGAGCCTTTCCAACCCGCCTGAGGAGACAGTGCACGAGAGCGCTGCTTTGAACAGTGACTTCCCCAGGCGAGGCAGCTCTCAAACCCTTCCCCATTGCCGTTTGCCCACAGCCCACTGGCGGCAATTTCAGTGCTGGCCGGGAACGCCGGGTGAGGAGAGTTATGTCCTTATGGGGGGACACGGCCACAGGCCCACCAACAACCCCAAGCCCAGGAGGTGCCCCCCAACACCATGGCACGCCAGGGCCCCGCTGCGGCTCCTACACTGTGCTGTGACCCGGCAGAGATGTCGGGGTACCAAGTGCATCGCTCCACGAACAGGTGCAGAGGAAGGGGGTGACATCCTGTGGCGGGAAGCCACCGAAACACAAACCTGGGAGCGGCGATGCCCTGGGGGCAGAGGTGGCTGCCCGGACCTGCCCCACAGTCGGGGTCTGCGGTTCTGCTGCCAGCCCCGAGCGGGGTGGGATGGGATGAGATGGCGATGGGATAGGGGTGGGATGGGGACAGGGATGGGGATAGGGACCGGGACGGGATGGGGACAGGGGTGGGGATGGGGACGGGGACGGGATGGGGACGGGGATGCTTTGCCCTGTGCACCCAGCCACGCCGCGGCGGCTGGCTCAGGAACACCCCCATCCCCAGGGGCCCTCCCCACACGGGACGGCCTCTGCGGGACCCCCCGGTGCTCGGCGGGAGCGAGGACCCCGCACGGCCGCGGCCGGGAGCTGCGGGGCCGGGCGAAGCGGCGGGGCCAGGCCGCGGCCCACGGCCGCCCGGCGCGCGGCCCGGCTCCCAGCCCTCCGGAGAGGGGCGGCCGGGGAGCCGCCACAGGCGCAGCCCCTCGCCGGGCACCGGGCCCGGCCGCAGCCCCCCGCGGCCCGGGCCGCCCTGCGCGGGCCCCAGCGGAGGCCGAACCGGCGGCGCCCCCCGCCCCGCCGGCCCCGCCGCCCTCCCCGGGTTCGGCCAGGCGTTGCCCCCGCCCCGGCCGGGCCGCGCAGCCCCGGGGCCCGCCGCGCTCCGGGCCGCCACCCGCGCAGGCCGGCAGGCGCGGCCCGGCCCAGCCCGGCGCGGCTCGGCCCAGCCCGGCCCGGCGCACAAAGAGCCCCGGCCCGCCCCCCCTTACCGGCGGTCGGCGCTGCGGGGGCGGCGGCGGGCACCACTCGCGCCGGGAACCATGGAAGGGAGCCGGGACGGGAGACGTACGTGGCGGGCGGGCGGGGGCGGCCGTGCCCGGCAGCTGGGGGCGGCGCGGCGGGGCCGGGGCCGGGGCGGCCCGGGGGGGCGCCGGGAGCGGGGCCTAGCGGCGGCCGGGCCGAAATGCAGCGGGGACGGGGGGTCGCTCAGGGCCCCCCTCGGGGGGTCACCGCCCCCCCTCCCCGGGCCGAGGCGGCCGCTGCCCGCGGGAGCCCGCGCCCCCGGGCCCCTCAGCCCCGCCGCCCCCCGGGCTCTGCCCGGCCCCTGGCGGGATCCGCGGGAGCCGAGGGTCCCCGGCGCTGCCCCAGGCCCCCCGGCTGCGGGGTCTGGCAGGGCAGCATTCCGAGGAGCGCGGCTCCCCAGGGCCGGCTTTCAGTCACCTCCGCGCTCCGGAGCACGCCTGGCCCGTAGCCCACCAGCAGCCCGAGGCACGGCGGGGTGAGGAGGAGGATGCCTGCTCCTGCCCCAGGGGCCGAGCGCGGCACACGGGTTATAACGAAGCATCGCTTGGGCCACAGACAGAACGCAGCCGTATCCAGCGCCACAGCGCCTGACAGCTTGCAGCCATACCGTGGAACGGCTCGGGCCGGGAAGCAACCTCTTACTAATTACAGCAGCCAATTTACACAGGGCAAACACTTCCCGTTTCGTAGAGAGCGGAGTGAGACCGCCAGCGGCAGCGGGTCAGGGCCTCCACTTCCCTCGTCGCTCTCCAAACGCTTCCAGACACGCTGCGGGAGGAACGCTGCATCTCGGGGCACCCACGCCGGCCTCCCGCAGCACCCTGCCGTGGCAGGCCAGACCCGTTGGGAAGCACGGCTGTGGGTGCCAGACCCCCGCACACCCATGGGACGGCCCAAAGCTCTCCCACAGGACAGCCCTCCATGCAGAGGTTTTTGCCCACTCCCTCGTTTCATCCACATCTGGCAGCTGAGCGATCCTTAGCCTGGCTAAAAAACTGTCAGGCTTTGACAAGGAACGCAGACATCAGTTCAGAATGCAAACGTTGGAGGCAAACCTTGGGCTTTCAGCGCGTACGAGCACACGTGCTGCAGCATTTGCTTTCCCAAAGTTAAAGGCAGATCAGCATCTCTTCCGGACACTGCACCTTGCAGTGAGCTTTGTTGACTGCAAACTCTTTTCCTAATCCAGGCTCATTTCAGGGGAAACAGGCGATTTTATCACGTTTCTTTACTGTCCTCTGATATGGGTCTTAGCTGCTAACGACACTAGGAAGTAAAAAGAAGTGGGAATAGAAATACACAACTATGAGGAATTAAAATAGCAAATTTAATTCAGCCAGTTCCAACTAAATTGGCAATTCCCTGAAAAACAAACCTTGCACGGAAAACACAGAACACAAACGTTTTTGTCTTGACAGCTGGTGAGAACAACTAAGTGAAATGGTGACTGGAATATTTCTGGCTTCTCTGAAAAACAAAAGGTTCCACACATTCTGAAAATGCCCCTTGTTTTTTTACTGAAGGGGCTGATGTTGGAGGTAGCTATTGTAAATGCTTCGCAAGGAAAGCAAAGGTCTACACTCTGATGCAAGCAGTGATTTCAGATGCCCATGCTGAAATGTTTTACAAACGTCTCCTTTTCAAAAAGCGTTTATGCTTCCTTGAAGAAAAACCCAGGACTTTTAAAAATTATTCAAATTAGCCCAGAAACCTGAAGAACAAAAAAAACCCCTATTATTTTTAAAAATTGTAAGCCCGGCTTTCCCAATGCTCTTTACTTGGGCTTCCAGGAGATGCAATGTACAGCGAAACGACGTGACGCTAACGCGTGGCTGCGGTGAGGGAGCTAGCTGGACAGCTTGGCTTGGTTTCTCTTAGTGCTGAAATACTTTTTTCCAAACCAATACCAAAAAAGGTTTGTTTCTAGGTCAAGACCTCAGTACTCAATTTTAACTAGGGACTGACAGGCAAATCTGAACACAGCTGTAAAACGAATTCGCAATAGAAGCTCAGGCATTCTTTTTCTGATTAGAAAACAGTCATTGAGCCTTGTGCGTTTAAAGGTGAAAGCTATTTTTGACATAAAAATTAGCACGTAGTTCCTCTGTCATCCTTCAGTTGCTGCTCTGGAAGCTGCGAGCAAATGATCCAAAGATGAGAAGTATAAACACACTGAATCAAACAAATAGGTAGAAGGGGATCAAGTTTTTAGGTTTTATTCTGCCTGACAGGGGAGGAAGACAGTTATTTTTACACTTACTATTTATCTTAAAAAGCACTGGTAAAAAGGTCCACTTAAGCACTGAGGCAGACCCAAAGGCATTTAAAAACTTAAAGTGCCCTTAATAGCTGCCTTTTGAAAATACTGTTGGACCTGTTTTTGAGATGGATAAACAAGCCACCAATAAAGCAAGGCAGGAGTTTTCAGAAGGAGCCGGCAGTGAAAAACTGTAGTCCACCTCTCAACAACTCGGCTCCCATACAGGGACCCTGAGACTAATACCAGAGTACTGGATGCTTTTAAAAACCTAAGTGTTCCCAAAATTCAAATTCTCCTTCCTTCTTTCTTTGGCGGGAATCTAACCCCAACAGCCTTGGAAATTAACCCCAGGCAGTTTTCAAATGTGGCTGATTGACCGTTTCTAAAATAAAACTGAGCGAAAAGCAAGCAGAACTTGGGAGGGCTTATCACCACCAGTAATGCCACCGACTAATCCCTCGGCAACCCCGGCCCATTTATGTAACCTGGGATTGCTGCAGCTCAAACAGCTTATTGGGTTTTTGGCGTCTTTCTTTAAACCTCTCATGGACAAATGCAAACATGTTAAATACTTTTTTCTTCTGCCACACTAGTTATTGTAAGCGGGTGAAAAAGAATCTTCTATTTGTGAACAATGGCAAATAGAATTTAACTCACACTCTGCGAGTAACACGTGTTTCTCTCATCCATGATCTGGACTGATGGGAGATCTTCCCAATTTGTAACACTTGAGGGTAATTCTCCAATGGCAAGACATAAAAGGTCAAACCCCAAATTTCTCCTCACCCCAAACACCCTTTGGAAGCAGTGGAGTGTTCCAAATAGAGAAAAAGACATGCCCAAGGTAAACCATTTCTACAATATTCTGGCAGCGTGGGTGGCTGTGCCATAATACTTACTTCCCCATGGCCGGCTTCTCCACGGTGCCTTGCCGAGCCAGGCACCCGGAGGCTCTCCTTGCGCGGAGGACAAGTTTTTGTGCCATTGATCTGACTGTTCTGACTTTCCACAGCACAAATCCTTCCAAGGCAAAATTCAATTTTAAAACTTCCAGTCGGTGCTAAGCCATTAACCTAATGCTGAATGCTTATGGAAACTTAAGAAGAAAAAAATAAAACCCCTATTGAACTACTTGCAATCGGAGACCTCAATGGGCTCGATATAAAACCCACTCAAACCAACGGCAGCAATAGGCTTCCCTGGATGTTGGACCAGATCCAGCTTAAAAGTTTCCATGAAATAAACTAGGCTAAGCGCATCAGCTGCATAGAAACTAACTCGGTGTAACAGCAGTATCTGTTCTTCACATCCACCATTTTCTTACAGACTTAATTCCCCAGCGCTGCGGCAACACGAGTTGCCATACAAATCACTCATTGCTGTCGTGCAACCAGACATCGTCTCCCAACAGCAGCTGGCCTCTCTCGTTACACTGTGGATGAACTATTAGTTGTAAGGTAGCATGCACGCCATATAAACTACTTGACCAGGTAGTTTTCATTTGTCAGAAAAACAGCTTCATGTATTTCGTATGATGGCATTACAAAGTGAAATTGATGTCTGTATCGAGACAGCTGAGGAGCACACCTCAGAACCATTTATACACAGTACAAAGCAAATGTTTACCCAAGTACAAATGAAACAGGTTGACAATTAGCTAATGCAGCTTTGTGGACATAAACCAGGTACATTTGAGCAGAACCAACATAAAATAAAAAGGAAACAGCCCTTTTCCTATCCCATGCTAAGAGCGCCATGGTTAGTGGCTTGGGAAGCCTCTGTCACGTTGAAACATTTCCTTGCCAGTGTTTAATGTGTTTATTCTACTGCTACACTGCGGGGATAAAAATAACATCAGCAGGGCACGCTAGCTGTACGGAGGACCCACTGTCAATACTGCAGTAACTGACAACATACAATGAAGTCTCACACCTGTTTATTGTAAGTAATTCATAGATAACCACTTCTAGTACACATTTTCATACTGGCTTTTAATGCTTTTGGGTTTTTAAGCTCAGGGACACCCAAACTTCATCTAAGGGTCATCTCTGCAATTTACCCAGATCCAGAACACTACACCTTCTATGTAAAACTGGTGCAAGTTGGCGTCATTGCCACAGGGTAACAGAGATGGTTTGGAAACTACACATCCCAACATGCAACGTCCCACTGGCACAGGCTGCTCTACGTTATGGGAGGAAAGATTTTTGCTAGGGTGAATTCGCCTCACATGCCTCTTTTCAGCCGTACTGGCCTGTCATGCAGCTGTCTGCACGCAATGCTCTACACAGTGCAAAAACAAAGACCTCTACACATCTGGAGTAAGAACAATGGTAACAAATTCATAGCTACATATTCTTCTCTACATTTTTGTTTATTGAGACAAACTAATTAAAAGGCACAAACATAGGGCATATGTTTACATGGACATTATAACAAACATATACATTAAAAGTGTAGGAATGTGTTGCCTTTCTGCTAAACAGAAAGTTCCTAAGCTTTTATATATACAAAAGTTGTACAATTTGATGTCCTAAAGTACAAAAGATCATTTATAAAATTATTTTACACTAAGCTCTATTTTTTTTTGTTTTTGTTTTTGTTTTACTATGTAGTCCAAGCCCCTAGAACAGTTTCACGTAATGATACAGATATCTGTCACCTGAGCCAGCAGCCTGGCAATCACTGCTTGTACTGACATGGCAGGGTAGAAACGGAAGCAGTCCATTTTGACTAGTCAGTCCTGCTAGCACTCTGTGAAAATGCGCACACGCTAACCTCCATAGCTTTCAACTCCATTAAGATAAAAACATCGCAACTGTAATTTTTTATTTATTTTTAATGTAGAGTCTTGGGTTTAGGGTGTTTTTTTTAAACAAAGTTTTAAAAACGTGAATATGTGACGTGATAGTCTAAAAAGTATATCTGTTTCCCTAGATTTTGCTTTCTACTTTATGTACAGATAAACAAGTTAAGAAATAAAAAGCACATGTAGCTTAAACATGTGTGACCATTTGTGGAGAAGTTCTGGGCTGGATAGTCCAAACCATCACCCCAGAACTCCCACAAACTGATAGAAATGTGTTAACACAATAGAAGAATAACGTAAAAATGATGATGTTTGCAAATATTTACAAAGTTGAACAGATTTGCACAACACTTGATTAAGAAATAGGGGAGAAATTAAAAGACGCTCTCTGCTTGTCCTGGAGGGGCATCCTACCTAGTTAGTGGTTAGAATAAAAACTGTATACAATTTAATATAAGACAAAACTTCTAGTGAACAACTAACACGTCTGTCCCCTGCTGTAACACCAGCAGGCTCTGATTGAGAGGCAGAGAGCATAAAAATCATACCCAGTGCCTCCAGAATCTTCCAGCTTAAAGCAATATTTTTTAAGTTTCAAAGCACTCCTTTTGCTCCTAGATAAGAGTCCCATAGGGGTCTGACTGTTCAGAGACCATGTTTACATACATTTCGACTCCTCTTCTCTCAGCCATGGCTGTTTCTCATCAAACAATAACAGTTTTTTTAAAAAATGTTGACTACAATGCTATATTCCCTTAGGGTAATATGTTGGGTAATATTTACATCTCCAAATATCAGGTCACAATCCCTATTATATGTTGAAGTTAGAATGATAAGTTATCATATGCTTTGCATATCAGAGCTGGTACCACCTTTCCCATAGGGAATGCTGCCTGAAATTATCATATTCCCAAAGGTAAAATGCATATTTTCTCCAAAATGCATTTTTTTTTAAATGACAACATTGTAATGCATTTACTCATAAAAAAAAACATCAACACAGACAAAGATTCTACACTAGCTCAGAAACAGTGGACTTAATGACTGGCAAGTTAAAATTAGCCATCCACCCTGTTAAAGATACAGGGGTCTTTGCTAGTGTTTAGATTAAAATAATTTTCTAAGTTATAATTTGGGGGATAAAACATAAAACTGTTTTTTAATGATTATTTTTTTTTAAACTCTGGCAAATAAGTATCTGCTCTAATTCAGCATCAGTCAGCTAAAAGGTAAAACTTCCTTTAAATGAAGTGCTCCAGTGAAAATCAAGTTTGAACCTTATGAGCCAAATCAAAAGGGGAAGATGCAACTATGGTCTCTGATGGTGCATGTTGCCCCAGTGTCTTAGTCTGGATTTATTACTAACTAAAACAAAACAAAACAAAAAACGAAACGAAAACCCAACAAAAAAAAAAAAAAAACAACCCAACCAAACAAAACCCAAAAAAGAACTGCTGGTAAGGATTCCACTTTAATCCTTTTTAATACTGTTTAGAAATTCTTTACCAGGGAGGAGACGTGGGCAAGGCCTGGGGCAGGAAAGGCATGCTCTCGACTGGTCTCATTGCTATATTTAACGGACCAGCTAACGTCATTGGCGTGGGGAGGTTCATGGGAGATGTTATAGTGACTGGATGCGCTATATTCACTGGAGCGGTTACTGGGGTAGGTAAATTGACTGGTGTGGTGAGCGTTAATGGAGATGTCATGGATAATGGACTTGTTATAGTTACAGGATGCCCTAGGTTCATCGGACTGGATATATTAACTGCACTTGATACATTTACTGGACTTCTCATGCTCATTGCAGCTGCCACTGTGACTGGGTTTGTGATAGTCCCAGAAGCCACAGAGGACGTTATATTGAATGGAGTAGTAAGAGTCACAGGCGTAGTAGCAGCAGTGGAGGTTTGGCACAAGTTAGCAGCTTCTAAAAATGAGACATAAAAAGACAAAAAGTTTTTAACACATAAAAAACCATGGACGAGATTTAAAAAAAAAAAAAAACAAAACCAAAACCAAAAACCAAACAAGAACAGGTACAAATTCTGGAATAATTTTCTTTAGGAATTATTAGTAAGTTAAAACTGTTAACATTCTATAGCCTACAAGAAATACAAACTCTCATGCAGTTCATTTCAATTCAATACTTTTTTCCTGAGAAGTCAAGTGAGGTTGTCTTATAAAGAGGGTTTCGATGTTCATAAAAACAGTATTGTACAATCAAAAAAATCCTCCCAAGAGGAACATTATAAATAGAGGAGAGAGTGTACATACCGAATGGTACGTACTCTATAGCCTTCTCAAAGGTGAACTGACATTCTGTGAAGGTTTTAAAAAGTCATTATTAGGGACTGATAAGCAAAGCTTGTTTCAATATTAACCTGCTTATTTCAGTCTTAATTATCGCTACTAAATTGTTCCACTGATCACAGTACTTCTACTTAGCAATTTTCCAGGCTACCCAGTCAGTACATCTTCCAACCCCCATTATTTCCTCAGCTTTCACATAAGCTACAGCTCCACACCAAGTTGTTTTGTTTTGTGGTTTTTTGGGTTAGTGGTTGCCTTTGTATTTTTTTTTACTTTGTTTTGCAGTAAGCAGGAATTAAGTGCCAAACAAGGAAGACTCAGGAAGCCAGTGCCCGGCCCTGCTGCTGGTGGGCTCTAGCAGGGCTGGGCACTGGGGGAGCGGGCAGCGGTCCGGCCGGCGGAGGGATCACTAGGCATCCATCAGCACCACCTGCCGGCTACCCATACTAGAAGGCTCCAAAACCAGAAGTGGGTTGGTGGACGCGGGTAATGGGAAGGGATGACTGCTAGAGAAACCGACAAAAATATATTCTAAATCAACGTAACGTTACGGCACTTCTAAGTCGTGTCTTATTCCACATTTGTAGGGTAGGACACCAAGCTCAGTCTACACCCACGTTTCTGGAGGTAAGCCAGGAGCATAGAGTCCACTCTTGCCACTTGGGCAATACAAATGTACCAAGACAGAGTTAACTTTGAAAGCAACATTAGCCCCATTCAAGGGTTACTGTTGGTTCTTCAAAGTCCATATCTAGGAGGGGTGGAAAGGAAGGGAAAGAGTAAAAAAAAAAAAAAAAAAAAAGTGAAAATAAATCGTATCAGACTAAAAAAATATCCCATATAGTGTTGTAAAGCCAATGCAACAGGTGGCACCAGCACAGGAGAACCAGCATGGAAAGAGCAGCACATAGCCATGGCACTGACTGGTCTAGCTTCACCTTCCAAGTGCAGCAATATGCAAACACATCCCACCCCATGCCCCTTCCCCAATTAAGTTAAGCTAATATCATTAATCTGACAACATCTCTACCCACCCACCTCCCTCACCCACCATTCTGTCCAAAACCACCATTTCTGTTAAGGCATATTCAATCATCTCAGTAAGAAAGGAAAGGAAGAGGGCACAAGAGATAGGGAGGAACAAGCAGAAGAAAAAAAAATCTTAAAAGAGATTTTCTAAAGGTCACACCCATTTGCTTTATCTATTTAGTGGCCTGATGATATGTTTCTGTTATTGCTACATTTTAACATGAATCAGCTGTTTCTATCCTGTCTGATCACAGAATTCAATTCAACTGGAATAACAATCAAGGCGAAAGGAGCTAGCAGCCTAATACACAAACAAGACCTAGAAAAGAAAAAAAAGATTGAAGAAACTGAAAGGAAGTTTAGGAGAAAAGAAAAAAAATAAGGTGAGTCAAAAACATTTATTACTAAAAACAGCTAGTGAAAAACAGTAAGTGATCACTATGAATTTCTTGTAAAACATAATCCATGAGACTCACATGATAGGCATTGGAAATCAAACTGTTGTGAAAAGAATAAGCTAGCAGTGACAGAAGACTTTAAAACTACGATGCTTCTAATGACACTAAACTGAAGCAATCTATTCTTTGCAAAACTGACACACTGACCAACAATGGGAAGCTATTCAACTTCAATTACAGCAGCATAGGTAAGCTAGCAATAATGAAAAACACAATCACTTATTAGTTAATTCTGTAATTAAAAAAAAAACAACAACAAAGAAATAGCAGAGTAAGTTCTATGAGTTCTGGAAAACTTTATGCAAAGACAGTTAAGTGATGATAAAGTAAATGGACTAAGTTGGGAGAGAAAAGATGAAAGGACACAGAAAGCACCCACATGCAAACTGATGATGATGCAACAACAGAGGGTGTTGTATGTGTGTGCATATATACATACATATATATGCACACAAGTTAACAACTGGTAAGTATGCATAAACACAGCTAAAAACCACATGCAAGTCAAAAAAAAAACACACTCATGCCTTGGAGCAGACACAAACATCCCTTTATAATTGATGACTGCTACGTACACGTTCAAGCACAGAGACCAAAAGGAAGCAAGTAATAAGGAGTTCATTTACAACAGCATAGTTTTGGTCATGTTATCCTCCTGCTAGTTTTTAGTTATTACTTCTAATATCGAGAATGAAATTTTCATGTAAGACATCCTTTTCTGGCACCTTAACCTCCCTATATAACTGTAAACTCCAGTATCTTGTAAAACCAAGACCGTAAATATTGTTTTGTTTTACCTTTCTTCCTTGCTTTGACCGCCTCTTCCCACAATCTCAGGGTCTCTACCTGCTTTCCAGGCCAACTTGTTACGTGTTGCTGCTGCTGCTGCTGTTGCTGCTGCTGCTGCTGTTGCTGTTGCTGCTGCTGTTGCTGCTGCTGCTGTTGTTGCTGCTGCTGCTGTTGCTGCTGCTGCTGCTGCTTCTGATTGCTGGTCTCTTCACTCATGCATGCTATGCCAATTAAGTAAGAACACAAATTCACCTTGAAAAGTTACTCTGTTTTCTGCTGAGATCACAAAGACTTCTTCCATAAAGAGTGTGTGGAATCTCATAGGATTCCAAGAGCAAAAATCACAGAGGTGTTTAAAACCATATAATTAATTCCATGCTTTATAAAATTACTTTTGTAAGAGCTAAAAACCAAAATGTTAGTTGGGAACATCTGCCTTCACTGCCAAAAATGAACTTCCTTTCCGATTATTTCATTTGTATTTTAGGAAGAATGAAATAAAAGACTACATGGGGTCTCTAGAAATTGAGCTGGTTAGCCCATTCCACTTTTTCTAAACCTCAGCTCCAGTTAACAAAAAAAAGAAAAAAAAAAAAAGCCCTTTTTAGTTTTTATTGCAAGTATGACAAAATTTTCAGTTTAGCTCTACATCACAGAACAGCATGTTACTACTCTCTGGCCACATTACAGCTCACCATTTCCACCTCTAACAACTGCTGTAAATGCCTCCAGTGAACAGGCTTAGCACCACTGAACTGGCTGGGGAAGCCAGAGCTGTAACCCTATACCTTAAAAAATACTTCACATCCAAATTTCATATTAAGCTCAACAATCAGGCATTCCCGGTACCTTCAAATTATCCAGGAGTAACAGGAACTGAAAAGATGTTGTAAATGAATACTGTTTGAAAGGCTTTAAGGACAAAGTTTCCAAAGACATTCCTTCTCCCTCTTCATTCCTCTGAAAACCCATTTTACATCACTAACCATCTGAGTTAAGTTACAGGTATTTTATTAGGGAAGATCTGAAAGTCAAGTCTTTGTTTGCTCACTAGGCACTCCCAGGTTCAAGCTTCCACACTTCCAGAGTTTTAAGACTAGAAGCAACTATTACAAACATCTCATTTGAACTCCTGCACACCACCAGTTAAATGCCATTAATGCCCACAACATATCCTGGATTTAAATGCTTTTCTTGTCAGCTACTGCCAGAGGGAGTAATCACTCAGCCCCAGGGTCAAAGCTCAGAGAAAGCAGAGAAATCTTTCTCCTAATTTTGATGAGCTTTACAATGAGGCTTCAAACCTGAAACTTGGCAGATCTTAGCAGTCGTTCAACATTCTAAAATCTCCAGAATTATCTGTTGGGCTTTTAGGCCTGTACAGTTCAGGAACTGGCACTGTACTTTGAAGATGAGAAAACTTGGGAACTCTTTTCTTCAAGAGGTGGGTTATTCTCACAAACTGCAGGGCATTCCTAAGGGATAAGATCACAGTCTAGCAGCAAACCAACTCCACATATGCCAATTCTTGAGTGGAAGAAGACTCTGTTATCAAGTATCTATTTTAATAGGTGTGAATACCCAGACTGAGGGGTATGTTTTTGCATTTTAACGTAACCAAAGGCAATTCCCTTTGCAAACACATTGTTATTATAAATGTTTTTAAAACGTTCACCTACTTTTATTGATGCCTTGTTTACAGGTATTACAGTTGATACTTTGGCTCTGCCCGTGTGTCTTTAAGTGGCTGGTGATATATGCTGCACTCAGAAGTTTACCACAGATATTACACGATACCTTTCCTTCATGGCGCACCATGTGTGTCCGCAGTCTGTCTTTGGTGGCAAAGGCAGCAGTGCACGTCTATATGAAGGACAACAGTCACACTTGAAGCGCAGACAGCATCATTACCATATGCATTACATGCCCACTGTAAGCCCATTTTACCTTGTAGGTGCAAACAGCGTCCTAAGTAAAACCTTAAGTTTTACCTGCCTTTACAGAGAAACCAAAATCAAACTACTCAACAGAGACTGAAAATGGAAGTTGGCTTCTGAGACAATGAGGACAAACATCATGCGCTATACTACTTGAACTTCCTTAAAACAGCGGGTTGCCTTACCTACCAAAGCAAGAGGTACCTTATAAAAAAGCCCGGAACAGGCAAAGTGGTTTTTTTGATACTGTTTAACTGCACAAATATGAACCTGATATCTTAAATTGCTCAATTACTTCTGCTCCCATCCAAATCAGAACAAGGAAACGGAACCTTTTTCTAACGCTATTCTTTTACACAAGACTTCTATTTAATATGATGAGTCACTAAAACACAGGCTGGAACAAGCATGGATATTCCAAGCAAAACAGTTAATTGTTTAAGGGCAGTCAAGTTATGTCTCTTATACCAAGTCATCAACTTACGACAATTTGCTTTCACCTTCCAGCAAAATAATGCATCCAGAATCAACTATTCTGATCCATTTTGAATGGATATACTGAGAAACACATTGCACATATCAGTCCTGTAATCAGCACTGAACTGCGGACACCACTACAATCCTAAGTTATATAACAAATACTAAGTTAAGCACATCGTAAAACGGAGCACCTGCGTTGTTCTCCGAGAAAGCAAAAAACCCTCCAATCTTCCTAGAAAAGAAGCCACAGCACCTTTTAAACTGCCTCTAGACTTCCATCAGAACTACAGTGCTGCTGGTTATGTAAGGCGGGTGTGACTTCATTCCTAAACTTGCTTCTCAAAGAAAAGTCCAGGAGCAAATACAGCTCTGGAAAGATTATTCACCTGAGATTCTAATGATACAATCGGGTATTGTTCTTAATAAATCATTTTAGCCCTTACTTGGCATTTGAAGGGTCTCTCTGTTGAGTGAACATGTTTAACGTGACAGCTTAAATGATCAGGCCTGCAAAAAAAGAGAGGAACAGAAAAGAAAATGCATACTGTTACAAATACATAGTAACGACACCTTGGCTAGTGAACACTGCGCTGGTGACCCCTTGCAGCCCACATCCCTCCGCACGGCAGGAATACATTCCCCTTAACCTAGGCAGTGGCTTTCAGCTAGAGTAACAGTTATGCTGAGACCCAACCTGCAGTTTAAAACTTAACCGTGTTCTTCTCACGCACTTGAAAATGGTATGTTTGGTCATACCTTGTGCAAAGGTGACAGATCAACAGCTCTAAAGTTTTCTCTGTTGCAAGCACAGCTATAAATACAGCCAGCAGCAATGCAAGCTCCCCCACAATGCTCTGTCAGTACGCCTCAACCTTGCTACAACACAAGGAGACAGTTTGCCTGCCGTGCCCCATTCGGTCACCGACCTCTGCAAAGGCTGGTAAAGGGGCTCCGTGACCACCGCCAGTGACACAGACACGTGTCCTACGGGACCTGGATGAGGTCGTGAAATCATTTTGAAACACTCTCATAAAAGAGCGACCACTTTTGGCCACTGCCAATCTGGCTCAGATCAAGACCCACACCCTAGAGGTAAACAAGGCTCTTTATCCCCTCACCAATCTTCTAAGATGTCTGGTTCTCCTAGCCCCTCGCTATGATAGCTTAACCCTTCTTGGTTATGAAAAGCCAACACTTGAGCTCGCCTGGGATTTTCTACATGGTACCTCGAGAAGCCTTTTCCACAAACACCACAGGTGTACGGTTTCGTGATGCCACCTTCGTGAGACCTCACGTGGTAGGTCATGCGATCCTTTCTCTTGAAGCGCTGATTGCAAATTGGACATTCAAAGGGTTTTTCATCTGAGTGGGACAGCTTGTGCCGGTTGAGGTGGTAGACATCCCTGAAGGCCTTTCCGCACATCTCACAAGCGTGGTTCTTCTTAACGGGCTTGCTGGGCTTCTTCACTGTCTGAGTCACTGCCATAGCCGTTGCACCGGCACTACTGCTGGGATTGGTGGCAGAGGAAGACGTAGTGACTGTGGACAGGATGCCTGCAATAGTTGAAACCAATGAACTTCGGCTGTTGTCACCAGCGATGGTCGAGATAAGGGGCACCATTGTGGTGGGAGTTTTCTTTGGCCGTGACACTAACTTTATCCCTGTGTGGCAGGACTCATGACGCCTCAAATGGTAGCTGTCCCTGAAAGCTTTGCTGCAGTAAGTGCACACAAAGGAGGTTTTAGGTTTTTCCTTTTTAATCCCAACAATAGCATCCTTTAATGTTTCTGCTGCAGGCTGAGGTTTCTGCGTTATTGGTAAGGGCAGAATCGGCTTCTGATCGGGTGGCTCAACAGCAGAGCTCAGGAGAGGCAACAAACTGTTCTGTGCTGCCTGCTGTTGGTGATGTGAGGCTTCATGTGCCTAAAACCAAACATTCACACTTAAATTCTATTGATGGGTGCTCACTCTGACACGGTGAGAACATTTACAAACTACAGGAAAGCACATTCTAGACCAAAATCCATTGATGTAACAACTGGAAAAGATTACATAATTTTGGTTTTTGGACAATATAAACCGCTCGCACCTTAAATGCATTCGCTGTGCAGGTTCTGTAGCAAGTGTAGGATGGCACACATCGTAACAATCAAATAATTATTAAGTTTCCGGAGGGCAACACTTCTTACGGAAAACAACTAGGTGCTTGTCAGATCTTTTACTAACACAGCATTTGATCTTTACGTAACAGATAACTTGTTTTGCTAACGATCATATCAGATGCCACCTTGGGACTATCTTTGGAGCGTATGCATGTACTGATGGGAGTTGCAAAACAACACCCCACCTTTAAGCTGAGCTTAATGCACATTGAGAATTAAACTGCAGCCACAGAGAGCCAGCATACAATAAGGCGCCTTATTTAAACATGTTCATACTGGTGTGTTAGCACTGAAACCAAAGCACCTTGAATCAAGAGCTGTCTAAAGCCACATTTCTATATTTAGCAGGTTCCCACTGCCTTTATACACTGACCACTGTACTCTCTGCATCCGGAAACTAGTAAGCGACACATCCTTTTTCTCTTTGCAAGCTACCTTCTGATAGGAAGAGAAGCTAATCAATAAGCACTGGTAGACATCTAGAGATGCTGGAGAACACAGTTGGAGTGGCAGGTGTGGAAAAAAACCCCACAACCCTGAAAGCTGTCTCAAAACAGCCAATACCAACTGACTCTGAACTACAGAATCAGCAGGAAGAAGCTAAAGGGAACAGACAGACACACACACACCCCCGACGAGTGTGCCAGGGCAAGCACCGCTCAGCTGAGCTGCAGCCTGCACTGCTACAGGCTGTTCTATGCCACACTTGTATTAGGCGCTGTTTATTCCAAGGGAGAAAACAGTTACTAAAACTCATCCAGTCAGACTAGGACAAAACCCTAGCAGATACAATTTTAAAGTGGTTTAGAAACCACACAGACCAATTCAGCCTAATGGAGCATTAAAATAAATCACTCTAGCACCTTAAGCCAGTTTAAGCGCATCTGTATTCAAGATGTGCCTCAGTCTCATCAGACCAGTTTTAAATCAGTGCCGTTATTAACGCAGCGTGCCAGGTCTGAAGCTGAGTTTGGGGAAACTTGCATCGCTATTAAATCAGTACCGAAGCCTTCCAGGACTTCTTTCCTACAGTTTCCTTCACAAAATAACACGACTCAAGGCTGTGAGAGCCAAATAAAACGCTGTGCTGGCTCGCGAACCCCAACCTGTCTACTTTTACATCGGTTGAGGATGGACAGTGTTACGAAGCACGCCTGGTCTAATACTCTTCCTACGTGAATCCATCTCAGCACATCCTTTGGAGAAGTCAGTATTTCTAGAAGCTCACTTGGGGACTTGTTCTTAGTTGCATCCAAGCTCCAGCCGCTTTGCCTCTCCCAATCGCAGCAGTTGACTACAGCCACCTTGGTGCAACATTCCCTTGGCTGCAGGGGGGCTCCCGCCTCCTCCTGCCACCACACAAGCCCTGCATCACTTCAGCCACTCGTTTTTCAGGAGCACGATGCAGTGATCTTTGGATAAAAGCCACCAGTGGACACAAACACTTTACCCACGCGGGTATAAATATGTGCTCCCTAACATTCCAAGCCTATCTGACAAGGAAACAGTTCACGGGAGAAAGCCCAGATTTGGTATGGTTACAGGAGACAAAACTCACGGGAATCGTTAGGAGCCAGGCCAGCCTGTCCGCTTTTATTTGCATGTTACGTCCCATCTGTGCTGAAGCCTGGGATGCAACAGGTAGGCTGAACATTACCGCACCTGGCCACAGCAGCCACCTTCAACAACAGCCTAAGGGGCTGGTTTGCAGAAGCGATTGCTGAAGAGTCAACTGCAGGACTGTCCTGGTGGCTACGCTGCTAAATCAGGGCATGGCACAAGCTCGAGCATCTCCAAACTTCTGTCTGACTTCAGTGACAACTGTGGATTTTCAACCATTTATTTTCCGTGGTTTTAAAAAGCCATTCAGACATCTACATTGCATAAGAAGAATAGAGTATGCACAATACACATTGAAAGCACAATATTAAGCAAGTTAAATACAATTTTAATTTTAAAAAATTCTGAAGTGTTTTACAGCCAACTTTAAATAAGCATTAAACAATGTCATTAAACTGCATCAGAAGACACTTAAGAGCACCTAAGGATAGCTCCAGAGATACAGTTTCAAAGGCAGAGCTAGCAGATCGGATAATAGAGAGCCCAAATCCTTTGGACAAGGTTCAAACTTATGCAGTTTATGGATATTTTTAAGCCTTAAAGAATTGTCAGCACTTCAATGTAATGATGCACTTACTCCTATGGAACCGATAGACGGTGGACATAAAACAATGTATATTCATAAGGCTACAGGCTATGAAGCTGCTACTTATGTAAGTCTGCTTATCTTGGTTCCCAGATAGCCAGTGTTATTAGCAGCGCTGTCTTTCTAACAACCCCTCTTTGCAACAAGCAGTATTCCTCAGTTTCCAAGGGCTGCCTGCATTAAAGCCTTTTAAAAAAGGATCAGGCAGTATTTTTTTTTTAACTCTCTGTTCGAGAGGGGAAGACAGCACCTGCTGCACGCCTCTCGCAAGTAAGTCATTTTTATTCAGGCAGAGACCACGGTTTTACTTGACCTAGCATTAATGTCAAGTCAACATTTTTGCAATATTATGATCGCCTGGGACAGGCTCTCATGCACAATACCCTCGCTCTATCGCTAATTTTTTTCTTTCCTGGGGGGACAGTAAACAAAAAAACCTGTAATTCGTGACCTGGAGTGGTAGGATGTGGCATTGCGAACTTCCAATGCCAGAGGCTAAAATATTTTTGCACTCCAGCCTTAATGTGAGAGCAACAAATTAGCATGAGTCATATCTTGAACACTCTGATGGATGATTCCTCCTCACACTAACAGATACAACTTTCACTTTCTGAGCAGATACTAGAAGTGGTTTTCAAAATATGCATTTCAGGGACTAAGAAGACCCAAACAAGAACTGTTTATTCAGTATCACAATTGTTTCTTTAAAAAGAGATACAATTCATCAAAATGCCACCTAAACACAATCAAACAACTTTATTTGGAAAGAGCAATTTACAGTCACATAACCCACTGCTAGCAAGACTAAAATTTAGACATTGAAACCTCCTCTAAAAACATTTCGCTAAAAATTACAACTTTACACACTGCATATTAAGCCGTCCCTTTAGCAATCCTGTCACAGCTGAAAAACACACTTGGTAAAACTCACCCCACAAAGAATAAGCGTGTATATTCAGTCACTCGCATTTGTTATTTAACTGATACCAAGGAGGGGGCCAGGAGGGGCTTTTAAATCCACTTTTTGTTACTAGTTTTAACTAGTCAGTTGGATCTTAGCTGACATGCTGATGGTGAGAATGGGAAGAAGAAAAACTGAAGTTACGTCAGGAGTATCCTAACAGTGCTTTCTGCTGGGTGCATTAGGATGCTCGCACCCTAAATCGTTGGTTTTAATGAAATGACTCAAGAAACAATGTTCAGCATTTATTATGAGGTCTTAAAGCTTTATTATTTGGGGCAAAAAAAAAAAAAAAAAAAATCAAGAGGAAAATTTCCACGTCACAGTTTCATGAAGATGCTTCCAAGTCACACATAGCTAAGTATGTTAGGAAAGTGAACTGCTGACTTCTTAATTAAAAGCAGCAAAGCCTACTCTTAAATCAAAGTGTGACATCGCTATTTCAAAATACAGTACCCTTCAAAAAAAAGTAAAGACGAGCAGCAAGAAGCTGGACACGTACTTGAAAGTATTACTTGGCATTTTTTACAGAGGTTGCTGCAATACCGTATCGTCAGCCTACGAGTAATTTCCCCTCCAAAATGCTCAGCTGTGAGCCTGGGAGGCAGAAAGGTGATAAAAGAGCCCCATCTCAGAGGGAGATGGCCCTAAACTAAGGAGATTAACTTCTTAGCACGAAGTTTCCTATGTGCGAATCACAACTGCCCACTAGAGTGAGAAATAATTCACAAGACCTCAGCCAAACTCGATGGCATCACCCGCATTCATCACGAAAAGGCGGAAAACCCAGTGCCCAGCTCCCGGTACCGGCTCCCCGGAACATTCCCGGCGTGTTTTCATAGGCAGAGCACCCTGGTCAGTGACTCATCCCTCGGTACTTGCAAGGGAATAATTTTTCCTCTCTAAAGGAATGGTGCTCACTCTTGGCGGATTTATTCATTCAACTCAGGTTTTCAAACTCGTGTCACGGGTTGGGTTTGGGTTTAATTCCGAGGAGGACAGTGAGTAAGCGAGTGACCGCCGCTGGGAACGTGCAAAGAGGATTATTTTACCTTGAGAAAGGTGATGTGTGGGGCTTTTTATTTTTTTTCCCCCTCTGTTTTTTTTGCTGCTGCTGCGATTACGCATTTTATGTTTTCAAGCTAAAAAAAGAGCAAGAGGCATCAGAAAACAATCCGGAGTGAAAGGGTTCGGCTCACAAAAGCCAAAGGAAGATTATTTTTTTTAGGTTGGGGTTGGGGTTTTTTGGTACATTGGATTTTCTTCGGAATTACATAAACAGCGGTGTTTTTAAGTCAGTCTTTCGCAGACAGAAGGGGGGAAAATTGTGACTCAGTTGGCAAAGGGAGGGGTTGCACGCTCCACCGTCCCTATTCCTCCCTATTACCGTTAGCATTTTGCCAGTTTTTACAGAAATCCGGCCCGCTCCCGTCCTATTTTAAAAGAAAACAAGATCCCTCGTCACCCGGCCCCTGAGTCAGGCTGTTTAAAGAGGGATTAATTTATTCTCCCAGACACGGTGTTTGTTCCATCGGGGTTTTGTTAGAGCCCGGTGGAAGGCTGGGGGTTGTTGGGGAATTTTTTTGTTGTTTTTCTTAAGGGGCGGGGGGCGGAGAAAAACAAATTTAAAAAACCCGCTATTTCGCGTTTTGGGGGAAAAAAAGAGAAAAAAATTAAAAATTAAAATATAAACACTGCTCCCCGTCTTTTTTTTTTTTTTTTTTTTTTAAGGGAAAAAAGGGAGAACAGCGCGGGGCGGCGGCGGGGCCGCGCGCGATCGGCTCGGGGCGGCGGGCGGGGAGAAAGTGCAGGAGGGAAAGGAGGGAAAGAGCTGCCGGCGGCGCGGGCCGCTCAGCCGCTGCCCCGGGCGGGCCGGGCCGGGCCAGGCCAGCCGCCGCCGCGGGCCGGGCCGGGGGAGGCGGGCGGGAGGCCGGGCGGCGGCGCTGACTGACAGCCCCGGCCTAGCGGGGAGCCCGGCGGGCGGCCGCCCGCCCGCGGCCGCTAAGGGGAGGGGGGGCGCGGGCAGCGCCGGCGGCCGCGGGGCCTCACCTGAAAGAGGAACGCGGTCCAGTTGGCCTCCATGGCGGGGGCGTCCCGGCCCTCGGCGGGCGGCGGCGGCGGCTCCGGCGGCGCGGTACCCCCTCCCTCCCCCGGGCCCCAGCTACATGGAGCCGACAACAAAGCGGCGGCGGCGGCGGCGGCGGCTCAACATGGCAGCGCCGAGCGGCCGCTTCCGCTAACCTCCGGGCTGCACCACTGCGGCCCAGAGGGGGGAGGTGGCGGCGCGGCGCCCCGGCGGGGCGGCGCGGGCCCGGGCCGCCGCGGCGCCGCCCCCGCCGCTCCCCTCGCCTCGGGGCGGGCGGCGGGCCCGGGGCGGCGCGGCGGGGCGGCGGGGCGGGCGGCGGGGCCGGGGCGGCGCGGCGGGCCGGCCGCCCCCCCCGCGGGGCTGGCAATGGGCCGGTCCCGGGCTGGGGAAGCTGAGGCGAGCTGTGGCGAGAGAAGATGGAGGAGCGGGCGAGGTGTCCAGGGCCGCCGCCGCCGCCTCGCCGCGCCCCGGGCCCGGCCCGGCCCGGCCCGCGGGGGCCGCCCGCGCCGCCCGCCCTCCCCTTCTCCCCTCCCCGCCCGCCCCGCCGCCCCCGCCCGCCGCGCGGGGAGGGGAGCCGCGGGGGCGGCGGCGGGGGGCGGCTGCGCCCGCGGGTGCGGGCCGGCGCCGGCGGGGCCGCGGCGGGGCGAGGGGGGGGGGCGCGGGGCCGCCCCGGGGATCGCCCGGCACCGGGGCGCCCCCGGCCCGCCCGGGGCCCGTCCTCGGTCCACCCGCGGCCCGGGTGGCCGCCGCCGCCCCCAGCGGGTTGGCCCCGGGCCTGGCAGCCGGCCGGGCCGCGGCTCCTGGCGCGCAGAGGCCTCCGGCAGCGGCACCCCGGGGCTCCCGCCCGCCGCCCCCCCGGCGGGCACCCGCCGCTGCACGGCCTCGGCCCGGTTCCCGCGACCGGCGGCTCCCGCAGCCCCCCACCCGCTACTGCACGCTGGCCGGATTTGCTCGTATGCAAGGCATCTTCATTGCAGCACCTGAATGCAAATCAAAGCCGCAAGCAATTAAGTATATACTTACCGTTAATTACGTGTTTACACACATCAAGCACATCCCTGACAGGCGGCAGGACAGGGACGGCTCCCGCCTCCCCGCTGCTTTGGGAGGGAGGATGTGGGGTGGGCACAGGAGCACGGCAGGTTAAACGCTGCAACAGGATGAGTGCTTTGAAACCAGACTGCTGCTCACAGACAAGGGCCATCTTTCCCCAGGATGGAGGGAGATAGGAACAGGCTTACAGGACTTTATTATTTTTTCCACCCCGAGCTCCATTCAGTTCCCTTTGCTCAGGCCCGGATCCGCGCTGAGCCATGCTGCACATCTGCCTCAGCCGTTGCGGCACCCGCTTCACCAAAACCACCCTGCAGGTCGGATGCATGAAGAAATACAGCCGTGTCACTGCCGGCTGCCACGCAGCCTGACCTCGGTGAGCAGCGCTAAATATGGCTCACATCAATGAAGTTTTCCATACTACTTCCTCCCTTATGGGAGAGCCGGGTGGTTTTGTCTTGTCTCCTGTGACAAAAAACGCAAGGGCTCATTGCGAAGCCCCAGCTCAGCATCATGCTGGTGCCGCGCTGCTGTGGCGGGGAGGAGGGACAGCAGGGACCCAGCAGCTGCTGGCAGAGCACTCATCGGGGTCCCAGCCCGCCGGCTTGGCCATCGCTTTGTGCAATCTCGGGCAAGTCACCTGGCTCCTGCGGTGCTGGTCCTCAGCCCTCCGTGAGTGTTTCTTCACTTTCCAAGAGCATTGCAAACCAGTAGTTGTTCTGTTCAGAATGACGCTTGCAGTTGCTTCATGCTTCTCAGGCTACCTGCTAGCGTTTTTCCTTGAAACTTCAGCTCCAGAGTCAAGTGGTTACGTCAAAATCTGTTTGCATTAAAAAAAAAAAAAAAAAGTTTCTTGACCTTGTGACCCCAGAAAAAAGTTTGTGGATATGTGTCCAGGGGGGCTCAGCTGCACCGAGTGGCCCAGCCACCTGCAGCTCTCAGAGTCCCTCTGCCCCGGGGAATTTAGAGCCTGCTTGTTTTTGACCACCCTGTCTGCGTGACAGTAGACCTCTGTGCTTATGCATCTGTTGGGCAGCGCTGGAAATGTGCAAAATACTACCCTTGCTCTGCAGAAGTTCTGAATGAAGAAAAACAAACTAAAAAAATGAGTCAAAAGTTTGCTAACATGCGCTCTCAACCCTGCTGGGATCGCACTGGCCCAGCTCACCCATGGATGGTTTGTTCTGCTCAGCAGAGATGCTCTTCCCAGCCATGGAAGAGGGTTTCCTTCTGCTGCCCTTTATTCTATCCCTGGCACTGCCACCGGCAGAGCGGGGGCTGCAGCAGAGCCGAGAGGAAACCCACATTTGCAGAGAGGGGGACACCACTGCCGCTCCTGGTTATTTTTCTCCCAGTTGGCCAGTTAATTTTGTTAACGCTTATTAATGAAGACTTGGGAGAGCTCTCTTTGTTAAAGGCTCACACTCACTTCAATTAAAGGCTAAGAAAACTACCCAAGCGTATCACTGAGTCATCGAAGAAATCCTGACAAGCATGTAGGAGGCTAAACTCCACGTTCTTGTTTTTACAACTAAAGAACCAAGAGGGTATAACAGAAACAAAACATGGAAGACTCAAATCCTTCTCACTAAGTCCGAGGAGAGGGAAACAGAGCTGGAGCCCACTTTCCTCTCAACAGAGTCTGGCTGAGCCCCCCCCAGCCCCTCTAGCACCCCTGACACCCCATGGCAGGGCAGTGATTGCTGGGGAAAAGCTGTGTTGGGAGCAAAGTGAACCAAGGCACTGCAGAAAATCCCCGGGGCAGATAGAGCTTGCAGGAGCTGTATTTACAAAGGGCAAGTCTCTGCCAAACCTGACGAACTTTCCTTTACCCAGAATTATAACTGGAAATATAAAAAGCCACAGTGTTTGAAAACACGTATTTACATTATATATGCCCCAAAGCAGAATAAACAAAGGTTAGATTTGTAAACTCTCCATCTTAATTAAAGCAGTGCTGCATTGGACAAACCCACATAACAGGTGGCTTGAAGTGTTGTGTTATTTAATTTATACCTTCCAGCTCCCTTAGTCATCAAGCTGGGACAGCGATAGCATCAGCAGCCATCCTGCTGCCGCTCTGGTACCTGCAGCGAGCAAGCGTGCAAATGGAATTTCTAGGGCACCAGGAACCATGTGGCCCACTTACCACCATCCCGAGGCTGCTCTTTTCTGCCTTTTCAAACAAAAATCTTCCCTTCTTTCCTCCTCAGCACTTCCCACATTGTTGGGAAGGATAGGAATACTGCCGGGGCATGCCCCGCCTCCTGCACCCGTGCCGATGCTGGTTTGTTGGAAGCCTCCCAGGGACCAGGACAGCACCAGGGCTGCCCCTCAGTGCTGCGGCCACGCTCTGCCCAACACCGGTGCTGCCGAAACCCCCGCGCAGCCCTTGGCCACCCGTGTGCCCTCCTGCCACCCAGCACGTGGCTCCCCAGGGACGTCCGCCTCCAGAAGAAGCAGTACCCACGGATAATTTGTCAAACTCACCTTGCAGTACAACTCATACAGAGAGGAGCAGTTTTCTGCGCTGTGTTCAGCCATGAAACAGTTAATCAAGTGTCTATTTGCACAGGCGCCATTAGCTGTCCTGTGTGCTCGGAAGCTGGGCAGGGCAGGGGGATGCAGGTGCCCTCTGTGAACCTGGGAGCCCCAGGAGGACAGTACGAACTCTACCCATTTTTACCCGTTATCCTTGCGGGATCCCCCTGTGCATTAGGACCTGCAGTGGGACATAAGCATAAAATCATAATTTGCTTTTCCACTGTCTGTGCATCTCCCATGGTTATAGAACCGATGAGTTGGGCTGGGCAAGAGGCTGCCCCACGGCAGGCGTGTGCACCCACGCACCCTCCTTACCTGGGACCTTCAAAGTGTTTTCCCCCAGCCCCTGCCTGCCTGCTGACAGGCTGTGTTCTGATTTCATTCGGCAAGCATGTGCTTGCATCGCTAAGAATAGAAAATGTTGTCAAATATTTCAGCTTTAGAGGAGCCCCTTTCTGTTTGCGCTCTGCTCGCTGAGTGATGCGGCGGGCTTTGAATTTTGCAGCTCCATGGGGCTGAAGAGCCCTCGAGTGTGTAAATAAGCTGCGAGACGTTACTGGGAATGTGCTCCCTGCAGGCAGCTTCCTTTCAGCTGCCTCCCAAGTTCATATCCTCTCTGGTTTCTCTCTTTACAGCCTCGACTTCCCTCTCACACTGATCAGGGAAACTAAAAAGGGACAGTAAGACATCAGCGGGAAGCACACGTCCAAGCAGCGCATGTGCCCGCTGCAAAGCCTCAGCCGCTGGCGGGCAGCCTCCCCAGCAGCACGGCCGTCCCATGCCGGCTCACACCGTGGGATGATTCAGCATCCTCTGAAAAGCATCCTGCCACATCCCGCTGCCCAGCGCCTGCCGGGCGAGCGCGTCCCTGACCTGCAGCAGAACATGGAAGGTGCTGCAGAGGCAGACAACCCGTTTGCTAGGCAGAGGGAAAGGGAAAGCTCTTGCCAGATGGCTGCCCACAGTTGTCTCCGCTACCACGTGAGCCTGCTGCCATCCATCCCACCCTCCATCCCATGCCCTCGGGCAGCGGCAGCAGTGATGCCCTGCCCGCGTCACACCAGGGCCACCACACAGCCTGCCCCAGGGCTTGGCAGGAGTGCTGCCGCTGTAGAGAGTGCTGTCGCCTTCGCGTAATTAGCACATCTGAAAGATCGCTCCACTTTTCAAAAGAGAAAAATAGGATGCAGGAAATTACCAGCCAGCTTGGCTGAATCACTGCAGAAAAGCACTACGACAATCAGCGGAGAAGCAGCAAGAAGCTACTCAAGGGGAAGGAGCCTTGTTAGCATGGCTCAGAAGGGATGGCTGAGCACTGCTCGACTTTTTCATGTTTTCATGCTTTTAGCACCAAACTTTGAGGTGTGTCTGCAGCAGAGATGTATAAGGAGGCAGGGAGCGAAACTGGAAAAGCCAGCACGATGCCCATGGCCACAAGGGCCACACCTGTCCCGGCAGTGGCAGGGAGACCCGCGGGTCCGTACGGAGCTGGGTGTCAGCTCCCACCACGCTCTCACCAGCTCAGGGCTCCATGAGAGCCGGGCGATGCCTCCCGCCAGGCAGGAGCAGCATTACAGCTACTTCAGGCTCTCAGGCATCATTTCCCCTTCCCCCATGCCAGACAGCCCTGCAGCCGTCACTGCCCCCCGTGCAGTACTGGACTCTTTCCTTCCCGCTGCGCCTGCTGCACCCCCTGCTCTGCCTCAGCCATGCTGCCAACCTGCCTTGGGAAACCCTTCCCACCCTCCCTGGGATTTCATCACCCTCCCTGACCTTTGCCGCCCCCATGGATCTGGCACCCTCCCCGCTCCCTGCGGTGCCGCAGCAGGTGGATTCCCGCTTTCCGGCAGCCTGAGCTTTGCTTTCCCAGGCACGCAGCACCGCTGGGGGCCGGCTGCCTTCCTCCATAGCTCCACCGCTTCCCTCGCAGCCTGGCACACACCATGGCCATGCGGAGGATGCTCCATGCTTCTGGCCGAGGTGGCCTGCGGGCTGGTGGCCAGCGAGCCACTGCTGTGGAGGAGCCAGCGGGGCTATGTTTAGCCCTGCCGCTGGCGGACAGCGCGCCGGGAAAGTGGTGTTATCTCTTCCCACCTCCTTGTCCTCAGCTGCGCCTGGGCTAATCTCTGCTTGGCACCTTGAGCAGCGGAGCTGACCCGCGCTGCCAGCGCCCAGCGCGCTTTTGTTATTATTTTGGTTATCTCTGTCACAACTTTTTTCCCACAAAGTGGCTGCTGTCAGCTGCCACACCAACAGAGCGGGAGAGCTGCTCTCCCCACTCGCCACGCCGGCCCTGGGGACGGGCGGCAGGCTGCTGGCTTTGCCACAGTCCTCAGGCACGTGCGAAACTACTGCCTGCGCCCCAACAGCGGGGCTGTCCCCTCCACGGGTGCACACATGGGGGACACCCCGGGGCAGCCGGCACACGGCGGGGGGCATGGTGCCGGGGCAGCGATGCCATGCAGCACAGACTGCACATGCTGAAGATCAAACGCTCAGTTCTGCACACCTATATGATTCATATATCATTTACACAGAGACATGCGAATACACAGCATTTTCTGTTTCACGCAGGGATGTTTCTAAGACCTCCTGGCAGGTGCTCGCTGACCTCTGCCCTTGGCACTTTGCCGTTGAGCAACCGCTGCTCTCCAGAAAAGCATCCATAGTTTGATCTGAACACTTCACAAGACAGAACGTGCACCAATTACTGAGCGGCACGCTCCTCCAGTTAATCACCAGTGACCATTTTTAGTAATAATTCCTTCGGGGCCAAAGACAGCAGGGAGATATCTACTCCAGCCTTGCTCCCCTTCCCACCATCTGCCCCAGCTCCTCCTGGGCACAGGCTGTACGGCCGCAGGCACATAAGGTCAGTGCATTTAGGGAAAAACACAGGCGCTGAATTAGAGCAGCCGAGCCGGCGAGGAAATCCTAGCGCTAATCCCTGATCTTTCACTGACACACGGCAAAGCTCAGGCGAGCCGGCTGCCTCCCTCCTCCCCAGCCACAGCTGGAAAACACGGATAATGCTGCATTACCTTCCCTGCAGGGCTGCTGCGATTAATAGCAGCAAAGAGCTCGGAAATCCTTCAGGGAAGGGGATAGCAGGGATTAATACCCAGCTAGATGGCTGCGGTCCCCCAGGACCCACTCGTGCCTTTGCCAGCACCGTGCCCCATTTTCTTTATTCCTTGCTATTTACTTTTTCCTGGGACTTGGGTGTTGTTTAATCTCGTTTGGCAGCTATGGATTGTCTCCAAAATAATTAATGTTTGTGCATTCGTCTGCATCGCTCAGCTGATCCCACGGGGATGAGCATCCAGCACTGGCCGAAACGATGATGCTTTGCCTGAGGCTCCTGCCAGCCAAGGAACCGACTCTGCACCACGTCTCCAAGGGACAAACAAAGCCTGTGGTGATACCCACAGACCGCTGCCAAGCCAGTGTGCAGGCACCCGCACAGCTCTGGCTCCAACAAATTTTGGTGCTGCCAGGAAAAGGTCCCACATCGGCCCAGAAGTCAGGCAGGGGATGATGCTCCCCCTGCCCTCCTTCCTGCCTGCACCCTGCCGCTTGGCAGCGAGCAAATCAAACACCCGCACGTGCATGGGGACGGGGAGGCAACACGGCCAAAGGAGGCAGAGTCCAATCCATCCCAGAGCGGCACAGAGGAAGTTTTTCCCAAGTTTAAAACAGTATCAAAAATCACTAGAAAAACACAGACCTGCCCTTTGTCAGAAGGAAAATACCCGGAGTTCAGCAAACTGCCAAGTTTTCAGTTTTACATTTCCGCTGGCACGCTGGAGGCAGCAGCTCCCTGCAGCCTCTCAGGATCCCAGCGAGTGAAACACTCTGCACCATCCCTGCCGTGGGAGCCAGCCCTGCACTGGAGAGCCCCGTCCACGCTGGCAAATCATCCCAGGTAGATGTCCGTGTGGTCTCAGCTCATCAGGCTCCATCACATCATCAGCTACGCAGAGTGCAACCAAGTCATGCGAGAAATGGGTATTTTTTAAAAAAAATAATATTATACCCGAAGCATGAATCCTTAGCTGACTCATAGAAATATGAAACTCACTTAAGGTATGAATTAGAGCTATTAGAATACAGAGGTAATTACTCATATGAACAATGCCCTTCTCAAGTCTTTAATGATTACACAAATTAGTGCATAACATCGTGTTAATAGCCCTACGACTGCTGCACATCCATGCGGTGAGCCGGGACCCCCTCACCGCCCGGGACCCCCTTGCCACCCGGGAGCAAGGGGCTGCAGCCTGTCCCGGCTCTCCGGGCTTAGCGTGCTGCCAGCAGCACGCACTGCCAGCGGGTACGTCAGGCTCTGCAGTCTGACTCACTCACCTTCTTCAGGCGTGCAGGAGAGGGATTTTAGGGAACATTTGTTACACAGGGAACTTCCTGGAATCTTGGTTTTAAAAAAAACCAAAACAAACCACCAGCTTTCTTTTTGAAATAGAACAGTCTGTTGAAATTTCTGCAATTCGACATAAACTGCTCTTCACTGTGCAGGTGCAGCAAGGATTATTTTGCACTTGGCATAGTGGACTCTTACCAAAGCTGTCGCTATTTTTAGCCAATCTAGAAATTACTGTAATTTTGCTCTACAGCTAAAAACTATTTGCTGTTATCAGGAGTAAGAAATCTCAAGGCACGACTAATGTGAACAGATGAATGAATGAGTCTGCTGTTCTAAAGCAGAAGTTTCTGTTAAAAAGAAAACCAAACCAAAACAAATAACAAAAAAACCCAAACTGTGGTTTCTAGGTGAAACCACAAGTTTTCTAACCGTTTGTATTTCAGCACTGATGTTAGGTTTATTAAGTACTCTGCTATCAGTATGATGTGCAATTAAGAAGGACAGCCTCCCTCCCTCCCCACTGCGCTTCCCCCAGTGTTTGCACAATGAAGGCAGTATCGACTCCGCTGCCAACGGGCAGCTGCGCCGGCCCAGGGCAGGACAGAGGGGCCACACAGCCCCAGGGATGACAATTGCCCTCAGTCGTACCAACAAAGCGGCACTATCGGAAGCACAGGACCATCTGAGAAGGCAGATTCCCTGTGCACAAAGGGTGGAGAGCTGCTCCGGTGCTGCCAGGTTGAGAGCACGGTGGCACCGGGGAGGCAACGTGGCTCCCTGCCTGCCTCCGGCTGGGATGCACAACCAGCCGAGAAACCCACCTGCTTCTGTCCTTGGGATGGAAAACAGAATGATTTGGAAGAGGGTTTGGTTGACCCCTCTGCTTTGACAAAGGTGTTTCCATCCTCCAGTTGCTATCCCTTTCCATCTTCTTTGGAGCCAACAGACTCTTGAAAACATTGAGTTTTGGGAAGAACATGTTCACAAAAAAAAAAAAAAAAAAAAAAAGACACTGCGTGCCTTGGTTTTGATCTGTTAAAATCCTTGAAAATGCATTCCCGGAACAAGCACCAGCAGAACAGCTAACGTGGTCTGCCTGCCTGCCTTCCAGCGAAACTTGTTTCCACTAATGTATGTAAAGCATTAAAATAAATGGAAGTTTTACCCAAGAGCCGCAGCTGGGCGAGCGGCTGACTGGCGGCCTGTGCCTGGAAGCCAGCATTCACCACGGGGGAAGCTAAGCTGGCGCTGACTCAGGTTCATTTCCATCCTCAGCCCGAGAAGCCAAAGGGGGGAAGAGACAGCGCAGTCTCCCCGGCCGTGCCTGGCAGGAGCTGCTGCTCCCAACACCCAGCTGACTCCTAACCACCTTCATCACAAAGCTAACGAGCTCAGAGACGTGGTGTAATTAAAACTGAGAGTACATTAGAAGGCAGAGACTCCTCCACTTAACTCTTCCTAGCGCTATCAAAACTAGTTTATAGCACATTTCTGAGATATTAATTTAATTCATCTATTTGTAAAGTCCATTACACCAATCAGGGATCATGATACTCCCCCTGAAGACAGCGAGCCGTGCTGGATGCTGCCGATCAGAACCAGAAATTAAGAACCAAGGCACCTGGGGAAGCCCTTGGTTCACCCAGTAGCACGGGCTTTCCTGCTCCATCAGCCACACGCCTGGCCATTACCAGTACAACAGAAAAGATTTTACGGGGGGTGGGGGGGGGAAGTCTAGAGGTAGAGGATCTCAAAGTGCTTTACGAACAGGAGCACTCAACAGCGTCGCAAGGCACAGATCGGGAGAGCAAAGCCAGCGGCTGGCACAGCACGTGCGGGGCCGATGCACAGCGGCAGGGACGCAGGCAGCGGGGTGTCCGCCACAGCCGTGCCACCTCTGTCCCCTCAGTGTGGAAAGCCAAAATGAGAGGAAACTCCAGCGCTGCTCCATCCCCTTCCATCTTCTTTAAGAACCCAATGTCAGGAGCACTGCACAAAGTGGACCATGTCACCAACTCCCAATGCAGAGCAACACCAGCGTTACCCCTTGGCAGAGGCCAGTGCCCTCCCGCGCTCCACGCCCGGGAGCAATGGCCTTTTTATGCTGCAAACCACTGCTGAGATAATCTCCGAAGCAAAGAGTCATCGTTTCCCACTCGCGCAGCTCAGCTGCACGTAACAGAACTGAGCGCTGAAGCACCCCAGGACCAAGCTCCACATTTTTAAAGTCCTCCTCCTGCACCTCTAACAGATTGTACAGGTACTTCTGTGGCTCAAACTCAGCTGAACCCGCTCCCGAATTAGTGCTCCAGTGCGTTAATTAGCTCCTTATGAACTTGCTTAGAGCCACTGGCTCTGCCTGGACTCCCTGGGTTGGAACCCAGACTTCCGTTATCTCAAAGAGGGGACTGAGAGCCCTCCAGCTGCGGGGGTCCCAGCCTTCCTCGCTCTTCCTCCCCCAGGGACTTCATCTTTCCAAACCGTCCGCAGCCAGAGCAGAGTCCTCCCCAACATCACTTCACTTCAGCCAAGTTTCAAACTCTTCCAAGTTTCCTTTCCTGAAAGAAAAGGTTTTGCTTCCCTGAGCATGTTTGTAACCGGCGCTTTTACAACTGCTCCTGTTTCACCCTTCTTGAACAGGGGTGACAGAACCGATCAGTGCCCAGATTTGGGGGTTTTGGGGCCAAACTTCCCCATACCTTAACAAGCACGTACCTCTGTGCCGCCCTGCATGTGCTGCCTGCTCCCATTTCCCACACCCCGACAAACAAACTGGTGAGAGCACTGCACCTTCCTGCTCCTGCTGCTCATCCCTGCAGCTCTTCTCATCCCTGCCAGCACCGTCCCACAGCCACTCAAGTGTCTACGTCTGTTCTGTGCACACATAGCTCTTGCCTCCCCCAGCAATGCTTTGCTATCAGGATTTTATCATTTTTGGAAAACAGTACATCTCATGTACACATCTTTGGCAACATTCTGCAAACAACCTTCCGCCACAAGCCGTGACCATGCACAGCGCCCTTCACGTTTCACACATGCCAGCACACCACGCTTAAACCCCAGATATGTTAATCCTGCCCCAAAACACAAATCCCACCTGAGAACAAAGCCGTCTCTTCCTGCCCCCCTCCCCACAGGACACTACACAGCCCTGCCACACTGAACAACCTACTGCCACCCACCTCTGAGATTACACACACACCTTCCTGGGGGGGGTGCTGATCCCGGCTGGGCTGGGCAGCAGGTTCTCACCAAAGCCACTGTCACCCCTCCTCAGCCGGCCAGGGGACAGAGAACAGAACAAAAGGCTTGTGGGTCCAGATGGGGACAGGGAGATCACTCAGGAATTGCTATCGCAGGCAAAATGGGCTTGACTTGGGGAAAACTGATTTATTACCAATTAAATCAAAGGGTAACGAGAAATAAACCCAAATCTTAACACACCTTTCCTCCCCACTTTTCTCTTCATCCTGGGTTTGGCTCCACTCCCAATCTTCCCCCAGAGCAGCACAGGACAGGGAATGGGGGTTACATTCCGCCTCACTCTCTTCCCTGGCTCCAGCGTGGGTCCCTCCCACAGGTGCAGCCGCCCCCCAGGCACAGCCTGCCCCAACGTGGGTCCCCCAGCTGTGCCCGGAGCTGCTCCAGCACAGGCTGCCCATGGGTGACTGCTCCTTCAGGCACCCCCTACCCCAGCATAGGGCCCCGGCTGGGGGCACAGCCTGCTCTGGGCTGCCAGGGAGCCCCTGCTCCACACCTGGAGCCCCTCCTGCGCAGACCCGGTGCCTGCAGGGCTGCTGCACTCACACTCATACTCACTCTTCACCTCTGGCTGCGGTTGCACAGGATTTCTCTCAAACACATTACCCTGCCACTGTGGCTGACGGGCTCAGCTATTGCCAGCAGGTGGTGGAGCCGGCTGCACTGGCTCTGCAGGGCACGGGGGAAGCTGCTGGCAGCTTCTTCCAGACACCACCCCTGCAGCCCCCCCGCTACCAAACCCCTCCACACCATCAACTCAACCACGAATCTAAGAGGCACCTGTGCCACGCTCCCTAGGACAGGCCTCCACGCTGGCCGTTACCTTGTGCAGAAACGCCTTCCTGCTCCACAGCAACGCTCTGCTCCATAATTCATTGTAAATTATTCAGGCACAAGCAACGTCATTTGATCAGACCACCAAAGGAATAAGCTCACATTTTCCCTCTGTGATCTCTTTTCACCTACTCATATAATAAATTCCACCCATTTCCCAGGGAACTGATCCTTTATTTAGGAGAAGCTCAAACACAAACGCTTCCTGTGAAACACATCTCTGTTGAGCACAAAAGCCTTTTGTCTGAAAACTTGCAATTTCACAATGCTACAGCGGCAAGCAAAGACTAAGACTCTTAGCAACAAATGATGACAACCATGGGCACTTTTTAAAAAATTTTATTTGTCAAAGAAAAAAAAAGGCAATAGCCAATTGAAAACCTACTTAAATCTTTAACTCCAATTTTTGTCTTTAAATTTAGAGAAATGACTTATTTACTTTTTTTTTTTTTTTAAACAAACCCCCCTTTTTCCCCTTTAACGTTTACCATCTACTCGTGCTGAATCCTTCCAAGGAGATTGCTCCAGCGTACCTCTCCAGGTCCTCGCTTTGCTCCTTTTACCAAAAAACATGAAAAACTCCATCGTGCATCTTAAGGGCTCCAATCGTCAAAAATAGGAAAAAAATATCTTTGGAATAGCCAATTGAGTTGAATAAAAAAAATCCACACGAATGCGGTTTGGTTGGGGCAGGAATCCACTCCTATGTTCCTGGTAATTTGATCCCGCTCCATGAATCCTTGTAATTCAGCCTCCCTATCCTATCCACATTATGATTTGAATCCAATGATCCAGCTCCAAGGATTGGGATCCAGTGAGCCCTCTCCAATCCAAACCTTTATAACCAGCAAAACCAAAAAAGAGGAGGCAAAAAGTTAGATACTGTAATGAAAAAATAGGATTCTGGGGAATGATCAGTTATGTTTGCCATCAATTAATACAGATGTACATTAATAACTATCAATTCCCCAAAACAAACTTTTGAATGGTGATGCTCAGATAATTTTTAGAAATGTTAATTACTATTTGGAGGAAACATCGTAATATTTACAATATGTCAACTGAAAATGCCAACATACTCATTGCTCGTACGGTGGTGTGCTACAGGTTTTGTGGTTGCAAAAAATGTTTATGAAACTGGAAAAGCTTACTGCTAAAGCTATCCACCTACTGTGTGTCTGAACTATAGCTAGCACTCCCAGCTGGAAGGTAACAAAATTAACTAACCGGAGTTTTCAAACATATCGGTGAGTCAATTGTGAATTAGTCTGAGGGGGCAGGGTTGAGACTTTAAGAAATTATTCCCACCTAGGTTTTCTAATTTTGCTTTCATTCTGATACTTTAAAAAAATGAAATAGCAACGCTGTATCAGTCACACAGAGGACATGCAGATTTTAGCAGTATTGATATTATACTCTGATTTAAAGATACCCTTGATCTACTACAAGTGTACAAATACTACATAACATTAACACTTGTAACCAAATGCTGCGTGACAAGGTAAACCAATACTCCCACCCCGTCCCAGGTTATTCCTTTAAAAAAACTAGAATGGAATAGAGAATTACAAAAGCAAGTATTTAGCCACAACTGCCCCCCAAAAAAAAAGTTTTAAAGAAAAAGGGCAATTGTAGGTCTGCAGTAACTAGAACATGCCTGAAGTGACACGCAATTAACCTGTCTCTCAGTATAAGGTCAATACTGCCAAGTTCATCTGTGACAATAGCACTTGGAGTCATACCATTGCCTCCATTATTGATCTGATCCTCCTCAATCCTCCTTTTGACAATCCTAAAATGATTGACATGTGCTCCACAATCCTTTAATCCAAAGCATTCTTAATCCATCTCTTCAGATATGTCTACAGAAAGACACACGAAAAGGCAAGATAAAATATAAGATCCCCCAGAAGAGACAAGTTAGCCACAAACATCCCAACATCCCCAGCTCGTATAAACCATAGCTGAACACTGAGACATTTACACAGCAATACCACAGTTCGAAGAATGTTGGTATTTAACTAGAACTGAATCGAAACAATCCTGACTGACATCAATTAAAATACAATTTACCAAAGACATGAGGGGAATGTTGATGTTAAGGAGCAAATACTCACTAGGGATTTTACACAAGAATGCAATTCAACACTTCAGCCAATTTGAATAAACAGTTTGAATTAAAAAAAATGAAAGACTATACTAAGTAAAGGAAAACTGTGTACAACATGGGGTTCTACAAAAAGATCAGAGCTAGTGATCGTTTATGTACGAGATCGGGATCTGCTGTGGCGGGGAGAGTAGCGTGGAGATCCTCTGCTTCTTCTTGGGGAATAACTGCGGCTTCTGCTGTTGCTTCGACTACGGCTTCTGCTACGACTACGGCTGCGTGACCGAGATCTTCCATAGCTTGGACTTCTTGGGCCATCAACTTTAACACGGATGTAGGCAGTTTCTCCCTATTGAATAGACAGAACTTTCGATTGAAAAGTCTAGGCTTTAGGGCCATCTTTTTAGGCATGCTGACAGACTGAAGATACCGTTTACTACAGCACAGAAATAGACATCAAAGCTTTAAAGTCTATCTCCTGACAAACTGACCACAGACTTATTTAGCTGCTTTGCACATGAACAAAGAACGCCACACGTTCCTTACCTTCAAATCCTACTGTTAAGCCCCTTGTATCCAATTCTGGCCAAAGAAAGTAAGTATGAAACCTACCTCATGAGATCTAAATTTAGTGTTATCCAGTTTTCGCACAGCGTAGGTCATATCTTCCTTCCGTACAAACTCCACGACACCAGTGCCATCTCGGAAAACATCAGCATAACATACATCACCTGCTTCACGCATGTGATCCTTTAAATCCTGCCAACTTCCACTTGGAGGCAGCCCTATATAAAAAGCAAGACGTTTCTTTAAAACCGGATTACATTCTCACCTCCTGCAGTTACAGCGCCAGCTCGCAGTAAGGGAAAGCCAGCTATTTTGTAAGCCGAGGCGCTGCCCGGAGGAGCGGCTCGCACCGTGCGGACAGCGTTCCTCCCCGGCTACGCGAGGCGATGCTTTTTAAGAAACTTGGAGCTGCATCACCTCTGGCCGGGCAGCTTGCCTGCGGGACCCCGGGGGAAGCGCTTGAGCTAAGAGAGAGGAATGACTCACCCGAGACGATCACTCTGTACTCCGAGCGCCGGGACGGGGGGCCGTACCTGCCCCGGGGGGCTCCACCCCCGCCGCCGCCGCCGCCGCCCCTGCCGGTGCCCCGGCCGCTCCGAGGGAACTCCACGCGGAGGCGATACCCATCGTAATCGTAGCCGTCCCGCCCGTAGACGGCGTCCTCCGCGTCCCTGCGGGCCGGGACAGGGCGGTGAGCGCGGCCCCGCCTGCCCCCGCGCCGCCCCCCCGCCTTTGTTCCCGCTTCCCGCCGGCCCCACCCCGCGCCCCCCCCGGCCCCCCGCGCCACCGCCCCGGGGACGAGGGCCCGATGCGGCCCGGGCGGGCGGAGGCGGCTGCCCGCGCCTCACGCTCGGGGGTCGGGGGGGGGGGGGGGGGGGCGGGCAGGCCGCGGCGGGGCCCGATCCCCCTCCCTGGGGAGCGCCCGGGGGCGGGGGGGTGGGGGTGGTGTCTCACCTGGGGTCCTCGAACTCGACGAAGGCGAAGGGCGGGCCCCCGCGGCGGTTCTTGAGGTCGATGTCGCGGATGGCCCCGTACTTGTAGAAGACGTCCTCGATGTCCTTGGTGCGGATGTCGGGGGGCAGGTTCCCCACATAGATGCGGCAGTCGTTGTTGCCGGCTGGGCCGCGGATCACGCCCCCTCCGGACATGGCAAGGTCAGCAATGGCTGCGGCGGTGGAGGGCCGGAGCGCGGAGAGCGGGCGGGCAAGCGGGCGCGGGGCCGAGCCGGGCACACGGGAGCGCACACGCCGCCTCCCCCAACAACCGCTTCAAAATGGCGACGGCGGCTCCCCTCGCGGTCCTACTGCGCGCAGCGATTTCACCCCGGGACGCAGCACCGCCCTCGCTGGCGGCGAGCGAGACGGCGCCGCGTCTACGGCCGCGCCCTCACTCGTCCGCGCTGCGCATGCGCGGCCTCCAAGGAAAGTAGTCCCTCCTTCCTTGCTCCACTCGGCAGCTCCACCCGAGAAGTCCAACCCGTTCTGGTGGTGCAGCTGCTGAGCGCGAAGGTGCGGCGAGCCCAGCCCGACCTCGGAAAGCCGCCGCTGCCCGCCGCAAGGGAAGAACGCAATGCCCGGCCGCGGTTTTGACGGCGGCAGGCCGTATGGTGTCACATCCGGTGCGGAGGCCGCGCCAAGAAGGACCGGCCGGGGCCGGGGAGGGTGTGTCCCACAATGCACCGCGGGGGCGCTTGGCGCCAAGGCGCGGGGAGTGTCCCACAATGCCCCGCGCGGGGAGGGGCTGCAGCGCCGTGTGCAGCGGCAGAGTTGGGGCGGGCTGGGCAATGGTGCGGGGCTGGTGTTTTTCTCCCGCATGTGGGCCGAAGCGCTGCGGCCTCAGCTGGGCCGCGGTCCTGTCAATTTGGTGTGGGCCCAGGGGGGCGTGGGGAAAGAGCTCTGAGCTCCCCGAGGCGGGCGGAGGGTAGGACGGAGGTGAGCTGGGACAGGCTCGGCCGCGCTGAGGTAAAATGGCTGCCCTGAGGGCACAAGGAGCCGAGTCCAGGCCTGGGTCCGCTGCTCAGCCATGCGAGCATCCTGCTTGCATATCTTCTTCAGCAGAGCATTAAAGTTAAGGTTTAGGGCTGTCGGTCTTTTGTTTTTTCCCCAACACTGTGCTCTCCCATTTCCAGACACTATATTGTCATTCCTAGGGGCTCTTGCATCAGACTAATCTCACAGCCTGCTGTGGCAGGGCATTCAAATCTGTTTCACAGACTGAGCACGATAACTTTGGCCAGAGCAAACCGTAACAATGTACTTTACTTTGAGTCTATGTAGGTTAATACAAATGAAGGACAAAAAAGCACTTGGGGCTGAGGCAAAGTTGCATCTGGAGTGGATGCATTTATGAAAACATTGTCTCCTGTGGGCTATGTGCTCCCTCAGAAGTGTGTGCTAAGTGGTGCGTCTTCAGAGGTTTAATGTAGAGATCCATGAGAAACGTATGCAAAAATAGGGCAGAAAAGGATTTTCTGGGGAAGAAGCAAGGCGATAACGTACAACTATGTTTATGAGGTTGTAAGTCACTTTAAAACACCAGTGTCAGTCTAGTTTGTCACAAAAGCCCTGAAAGGTATGAAGGCAGTAAAGGCAGTGTGAGACAGACAGATCGCAGCAGCGTGCCCCAGCAGCTCCTCCCTGGCGTGTCCCACCTTGGGACCTGACCAAAGCTTGTTCCTCCGCTTGTGTGCACTGCTCCAAGATCAGGTCACAAATTGCTTTTGCAGTGAGAATTTTTGGTATCCACAAGATATAACAGATGTGGGAGGGATACTTCTAAAAATGTTTGAAATAATTGTACTTCTGCAATGTGGATGCCTCTCATTTATCGCTTAGTATCTTTCCTATCTGCACACGTGAGCCCACGTGGTGCCGGAAGGGTTGAGTCACTGTAACCACCATGATGGGGTTAAAGTAGTATCTGAGCTTGTAGAAAAACCCTTTAGGCTCCTAAGTTAATTAAGGGATTTTGAAAAATGTGTCATGCCTCTTTAGGAGAGTCTGTCATGCGTACTTCATTTTTCATGTATTAATTAAAAATGTATCTTCCTCTAGAAAAACAGCAATTCCTGATGACTTACGGTTAGAAAAATATTTTTTGTCTAACGTCATAATGTGCTTGACTGTTACAAATGCCTTTCATTTTTCTCTCGTATAGGTTAAAGTACAGCAATGTGCTCTGCTCTAGTGATTTCTAACATTGGTAATATCTATGCTAGATTGCTAGTGGTTTAAATAAAGACTGCTATTAATCACTGAAAGATGTTATGAGAAAGCCCATCTTCAGAAGTGGTGGTTTACAAAGTATAGATGACCAGCTATCTAGGGATTTTCTACATTGTTAAAAGAGTATTGTGGTTTCACAATTCTGTAGCAGAATACACACTGGCAAGACGGTGACTGCGGAGCTCCTGATGTTGGAGCACAGAGCTGCAGGACTTCAGTGAGAACTTTAGAATAAATAAATTTTTTGAAGCAGTGAGTTTAACAAGCTAATTCAATTCTTTGCCCACTCAGTAGAAATACTTGTTGCATATTTAAAAAAAGAACAATTTCCCTTCCTCACAAAAAAGCAAATCTCAAAGACCACGAATATGCTTCTTCCCAGGTTCAGGGAAGGTTCCATCCCTTGCCAAAAAAATGAATCTTTGTTTCCAAAAGCTTATTAAACTGCTGGAAGTTATTCTTAAAGGCATAACAAAAAAGTGGTAAGTCTGCCTATTTTGTGAAAACCCTACTGCATAATTTCTTTTGTGTGTTAATAATCCTCATAACTGCTTTAAATTATTGCTTTAATTACCTTAATGAAGTGTCTCTTTATAGAAATATTGAATGTTTTCTCCCTCATTACCTTTTTTAGCTCTGTGTTATCAGCAGAACCCTTAAAACAGTCGGGTAAGCTGCACAACATTCATTTTCTTTGTTGGAGTCACTTTTGGCTTTCTGGTAAAATGTGTGTGGAGAATCATTAAATAATTATGTGGAAAATAAATTACTGGGAAGGAAAAGGCAAATAATCTTGCTGAAAAAAAAAGAAGCCAACTACTGTAAAACAACAAGCTTTTGTTCTCAAAAGAAGAGTGATGAAAAACAGGGGTTTCCAACTGAGAATATTGATGGATAATGCAAATAGAACCGTGCCACCCAGTACACGAAGTGTCAAGGCAGGTGGGGATGTGCTGGGGAGCACTTTGTTACGGCCGCTCCTCACTCTGCTTTAGGCCTGCTCACGCACAGAAAGAAAACTAGCCGCTTTTTTTGGCCCTCCCTGGCATTTCCGCAGCCTTCACTCCCAGGCCTCTTCCCCGGGTTAAAATGCACTCCCACTCACTGCAAATACCCGTCCGGGTGCCCGGGGCGGGGGGGGGTGGGGGCTTTTTCTGCAAAGATACTGAAATGCTTTACAATGGGCTCACCACTCGCTTTTATTTGGGATGAAACAGAAGCACTGGGAGGTTTCCCAGGATGAGCTGGCAGGGCCGGGAGCAGCGCCGGGGCGCAGCCCACCTCTGAGCAGGGTGGCCGTGGCTGTGGTTCTGCGTGCTGGCTGCCATCGCCCTTGCTGCTCCTCTGGCTCTGTTCGCAGAACCTGTTTTTCCTAATCCAAAGTACGGAGGATCCAGCTGGGATTAGTTTTGACTAATCTTACTTTGTTGCAAAATAACAGTTCATCAAAGCTCAGATTGTTTAGAAGAAAAAGAATGGTTTTTAAAGCCACCTCTTAAGTTGTAACTGTTTCTTCGGAGAACTAAGCTTTGAATTGTCCAAACTTGCCGTTTCCCTCCCATAACAGCCCCGGATATGCTGCATGAGTGGTTTCATCTGGCATTTCACAGCAGCACAGAACCACACGGGTAGGGTCTTTGGAATATAAATTTGAAACATAAAGCTGGTCTTTTGGGGGCCTTCAGTTTTAAGTAGTGCCTCCATGTTACCAACGCTATTAATTTTCATGTAGAAAAAAGATGCAAAAATACAGCCTGCGATTTTTTTTGGAGAAACTCTGAGTGCATTGGTAAGACAAGGAAAGTGTGTGTAAGTTTGAAAGTATTTCCCACAAAGGTGGATGGTGGCAGAGCTCGTTCTGTTTGCATAGATTTATTTGCAAGCCAGAAGGTTTTCACGTGTGCTTGCTGTAGCATGTCTCGATGCAAACGAAAACCACAACACACTTAGGTGAATTTCTCAGGAAAGCCAGCCTGAAAGGGAACACACAGGCAGAGATTTAAAGAAAAGCCACGCGGAAGAGCAGGCTGCAGCGACTGGCCTTTTCCGTAGGTAACACCACCGGAATTCAAAGCATTCCTGGAAGGCATTGTGAAAATGCTCATTTTTAGAAATGAAGCATCGATCTTTTTTCTTCATTAGAGCAGCTACACCATTACAGCTGTTAAGCATGACGTGTTTGGCAGGGCTGTGCTCATGAGGCCCCAGAGCAGACAGCTGGGGTCTTCACGGGACCCCTACAGCCGCAGCTGCGCAGGACCACCAGCCACCTCCTCACCCTGGGCTGGTCTCCAGCAGCATGCCAGGCCGGCTGGAGGGGCGCAAGTAATCTAGTTAAATTGCATGTGGTTGTTTGTCTTGATAGTAGCTATTAAAGGTTAATTTAAAAAAAATTTAAAAATCAGGGGTTTTGATGTGATTTCTTCTGGCTTGTTTTTATGTTACTCTGATTTTCAGCGCCTGGTTTCACCTTTGATTTCCCACGTACCAGCACACTGCATCTGGGGGTGGGGAGGAGAAGAGGCAGCAATTAGTACAGACTGAGAAGTTTAAATGGCCCCCCCAACCTGTTTTAATTGATTTCATTCTCTGGGAAAACATTTATGTTCATACAGGACTCTGCGGGCTCCTCCTGCCCACTCTCCCTTGCTCCCTGTCTCCCGCTGTAGCTGAATATTGCAGCAGCCGGTTACATTGCTCTTCCCTCTCCCACCCTGGTGGGATGCTCCAAGGCCTGGCATGGATGAAGGAAAATCAATGGAACCTGTTAATGAAAACAAACCTGCTAAGGTTTATCCCTGCTAGGGAATAAATAAGCAAAAGGGAGCGTGTCCGTGTGGGTTGCTCATTTCAGAGAGATCCTCATGGTTAGGGGGAGACTGGCCAGTGAGGGTTTCCCTGCAACTGTTCCCTTGCTCCCTTTTCTTTTGCTATTTTTATTTCTCTCTGCATTCCCAGGAGTTGCCTTCTTTCCCCTCGATGCCTTCCCGCACCCAGGCGTGTGGCATATGGCTGGCTGAGCTGGCTGTGCAGGGATCCACCGAGGAGCCACTGTCTTAGCACAGGCTGGTGGCACGGCACCGGTGCTGGCAGCTCGCCGGCTCAGCACCTCCTTTCCCACCGCTTGTGCTTTTGACTCAGGGCAAGTGATGCCGTCCTGAAACAGGGAACTGAGACAGCCAGCGGTGACAAAGCCCCTGGGAGGTAGCGCTGAGCCAGCCAGCCCTTGGAGCAAGAGCCCTGTGCTGCAGGGCTTATTGAACGGGCAATATTTTGTATTTGTCCATAAGAACTCTCGATAGCTTCTCATCTGTGCATGGCATCTGTCACCTGCCCCGCCAGGAAATCACAGCGCCATGGCGCTGCCGTCAGCTGCCCTGCCACAGGCAGCGAGAGCTTGGATTTAGACATCCCAGGGGACATCTTCGTGGTAGCCGTGCCACCGAGCTGAACCTCAGGAGCATGGGTAGAGCTCAATCTTTTTGTTCTCCAAAAATAACCCCAATTTGCTAGGCCTCGGTGGTTTTTAAAAGGAGGTTTTCCATTAGCTTTCCATCAGGGAGCCGCTGGCAGCACTGCCGACGTCCCTGCTCCCTCCTCAGCTCGCGGCTTTCAGAGACGATGGACACAGCCCCTGTGGCATCAGTGTGGGTTTGCTGGGTTTTTTTAATACAAGGAAAGAGAACGAGTAAGAAACGCATTAACATTTGTTTCAAGCAGAATATTTTTAAATACAAATAAAGTTTTAGGAACTGTTTCGTTGACATCTGTAACTTTATGTAAACATTTGAGAAAGGTGAGGGATTGCGATAACCACTTGAATACAAGGAGCAACACAGACCAAGGCAGGAGTGACACCAAGCCATGTATTTTTACTATCTGAGCTCGATGAAAGGCAAACAAGCGAGGAAAAATAAACTAGACATTTACAAAAGGCCTGGGGTGGGATCAGGGGCCTCGTTCCCGAGCCATTTGCCAAGCCCAGCACCATGGCAAAAAGGTGCTGCAAAAAGGCTTGTTCCTGGTCCCACTGAAAATCCTGTTTCACAGCATTTTTTTATGCAGATGTTTGCCTTTTAGGAAACCTTGCTGCTCGTATCCCAATCATTCTTAAAGGTGAAAGGTGCAAAAGCAACTGCTTTCAAATGAGCAAGTTAAAATACGTCATCAGAAATTAGGAGTGGGAACACGCTGGCTATCCGCTGCTGGCAGTGGCTGTCCCTCACCGCTCTGTGGGGAAAAGCAAAACCCAGTCAATGTTCATTCCTTGTGTGGTACTGGGCTTACTGGTAGCACGATAGCCCACCTACAATGTGAAATACAAAGAAGGAACCTTCTTTTTTTCTTTTTCCTAATACGCCTTTTGGGTGCAGTTGCTTGAGGATAGTAAATAAGAATAGCAGATCATTCTAATTTAGAGGCAGCATGCAAGCATGAACATCAGATATTATTTTGATAGTTTCCCAGGAAGCATATTAACATTTTTATATGCTGAAATACCACACATGAGAAAGGAAGGATCAAAGGAGCAGCGAGCTTCACGGGATGAGGAGGTCTGGGAGAGCTGGGCTGGCGAGGGTGGGGAGCCGCAGCACCAGTAAAAGCCGCATTTCCTTCATGGGAACCAGTTAACCATAAACCCAACAGTTTGGATAATGTTGCGGCATATCAGAGGACGTTACTGCTTCCTTCCCTCGCCTTTCCATAACGGAGGTTTTCATTAGACGTGCACCACTTCGCGTTTAAGGAGACACGGTGGGTGTTCTGCAGCAGGAGCTGGATTTGCTGAGTTCAGCCTCTGCAGCGCTGCTGTGAACGGAGAAGGCAGCCTGTGGGGAGGTGGGACACGACGGGGCAGAGCCCTCCCAGAGCCAGGGGATAAAACACGCTGCGCTGAGCTCCTTGCTGCACCAGCCCTTGTTCCTGCTCCTCATGGCTGCCGACCTCCGAGCCCAGCACACGTTAGCCTTGCCTTCGGGAGGCCCCCGGGGCCACCACCACCGAGCCGTGTGTTCTCCACCGACGTGATGCCCCGCACGAGGCACCGGCTGCGGTCCCCAGGCACCACGCGGCGGCGGCGCGCAGCCAGGCTGTGCACACACATGCTGCTCAGGGTCCATCATGTCTCCACCGCGGCCGCGCGGCCGTGGCACGCTGCCTGGGCTGGCCCCTGCCGGGATTGTTTGCCGTTAGCAGCAGAGGCAGAAGGAGCAATAAACATGTGCTGCCGGGCCTAGGGACGTACATAAAGCAGTGCCTCTGCATACTTTTGTTTGCTCCGAGAGCATCAAAGATGTCGCTGAGTATTTTTTTTCCTCTAGGGCTTTTTTTTGTTGTTGATTATTCCCCTTTTTATTCCTACTACTACTACTGGGCAGAGAGCAGTTTTGCTCCCTAACCAATTGCTCGCCTCTTTGGAGTTAAACATGAGCTGAGCACTGTGATGGACCCCCTAAGCACTGGTGGGACTGGGCTGAACTGGAAATGAACGTTCCAGACACCTGCTTTGGTAGTTCACACTGACAGCTCAGGTTTGGGTGCTGCTCCAGCCATGGGGAGCCTGGGGACACTTGCCGGCTTCCTGGGGCTCCATGGCAAAGACAGACGTGTTTGGTGGTGGCTGACATAGGGACTCGTGTGGAGCCCGGCAGGGAGGCAGAGCTGTCTGAGGCCACCCAGGGCTGTTCCCAAGGACACACGCCTCTGTGCAGAGGTTTGGTCCCCTCCCATGGATATTTCCTTGCCGTGGGACCTAAGCAGCTGTTAGATTCCCCTAAAACAACCACCACCTTGGCAAACTTTGGCAATGTGTATTTTGTTTGCTAAAAACCTCTAGCCTTTGCTTGCCATGAAATGCATTCCTGACACCTCCCCGCTGTATTGCCATAGATAACTAGCACCACTCAGACAGGGGATGTGGCTGGACCCTGCCCAGAATTCCCACCCTGGGGGGTGCCAGGCAGGGGATGGGGTGCACTCACATGAGTTACACCCTGATAAATCAAGTCTGGGCATGTGTTGCTGCGTGCAGGAGAGGAATGGAGAGCACAGCAATGACTAGCCATGCACCCCCAGCCCCGCAGCCAGCACCAGACTGCGAGGGCGAGGCTGTCCTGCTGCAAGGGGCTTCCCTGGGGCACGGGCTGTGTGCTGGAAGCATACCACGACATTTTGTAAGTATTAAAATACCAAAACCTGGGGTTTCTTCCTGCCTCTGCAGGAAGCCCTGTGCTTTTTAGGTAGGTGCTGTGCCTGTTTGAGGATATCTCCCCAGTGTGGCTCTGTTGCGGTGAGCAATGGTTGGATGCTCGACTTTCCTATACAGGGTGCCTCTGTCAGGGGGAAGAGCCCCATCACTGACAGGAAAGCGGGATTATTCCCTGCATCCCAACAGAAGGGCCCCCTTGCACTCATACTGGAGGTGCAAGCAGGGTTTCAGCCAAGCCTTTATAAGTCAGTCCCTTGTGCCTAGAGAAGGAACTGCCACTTTCTGTGCTGTGAGGCTTGTGGCAGGAGATGAGCTGAGTCCAAAGGGTGGTGGGGTCAGAGCCGCCTCCAGTTAGCACAGCTTACTTTCCTGGCTGGTGCTGGGGGTGCCAGAGGGAGGTGGGTACAGACCCTGCTCTGCCCCGTCTCCGTTGCTGAGCCTTGGGGTTGCTGCAGGCAAGAAGCTGGGCTGTGAGCAGAGCTCTGCACCGGGACCTTTCCCTGCTCTATTTCCAAGGCAGATTAAGTGGTAGGCAGAGTAGCCCTAAGCATTCGTCTAATTAAAACAAAATCCCTCATGGCCGCTTATATACAGAGATATATTACAGACTTAAGGGATGTGTAAAATGTGTATTTATTGATTGGATCAACTGTTGCAGCTCCTTCCACAGGGTTCAGCGAGAGCATCAACAGATGACTGACCAGGCTGGCGAGGAGGGCTTGGCTAGTGCTTTCACCGGTGGGCTGGCACCTGTGTCACAGTGAGCCCGTGAATACCTGCCTGGTATATATATACATGTATACATTTATATACATAGCTACCTAGCTAGGCATCACCTCCTGCGCCCATCCTGGGAGCCCCTCGGTTCTGGTCCTGCTTTGCTGGGCTGGTGCTGGCTGTGCTGCGGGACTCCTTGCTCGGCACGGGGCTCCCACTGCTCCCCGTTTGATGGCTGTGGGGTTGCAGAGTTGCACCCATAGTGGGTTGTTTCCAGCTGCTTTGCTTCTGAGTCCACTCGTAATGGTCAGTTTTTTTAATTCAGGAAGGCAAGATCATTTCTGGTAAAGCTTCGATAGTGATTGAAGGACGTGATGTACTTTCCAGTGAGAAACATCCACTCGACAGCTTTTGCAGGCTGTGATTTTGTGCTTAGCAAGTTGCTCCACCTTGAAGAACAACCCCAAGAAATGTGAGTGTGTTGTGGAAATGTCTGCAGGCCTGGATTAAAGTGGCACTGGCAGATGATGCTGTAGCTTCCACAACATAAACATTACAGAAAAATAGTGTAAATATGGGGGATTCTATTTTTTTCCGCTCACTCAGGCCAGGAACTGCCGGAGCTTAAATAAATCATTGCAGAAGTGAGACTGACCTAGATCATTCTACACAGTGGAGACCTTGTCTCCTGCTTTTGGAGCTTCTTGTATTTGTGCTGTGCCACAACAGAGTGTAAGTTGTCTGCATGGCAGTAGCTGCTTCCTACGCCCTGGGGAGCTCGGGGGAAGGTGTGAGATCAGCTCGCGTGTGGCAGCAAGGCTGCTGGGGAGACAAAACCACCAGCTCATGCGTGCTGGGCAAACCAGCGGGTATTTTTGGTGCTGCACTGCCCCATGCTTGGCACTGGCAGGTTTCCCTGCCCTGTGTGGGACTGCGGCTCTGCTGGGCTCCGCTTGTCCCTGCATGAGCACCCAGTCAGGTCATGCATGAGTGCCTGATGAATTCATGCATATGTGTCTAATCAATGAATGCACAAGTGCCCAGTTAATTTACATTTGAGCACCCAACAAGTTCGCGCATGCGCACCCAATTAGTGCATGCATCAGCACCCAATTAGTTCATGCATGAGTGCCTGGGAGGTTCATGAGTGCCCAACCTGTGCATGCATGAGCAACCAAAAAGATTCTGCATGAGCACACAGTGAACCTGCACACAGATTTGTTGAGGCACAAGGGTAGCATTAGTCCACGCATGAATGCCCAGTTAGTGCATGCATGAATGCCTGATTACTGTACAGATAAGCCCCCAATTAGTGCATGCATGAGCACCCAAGTAGTTCACGCATGAGTGCCTAGTTATTTTGTATATGAATGCCCAATTAGTGTGTGCATGACTGCTCAATTATTTCATGCAGGAGCACCAAGTGATTTACATGAGGTTTCCCATTTCGTTCACCTATGAACACCCAGCGTGTTCCTGGAGCAGGGACACCCCTGGGGACTGCAGCCCATGGCTGACCCGCAGCAGGGAAGGAAGGACCGTGGCAGAGTGGAGGAAACGCAGAGGGCAGACAGAGCCATGGCTGCTGTGGATGTGCCATGGTGGTGCAGGAGGAAATCCCCCCATTGCAGCCAGCCCAAAGCAACCTGGCATGCCTTGGCACCCCGGAGCTCGTCTGAGGGCAGCGCTGTGCTCTGCTTGGCCACAAAACACCAGCCCTGGTGCATGCTGTGGCTCGTGGGAGGGTGGAGCAGATCATCACAACAGCCCTTCCAGCCTTAAAAATTTAGAAAGCCTTTGACATGCAGGCAGGGCCCCTTGCAGGTAAACCACATTGGGTTTAGGGCTTGTGCTGGAACACCAAGTCCAAATAAGAGGAAGGACAGAAAAGAAAAAATGCAGAAACTCAAGGGAAGAAGTAAAATTAACACTCGACCTTGACCTGGCCCTGTGAGCACACCAAATCTGTGTCCCAAAACCTCTGTCTCACAGTGGGACTGGGACCCCAGCACACTCCGCTGCATGGTCACACAGCATGTGGCTTTGATGTGACTTCTCCTTCGGTGTTTGTTGTCTCTAAACCCATCTTCCACCTCAGGAGAGATCAGATTAAAGGGAGTTCCCAGCTCTTGGTGCATCCAGCTGCTGTGGGAGCCTGTGCTGGGCTGCCGGGACCTGCGAGCGGTGGGCTGGGCAGCTCAGCCTGGCTGGGCTGTGTCGCCTCTTGTCCCTCAGCACGCACCAAGGCAGTTGTTATGTTCCTGTGCTAATATGACCCCGCCAAGATTCCAGAGAGATATTTTTATTTATGGATCCTACATGAACTGCACACCGCAAGTCACTTGCAAAAACTTGCAGAGCGCAGATGACCTGAATACATATTAATAAGGCTCACAAGTCATTTAGTGTTAGTTTTTTCTATCACGCTTGCGGGATGGCAAGGAACGCACTACCTCGTGGAAAGCAATGTTTAGACAAAGAGCCGTCTCCAGCTTGTCACATTTTTAAGCCCATTTGCTTTGGAGATAAGCCCAGGCTGCCCTGCCGTGGTGCCATGCTGCAGCTGCTTCTGCTCGGGGACAGACCTCAGGAGACAAGCAGCGATGGCTCTGTGCTCGCCCGCACCACGGAAGGGCCACTCTGGCTTTGGGGACAAGGCAATGCATGGCCAGAGGCCACGGTGGGGGGGTTCAGAGCCCCAGTGCGTGATGCTGATGGGATGTGTTTGACCTGGTCCTGGGTGGTTCTTCTGATGAAGGAGCATTTCTCCCTGGGCAGGACCACCTCAGCCCCCGGTGCCTGCTACCCCACTGCTGCCAGGGTAGCGATCCCTTTCCTGGCTGGGGGACATGGGGGACAGCCCCAGGGCTGGTATTTATGCACTCTGGTCTCGCTCCAGACTGGTCTCACTCCAGACTAAGCCTGTGCAAATCAGGCATGGGGACGAGGTGCTCAGAGTGCTCAGAACCTGGTTCCCATTCCCCGTGGGATGTGAGAGTAATCCATGGGGGACCGAAATGCTCCCAGACTGGATCTGTGCAGGGAAAAGGATGGCAGATAGTGAAAATGCTTTATCATCCCAAATTTGTGAACAATAAACTGGGGGACTTGGGGTCTGATATTGACATTAACCAACCGCTTACAGCGATCAAACACTTGGCATCAGCGGTGGCAGCTCCCACTGGAGTTTTACAGAGCGTTTCCTTTTACAGCACATTTTCTTTTTCCACAGGATTTATTCAGGTTCTATAGCAGGGATTCAGGGAGATAATCACGTACATTAACCAGGGCACTGAAAACTGCTTCGCAAACAAGATTGATCAAAGCAGCCCAGGACCGATAGCAAACCCTCCATAATGCAGTTTGCAAAACACTTGCCAAAACAATTGACTCCTGGTAAAAAATAACGCACTGGGCAGCCTGGGGGGTGGCTGTGGCCGGGCGAGGGGCCCAGCTCCAGCAGCCGGAGAGCTGGTGGCTGGGGACCTCAGCAATGAGGAAGGGCCAGGTCTGGCTCCCCTTGCCCAAGGCAGGCTCCAGGCTTTGGCATTGGGATATGAGCACCCAGGAGGAGCAGCTGGCTGAATCCTGCCCCAGGACAATGTGGGTGCCAGGATGGCAGGTCACTGGGGTGCCTGGCCACATGCGGAGCCATCCCGCTGGGCAGTGCGTGCCACCCCATGGGTGCCTCATGAACAGGCTGTCACTTGCAGGGGAGAGCCATGCAATTTGCCAGGGGTCAGACTCTGCAAGGCTTTTCCCCTGGCAGAAGCTGAACGCCGGGCTGAGCTGCTGGCAGTGCCTCCCTCTCATGCTTGCATCTCGTTTCTGTGCAGCTGCTTTGCAGCGTATCTCCGCAAGGAGATCGGGAGCTGCCAGCACTTTGCTCGATGCATCAGCCACAGGAGGATGATTATTGGTGATTGCGATGAGGAAGAGTACCCGCAGCCGCCCTGGCTGTGATGTTCACGCTCCAGCTGCAGCAGGCAGGACCTGACAGAGGGGGTTTGTGCTGGTAGGGTGAAATGGCCAAATTCCACTTTGTGGGGAGCAGCAGCCCTGCTCTGAGGTACCTGGGTGTCACTGCTATGCCCACACCCCTCAGGACATGCGGGGAGAGCAAGGAGGGGAATAATAAAATAAGGTACTTTCCTGGTGCTGTTGTTTTTATCAATTATTGGGAAAAGAAAGCAATCGATGGAGCCTGGAGAAGAGCAAGGAGTCAAGCAGAGGTGCAGGAGACACGCTGGAGGAGAGAGGGAAGGAAATCCTGCAGGGAGAGGAGATGAGAGCAACATTTCTAGTTTTCTGCTGTGGGCACATGCTTCAAAACATATCCATGTGCCATGTCCGTGACAGGGCAGAGCAGAAGTAACTGGCTAAGTTGTAGCAAAGCGGGTGTAGGTTAAAGAAGAAAAATCTCCTATGGGGGTTGTTACTATGGAGGCGCAGCATGGAAGCAGAGCTGGTGTGATGCTGCAGCCGCACTGTCAGCCCAGCTTTTGGTTCCCAGACCTCTGCATTTATTATGGCTGTGCACAAAGTCTGTGTTTTTTGACTTAAAATTGCCTGGGATTGGAAATGCATCCTGTGGGGAAGCGTGCAGCCACAGGGCAGGAGGAGCACAGCCTTAGATGGCAAACTGCTCCTCACCGCCAGGCCCTTTTTCCTGTGAAGTGCCTTATATAGTGCACTCAGAGGAATTTATAAATAAATGCTTTTTGTCATGATTCAGGAACGCATCTCCTTCCGTGGCATTTGAAGCACTTTCTTCCATCAAGGCCGTGTTCCTTGATGTGCAAAGAGCAGTGCCGAGTCCACAGCACCCGGCAGCAGCTATGGCCAGGGCTGTGCTGGGCAGGAACGGGGCTCCTGCACCTCTTCTCGCTGCTGACTGCTTTGGGGAAGGAGGCAGCATGTAACTGGGATGGGCTTACACTGGGATGACAGAAGCAACCACCCACACTGAAGCCAGCTCTGTGGACCATTGACTGTAGCCATTTGGGTTCATGGCCATTGTTTTATACCTTGTCTCTTTGCATCTGGGTCCACAGGGCAGCTCCCTCCCGCCCTGGGCTGATGGCACCCACGGGTGTCCCTGGGACAGGCAGGGCAGGAGGGAGGCAAGCACTGCTTCTGCACCCACTTGCACCGGGAAAACAGCAGGAGCACAGGAGTCCTCATGGGCAAGCCTGGGGCTCCCGTTGTGCAGGACAGACAGGACGAGCATCGCTCAGCAGCTGCCTCTAACCTTAAAACCTGCCGAGCCCCTGTCAGCTGCCTCAGCTCAAGATTAATAGTACAATAAAACCAGACTTGGTGATTATCACTGTATCACACATGAGCATTAAGTAGAAACTCATGGCAGTGGGAACAGAAATCTGACTTACAGCAGCTCAGATCCCTCCCCACTAATGAAGCTCCTTCATTGGTCTGGGATGGCGTAGCAATACACGCTGGCAACCTGGCTCTGCCAAGGGTGATGGCATCCCGACCCACAGGCCTGGCTCACCCACGGCAGCAGCACTGTGAGAGTGGGTTTGTGTTTGCCAGATACCAGAGCTCCTCAGAGGAGAAAAAGCGGAGGGCTTTCTCCACAGCTCAGTGCTGGGAGGGAGGGAGCTGTCTCCTCCAGCCCAGCCGGGCTGTCCGCGTGCCTCACGGGGCCATAGCCAGGCTCTGTGCCCATGGTGCTGCCACCCTGATGCAAACCACGGCTCTGGCCTGGCCTGGCAAGGGGAGAGCCAAGGCTCTGTGCCTCCCAGTCTGGGATGCTCATAAAAAAGATTCACAAGACTCAGATCTGTTGCCTCAACAGGGACTTGGCAGAGCTATAAATAGCCCAGCCAAGCGGCGTGCAGCCAACCTGAGCAGAGCTGCTGCCCTCGCAGCCCGGCACTCCTGGGAGCCTCCCGGGATGACCGGCTCTGCTGCTTTGCAGCACAGCATGGGGGAGCCTGCCCGCTCCGGCTGGACAAGCCTGGACCACAGCCTACAGGGACATGGGTCTGCCCCATCACCACTCCTGGGGCTCCCTGTGGGCTCCCCATCTCTGGCACCCCAGGGGGACTCCAACCTCCTGCCTCTCTCAAGTAGGTCTCGCTCTGGCAGCTGCCCATTATCTGCCTGGGCATGGCCTCTCCCACGCCTCAGCCCTGAGATCAGCACCTGCAGCTCCCTCCGGTCATGTGGAGCCTCTGGAAACATCATCATGAAAATATTTAGTCCCAATGCCACTAAGATGGAAGCTCATAAAGGGCTGTAGCTGAGCCTGTTACTGCATCAGCACTGGCATCCAAAAGAGAGGAAGGCATGGTCCCGGCTGGGGGTGGCCTGTGGTGACCCAGCACATGTCAGTGGGTGCAGGGCATCACCTGCATCCCAGCAGGATGGGCACTGTCAGCTCTCCTGTCCTGCAGAGGGAGCAAGAAAAGTCAGCCTGCAAGAGAAAGCAAGAACATTGCTCCAGGGGTTCAAAGTGACCATCAGTTAATTCCCAGAGCAACGCAGAGGGTTCTGTAATTTGACAGCTGCAGCCCAACCCTCCACTCTGACCACATATTTTTTTACTGACACTTCACTTCTTGACCAGAGCGGTGCTTGGTGCAGCCCCAGGATGACTGCAGCTCCCATGTGTGCAGTGCTGGCCAGCCAGCAGGCAACCTGCAGCCATTCCCCAGCCCGTGCACCCAGGCTTGGAGCATTTAGCTCCAAGGGAATGCTGATGCCCTCAAATTATCCATCTGAAGGCTGAAGGTCAGGTCCTATGCTGCCAGTGGTAGTCTTACAAACTTAGTGCCGCACCCTGCGGTGGTAGTCCTCACTTGCTTTTCTGCTGCCTTCTGGCTTCTGCTATCTTAAGGCTGAAGATTAGGTCCAGACCTATTTGGGGATAGTAAATATTTTATTTGCTGGGAGTTTTGACCAGTATCTCAAAGACTGCAAAGGTCACACCAGGAAATATCCACTTCATTCGCAAAAAGGATTGGTCCATTCCCAGACCGCCTGCTCGCAAGGCAAAAGCACAGCCGAGGAGTGAACTCCAGCCTGTCCCCCGAGTGCTGTTATCAGCTGTAGCCTTCTCTTCCTTGAGCAATCAAATTAGATAGATCTCAGTACTCGAAGAGGTCTCCCTGGTTCTTAAGGCCACACACGCAATTAAAACTGGTCTCATTAAGCGCCAGCTGAGCCCAGCAAGCGCTGTTTCCATCTTGCTGCTGGTCATACCAGGCAGTGCTGTGCAGGCATGGTGGTGTGGAAATGGGGACGGCATGGGAACTGGGACTTTTTTTGGTTTGCTGGGCTTTTCTTCAGGTGCCTTCTGCAAAGGATTTCTTGGCACCTCTGCTCAAGTGAAATGGAGCAACCAAAATGGGAGCTGGCTGGTGGCCAGTTTAACAGATGGGCCTGCAGGGGCAGCCCTGGGGGCAGGTGTATGCCTGGAGCACATTTATCCAGGGCAGGAGCCCCGTGCGGGAAAGCCAAGTGGCTGCAGCATTGGTGTCACACCTGCATGCCAGGATCCTGCTGCCCCTGCTGCTCCCTCGCTGCTCCAGTGCAGGACCCTGCGAGACCCCACAGGCAGCTGTGTGAGCAGCAGAGGGTTACAAGTGTGAGTCTCCTCCGCTGTTTCCCACCCTGAGGTCTGCACAGAACAGGCAGTGCGGGGTTTGACTGCCCACCACCCTGGTGGGTACCCTGCTGCAGGACTGCTGGCAGTGGGGCTTAGCTTGGCTCTGGGGTCTGCCACCAGACATACATCCCTGTCACACCTGGTACAAGGGTAGAGCCAGGCCCACCCCAGCAGCAAGGTTCCCCCCAGGGGATCAGGCCCTCCCCAGGCGGTTACCCATAAGGGGACCAGGTCTCCCCAAGGCAGGGGATCACTCGCAGGAGTCAGGGTTACCACCCAGGGCCCCAAGGCAGAGGGGACCCCCGCAGAGGAACCACGGCCCCCTAAGGCAGCAGAGAGTCCGCCAAGGGGGTTCATCCCGGCAAGGGGTCAGGGCGGCGCGGACCCCCGCCCCCCGGCCCAGCCGCGGCCCCTCACAGCGCCGGACTACTCCCTGCCCCCGCGAGGCACCGCCCCGCCCCGCCCCGCGCTCGCCCCGCGGCATTGTGGGATGAAACAGGATGTAGGCAGAACAGCGCGGGCGGACGGGCCGGGGCGGCGGGCCGCGCCGCGGAACAGCCAATAGGGGCGCGGCGTGCCGGGCAGCGCAGCCAATGCGGGAGCGACGGGCCGCGCGCCGCAGCGGGCGGGGCGGTATTTGAGCGCGGCGCGGCGGCGAGGCGCAGAGCGCTTGGCGCGGCGCAGGGAGCGGAGCGGGCTGAGGCGAGCGGGTCCGGGCCTCCTCCCACCTCCTCTTCCTCGGTGCCGTGCCTCACCCTCGCGGGGTGGCTCTGTCACTGTGAAGGTGAGCGACGCCGGCCGGGGGGGCGTGGGCCTCTACGTCTCGCCTGACACCGGTCGTTCCTTGGGCGGGGGGGAGGAGGCGGCGGCTCGGGCCCTGGGGCGGGGGGGGCTACTGGCGGCGACTGGAGCCCGCCCCACCCCGGTGCTCCGCTGCCGCTGCGTTGCCGGCCCCGCTACAGGCAAGGTCATCGCTGCCTCGGGCGCCCCCGGGGCTCCCCCCCGTGAAGGTCACGCAGGGCTCCGGCCTGCACATGCGCCCGGCTCCAGGGAGCCGCCTGCCCGGGCCCTCTCTTGCGCTGGTGGGGAAGGGACTGTGCCGCACCCCCGTCTCGGGGCCCTCCCCTGCCGGGGTGGGCGAGGCGGTGGGTGCCGGCCTTGGGCCTCGTCCCCGTCCTCAGGCTCCGTGCTGACCCGGTGAGAAGCGGTGGGTGCAGGGCTTAGGCCTTGTCCTGCTTCTAGGGCCCCATCCTGCCCGGGGAGGGAAGGAGTGGGTGTGGGGGGTTGTGTCTCGGCCCATTTCAAAGCAGCGTCTTGCCCTCTTGAGGGAAGGGATGGTTGCTGAGCTTGAGCATCATCCCCTCCAAAGCACCATCCTGTTGTGCTGGGGTTGGTGCTGGGCTTGAGCCCCATACTCCTTCCAGGACCTCGTTCTACCCGGATGAGGGAAGGCTTGGGTGCTAGCTTGGGCCTAATCCCGTTCCCATGGCCTCATCCTGCCCTGGAGCAGCTGCCAGTGCTGTGGTCTTTTCTTCCTCCTTCAAGACCCTGTGCTGGTGAAGGGCTGGCTGCTGGAGCTGTACTGCTACCCCCTTCCAGGCTCGTCCTGCCCTGGGCTGAGTGCTGGGGCTTTTTGGCTTTCTTGAGAGGACCAGACTTATGTGGCAAGACCCTGAGGGCCAGGTGTGATCTTGGTGGCTTAGGGATAATGTGTGTGTGTATGTGGTGGTGCTGGGCTGCCTCACAGGGAGGTTGCCTCTAGAACCCCATGGGGGAATGAGCTGAGACTGGGGCTGCTCTGTGGTGGTCATTTGGGTGGGTGGAGTGATGCTCAGAGATGCTCCCTGCCCTGTGGTGGGTGCAGGGGACCTTCCTCCCAGCATGCTGCCAGCCGCGCCACCCTCCCCGCGCCCCCCCCCCCCCCCCCCCCGCCCGCGGTTGGCACGTGAGGGATGCTGTGCCCTGGAGCAGTGCGGTGCTGGGGAGGGCAGGTTGGCCAGCACTTGCATCTCTACTGAAGGATGATCAGTTTTTTCTATAGCGCTGTTGGCCCTTGGCGGCATGGGCCTGCACTGAGATGCTCCTTGCCTAAACAATGAGGAAAGAAGATGCTTTTTGCAGGTCACTCAGTGGCTGGTTATGTAATGGCAAATGCCCTCTGAACTCGGCGTGCAGTGGAGGTGTGCAAAGGCCATATGTGTGTGAGGACTTGGTTGCCCTCTTCCCTAAAGAGGCTTTCCTGGAAGAATAACCCACAAGTGAATTTCTGCTACTTCCCTTTTCCTGTAGGCTGGGCCCTTGAAAGACTTTTCCAAGGGTTTGCTGGATTCCTGGGTAGTGAATCCAAATGTACGGGCAGTTGGTTAGGCTGTTCTGAGCCCTGTCTTGTCCTGCCAGGGTTTCTGGGCCACAGGCTCACACCCACTGGCTTAAACCGGAGGGGAGCAAACTGCCTGGAAGTGGCTTTTCCAGAGCTGTGGTAGGGGCGTGTGCTCTGTTGGTGTTTGAGCTCAGTGCCTGTCATTCTTCCTGATGCTATTAGGGTATGTTAATAGCAGTGCTCTATTAAACATTGTATCTAAAATGTATAAATTAAGGTGGCGATAGAAGTCTTCAACTGCAGGCAGAGTGAAGAATTGAAGTATTGTAATCATAGGGCTGCAATTATGTAACTGGATTTTCTTTCTCTCTGGATAGCAGGCTCCTTTAATTGCTGTAACAAAGCTACTCCTTCAGTTTTCTGGGACTGTTCCAGCAAGCAATCGTTGCAGCAGATTTTCTTTGCTCCCCAGTAAAGCTAAAAATGTGTAGTTTCACTATTTCAAAATATGCTTGATAGTATCACTCTAGACTTACAGCATTGTAAAAGGTTTTAGGAAACATAATGGTGCTCTACAGGCTTAATTGGAGGCACTCCTTGCCATTAAGAAGCTTATTCCCACAAAGTTTTAATATGCTCTGGTAAGAGCTGCTGCCAGGGTAAGCAGCTATGGTCCTTCTCAGCACAAACCTTTGCTTGGCTGCTCCCCCAGATAATGTTTGCATCCTCACCAGGCCTCACGTGTGGCTTGGGAGTGAGGGGTCTGGTGCCTGGAGGGGTGTTGGCCTGCTGCTGGCTGGCACACTCCTGCATGGGCCTCCTTCCCCAGGGTGTGTGTTGTGGCCTTTGCTTGAAGAAAGGCTGCAGGGCTGGGATTGCAGGATTTCAGTTTTCTAGGAAAATGTGAACTGCACTGGAAAATTCCCAATGCTGAATGGCTCCCTGGAAAGGCCATGCAGATCTGTGTGTAAATGGCTTCGGTTATTGGTAGGAAGCACCTGAACTAATTTATAGAGTGAAGGGGGCTACATGCTCTGCTCCAGTACACTGCTTTCTAGTTTCATAAAGGTCACAGGCAGCACTACCATGCTGGTTTCTAGTGTCTGTGTTGTGGTTCACAAACTGGGGGGGATAGGGGAGGCTGCTTTGCCAGGTGCTAGCTGTTAGCTCTGTGGTGGGGCTTGCTTCCTGCTGCCTCTGTTTCTAGGCTGCAGTATGGTGTTACCCTGTTTCTGGCTTGTCAGACCAGCTTTGTCCCGTGGGAACAGCTGAAGTCTGGGTTTCCGTGGCAAAGCAGCAGTGAGCTGAGGGGATGGTAATAGGCTAAATGTGGAACAACACTCCTTCCAGGCTAAACTAGCAGCAGTAACTGTAACTCCTGGCAGGGGGTGGAGTAAAGCACTGCTGCTGTTAACATGCTTCTGAAGCCTCCCTTGCTGGTAACAGACAGTCTGGGATCTGTTGCTTGCAGGGCTCTGAACAGATGATGCTCCAAACTGCTGGTGCACCTGGAAGGCAAACTTGGCTGTAGCCTACTGATGTATGAGGGCAGTGGCTCTCTGCAGATCCCGTCTCCTCCCACACAGTAAGCTTTCCCTGCCTGTGTTCAATGCAGGTGGTGATATTGGACTATCTCTGATCTAACCTCCAGACAGTGCCAGTGCTACAGTGCTCCAGCTATAAAGGGGCACCTTAGTCTGGGACTGCTGTAGGCTACCCTGATAACCTCACCCTGACCATAACAGGGCTTTTTAGTATCGGCTTGTGACGCAGCCTGTGATAGAAAGGACAACCTCTGATGCGCAGGAAGCTTCTCCTTTCTTGGGGAGGGATTAAAGGAATCTATGTTCTGCCTTAGGTTCACGATGTCTGACAGAAAGGCTGTGATCAAGAATGCGGACATGTCCGAGGACATGCAGCAAGATGCTGTAGACTGTGCTACACAGGCAATGGAGAAGTACAACATAGAAAAGGACATTGCAGCATATATAAAGAAGGTAACTACGGGATGAGGGGGCTGCTCTGGCTGAGACTTCCTGAAGCTCTTGAGTATGTGTGCCTGTCATGAGCCTGAGTGTCTGGGACTTCTACTTGCGTGTTTGGAGGGAGAAGATGCTTTCTTCTTGGCTTCTTTACTGCTATTCCCAAGAGGATGGAGTGACTTCTCCAAGGTCAGAGGAGGGCTATGGCAGAGCAGAGCCAGGTCTGTTGCTCTGGCAAGCTCTGCACAAACAGTGGGAGTGCTATCCCTCTGGATTTGCCAGCCTAGAAAGAGCTGGCTGCAGTCTCTGTGTAGGACTTACTCCATGGATGCTGCTGCTTGCTTTCAGTACTGGTACAGGGTGGGATTGCTCTGTTTCATTCAGAGTGGGTATCTGTGCATGTTCCTGGCTCTGGGGTGGGTGGTGTGAAGAATGATGGGGCCTTGTGCTGGCTGGCAGGGTTGTGAAAGGTGCTACTTCAAAAACAGTGCAAGCAGCTGCCCTGGCTTCTGAAGAGGTCTCTCCCTGTTTGCAGGAGCCAATTAGCTCAAAGTCTCATGCCTGATGGCATCTGGGGAGCTGTCTGTTCCCTCTGTAGCCACTTCTCTGAATGGTCAGGCAAAGAGCTTTTGAAGGAGGAAAGTATGACTTCAGATGCAATGCAGTCCTGCACCTGGGCTAGCTTTTGGGACTTGCTTGTAATCTGTGCTTGAATGTAAAGGATTCAAAGGTGTCTTCTAACCTCTTGGATCACTTTGAGGCAAGACTTAACTTAAAGTGCTTGGGGCAATGCAGCCTGTAAAGTGAGTGCAACAGAAGGCACCCAAAAAAAGTTGGCCTTTATATCCTGAGAGTGTGTTGGGAGGAGGGAAGCAATTTGACACACCTTCATGGCCTGGCAAGAAAGCCTTTCCCTTACTTCAAAGGTTACCTGCAAAGAGCTCAAACTGTTTTGCTGCTTTCTGAGGACAAACGCTTGCTTTAATCTTGAGTGTTGAGTCTTTTCTTCTGCCTCTGTCTCAGGGGAGGTAAGGGTGTCCTTAGGAGTTGTGTATGAATTAAGGGGAGGAAAATGGTCTTTAACCCTGTCTTCCCTGCTAATAGGAGAAGGCTAGCTATCAAGCCAGCATTTGGCTTGCTTGCCTCTGACCTCTTAGGTCTGTGTGCTGTCTGGCCTGTGAATTTGCCTGCTAATTCTCAATGCAGACTTTGTCTCTTCATGTGAAGAAGAGTCCCAAACAGCAGAAGGCAGACTTCTCCTTCCTTTTTTTTTTTTTAGGTGACCTTTAAGCTCAAATGCCTTGCTGGAGCAGACATGCCAGAATCTTTTTTTTTGTGAGTGGGTTTGGAATGGGAGAGGAGAAATATTCCCCTGAGCTAGCCTACACGCAGGGCTTGCATAGCACTGTACCAAGGAGGGCTCTTGCATCTGCTCTTTCTGCCCAGGGCTGATGGGTGCTCCAAGTCTCAGGAGATCACTTGCTTCTGTTGGATCCTTCAAACAATCCAGTGCGGAGGCCTGGTTGCATCAGTCACTACCTTGCTTGATACAGTAGTGTCTTGCAGTGGGGAATCTAGAGATGCTGCAGCTGGGAGGAAAGGTGATAGTGTGTGAACAGAGCCAGCTAAGAGTTTGTGCTTAGAACTATTTTCATGTGGGCTTTTTTGGCCTTAATGCCTCTCTTCTCTTTCTTCAGGAATTTGACAAGAAATACAACCCAACTTGGCACTGCATTGTTGGCAGAAACTTTGGCAGCTATGTAACACACGAGACAAAGCACTTCATCTATTTTTACTTGGGTCAGGTTGCAATTCTTCTCTTCAAGTCTGGATAGGAAGTAGGAACAAGTGAAATTTGGACTGTAATGCACTGATGGCTGAAGCCACAACTCCCTTTAACATGGCTATGCCGCTGCATGGACTGTATACTATATTTAATGTGTATATGTTGCAGTAAAAATCTACTTCTGTTTAGTTGCCTGGGAAGAAGGCGGCATTTTTTTTGTTACTGCTTTTTTTTGGTTGTATTGCACTAGGAAACCTGTAAATGCTTAAACAATGGCCTTTACGTGGAAAGAAATAAAACTATTCCACAACAGCTCCCTCAGTGGTAACTCCTTCTTTGAGGCTGGGAAAACTTTGGGCAGGCCAAAAAGACCCTGACTTCCTTACTGAGTTTTATTAGACTGTTAATCTTGTAACAAGGAGCAAAGCCAGTGTGAGCCTCTGTACCCACCCTGCAGACTGTAGAGAGCTGGCTCTCCCAGTAACCTCAGTGCAGGTACTTAGACCTTCCCTGACAGCTGGTGGGGTGGCTCTTGATTATGTGGCTTTCACACACAAGTTGAACTCCACCTTGGACTGTGATAAACAGACTTGCAGCTGGCACCCTCGGTGTTCTCTTTCAGTGCCCGTATTTTTGGCTCTGCTGAAACATTGACCTAGACTTGTAAGCAACTCAGCCTGGTCTAGAAGACTTCAACAGATAACCCCCTGAGCTGCCGCTTGCTGCAGAAAGCAGCATCCTGCGGCTGAAGTCTTTAGACCTTGATACTGAGATCGAAAGCCACGTGGCCCATCCCTGCAATGGAGTAGGATATCAAATTGGTGACTACTGACAACAGCTCTATTTGGTGTGTTCTTAGCCAGTTGTCTCAACACTGCCTTAACTTGATGCTCTCCTTAAAGCAAGCTAGTCGTGTGGAAGACTTGTAAGTGGCCACTGTCTCTTTTATTTTTAATTATTTTCTGTAGCTGATAAGCTATTTCTGGAGGACTGTTCTCCATGTTCTGATATCTGCTTTTGTTCTTAAAGCACAGTACCAAGAAGTTTAAATTTACGTGTGATGTTTGTGTGGAGGAAACTCATGTGACATCTGCTTCAAAGGCAGACAAATGTCTTGGTCTCAAATAGGTTCAGCAGTGATGTTGTCTTAGTATGTACTGACTCTTGGATTACACTGCAGGAAGTTTTTTTTATCTGGGTGGGGGGAAATGCTGTGTGATGGCAAGTAAATAGCGGGTGCTTGTCATAAAGTCTATTTATTGGTTTGCTAACTAATGCATAGACAGTATCACTGGGCTGGTGAGTGTAATGTGTCTGAGATTAGTGTTGGTAGTCAGTCACTGCTGGGGGAGAAAGGGCAGAATGAAGGGAGCTCTTCATTGTGAGATGACTTGACCCAGGTTGACTACTTCCTGAAGTAAAAGTCCTTCTTGTCTCTGTGCAAAATCCAAAGTATGCCTAATTTTGTAATATTGATAGAACAATGTTGTAACTAGAAAGAATGTAGCTGTCATAACTTCATGTTGATGGAAATGTCTGCACTGGAGTAATGTGCCTTGGATTGTCTGGGGCACTCTTGTGGTCTTGTCTATTCAGAACTTTGCTCTGGGTCTGAAAGGAGAATGTTTTGGGTTTTTTTTCCAAGCATGAGTCTAATGTGAACCTGTTCACGGTCTCTTGTGGAGCAAGATCTGTTCCCTTCATAACTGCAATGGCTCAAATACCATTTATTTTTTTCAAACATTAAAGGTGAATTGACACATTTAAACAGCCTCTAGTTTCTTCTTCATTTCCAGCTGTGCCAAGCAAAAACTGTACTTGGCCAGAGAGAGTGAGCTGCGAGTTCTCTGCCCTGGAATATGCTGATGACCCAAAGAAGGCAGGTCTGCAGAGGGAAAAACTTGACCTGAAGAACATGTGGCCAGTCTGTGCTGGTGCTGACCTCTAGCCTGGCTCCAACACTGCACCAGAAGGAAGGGTTAAGGGGAGTGTGTCCTGCTGTGGCCCTGATGAGATGCTTGTGTGCCAAGTAACCTAGATATGAATGCACTGGGGATAACCTCTTAATGGCTTCAGACAGACTGGGGGTGGTAACAGTTTGAGTCCTGTACGCACTCAAAGGTGTCTCCCTGCTTCACAGGAAAGTAGGTTTTGCCTTCAGGCTTCCTGCCTGTGCTCAGTAGAGGGGTGAGACCTGAAACTTGCCAGTTGCCTGAAGCTGATGCATGTTTAATGCCTCTTGCACTGCAGGGACTGTGGACGTGCCCTTAAACAACCCCCTTCAGCTTGCTGTCTTGCTCCTGATGCAACATAAATTTGAGTTTGTGGCCTTCCTGGGATCTTGAAAGCTGTGGGCATGTACCAGCTACAATAGTGCAGCAGCTGCACTGTGGGATGGTAACACTAGCATGAGAAACAAGGGGAAGGTGAGCTGTGGATGAACATGCTTCATGCTAGGCAGCTATAAAATGAGCTGACCCCAAAACTCCCGAGCAAGCAGCAGCGTGGCTGTCATGCACAGGCAATCTGCTGTGACCTACCCTTGGCAGTGCTGAAAAATAGAGGTGGTTTTAACTTTGGGGAGGAGCTGGGAGTGATGTTCCTCCTCCAGTAGGCCCAGCCAGCCTTTTAGCTGGAAGTGTGGTTGCTGGGCAAAGCTCCAGCTGTACTGGGGCTCTGTACTCCTGGCCTGGCTAGGTCTGGATTAATGCTGTAGCTCCAAGAAAACATTTGCAGCCTTGTGGGGCTGGGTAGTTGAGCTCCCTTGGTGCACAGGGCTTTTAGTCAAAGCAGCTGGCAAAGAAACTGGCTTCTGGATGCCAGCTGCAGCACAGGAGGCTGTTAATCCAAAGTTAGGGTGAAAAAACTTTTCCAACCTGAGTTCCATTTGTGGGAAAGCACCACTTCTAGCCACATATCCAGTGTCTGTGGTGCTGGTGTAAATTGGTCCCTGGCAGGACAGCATGACCTGGCACTGACATACGCAAGTAGAAGGGGTGTTTGGTTCTTCCTTCTGTGTGTTGCTGCAGCAGGAGTCCTGCTTCAGGCTAAGGAAATACTCTGGCTTGCACCTTTAGCAATTAGGCAATGAAACAGTCCTGCTCACCTCCCCGTAACCCCTGCAATGGACAGTGGTATCATCCTGTGTCCTCAGCCTTCTCCCTAAACCATCTTTTGCATTGTACAGGGGCTCAAGGTGCAAACTGCCTGAAGTTGAGCAGTGCTTTCCCTCCACAGCTGAGAGCAGGGTGAGGTTTTAACATGGAGCTTTCTGTTCCTGCTGCCTTCCCCTCCCGCTCCCCAGCAGCTGTCTGACACAGCTTTTTGGCTTCGACTTTTTCCATTGCTGGGCTCCACTTTGTCTCTAGTTTCCATCAGGCACAGGTGTCCTGCATGATGCCTTGGAGTGTTAACTGTTCCTGTGCTGGAGGGGCCAACAGTGTCCCCAGGACGGCTGCTCAGGTTCGATGGGGGCCTGAAGCTATTTGGAAACATCTGGATCTAGGGCACTAAGTGGAAGGTATGTATCTGGTGGGGGACATCTGGAGAAAGAAACCATTTCCAGATGTGTTTGGGCAAAAATGCTATTTAAATGTGAACTCGGTATATGGTACTGTCCTGCCTTACAAGCATTTGGAAAACGTCTGACTGCAGGGGAGTCTGAGGTGCTGGCTGCTGTGGGTGGAGGTCTGGGTGCAGGACAGTGTCCGCAGATGTGCGTGTGCATTCACTGCAGGTAACGGTGCAGTTTGTGGTTGGGGAGTATCACGTTATTTTCTTTTGTACAAGCCAAGTTACTCCTCATGTTGAATATTTCTTCCATATGTGGCCTTACAAAAGCAAAGCTCTGCAGCACTGAAGAGCAGACAGGCTGTTTTCTGGTAGCTGTGCTCCATGTGTGTGTACCAGACGTTGCCTAGGATTCATTCTTCTGCAGAAGGAGCATGGTGTAAAGCTACATGAGAAATTCTGTGACTGTTAACAGGGAGAGCTAGCTTTGCTCCCTGCCTGCCTGGCACAATGTTCTTCCCCCTTCTCTGTGACCACCTGGGACTCCAGGAAGGGACAAAGTGACAGTGCTGTCCTCCCTACACTGAACATTCTGCACAGGGACTGGGTGTTGCACCCTGCTCCCATGGGAACAGCCAAGGTGCAGGTCCGTGCTCTCCTTCCATCCAGCAAAGCCAGCCTGCGGCACTGCCATTGCAGTGTTAATCTTCCCCAAGCACGTGGAAGCAGAGCCTGTCACTGGTAAATCCTGGTACCCAATGGACATGTTCCTTCTCGCAGTACTTTTGCGGGAGATTTGAGATGAAGAGAGAAAATGTGGAAATCATTTTTATCTCGCTTTCTGTCTCCGACGAGTAAATCCTTGGGAGGCTGGTGCCACGCGGTGAAGGAAGCAGGGCTGTGCCATCCCTGCCCACCCGAGGTTTCCCTGCTTTGTTCTATTTATTGAGCAAGGATTCTGACACCCTTTCCCAGACTGTGACTCATAGCAGCGCTGTCTGTGCCTAAGCCATGTGTCTCAGAGCGCTTTGTAGATACAGGAGCTGAAGGAGCCTTGCAGGAGCCAACTGTGTTTATTAAAAGATGATCAGATGTTTCCTCCCTTAAGGGCAGTGTCTCTAGCTGAGGCTGAGTAATAACTCATTACCAATGAGACAAATAACTGCTTATCATCAGGTCAGTGCCTTCACCAGCCCTGCTGTCAGCCGCAGCAGGCGCCATGCTTCTCCTGCACTGAGCACTGGTGGTCTCGGCACTCAGCGCAGGGGGTTAGAAGGGAGCTGCCCTGCTCGACGCCGGTCCGGTCCCCGTCCCTGAGGAGGGGCAACCTCAGGCTCTGCTCTGCTGCTTAGCAGGGTTTGGCCCTGGGTTAAGCTCGAGGAAATTTTTCCTGCCCTGGTGTGGCTTGTTCCCTCCTGCCTGTGGAAGCAGGCTGCTGTAGTGGCCTCCCAGTCCATGTCTTTCTGTCGTAGTGCTGGGGACTCGCAGCAAATGCACCAGAGCCTGCTGTGGCCTGGTGGAAAAATCGATGGTGGGCCAGCGCAGCGTGCCGCAGAGGCACCCCGGGAGCGCTGCGGGGGCTGTGGGTGAGGCGGGATGTCGTGCTCTGCCACGTCTCCTGTCCCCATGTGCCCCTTGCTGCCCAGCACAGCAGCGCTTGCTCGCTGGCCTCTCTGGAGAGCTGGGAGACATGGGGCCAGGACCCTCGCAGACTTGGTCAGAGGCTTTCCTCAGACGCCATCCTCTGGCGCGGCCGCCACGGCCCTCCCTGCCAGATGCCATGGCATCTCTCCATGTCCTTTGTTCCCTCCCTTGCTTACGCGTCTCTGTTGATTTATGGCCGTTGCAGAGCAGCCTGACCGCAGCTCAGCTGCTTGCCCAGACCCTCGGCGGGCTGCGTGCCCTCGCCCCGGGTCTGCTGGGCGGGGAGGCTTTTGGGGAGAGATCCAAGCCCCTCATGCTGTAGGGCCCCCCTGCATTTAAACATGTGCGTGGCCTTTTCTTTCACCTCCTTCCAGCCTGGGTGTGAATGAAGTGCTTTCAGGGGGAGGAGATTGCTGGGAGCCTCACTCTCCCTGTGCATTGGTTGCAGCCCATAAAAGCATCCGAGGAATTCGCAGTCCCTGTGCGTGGTGAGCGCAGTGAAAGCCGCCCTTTGTTCCCGCAGCCCCGGCCACCGAGTCCCACACACCCACGGGGCTGGAATCTGCAGAGCTGGACGCGCGCTCCCACCGGGTGCACGTTGCCCGTAGCGGCCCTTGCATGGGTGCCACGCTCCACCGAGGCCATCGGGAAAGGGGTTTCCCACGTCTTACCCCAGCCCCGGCAAGCAGCGTGGGGTGAGCAGCATCAGGCACTGCCGGGCCACGATGAAAGGATTTCCTCGGGCTTTACCAGCAGGTGAAACGCCAGGCGGTACACACGTGTGACCTGAGCCTCAGCCCTATGCTGCTTAAGCTGAGTCAGAGGAACGGAAATCCCTTCTTACACAGATATTTTTCCACAAAGTGTTCGATTACAGGTTTGGGGTTTAATCTCGCACCCATCTCGTGCAGTTTCCCAGCTGGCGATGCCACTTGCCCGCTGCCTGCTGGGGCTGCTCCGGCAGGGAAGGACGGAGGGCTGACACTGAGCCAGGACGTGCCTCCGCTGCAGCCTGCACACAGGCGGCTGGCACCCAGCCCAGAACATGGCTCTGGAAAAAAAATAAATGCCTTTTTTGTTTTTGAGGAAAGCCCAGAATGCTTCAACAAGGGCAAAACCTCTTCCTAAATCCGGTTCTAGAAGTCCTGTTTTCTCTAACGGTTCAAAATGACCTGGCCAAAAGCATCTGTTCCTCCGTGGCCCAGCTTGGATGGGGTAAACCTGGACCTGCACTGCAAAGGCTCCCTTTGAAACTGCGGCTTGCAGGGGGACTGAGGGACAGCACCCATGTGGCCCCCTTCCAGCAGGGTCCCCACCCATGGGTGCTGGTGGTCCTCCTGGCAGGCAGTCCCTGGTCCTTTTCTGTGTTGTATTATCAGAAGAAACCCATGGGGTGACTCAGCAGGTGCTGGGTGCCAGGCCAGGGCTTTGACGCTACTGCTGTCCTCCAGCAAGACTGACACAGGCAATTCAGGCAGCCTGGGCTGGCTAAAGATACCGTATTACTTAAATATTTTATAGAAAATCATTAAGCAATTAATTCTGGCAGGTCTCACATCACAGAAAAAGCAGCTTCAAGTCTGTGCAGTAAACAGGGCAGCGCTTCCTGGTCATTCGGGATGTCTTCTTGGAGTCTTAACTCCAGTCCCTGCTTCAGAATAACTATAATTATCTCTTATTTGCCATTATTGTTTAACATTTTTAGCATTTGCAAGTGCAAACTGTTACAGTTTTCCATGCAGATACAATCAGTAGCCAGGGTTCACAATGAAAGCAATTAAAATCCTGTGATTATTACAAGCCTGCATGTCTGTACAACAGCTTCAATCTGCATAACTTGCCAAGATGTAGGCTAGAAACTCAGACAAATTTAGCATTCATTTAGTAACCCAGCAAAGCTACTACCTCTTGCTGCCTCCAATGATTTGCATCTATGGCACTTTTTGGAAGGACGTGAGCGTTGAGGGGAGGGGAAAAAAGCATTTTCTAGAATACATCCCTGGAGAATATACAGCAAAGATAAAATTATGCGTATGAATTATGCATATGAATTATGATTTCACTCCTATTTTTGTTCAGATTAGCTCATGTTTGGTGCGCATCCCTGGCAGGTTGCTGGCGGTTCGGCAGCTAGCAGAGTGTGCTCTCCAACTCCCAGCAGGTCGCTGCAGTTTCAGGTCCTGTGTTCCCTGCTCCAGCAGCAGCCACCTCCTGTGGGCTCACAGAACTGCTCGGGGATCTAGCCCACCGGTAACGACGCAGCCCCTGCTCCTTCACCCGGCTCATGTCTGGGCAAGTAGTTTTTCTGTGTTAATTTATGGCATCTCTTCTGAAAAAATAGAATAGATCAAAACAGATTTAGATATACAACTAAAAAAGCAACTGTGTGCTATTTTGTGTAGAGGGGGAGGTGTCGGCAGGCTCTGCTGCCACCAGCCAGGCTTCGCTGGTGTCCCCTGGGTCCCACCATCTCCCGGGGAAAGCAGACATGGAAACATCCAGCCTCTGCCAGCTCTGGGGAGATAAAGCCTGGGGAGAGGAGCGCAAAGGGGAGGCAGTAGCAGCGTTTCCAAAATCTCCACACCAGACTCGGCTGCAATCCCAGCACACAGTCGATTAAAGCCATGTTAATTAAAGCCAGCAATCCTTCCAGGGGAAACAGCTTGGGAATCCTGAGCCCTGTTTCCAGGAGGGCTGGTGACCCCAGCCTACGGGCATTCCCGTGTGAAAGGAGGTTTAATGGCCCTCGTTGCAGGGGAGGAATTATCCTAACTAGCTAAATCACCAGGGCTCCTGAACCAGCGCAAGGAACCCAGTGGGGGGGGGTCCAGGCTGGGTGGGTGCAAGCACGGGCACCCTTTCTCTGATGGGGGTGTGCTGGGGGCTTGTGGATGCTCCTTCGCCAGGTCCTTCCCTTGCCCTTGCCATCCCACATGCCCTGTCCCATCCCCACGTCCCAGTCCCATGGAGTAACATCCCTGACAACCCATCAGTCCTTTGCATGAGAAAATGAGATTAGGAAAGTATTCCAAGTATTTGTGTCTGTTGTTCAGTGGCAAACAAGCCTGGAGCCAGCACTGTTTGTCTCTTCAGCTGGCCCACAGCTTGGGAAAACAGCTGGGAAGGCAGTGGGAGACAAGTATCCTATCGAGGGCTGAATTTGCAGATACCTTTGGGAATGGTAAAAGTGTAGCATGGTGCAGACGGGGGCACTCGCTAAATCCTCTTCCCAGGGAGGGAGTACCTGCATGTGCATGTCTGCAGGCACCCCTCTGTGGCCGGGGACTCCCCGGGACAGCCCCTGCTCCTTCACTGATCTCAGGTCTGGGGCAAGTAGCGTTTCTGGTCCCACTGTCCCCTGCTCAGCTGCTCTTGCTCTCCGACCTGCAGAAGTCGCCTGAGAACCAGCGTGGCTCAGGAGGATGGCACCGCTCATGGCACTGGTGTGTAACACACAGGATGCTCCGCAGGGCACAGGCAAAATGCAGGCACCTTGTGCAGCCACATGGACTTCCCCGGATGGATGAGCACGTCAGAGGATCGGGGATTTTCGTAGGTTCAGGTATTTCTCATCTGCTTTGAAATGCTGCTGATAAGAAGTAAAAGTCAATAAATTTGGACAGTCCCGGGAAAGAGAAACAAAGGCAGGACTGGCAGAAATAGCGGAGTCTGGGAAAGCCTGGGACTGAAATCCCCCAAAATTCTCAGCTGAGAATTTTGGACCAGTTTATTATAATAAGGTTAAGATGAACTCTCTCCATTTTGCCTTTTAGAGGAAGAGACACAGCTGACAAATCTGAAAGGCAAGGAGGAGGCAGGGAGAACTGGCAGCAGCTCCCAGGTCATCACTTTGACAAAATCAGCAGGTATCTGCCATGCCCTTGAGCTCTCTATTGTGGCTTCTCTTTAGTTTGGCTTCCCCGTGGCAGCTGTCACCATCCCTGCATTATCAAAACACCTGCCTGAATTGCAAGGAAGTCATCCATATATTCAACAGGAATATAAATTTCCAGGAGCTCTTGGGGCCTTGAGATCAGAGCAGCTAAACTGGGGATTTCTGCTGAGCTGTGCTCACACCACCGGAGCTGGAATTTCTCTTTGCCAGGATGGCTGCCGGGGGGGCTGCAGGGAGGTGGGGATTGTTTAGACAGGGGTGGTAAAATGTTGTCAGCGTTTGCCTGGCCTCAGCCCCGCTCCCTGGCAGCTGGAGGAGCATGGATCCCACAGCAAACGGGGCCAGCTTCCCCCGTGGTCCGGGGGCACGGCACGGTGCTCGTCTGTCCTCCTGGGGCTGAGCCACATCCCAGTGGCATCGCGGCTAGTGGGACCCAGCCCAGGAGAAACAAGCCCACGTCACACAGCCCAGGGAGGACACCTTCTCCATGTGTTCTTAAGGCAAAGGTGGCTCCTGAAATCAATACAGGAGATTCCTCTGCAGCCTGGGGAACCATCCTGTCCACATTCTTCCCTGAGACCTTCAAAGGAGCTGAGGAATCCAATTCCCGCTAATTTGCTTTGAAAACACCAACGTAAAATTGTAATTATGGCATGCTGTATTGCAGGGGAGGAACAATCTGACCAGACTGTAGCTACGTTGTTTTCCTAAGACATCACTTTTGATGATTTATTAAGACTCACATTTTTAACAGTATTACGTTGGTTAATGTTGGAAGATGTTCCTACAATTAATGAAAATTTCATAGACTGACTGGGGAAAAAAGAGACCATTTTATGTCCCCTACCAGATGGCTTAGACCAGCTGCTCACTTTTTTCTTTGAACTGTGATTCTAATGACTTCTCCGTCCTTTGAAGTCTGCTTCTGAGCTGCTGAACCAGATGTATTTGCATGATAGTAGCAGAGCATGTCTAACGTTGGAGGACTTGTGCTATTTTCCCTCACGGCCACTGCTGGATACTGCATGACGTTTGCTCTCATTTTGGGGGTTTTGAGGGGTGAGTAAATGCAAAGGCTCACCAGGTGCTGGTAAAATGTGTCTTGGTGTAATGTGGCTGGCTTCTGTGGAGTTACTCCCTAAACCCACAGCATCTTTACCCAACTCTCAGCTGGTTTTATTCCTTTATAAACCCATGCAGTGGTGTCAGTCTGCTTTCAGTCACGGATTTTTTAGGCCCTCCCAAAAGCAGGGGCTGCTTGCACATTTCAGCGCCGTTTTGAAACAGAGGACAAGAAGAAAGGAAGAGCTTTAAATATGTATTAAGAGGTTTTAAAAATAATAAATCACAAAAGAAAATGGTGACAAAAAGGAACAAAACCAATAAAGGTCCCCGAGTGTGGGTTTGGTAGAAAGCAGAGAAGCTGGGGAGGCCACACAGCATTCCTGGCTTTGAAATGTCAAACCCAATGCAGTTCTGCCTGAGTCCGTCCCCAGATGCTGTAAAAGCCTGCGGGATTGCGGAGCGGCAGTGGGTGTGAGCCCAGATCCTGGCTCTGGCACGGCTGCTGCATCCAACCCACCGAAGCTGCAGGCACACAAAAGGCTTTGCAGGATGAAGTGACATAGAGTGGGTGCGAGGGGTCTCCCCATTCCATCCCCTCCCAGGCAGGGTCAAACCAGCTCACAGGCGATGGCGGTGTCACATGGCACCTGGCAGTGCATGGGAGAGTGCAGCTCCCAGGCAGCACTTACCCACCCAAGCTTTCACACCAACACCATGCCTGCGTTTCTTCTGCCAGTGATGAAGACCCTTGCACAAAGGCTCTGCCACAGTGAAGGTGGCCACGTGTTCCTCTTCTTCGTGCTGCCTCCCAGAGCACTTACCCAGCAGCTGCTCTCCCCAGAGCAATGGCTGGGCTGGGATGGCAGAGAGCTCGCTAAAATCATCCTTGCACAATATTAATATGCTTGAGGCTGTCTCTTTGCTACATGTTTCACTCTGCCTGCCTCAGAGCCCCGTTAGGGACTTTTGGGGAACAAATAATAAAGAATAAATGGAATGATAAAGGTAAGAAGCAGAGCAATTAGCCATAACCAGACAGCCCTGGGCAAAGAAGAGAGCCAAGGCGCTGGCGGTGCAGCACGTACTTTTCTTACTCAAGGTGCTCAGTCTGATAAGGAAATGAAAGGAAGGTAAAGCGAGGTAAACCGGAGGCAAGACAGTCTCTTGAGTGAGACCTTGGATTTGCTGTTTGTGACACAGCAGAGGACACCGTGCCCCAAGCCTGCAGCCCTCCCGCTCCTTCCGGGGTGATGCAGATCCCGGTGTTGGCAGCTGTCCACGTGCAGCAGGGCGGTAACACTTGGCTTGTCCCTGTTCAAGTGTTATTTCCCCATCAACTGGAGCCTTTCAGTCCTTGGCTTCTCTCCTGGGATCCTATTCACAACGAAATGTGGGAAACTGTCAGTTGATTTGATGTTACCTATCAGCAAGAAATTAATTCCAGGTGAGGTGCAGATCCTATCTGCACTAATGTCCTCCAGGCGAGCAGGTTTCTCTTCCCAGCTGCCAGTCCCTTGTGTCCCCAGTGCAGTAAATCTGTGATGTCCCCTGTCTGTGCCTAAACCAGGGACAGGGCAAAGGTGTGGAACAGGAGCAACCTGTAACAGTGCAGCAGCCCTGGACTGCGGTCTCATTTCAGGTTACATCAATCACTTGCTGCTGCTTTTAAAGAAGCACGTGTAGAAAAGCATGTGTTTAGAAAAAGTGGAGCGTCCATGATGGATAAAGTCTGCGCAGTTCCCCCAGCCCGCACCCCGGGGAAGCATGGCGCATGGCTGGGTGGCGAGGCCAGCCCTCACCTTCTGCCCCAGCCAGGGACCATCGGCCTGCAGCCAGGCTCGCTCCGGGCACTGTGGTCACAATCACGGACGGGCAGTGCTACCTACCACGGTGCTCCCAGCCACCGGCACTGCTCCTGCCCTGGGATGTGCCCAGCACCACCCGGGGCCCTGCTGGGCCCAGCCTCATGTCAGGACGTGTTGAGACCCGGTGCTGTGGTCACTGCCTGGGGCAGGCGTTGGAGCTCATGAATTCTCCCTCCTGCCTGGTCTGTGTTGTGTGAGCGTGGCAGTGCTGTGAGCGTGGCAGTGCTGTGAGCGTGGCACAGCTGTGAGTGTGACACCACTGCAAGCATGGCACAGCCACAAGTGTGACACCACCACAGCCACGAGTGTGACACCACATGGCATGGCCATGATCGTGACGCTGCCACAAGTGTGGCATGGCTGGAAGTGTGACACTGCCATGAGCATGACACTGCCGTGAGTGTGGCATGGCTGCCAAGTGTGACACTGCTGTGAGCATGACACTGCTGTGTAGCATGGCTGCAAGTGAGACCCAGTTGTGACTGTGGCATGGCTGTGAGTGTGACACTGCTGTGTGATACCGCCATGAGTGTGGCGTGGCTGCAAGTGTGACACTGCCACGAGCGTGACATTGCCATGCATGTGGCATGCCTGTGAGCATACCACTGCAAGTGTGACACCACCATGACTGTGGCACGGCTGCGAGCGTGACACCAGTGTGGCTGTGAGCGTGCCACCGCTGTGAGCGTACACCACCGTCAGCGCGGCGTGGCTGCGTGTGTGACACGGCCCCGGCCCCTGTGATGCCGGACACGCACCGGGCCCGCAACTCCGGCCCGCGCCAGGCCGGTGCAGGCCGCGCCGCCGCCCGGGCACACCGGGCATACCGGAGCCGCCGCCGGGCCCTGGGGCTCCCCCTTTCCCCATTCCCAGGCTGCTGCGAGGTGCAGGCCGGGCCCCGTAGTGCCCGTGCCCGTCACCGCGGCCCGGCCCGGCCGCCGTACCGCCCCGCCCCGCCCCACCCCGGAAGTGCTCCCCGTTGCCATAGCGCCGCGGGCGGGAAGGCGGAAGATGGCGGCCATGGCGGTGGTGGGGCCGGAGGAGCTGGAACTGGACAGCTCGTTCCGCCGTTACCTGGCGCGTCTGGGCGCCCTGCGGCCTCAGCCCGGCGCCGAGCGGCCTGACGGCGGCCACCGCCGCACCGAGCTCCACCTGCTTTTCGACCAGCTCATCTCGGAGAGCTGCGGGCCGGCGCCGGTGGCCGGGCCCAGCCCTCAGGTACCGCGCGGCCGGGCCGGGGAGCGGGGCCGGAGGGTCGGGGCCGGGGGTCCTGCCGCCCGCAAACGCGCGGGGATGTGCCCGCTGCGGGGGGGGGAAGGCGCTCGCACGCGGGCGTGCACGTCACGGGCGGGTTCACGTCACGCGTGCGCGCGCTCTCGCCCCCCCTGCGCGGTGCCGGTGGGGGGGACACGCGCGCCCCTGCCCCTAAAGCCGGGGGTGCGCGGGCTGGCGTGGGGCGCCCGTCGCCATCGCCCCCGGTGCCCCCTGAGCCACCGGCCGGCGGCTGCCCGGGCCCGCTGGCGGGTGAGGCCGGGGGGCGGCGGGCCCAGCCGGTGCCGTGCTGTGCCGTGCCGTGCCATGCCATGCCATGCCATGCCGTGCCGTGCCATGCCATGCCATGCCATGCCGTGCCATGCCATGCCATGCCGTTCAGGCCAGCTCTCGTTAACAGCCGTGAGGTCTGAGCGCTGCCCTGTGCAGTGTCGATACTGCTTCCTTGGGAGCACGCTGTGCTTCCCTATGGCCCTGCAAATGGTGCCGACTTACCGGTTTTTCTTCATTCTATTTCCAGAGTAGGCTTGCGTTTTGAAATTAATTGGGTTTTTTAATTTTTTTTTTTTTTTTTGGACAATGCTGCTTTTCCCCCCCTTCCGTTCCTGTATTTTACTTTTGCCATTATTATTGGCTTTGATTTTGCTCCAGTGCTGTTTGAGCAGCACTCCTGCAATCTGAGTCCATGTCAGCACGTCCCTGTGCGGGGATGAAGGTCTGTGGATAAATGAGGGGCAAGCTCACTACTTGGGGTTTCATTCGTTTTGTTACATTGTCCGTGTGTATTGATGTTAGTGGTATCCACACGCAGATATGGTTGTGTGATCAAAAGTCATAGCTGATGATGTGGTTTCCACCCTGGCTTTGTAGTCTTTAAATAATACACTGTGGCTTTCTTTTCTAGGATGTTTGTACTCTGCTTGTCCAAGCCTGTCAGCTGGTTCACCTTGATCAGGAACATCTTGTCAGCAAAGTTTGTCAGCTTATCCATCACTTGCTTAACAGATTTCAGGTACAAAACGTTTGGCCTTGTCCCACCTTTCCCTGTGTGTTGGCTCCCTGGTCTCCCACTAAGCCAGGGAGGCCATCTATCTTTTTACGGGGCTGCGGAGCTGACCTTCCTGCAGAGTTTTCTGGATTTTCACTGCTTTTCTTATTTATTCTTAGCTGAGGTTCTGATCTGTAGCCCTGCCATAGTTCCTTATTTAAAACCAGCTTTCAGTCAGAAGCAATACGCCATTGGCAGTGCTCTTGATTGTAGGACACTTGTGTTGATTTATCAGTTTCCTAAGTGTCAGCTGACTCTGTGACAGTGTGGAATTGTAACAGTCAGATCACCTGAGTCTGTAACCACTGTATCTGGGTATATTGACTCTTAACAGTACATGACATTGTTTTCTTGACCACAGTCCTTTTCTGTTACAACAGGTGATGGTTGATGAACAGAACCTGAATTTTCTTCTTTCCTACTGCATCTCTGCTCTTAAGCAGTGCAGCTCTTGGACGCATGTTGAAATTCTGCAAGCCGTAGCAGCTCTTGTTTACAATAATGGACCTAAATGTCAGAAAGTGAGTTTACAACCTAAGAGAAAGTAACCACAAAAATATTTGCACCCTTCTCCTGTTTCTACTTTCTTTTAATTTTTTTTCTCAAAAAAAAGAATAAAAAAGTATCATGTTCTCAAATTGCATTGAAAAACGTTTCATGCTAAGGTTAGATCCCATTTAAATAGTGACTGATAGTTATGGAAAGGTCTAAATTTCAGGTGTCATAGGTGTGTATACTAATAATCAGGAGATAGCAAAGATTCTTCCCGTACTGAATACTGCTGTAGCTGTAGGGATCACCTATTACCTGGCTTGAGCCAAAGGCGCGCTATTAAAAGGCACCAGACGTAGTGTGCAGAGTAACCACACGAGTATGCCTGTTTCAGGCAGGAAGAGTGTGGGGAGCTTCAAATTGCATGTTACTCAGCAGACTCATTGAATATCCTGAAATTTATTCTCTAACCAGATCAGGTCTTTAGTGTGTGGAGGCTCAAAGCTGTTTCAAAGCAGAGACTATCAGGTTATCAATCCTGAGGTTTGTATGAAGCTCCTTGTAGCTGCAGTGTGGCTGGAAGTGTTTGATAGTCGAATTCTCCTGCTGTCACCGGCTCTTGGCAGCTTGCAGAGCAGTTTCTGCTGTTGGGCTGAAGCACGGGGTGGTGATGCTAGCACTTTTGGAGCTGCCAGCTTGCGTGGGTTTGTAGCCTATATAATGGCAGCAGTTTGGTACAGCAGTTGTTACTAACATAGCTTTATGTCTGAGGAGAAAGTGTAAACTGAGACTCAGTCTGAACTATGCTCACACTTGATACTTTTTTAATACAAAATAAGAGAACTTTGGAAATTAATATTTTCATGTCGTATTTATAAACATAATCTGTCTATGGAATCTGATATTGCAGCTGACAATTGTAGCACAGATATGCTTAGCTACCAAACAGAAGAACCAGGAGGCTGAGGGAAGAGCCCTGACCCCTAATGACTTGTGGTGGTTTGTTTTAGTATCTTCCAGATTTGCTGGGCAAAACTGGGCTCTTGGTGCAGTTCAGTGATTCTGCTCAGCCAGACGTGGAACTCAGGAGGGCAGCAGTACGCAGCATGGGAAACCTGTGTCTCAGGTGCGTGTGAGCCTTTTCAGATGGTGGTGTAGATGCTTTAGAAGATGTACATCTGACAGCACAAACAGCTGGTCTGCTCTGTTTGTGCTAGGAACAGCAAATTCAGGACTGGTAAGGTGTATATGCATGAATCTGAAATGTAAATCTTTAGTGCTCCAAGATACTGTATCATCTGTGGATAAAACTATAAACTCAGTCTTCCAAAAGCAATGTTACAGAGACTAGGGAAGAAAAGAAAAAGCGTTGTGCTGTCTGGTCCCTGCAGTGATTCTGTGAGTTAGTTTTGCATAAGAAGTGGTCAGCTACAAATTTTTATAGTGATTGTCTGTTATTCTTTTGTGATTCATGCATTTTTTCCACTCCACATGTAAATATGCTGATGCCACAGCAACATCAAACCTTCATTTGCTGCTATATGGGAAGAATTTTGACTAACCAGACACTGTGGGCAAGCAAGCAATTAATAAAAGCAATAGATATTTGGACTTGCTGTAAAGAGTTTTGATTAACAGTTCCCCTGAACAGATGGCTTGGTTTTTTTATATTAAAAAAAAACCCAAAACAAATGGAAAACCAGAAAAACTTGGACTTTCAGCATTTATAAGTGAAGTCTGAAGAACTACTTAATGTAAATAAATGCAGCATCTGGCAGTTTGGGGCATGATGATTTTTCTGTGTGGGGACTTGGGATTGTTTAACCTCAAGAAGAGCAGGCTTAGTGAGGATCTTACCAGTGTGTATATACACATGATGGCAGGGAATGAAAAAGACAGAGCCAGACTGTTCTCAGTGGTGCCCAGTGAAAAGACATGAGGCAATGAGCACAAACTGAAATAGGGGAAATTCTGATTAAACATATGAAGAAAAAAGCCCACAAACCCAGAAGTAAGGATTATTGAATACTGGAACCAGTTGCCCAGAGAGGCTGTGGAGTCTCTGTCCTTGGAGATAGTCAAAATCTGACTGGACACAGTCCTGGGCAATATGCTCTGATTGAGCCTACTTCATGCAAGGGGGTTGGACTAGATGATCTCCAGGGGTCCCTTCCAACCTCAGCTGTTCCCTGATTCTAATTTCAGACAAATCCCTTGCAATATTAGTGTTGTCCTGTGAGTATTATCAAGCATGCGTTGATGGCTTGAAGTAGTTAAATGTGTTGGAACCAAGTGCTTAGGAATCCATTAGAAAAGAATTTGTTTAATGACTCTGAATTCACTGCAACAATGGCCAGCTCTTACTAAATGGTCCTCAAGGTGGCAAAGATGAAGTGGTGCAGTTATCCTCTCCTTACAGTAAGACAAGTGGATATTAAAATGTTTCAGCACATGAAGGTTGCCCAGACTTCATGGAAACTAGGGAAATGTCAAAAAGTTATTCTAAGCCCTTTTCAATGCCAGGTTTTGCCTAAAGAGCATTTATAAGCATGACAGCTTGTTAAGCTACGCTCGGAGAGTCATCGTAATTGAGAAGGTGGCCACAGAAGCAGAGTAGGTGTAAGGCACACTATGATTGTGCTAGCTCTTTGTGCAGAAGGTTTCCTTTTGTTCTTTGTAGCAGTAATGCTGATCCCTTTCAAAGAGCCATCCATCCATCTGGGATGTGCTCTTCAGTCTAGCAGAGGGCTTGAATATAAGTGTGTATCTTTATTAAGCTGTGGGACAGACTATAAACCAGCCATTTGTCTCCTCTTGCTTTAACTTTAGTGTGCCTGGACAGCCATACTTGGATGAGTCCTACAGAAGTGTCTGTTTTCAAACTTTTCTAAGTGTTCTGCAGTCTTCAAAAACCGCTGATGTAGATGACATCACTTTTTGCATGGTAAGTGTGAGTCTAATTGTCTAGAATAATTAAGAGATTGTGCTACTGGAATATTGGAGTTTGGAATAGATGAAATTTGGAGTGTTGTCAACTGATATTTTGCTTAAATAGTCTTTTTTTTTTTCTTTTTTAATATACATAAGTAACTGTCCCAGTGATTATGTTGAGCAAAACAGTAATTGCTTAGAAGGTCATTTGAAAGATGTGAACCTTCAGTGTTTTGGGAAAGAAAAGTAAGTAGTTCTGTGTTTTGGTTTTCAGTTACTGCAAAATGCACTGAAAGGTGTCCAGTTGCTTCTCAATGGTGGGAAGATGAAACTGATGCAAACTGACCAAATTGGAACTCTTCTTGCAGTGTTAAAGGTAAATACTTAAACCCACCTTGAGAAAGAGGCAGGCACTGAAGCGTGCATGTTCCGGATGCTTGTTAAGTGGAAAACAGTAGAAGATGAGAAAGAGGGAGCAGAGAAGCCTGAGTGTGGTGGCAAATGTAGTGTAAGATATAAACAAAAAGACATTGAGTTTTTCTCACAGCACCTTAACTGCATTTCCCACAAAAGAATTTGAGAGAAAGATGGGAGGCTGGTGTTTTTGGACCTACTTAAAATCATTCTGGATACAATTGAATTTCAGATGTTGCCTAGCTGTTGTGTAGCATGGGGAGAGGCAAGACCTGGGGCAAGGATCACAAGCCCAGCTGAAAATTGATGAACACCTGAGTAAACATACAGTAAATCTTCATGCATCAAAAAGGGAAAGAGTGTTAACGTTATTGTTTCTCTTCTAGAAATGTATGTTTCATGGACTGCCAGGACTGAGCATAGAAATGCCCACAGCCTTGTACCCGGCTCCTTTACCTCAGTACGATAAAAGGTCGCCTGTCAAACAGGAACAATCAGAACCAGCCGCCTTTAAGCAGACAGGGGTAAGCTGAAATTATACCGATTCTGCTGCACACTTGTTATGTGCAAGTTTGTTGCGGTTGTGTGTTACCTGACATATTAGTGGCTAACAGGCTCTTTGTCTTCTGAGCGTGTGATCCATTTCACATCCTTTGCTTTAAAAGTATTGGTTATAAATCTCTGCGCTGAGTAAAATTGCTTTGTAAACTCAGGTGACGAGAACAAACAGCTCTGCAGAGATCGGTTTTCCCGAGTTAAGCTGTGTGCATCAGTTGTTCATCTGCAGCCAAGATTTCTTGGCCTGCAGACACGGGATTGGTGTGTGCAGATTAGCCAAAGCTTTTAATGTTATAGATTATATTTTCTCTCCTCTAACACTTGCACAATTGCTTGACTCATTCTTAGGGAAGTCAAGTTCATCTAGAGACTGATTTCCTCCCTCCCTCCCCCATGTGTTCTGCTTCTGCAGGTTATTTTTTAACCCTGTAAACATTTTTGGATTACCAATTATCTGAAAGACATTAGAGAAAATAAAGTTGTATAGTCATGTTGACTTGTTTATTTTTAGATGTTCAATACCTACTGTAAATCTAAAAGAACTACAGAAGTATTTACTGTTCCTCTTCTTTAATCGCTTTTGTGTGAACTATGATTTTTAACTAAAAGTTTTCTTGGAAATCTTTTGCTTTACTGATGAAGAGGCCAAAGCTTAATTTTTGAGGCTATTCAGATATAAGCTGCTTGCTTACACTAAGGTATTACTGTACTGATATTACTAAAAGCAGAGTTTGCAATCTCTCAGGTACTAAAGAAGTGACCATTTCTGTATGTACAGTATTGCACATATCTATAATTGCACTTGCATGCAGCATTGTTGCGACAGAAGACACTAAATAGGTGTGATAACTCTTGGTTAAACTAAATCTCATCTAAAAACTCATTTAGAAACTTGTATAATTTGATGTTGATGTCCTATAAAGACAGCATGATTTATTATATTAAACTGTGCTTTTATTCTGGATTAGCAATTAGTTTTGTTTTTAGATGAGACCTATTTCCCTTAGATTTACAACTACAAATTGTTTGCACATCTTTCTAGGTATTATTTCAAGAGGTTAAAAAAAAAATAAATCTATTTTTTACCTTAAAACAGAACCGAAGAAAAAAGTCCAAAGGGAAACAAAAGAAAGGAGAGTCTGGGGAAGAAGGAAGAGATTTGAGTGATGCAGGAAAGGAATCAGTCCTTGGAGCAGACATGCAGAGATTACACTTGGGGGATGTGCAGAACAGTCCTTGTTTGGATCCTCGGACTCGTGCATCGGATGTTGCATACGTGCCTGCTGGAAAGGATCACTTGTCCTCACATTATACTATTTGGAAACGAATCAGCAGCAGTGAGTCGGAATATTCTGATGCTGAAGGTGGAATACAGAGCAAAACGAGGTGATTGTTCATGTAAACATAAAGCATGGTAGCAGAGTGTACTCTTGTCCTTAACACTTTAAGCTCATGTGTCATGTTTAGCATACCTTTGGTTCCTGTAGATCAGGCACAAGTTTTACAGACTCTTACATTTCCACAGGATCCTAGTGCGTTGCTCTTAATCAAAACTGTTGAGGAAATTGCTTTCTCTTTTGATTTATGTGGTGAGACAAGAAAATTGGTAAGCAGTAAATTTGTTATTTCTCTTCCTGTTCTTGGTCTAAAAAAAATTCTTCTCACAGCTAGCCACTAATACAAGTGCAAGAAGTCCATTACTTTTCACTGCTGTTATTTCATTAATCTTTTTGTTTGTTTTTAAGATCTTATCAAGCCAATGTTCGTCAAGGGGCTCTAGCCTGTTTCCTCTCCGCTATAAAATCAATAGAAAAAAGAGTTCTTTATGGCTACTGGTCAGCGTTCATTCCTGATGCTCCTGGTATTGGCAGCCCCCAGTCAGTGTCCTTGATGACTATTGCTTTAAAGGACCCTTCTCCAAAGGTGAGGCAGTTCTGAGTAGAAAAAGCGTTGTATTTTTTCCATGTTAATCTTAAGAGTTGTCTTTTCTGGCCTTCAGTAAGTACTTTGGCTACTATATCTGTGTTGCTTGATCACTTACCACAAGTAATAAAAGAGGACGTACTGGTTAAGGGAAAAAAGAATTGGTTGTATACTGCTTAATGTTATGAGGAAAGATAGTTGGAATTAAATTTTCCCAGAGACTTTCATAAACTTTAAAATTCTCCATCAGCTTGAAAGAGGTGTTAAAAGTGGGTAACAGAAATGTTTTATCGTTTCAGACCCGTGCCTGTGCTCTTCAAGTTCTCTCAGCCATCCTGGAAGGTTCTAAGCAGTTTCTTTCTGTTGCTGAAGATGCTAATGATCACAAGACAGCTTTTACTCCCTTCTCTGCAACTATTGCTTCTAGCATCCGGGAGCTGCACCGCTGCCTACTGCTAGCCCTGGTGGCAGAATCCTCTTCTCAAACACTGACGCAAATAGTCAAGGTAACTGTCCTCTGAATGTTTCAAATGCTGCCCAAGAGGTGATGTTGGTCTCTAGATTAAGTCTTGAAGAAAGGTTGAACAGAAATGATTGAGCTGTTGAGGACTAAGGTGGTGGTGGGAAATAGACTGTTGTGGTCTCACAAGGCTTCATGGACTGAGTCTTCCTACAGAGTCCCAGGGTTTCCTTTCAGCACAATTATCTTGTTCCTGCATTTCTTTCATGTAGTCTTTCTGGAGCTGAATGAACCTATAAAGTGATTCTGAAGACTCACATTGGCTTTAAAACTGGAATGCAAATTGGCAAAAAAAAGCTTTCCATGGGCTACTGAAATTTCTTGGTGTTTATGTCAGGTCACGGTAGTTGAATACTTGATCTTAGGAGCCAAGTTTGTAACCAGTTTTCAAACAGCAGATAAGTAGGCCATTTGTTTTCAGGTGCCTTCAGATAATTAGCTGTCTGAATGACCTAAATTGCAAATGTAAAAACAAATCGGTTGGAGGCCAGCTTGACATTGTAACCACCACTCCATGTATGTTCTTTTGTGTGTTTCAGTGCCTTGCAAATTTGGTTTCAAATGCACCATACAGCCGTTTAAAACCTGGGTTGTTGACAAGAGTTTGGAACCAGATAAAGCCGTACATTTCTCATAAAGGTTTGCATTCTGTTTGACTGGAGCCTTTTTGTATATGCTGTATCTCAGTTCAACATTGCTTATTACAAAATAGTTGTGGATTCCTACACCACCCTACCCCACCCCACCCCGGCTTCATAAATACATAAACATATATATTGCTATCGAATCATATGTTGTGATCTGTCTTGTCTGAAAATGGCTGAAGAAGGACGCTGACATGGCAGTGAGATGCTAAGGACTGGCTTTTTCTTCCCCTACCTTGTTCTTTCTTGCAGATGTTAACGTTCGAGTTTCTAGTTTTACATTATTAGGGGCTATAGTATCTGTCCAAGCGCCTTTACCAGAGGTGCAGTTACTTTTGCAACAGCCCAGTTCTTCAGGGCTAAATAATAGTGGTAGCACAACACCTCACCGTTTTAGTTCTTCTGAGCAGTGGAGAAAAGCACTCCCCTCCGAAAGGGAGCCTCCAGAAAATCCAGTGGGATGTACATCTTCAGAACCATGCTGGCTTCTCCGTCTCTGCGTTTCCGTCATCATTCTGCCCAGAGAGGATTCCTGTTCTGACAGTGATGCTAACTTTCCGTCGTTTTCCAGCGTTTATGAACCGTGTCCCCTTCGACTGGAATCCTTGCAGGTGGGGGAGAACAGCTAGCTTGTAAAATGAACAGCTTGGTACGATATCAAACTGCCTCATGCCAGCCAAGCCTCAGCCATGGGTTGCCTTTGCTCCTAGCTCTTTTGGTGAGACTTGAGCTAAAGCATTGGCTAGCACAGCATGTCTGAGCTGCTGTGACTGAAGGAGTTTTTTGATTCCATGCCTGTGGAAGCGTAACTGTCCATCCCATAGTAAACCTGCCGCAACAAGTTCATCTGCCTGTGATTTTCTTACCTTTGGTACTTTAAAATATTATTTGATTGTGTGTGCTGGCATCTGGTGAAGACTGAATCTTCCCATGCAGACTTCTCCATACAGAATCTAAATTAAGGTTTTGCTAGAAAACAGCAGGGTAGAACCTTGCAGTCAAAAAACAGTCTGCAGTGGTCTGTGGAATGATGCTGGTGTGACTGAAGGAGTACCTGTGAATGATGAGGCTTGGCCTTGTTTTTCTTCATGTAACCACAGAAAAGAGTAAGACTTTGTAACGTGCATCCCAAGGAGTCTCACTCTTACTCTGGAACAATGAGTATTTGTTAAATCCAGCTTCACAGAATGCAGCAGCAGTATTACAGGAGACAGAGAATGTGTTGCTCTTACAGGCACTCCAGCTTAGTTTTTTAGCTAGAGGAGACTTCGTTTACAGTAAATAATTAATTGTGTTGCTACCCAATAGTGCTTTTGTGGCTCTTCTTTGAACAAGATAATGGAATAGGGAGGTTTTTAATTAGCTCTAGTATTCTAGAAGTTGTGCTGCAAGGTGTATCAGTTACATTAGAGTATAGTTTATGGTCCCAGTGTTGATCAGCCCATTAACATCTTCTCTGTGTGTCTTTGGGGTATTTTGGTTTCATAGAAGGAAAAAACACTGAATGGAGATTTTTTTTTTTGTGTGTGTGTTTAGGTATTGGCTCTTCTTGTAAAAGGTTATTTCCCTATGGCTCAGAGCTATTTCCTAGAACTTGGAGAAGTGGCTTGCAGATGCATGGAAGAAATGGATCCATCCATTCAGCTTCATGGAGCCAAAGTAAGAGCATGAGGAAATGTCTACATTGTTTTGCCAAGTCAGTTTTAGCTGTTAGTGTGCTTTGCAAATACAGATGAGTAGTGATGAATATTCATAGCATCTGTGTGCGTGTGTGATGCAGTGCACCATAAAGCTGGTGCCTGCTGTAGCTCTTTGGGAAGTGTAGTACCCTGACACTGAGAAATGTACCTTCTGCTTCCAATCTTGAATTCTGAGCAGAGCGTCTCCCAGGAAGCTTGGAAAATGCAAGGACTGTAACACTGGCCCTTCCCTGATTTAGCATCAACTGGTGCAGGAACTGTAGTCTGTCACCCAGAGGAAAACTCAGAGAGATTTTGTCTTTGTGTAGCAATCTGTTGTGCTGCTCAGGCTGGAGACTGTAAGCAAGGCTTCTTCTCTCATTTCTTCACTACCAGGAACAGAATAGTCTGAAACAATATTGAATCTTTTATTTTTATTCCCTGAGTAAGTATAGTCCTAGGTAAAGGCTGCTTACAGTGCCGTGGTACTTGAGTCATCCCTGATAAAGACCTAGCTGCTTTTTGTTTCCTTGCAGCTTCTGGAGGAGCTGGGCACAGGTGTGCTGCAGCAGTACAAACCTGATTCAGCTGTTGCCCCTGATCAGAGAGTACCAGTCAGCGTGGTAAGTGTGTGGGCTCCCTCTGAAATTCCGCTTCACTGAGCTTCCTTGAACTCTGCAAAGTCACTGGCATGGATACAGATAAATCAATTGCAGGAAAGCAGAAAGGGACTCAGTACCCTGCAGCTTTATAGATGGTGATGTGTACAATTTTGCATTATTTTGGCATTTATTTTTGTCTGTAGGCAGGTATGTTGGGGTGGGGTTTTTTGTTTGTTTTTCTTTTACATTATGTTAATGCTGCTTCTCTGGCTTCCCCCATCCCTCCTTCTCCTGCCTGCTCTAAGTCAGAAAGCTGGAAGAACAGTGCTGATTTTGCTTGCATTATTACTGCTGCACAAAACCTAGATGTACGCTTTTAGAGCTTTGGGGACTTTGCGTTGTTACAAGAGCCAGCCTACATAGTCTGGTTGCTCACAAGTGCAGAGAGAGTGGCCAGAACCACAATAAAGGGTGATTTCAGAAAAATTCATTGTCTGAGGCTGGCTGTTGGTTAAGTTTGTAGAAGCTGAGGAACTGGCATTCTAGAAGTAACATAGGCCTGTTTTGAGTCTTGCTTCTGTGAACAGAGTCAAGGTTGAAAATTTCTTTGACTTCTGCTAAGTTTTGAGCTGGTTGCCAATGACCTTATAAGACAGGAAATGTCTGGTAGCACTGGATTCCAATTACTTGCCTACAAATGTAAATTGTCAGACAAATGAAAATACCCAGCTGTGTGGATTCAAGAATGGGATTGTAATTCTACCTAATGGAATCTAATCTGAGTGTATGTGGCCTTGAGAAGGAAAGAAACAGAACTCAGTGAATAAGTACTTGACAGCAGTACTAAAATATCTTTAAAATGTTTCTGAATGCTAAGTGTTTTAAGCTTCCAGACAGCTGTAATCACCTTCACATGTGATGATGCTACCTGCTGTAAGTATCTCTTAAAGATGATGATAGGAAAAGAGAATCTATTGTAGAATTTAGGTGTAATTGCTGAGTTTAAATAGGTAAACCTGGCTGCTTCTTCTGTAGGTTGTAACTTTTTGGACTATGATGTTAAATGGCCCTTTACCTGGCACTCTTCAGAACTCTCCACATGCGACTCTTCAGACAAGCGCTTGTGATGCCCTGTCTTCAATCTTGCCAGAAGCTTTCAGCAGTCTGCAGGTAAGAGAGCACTCCTTGAAGTGTGGCGGTTTTACCTATTGAGGCTTTGTTCTTGTGTACCAGATTTACAGTACTGTAAACCCTTTAAAAACTCATAAGGAGAGGGCAGAGAAACCTTCCAGAATTATTTTATTTTTTTTAACATTCTGAACAAGTTGTGACTGTTGAAGATTGGAGGAGGCAATGTTGGGAGTAGTCTGGCAAGACAATTAAACCATGGGTCACCAAAGGTGTTTGGCCCTGCCATGAATACTCAGTCTTGGTGATCATGCATGGGAGATGAGGGTAAGAGTTTCATTGCCTGAGTGAGGGGAGAAGGGATATTGCTGGTTAAGTCTTTGAAGAGGCGGCTGTGCTAACAGCCACGGACTGACGTTCACCAGTTTGCATGTATGTTTTTTTTCTTTTGGCTGGCTTTTAAAACACCATACTGCGGTGATTGCCTTGGCAGAAGCAAGCAAAAGTGTTGGCCTTCCTCTCCTTTTGCAACACGAAATATGCTTTTAAACATGAAAGCCTTGGCAGTGTATCACCACTGCATTGTGCAGCTCCTTTTATGTCACTGTGCCCTTCTTGATGGGGTGTACTCTGCCAGATCTCATTTGCCCAAGAATTGCTAGTACAGCAGTATCTCTGGAATTCTCCATCTGGTTTCTCAAAGTACAGCATGTACTTCATCACCCTGTACTTTGATCCCATACACTCTCTTGTCCCTGTCGCCGTGTGGGGTCGAGTCAGTGCCCACTCTGACCCTTTGCTCTGATGAAACAAAGTTCTTTGTCATGGGTTGGTAAACTGACAATCTGTCCAAGATGAACTTAATCTGCCTGGCTGTCCTTGTTAATGAAGGGGAAAGAGTGAAGTAAGACAGGAAAACGCAAACGATCCAGTCTGTTTTACCTCTGATGGGCCATGCTGTCTGCATTTAGATGATAGTTAATATTTTGGTTTCCTTTGTGGTCTTATCCAACAGCAACAAGATAGTGTTCGCTGGAACCATTCCCGTTTCCTGTGTGGCATCCTGAAATGCCAGTCAATTTACTTTTAATAAAAAGAGTACACTCTAAATAGTAGCTTCTATAGATTCCACTGTTAGGGTCTGTCAGAGTATTTGTCAGCTGTCTCACTTTGTGGGACAGAGATCTTTCCAGTTTCTCTCTGTTGCCATGACTGCTTGCTTATCGTTGCAGAATGACCAGCAGATACTGTGCGTCACTCTGCTCCTTGGCCTGAACCACAGTGAGAACCCACTCGTAAAAGCTGCTGCTGCACGTGCGCTTGGAGTCTACATTCTCTTCTCTTGTCTTCGGCAGGTCAGAACTGGCCTTTTTTTCTTATTTTGAGCCATTTTATAATGGGTTTGATGAACCGTAAGATGTGGGACAGGAGTTCTTTTGCAAAGAATTGGCCTGCCTTCTTGCTTTTGGTCTGTAGCGTGTATATAGTTTTTCCTTACTGTCTGCAGACCTGCTCTTGCCTTTTGTGTGGTGAACAGAACCAGTGCAGTTTTAAGTGAGGTGAAGGAGAAGGCAGAGTGCCTCATAAGTGAGAGCAAAAGGAGGGAGGTCAGGATCTTCCCCAAGCTCTCAGGGACAGAAGTGGGAAAGGCTGGGTTGGCACAAAGGAGCTGCAAGAGATGGGGTAGAGCTGGGAAGAAGGGGACAGCTGTACACCGCTCTGTAGAGTTTAACAAGTTTTTGATGTGAAGGCTTCAGTTTTCCTTAAAACTGAGAAGTAAAGCTTATTTAGAGAAAAATGCTGGTTTGTTTCCATAAAAAAAATTGATCTTAGCTTGGCTGAGCTGGAAGACTGTAGGTTTTGCCATGTGGCCTGAAATGAGTGATTGTAATAAAAAACCCAATGCAGTAGCTGACATTAAGATTTGATTCTGAAATATTTTGAAAGAAAATCCTTTACTGTAGGTAAGGGAATGAAAATTAAATGTAATATGCCATCGGAGAGAAGGTAAAACAGGCTGCTCAACAGGGAGTTTGGAGAAGCAATTACTTTAAGAGGGGGATTTGATGAGCATTAGATTGGCAGTCCAGGTAATTATGTTAAAATCCAAAGTAACTAAAGCACCAATGAAATGAAATAATATATTGAAACCTTTCAGCAACAGCTACCTAAGAGAGTGGTGAACTTGGTCAGCATGCAAGCCTAGACTGTCAAACAAAGCTGTACAGAGAGCACCATAAACACGTTAAAAGTTGTCACCTACAAAAGAAGAGTATGTGAATAAAGCTGCTCTCTGTGCAGGTATCACTTTCCCTAGAAAGGCCAGAATGTGTTTGTTACTAAGGAAATCACCTGAGGTTTTTAAAACTTCCTGACTTTGCAGCCTTTTTTACTTTTATAGGACGTGATGTTTGTGGCAGACACAGCAAACGCTATTCTGAATTCCCTCCATGACAAGTCTCCGAACGTCCGTGCCAAAGCAGCTTGGTCCCTGGGCAATCTTACAGACACTCTGATCATCAACATGTACGTAAGCATGCCTCGGCCTGTGGAGCTCCCCTCTCTGCCCCTATTCCCATAGCGTCAGGATCTACTTAGTATCAAAGAAAGCAAAAATTTGGCTTGGATGCTTCTTGTTAACCACTTTTTAGCCTGTGTGTCTGCCAGTGCACGACACTGTATTATAAATATCCTGTATTTGTCTGGGCTTGAGTTCTACTAAACTGCATGGGTTTAGGTCTTTCTAATCATTAGTTCTGGAGTGTGTTCCAAGTTTACTTTTCAGTTTTCCATTTCTTGCATGTTGCTTTGTGCAATTGCATGTTTCCTGGTTACTTTACTTTCAATGTAACACAGAAGTGAAATTAATAAATATTTAACATTTCCTCAAGCCAAAGACTGAAGGAAGTCTAACCTACTGTTACATTTTTAACAAGAGAAATAGTTATCATATATTCCTGCTACAGAATTGCCTCTGAGCAATTCATTGCCCTCTGTTTTTTATTACAGACTTAATGCATTGCTAACCAGCTTTCTTGCATTGATAGTTTGGTTTTAAATTAATAAACATAGTGGTCACATGTAGTAAGGTCTGCCTTACATATTAGCCTTCGAAAGAGTGAAGGTTGTTCATACGCGTTTATAAAGGATTGTATCGCATCTCTGGGGATGGATCATCTGAACTGGCCTTTCACAGTGTGGTTCTTCTGCTAGGGAAACCATGGGACAAAGTTTTCAAGAGGAGTTTTCTGATCTCCTGCTGTTGAAAATGTTACGATCTGCGACTGAAGCATCCAAGGACAGAGACAAGGTATGACTGAGGGGAAGGAGGGTGGAGTTACCATACTGTAGTTAACTGTTGCATTTTTATTTCAAAAAAACAGAAGAGGCACCAGTTACTTTGGGGCGTTTTGCCCCAGTGGCCGGGGAGCTGCAACTCAGTATCCTCTTGAGGGCTCCTGTTTGGAGGTTTCCTGTGTTGTTTGATCTGCAGGGCATTTGATTGCACTTTTCCGCAGTGCAGGGGTGTTCTCGTGTTTGTTTTGGTATTTTTGTTTTGTTTTCAAGGCGACTGTTAGCAGAGGGTGATCTTTCTGGTGGCATTTAGGAAGTTACCATCTGATTAGACGCAGTCTGATTCCAGATGGGCTCCTTGTTGGCTCTGAGCACAATTCTGTAGCAGGCTTGACAAAAGCTTTGCCTATAAGCTGAAAGCCAGAATGGTGGTTCTTTTTTTTTTCTTGTATGTGTATTCCAGGTAAAGAGTAATGCAGTCCGGGCTCTCGGGAATGTGCTTCATTTCCTCCAACCCTATCACATAGCAAACCCCAGGTTTAGGGAAGCCATCGAGGAATCTCTTCAGGCCCTTATTTCTACTGTTCAGAGTGAGGCCGCTATGAAAGTGCGCTGGAATGCTTGTTACGCACTGGGGAATGTATTTAAGAACCCTGCCTTGCCACTCGGTGAGTAACTTGTCCCGCTGGCTTTGGATTTGCACAGCAGGTTGTGGTTTTGATAAGGTCTCTGTTACAAATGTGTTGGGGAAGAGGGGAGAAATCAAACTGAGCTGAATCTTGCTGTCATAGCTTTCCTAGAACTCTTGCCAGTGAAATACTGTGCTGTATTCAGTTGGATCTGTCACATTAGAAAAGGGTGTGAGGATGGGATTATAGCTGTGAATAGATGCCAAATGTCACTTTGCTGCTTAAAAAAGACTAACTGTTTTTTAACTAATTTTTCATTTCATAACCCCAGATTCTCTCATTTAGACCAGAATAAATACAGTAAATGTAAACCCATTAAATGTTTAGGAGATACACTTACAGTTTTGTATATTTTGACTGATTGAAAAGGAAGTCTTGGTTTTTTGGGATCTTTTTAGGAGAGGCTCCTTGGACCATGCAAGCATATAGTGCACTTTCCTCAGTAGTGAAGTCCTGCAAGAATTTTAAAGTCCGAATCAAATCGGCCATGGCCCTCTCCATCCCTAGCAAGAGGGAATGCTATGGCTCCACTGAGCAGTTCTGCCAAATCTGGAGTGCCTTGGTGGTAGCCTTGCAGAAGAGTGAAGACACTGAGGACTTTCTGGAATTCAAGTACAGTGCCAGCCTCAGAACGCAGATCTGCCAGGCTCTGCTTCATTTGTTGAGTCTGGCAAAGAGCACAGACCTGCCAGTCATTTGGGAAACCATAACGGAACATGGGGATGCGATCAAATCCTACGTCTTGCAATATCTGAAATCAGGGGTTGAAGAGAACGAAGCAGGAAATCACACGGACTTGTGCGAGAGGGAGAGAGTATTAAAAGGAGCTATCGAACATCTCAGTGGGATAGAGAAACAGCTGGAGGGCAAAGCTGGAGTAGGACTGTCTGTTTATCTGGAAGATGTCTTGACAAACCATGGCAGCGCCACTCTGTTAGCAGAGGCCTAGAAGGAAACACCTGTTTCAGTGACTTCAGTCACTTCTGACTGGGCACAGAAGAAACACGCTACTTCTGCTTACACGTGGCATCCAGAAGAAAAATTTCTTTCTTGCTGGTAGTAAACAATTTATTTCAAACTTATTAAAACCATTCATAATGCCTGATGAAAAGATCTGTAGAACTTCATTTTTTAATTTATTTATTTATTTTTGTGTTCAATCAAGTGTTGTCTTCACTTGATTTCGTTTTATATTTAACTGTTACCGTGTTCCCGCTTGGAAAAGAAATGCCTTTTCCTTCTTGGGATATTTCATAACAACAGCCCGTTCTCTCAGCTTACTTAAAAGCATTTTGTTGCTATTGCTCCTGTATTCAAAACTGTTTGTAAAGGAGGGGTCTGGAAGAGTTTTGGTTTTCTGAGCACTGCAAATGTTGTCTCTCTTGTGTTCCTGCAATAAACCCAAATATGCCAATATTTGAATAATAGCTTAGAGCAAACACACTTTGCCTTTACCCATCTACATTCCTGGTGTCTTACACCTGGCCTGGCCCTCCCTGCTGCCTTCGCTCATCCTGTCTTCCAGAAAGATTCCTTCCTCAAAATTTGTTGTTTCCAGGTGGATGGTACTGTGCTGCGTAAGCCAAAAAATTCAAAGCAGGTCTCAGAGGCTGGAATTTTGATTCTTCAAGCAGTGCTGTCTGCCTTTCTGAGGTGCAGTTTTAAACCGCATGTGGGTTTGTTTCTGTTTCTGAAGTTCTGTCCCCTTCCCCTTCCTTTGTGACTATGTTACTTACTCTGTTTGCTGTGTGCTTACTGCGCTGATAGCCAGTGGAGGACTGAGCAGTCTGATGTTGCTGGGGGCAAATCCATGCCTCCAGGAATGAGCTGGTCTGCGGGGCGCTTTGGGAGTTAAGTGGCTGCTGCCCTAACCTCAGGGTGGATGTTTGAACAGAGCTTGGCGCAAGCCCTGGCTGTTGTGAAAGCTCTTTGGGAAACAAAATTCATCTGCTTTGTTTTTCCATCTTTGCCGCTGGTTTCAGCAGGCCTCAGGTCAAGTGCTGCGAGTACCAAAACCTTTTGGAGTAACAGACTCTTGCTGGATGTGTGGGGCCTGTTCCCTGCTGTTCCCCCTGTAACAGCTGGCAGCAGGAGCAGCTCTGCCCATGTCTTGGGGTATGGTCAGGCTTGTCTGAGCGCTGTGAAATGCTGAGCAGCTGCCTGGGACAGAGGCTGAGGAGGAGAGAGGCAGCGCTGAGCATCACTGCTGGGCGCCAGCATGGCCCTTGCTGGGCCTTAGTGGGGCATGGGCCCTATCCTGGCTCAGGAGAACCCCAGATATGCTTCATGTTACTGACACTTGCTCCTTTCCTCTCTCTGGCTGCTGCAGTTGCACCTGTACTCATCTTTTGAGTTCCCACCATTTGAAACGAGCCCGTGTTTTACAGCTCTGTTCTGCCCCTAGAAGAAATGTCCTGTTACCACTGAAAACAACTCTGCCTGCAGGTCTTGCTCGGGTTTGCTGGCATCTCTAGAGCTGCCTACATACTGTACCAGCTGAAATACTGCTGGTGGGGCAGCTGGGGGCTAGGTATCCAACATACAGGCAGGTGTTCCTGTGCTCAGTATCTGCTCCAGTAGCCCACATCCAATGCCAGGATGTTCTGAATGGAGAAATCTCTAATTTTATGCGCCCCAAGGAGCAGATGGGTGCTGCTGTGATTCTCAGTAGCATGTAGCCAGTCTCTTTCATTTTAATAAAAACAATGGTGGAGTCTCACCTGGCTCCTGAAACACCAAAGGGCCTTTTGAGGAAACATGGGCTTGGGCTCTGAGCAGCACTAAGTGAGCGACAGAGGCAAACTGAGAGCTCGAGTGGCTGGATAAAAAAAAAAAGCGAGTGTCCCTGCCGAGCATGGTAGCAGCCTGCGTGCTTGGCGGCTGAAGCTTTCTAAATAACTACATCCAGTACTTCAACCTGTATTGGGGAACCTGCAACTTTTCTTTTATCTTTGGGAGCAAAAGTAATTTCTGGGCTGAAGTAGCCTTGGCTGAAGGTGGTATAAGCAGTTTTTCTCACGTGAGCTGTCAGTTTAGTGGAGAGCCCTGCTTGGTACTGGACGCTAAAGCAGAAGGGGTTCTGTACCTTGGATCCACTGAGGCTGTGCCTCACCACTTGGCTCCTCTCTCCCTCAAGACCAGACGAGAACAAGGAAGCATGTCGAGTGCCAGGTCTGTCTGTCTGTAAAGGAACTGAATCAGTCACGGGCTGGCATCGCTTGGTTGGTTGGTTGTGCTCACCGTCAGCTGCTCTCTTCTGTAGCTCTTCTCCCCAGGGACACTCGTAGACTTTGAGCATCCCAGGCATTGACGTGACCCATCACCACGTTACAGCAATAAAGACTGCAACACCGGTTTGGGTAGAGTCTGGATTTTGTGGTCTCACCCCACACGCTCATTACAAACCTGACTGCGAAGAGGACAGGCAATGGGTCTTGCACTGATGCCAGTCTTTCCTCCTCCTGTGGGAAGATCCTTTTCCCAGCTTCTGGACACCCTTAGCTGATCCTCTGGGGGAAAAATGCTGGGTGCACAGGAAGGAGCAGGGGGCAGGGGCTGGTTTTCACTCTGGCTGGTGGAATTAACTTCATCCAGCACTTTCTGAGGATGAGATAGACATGTCACCAGCCCTGCCTGCTGTCAGGGCTGGCAGTGCAGGACTCGGCCCCGCTCAGCCGCTACAAGCTGTGTTACCTCTCCTGCCAGCACACGGGCATTGCTGGGAGGATGCTCCTTACAGGAGGGTGGAGGGGGCAGCTGTGCAGATCCAGGCCTAATTTCTGTGAGTAATAACTAAAAAGCTGCTAGGTTGAGACTCTGGTCAGTCATGAGGGTCAACTGTGCCCAGCCCCAGCCCCCTGGGCAATTTCTGCTGCTGGTGGCTGCACCTGGGTGCAGTCCTGGGGGTGCTGGAGCAGAGCTGAGCTGGGCTCTCCTGCCTAATGCCAAGGTCAGTGATGATTTTATGTCTCCCTTTAGTATTGGATGCTCATTTTAGGTGGAGCTTGGCAGTGCAGCACGGGCTGCGTGCACCCAGTGCCACTGGGAGCAACAGGGAGGGACGCAGCCTCTGTCCTCGGCCGAGGACTGGTGAAGCACGAGGTGCTTGGGGCCGGCGAAAGGCAGCACCTTCCCCACCCCGGCCAAGGTTTTATTGTCCTGCCTCTTTATTGTTGTGTTTACAAGCCAGGCGCTTTATAGGTTTTCCTATGAATAGTTTCAAGGAGAAGGTAATTACCTTATCACATGCAGGATGATTTATAGCCAAGGTGGCAAGGGACATTCAGGCTCTCCATCGGCTCTGTTTGAAAGACAATCCGCCTGTTCTTCTGCGCGGGGTCACTGGGTGGGTGAAAACAAAAGGGCTTTAGTGCCTGGCCTGCCTGGTCCCAGCGTGGGGATGGTCCCAGTGTGGGGAAGTCCCAGTGTGGGGATGGTCCCAGCGGCCGAGCCCTGGTGGAATCGACTCCCTGGGCCAGGTCGGTGGCACTTGTGCCCACCTGCAGCAGTGGGTCCCCCGTGGCCGCCCGCAGCGGGGGGCTCTGCTCTGGCAACCTGGCGAGGAGCAGCCCAGTGGGTTCAAAGCTCAGGTTGTAAAGCTCCTTGTATTTAATTGCGTTACCAGGATCAGTAAATACGCTGTGTGCTGGCTGGGAGGCTGCGTGGCCTCGTGTGGCACCAACGTGCCTCTCTGTGGCCCGGTGGCTTGCTGGGCACCACTCGCCTGTGGCCACAGACGCGGCTGTGGAGACCGTTGGGCATCTCCCCCGCCCTCACGTACTTACTGATTTATCCCCCCAGTAACGCGCCCCTACGGGCTCAGGGCGAGGGCAGCGACTAGCCCGTTCCCCTGCGGCTGCCCCCCCCCAGCATCCCCCGCCGCGGGGGGCGGAGGGGCCGGTGGCCCCGGGGCTGCCCCGCCCGCCGGGCCGCGAGGTGGCACCATGTCCCCGGCCACGGCCGAGCGGCTGCCCGGCGGCGTGGGCTGCCCACGGGGGGGGCGCAGGGGGCCCCGTGGGGGCGCTGGGCATCCCCCTTGCAGCGCGAGGGAGGGCACGGGGGCCACCGTCGCAGGGATCGTGGGGATCCCCCCCGCGGGGTGCACAGCGGCCCCCTTTTGCGGGGGGTGTGGAGCTCCCCCTTGAAGGGTACATGGGGGTACCCCTGGCAGGGGTCATTGGGTTCCCCCTTGCAGAGTACGTGGGGGTCCCCCATGGAGGGTGCGCGGGAGCGCACAGCGTTCCCCCTTGCAGGGGTCTTGGGGACCAACCCTGTAGGATACATAGGGGTCCCCCTCAGAAGGCACGCAGAGGGCACAGGGTTCCCCTTGCAGGGGTCGTGGGGATCCCCCTTGCACGGTGCACAGGAGTGCCTGGGGTTCCCCCTTGCAGGGTGCACGGGGGTCCCGTTGCAGAGCATGGGTGCTGCCCGCCCATGCACCCACGCACCGGCGGCTCCCCGGGGCCGCAGCACCCACCCCCCCCGCCAGCCGCAGCGGGAGCTGCCCTGGAGCGGCGCGATCCGAGCGGGGTGCCGGCGGGAGGGCGCAGGCGTGTTTCTCCGCGTAACGAAACCGAACGCTTCCCCTCCCGGTGCGCAGCCCTGGGTGGGACAGTCGTTATCTGTGGGGGCCCACGGGCCGCAGGCGCAGGGTGGTGGGAGGGCTGCGATGCCCCTTGGGGTGCGGGGCTCTCTGCAGCCCCCGGGACCCGGCCCGCCGGGGCCTCGCTGCTGCCCGCCTCCCCGGGCGAGGGGAAGGGGGTTTCTTGCCTGGCCCCTCTGTGGGACCAGGGCAGTGGCATGTGGCTCTGGTGGCAGTAAGTGCACATCGGTCCATGAGCAATGGGGTGGCGAAGGCAGGGGTGACTTCCAGTGGCAGGGTCAGAGGGAAGAGGCTGATCCTCGGTTCATGCCTGCTGACTCTCCCATAAAAAATGGCTCTGCGCTATCTTGCAGGCCGTCCCTCCCTAGGACCCGCTAATTCGGTGATTTTTATCCTGTCTGTTTTCCTTTTCTCCCCTCTGCCCTGCCGCAACCTCCCATCACTCCTCCTCGGGGCAGCTCTGGGGTCGTTGCTGATGGATGGCCCCCAGCAGCGCCCGCACGGAGGAGGCGATGGCTGGCAAGGGGGCTGATGGCTGGCGAGGGGCTTTCGGCACAGCCAGACCCCCTCCGGCAGCTCTGACCTGGCTGCTGCTCCTACCTCCGCTCCGAGGCGATGCTTTTCCCGGGGGCGAAAGCCCCTTGCAAGAAGGATCCCAGCAGGAAGGGTGCAGGGGAAGGCAGGCTGTGCACCCCAGGGTGCCGGGCACGAGCAGCGCTGGGCAGGCATGGGGATGGAGACAATGAAGGGGCTTGGAGAGCCCTGGGGAGCAGGGCTGTCCCTGGGGTCATGCCTCCCTGTGCCACCCCTGGGAAAAGGGAGCCCACGCTGCCCCGGGGGGGGGGTCCTCTGGCTCCCCGGAGCCCAGACTGGTATTTCAGTCTAGACATGCTGGTATTTTTTCAGTCCAGCAAATTTCCTTGATGGCCCAGCGGCAAAGCATGAGCACGCTCGGCACGCTGGCACCGGCGGCTGCTGGAGGGTGGGGGGTTCCCGCAGGGGCATGGGGGGCAGGGGCTGCGCAGGAGTCCTGGTGTGCCCGATGCCGGCTCTCAGCTCCTGGGGGAGCGGGAGAAACATTTGCACTGGACTGGGAGGGAAAACTATGTGAAACTTGAAATTTGCTCGTAAAACCAGGCTTGCTGGCTGGAAAGCTTGCCACATCTTGCTCGAGCGTCGGTCCAGTCTGCAGCGGGCTGCAATGGGCTTGTGTGAACGGTTTCTTCAACAGCTGCCGCCACTCCTGCCACCACGCCGCTGCGTGCGGCCACCCAGTCCCGCGCCCGGCAGGGTTGGGCTGGGTAAATACTCTGGGGGGACAACCAGCTCGGTACATGGCGGTGACTCTGGGGTCAGTCCCTTCCCCTCGATGCTGCCAGCACAGAGGTGATGCTTTTACCAGCCTGGCCACCCCGGCGATGCTCCTCCGCACCTTGCCTGTCCCGCGGGACCCCCGACGCCCACCCGGGGACCGGCTGGGTGGACAAAGGCGGCTTTCAGAGCCCCGGCGGGGCCGGCCGTGCTTGGGCGGCCTCCGAGATGTGTGAAATTCGGCTTTCGCCCAGCTCCTTCCTGGAGCGGAACTTGTTCTCAGCGAAACCATCCCTGCCGCCCGCCTTAATGGCTTTTCTCTGTGCACCCGCATTAATGAACGCGAGGCCCAGCCTAATCAGAGGGAAGCCATGCAAGTAATTGCTTGAATTTTTAATTCGGGGTTATGATAGGGGAATCAAAGTCACACGGCAGCCGCTGAGGCCGCCCGCGGCTCCGCGCCATTGACTCCCGCAATTTCTTTTGATTTTTGCCCTCCCAGCTCCCCCCACAGCCCGGCAGAGAACCCACTGGGGGCCGGGGCCAGACCCTCCCTGGGAGGGCACCCGATGGAGAAATGCAGTTGGGGTGGGGGTTCCACCTGTGGCCAGGATGGGGGTGTGCTTTGCCGGCGTGGCCATGCCCACGAGGGGCCCTTGCTGCAGGTGCGAAGCTGTTTGCAAACCCCCAACAGCATTTAATTGCCTCCAAACCCCCTCTCCCACCTGCACCCAATTGTGCTGCCGGTGGGGAGCTGGGTTGTATTTTTTTCTGTCCGTTATGGTGGCTCTCGCCCTCAGCCTGGGGAGCTGCCAACGGTGACCCCCTGCCCGGTGCCGCTGTCCTTGCGCAAAGGGGCGAGTGATGCACAGATGGGCACTGGTAACTGTGGGGTGAGACACGGACGGCGGGGCTGGCTGGGGTTTGGGTTGGGGTACGCGGGCCAGGGGCTCCCCGCAGCGCAGCTGGGGCTTGCACTGAAGCAGGGACGGGACCCTTACCAGCAGGGAGCTCCTCCGGCCCCGAGCATCCCCTGGGCCGCGGCACGCTGCCACGTTGCTTTTGTTTTCCCAGAAAACAACCCCACCTCCCATGCTGGTTCCAGCTCGCTTCCCTCCACTTTGTCTTGAAATTAATAAAAACCCAGAGGACGCACGGCTGCTCGGTAAAGCAGAATGGCATCTGCGAAATGTCCGCCTGTCTGGGGAGACGGTGGCTGGCGAGGCTGCCCCCTGGCACCGCTCGGGGCTGGGGTCTCGGGAGCGGGATGTGCCGGGAGAAGCCGTGCCGGAGCCATGCTCAGCTGTGTGGCACAGCCACGCGTGGGATGGCCCCCGTGCGCGCGGGGTGGCCCGGCTCCTCTCGGGGAGCCGCTGGTTGGCAGGCTCTGCCCCGTGCCCCCGTGTTTGGGGTTCGGGCGCTGTTGTGGTGTTCTTTGTGCCGCGATGCCTGGGCAGATAGCATTGTTTGCCCTGACACGTAAGCCGGTGACAACCTGCAAGAGCTCTGGCATGGATTCCGGCTGCAGCTCCCAGCCTGTCCCGCTTCCAGCGCCTTTTTATAGCCCAGCAGAACTTGTTTTGCTGTGGCAGCGAAGCAGAACCCGAGTGTGGGCTGGGAGCCACTGGGGGACATGCGTGTGTCTCATGGTGGGTGCTGGGCCACGTTCGCACCCCCGGACCCCCAAACAACCCCCGCAATGGGTCCCTGTTCCTCCACAGTGGCCCAGCCGCAGTGCTCACCACCAGCTCAAGACTTGCAGAGGTTGAGGGAAGCCCCCAGACTCTGAAAATGAGGGGTCTGAGCTTTTGGGGGGTCCCAGAGAGGGGAGCATGCTGCCAGAAAGAGGACATGGTGGCCAGGCACCGGTGCAGAAGGGCATGCTGCCACGGCCATGGGGACATGCTGAGGTGGTGCTGAGCCCCATTGCCTGTCTCCCCGGCAGAGCAAGGGGATGCTGAGCAGCCCCGGGGGGGGGGTCCTGCCTGCGGGTGAGGGGCCACCAGCACCCCTGTGCCCCACCACCCTGAGCAGTAGAGCCTCAGCAAAGGGTGGGAGGTGAAGACGGATTATGAAAGTGTTTCTTTGCTTTGCTTTTGAGAAAGGAGAACTTCAAAGGGGCCATTTATCACCAGACAAAGAGAGTCGCGAGTTATTTGCAAAGTGTAAGGGAGAAGCATTAATTATTGGCGTGACAGACAAATGCTGCTGCCGGGTATCCTCCTGCCCAGCCCGCCGCCCCATCCCGGCAGCCCCCCGCAGCTCCTGGCAAGCCTGGGTGGCACTCCTGTCCTTCCTGCCGTACCGTCCCCAGCTCCTGCCTCGTGTCCCCTCCATCTGGGGCTTGGTGGGCCGGCTGGTGCCACAGCAGACCTGCCTGGCTCTAGGTGATGGGATTGGGACCATGGGTGTCCCCACTGTGGGTGTACCCACATGGCTGGAGGGGCAGCCTGGGGGGTTCCCCCTGTGTCCCTGGTGCCGGTGCTCTGCTGAAGGGCTGGCAGCTGCGGGCTGGGAGAGGTGCTGCTAGCAAAGCCCATGGGGTGCCTCAGCCCTGCCCGAGTGCTGCTGTCGGGTGAAAGGCCATGGTGGAAACCAGACCGGGAGAAATTTGGCACCTTCAAGGCACTGCAGCAGCCTGGGAGCATCTTTTCGGTGTGGCAGCCCAGCTCACCCCAGCTGCCTGCCAAGCCTGTGTCCACCCAGGATTCACCACACTGGGAGCTGGGGCCATGGGGGGAAGAAGAGCCGTTCCCACCCCCCTGCCTTGCTCTGTGTCACTCGGGCACGTCCCTTCCCCGGAGCCCTGCCAGGCCTGGCCTGGCGGGTCGTGCAGCACTGCCAGTGATGGGGCATCCATGGGATGTCAGTGCCACTGGGTGCCTGTGCTGGGGACCATGGGTGACAGCTGATGGCCATGGCCAGCAGCCACGCTGGGGCATGGGGACAGCAGGGCTCAGCCTGGAGCTGGGGCACCAGACCCCTACAGCTGAGTCCTCATCCCAAAAGCTCTGCAGGGGGAGAGCTGTGGCTCTGCCCATCATCTGGGAGGGAGAGGATGAGCAGCGAGAGCATTTACATCCCGAACTGAAGTGCTGAGAGACCTGGCTGCCCTTGGAGTGTGAAAGTGGCACCCATGCCACCATCCCTGCCACCCCTGCAGTGCTGCAGGGCTGCAAATACTGGGGTGGCCGGGGCGCAAGGGCTCCCCGTGGCCCCGCTGAGCGAGCCCCGCGTGGGGCAGGCAGCTCTCCCTTTCATGTCTGATTCCTCCCGAAACCACAGCTTCCCTTCGCCCGGCGCGGGGATCAACCGCGGGTCATATTTAATAAAGGTGGGGATGGGAGAAGGCTTCAAAACATTACGTCACCTCAGTGTGGGGGAGGCGGAGGCAGGCAGGGAATGTGAAAATCTCAGTGCGAGTGGGGGCAGAGGAGAAAAAATATCAGCAAGGGGATTTAATGGCCCTGTTTTGGTGGGAACTCTCTTGCCCACTGCCCACGAGGTCAGAGGCAGTGTGTCTGCACGCGCTCAGGCGTTAAATGAAACTGTAAGAAAAAAATTAGAGGCATATACGAAATGCGTAAGCGCGTCCGTGGCAGAAAATCCCCCAGCGCTGCGTGAGTCACGGCGCTGCGCCCGGCTGGCCCGCCGGGGTGGCTCGCAGGAGAAATCCTGGCCAGCCCCTGGGTCCCACAGCTCCCGTGTGCACAGGGTGAGGGTGGGCACGAGGCTGCCGTGGCAGGGACGTGGGGGTGCCCTGGCTGGGTGCCCCCACCCGCCCCAAGCCTTCCTCTGCTGGAGATGAGGCCACACGGTGCCAAGAGCAAAGTCCCCCGTGCCACGGGCTGCCCTGTGCCTGACCCTGTGGGACTGGCCACGGTGACCACAGGCAGCTTTGGTGCTTGAGTGGGAGCTGCTGCCCACGCTCGGGGCAGGTGCTGGCGGTCCCTCCGTGGGTGGTGGAGGCAGCTGTGGCTGCAGGCAAGGTGTTGCTGGGCTGAGGGAATCGTGCCGGGACAGTTATTCCCTTGCAGTGATTGTGAGGGCTTCTTTGGTACTGGGGAGCCTCTCTGGTGCTGCCAGTGATGGTGCAGCGGGGGGCGAGGCCACCACCAGCCATGGGAAGCACTGGGCACCCAGATCTTCCTGTAACACACGTAGGCTGGTTGCAAACCAGGTGGCTTTGGAGGGCTGGGAGGCAGAGCAGACTGTGTTCAGCTTAAAAAAAAAAAAAAAAAAACACCAAAAAAAATTCAATGACCGTGTGCAGCCGTCCTGCATTCCCAGCCACAGTCACCGCCTGGGCGAAGCTCGGGCTGATGCTCACGCTGGGCTGGTGCCTTCCCCCGGCTGGGAAACTATGTGCTCCCAGCCCCGCAGGGCACCCATCGGCCCCCCGAGCCGTAATGACCACACTCTTCTGCTGAGAGGAGTTAATGAGCTGTGCCGGACAATGATGGGAAAAGGCCGATTGCAGTGAGGTTCCTGACACCGCTCGGAGGAGCTGGGCGTGGAGGAAGGGGGAAGAGCAATAGGGTGAGAGAGATGGACCAGAAAACGATACCCACATCATTAGCCAGGTGTCTCCAAATGTGTGGAAACAGGACAAGGTCCAGGTCACCCACTGTGACAGAACATTATTATCATGCGATGCCATGAAGCCTGTGCAAAGACCAAGTCAAAGCTCACCAGCCCACTTGAAAGGGAGAGGGGACCTCCTCAGAGCAAGAGCCAGGCTGTTCCCAGGCCAGTGGCAGGGTGGGGGTACCTGCAGCCATGCCGGGGGCTCAGCCCGGCTCCTGCTCGCCCCCGGCACCTGCGGAGCCTCCCGCAAGCTCTGCCCTGGGCAGGAGCCTGTGAAGGGGGCAGCTGGGGGAAGCTGGGGGGGCACAGCAGCTGTAAGCCCACGTCCTGGTGGCAATGGGCTGTCGCTCAGGGATGGTGGTGGCTCTGCATGGTCCCCTCAGTCTCAAAGGTGGGTGGGTGGGTTTGCATCTTGCCTGGCATGTCGATCAGAGGAGCTCTGGGGTGATCAGAGACCTGCAGGATCACCCAAAGGATCAGGGGAGCTTTGGGGTGACCAGAGACCTGCTGGGTCACTCGAAGGATGACAGCATGTATGAGTGTGTGAGATGTGTGAGGGCACATACCGCTCACTGGCCATCGCAGGTGGGAAAGCCGGGCACAGGGGGGATGCTCACCCTGTAACCTATAGACATTTGGGTGCTGAACTCCTTTGGAGCTGACCTGAGCAGGGCTGACATCGGGAGGGGACCATGACACCAGTGCTTGGCAAAGCAGAGCCTGGGAGCCCCCCACCCACGCGGCAGGCGCAGCGGTGCAAGGGCTGGCATGGTGCAGAAGCCTTTGCCTCCCTGGCTGTGCAAGTGGGAGCAGAGCCAGGGAAGATGCTTGGCTGGGGAAGAGGCTCGGCTGGGCTGGGGGGACCAGGCTGGGAGCTGGGAGGGGGATTTTTGGGATTTTTCATCCCTCTCATATAGATTGTGCTCAGCCTGCTGCGTGCCCATGAAAACCCCTGCACAGCCATCACACCCTCGTCCACAAGCTCCCTCCCAAGCACACAGAGAGGTTTCCCACTCCTTTTGGGATACCCCTGACCCCCAGCCCTCCTTCCCCCGCTCTGGCTCTGTCCCCCAAAGGGCAGGGGGTTCTGAGGACACCGCACTGCTCTACGGAGCAGGAATGGTTTCATTTGTCCCGGCCCGTGCAGCTCCCAGCGCAGCTGCTCCCAGGCGGGCACAGGCTGCTCCCAGCCTGGCTGCGGGGCTTTTCCCTCCGCTCTTGCCTGCTCTCCCGGGAGCCAAGCTGCCCCCCGCTCCCCAGAGCCTTTTGCCGCTCGGGAGAGCCACGGCGTGCAGCGGCAGAGACCCCCCAGCTGGGCTTTGTGGGGCTCTGGGGCCGCACGCAAAGTGCTCGGGGTCTGGTGGGTGCCGGTGGGATTTGGTGCTTTGGCGATGGGCACGCAGCTACAGCCGTGTGTCCGCTCGGTATGGCTCTGGCACCCTGTGAAAGTCGGAATCTGGGCTGGAAATGGTGGGTTCAAAGCCATCATCCTTTGCCAGGGCTTGGGGAAGCTGGGGGGGCCATGACTAGAGCTGTTGGACACTGGCCGTCTGCAAGCTGCGGGGTCCCAGGCGGCTCCGTGCTGTGCCCGGGGGGTGCCGCCTGCTTTGCTTTGGGAGAATTTGTTGCTCTTTGGGACTCGGTGCATTTTACAGCGGTCGGAAAAGCAGGTTTTGTTCCAATCCCAGACCCCAGCTTGGCTGTCGTTTTCCACCCACTTCCAAACCCATTCCCTGCCCCCATCCCTGGTGGCTGCCAGGGTTCACCGGGGGCTTTGTGCCCCCCGGGCACCCCTGTCCCCACAGGGTCCCCTTTGCTACCTTGCTGAGCATCCTGCCGTTCTGTGCATGGCTAAACCACGGTGAGCCTGCGCCCAGAGCTGCCGGGCAGTGGGGCCCAGACCTCCAGTGGAAGCCCCCGCTTTGGGGTGCTCTCCCGGGGCCTGGAGCCCCACAGCCTGTCCCCGCTCTGTGCTGGGCCTGGGGCAGTGGGACCCACGGGGTGCTGGGGGGAGCAGACCCCCCGCAAGGCCGGAGGAGGTTCTCTCAGCTTGGCCCCCTCTTGGTGCGGGGGGAGCTGAGCCCACTGTGGGGCTGTTGCCTGGCCCCGGGGTGGGGGTGGGGTGGGGCAGAGGGGTGCCTGCTGCTGCCCTGGGGCTGTTGGGGGGCTCTGTCAGTGGGTCTGCTGGGGGGGGGGGCTGTCGGGGAAATCTGTCAGGGGGTCTGCCGGGGGAATCATTGGGGGGTCTGTTGGGGGTCTGTCAGTGACCTGTTGGGGTCTGTCCGGGGGGGTCTGTCAGGGCAGTCTGCGTGGGGGGCTGCCAAGGGGTCTGTTGGGGGAATCTGTCAGGGGACCTTCGGGGTGGTCTGTCAGGGGGACCTGCGGTGGGGTCTGTCGGGAGGTCTGTCCCACCGAGGGCAGGGAGCCCTGCAGCGCAGGTGGGGAGAGCACATCCCCGGCCGCAGTCCCGCAGCCGCGCCCCGAGCCCCCTCGACGGCCGCCGGGGCTGCAGCGGGCTGGGCGCCGCCGTCTGTCCCGCTGGGTCCCGTCCCGTCCCGCCGGGTCCCGCCGCTGCCCCCGCCGCTCCCGCGGGGCCTCCCGGCGGGCCGCGGGCAAAGTCCGCCCAGCGCGGGCGATAAGGGCCGGGCCGGGGCGGGGGCCGGGGCCCGGGCGGCGGCCGGAGGAGAGGCCTGCCGCGCTGATTTGCATAAGCTATATTGCCTAATGGTGGCGGTCATGGCTTGGTAGAGGGGCCGCCCGCGCCCCGCAGCAGCCCGCCGGCCGGGGCGGAGCGGCAGGCGGCCGAGGGCGGCGGGAGGCGCGGGGCGAGCGGCGGGGCCGCGCCGCCGGCGCCCGGGAGGATGGTGTCCCAGCTGAGCGCCCTGCAACGGGAGCTGCTGGGCGCCCTGCTCAGCTCCGGAGCCACCAAGGAGGGACTCATCCGTGCCCTGGAGGACATGGTGCCCGCCGCCGGCTTCGGCGTCAAGCTGGAGAGCCTGCCGCTCTCCCCCGGCGGGCCGCCCGACGGCAAGGCCGCCTTCGCGCCGCTGGCCAACGGGCACGGCAAGGGCAAGCTGTCGGGCGACGAGGGTTCGGAGGACGGCGACGACTTCGACACGCCGCCGATCCTCCGCGAGCTGCAGGCGCTCAACACGGAGGAGGCCGTGGAGCAGCGGGCCGAGGTGGACAGGATGATCAGGTACCGGCGGGCACCGGGGGCGGGTACCGGGGGCGGGGGGGCGGGCACGGGCTCCGTCCGCAGCCGCTCGGACCGACGGTCCCGACCCCAAGCACCCTGCCCGGGGGTCGTTCCCGGTGTGCCCTGCCCCGTCTGTCCTGCCCGGTGGCGGGTTCCGGCGCTCCCTGCCCGCCCCGTGGTCAGTCCCCGTGGCGGGTCCCGGCGCTCCCTGCCCGCCCCGTGGTCAATCCCGGTGCTCCCTGCCCGGTGGCGGGTCCCGGTGTCCCCTGGCCCGGCGGGGCTGTGCCGCGGTCCCCGCGGTGGCGAGGGGCCGGCCGGGCTGGGACCCCGCTGCGGAGGGGAGCGGGCAGGGCGAGGAGCCGGGGCCGGCCACACCGGGGCCCACCGGCCGCGTCCTCCCGCCCCGTCGGGGGCTGCCCGCCCGCCTGTCGCGGCGGCACCGGGGCCGCGGAAGCTCGAACCGGCCGCCGGCTCCGTCCCTCCGCGCCGGGAGATAAAACATAAACTGCAGCACGTGGAGCCCGGGGTGTTATTAATTTATTTCTATAAATCATCAACAGAAAGATACACAAAGGGCCGCGATGGGCGAGCGGAGCGGCGGGTTATTCATTGCCGAGGCTGTAAAGCGGCCGGGGAGGGGGGAAGGAGGACACCCCGAAGGCGGCGGGCTGGGCAGCAGCGCGCCCCGGAATGCGGCTCTGCGCCGTGCCGTGCCGTGCCGTGCCGTGCCGTGCCGTTCCGTGCCGTGCCGCGCCGCGGGGAGCGGGGCCGCCGTCGGGGCTCAGCGGCAGCGCCGGCCCCGTCGGCTTGTGGACAGCATCGGATCCCCGTCGTACCCCGGGGCAGGGGCAGCCGTCGCTCCTTCGGGGCCACCGGGGCGGTCGTGGCTCCCCCCGACAGCGCACCCGGTGCAAGTGGGTGGGGAGCCCCGCGGGAGCATCTCTGCATGCAGCGGGGGCACCTCTCTGTGTGCCCCCCTGGCCTTGCACTGCGGTTTTGATACCTGTCTTGGCGCCCCAGCAGCACCCCGAGCGTGGCACTGATCCTGCCCGCCAGGCTCAGCCCCCGATGTGTGCCTGTACCCCCTGCCAGCGCCCCGAGCCCAGCTTCATCCACGGTTCTTGCCCCCCAAGAGCCCTGGTGCCACGGCAGCAGGGTGCCAGGGCCCGGTTGGGGATGGGGACACCACGGTGGCCGCTGCGGTGAGCGCAGGGGTGCTGGAAGGGCAGACGGGGCTTTCTGGGGCCAGGGCTGGGCAGTGGCACCCGTGCCTGCTGGGGGGCCTGGCTGGCACACACAGGGTGCCAAAGAGGCTCCGCGAAAGGGAGAAATCATTGTTGGCCTTTTCTGTGGGGTTCCTGCCCCTGCTGTGTAGCACCGTGCTGTGCACCTCTGGGTGCTCTGCCTGTCCCAGTGCACCCCTCTTGCTGGCTGTGTCCATCCCAGGGTGCGTGGGGTGGCAGTGGGGGTGCTGAGGACGCTCAGCCCCAGGATCGCTGTGCTCCCACAGGTGTTTCTGTGCAAAGTTTGCCTTTGGTGCAAACAAGAGCAGGCACATGTCCCTGAGGAGCCTTTGCAAAGAGCTCGTGTTTGCTCTAAGAGAGGCCTTTGTACTTGGAGAGGGAGCCGGGTAGGGGAGTCAGGAACCATTTATTGCAGCCATGCATGGGGGCCGAACCCCTGCTGCTGCCCAGCACCAGCATCCTGACCCCGGGGCTGGCCCACTCTCAGGCTATTCCCATGCCTGGGGGTGCTGAGCTCCGCAGCAATTTTGGGACTTCGGTGCAGGTTTTGCTGCCCACCTGTGGTGTGGGCACAGGCCGGGATTGCCCGGCGTGGTGCTGTGGTCCCCAGCAGTTTGCACTGGCTGTGGCCTCTTGGCAAGCAAATCGTTCCCTTGGGCCTGTTTGTGGCATCTGAATGGCTTCAGCTGTGGCAGGTGAGAGAGGGCGAGTGCTGCGCTGTGGGCACAGTGGCCCCACTGCTGGCACGGTGGTTTCTCACAGCGCTTGGCCAGGCAGGTGCCGGTGGCACACGGAGCTCAGGTCCAGGGTGAGATGCCCCGCAGCTCCCTCACTGCCCCGTCCCACCCCCAGGCCTCGGCCTGAGCCCACTCCGGGAAATAATTTATCCCAGGAGCAGCCAGATGCCCTGGACCGAGAGAAGGTGCCCACTCGGGTGGCCCGGCTGGAGATGCCCCGAGTGGCTCCAAAAGGCGCGGGGAGCAGCGGGTGCAGCACACCTCCCACCCGACCCCTGCGTGCGCTGGCAGATGCAGATTAGATAGGTCCTTTCTATAGGCAGCCGGGGTTATAATCCATCTGTATAAATTCTTGGCATATTTCTGGGGGGATGTGGATTGTATTTACCTGTTTTCAAGTTTGACAAAGGGGGTTAGAGGGTCTGGGAATTCCTGGGGAGAGGGACGGGCTTTGCCCCCGCTGCGTGCGGGGCTGGGGTGGGAAATGTCTCTTTCTCAGTCAGTGTTGGCAGCCGGGCTTCACCTGGGTTAATTTTGTGCAAGAAAAAAAACACCTTTCCTTGATTTTGGTGGAGAAGAACCGTGGAACCAGGGCTCTAAACTGGTTTTCCAGTATTACAAAGCACTCCTATGTTGGGTTGGGTTGTTAGTTTTGGGGTTTTTTTTGCATGTAAAGTTCTGATGAAGATTGGACAATTAATGTGGGGCTTTTTTCATTTTGGTGACAGAACGGAAAAAAATATGGGCTTGTATTGAATCAAAAAGTTTTCCTCTCTTGCTTTTTAGGTTAACCAAAAAAGAAAAAAAAAAAAAAGGCCAAACAAACACTCAAAGGTTTCATTTTGGGTCAAGTCCAAACATTTTGTTTAACATGAAACAAAATGTTTGGGTTTGGTTTCAGGTTGTTTAACCCTTTTGAATACGGTCAAGTTGATTTGTAAAGAAAAATCACTGCTCAGAAGTTAAGAGCCGAATAATTGTTTTGAAAGTGTAAGTGTGAAACATACTGGAAATATTAAGGTGAAGCCTTTCTTAGAATAATAACATGGAGGGAAACTCGGGGACTTTTTTCCTAATTCTCACGTATTTTTTCAAGCCAGAACTTGCCAAATTTTATTTAAATTCAGAAATCACGTCTGTAACCCCCGAGTCACTTGTTTGACATTTTAACAGTGTGCTCAGTTGCACTGGCTCACGATTTAACTCTGGAAGAATGATGCCCTTGACTTAGTTGTGAGCCAAACTGCTATGAGAAATTATAATGAGCTCTGTTCCATTAACTTATTATTAATCAGCCATTACTAGGATCAGTTAGGTGACATGAACCGCCTGTGACAAAAGTCTGCACGAGCCCCTCGGCTTGGGCACAGCGGCCAGTGGGCTTCACCCTGCTTCGCCGGGAAGGCGCGTGTGGAGGGGAGCTGCGATGGAAGGACATTTTCTTCGCATCCTTCACGGTGGCTCCCGTCTTTTCCTGGGGCAGCACGAAGACCCGAGAGCCTCAAACCCCCATGTGCCACAGCCGTCCCTGCCGGTTCCTGGTGCCGAACGGCAGCGAGTGGCTGCAGGGCTGGTGGCCCAGCCACGGTGCCGTGCGTTTTGGGGACAGGAGCGGGCTTTTTTGTTTGCACCATGCTTAAGCCAGCCTGGGGTCCAGGCTGGTGGGAAAACCGGAGTCGGCGTGTCCGTGCGCCCATGCAGGCGTACAGCTCCACGGTGCCGGGCGGTCGTCACTGTATAGAGGACGCCATATATGTGGTGGGGTTCCCCTGCCCGGAGGATGCAGGATCGGGCACAGGGACAATGTCTCTAGGGAGGCTCCATGTCCCTTCTGGGCTGTGACAAAGCCCCCGCTGCCGTCAGCGGGCTGGCCCCGGTTGGGTACTTTTACTTTGGATCCAACCAGCTTTTTTTTCATACTACATGCAGGACAAAAAGTAAGAAATCTGCTTGTTGGGGTTTTTGGTTTTGTTTTTTTTTTCCCCTTGACAAGTTGAAGGATCCAAAATAAGTAATGAATTGGGAAAGCAGTCGGACGGTTATTCCAAGCGCAGCGTTGGAGTATCGCATTATTTGAGTGCATGACTGTGACCAGGCTTGGGCTCCACACCGATTTTGCGGCATTAAAGCACTTCCGTTTAGTCCCACGTCCTCCTGTAGCGCAGAATAAACCCAGGGGGCTTCCACGCGCTCCCCCGCTGCTGTGCCCTGCTCTCCTCAGCGCTGGAGAACGCAGGCAGCATCTTGATTTTTGGCCGTAATTTTATTTGTCCCCTCGATCGGTGTCAGCTACCCCAAGGACACCAAAGTAATGTGGATGTAGGAAAAAGTCATTTTACACTTGGATCCTGCAAGGGCCAAATTTGAGTGTTTAAAAATAGTCAAGAATGACTTAAAATTATTGGGGTGGTGGTGGTTTTGATTTTGCATTTGAGGGCTTGCTTGAGTTTGGGTGCCTGGTTTGACCTTCGCTTCTTAGCCTTTTGCCTATGGCCCGCAGGTGTGCTTTGCTGTTGCGGAGCGTGGAAGGAGGGTCTCTTTTAAATGAGCAGAGATTTTAAGATAATTACCGCTGCAGGAATGGAAGGGAGAAGGTAAAGCAGCAAGCGCGGCAGGTGGGGTTCGGTGGCTGTGCGGGGGTCCCTGCCAGCTGGCGGCAAGCCCGGGGTCTGGGGCACAGTGCGGGTACCGTGGCAAGGGGCAAGGAAAGCATCCCCAGCGCCTTCAGGTGAGAGGTTTCTCTTTCTTCAGAGGTACCTGGTATAGGCTTCCCGTATCCACATGTATGCATGTGTCCGTGTATCCTGCGGTGTGTGCATATCTTCAAGGGGAGACATTGCACTGAACTTCGTAACAGCAGCAAATGGTGCTACGTTTCTCCTTGAAGGATCTGGAGGTGCTTTACCGGCATTAATGAGACCTTGATGTGCCCTGTCAGGACACCGGGACCCTCTTTACTTCCCCCTCCCTGGGAGAACAGCCTGGTGGGCATCCCCAGGGTGGCCGTGGCACCCCGTGAGCCCCCATCCCACCGGCCCCTCCTGGGGCAGGATGGGGCTGTCTTGGGAGGCTGGGATGGCATTTGGGAAAGACAGATGCTCAAAGGATCCTGTGCCTTTCTGAAACAATTTTCATCATCATCATCATCATAATGGGTTCCCCCATCATGGGAGGAAGCAAATACCAGGTACTTTTCCCCATCAGGAGAGATTAACCCTTTGTTTCCCTCCCCACAGCGAGGACCCATGGCGGGCGGCGAAGATGATCAAGGGGTACATGCAGCAGCACAACATCCCGCAGCGGGAGGTGGTGGATGTCACCGGCCTCAACCAGTCGCACCTCTCCCAGCACCTCAACAAGGGCACCCCCATGAAGACACAGAAGAGAGCTGCCCTCTACACGTGGTACGTCCGCAAGCAGCGGGAGATCCTTCGGCGTAAGTACCCGCGCCAGCGCTCGCCCTTCAGGGCTGGCAGGGGGAGAGGGGGGGCCCCGCATCCCGGTCCTGTCTGCGGGTACCAGGCACGTCAGGGGCTGGGCGAGGAGCAGCCCCCTGCCCTCTTCCCCGGCAGAGCCCCCTGGACCCAGGCTGCCTAGCATTTTCCCCAAAACAGTTTTACAAGTAAAATGAATTTAAGGCACAGGAAAACTGGGCGAGAGCCCCTCTTGGTCACAGTAACACTGTGCGAGTTCCCCCAAGCCCATCCACACAACTGAGTTTCTGTATATTTTTATTTGTTAGAGCTGGGAAAGCAATTAATGATTACACACAGTCAGATGCCTTTCCCACCTCTGCCCCCTTTTCCTCTCTGTTTCTTGGGACAGCTCATTTTCTGCAACTACTTGCAAAAAAAAAAAGAGAGAAAAGAACAAAACCTGTGAATTGCTCATGTCCATAGCATGGTCTGTGGGCAGTCTGTGCTACTTAAGATGCTGATGATTTTGGCCAAGTGCAGCTCTCCCACCAAGCCCTACCCCAGGGTTGGTCCCCTGTCGCTCAATGCGGCCCCGTTTTCAGCTGAGTTGCAGGTTGGGGTGCTGAGACTCCCCCCCTTAAAAGAGCTCTGCCTCCCTCCTGCAAATGGATGCAGTATCCAGTGGATGGGAAGTGCAGGAAAGGGTTTAGCACCAAATACCATTGCTTTGAAAACACACCTTGAGATGTTAGAGCAAACAGAGCCTGCTCCAGCCTTGCCCTGCGTTTCCCCCCTTGTCACAGGGGGAAAAGCCATTATAAAAAGAGGGAGAATTCCCCTGCAAAACTGAGCATAATAAAACCCTCCCATTAATCTCCCTTTACTGCCATGGTGACAAGCGCTGGGTCTGAGGCAGGCCGCTGGGGAAGGTCACCTCTGGTGCCTGCCCGCCTTGGGCACAGGGCCGGCGTCCCACCACGCTGGGACGGGAGTGCTGGGCGAGCAGGGAGAGGCACCCTCTCGGGGGGCTTTGCAGCCGTCCTGCCTGGCTCCTGGCTTGTAAAAACCCTCCCTGAACAAGTGCGTGCCAGTAGAGACCCTGCCCATGAATATGCATGCCCTGCACATGCTCCCCATTAAACACCGTCCTGGAGGGCTGGTAATAACTCCCCTGCCAGCGTGCAAGGCTGACCCTTCCCTGGGGTGGGTGGCCGGGAGCACCCGTCTTGCTCCAAAGCGTGCCGGGGCTGTGGGCTTGGGGTGCGTCGGGAGGGGACCCGGGGGGGGCAGCTCTGCGCGCGACGGTGACTCTGAGCAGCGGCTACAGGCCAGCTCACGTCTGCTCCTTTCTCTTTCAGAGTTCAACCAGACAGTCCAGGGTTGTGGAAATATGACAGACAAAAGCAGTCAGGATCAGCTGCTGTTTCTCTTTCCAGAGTTCAATCAGCAGAACCAGGGGGCTGCCCAGCTCGACGACACCTGCTCCGAAACCCCCAGCAAGAAGATGCGTCGCAATCGGTTCAAGTGGGGGCCGGCCTCCCAGCAAATCTTGTACCAAGCCTACGACCGCCAAAAGAACCCCAGCAAGGAGGAGCGCGAGGCTCTGGTGGAGGAGTGCAACAGGTAAAGACTGCTCTGCGCCGCCCGCTGCCTCCTCGCCCGCCCTGCAGCCTTTCTTCCAAAAAGTGCTTGCGATGCTGGGCTTGCGGCTTGCAGCCCTGGCCACTGGCCCATGGCATGGCTCTGCTGAGCTGCCTGCCCTCTTTTTGCCTTGTTTTCCCTATCTGGGTGATGTCCAGGGCTAAGTGAGCTCCCCGCTGGGGCAGTGATGCTGTGGGGATGCTGCAGTGTTACAGCAGTCTCAGAGGGAGGGTGGGATGGCTTTTACAGCATGGATGTAGCTGGGAAGAGCAGGCGGGCTTGTAGGGAGGGCTTAAACACCTCCAAACTCACCTGTCCTCCCACGGCCCCCCTGCCTGGTGGTGCTGGCAGAGGGCCCCCCAGCAGCACCCTTGTTCCAACATGTCCCCTTGCACGCACAGGGCCGAGTGTCTGCAGCGAGGGGTGTCTCCCTCCAAGGCGCATGGGCTCGGCTCCAACCTGGTGACCGAGGTCCGCGTCTACAACTGGTTTGCCAACCGGCGGAAGGAGGAGGCTTTCCGCCAGAAGCTGGCCATGGACGCCTACAGCTCGGGCCAGCCCCCACACAGCATGAACCTGCTGCTGTCCCATGGCTCCCCCCACCACAACCAGCCCAGCGCCTCACCTCCCACCAAAATGCCAGGTAAGCCCTCGCTGAGGGTGCTCGGGCGTGGGAGCAGTTGCAGCGCTGGCTGCTGTGTCTGCTGGGGATGGGGGTGCTCAGCCCTCGGGGCCACACGTGGGTACCTTTGGGGGAGGGGCGGAGGTAGGGACCCTGGTCCCTGCTGCAGCCTCGAGGAGTGATGGTAGAGGAGGAGCAAGCACCATCACTGCAGTGTCGTTGTTTGCTTGCTTGGTTTCGTTCACTGGAGTCCCGGTGTGGATTCAGCTGGACAGGGTGGGGGGTGGGCTGCTCTGCACCTGGGCTGCTGGTGAGCGCTGGTTTCGGGGGTGTGGGGTGCACAAGCAATGTGGCAAAGCCTGTAGGAAGATGTGACAGCGCATCCTGGCCTTGCTCTAGGGCTGCAGCTGGCACGGGCTGGGGGCTTGGTGCTGCACCATCCCCATGCCAGAGGGCATGATGAAGAGAGCTGCTCGGGGGGTGCAGGGCTCACCCCAACCCTCACCGCTCCACACCAGTCTGGCCCCGCTGTGCACAGTGAGGAGCCGGCTGGGGAGAGCAGGCTGCCGGGGGATTTAAGGAGATAACGCTGCCGGGGAGGGGGCTGCATGCCTGGGGAGGCTAATCGGGGTGGGCTGGGGTGGCGTGGCATGGGGTGAGAAGCATTGTTGGGAGAACAATCCCCATTGTCCCCCCACCTGCCTGCTGCAGCCAACTCGCCGGCCCCGGGCAGGCGATGGGGGCCAGCGTGGGGGCTGCACCCCAACCACCCCGCGTCCCCCCTTGGCCACAGCACTGGGACAGCCTGGCTGGGGAGACTAAAACCAGCCGCCTCTTGGAAATGACCCTGCCTGGCTCGTTACACACACCCAGCTCGTTACAAAGGCAAATGAATAGAAACCCGTGTGGCAAGGAGCCCCTGTGGGAAGGGCAAGGTGCCTGGGGAGAGGAGGCTGGGAGCTGGGGACGGTGCCAGTCCATGGCTGGACACCAGTCCTTGGGCGTTAGCAAGCGAGGGCAGCCCCCAGCGTGGTACCCGGGGGATGCAGCAGCCCCGGGTGGGCACACAGCATCCGACCCGGCTCCCAGCCATGGGAGGGCCAGGCAGCATCCCACCCGCTCCCGGGTTCTGCTCTCCCCAGGGCCGGCTGGCGGTGACCAAAATGTGACCCTGCCCCAGGAATGCCCCACACAATGGCAGGGACAGGGAGGACGTTTGCCCTCCTGTCACCGGCTGATTGCTTACAAGGTGCCCTACAAGCACATTGTCAGCAAAATCAGCTGTTTTCAGTGTCGGCCGGCAGCCTTTACAATACCCCACCAGCATGCAGCCCCGCATTGTCATGGCGTTGTCCCCCCCTTGCATGCTTAATTGACAATTAAGCCGGGGCTTTGAACGAACCCCGCTGCCTTTGATGTGCCCCCGTCCTGCCAGCGCACAGGCAGGCACCCCACAAGAGCCTTTGTTTTCTTCTATTAGGGGACGGCAATTACTGTAACCGCGGGCATTTATCTCGGGGCTGGAGGGCCGTTAAGCCCCAACCTTTATTTTCAAGTCAGAGCAGTGGCCAGCAGGAGCCGGCCGTGGCTATAGGGCCGATGACAGCCCATTTGGAGGGGCTTTTGAGTCAGGCAGGAGTGATGGCTGTGGCGGCGGCAGAGGGCCCCTCTAGAGGGGTCAGGAGGGCTTGGCCACGGGATTTGGTTGGTGTCTGGTGCTCGTATCCCGAGGAGGAGGAGGTGGGCTTGGCGAGGGCCACGGTGGGGTTTTAGGGCTGGTTTGGGGGCAATGGGCAGGGATGGGGCTCAGCCGTGATTGCGTCAGGGTCACTCGGACCAAGCTGGTGCAGCAGGCGTGCAGCTCCCAAGGAACCGCTGGGTCCATCACTGCTTCGTCTTCCTTCAAGAGACATTTGGGGACCCGCTGCCTTGGTGGGGCCGGCCCCGCTGCCTGGCTGACCCCATCTGGGGTTGGCCACGCTGGGATTTGAACTGCCCTTGCACTGTGTCTGGAGTGTTTAACAGCTTAATGACGGTGCTGGGACGCTGCCCGCGTCCTACCCCGGCGCAGCCCTGTCCCCCCGTGACACCCCTCAGCAGGATGCGGTGGAGCTGGCGGCACGGGGCAGCTGCAGTGTCGCTGCCCAGCCCGCAGACAAAGGGGGATCGCCTGCTCCTCAGGACGTCAATGGGGTCTTGCAAAAGGGCGTAATGACAGCCAGGCAGGGGTAAGAGCTGTAAAAGTCAAACATCCTCCCGGCCTCTTCTGGGGGACCCATCTGTCAAGCCTCAAGCTGTAGTTTTTAACTATTTGGAGGTAAATACTTAAAGCCTATCTCTCTCAGAGGCTTCTCTCAGACTCTGGACTTTTCCCTTCCTATGGGGTATTATCAGCAATCTTGGTTCCCTGTTTGATTTGAAGGTCACTCAGGGCTTTATCTCAGTGCCATGCCATAGACTCTGGCTTATGCCATTTTTATCTTCAAGAGCCCCAAAGACAATTGGTGCATTGACGAGATTAGGTGACGCACTGCCCCGCTTGCCAGCCATCCCCCGCCTCCCACCCTGCATACAAAGGGCTGGCCGGCGCCCGTCGGACCCCACAGAGCCCCGTCCCCACGGCCAGGGGCCACAGCATCACCTCCAGCTGGTCCTGGGGGTCCTGCACCGAAAAGTGGTCGGGGCACCCATCCGTCTGTCCATCCATCCATCCATCCATCCATCTGTACCTGCTCTGCAAATATCAGAGTAGCAGAGCAGTATCAGAGCAATCATATGTGCATATATATATATTTGTGTGTGTATATATACATAAATGTACATTACGTATATATTTTTAGGTATCTCTACAGATGGAGATAACAAACATAAAAACAACTCAGTACCACCCCTGAGATTCTTCCTCAACCCAAAGGGCAATTTAAGTGTTTTAACTTCTTCTTAAAGAAGCGCCCGTCAGTAAACCCTCGTTCCAGAGGTACTTTGGTTTATGTCAGGGTCCTACATGCTGTTCCTTGGGGTATGTGCTGGTTCTGACTGCAGAGCCAGTGCCAGCGGCTGTAATATTTTACTGTTGGGTGCATTGTGGGGCTCGGTGGGTGCAGTGTGCTGTTAGGAGCTTTTCCTGGTTTTATGGGGGGTAATTAGAACTTTATGATAGCAGCGAAATGGGAGGGTCCAGTCCCCATAAACAGGTTTATAATGGATATAAACTATGCACCTCTGTAACTTTGCAAAATTAACACTTTAGAGACAATTTGAGTGGCAGCCCAAAAATCAGAGCTGCCCTGGGCACTGCCTGGACCTGCATTTGGGAGGGTGGAACGGTCCCAGCACCGACCTAGCTGCTGCTATTGTGTCAATAGATGCAGCATCACCGAGCCCAGCACCCAAAAATGACACTTTGTCTTTCTCGACCTGCTGCTGGGCTCCTGGTCCACACCGCCGGCAGCATCCTCATGGGTCGGGCAGGGCCGGGGCTGGATCCCTGCCGCTGCCTGAGTCATCGGTGACCAGGCACGTGGCGTGGCCGGGTCTGTTTTGGGGTTGGGCATTGCCGGCGATTTGCAGGATGTTTGCGAAGCGCCGGGCAAAAGTGCAGCTTGGTGCTGGGGCAAGCAGCAGCAGAGGTCGGGATGTGCGGTGTGACGGCAGCGGCTCCCACTGCACAGGAAATATATTTAGAAGTACAGTGAATGTGGTTGTTTGGGGTTTTTTTTAAGTACAATTTAATCATATCAATATGACTGAAAGCAGGGGAGGACCAAGCTGCTTTGTTGCTTTTGCTGGCCAAAGACACAAGGCTGGTGTGTACCTAGAAAATGGCACACCCCTGCAACGAGAACAGCAAAAATACCTATTGCTGCCTGACCCCCCTGATAAAAGCCGGGTCGGGGAAATGGGTCTGGCACCCCTGGGAAGCTGGGGATGCTGGGGCTGGCTGCAGAAAGCCATGGGTGCACAGCACCCCGGTGCCCCGGGGCAGTGGGTCTGGGGGCTGTCACGCTGCCCGGCGGCTGGAACACAGGGTTAAGGCTACAGGAGCTGGACCCTGCAGCTTGTCTGGAAACATGGGAAAGCAGTAAAACATTTCACGGGCTGTGCAGCTCAGGGGCCGCACAATAGCCGGGTCCCATAAACAGACTTTTATATTATGGCTGTAGCTCCAGTAAAAAAAAAAAAAAAAAAGCCTTAACGAGGGTAGGCTCCATGGCCAGGCCCATTCCCGGTGATCACCATCCAGGCTCCTCTTTGGGCAGCTGTGCAGAGAAGGAGGAATAAATCTTTTTGCATGGGAGCTGCTTCCAGCTGTGCAGGAGAGCAGCAGGAGAGCAGTCGTGTCAGGCTGCGATGGCTGCCTGAGCCCCCACGCATAAACCTGGACCCCACAGCTCCCTGCTCGCCCCAGGAGGAAAAACCTTCATGTCCTGGTGCAAACAGCCAGAGCCGTCCCCATGTGTTCACCCCAGCTGCTGGGTCCTGTGCGGGGTTCCCTGCGGTCGTGCCATGGGGGGATGGCAGGCTCAGCACCCCGGCGATAGCAGAGCATGCCAAGGCGGGTCTCAGGGAAGCCTGAGCACGGTCCCTGGCGTTGTGTAGAGCTGGGTCCTGCGGCTCCAACAGATAAAGCCCAAAAGCAGGAAAACAGGGGCGGTGGAGGTGGCTGGTGAGGAGTAACATGCGCTTGGGGCAACCTGGAAAACAGCTCGGAGGTGACTGTCGCCCAGGTAGATGCTTTAGGCTGGGCTGGAGCTCACCATGTTCACTGGGAATGGGGAGCTGGGAGGAAAGGCACCCGCTGTCATCGGGGAGCTCTGTTACAGCCACAACAGCAACGGCAATAATGCCTGGTGCTCTTTTCCCAATATTAATCACCTAATCTGCCCAAATCCATCCCAGCTCTGAGGGCATACACATAATACCCGTCCCGTGCTAGCAATGGGAAAAACCCGTGCCAGGATCGGTGATGGCTTCCTGAAGGTCTGCAAGGTAGCCATGGTGGGGGGCGATCGCCCTGGCCAGCAAGCGCTCTGTGGGCAGACCCAGGTGCCCATGGGCTTTGGGGACGCAGGAGCCTCCCACCAGCCCAGCCCCTACCTCTGCGGCAGCGGGGTCCTCGGTGGGGCCAGCGGTGACACGGCTGCCACCGGCCCTGGAGCCCAACCTCGCACTCCTCTGGAGAGTTAATCTTCATCAAGACTCGGAGCCTTCAGCGGTTTTACCGACAGACCCAGAATCTCGGTCACCAGACTATCTGGAAATCTCAGCGTTGGTTATTGTTTCTCAGACAATAAAGTGTTGTCCTTGGGTTTGCAAGGAAAAGCTTGAAAACCGGCTTTTAACCTCTCATATGTTTTAAAGACAGCTTCGTGCCTTTGGGTGTCCTGACTCTTGAGGTACAAGCATCCTCAATTTGCTATAGCATGATTTTGGGTTTAAAACGGAGTTTTTACATTTTTTTATTTGTTCTTACTGAAAGCTTCACTGAACCCAAAAGAGATTGAAGATTGAGCAGAAACTCTGCTTTTCTTTCCAACGGGAGCTGCCTGTGCTCCTCGTCTATCTTTAAGATCGCACTCAGAAGAAAGGGCTTTATTTTATCTGCCCTCCCATTGTTTGACCAGCGCTGCAGGATCTGGGGCCGGCAGCGGCTGAAGCACACTGCACGAGGCCGGGACCGCAGGGAAGAATGTGTGTGACAGTGCCCCGGTTGAGTAATGTTTACCCTGTTCACGGCAGGGACGTCCACTCGGACCGGCAAATATCCACCTGCTAGAGGACATTCTTTTATTATCAGGGATAAAAGGGGTTTGCTGGGAAATGATCAGGAACCAGACATCGCGGGGAGATTCCTATCTGTGGGACGTGTTTAACCAGCTGATGGGGAAAATTCGGAGGTGATTAGAGTGACTTTTCCATGGTTTTGGTGAAGGGCGCAGGTAGCCATCTGTGCTTTGGCAGATGGTTTTGGAGCTTGTGGAAAGCTCCTGGGCACAGTTACCATTTCTTTCCTTTTCCTGGATTCAGAGACTTCTAGGATAGCCCTTAGAGCATCCTTTGCCGAGCTAGCCTGCATCAGCTCTTCCCCTTGGGCACCTGGGAGGAGATCCAAAATCCCAGGGGGAAGATCTTTTACCTGGGTGTGTTTTGTAGCTGGGGGTGTCCACGCTATGCCAGGACAGCCGAGAAGCCACTGGCAACCTCCACAGTCTGCACCTCTCTGGCCAAGGGTCATTTTGGGGAGCCATTCCCAATGCCCCTGTGCGGTGGCAGGGGGTCACGGGTGGACGGTGCTCTTGGTGGTCTTGGTTGGGAGGCTGAGCTTCGCCACCACGCTGTCCTGTCCCAGGAGAGCTCTGGGCTGCCCATCCACCGCTTCGATCTGAGGGCAGTTCAGTGAACCCAGCCAGGAGCACGGTGCCGGACTCCTTGTAATAAATGGCTTTTTGCCGTAGTTGTCAGGGCAGTCCCGTAAAAGACGCTTTTGTTTCCCGTGGATTTTCCTCGGTTAATTATTTGCAATCTGTAGATGCCTTTCCCTGACACATGGCTGATCATATGGTTATCAGTGCAGGGTGTTTTAGCCAAATTAAATATATTTATATAGAAGACCTGTGCCTGAGCCAGATTTCCCTTCTTGGCGGTGGTGGGCTGAGGTCTGATTTGGAGGTTTGTGTGTGTCTGGTCCCTCTGTCTCGCTGCGATGATCTGTTAATCATACACTTGTCAAGAGGGAGGCGAAAGGGAAATCGGCTGCAGAAAGGCCTGAGACAAAAAATGGGAGTGGTGGCTGTTCAGAGCTGGGCAGACTCGGGTGGCCGGGGCTGCGGGGAGCAGGGCGAGCCTCGCAGAGGGAAGAGCTGGAGGATGCCACTGCTCCCCATGGCTCAGGACCCCAGGCTGGTGTCCAAGAGCCATGGGGACATTGCAGCAATTTGCTGCCAAATAAAGCACAAGGGATGCAGCTGGGTGTCCAGGCTGCTGGCCCAGGCTGGGCTCCCTTTGCACCCAGTGGCATCGGGGCCCTGGGCAGCAGAGGGGCTGCAGCCTCGGTGGGTGCTCAGCATCCCTCACCATAAATCCCTTCTCCCTGTACTTTCAGAAGATGGGGTTGGCGAGATGCTGGGGAGCAGCACTGGAGGAAGGGGCATATTGTCTGGTCCTGTTCCTCCCGTTTGTTGTCATTTGGGTGCTTGCACATCTGTTTGTGTCCCTGTGCTGTGCACGCCGAGGGAGCTGGGGAGGGCTGGAGGGTTTCCCCTTTGCAGGGACGCTTTCGGAGGGGGTTGGCATGGCCGGGACACCCTCGCCAGGGTGCTCGTGGGTGATGCCAACGCCTGGTGGTGTTTTGCAGGGGTCCGGTACAGCCAGGCGGTGAGTGGTGAGGCAGCATCCTCCGGGGCCATCAGCCACCATGGCAGCGGTGCCATGGTCACCACCAGCCAGGCGGTCCTGCAGCAGGTCTCCCCGGCCGGCTTGGACCCGGGCCACAGTTTGCTCTCGCCCGACGGTAAAATGGTGAGTACACCTGGCCTATTGTGGCGGCTTCGCTGATAAGATAAGAGGGCCCGGCGGGCAAAGCAAACACCCTTTCCCCGGGTTTCACACGCGGCCCATGCCGAACAATGGGGCATTGTGGGGCCAGGGCCGGCGGGTGCGTGGCCATCCCGCTGCCCGCCTCAAAGGCGGCTCTTGGCCCCCGCGCTCCCCGGCGGGCGATGGTGTGTTTTCTGAGCACAGCCCATAAATCTGACAGAGCCCCACTCTGGTTTCTATCGATTGCATGCCTTGCAGATTGAATGCGCGCTGGGTGGATCGCTGTTTGTTTTCTCCTGCCAATGACATGGGTATCGATAAAATGCTCATTCGTTCGTTTTTTCACTAAGCCCTCCCAGGCCTGGAGTTTCGCTGGGGAAGCACTTTCCTTGCAGGCAGGGAGCTTCTTGTCCCAGGGCATCACCCAGGGTGTCAAACCCCTAGTGCTGGCTCTGGCCCCGGAGCTCCTGCCTTTCCCCATCCCCTTCCCCACACACTTGGGCTTTGCTGGGCAGAGGCAGGCAGTGGCGGTGGGACACCAGCATCCCCTCCGCGTGCCTGACGCCCCCCCACACTGGGTGCTGCAGGACCATTGCAAAACAGGCGGTTGGAACTGCAGGGCTGGGCTGGGTTCCCGATGCCCGAGCACTCGAGCTGCTCCTTCCCATGGGTGCCCGGTGGGTGCGAAGCCCCTGGGAGGGGTGCGGGTGGGCAGGGGTGCGGGGGGCCAGGCAGGACGGGACGGCAGGGCACAGCCCTTGTCTGGAGCTGGCTGCCGGTGTCTGCACGAAGCTGCTGCTGTTCCGGCAGTCTTTTTCTGCTGAAAGTGAAAGTCAAACATGGCACTGGGCGGCAGGTTTTCACTTCCATTTTCAGAGGGTTGGCGTTGGTCTCCCTGCGAGGCTGGGGGGCTGTGGAGGGGCTCGTCGCACCCTCCCTCAGCTGTAGCACTGTGGAATTTTGCCTTTCCTTCTGCCGCTCTCTGGCTCTGCCTCGCCAGGGTCTCGGCCCAGCCCCGCGCACTCGGCCGCTGACCCCACAAAGCCAAGCGTCCCCTGCCGAACAGGGGGATACTGTAGAGCAAAACCCCAGCCCTGCCAGTGTGCTCCCTCTGCCCCGCATGCACCCGTATCTCCCCAGGGGTGTGTTGAGCCTTGTAACCCTGAGCCTTGAAGTCATAAAATGAGTCAGGAATAAAGGCAGCAGCAGCAGCAGGCAGCGAGTGCTCGGGGCAGGGGTCCACAAGGACGAGGCGATGCTGAGCTCGGTGGCAGAGGCTGCCAGCATCCCCCACCAGCTCCTTTTGCAGGGGCCACCTCTGAGGGGTGGGTTTGCAGGAGCACAGGGACAGACCCTTGGATGGGGCAGGGGGAGGTCACAGTGGCCAGGCAGCACGGGAGAAGGCTGCATGGAAATGCAGTGTATTAAACTGGGAAAAGCAAACTGGGAAGCTGGTGTGCGGCAGCAAAAGCCCTGCTGGATTATCCCTACTGCGCAGACATTGCACAGCACCATCGGGGACCGCTCAGGTCCTCAGCAACGTGGGGCTCTGCTAGCTTATCTCTGATCTTTAAGCAGGGCTAGCTAGTGCTTGCAAGCGATTTAATAAAAATATGCTGTAGGCTGTGGTTTCTAGTAAGTAAACATGTGCCTGTAGTACCCTACACGAAACCAAAACTGCCAAGGCAGTTGCTGCATCTGAAGGCAATCGTTTTTTTCAGGGATGAGCGTTACTGAGGCTGCAGAAAGCTTTGGTACTTCACTCTTTCACGCTGCAGTGTTGCCTTTAGTCGTGGCAGTGCCAGAGGGTCTCCCACGAGGGTCCAGTGTCTGGAGGGCCTTTTCCAGTCACGCAGTCTCCAGAGGTGATTTTAGGCACGGTGCTTTGGGTCTAAACGCCCTGTGAAAGGAGCCTGGCTGCAGGCGAGCAGCGTGTGCTCACCATGAGCTGTTTGACTTGTGCAGCCAAGTGTGGTGTAACCTGGCCTTGAAGAGACTTTGAAAGTGGAAAATACCGGATCAGGAAATATGAGTCACTCCCGGGCTTTGGAATTTATTGATGGATTTGTTTCAATTGCAGCAGGGCTATCTCCAACTCACATGTGCAAAATAAACAAGGTGCTGGGATTGGTGACCAGAAATGTCACACGAAGAGCCAAAGGATGGCTCTGAATTGGGATCGAGGTTGCTGTCTGATGAGAGGGACTAGGAGAACGTGCAGCAATTAAAGAAATAAGGCACCTGCCCCCCTGTTTGTGCTGGGGACCAGCTTCAGTCCTCTTGGCATGCTCCAAGTGCCTTTGTGTGTCTGATCCCTAAACACCAACTGGAATCCCAGGAGCTGGCTCTGGCTGAGTGCGCCCACGCCATCTCACCAGTATCCCACCCGTCTGCAAAAGTGGTGACTAAGAGCATCACCATGAGGCCCTTTTTATTTACTTTCCATCTTTTTTCCTTACCTTCCCAAGTTTATATATTCCCACTTTCCCCTACAGCCAGGACAGTTAGAAGTTAATGAGTGTTGAGAGTCGGCAGCTGTCCCTGAGGGCAGGAGCTTGGCCTTGGGGGATGAAATGGCAAAGGCTCAGGATGTGCCATGTCCCAGCATCATGCTCCCAGGGAGCTGGAAGCTGGTGCCAGCAGAGTCCTTCGCTGCTGCTTCACTATTTATTAACAAGGTGTTCAGGGGTCCCAGCCGGGGTCCGCAGCCCTGGGGCGGTGGGAGCTGTGTGCGCTGAATGCTTTGTGCCCCGGGGAGGCTGCAACCCTCTTGCCTATTGGAAGGGTGGCCTTTGCTGATCCCCCCACAATCTCCCCACTGAAGTAGGTGGGTGGGCAGCAGGGGAGGGGGCAGGGAGCACCCCCCTCGACTCTGTCTCTGATGGTGGCTGCCCTGCCTTGCTCCTCAGCAGATCTCCGTTTCAGGGGGCGGGCTGCCCCCGGTGAGCACCCTGACCAACATCCACAGCTTGTCACACCACAACCCGCAGCAGTCCCAGAACCTCATCATGACGCCACTCTCAGGAGTCATGGCCATCGCACCAAGTAAGCGTGCCCCAAGCTCCCCTCCGCACCCCATGTGGACCCCTCGTCCTGTGATGGGGAGGGGGATGCCCTGCCTGCTCATACTGGTGCTGACATCCCTGTTCTGCCATCCCCCTCCTTCCAGGTCTGAACACCTCGCAGGCGCAGAGTGTACCCGTTATCAACAGCGTGGCTGGCAGCTTGGCAGCTCTGCAGCCGGTCCAGTTCTCCCAGCAGCTCCACAGCCCACACCAGCAGCCGCTGATGCAGCAGTCACCCAGCCATATGACACAGCAGCCTTTTATGGCCACCGTGACCCAGCTGCAGAACTCGCACAGTAAGGGTCGGGGTGGTAGCTGCAAAGGGAAGGGCCCAGAGTTTAGATGGAAAATAAGCTTGTGCTCTCTTCCTGCTCTCCCATGCCCGAGCTTGTGCCCTTGGCTGCTGCCTCTCTCCCGCAAGTACCAGCCGGTGCGGAGCTGTGAGTGGGATGCATGGTGGCGTGGGGTGGCCACATCCCGCCACAGCCTCTCCTCCCCCTGTGCCATCTACTGTACTGCACCTCCGGTACCGCTCCACTGCTGCCCTGCGGGTGGGATGCAGCCCCCTGCCTGCATCCTGTACAAACTTTATTTTTCCTTCCATGTTCTTACTGCTAAAACACCTGCTTTGCCAAAGGAGGTGGCCAGGCCTGTTGCACTCCCTGCAAAGCAGCCGCTTCTCCGCTGTGCCTTGAAGGGACCTGGCGTGGCCCCTCGGGCTCATCCATCACCCTGGCCCTGCTCCAGCGCTGGGCTCAGCTGCAGAGGGGTTGCAGAGCTCCAGTGTCTGCTCCAGCCACAGCCCTTCAGCCCCTCTGATTTCCCTGGGCGAGCTGCTACCCAAGAAGGAGGTGGCTTAGAGGCAGGCGGTGGTTTCTTTCCATGGCTCATTTTATCTCATCCGTGTCTCCACACTGCTCGTTCCCATGCAGCACCCCTGCAACTGGCCGTCACAGTGCTTGGCTGCTCTGCCCTGCTGCGAGGGCTGTGGGGGCTTTTCCGTGACAGCTGCTTGTCTCCCTCCTCTCCGCAGTGTATGCACACAAACAGGAGCCTCCCCAGTATTCCCATACCTCCCGCTTCCCCTCAGCAATGGTGGTGACGGATACCAGCAGCATCAGCACGCTGACCAATATGTCTTCCAGTAAGCAGGTAATGGCTATGTGGACGCTGGCGAGGGTGTGCAGGTGGGGGTGTGGGGGGTGGAGCGGGGGCTGTTTCCCCCCTAGAGATGGGGCCAGAGGAGGGTGTAGCAGAGACCCTGCCCTGCTGCCTGGGCTGCACCTCCCTGGGCAGCTGGCAATGAGCCCTCTGGCACCAGGAACCCCATACCAGCCCCTTTGTGGGCTCCAAACAACTGCTCGCAGGTGATGCGATGGGGATTTGGGATTTGCGACTATGCTGGACAGTGAGGACTTGTCTAATGCCTGGGGGTACCAGCCAGGGCATGCTCATCCCTGGGGCAACTTCGTCAGAGTGGGAGCATCCTTCAGGGGTACAAATTGGGCTGAGAAGGTTGGGACCACGTGGGTTCTGCTGCTTCTGTGTCCAGGGTGAATCCACCCTGTTTGGAGTTGAGCAGAGGAGCTGGGCTCCGATGTGCCTCGACTTACCCCAGCCCGTAAACCTTTATCATCTGCCCGGTGCCGGCGCAGGTGTAAAGCCGGACTTATCCTGGTACACGTCAGGTGTGTGAGGCCTTACTCAGACAATAGTCCCTTTTTAAAAGCCAGCTCTGGGGACTGTGGGAAATATGTGGCCCTTATTGATCGCTAGATAAATAAGAGAGAGCCTTGAACTTGCATTCAGATAAACTTTCTTACCGAGGTTTGACAGGGGAGAGGGAAAAAATGTCTGCAGCAACCACAGAGTAAATACGGCGTGGGATCGCTGAGGCAGCCCCCGTGGATGCCCGGCGAGGGGTGAAGGAGGGGGCTGGGGCTGCAACGGGGAGAAGCTGGGAGAGGGGCTGCCTGGGGGGTTGGGGTGCCCGGGAAGGGCTGATGAGCACCGCTGCTGGCTCGGCTCGGGCTCCCGCGCTTTGTAGTGCTCGACGTGCAGGTTTATCTGCGCCTGCTGCTGGGGGCGCGGGGGGCAGCGAGGCACGGCCGCGCCTCGGGAGCACCATTTCCTCCGCACAGCTCTATCGGCCCATCTGGTGTGCGCTCGGCCCGAACGGCCCCGATTGACTGCGCTCTCCGCCATGGGCTGCCTTTGATGCTGGGCTGGCGGGAAGGAGCCCTGGGCACACAGGAAATGTCCTGCCAGGGGGATGGTGCCCGCTCATTCCCGCTGCCCGGCCGGGCGCCACGAGCAGCCTTCCTTGACGCAGCACTGCCTGGGGTGGTGGGGGCTCCCTTGGTTTTCTCCCTCCATCAAGCTTTTGCACTTTAATTAAAGGGGGAGGAGGTCTTGTGGCTCAGGGCGGGGGAGGTGGGATGGGGGTGATGGAAATGGGTCCCCGTGGTTGCTGCGGTGAGTGGGTGCAAAGTGCCGAGGGGGCACACACCCACCCCGTTAGCCCCCGGTACGTGACAAACAAGCACGGGCTGGTCCTGCAAGTGCCCAGGGCAGGATCTGGCCCCTGTCCCTCTGCATGGGTCCAGGATGGGCACTGGGGTCATGTCCCCCCAGCGCAGCTTCCCAGCCCCTGCAGCCCCTTTCCCTACCAACCATTCAACGTTCAAGTTAAAGCTGGAAAAATTTACCTTTGAACGTTGATTTTTTTTCTGTGATCACCCATTCTGTTAGCGGCAAGGGGCAAACAAAGTGCTGCAGAGGCAGCGCGGGTGCCCCCCAAATGCTGTTCACCCCACAGACAGCTCAAATGGCTCAATCTTTTTTTGTGATTTGGGTTTCTGCCCGTGACTGGGGCTAACGGGAGCCATCCCTTGGCTCCTCCACGCTTTGCCTTGGCATAAGGCGGGCGCTGCCAGGCACAAGGGTGCCCGGTGGCAACAGGCTCCTCCGAGGTGGCCGGGGGGCCACTTGGATCCCCAGGGGAGCTGCAGTTTTCAGGGCACAGTTTGCTGGGTGAGAGCTGGCTGCTGCAGGGGGGAGTGCATGGATAATCCCAGGGTACGCACAGCCCACATGAAACCCCAAATCTGGGGGGGTCACGCTGCTGCTCCCTGAGCAACTCCCTCTTTGCAAGAGGAGAGGCATTTCTCCTGCACAGCCCAGGGGCAATTCTGCACCCACAGCCCCCATGCCAGCCCCCGCAGACGCGCTCCGTGGCAGAGCCCGGCTGCTCCTGGTCCTGCCGGCAGGGACCGAGGCCAGTGGGATGTCCCCTATCCCCCCCAGCTCTCCCCTCAGCCCAGTGCTACAGATTGCTTATCAGATGTTGTTATTTAGACCTGGAAGGGGCAAATACCTCCTGGTTCCTTTGACAACGCTTGAGGCCAAGCCACCATTTTTATTACGTTAGCAAACACCTGATAGTCGCGGCCCGTCCCTAATGACATGTCACGGGAGGCTCCTGGCGTCTCCCTATCTCTGCATTACGATGTTTGCTGTGCGCTCCAGCCCACAAGGTCACCCCCAGCTCCTGGCCCCCCACCCCACCGGTGGCTGGGGGGACCCTGGGTGGGGGACCCCCCCCCCCCCCGGGATGGAGAAGGGGCTGCTGCGGTGGGAGGATGCAGTGGCAGGGGCTGCTCAGCTCCTTCCCCAGAGGTGAGAGCAGTGCTGGGGGACAGCCATGAGCATGGCCCCCAGCCCCACTCCCACCCAAGCACAGGCTGCTGCGCTCAGCCTCACGCCTGGCTGATCTTGGCAGCAGTGCTGAGCTGTGTGGCACAATCTCTGCAACAGCCTGGGCACAAACCGGCCCTTTTCTTCTTATTATTATTTTTGGGAGGGGGTGGCAATATCTGGCTCAGAAAGTATTTTCCCACTGCCTCCCCCTCGGGGGGTCACTGGGGAGGGCTCGGGGCCAAGCAGGGCTTGTGCGGCACCACCAAGGTCCCAGGGTGGCACAGGAGGTGATGCCTCCAGATGCTTTGCAATGCCCCCAGAGACCCCCGCCGTGGTGCTGCCTTCACCCCCTGCCTGCCTGCCAATCACCGTGCTGCTCTCTCCCTCCCCAGTGTCCCCTGCAAGCCTGGTGATGCTCCACACCTCGCTGCTTTTGCACATAGCAACGGGATCTTATTTTTCCACAACATCCCGCCGGTGACCCGCGCGCTGAGCCCGGGGAGTCGCCAGAGCGAAGCCCAACGCCGCAGCGAGGAGCCCATCAACCCGAAACGGAGCCAGAAGCTCGAGACTCCCTGTCGCCGGGACGAGCCCGGATCCGCGGGGTGCCCACCCGGGACCGTGCCTCTCCTTCCCTCCGCACAGTATTTCCAAGATGTGTCTTGGGGATTTTTTTCTTAAGTATTTGCCTTCCAAGAGGCTGTTGTCTCTCACGAGGAACTAGGAACAGCTGTACTGGGAACCGGCAGAAGGGGAAGATGGATAATATTTAAGTTATGCTCCTTCACCCGACGGACTGAGAGGGACTTGGGTCTGTTACTTGGCATTTGGAAGGAGGAATTGCATGTGCTGTTGAACTGAGCCAATTAATCTGTAAATATAGGTACAGTCTGCTCCATCCTCACCCTTCCCCACTCCTATACATAGAGATTTATATAAAAAGAAGTAAATTTTGTCCAATGGATGTAAACTACTGTAATTAAGTGCAATTCCCCCATCTGTATATATTGTTCCCTAATCTCTTCTCTTTCTTCTCCCCCCACACCTTTTTTTTTTGTTAAAGGTCAGAGCTAAGGATGGTTTTGGTTTTGTATTTCTCTTCTTCCTTTAAATGAGTTAATTCAATGACCCGGGCCTAGGCAGGATGCCAGTCAGGTAGCACCAGTCTCTGCTCTGCAGGAGGACAGGGAGACGTATGTCCTCTGTGCGGTGACATCTCATGTGAAGGAAGGGCATGGGGCGAGCCGAGTGGAGCCCTGGCAGGATCTGGCCGATCCGTGTGGGGACAGCTATGGAGATCTCAAAAGACTCTTCTGCTTTTGGGGACTCTGACAGTGGTGGGGTGGGGAAGCACTCGGGAGCCTGGTGAATGCATCCAGACCGGTGGGATGCATCAGCATCGACAGTTTTCAAGGTGAGCCTGTGGCATTCGCTGCTACAGAGGTGAATGAGGCTGCAAGAAATTCTGTTGAGATCTCCCTCAAATGAGGTTGAGAGACTGTCTCACTTTTCTTCCCTCCATGGGGTGCAGAAGGGACTGGGTACCCAGTTACTGCCTTGTCTCCTGCCCAGTAAATGGCCAGTACAGATGGCTTATTTTCCACCATTAGCAGGTTCCTGATGAGTCTGGTTGGCTCCACCCTTACCAATAAACACACGGTGCTGGTGCTCTCATGCTTGTGGTGTCTACTCTGAGCTGCAGCTGGAGATGCGGGCCCTGGGCTGTGATGTGGACACGCCAGTCCGCGGTCCCCACTGGCTGCCTGCTTTGTCTCACCTGGCAGCAGCTCTTGGAGGAAAACCTTCACAGCAAGATCTCCAGCTTGTGAATGAGCGGTGAAGGCACACCCCAGCTTCGCACCCACTGAGGACACTGGGCTCCACACCCCCCAGAGCCACGAGGGCTTTAGGTGCCCAAGTCCTACCTCCCAAAGCTGCAGAACCTGTCAAAGGCATCGCTTCTGCTTCCGTGAGACAAAAGCTCCTCCGTACCCGCTCCCCTTTGCAAAGGGATCTAATGATCCCCAGTTGTGCAATTTTTTCTTGAATTTTGCAGCATGTGCCAACTTCTGAGAGTGATTTAGAGAGGTGGAGAGGAGTAGAGGTGCCCAGGGACGGATGACCACTGCTAAAAAGGAAAACACTAGATGCTTTCTTTGGGGCAAGAAAGGCTCTTTTGCTGTGTTTTTGTACAATGCCTAGCGCAGTGGGACCCTAACCCTTGCAAGGACTAATAGGAGCTGCCCTACGGTGAATAAGTCATCGTAAATTGGAGACCAATATTCAGAATGACATTTAATTTAATGTATACCATAATTAAATACCATTTCTTCTGACTCATTGCTGGTGTGTGGTCTGTAAATTCCACAGTCATCATCTGCTGTGGTTTGGCAGACATCAGTCCAGCAGGGACGCAGGTTGGTGGCAGTGACATGTCCTTCCTGCTGTCCCTTGCAATGCTGATCTAGATTTCTACCTGCCTGAATATCACGTGTTTCATACAAAGCCCCAGGTATCAGCAAAAAATAACAAGAGGCTGTAGAAGGTCGGGAGACCTGTGTTCTCATCCTCCTAATGATGCACTAACGATGTTGCTGGCAGTCGGGTACAGTTCATTCCTCATCCTCTGCTAACTTTAGCAGCCGAGTGTTAAGCAAACCAATTAGGAGCTGAGTGCCAGACAAAGCCAAACCCACCCGTTTTGGATATTGAGCCTGTGGATCAGTAAAGTATGAGGCGGAGGTGGGAGGGCGTGCCGCAGTCCCTACAAAGCTTTTGAAGATCTTTGATTGCGAAGAGCTAACATACCTGAGTGACTCAGAGCACATCAGTAGGAAGGGGTGGCCCTTCTGAAGATGCAGTGTGGGGCTGTAGTTCTAACCACCTTCAAAAATGCCTGGTTTGGTACCTTTTTTTTTTTCCCCATAAGTTAAGCATGGGCTGCTGTGGGAAAGGCTTTCAGAGCAGCAGTGAGGTGCTCACCTTTATAGCTGAAGCAGGACACCCTGACAAAAACCTTCCCATGAGGTTGTTTTGTTTCTGTGAATTTTCAAATGCACAGACAAAAAGTGGAGTTGCAAAGCTGGAAGAGAATGGGAGGCATGAAGACTGCTTGGCCCTTTCATGCAGAGTCAGAAGTGATGCTCTCCTTTAGCAAAAGCTGGAAAGAAAAGCAGCAGGTTTTGTTCCAAAATGCCCTTTGCGCCTTCCTGCTCAGCAAGTCCTTTTCAAACACACCTGAGCACCAGGCTGAGCCCTTTTCAAATTCTGCTCCTGACTATTGCATTCCCACTGGTCAGGATGGAAATGATTTGGATTCTTCTACTTAAGCCAACTGTTTTGCTCTGTGAGTGGCTTACGAGGCTAAATAGGCTAAGCTTTCCCCAGCTGATGCATATCCAGCATGAGGTTGAATTGGTCCTGCAGAGGAATGAGCAATCCAGTGGGAAGCTGGAGAGAAAAACAGGCACTATGTGACCTGCTGCAACCAAGCTGATGCTCTACCTTTTGAAGCTTAATTTCTGCACCAGCTTTAAGACAGACACAGGCTGAGAGGTATGGGGTTTGGGGTGTGAAAACTGTGTGTAAAGCATCCTTTGGTAAGTGGTCCCATATCAGTGCTGCTCTCCAGGAAGCCTGGTGGAGAGGGTAAATGAAAACCTTGAGGAAAGGAGACTCTGAGGGGCATTCCCACCAGAGAGGGGCCTGGTGAGGGAAGGGGGGGAACAAGCCAAAAGAAAACTGGGGAAAAAAGTGCAGGACACATCCAAACAAAGACACAGATGGAGAAGGTGACTACAACGGAACAAAACCTGTGTGATAAAGCAGGCAGGATACAGTCAGTAATATGAATAGAGCAAGTGATTAAGAACAGATGGTATTTACCCAAGAGATGTGAAATTATGAAGTTGCCAAACAGCTTGTTGTGTGCTGTCACCCACCCCTGGTTAGCAGGAGATGGGAAGGTAGAAAGCATGGCAGGTTGCTAGAGCATGCTGTGGGTGTTGCACATACCAACGCTTTCATGAGGAGAAAGGTTCCCCGGGTTTGGATTTAGCTTCTGGCTGAGGAAACCTTTCTGCCCAGGGAAATACCATCCAAAACTGCTTCCCTGAGCAGCCTCTGCAGCAGCTGCCCTGGGGCTGGGGCTGAGGCTGTCCCTGCCCAGATCTCACCTTGCACTGGAGCAGCACTGGGTGGGGTGTTTGCTCCCACAGGTGCCCTGACTGCCTCATTAAGTTGTGGGAAAATACCATGTAATGTCAAATGAGGCTGCTGGAAGACTTCTTCTCCTGTTGCTGTTGGGCACATTGTGTTTGTCCATGATGCAGTCGTTATTCAACAAAGAAACTAGCAGAAACATAACAAAGTTCATTTATGACCAATACGGTTTTACAGGGCTGAGTGATTATTTTCCAGTTCAGAGCTGTTCACAGGGAATTCATTGCTCAATGAGGATCCACAGGCTGCCACGAGGCTTTATTGATCACTCTTCATGTTCACAACAAACTGCAGTTTCCTTCATGGCAGAGTGCAGGGACGCTGCTGCATTTAATTTGAAGTGCAGTTATGGGTGCAAAGGAAAAATTCCCCAAATCTCAGCGTTCCCAAGGCCAGGGGATAACACTCGGGGTTGGGGCTGTTGTGGCTCTCCGCGATGCGAGGACCTGCTCTCTCCAGGGAGGTATTACCCAAAGCTCAGTGTTTTGGCATTCCTTCCCTGACCAGGATGTGCAGGCTGCGGGGCTGGGGAAGAGCACAGGGAAGCCTGGAGAAGTGTGGAGGTGGGATGTGGGAGGGCTGGGCAGGAGCATGACCTCCCCTTTACCTCCAGAGGAGAGCGCAGCATGGAGACACCCGCCTGGATGGGTAAATCCCGTGCCCCAGCTGACTTCTGTTTGTGCTGCAGCACCAGTGATGCTGCCAGGGAAGTCACTGGGTCAAAATCAGGTTAGTGCCGCCCTCATCGCCTGCCCCAGAATGGCAATAGGGCTTTATCAGAGCACCAGCCCTCAGCATGGAGCTGCAGCTGTCCCTGGGGAGCAGGGTTCCTTGGCACTTATTGTGCATGACAGGTGGTGGTGCAGACCTCGTTGCCAGAGCTGTCTGGAGGCTGTCGAGTGTCGAGGCTGGAGCAGTGTTGAGGCTCAGCTGCCATCCCCAGTGCTCCAGTGCTGGCTGGGCTCTGGCCCTGCTGCGGCCAGTCCAGCTCATACCAGCTGGCACCAAGTGTACGGATTGCTAAGGAAGTCCCACGTCATCCCCGCTGAGAAGCAGATGTCCTGCTGGCTGTGAAGGCAACAGCCTCTCCAGGGATACCAAAATACAGACAAGCTATTTCAGCAACTTTAAAAATGTTGTTTGGTGCGCATGTAAACATAACATGTAGTTGCACAACAGCACCCGGCTCTAAACGCGCGGTCTTTCTAGACTTGTTCTGCCAGTCCAGCCAGACGGCCAGATCTGCTGGAAGTTTCGGCAGGAAAACCAGCAGCGGTGTGGGGCTGTGCAGAGCCTTGGCTCTGCTGGGGCTGTGTTCCCCACCAGTGCAGCCTGCCCCCCGCACACCGTTGCCGCACAGTCCCAGTGCTGCCTTCCTGTGTGACGGGTCAAAAGGGAAAGCATTGTCAGTCCCCCGTGGCCAGCAAACACACTCTGCCCTTTGAAGCCTTTGAGAGGATTTGGTTGGGCTGGTGGCGGAGTTTGAGGAGTACACAGAGAGGAATGCAGAAAGTGCTTGCGTTGGGAGGCCGGGCTGTTTGCAGACATTGCCAGCTCCCCGCTGTGCTGCAGTCTGGCCATGGGAGCAAGTATATGGAGCTGGAGGAGTCCTTGCACCAGGCAGGTGGCAGCTTCAGGCAGTGTATGTTGATCCCATTTCCTGCTGGCATGGGGTTTCCATGATGCGTTTGCTGGAGGTCTTCTCAATTCTGTGAAAAGGTTTGATGAAGGGAGAGATGTGAGTCATAAAGACCACCAGCAGCAGAGAACAGCATTGAAACGCTTTACTTTCCTAGACCAGCATGATGCTGCCCAGCACCTTAAAATGCTCTCGGCAGCCAGAGAAAACCTCGCTCTCTGCCTGCTCCAGTGCATCCCTGATTGCTCCCACAGTGCTGGGTGCTGTGACCTCCACACCTCATGCCATGCTGCCCTGCACTGGCCTCCCCGCAACAGCCAAGGGACCTGCAAATCTGGGGGCTCACCAGCCTGCAAAGATCTCAGGGAGCCTTGATGTCCCATCACCCTACTATCATGACAGGCCAATAAGCACAACGCTCTGCATCCCACGGTGGAGCAACCCGGGCTGCCTCTCCAGCTGCAAGGACCAGCAGGTCCATCCCTTCGGCCCTGCACACCCGCGCAGCAGAGTCTGGCCAGCAGATCTCCTGTGCTGCTCCACACCATTTACCCTGCAAAGGTCCTTTGCACGCAGATGCTCAAGTCGCTCGTTTGCCTGTAACTAACTCTTGCTTGTCACTGCGAGTGTTACAAGATCTCCCACACAAGTGAGATGGGCAAGACACCACCCCTGGGTCCTCTGGGGACAAAGAACAGATGCTTTGTGGAAGGAGTCTGGTTTGACTGCACGCGGTCGGGTTAAACATCTGACATGAAAAGACAGAGCCACAGGCTGGGGAGCTAGGCTAGCTACTCCTCAGTGCAGACAGGTTAACAGCAAATAAGAGCTCAGAGTCACCATTCCCAGGGGCAGAGCCCCGTGGGAGGCTCTGGGGCTCGGCACTCAGCCAGCACAAGGAGCCTGGCTCCCCTCAGCACTTGCAGGGTGCACCTTCGTTTAATCCCAAAGGTTAATTTACCCCTGCTGCAGATGGTGGAAGGCTGACAGGTCCTGCAGCAGCACTAGGGCAAAGGAGTGGTATGTGCTGCCACAAAGGGCTCAGCAGAGCCAGCAGTGGGAGTGCTGCAGGAGCACCAGCATTGGGGGGGAGAGGTCTCTGACCCTCTGGACTTTATTTCTCTGACCCAGGGATAAAGCCTAAAAGTCAAAAAACTCAGCTGTGACTGAAGAGTTGTCCGATTGCAGTATATGTCTAATCTAGAGCCACACAAAACCTGAACCCCAGATACTTTATCTTCTAACTCAAGGAACTTTGATTTTACTTTTCTAGTCAGCAAAATTAATCCTCGTCTCTGTATTTAATATGCTGCTCAAATGGATTCTTAATTACAGATAAATCACAAATCTACACACACAACTGTTATGCTTTTCAAGTAATAAAACAGATCATTTGTCTTCCTCAGATGAACAGAGACCAACCAGCACACCATTTCCCTCTTTATGAAGAATTCATTTGCCTTAGAAAGAAAGTCTTTAAAAAACATTGCCAGGATTTCTTGAATAGGGGATCAAAGCTCCCACACTGCTGGAAACCATTTTCGCTAAATAAGATGTGGGTAAAGGAAAAAAAAGTAAAAGTTTTTTGGTAGCGGCTGGGATTACGACACCCTTGGGAGGGACAAGGACGTGGGGTCAAGAAGTTGTGACCAGGTTAGCAACACAGGGAACAGAAGGGGAGGACAAAGGAACAGAAAGTGGAAATAGACAGATGAATGAGGAAGCATGTTTCTTTGCCGAAAGAGAATGGATGCTACATCAATTCATACTGAGAGCTAAAGGATGAGGGCCTGTTAATGGATTGGGGGACACAGCAGGGATCAGAGGTCATGAGTGCACTCAGCTAGGCTAATTGACTGTTATGTGCATATTAGTGATGATAATGTAGTAGGGTAGCGGGATGTGGGGAGCAGATATGCAAAAGTTCCACTGACAAGCGCTGTCCTGTAATTCCTGCCTTACACCTGCTAAACAAATGCACAAAAGATACTGGCCTTAGCTGGCTTTCTTTGGGAGGGGAGCCCGTGGCTACAGGTAAGCACCTCTGACCTGACTCTGCACGTGAGGAAATAAACTTGCCCACCAGATTTGCTTTGCAATCTTCAGGGGGTTTATTTCAGTGCTACTTGCTGGGCATGGCCCAATGATCTGACCAACGCATCTCACCTAGGCTACTCCTGCACCCTCAGAGAGGCCCCCTGAGCATACCTGTGGGATGGGGGGCACTGCTCCGGGGTCAGGAGTGTACCCTGCTATTAATCACCTGTACCAGCTGCCATCCCAGGACTGTCTGCAAGAATAACAAATGAAAGGGGGAAACCATGCAGCCTGGGCTCTCCCCTGTGTCCCAGTCCAGTCCGTGGGCATCCTGCCAGCAACTCCAGGCAAAACAGACTGGCGTTTATCCTCCTCAGCTATAATTTTATGCCAGCCCTGGCATGTCAGAAACATGGTGTTCCCCGGTACATAGAAGCACGTGCAGGGGGGTTAATATAAAGACCAGGGTTGGTCCATTAAAAGCTGTTCACCCCACCTGGGCATGGCTGTGGCTGGAGGGGTGTTGATGCCCCCTTAGCTGGTGCAGGTGGCTGTCTCTTGTTTGCTGTGGTGCAGTCAGAGTGAGAACTCCCTGGTAGGAGGCACTGTGCTTTATTTTACTGGTTTGGATCAATTATAGGGACCAAAGCAAGTCATCCTTTGCCTTGTAGGGTTTCTGCAGCATGCACCTGGGAGGGGTCCTTCTCTGGGAGGCTTTAGGTTGCCTTGCTCAGCAAAGAAGGAGCAACACAGAAAAAGAGTAAAATCAGCTCTAGTCGATCCAGTTAAGGGATCAGTTTTGGAGGTCAGGTGTAGTTTTGAGCTGACTTTTGTGGAATCAAGATCCATCCTGGCAAGCCCTGCTAATAATTGCCCAGGTTACATCAGGCTGTTGGGGCATTAATCACTGTGTCCGTGGCTCGGCTGAGCTGAACGGCCTGTGCTCCCACACCACGTGCACCCTGCAAAGGCCTCGCTGGTCATCTGGTGTCAGCGCTGACTTGGCAATTAGCACTGAGTAATTGATAGAGCAGCACCGGGGAAGGAAAGATAAGCCCAGTGCCGTGACAAGAGCAGTTTTGCTTTGCATTAACTTCAGTTGCTCCATTTTTGTATTTCACTGACTTCTCCCTTTCACCCCCGACACACGACATGACCCCTCGCAGCCTGAGTCCCGGCGCTGACCCCTCCGAGACTGCTCCAGGGTGGATCAACTTCAGTAAAGGCGACACAGCCTCTGGGGCCGCACGTGCTGGAAGGCTGGAAGACGGGAGTGTACAGCTGGGGACTGCTCCTGCCAGAGGATCCCTCACTCCCAGAGCATGGCTTTCTGCCTGCCTGGCACCCAGTGCTGCCGCTTTGGAAGCAGAGCTCCTTACTCCTTACACAAAAGGATTTCCCAGTCAACTGATGGAAAGAATATTTCCCATTTCCTCACTCCTGAATCTGCTGACAGCATCTCTTGGTGAGTGATGGATATTGGAGATGATTTATAGTTCTTTGTTACACAAATGCCTCCACATTCTTCCGCGTCCTCTCGCAGCAACCATTAGTCACTTCCAGCAGAAAAGTGAGAGCCTCAGCCCGGGAACGGCCTGAAGGACACGGCGTTGAGTTTCTCTCCTGCATTGGCTTTATTTGCTGTAAATACACCATCGGGGACACAAGCAAGGGAAGTGTCAGTGTCGTGGTGCTCTGCACCCACCCAGGTCTCTGTGGCTGCTTCCACCTGTCTACTGGAAAGTCAAAAGGCTGGCAAAGAAAAAGTGCTATAAATCAGGCAGATAGGGGCTGTGGGGAGGATCGCATTTATGCAATTTTTCATCTCAGAGTTTGTAATTAAAGTAGTGAACATTACAGGAGGAACAGCCATTGCCTGTATCTCTCAGAGCTGTTGGATTTTGGCAATGTAGACATTTAGCCCTTGAGACTTTTATTACATAAAATAGTTTTTGTAATGCTGTTGTTGCTTAATTGGATTTCTGTTTGTTTTACTTCAAGAACACCAGGAAAAATATCTGTGTTGTTTGATCTGATACAGAGTACTAGGAGACTTACCTGTACCATTGGGTCTCACAGTTTATCATAATGAATAAATACATGAATTAAATAAATTCTGATCGTAATCTATGCAAAGTTTCTAGATTGCCCTGAGCAGCTGAGCCAGTTGCTGGGTTGCTCCTGCCATTGCCTCTAGCGTTTTTTTCTCCAAGCACTGTTGTGAGGCCGGATTGTATCAGTGGAAATCAAGGATTAAACAAGTTAACTGGGCACATTCCTGACTTTAATTCAGGTGTCGCTGGGACTGTTAACCTGTGTCACCTCAAACACACGCTGAAATGTTGTTGATGTGAGTCTTAAAATCAGGAGGTAGTGCAGGATTGAGCCCTAAGTATTTTTTAACAAAATGGGTTTGAATCAAACCAAGAGAGAACATTCCTCCACTTTCACAGTGAAAGGCAGAGCCACTTGTTGCACATCACACAGGGACTTCCCCATTGATCCACAGAGAGAATATAAACCAAGGGATGATCCAGGCAATGAAAAGTGCCAGTAAGCCACTGTTTTGCTTCCTCAGAAATATCTAGGACCTAAGTTTACATCTCCAAGAGGCACAGTGGTTGTGCCCAGCGGAGCTGATAATCTTGACTTGCCCGACACCGTGATGGATAGAAGAAAGGTCAGTCCTTTGAGACTAGCTAATGATACTGTAAATCACCAAAGCCCAGACATGTCCGAACAAAAACTTCCCACAAAAGCTTTTGTCCTCCTATTCAGCTGTCCTCTTATTCAGCTGAGCCGTTCCTTAAAAGTAGCTAAAGCAGTCAGGACAATTAACTTGCCATCAGGAATACACAAAGGGACACAACACTGCAATCGGCCTATAAAGATGTAGAACAGTTTTATGACTTATATGCCGGATTTGATATTTCTGATTTGCTTAGACCTCATGCAGATGATTCACTTTTGTTTAAAAAAAGGAAACTGGGCATCACCAACCACTGCCCTGCTGTGGTCCCTCCGGTCCGGCCCCTTCCAGCCCGCGGTACCGCAGAACTGAGATGCTGCAACTGGCCCGGGACCCCCGGGGCTGGGGCCGGCCCGCAGCGGGGAAGGGATCAGCGCCCGCCGCCCTCGGGGTGGCCTCTCCCGGTGCCCCGGGCCTTGGTGCGGCCTGGAGCGGAGCGGAGCCTAACGGCGCGTTGCCATGGCAGTACGGCGCCATGACACCCCGCGGCCCGGTCGCTATGGTACCCAGCCAGGCACCTGCTCGGCCCCGCCTCCGCGCTCCCGGAAGTACTCGCTACTTCCGGGGCGCCGCGGGGAGCGCCGGGCGTGCGGCGGCATGGAGGCGCAGGAGCTGTTTCGGCGGTTGGGTGCCGGTGCCCGCTTTGACGTGCGGCGCTTCGGGCTCGATGCGCGGAGATTCGGGGTGCGGCGCCGCCGGGGGGAGGCTGGGACGGGCCCGGGTCCCCTCCCGGCGCGATGCTGGCTCCCGGGCCCGCTCCTTCCTCGCGGCGGGGCCCCGGGCCTGCCTGCAGCCCTGTGGCAGCGGCCCGGGGGGGCGCTGGGCCTGGCCGGGGCGGCTCACCGTTTTCCCTGCTCTCTGCCCCAGGTGATAAAGGGGAGCGGCTGCAGCGTCTCTTTGGAGAGCCTCGACTTCTTCGGGCGCAAGGAGGGAGCCTCTCTGGGGTCTGTCGTGGAGAGCTGGGGGCTCACAGGGGCTGAAGAGGAGGTAAAGAGTGGAGAACAGCCGCAGGATGAAGCCGGGAAAAATTATGGAGAGATGGCAGGAAAGAGAAAAAGAGCTGCGGAAAGCGGTGGAGGGAAAAGAAAAAAGAAAAAGGCACGAGGTATGCGTGTATGTATATGTACATGCGTCCCTGGCAGAATAGCTTATAAAGTTAATGCTTTTTTGTTTCAGTTCTTTAAATCTGCGGGTTTTGTAGGTAATTTTACCAGAAAAAAAAAGAGGCTAAAGAGTTCTTTGGCTGGCCTGTGTCTGAGCTGATACAATAATTGGGCCAAGATTGAGCATGAAGGCATGGAGGTGTGGTTGCCAGCCTTCTGGAGTTTTCATTAACTTTAGCGAGAATGAGAGAAAAAAAAGGCTTTGACATGTCCTTTTTATTAAATACTTTTTGCCTGGATTTTACTAATGGAAATTGCAATTTTTTTTTAAACTTCCAGAAGCAACATCAATACCAGAGTTGTCAGAAAGTAATGGAATAAAGTGGATGTCCTCTTTGGAAGCAAAATTCGAAGTTGCAAAAGACAGAAAACCTACTGCAGAGAAGCTGGAACGCTTGAGAAGAGAAAAGGTGGGACCATGGAATTCTAATGTAGCGACAGGTTACTTGGTTTCTATGGGTATTTTGTCTGAAAATTGAGGTTCACGTGTGGTAATTTCTCTTAGGAGGAGAGTGACTGAATATGGGGCAAATAATCAGAAGATGAATCCATACATGTTTGGCTTTATGCTGTTGAAGAAAGAAAGAGTTTGTCGTTTGTCTTTTGCCTTTTAGATAAACCGCTTCAGAAATCAACACAAGATTAATGTTCAGGGAACAGATCTTCCTGACCCGATTGCAACATTTGATCAGCTTCAGAAAGAATATAAAGTCCACCCTAAAATCATGGAGAATATCCAAGCTGCTGGCTACCGTGTCCCAACACCAATCCAGATGCAGGCTATTCCCGTCATGCTTCATGTAAGTTTTCTGGTACTGCGTTTTATTATAGGGAGTGTGGCAAAATTTGGAGAGCAGTCTTCCTTCAGGGTCATGGCAGTGGTTAGTTGCACAGCTTTAGAGGTACATCAACTGCATCACAGTTCAGAACTGACCCATTACAATACTCTTGATCTCTGCTTCTACTAATGTATTTTGGGTTAGTTTGTAGCATTAATATTTACGTAAATGTGATTTTTTTTTTGTTGTTTGTTTTGGGTGTTTTTCATAGTAAAATAATGCCCTTGTTTTTCTTACAGGGTCGGGAACTTCTAGCTTCAGCTCCTACTGGGTCTGGAAAAACACTGGCATTCTGTATTCCTCTTTTAACACATCTGAAACAACCTCGGAACAAAGGATTCAGAGCTCTGATCATATCGCCTACCCGAGAACTTGCTAGCCAGGTGTGTGTTGAAGGGAAACAGTCTGTCATGTTGATGTACTTCAGAGTTTTCACTCTGAATCAGTGATTATTTTTTTTTCTTTTATGACCATCAGATATCAGAAAAAACTAATTTAAACATTTCTTTTAAGTCTTGTCTTCTATGAAATAGCTATGTATCTACTATCTCAGTCTAATCTAAATGATTAGGTTAGAGACTCAGGATTCTTTGACCATATTTTAAAACTGCCCAGTGCTTGGGCACTCTTAATACCTGCTTTCATATTGGAGATTGCTACAGGAGATTTATCTGTTTGTCCCAAACACAGAATTTCAATGAGTAACTTAATACTGAAGCTTTGTTACTAAACTGAAATAAAAAAAATACAACTCTGGGCAGAGTTCTGTTTTTAGTCAAATGGGAGAGGAGGCTTATGGGAGCTACATCATTAGAGTCAAAATATGGTAGTCAGACCTGTGAGGACTTTCTGGTGAATAATACGTTAGAAAGATGGATTTTATTATGCTAAGAAAACTAGACAGCTTTCTCTTAACACTGAAATTGGGGTGGTGTTTGAAGCTGTATCTTCAGGATTATCTGCAGTTTTTTCTGGTTAGAAAAGCTAATCGGCTCAGTTTGAGAATTTAATCTCTGTTGCTACCTTTTCAGACACATCGGGAGCTGGTGAAGTTGGCCGAGGGGACAGGCTTCAGGATACATATGATCCACAAGGCAGCTGAAGCAGCAAAGAAATTTGGGCCCAAGTCTTCTAAAAAATTTGGTAATTGTTTAAACTGCTGAAGTGCTTCTAAAAATTTAAAAAATGTCACTGACCTTTCTTTTCTGGCCTGTGTGGTTTTAAAGAGGTTGGTTAATACCTCTCAAGATGTGCAATCTATTGCTCAACACTAAAAACAGTAGCTGGCATGGAAGAAATAGGAAGTGAGCCTGAGAGTGGACCTTGTTAAATTGTACTTCTGGCTAATTGGATTGGAACTTGTGTTTCTCAGGTCTCCGTGAGTCCAGCTTATTTTTTTTGGTCTTTTTCGATGTTTTGCTTTTTCTTTTTTTCTTTTTCCCTTTCTATAGACATACTAGTCACTACTCCAAACAGACTCATTTATTTGCTGAAACAAGATCCTCCAGCAATAGACTTGACCAGGTACTGAAAGCCTATCAAATCTGGCTTTGCTACTAGCTTTGCCACTGAAAAGCGGATGTGTGCTTAGGCCTTGCATCTGTGAATGGTCTGTTAAACTTCTGCGTTTTCCGCAAGTGTCTCTTACTGAAAAGAAAACATCTCTGTTCCTAGTGTGGAGTGGCTGGTGGTGGATGAGTCAGACAAACTGTTTGAAGATGGAAAGTCGGGGTTCCGAGACCAGCTAGCCTCCATCTTCCTGGCATGCACGTCCCACCTGGTGAGAAGAGCCTTGTTCAGCGCAACCTTTGCACATGATGTAGAGGAATGGTGTAAACTCAGCCTTGACAGTGTTGTTCTGGTGTCCGTTGGAGCAAGGTAGGTGTGCAGTTGTATTGTGACTCACTTGTATTTTTCCTTTCATGGGCAAATTAATTGTTTTCCTTAAATCATCAGTCTGCTTGGTGTAATGTCTGTTGTTGGTGTTAGTATTGCAGGTTGTTTGTCTCTGGAAAAAATGTGTGTAGGCATATAGATCTTTCTCACATATTGGGGAAAGTGTTGGGGTTTTTTGCCTGTTACTTTATCATCAAATGATCATTAATATTAGGAGTGTGTACTTGTGAAGTAAGTTTGTGGAGTATTTCTCATTCGCCAGGTAATATTTTATGCTTTTTATAAAAAACCACAAATGGTAGCATGCTTCTCTTGGATTTCTGGTTTCAGAAACTCTGCAGCGGAAACAGTAGAACAAGAGCTGGTGTTTGTTGGATCTGAGACAGGAAAACTAACAGCAATGCGAGACCTTGTTAAAAAGGTATTTTGGAGAGACTGAGTACGTTCTGCTTACTGCTGAACTGAGCTGTGTGTTCTGTCAGGGACTCGCAGTTTCCTAGGTCAGAGACTTCTCTGTGACACAGATTAAACCATTGTCCAAATCTGCTATGCAAGAGGAAGAGTAACTACCCTACCTGTGAAAATGGAGTGTTCCACATTCTTGGTTATATATTTGAGCTTTGCTTAGGAGCAGTTTGTGTTAGCAGTCTGTTTAATTTTATTTGGCAGTGTGAATAGGTTCTTCACATTGTTGGTGGTGGGAGATGGAAATCAGTGCATTAAAATGCAGCCTGATGCTTAAGTCAGGAACCATTCCATCAAAGGCAATGAAGATGAACTTGCTTAGTTCTGACTCCGAAAGATTTGGCTAGTAAAAAAAAAAAAAAAAAAGTAAAAAAACCAACAAGAAAACATCCTCTGAGATGTAAATACTGGAGCTGGTTAAGTCTCTTTGGTAGCTCAGTGACTGCAACCAATAATGGTAGGAAGAGGGCCTGAACCTTACAGAAGCTTATTCTTTTGCAGGGTTTTGCTCCTCCAGTCCTTGTTTTTGTACAGTCTATTGAGAGGGCTAAAGAACTTTTTCATGAACTTATTTACGAAGGCATCAATGTGGATGTCATCCATGCGGACAAAACACAGCAGCAGGTAGGAGGGTGTAATTTCCTTTCAAGAAAGGTAAAAGCAAGAATGTTGGAATGTAACTTCAGGTAACTGACAGCAAATTAATGCAGGTTTTTGTTAAGAGGTTTAGCTTTATTAACATCGTGACAATTTTCAGGAAACAAGTTCGCCTCCTTTCTCAGATTGTTAATTAGGCTGTTTTCAAGCATGTTTCTTTCCTTTTCCTAGAGAGATAATATAGTACAGAGTTTCAGAGCTGGGAAGATCTGGGTGCTTATCTGCTCAGCCTTACTAGCTAGAGGGATTGACTTCAAAGGAGTGAATATGGTCATTAATTATGATTTGCCAACAAGTGCGGTGGAATACATTCACAGGATAGGTGAGTGAGTGTTCACAAATTATGTCCTTTTTCTTACTTCCTAGATCTTTGATGTAGATGCTGTTGTGCATGAACAAAAAAATCCTGAAACAAAGCCTACTCTGTTGCTGCAGCACCAGCTTCTACATTGCTTCATCCAGTTTATATCTGGGCTCAATTTTCAGTAAAACTGCAGTCTATGAACCTTTAATATTTAGATGCTTCAGAGACATACCTGTGCTTTCATTCAATAGCAACACTCTTTAAGAATTGGCGGCTTAGTATACTTAATTTGAACACACATCAGAAGGCTGGGGCTGTGAAAAGGAAAAAATAAAGGGAGATAAAGTAAAATCTCTTCCCTGCAAAATTTGTGTTTGACAGGTCGTACTGGAAGAGCAGGGCACACGGGAAAAGCAGTCACATTCTTTACAGAAGATGATAAACCTTTATTACGGAGGTAAATTGGAAGCATGATATAGCAAAAAAAAAAAATTTTTTTGTTTTGTACAGTGTACTGCTGAACTGCGTGGGTGTGACTGGTACCACACACCTTGTAGGCCCAGTATTGAATTTTAAGGTTTCTTTTTGAAACTTTTCACTGGTGCAGCCAGAGAGAAACTAGCATCCTTTCTCTTCTTTTCAGGTGTCAGTAATCACAATGCGATGATTTACTTGGTAGCACGTTTCAGTGAAACTCTGTTATTCTGACTTGAACCTTGCTAAAGGGCAGCTTAAACAGTCTTTACAATTAACTTTGCTCTTGTTCTGGTTTTCCCAAGTCATTAGTCGTGTAGAAGGCATGACTGCCTCATGCTGTGCTCTAGGGTTTCTAATCCAGTTCTTTAACTTCTTTGTGTCCGGAATAACTTGGTAGGACTCTGTTTTGCCTTACTGCTTTTTCTTCATCTCCTTGAAGACTGTACTCACCTAGAGTTTCAATTTGTTTATCCGCACGGAATTCTTAGTTTCATTTAAGCCTTTTATGACTTTTTGTTTCTTCCTCACCTTACTTTGAACTCACTTTTGTGTCTTTATTTCTTGCTTTAAAAAAATCACAACAGAACCCCAAAAACCAATAACAAAACAGCCAGTGGTCCAGTATTGCTGTTTTCTGCAGATGCATATCTCTTGTCCCAGCACTCGCTGCCAGAATTGATCTCTTCTCTCTTCTCCTTTCCAGTATAGCCAATGTTATTCAGCGAGCTGGCTGTCCTGTGCCAGATTACATAAAACACCTTCCCAGACTGCAAAGGTATGTTCATCTGATAGATTACCAGTTTGTTTTCCATTTTAAAAGCCTGCATGAGTGGTTCTGTAGGGGTCTGAGGTTTACAAAAGATCTAGTTGTTTACAATGTAATTTCAGTTTAGCTGCAAAAGGAATTTTAGACAGGGTGGGGGTGGCAGTTTTTTACCCAGACAAAAATGGAAACAGAATTCTTGACTTAATGGTTTTGCTGGACTTAACTATTTTTCTGTGAGTTCCCTGAAATCTGCTTTAGACTTGCTAGGCCCATCCTCATGAGTTGGGCTTTTGATAAATGAAGGGAAGTCCTTTATTCTTTTGTGTTGCCTTTAGAAAAATTGGTGTGGGGTGTATACATATAGATAAATAGGTTTTTAATTAGTGCTTATTTTCATGCTTTTTCTTAACTTTCTAACAGTTTCTAAAACTAGAAATCCTTTATATATATATATATATATATGATTAGACTTATGTATGAAATTTGTTTTAATATCTTGGGAGACAATGTGGCTGAACTAACCTTGACATAAACAACACTGAAAACATACTCAGACCCATAAATCCCTAACATCCAGTAAAGATTTTCATTACCTGTTTTATTTGCTTTGGATATTAATTTTTGCCCTTAGAAATAATTTAATTCTTCACTAAATGTCATTCTCAGCAAACAAAAGAAGAAGTTCATTAAGAAACCATTGGCAAGAGAATCCATTTGTACCACCCCACAGTGTTTCTTAAAAAAAGCCAAAAGAAAAACGTAAGTAGGTTTTTCTCAGGAGGAGGTAAGAGATGCTGTTTGTCCAGAAAAGGCCCATCAGGCTGCCTCCAAAAGAACTGATAACTTACTTGGATGGACCACCCAGTCTTAATGATTTTAGTGATAGTGAAATTTTAATGTTAATATCTGTCTAGTGGACATTGGATTTAATGCCATCAGTTTGCCTTACATGGTGCCATGTATCAGGTGATAGCAAGCTCAGTTTAAACTACTGGCCTTAAAGCCAGACTTCAGACAAGCTCTCCATTTCACAGAACCTATCTGCAGCTCTTCTAGCAAAGGGCTGGCTTTGATTTTAACACATGGAGTATTAATAAGAGAAGCAGATCTTAAGTTGTAATGGCTAGAGCTTGCGGGATCATAACACCCTCACCCTATGCTTTGGAGTGTTGCTACTGAAGGATTTACGTTCAGCTGCACTGATAGGGTATAAAACAACACCTATGTCTGTGTAATTGCTGTATGCTTCATATATGATTCAGGAGTTTTGGTCTCCAATGTGTTTCTTGTAGGAAAACTACAAAGGAAAATAAGGAAAAAAAGAAAGAAGATAAAAATGGCAGTAAATTGCAGAGTGTTTCAAAAAGCTGAATGATAGACTACTCATGAGCTGGGGCTGACACCTGTGTCCAAATGGAGATAGCAGCGATGGTGAAGGGAGACAAACATTCCTTGTGTTTCCTTCTGGGTGAGGCTGGATGTTTTATAAATAAGAAAGTCTCTACTGAGGAAATACCAGTAGAAGGTTCCTGAATGCTTCTTGCAGAAGCTGAAGAGTGTGCTCTTGCAGTAAATGCCTTGTGTTTCTGAATAGTTCAAAAATAGCATCTGTTTGTGTTACTCTCACGCAGTTCTGTATTACACCTTGGAAGTACCGTCAGTTCTGTGTTCAGATTGCCCTAGTATGTTTGTCAGACTTCCAGAAGATTCAGTGGCAGAAACCAAACAAAGCTTAGTGTCAGGCTTGGTAAACGCAGCTGTCGGGTTTCTCTGGACACTGAAAAAACCCCACCAAACCTACTTGTATTGCATGTGAACGTAAAGCCTTGCTCCTCATGTTTTTTTTCTTATGTAAAGTCATTTTGAAATAACTAATACTTTCTGTCTGTAAACTCCAGTAATTTTGTTACCGTTTCATATTTAAGCCTTAAAGCAGAATAAACAAGGTCATAAAAGATTGTAATAGAGACCTGCCTCTCTATGCAGCTTTGAAATAAGTCTGCAGCATTATTCCTTAGTCTGTTAGGCAAAAGAGGTCAGGCTCCACACATTTTCTACCTCCTATTCTGCTAAGTGTGTCCTCAGTTCACTGGGGTTGTGTTAGAATTCTGGTAATGCAGGAACAACTTCTCCTTTGCAAGTCTAATCCTTCTTTAAGCAAGCGTTCCTGTGCAGGATTTTCCTCTTGCTTTGCCATACTTGATACAGTTTGGAAATGGATCCCAGGTCTGTCGGTCGTGTGCAGCTGAGCACTGGTAACTGCTCTGCCCAGCTGACAACGGTGATGTTTGGTGAGAAACTGCTGACGACTGTCTGCGTCCTGTTTTGCTTATTCCTGAGCTAGACCGAAGTGGAATTCTTCTGTTGGCAGAATTGCATCTTCTATTTGGGTTATATAGGAAATAATGTCTTCATTTTGACATCTATGAACAAATTTACCTGGATATTTTAATAAAGATGAAGTTGTATATTCTGATAAATACCAAGTTGTCTGCTGTGAGATTGATGGTAGATACAAGGTGGAATATGTGTAACAGTTTGAGGGAGGCATTGCCAATATTCACCTTTAAAGGTACTGCTAACACAGAGAGTAGATGTGCTTATTCTAATAGTTGTGGTGGGAAAAACGGCTGTGGATTGTGAGCATCCTTGTCTCATTGCAGGGTGCAATTCTAATTCTGAGAGGCAGTGCCACAGTTCTGAGGAATATAGTTTTAAAATGAGAGTTTACATTTAATTTAGCTTTTTCTCTTAGGCTGGGCTTGATTTTTATGTTTCTGACACCAATCGGCTGTTGAAGCAGTGGCTTTTCTCGGGATTTACTCCCCCGTGAAGGGCTGTGATGCTGTCCCACCCCAGTGCCCCTTTTCTGTGGGTAAGGGACAACTCTAGAACTTCCACGCTTTGTCCAAGCTGTGCCTGGCCTCGTCGAGAGAGAGGTGCTGCTTCTGCATGTCCCTGTACCGGCCTCCTTCCTCACACCGCGCCTCAGCAGCAGCGCTTATTTTATAATACTTCTGAGAGGTTTTTGGCAAAATTACCAGGTAAAAAAGTAATATTTGCAGTCCCCCTAGCAGGGCTTGCTGTATTTCCCTGTCCCCTTGGCGCTTTTTTCGGCACTTTTTCACGGGAGAGGTTTGTTTTAGTGCCTGAAGCTTTTAACGGTATCCAGCCTCGATTTTTAAAAGCCTTCCTTGAGGAGATGGCAGGGCCCCTCTCCACCTTTCAGGCCCCCGCTGCCCGCCTGCATTTTCCCGCCTTGGCCCCCTCGCTGAGGGGCCGTGTGGTGGCGGGATTGAAGGGCCGCGTGGCCGGGCCGGGCCGTGAGGCAGCGGGACAGGGGCCGTGGGGCAGGGCCGGCGCCGTGGGACTGAGGGGCCGTGGGGCCGGGCCGGCTCAGCGGGGCCGTGGGGCCGGGCCGTGGGCGGGCCGTGTCTGGGCCCGGCCCCGGAAGCCGCCGCCGCTCAGCTGACAGCCGGGGCCGGAGCGGGAAGATGGCGATGCGGCCGGGACCCGGCGCGGGGGGCCCCGGCGGGGCGGCGGGCGGCGGCGGAGCGGGGGCTGCCAGGTCGGTGGTGGCGGGGGAAGCGGGGCCGGGGGGCGGTGGGGCCGCAGGTGAGGGGCGAGGCGGCGGAGGTGGGGGGGGCTGCGGAGAGGAGGGCGGGTACGGTAGAGGTTGGGGGTGTGAGGGGACTGAGGGGGATACGGAGGGGGGCAGAGATGGGGGTAGCTGGTGGGCGATGAGGAGGCAGAGGTAAGGGGGAGACTCGTGGTGTGGGGGCTCAGGGTGTAAGTGGGATGTGGGGACAGAAGGGTCAGGGCTTGGGGAGGGCTTGGGGGGGGCGGGGCAGGAGGGGTATGTGGGGTCCTGGTTGATCTGTGGGGATCGCAGGTGGAGTGCGGGGATCCTGGGAGTGGTGTCTGTTGCCCTGGTGGGGTGTGGTGGTCCCAGGAGAAATATGTGGGGTCCCGGGTGGAGTGTGGGGGTCCTAGGATGAGTGTGTGGGGTCCTGGGTGGAGTATGTGGGTCCCAGGAGCAATATATGGGGTCCTGGGTGGGGTGTGGGGGTCCCAGGCAGGATGTGGGCAACGCAGCTCTGGTGGCTCCACCGTTTGCTGAGATTTATTCACATTTTGGGAGCCCACCTCGCCCTGATGCTTGTCCAGGCCTGTGGCCGCAGTGTCAGGCAGTTGTAACCCACTGCTCAGCAGCTGCAATCTCAGGTATTGGGGTAGAATTCCAGGATTTTGCCCATCCTGCTTGGGTGCCGCTGGTGCCGGCAGCGATAAACGTTATCACCACCCGGCAGGTTTGTGGCCGGAGCCTCTGCCCCCGCCTGCTGCTGCTGGGGGGAGTTTTCCCCTCCGTCCCACAAAGGGCACTTCATCAGAGAGGGAGAACTAAGGAATGGTGTCAGGAGAAAGAAATGGTGATAGAGAAACACGTGAACATGTTGTCGTGTTTTTGGGAAGGCTGGGAAGCTGTATTTTCCTACCTTTGAAGACTTAGTAATTTATTTATTTTTAAATGTAGGCTCTGGCATGCTGTTTATCTGTTGCCCTACTTCGAGGGAGGCTGGGTAGATTTTGCATTTGATGTATAAGTTCATTGAGTTGTCCTGGGTATCTGAAGCCTGATATCTTGGCGGTGTTATTGGGAATGTGAGGATGGCAGGTCTGCACTGGGGTGATTGTCACCTGCAAGGTGTGGGTGCAGGGTGTCCCCAGCAGCCCTCTGAGCCAGGTCAATCTCTGCACTGGATTAGAGGCAGCCAAGGGGTCTGGAATACTTGGGAACAGAAAAAAGAGAAAAGCTGAACCGTGTACATCTGCCTGTTTATGCTGTGGAAAGGATGGGAGGCAATCATTGTGTTTTCCTGTGTCTGTAAATCTGAAACAATTCTGGCAAGGGGCTGGATAAACTGTCCAACATCTTTGAGCAACGCTGCCTGCTCAATAATTTAAAAGGAAAGCAGCAAAAATGTTGTTAGTGGACTGTAGGTTTTGAAAAAATAAAAGGATTAAAAAGTCGTTGTTTCCTATGGTTAGTATTTTGATTTCTTTGAGAATGAAGTCCAGAGGTAGAGGAAAAAGTTCCATTCTCTGTATCTGTGTGGGTTCTCTGCTTTATTTCACTTCAATTTTTGTGGATTTCAGCCATTTAAAAATTCTATCACAGTCTATGTTGCGTGACAGAGTTGCACTGACTGGGAGTTAAGGGGTTAAAATCCATTTGTAGGTGGGAAAATGTGTAGTTTGGAGCCTTTATAGTGAAGTATGAGTACAGCAAAGGAGTTGTTTCTCCCCACGATCTTGCATTTTGACTGAAGCTGTTGGTTGCTTGTTGGGGTTTTTTTAAGCTCCATATTTAAAATACTTAGAGGAATTTACAGATTTATGTTACTACTTTAAGGGTTCTGTTGTAGGGTAATTGCTTTGTTTTCCTTATATTTATTTTATTTGTGCAGCATATCACATATACTACACTTTCTTACTGCTCTACCCAAAATATTAGGGCTTGTTGCATGAAGCTAGGTGGTAAAGTGCTTCTGCTACTAACAACAGAAATGTCTGCAGGTGCATTTAAAGCATTATGGAAATACCAAGGAAGAAGAAACTATATTAAAATAGCATGTTTGATAATAGTCAGCTAATCTATATATTTTAAGCATCATTAAAGTTTCCATTGTCTAGAAAGTGCATTTGGTCATTGTAGAGCACAGTCAGCTAGCTATAAATGTTCTTTTAGCCTCCAAGTAGTGCCCATCTTTAAAAAGAAAAAAAAGAAAGAAAAAGACTTCTTATTTTGTCTGTTTATTCTTCATAATTCTGTTAGTGTTATTTTGAGATAACTGGAATTGAAATGTTTTCTTTAAAAGAAAGTTACTTCTGATGTTGCTTCTATCATGATACAGTTACCAAGTTCAATGGTTTTCTGTAGTGCTTCAGTTAATCTCACAACTGACTGTGCTTTTGGTTGCTTTCTCAGCGTTGAAAATCAGCAGCTTTAATTAGCTGCGTTTCTTTTGCATCTCCAAAAGGTAGTTTAGAAATAAAGTTCCTGTTGCTGGGGTTTATGTATGTGCATGTGTGGCTGCTGTTGGCAATTGCACAGCCAAATCTTTGAGTGAGGTCTGTGATGAATCCGAGCTGCGCGTACGGAGTACTGTGCTGCAGGAGCTTGCTTTGCTACTTTTAACTAGCTCTTCTTCCAGTGCCCTGTAATTAGCTGCAGGTTTTTTTGTTGATTGTGGAGGTTTTTTTCAACAGAAACTTATAAATAAATCAGGAGCTCTGTAGAAAGGGATAAATATTTAATAGTCTTGCCTTTATTTGCTTCCCACAAGAAGTGGTACCTTGCTATGCTTGTTCAGTCTATGTTACATTTGCTGATTTGGAAGAATTCTTGTTGACTGGATTCCCCAACAAGAAGACAAAACTGGAAGCTAGAAACACTTTTCCATACTTGCGAGCTTTTCAAAGATAACTTCTAGTATTTTGGCATTCTAACTAAACTAAGAATGGTGTATTTTTGTGATGCCTAACATTGCTGCACTTGCAGATCTGGCTTACGACAGAAGCTCTACACATCTGAACTTGCACGTGTTTTAAGGGGAGGTATTGCCAGGGAGGCAGTCTGTACTGACAACTGTTTCCACAGGTGAAACCAAATGCAGGCAAAACCCAGTTAATTCACTGGGCTTCAGCCCCTGAGTAGAGAAAACAGCTTTGCTGACCGGCATTGGAGTTCAGTCAATGGGTCACTCTGATTTTTGATCAGCTGTTTGTCTTCACGATGTTAATATTTGTATGCTGAGAAGTGGATTAAAAATGACCAAACTGAACACCAGTCAATTGAAGGACCTTGGCCACAGCATGAGCTGTGTGAACTGAACCCGATCCAGAGCAGCCCAGCACTTGTTCTGAGGTGAGGTAGCATGTATCTGCACAGTGCTTCAGAGAGAGAAACCAAAATTTGTTGTGATTGAGGATGATGAGACCTGGACCACTGGAAAGTGTAGGTGTGTGTTAGCTGTGGAAGGAGAAGTTAGCACATAATGGTCAGGGTAAAAGAAGAAACTTCAGAAGATTTTGAGTTAGAGGATGAAATGAAGAGTAATATGGGTTGTCTTGGTGACCGTGTAACCTGCTGTCTGTATAGTGGGTAGGTGTAATTTGCTCCTGGATAGATGCATAATTTAAATTCCTTATTTTATCTTAGTACTCGTATTATACATCTCTTATATTTATAAACCAGGTTGGCTTTCAGAACTTCCTGCAGGTTTTGAAAAACTGTTTGTAGTCATTTATGGTAGCATTTTCTCCTTTACTGTTAGGCAGTTTCTTTTACATCCACCCTCGTGCTGAGGAATATTGAATATCTATAAGTATGTTTCTCTTTCATGGTATTTTGATGTAATAGCTGCCTGGGACACTGAGTGAGGTTCTTGTTTGGTAAATTACTGCTGACATGGGTTTCTAAGAGTTGCTTGCAAATGAGACTTTTTAGTTAGGTCCTTTTCTGCTGTTCAGCAGCACAGCACATGCTTCTGTTTGAAAGTGAGGGCTAGCAATTTCCATTAGGATTTCAGCTGAAATTTTAAGTTCTTCCTCCAGGTGCACTTGGCCCTTGATACTTGAATGAATATTTTTCCAAGGCACTATTTTTCTTGTAATTAGATGTAATTGAGAAAATAGAAACTCCATTGTGTTCTGATACGTAGTGTTTCAAAGGGTGCAAAAATGCAGGAGTGATGGGGTTTCATGGATAGTTTATTTCTCTGTGGAAAACTGTTACTAAGCAGCTGAGAACTATTGTCTGGTGCAGTTAATGGTCTTGTGGAATCAGATACTTCCAGCAGGAGATGCTTATTCATTCCGCAGTGCTTGACAGCCTAGCCTACACTAACAAACTGACCTGTTACCAACCTGCGTAGGTGCTGAAACTCTTGTGGGTGATGTCGATGAGTCAAAGCCATTTTAGTGCTGCTGTGGAGGATAAGAATCTATTTCTTCCTTGCCTTGCAGCCCATGCTGTTGTTGGCACTCTCTGGTGCTTTGGGGGATCCTTGGGAGGAGTAGCCTTTTCCCTTTGGTGGGGCTGGGTTCTGTGAGACCTGCAGCAGCACATAAAAATGCTGAGCAAAAGGTAGGAGGCTTTGGCGGGGGGGTGCTGACGTGAAAGTCCAGGTAGCTTTTTCAATTATTTTTATTTGCACTAAAATGGTAGACTTTCATGTACCCTGGTTTTCCTCCCACAGCTTCATGTTTCCTGTTGCAGGTGGTTTAGGCCCCCCTCAAGGTATGTATGAACCTTGCATTTTGAGCCCACAGTTCTTTACTTTATTTAGATATATTAAACAAAATAGTTCTGCACTGTTGCTCAGAAGTGTGATCATTACTTTAACTCAATGGTTGTTTTTCCCTTTGAATTCGGTACTGGTAAGCTGACTCCTGCAACTCTATAAAACTTTCTATGCATTGTTAAAGGAGCAGTGTTACCAGAATGCTAGATTAGGTCTAGGAAAAATACACCTCCATTTTTAACCTGAATTTGCCTTTAAGATTTTTGTGTTATTTTGAGTGTGGTATTTAACCTCTTTATGCTTCATCTACCAGCTGTGTATACCCATATTGTGTGGGTGTTGCAAGACCTGGTAAATATTTACAAAGCACAGCAAGACCCTGGGACAAGAGTCACAACCTGAGTGGAAAGTATTAATACAATAGGAGAGCCTCAGCCTTAAATTACCTTTGTTCTCATTCCTGCTGCAGTGCTCTTTGTTTAATTAATGGAAAATACAGAGAGAACTTGTAGGGAAAGTGGAGACTTTTCTTACAAAAAAATCTCAGGGACTGATTTATGGATTACTCCTGACTGTGTCTTTTCCCTCCTGGGGTGTTTTTGCATGCGATGTTCAGTTATGCACAGTTATAATTATCTCGTGGTGTGCTGGTAATGAACATGTGTTAGTGTATGCCTCCAAAGACAGCAAAATATGAGATACGAAAATACTGAAATATGATCCATTTGGCTTTATTCAGTGAATTAATACATTCCAACTTGATTTCTCCAATTTTGTTGATGTTTAGCTTTTACTGACTTGTATTTTAGCCATTTAATATATGTAGTGGGCTAATTAGCCTACAAACGGGTTATCCAGCCAGATCAGAATGTGAAGTTGTGTTGTGAAATGATGAGTTTATTTCCCAAGACTTACCTTCAAAAGCTGCCAGTCTGGAAGTTTTCCCTTTCAAGAGAAACAGATGATTATCAGCACCAGTCAACCTGGTTAATTAAATCTTGTTAATTGGAAATGACCCTTTCAAAAATGGTACGGGAAGAAACCCACAGAGAATCCTTAGGACAAGTAGGAGAATTAATCAGCTTAGTTATCGGGAAGGCATGATAACATTTCTTCCCTTAGGCTGACTGATATCTAAACTAAGGAAATTCTGTGGCTGCCTGTAATGTAGCATATTTTTTATTTTTTAAACAGCCCAGCAAGACTGAGAGTTTTTTTCCTTTACTTTGCTGGTTTAGTAAAGAAAAAGGGGGTTGTGGGTGGTGCGGAAAGCTTCATCACTAACTGGGAACTTACATTGTTTAATGTTTCATTGTAGGGATGATTCCTATGCAACAGCAAGGATTTCCAATGGTTCCTGTCATGCAGTCCAATATGCCAGGCATGATGGGAATGAATTACGGTTCTCAGATGCCTCCTGGACCCATGACCATGCAGGTGTGTGGCAATGAAATGTGGACAGAGATGAGATACCTTGGCATTAGCTGCCACCTTTCAGACAAGAACCATAGTCCTCTCACAACTGCAGTGGGGGTAAGAGGGTGGAACCTGACTGAAAGCTGAACTGTGGGTATTAGTCCATAGTGTGGCATCATATCTTGTAGTATTCTTTTTGAAGGTACTTCTGATAATTTAAAGAATTCTACACGTTTCACTGGGATCTGGATGGAGCGAGTGGGGGAGTTTGGCATATGTTACTCACTGTTGTAGAGTAGAGAGAAATGAGGGTGTAGTGCAAGGACAGCATCAGAAATATTTAAAGTAACTTGGATGTTATAGCCCACTCAAAGATGTCAGAACCTGAACTTTCATTTCATTATACGTGTTACGACACCAAAGTGCGATAAGAGAGGCATGGTCTCTGAACAGGGAAGGAAACAAGAGGATCAGCAAGATGTTGAAAAGCTACCAGATGCCACCTACTCCAAAGTGTGGTTAGTAATAGTATTAAGTTGTTAAGTAACTATAATTCAAAGCTCCCACAACATACCTTTGCTGTGTTTTTAAAATTTTGCTTCATGCATTTTCTTCTTTTGCTTTAGTTTTATGTACTTACCATTAAGGTGGCATATTGTGTAGTATTTTAAATTAGACCTTTATAAGCTTATAAAAAGTGACTGTGTACACAGTCTGATTGATCATGACCAATTCACTGAATTATTTTATCTCTTTGTAACTCAAATGCTGGAGTTAATAGAATTAAGTTACCTGAGTGTAGCTGGCAATTCATAAACTTCCTTTTTAAATACGTTCTTAGGGAGCAAGGAATCTCTTAAATGCACTGTATTTTCTTACATGACTGGTTTTCCCATTTGTCCTACTTCCTGTGTTTCATTCTCATTCTCATTCTTGCCTAATGCCTAAAGTAACTTTAACCCTGCTGTTGCTAATTGAGGAATAAGAATGAAATATGAGTAGCTAATACTATGTTTTTTCTCTTTTAATCTTTTGTTTTCTATTTAGCACCATATGTGCTTATGTACAAGTTTGCACTTTGCTGAAATATAATGTTTTGGCATGGCTTTGTAGCCAAATTGCTATGTGACAAATTGAATTTATTGTGTCTTGCCATCTCCTTACATTCCCTTCCCACCCCCACCTGGAATTTATTGGATTAATTTTGTAAAATTTATAGAGGAAGATGTTTTTATGAGTGCTGGTCTAAAAATAATAACAATTTTTGTTCTCTCCCTACGTGTTCTGATACCAAATGCAAAATGAATGTTGAGAAAAGTAGATTATTTTCTGGCCCTTTCTATGTTCAGGCAAGTTTTCCTGCTATAACTACCAGAATATATTTCTTAGCAAATGTTTCTGATACAGATGCAGTTTATTTAGACAAGTTGCCTCTTGGCTGTTGTCATATACTACCTGCCTCCCTTGGACCCCTGGATAAGCTATGTTTGCAAAATGACTAGACCACATTTTGCCAGCATCCATTGTTGGTTAGGAGCGTGCACCTCCAGCAAGGAATTTAAGAGTATTATACAACTGCTTAGAACAGGAGACAAAGAAACGAAGAAAAACCCAAAAGCATGATACTGAGCCATGTGTACAACTGTAGGATGCCTGTAACCATCCTGCTTTTGAGGTAGGTTGTATCAATCTGGTCCTGATTTTTTGCGTTTGACTGGAAGACCATCCTGTCTTCTAAAATACTTTTAAGAATTGTAACTGATTATTGAGAGGGAAGAGTGCCATCTACTGAACACCCAGTGCTTTGTTCTGTAGCAGCAAGTCTGTGCTCAGACACTGCTCGTCCCACTGATCTTGACATTCCTCATTTTATCAGATCTGCCTAGTTTGCAATTTGGCAGGATGTAATTGCCAGTGTTTTGGTTTCTTCTATGGAAAAAAATAATCTTGGACTTGTATTTTTTAATTTATTTATTGTTTTAGGGTGGCATGCCCTTAGGGCCGATGCCAGCGACCGGAATGCCTTATATGGGGCAGGCTTCTTTCTTGGGAATGCGTCCAGCAGCCCCACAGTACACCCCTGACATGCAGAAGCAGTTTGCAGAGGAGCAACAGTAAGTGACACTTTACTGACTCTTGGGAAATTCTTCTTTTTTAAGGGGGAGATGTACTTTGGAGGAGTGGTCCATGCAGCAAAACTGTTGATAATTTCTCTAGAAAAGTAGTCCATTTAGGAGTATAGAATATTGTTGAGATCATTCCATTGCATTTGAAGGCCATCTATGAAGTTAGTAGTGGCTGTCATACAGCTCTGAGAAGTAGAAATGTGTGCACAAAGCCATCTGAATTTGAGACAGAAGAAATGGAAAAATCAAGCAGAAGCTTGCCATGAAAATTGTAATGAAAAACTATTTTCAGATTTATTTATTTTTTAATCATTTTGCTTCAGGAAGAGGTTTGAGCACCAGCAAAAATTCTTAGAAGAAGAAAGAAAACGGCGCCAGTTTGAAGAGCAGAAACAAAAGCTGAGACTCCTAAGCAGTGTGAAACCTAAGGTATGTCCTAAATAATAAGTGGGCTGTTTCCTTCCTCATATATATTTTTTTTAATGGCTTTTAATGGGATGGTCTCTTTCAACAAGAAAGTAAGTGAGGAGCTTACATGAGACGGTACATTACATCTTGAAAAGCATCTGGAATAATCAGTCCTTTACACGCTCTTGGTGTAATGTAAACAAAGTCTGGTGTTGAAAACTAAATCAGCTTTTAAAAATAAACCAGCCTGGGGTGTAACATTTGGAAACAGATTGAGCTTCTAGAATGGAGAATGTGTGGTTGCTCATATGTTAACTGTGTCCAAAACTTTGGACACTTGCAGTGATCTCCAAGGCTCTTATCTGCAAGAATACAAATACCTGAATAAGGTTTATATGTTGTTCTTGTGCATAAAGCTTTGTCTAAAGACTGAGGAAACACTGTTATAGCGCAGTCTGCAAAATAAATGCTTTCTAAATATGGGAGTTATTGTTGATATACCTCAGGAGGGCACTGCTGGAGAAAAAGGGTTCAGTCTGACAGCAGGCATTGCTAACTTTTGTATTGAAGGATTGTGGATATTGAAAGAAAACTGAGCTGTTCTGTGAATTTTTCAAAATGTGTTCTGTGATGTTTCAGACAGGTGAAAAAAGCAGGGATGACGCTTTGGAAGCCATTAAAGGAAATTTAGATGGTTTTTCTAGAGATGCTAAAATGCACCCAACACCAGCGTCACATCCAAAAAAGCCAGGTTTGTTATTTTTCTCATCTTCCAACTGAAAATAAAACTCTTAATGTTTGAAATCCTCAGCAGGGGGAACTAATTCCAAGAAGTATTTTTATTTGGTTGCACAAAGCGTGCATATTAACTGTTTTGTAAAATAAAGTGTCATTTTAGCAACTGTTTGCTTGATCACATTATGAAGGTGAAATATTAAATATTAGCTTTTATTAGAAGACTTGAAATCTTTAGAAGAAAGCTTAATGTGCGTAACGTGGAATACTGTGGAAATTGATAATATGTTTATTCTTTTCTAGTCAAAGCATTAATTAATGTTTCGCGGAGTGCTTTTGAAGCTGAGGAGTGCTATACAAGTGCTAAGAACAAGCAAAACATTATGTAATGACTTCAGGGTACTGAAACAATCTACTTGTGTACCATTACCTGGGCATGGTCAAACCGAAGCCTTCTGTGATGTCTTCTCAGTAATTACTAGATTTGTAACAATTACTACTAAAGATTTCCTGTGGGTTGTAGTATAGTTCTGTGTCTAGCCTGAAACAAAGCTTTTCTAGACAAGCTTTTTCCTGTACAAAATCATTATATCCACTGTGGATGTGCTCCTTGATAATTTTGAAGTTACAGGTGGTTTCTGACAATTTCCCATTGTCTGTAGATTAGCCTGTCTTGTGTCAGTTTTGTTAAAATGGGTAACTATGGAAGGGTTCAAGCAGTGTCTAAATGAGTAGACGTTTCTTTTGTATCTTTGATATATTATTGAGTTTCTGAGGCTAAAACATTCATTTGAGGGAGAATGTCCCCTGTGTAGACCTCCTTTATGTTCAGTTTGAAATATTACCTCTTGATTTGTTTTGACCCAATCTGTTTAAAACAAACAGAATACTTTCATAGCTGGTGTTAAGAACCAAGTTTCAAAGTGTTTACATCATAAAAATCTGGGAGAGAAGATGCATGGTTGGAAGTGGCTGCTCAGTTTTACCTTATGTGTTTGTTAGCTTGGCAAAAATAACTCTTCACATCTCTGTCAAATAATGCATCCTGTGCTGTTTCCCCTCACCCATTGGATATGTATACCTAATATTTGCCCCTTTTGCTCCCTTTCCATCCACGAACCTTTTTCCTCATCACTTTGCATTGTATGTTCATTCCATTTTACAGATCATCCCACATCATCCCATTCTGCTGTATCTGTTTCCCACTCTGCTTTTCTCAATGATGAAGAATTTAGTGACTTTATACAAGGGCCTGTTGAAATCCCTAAACTGGTGCCTCAACCCACCTCTCAGCCTTTTCAGCCTTACCATTCTGCTACTGAGGCTGGGCAACTGCTTTCAGAAAAGGCTGTGGTCCAACCTCTCCCTCCAGCCCAGACTCCAGTGTTACCCATCCTGCATGGTACAACTGGGCAGGTTCCTTATTTTCCTACCTCTGCATCTTCACCCAATATCCATAAAACAGGTAACTCTAAAGTATCTTTTTTTACATGTCACCATCTGTCATAGAGCTACACAGTCTTTACTTATTTTGTTGGGCTTTTTGTTAGTCTAGTTGGCAGAATACTATATAGGCAATTAAGTAGAAACCTGCTGATCCATGGGAAAAGGTGATTTAAGTCCCCTTCTTCCATCTCTTAGAACTGTAGCATAAAAACAAGTCACGTGTGGATCCAAAGATTGCTAAATATGCATAGGGCTGATATCCAGTGAATTAAGTCTTGTGTGCTAGCATCTTCATAAGTAAAAAAAGATACAGTTGGGATAGTGGTATGAAAAAATAACTATTATGCTAATGTGGAGCACTTACATGCTTCCTGTCTTGGAGGCTAAATGGGTGGTGTTGAGATTAACGTGAAGAATTTTGCAGATGTAAGTAGATATTGGACACTTCTGCTACTGATGCCTAGATGATTATGCAACGGTAATCCTAAGACAGAAAATAGTTTCGTGTATTCCTCTTCCTACTTGTTGCTTTTTGTTTGTTGAATTTGCTGTGTATGTGTGGTAAGTAGAGGGCAGAACCAAGCTATCAAAGTGTTTGAGCAAGGTGGTGCTATTGGTTTGAGCTGGGATGGATATTCACCTTGATAACTCATCAGTGGTACCAATAATACTTTTCCTTTGCAAGTGCGGAATTGTGATCTGGATGGTTAATAACAAAACATAAATAATTCCTCCTGCTGTTTATTCAGGCTCTTCCTTGGAGGAGAAACTCTTAGATAATGGCTCAAATGAATCTGAACAAGAGCAAACCAAACTTAAAACATCCGAAGTTGGGCACAAAGCCTCGGCTGCAAGCCAAGTTCATCCCAGTCTAACCATCAATGACTGGGATGTTATAGGTGGACATGAAAGTGGTATCACTGCTGCTGAGGTGCACAAGGCTTCAGAACAAAACATAGCAGTTGAAGAGTGTGGTGAGCAAATGAAACATTTGACAGAATTTAAATCTAATAAGATGCTGCTTGAATGCTAACACTCTGTACACTAATTCTAAGGCAAATCCTGCGTAATTTTGCTCTGAACGCCTGCTTGAATAATATGTAAGTGCCTCCTGCTCCTCGCTAAAAGTATAACAACTACAATTTTGCTCTGAACTTTTTCCACTTGCATTTATTGCTGTAATCACTTTTAACATGTTTGTTTAATCAGGTCTTCTGTTTTAAAATACTGTCCTTTTTCTTGGGTGAAAAAGAAAAAAAATTATGTGCTCTCTAAAGATTTATTTAATTTTTTAAATTATTTAAGGAAACATCACTAAAGATGGTCAAATGTCATGGTGGGTTTTCATCTTTTAACTTTGAGGGGATAAAATCTTGTTAGGTTAAAACTCTTAGCTAGTTAATACTTGTTTCCCAGACAATTTGCCAGTCGTGTTACGTCTAAAACTATCTGTGCTTTAGGGATCAAAATTTCAAAAGCTGGACTAGATGAAAACTTTAAGCAAGCTTTAGTTCCCATTTGGATTTTATTAAACCTGACTATTGACTGTTTGGGTTTGTTCCAATCAAAATTGATGCAAGGGCTCTGGCGCACCTTGATAGTGCTCTGATGTTGTACTTGAGGGTTACGTGAGCTGTGGGCTCCACTGTAGTCAAGTGTGATAGAAATACATGTAGCCCTTTGTGTAATCTTGCTTTATGGTGGCGGGTGTGTGTGTGTGAGAGGAGACGAAAAGGAGAAAGGTCCTATCTGTAGATAATTTAATTGGGCACTTTCTCAAGCAGTTATTTCTTTCCTAGAAGAACCATAACTTAATTAATAAACTTATATGTTCCTCTCCTCAGTCATTGGATATGTTGCTTTAAAATGTTTTCTTATCCAATATATTTAAAAAACATTATTGGATGAAATTAAATGGCCTGAATGGACATTTTTAATAAGCGGAGGGGCTTTGTAATACATGGTAAATTGCTAAAAGTGACTTAACTTTAAAGACTATACAGTATGAAATAGGAGCTGTTCATTTATTCATAGTTCAGTCAATTTCATTGTTCATTTTGTACAAATCCAACAGAATCTGATGCCTGATTTAAAAAAAAAAAGGTGGAGGGAAGGCACAGAGCGTGGATGGAAACTACCATCATCTAAGAGTATGAGACAGAGTGAGTTTAAATACAGCCTGCAGATGAAGGTGGTGCTGGAAGTGATTATGTAGAAGAACAATAGTTAAGAATAGTTCCAAATGTTGTTAAGGGTGCTTTGAAAGATGAGCTGAAGTACTTTCTGAGGAACAGTTTAGTAGTCAAGTGATGATGCTGAAAAATGGCAGACCCCTAGTCACCTGGGTATTATCAAAGTTTTGAGTCAGGCTCTCCTATCTATCAACTAAATATGGCTGAGAATTCCTTTTCACTTCTCATATTATTTGATTTTTAAGGGTCTGAATTTTATCAGATTTGAGGGTGAGAAGCAAGAATTACTAGGCTGCAGAAGTGTATGGAAGGGTGGTTAAAGGTGAAGAATAATGAGGCTGGAGGAAGTAGCAAATTTGCTTTACTTGTCTGGTGAAATGGAAGGAATTGCTTATATTAAAATGTACTTGGAATTGTGGGATGATTAGAAATTAGACTGCTGTCAGGAGAGAATCCATGTGGAAGATGAGGAGATGCAAGGGCACGGCAAAGACAATGAAGTCTGAAATGATTCTGATTTTTGTCAGAGCTCCAAGTTGAGCATGAAATCTGCTCAGGGAGACTAGATAGGAAGTAAAACCATGAGACTGAGGGGAAGAGTGCACACAATGGAGAAGGAAATAATCAGTTCACAGGGAGTAAAGTGTGGCAGATCCTGTTATGAAAGCCTGTCGCAGGGAAGGCAGCTATGATGTCTTCTGGACTTTAAGACTAGGAGCAATGGGGCAATGGGTACATTTTTGTGAACATGGCATAACATCTTGCTGAGATTCAGTCTAATAGGCTGTTTGTGGATTTACCTAGTAAGAATGTTCTGGTGGAAGGATGTGGTTCTTATGGTAGGTATGAATTTATTTATCCCACAAGTAGCCCTAATAACATGTAGTTGATGGAAGGACTAAATTTGATATGGCACAGAACTGCTGCTTTGAAACTTTGAGACAGTGAGACTTGAGCTTCTGTACAACTAGAAGGAGGCAAATGAGGAGTTCCTTATTTCATTATGTATATAACTATATTCTTGCTGTTACTGTCAAATCATTCTAGTTACTATTTTGAAATACATATTCCTGCAGTAGCCGTTTTTCCTCTGAGCACAGTGATTCCTATCTGAAATCTTTGCCTGAAATGCTAAATGATACTGACCAGCTATGATCTAGTGTTTAGAGTCTTTATACGCTGTCTCTGTATACCCTAATACAACTGTCTTTCTTAATGGAATACATTTAGGAGTTGGAGTATTCCCTTCGCAGGACCCAATTCAGCAAATGATGCCTCCTTGGATTTACAATGACAGCTTGGTCCCAGGTAAACAAGAAAGTGGCATTTAGCCAAGTGTGCAATGTCAGGTGTGAATGTACGTGTGCTTATGTTGCCACTTATTGATCAAAGCATTGCTCTTCAGTCATCAGATGCATCCTACATCTTTGATACAATACATATTTATGGTGGCTTTATCTGCATTTGAAGAAGTAAGGGTTTTATTCAAGCACATCAAATGTTTAATCTAGAATTTGTTATGACAGCAGATTATGCTAGTAGAGGTTGTGTTGCTGATAATACTGCTTTCATGGGTAGTCTGGTTTTTGGCATGGCTTGTAATTAAGCAGGCTCACTTCTTAAGGCTATTTATCTTAGATATGCAAATGACACAGTAAAAGGAAAATGAAATACTGTGGTAAATATTGATTACACTGAGGTTTAAATACGTAAAGCTGTTATAACTATATTTTTGTATGGGTTATCCTGAAATTTCATTAAAGAAACATGCTTTGAAATGGAGCACTAAGTCTATTTTATACAGAATATCTTTTTGCTTGTTTTAAACTGTCTGTAAAGACCATCCAATAACACATTTAGATAAAACATGATTCAATACAATGCTGGAATGCTGTTGTCTTACTTTACGCTTTGAAAGTTACTAATTTGATATAATGTCGAGTTTGAGACAAAATAGAAAAGCAGTCTTAAATTCACTTGAAAACAGCAGTTGTCACTGTCTAACACTGACTCCTTCACAACAGAGTTGTATAAGAAAATTTTAGAAACCACTTTGACTCCTACTGGAATAGATACAGCTAAACTCTATCCCATACTGATGTCGTCTGGATTGCCCAGAGAGACCCTTGGACAGATATGGGCTTTAGCCAACCGTACCACCCCTGGGAAGCTCACAAAAGAAGAGCTCTACGCTGTCCTGGCTATGATAGCAGTAACTCAGGTATGACTAAGGCTTTGGAGATAGTGCAGAACGGCGGTTTGCTTGACTAGTCTGCCATGGGTTGTGTGTTAGCATCAGTGGCTGGTATACCACACCTGGAGGAAAACACTACTTCTGTTGAAGTCCAGAGGAGAAACTCCCCTTGTAACTTCAGTGAGATTATAATTTCATCCCCTGCACTTACATTTCAGTTACTCCTTTCTGTAGTGTCAGTTGAGGGTAGTTGTTAGACATACCTACCAAACACTTGTGTACATATTTCTAGTGTAAAATACTGTCTGGCTTTCTTCTGTTGTGTATGTGTCTGTTTTCCTCAAACTATGTAGTTTCTGTATCCCTTAGTCTGCAAATAGCTAGACTTGCTACCTCTCTCCTGAACTAGTGGAGTGTTAATTTTAGGCTTACATTTTTTGTCAGTGTAGTGTCATCTCTTAGCAGTTTATTTCTAAATAACAGCCCTGAATGAAAACTAAGGCAAGAATATCTTGAATGACAGAGATTGAAGCAGAGGTATGTTGTTGGAGTGGTGTGTAGGAAAGATGATACAGCACACACAAGGTACAGCATAGCAGTGCTTGCCAGTGCTTAGTGGATTGGCTTACTAAAAGCCAAACAAGAATGCTGGCAGATGCCCCTGCCCACTCAGGGGGGTATCATTACCCTCTGTGTAACTCTGGCAGTCAGGGTGTTGAATATGATTGGCTTACACAGGCTCCTGATAGCATGTTTTGATTTGGAAGGTTTACTTGAGGTTTGACCAATGTCCTGCTCCTTCCTGATTTCAATAATACAAGCCAGAAGCTGGAATCGAGAATGCAGTGTGCCTTTTTGATGATGTACATGTGTGTATGGTTGTCTTTGCTTTTCTGCCTTTGCAGAGAGGAATACCTGCCGTGAGTCCTGATGTGTTAAATCAGTTTCCAGCTGCCCCCGTTCCTACTTTAACTGGATTTCCAATGCCACTGCCTGCCTCAGTGAGCCAGCAGCCTCTGATTCCCTCCGCACCGCCGGTCTCCATGCCTCTGAGCATCGGGCCAGCTGTGATGGGGATGAACATCACGGCACCGGCGGGCGGAGCTGCAGCACAGCCTTCAGGAGGATTCGTGCCATCCTACCCACCCAGTCAGGTTAGCTTGCTCTTGTTGCACGGCAAATTCTCCCTTGTCCTGGAAAGAGAATTAGCCTGACTCTCACAGCTACGTAGTGACAACAGACTTTAAGTAAACAGCAAAAAATGGAGCTGAAATCTAGCGTGTGGCATCTGTAAACCTGAAGTCATGCCACTAAGGATGTTATTCTATTTTTTTCTGTTTCTTTCTGGTGGCATTAGAAGAGGCGCAAAAGTGTTCTCCATTACAAATTAACTGCATTGAAAGAGGATTTACTTGTAGTTAGGATTTTTTAATGCATGTTAAATGGAATTTTAGGTTAAGCTACACAACAGACTGTTAGCTGGTAAAATAAGTTAAGAGTTTTCAGGAGCAACTGAGAACTATGAAAACCGTTGGTTTACAACACTGTAAATCATGTGGGGGATAAATTTTGCTGCTTGCAAGTGTGGTTCATCTTTCTTTGGAAAATAATAATTCTGATGCTTTTGCTGTGTGTATTGATTTTAAATTATTGATTGATTTAAATTATTAACATTTGTCCTGTATTAAAAGATTACATGGCTATGATCAACAACACATTTAATGTGAAAGGAGTAGAGTTCCTTATTCACCTGTTCTTCATGCATACTACTTGTAATCCTGTACACCTTGTGCATGTTTTGAGTTGTGTGAAGTGGAAACACTGACCATGCAAATTTTGCATGCTAATGTTGAAAGTTTTTTTTCTTCTTTTGCTTTTTTTTTTTTTTCCCCTGCTCTTAAGTCAGTCATGCTACTCTGAACTGCTTTCATTCTGTATGACAATTTGAAAAGTCAACAGTGTAGCAATTTACATGTTGTTTGTAATTCAGGTAGTAAAACCAGAAGATGATGACTTCCAGGAGTTTCAGGATGCTTCAAAGTCTGGCTCACTAGATGACTCTTTCACTGATTTCCAAGGGGATGTAGCTGGCTCCTCCAAAGCAGCCAGTTCACAGCACCGGAGCAGGTAGCACATCTTTGATTTCCACCCTTCAGTATTTTAGAACTCTTTTAAGAAATGAAATGTTTTCCTTTTTTGTGGGTTGCTTTCTGTCCTGTAATTTTCTTCTGTCGCCTGATTTCTACTCTGACAGTTTCTTTTGAAGGTTGTTACAACCACAATTAGGCTTTCTGAATAAAAAAATGACATTTGGTGTGCCATAGGTGGTTGGCCATTCTTTAGCATTCTAGTCATCATGCTGGGGTAAATTGCATTTACAAGGTATGGAGGTAGGTTTTCAAGTATTTATACTACACAGACAATTGAAAGTTACTTCATACTGTGGATTCGGGCAAATAACTTACATAAAGCTATTCAGAAAAAATACACTGGGGCGGGAGTTCTGCATTTAGTGCTGTGTGCTTCCATTAAAAATACGACCCCATGTCTGTTGGAGACGATAGACCCTGCTGTTAGCAAATGGTTTCTTTCTTCAGGTCCTGAATATGGACCGCAAAATTCATATAAAGTGCACAACATCATACTCTTAAATGACTGAGAACTCCACTGGGCAGGGGTTTTGTTATTTCTATCATTTCTCTGGCCAGTGCTTAAACTTGGGATAATTGACTATAAATCTCAATTGAAATCTCATTCAGACTTCAGTGATTTTGGCTTTTCATTGGGAGAGTGCCAAAATGTAATTCTGGATCAGGCAGATTTTGTATAACAAAATAAGTAAGCATGTTTACTCCCCCTGAGAGTTTACAATTAATCTTTCAAAGTTCTGTGACTACAAAATTTCAGTGTTGTTTCCTTTTACTGCACATGGCAAACGTTTATGTACCTCCCAGGTGTCTAATTGTAGTAGACATACAAATTTGCTGTGTATTGAACTGACTGTTCTTAGTTGCAAACAGTACTCACACTTTCCAGATAAGAGTGATTACCAGTTGCTTCCTCAGCAGTGACGTCAAATAGGGATACTAAAACAAAGTGTTCTGTTACACCCTGCCTAACAGCATTCTACGTAAGAAATTTAATTTTGCTGATGTCAGAGTGCTACACATATCTGAAGATGCTCTATATTAAGTATATCTTAATTTGTGTTAGATGTCATTTCACAATTAAAGCTGTTCTGTTACTGAAAGTCTTAACAGAAACGCTGTTTGTAAATTCCACAGTGGGAAGTAGGGGATCATAAAAAAAATATTTAAAAAACAATGTTTCTTTTTCACTGCAGCAATTCTCTTTATTCAGTTGTAAAAGCATTTGGTTTTGAACAGAATGTTACAATGAGCTATAATCTAATTGCTTATGGAGCTTTATTTTAAAAAAAGCCATCTGTAGAGTACAGATGATTAACCATTACATTTGCCAAGATTGCATATCTAATAGCCTGTTTTGCAGTGATGTGAAATTTAATTATATTACCATAAGCTATATTTTTTTGACATCGCAGACCATCATTAGCAGGTGTGTGCAAGTGCTAGGTTTGCATGTTGCTTGTAGCCTGCTGATAAGGAGATTTAAATGGCTCTGGAAAGATTCTTGCTTCAGGCCGAAGAACGCCATAGAAATTCATTCACATTTTCAATGTGCATAGTATTGAATGACATAAACTAGAAGTAAAATGCATCATTCATATGTAAAGGATGTTGTTCTGTAGAGCTGCCAAGGTCTGATAAGGGGGCTTGTGTGGAGGGCAGGCAAAATTCTCACAGAATGTCTTCTAAATCTTACAGCAGTTGCTAACATGGTGTTAGGTTATTATGGCAGTTTTACTATATAAAATAGAGTGTGTTTATGTGCAAAAAGATTTGCTTGTGTAATTGTGGACTAATCCTTATTTTGCTGATTAGATAGCTACCTAAACTTGCTGATTTGTACTGACAGAAATTCAAAGTTATCCTTTCCTTCCTTTTGAACAGTGGTTTCACTTTATTCTCCTAATTTTACAATATGTAATGAAATGTAATTAGAAGTAAATAAGCTGAAAGTATGGAGCTGGCAAAACCTCATGCAGTTTTAACTCTTTATTATATCTAGTTCTATTAGGGAGACTTGTCCTTACGCTGCCCTGGGCAAAGCGATAAATTAAACAGCAGTGATTCCTGGGGCATGTCTGTGTGCTTATTCTCTCCTGGGCTAAGAATTCCTGTGGTGTAAAGTTCTAGAATGTTTTGTTAATGTTTTGGTACAAATTAAAATCAAGAATGGCGAGAACTGACTTCTGACCTAAAGAAATATAATCAGGTGAGAGAGAGTCTGAATTCACCCATCAGTTAGCCAGCTGCCTGTTTACATGCTCTTATTCTTAATAGATATTGAGGCCATTTACATCAGGTTCTTGATTAAGCACTCTTTAGTGTACAAACTTAGGTTTAGTGATTCAAATTGTGTAGTCATAAAAAGACGGTCCTTTAAATAAAAACTGGAAAAGTAGGTTTCTTATGGATGAATTAAGGAACTTTGCTTTTATCTCTTTTGTTTTTAGTGTTCCTTCTTTACTAATGCCACTCCCAGGTAATAAGACACTCTCATCAACTGATAAGTATGCTGTGTTTAAAGGAATTGCAGCTGAGAAGCCTTCTGAAAATACAGCTACTTTTGGAGGTAAAAGGAAAAATATGAACTATTTATTGTAATATTTTGTATATCTTGGTTTTGGCATTGATAAGATATATTAATATTTAAAATTCAGAGCAATTATGACAATGTGACATTTACTATATAAATTCATAACATCTTTATGTATATGTATTTCTTATATTCACTAGATTGTGGAGACAAGTATAGTGCTTTCCGTAAATTGGAACAACCATCAGAGAGCAAATACTTAGGTAAGTGGTATGCTTTTTGGAGCTGTTTTAACATATTTTCATTTTATTTTTTTAGCAGTTCTCTGTAAGCTGCAGAATTTCCATTGCTATAATTCTAGAGCAATGGTGATTCTGCTTCTCTAAACAACTTAGCAGGAAGTATCCTGAAAAAATAGTGCAACATACTATTGGAACAATCTACAAATTACATTTGTAGAAGATTGGCATCTCTTCTGGGTGCTTCTCAGTTTTATTTTGAAATAATGATTTGGTTGGAATTTGTTCATTTAAGTCAGGAATCATATATTCTTAGAAGACAGAATAAGATGCTCCTGGACAAAATCACAACTTTTTTCTGTTGTTAGGGCAGTATTTAAACTTTTCATGGTCTCTGGTGCTCTAAGAAGAAATCTGATCACTTATTTTGAAATTTGGGTTTAACTGTTTTTGTTTGGGAAAAGTAAAAACTAGATGGCATCTGAGGTACAATGTCTGTAATTACAAAAGCACAGTCTCCCTAAGCCTTTTCCAGAACCATCTATGTCTAACTCATTTATGCAATATAAGCGGTAATCTCATCTTTTTAATCGGATGGGGAAAAACTCTCAAACTCTACTAGCTTTCATATATTATCAGTAGACAGATCAGAACATAAACAGATTACTAACTTAACCTGACTTCCACAGATTTATGCTATACCCAGCATTTTGTTTCATTATCAGAAAACAACTTTAGATTCTAGGATAAAACTGCTTACCTGAGTTCACTGCTACTCCTTATTTTTCAAAGATGGAATTATTTTTTTCAAACACTGAGTTTCTGAAACTCCTGTAATCTCATGCTCCATACCTCTTCAGGATTAAATGCATGCAATGAAATGAAATAACAACATTTTATCTCATTCTGTACATGTTATAAAATATAGAAAATTACTGTATTTGCCTGCTGTCCAGGTCTGACCACTCGTAACCCTTTCACCAGCTTACATTTCTAATGGAAAAGTTTGCAATTCATCAGTAAGTTTAGTTTGCTGTGATATTTTAGTTTTGATCTGTGAATAGCAATTTTATAAATATTTGTATTGTTGCTGGGCCAAGTGAATTGATTTGGAGGGGACAGAGAATGGAAGGATATGTCAGGTACAGTTATGGTCCTTTACTGTTATTACAAAGAGTATCCTTTTAAATCTTGGTTAAACTAATTTCAGGTATAACACTGTGGCAGCTTAAGAATTAAATGTTAATGGTGTACTTCTAAAATAGAACAAAATCTGTTTATTGGACAGGTCTTAAAGTATGCATCAATACTTCAGAATTACAAGTAGTAATAATAAACAAGTACATACATGCTGGTGAATGGGTTAAACAACATTTTTCATGTTCAAAAGAAATTGCTTTATAAAAAAAAATAATTGTATATGAACATGAAGAAACTTATAAAATTAGTACACCACAGTGTTTAATGTAAGTTCAATGAAAACATTGTTACCTAATGTTTAATCAGGTTTAAATTATAATCCTTACATAGCACAATGTTCCATTCAGAAGGTAGCTGAACTAGAGATGTGCACATCTTATGATTAATCATGCTCACTTTCATATGAAAGTCTGTCTCCAAGCTTCTTAGTAAAACTGGAATTGGTCTTGGCAGAAGCTAGAAAATGTCTAATCTATATTGCATTTACTGACATTCTGATCACTTAACACTATGGTATGTTTAGGTGAATCTGGCAGAAGGAAAACACGATAGATTAAAATGAGAGTTTAAAAATGTTCTAAAACAACACGTTAGGATCACCGCCTTGCATTCTTTTCTGTTTGGGTGTTTGTCTCTTCACCCGTTGGATTCCCCATTATGCTCAGCTGGACAGGCGTGTTGGCTGTCTGCCTTTCACGTGTGCTTTTTTCACAAGTACCTTCAGCCACCAGGCAGGCCTGCTTGGTCTCTCCTGTGTTCCCCTTTCAGCTTATCATGGTTGCTTTGGTCTCAACCCTCTGCTGACGCCCCATAACAAACTGTATTTGGGCAATATTTCAAAGGGAGGGAGGGGAAGAATTGCTTCTGTGCTAAAGCAAGTAATATATTGATATAAGTGAAATTCAAGCTTACATTTCACCACTTGGTAAATAGAAGGACAAGGTGGGAAAAGGAACTTATGTGGAAGCTGCATAAGACAGTGCTGATCGCCTTTTGAATCTATTGGTTGTGGTGTGTTCTGATATTAACTTGGTGTAAAGGGAATTTAATACGACTTTGAGGAAGACTTAAGTGTTTGCTGGAATGACTAGTGGAATTGCTGACCTTGAAACTTGTGTGGTTCATAGAAGTTGAGTTTGCAGTTCTACATGCATCCTGAGGTCTTAATTTAAATAGTTTGCATAAAAACTTCTGACATTGCATGAAATAATTTGCTTGCTTGCATGGTGTGAGCATGATGTATTTGTTGTCGCTGCAGTGTCTTATTATAGGGTTTTTTTAATTGTTTTTATTCTCAGGAGATAACCTTGCAGAATTCAAGCCCGCAGGAACCGATGATGGTTTCACAGATTTTAAAACCGCTGACAGTATCTCACCGTTAGAGCCACCTACAAAAGACAAAACTTTCCCTACATCCTTCCCTTCTTTGCCCGTTCAGCCAAAACAGCAAACACAAGCAAAGACCTCTTTGAATCTAGCAGACTTGGATCTCTTTTCCTCTACCGGAGAAAACAAGCAGCCATCCTTTCCACCTGCATTTAATGCATCAAAATCAGGCTCCTTTCCTCCACCACCCCTTCCAACTACCACTGCCCAACCAGCACCCAGCAAAAGTTCAAGCTTAGCTGATGACTTTGGAGAGTTCAACCTTTTTGGGGAATTTTCTAATTGCGCATCAGCCAGTGGACAAGATGACTTTGCAGATTTTATGGCTTTCAACAATAGCAGTGGATTTTCCGAACAAAAAACAGATGACAAATACAATGCACTTAAGCTAGAGGCCGGTCCCGTTCCTCAGTCTGGCTCATCTGCTGGCACAGTGAAGAGTGGGCAGAGTTCTGCCACCGCTGCAACGCCCACCAAATACGATATCTTCAAACAGCTTTCTCTGGAAGGCTCTGGAGCAGGCTTTGAGGAGGCAAAGGACAACACGCTTTCTTTAGTGAAGAGTGATGATGATTTTGCTGACTTTCACTCCAGCAAGTTTTCTTCCACGTGCAACAGCGCAGAGAAGTCCCTGGTGGACAAAGTTGCAGCTTTCAAGCAGGCCAAAGAAGACTCTGCTTCGGTGAAGTCTCTGGATCTCCCTTCTATTGGTGGCAGCAGTGTCGGCAAGGAGGATTCTGAAGACGCGTTGTCTGTTCAGTTTGACATGAAACTGGCTGATGTGGGAGGAGATCTTAAGCATGTCATGTCTGATAGCTCTTTGGATTTGCCAACAGTTAGTGGCCAGCATCCACCAGCAGCAGGTGAGGAACTGGTTAGATTGCTCTGGTAACGTAGGTGGTGGAGATGTCAGTGTTCTTCTGTGTGCTAATTACAGTATTATGCACTAGTCTTTCAGTAGTGAAAGACTTCTAAATCTCTGTACCCGCTAGCCAACAGCCCCTTAGCAGGGCAGTGTTTATTTTTTGTCTTAGAAGACTATAAATAGATTGAACAGTTTGAACTCCATGCCAGTTTATTTTTGAGATTTGACAACAACATATTACTGGTACCTGTTAGCTACTGTCACGTAAGGGATTCGAGTGGAAAATTTTCTAATGCAAACAATGTCATTCCATTCATATTAGCAAGACGAATGGCAGAGAGTCTCACTTTAATCTCTTGGTTTCAACAAAACATTTGGCTTGGGGACTTAACCCGCTCTGTGCTTCTAAAAGGGTAGGCAGAACACTAATTTATGCTGTTAATGAAAAGCTGTCTAATCAACAACAGTAGTATATTCCTGTTACGGTGGGGCTTAATATGTGTAACCAGTATTTTGCAGGACTGCAAGTAGAAGTATTGCATACACTTTTAGACTTCAAACCCTCATTGGAATAGTTGTGCAAAGGGCCTGTAAATGCTAGTCTCATGATTGGTAACTCCTGGACCTAAATTTAGAACCATGGGACTTTTACTTTATCCCTGTCGAGTTTTCACCTTCTTTAATTTCCCTTCATGAAAGTATTCCTGAGAGAGTGAATTGACCATCTCTGATCTGATCACATATCATAAAACAAATTTCCCAAGTGTCCTGCTTTTTCTTTTCATGTGTACATAGGAAGATAAGATGTAGTTAAATGTTCTGTGGCCTTCAACAATACAGGAACCATTACTGTGTTCTAGTGACAAGTATTATGCAGTCAAAGGCTTTTCTGAGCAGGGGGGAGCATACAAACTGTAAATGTAAAAGCTGTTACTGCAAGAATTGGTTATTTCCATATGAAATATTTCTTCCATTTTTGCAGATAAGGGTAGAGAAAATACACAGTACTGTAATTTTGCATTATACAATATTTTTAAGTAGGGGAGAGAAGTAAGTTGGCAACTTTGACATGGAAGATACTCTATAACAGGGTAAAAAATATCAGGAATAATTTATTAGCAAAGACATTTAATTTTCATATTACTGCTTGGTAAAACTCCAAGTTGAGTGAGCTGTCGAAAACGTAGCACCTACAGTGTATTCTTGAATGTTTATTTTGGTTTTGAAAGCACTTTTTCCTAATATTTTTCTAGCCTCTTTTGGTGGTAGTTTGACCTAAGTAGCTCTTCTACAGGATGTGAGCTTTTGCCACAGAAATCAGTGATTAATAATTGCCATTTGTGGCAGGAAAGACTTTTTTGGTTTGTTTAAAGGGGTTAGCCGATCATGTGCTTGTTGCTAAACTTTTGAACTCTGAAGTATTAATTAGAAGCTATTTTTATTAAACTTAAACAAGCCTGTATTCTCCTATGGTGCCAAGCTAGGTGTTTTTCCACAGGGAGAGTCTTACTCCATTTAACTCTGTTTGCATTTCGTAGCGAAGCGTGCTCTGGATGATTTGTTACGAATACTTCTGTTCTCATGTGTTCCTTTATGTGTGTTTGATGCATTTCAAACTATGAACTGCCGATGTTCAAGCCAATTTTTTCAGTTTACATAAAGTTAAAAAGCAGATTTTTTTTCTCTTAATTTTCTTCGATCTGTAAATCTAATGTCAAAAAGGGACAGTATCCCTTTGTCATCCTCACTGCTGAGAAATGGGAGACTAATCATTGGGAACTGTATGTTTGTAAGCACCGTGTAACATCTCCAGTGAAACAGCAGCGGGACAGAGGTGCTGATAAATGATTTGACTTTTCTGACATACTGATGCAGAGGTCTTTGTCCTTTGGCTACTGAGATTTCATGTTCCATAGCTTCCAGGTATGGGCAGGTAGGTTGCTTTACACTGGGAATTAGAAAGAAATTGTTAAGTTGCTTCCCATACAACGGACTTTGATCTCTAAGGGAAGAAAGGTTTTCAGTTTTGCTCTCTCCAAAGGGGATACGGTCTCTTTAAACTTTGCTATAAGTCTTTGTGTGGAAGGTAGATTATACTAATGTTGCCTGATTTCTCTTGCATTTACTTCGTATAACCCTTTGAGCACTGGCTGCATGCTGTTAGTTTCAACCAGGCTGCTTCTTTTAAACCAAATTTATGTTTCAGTCCAAGACAAAAGCATTTTAATTAGCACCTAGTCATGTTATATGAACCTAATTTGTTCCGCGTCCTGCTGAACGTTGCAGCGAGAGCATACCCTCGCCTGGGTATTCTCAAAGGGTTATCCATTTGCTGCACTGACAAATCTGTAAAGTACCTTTTTCTTTGGCATTATTGGAGATCTCTGTATATTTTAATCAACTTCAGGTTTTTTGCTGCTTTTCTAATGTCTAATTTCAACTAAACATTTCCTGTGTGAATGTGCCTTCTCAGATCTGCTTTGATATCTCTCTTCTGCAAGTATTGACCTGCATGCTTTATTCTGATAACGCCCTTATGAGCTCCTATGTATCACTATCTTTTGTGATCTGTAAGTCCTGCTGTGTTAATAAATATTATCTTGGCATATTTTGAAAACGTGGGGATGTGTGTGATTTGTTGCAAACCAGCAATGTATGTCTTTTTCCTGAAAAATACAAAGTTTAAAGTTATAGTATCCCCTTAGAGCTGGCGAGTGCCTTTCTCTTGCAGAGCAGCGTGTGAGTGAGCCTCTTTCTCCTCTTCAAACACTTTAACCTCGCTCCCTGTGCGCTTCTGACGCTTTCTGTATCAGGCTAAATAATATTTTTCAACAGAGCACTTTTTGAGAGGGGTTGAATAGCGGAAATGTGTGGATGGCAGGGGTGTTTCTGTGAGTTGGTATGGTGGTAGTTCAGGCTGAAGACAGAAACGACACTGTCTGTGCTGTTGTCTGCTCATCTGGACTTCCCTGCTGCCAGCCAAGGTTATGATACACCTTTGTGAAGGGGACCAACTGGAAAATGTGTCACTATCTAGGCCTTTATGAGTAGGAGCCCATTAAACAATATTCTGGTATTTATTTAGCCAATCTAGAGTGAGTTAATCAGTGCCCCAAAGTAAAGGGCCCTGATTCCTTTTTCTGTTTGGGAAGTCCTGCCTTTCTAAATACTGAAACTTTCAAACATGAATGACAGCTGCAAATTTGTGTCACGTAATTATGCCACTTTGAATTCCTCCAAATCCTGGGCCACTAACAATTTGGGATTAATGTCAAATTAGCAGACAAGGTAAAAAGCTGAAAATAATTGAGATGTAGAATATAGTTAAAAGATTAAGTCAGCGCAAACTGGGTTTTTGTAGTTCCTTGCCACAAGACCAAAAACCAGACTAGAAACCAGACCATGTTTTTTCTTCTTTACACCAATCTTGAGATACCTTAAAAGAAAGAAAAAGAAAAAAAGCCCACCACCCCCGTCTTTTATTCTGGAGAACCAGTAGGTTATGCCTAGCCCTACAGCTTTTTAAACTGAAGGCTTGAACATAAAGCAGAGACACGCAGTTCTGCAGAGCTTGTGCTGTTAGTATTGGTTCACCTAATCACACCTGGAGGAGGGAGAGTAATGTTCATGACTATTACATTTTTGTCCAGACTTGACAGTCAAATTCACTCACTTGCTCTCCTTCAGTGTAATTCTGGAAATAGAAAAGCATAACAATATGTGTTTAGAGGCCTTCGCAGGGTAACAGTGGAGGGTGTGTACGTCTTTTCTGCACACCTCCCAAGCCGAGCCAAAGGGTGCAGAGACACAGCAGCTGCCCTGGGCTCTGCGGGACTGAGCTGAGCCATCCCTTTTTTCCAATGCAAGCTCAGGGGGTCTTTATTTTGCTGTGAAATGTTGGTTTATTATGATAATTAAAAAATAATGAGCAAATTCTTTAATTCCACGAGGTTTGAAGGCTTTTTCTCTCCTTTTTCCTTCATTTTTATTTATTGTACAGTGTTCTTGATGGTTTCCACCTTAGCAGCACTAGGTACTACCGTCCTTTAGCAAAAGTAAATTGGAGTAACTCCCTTATCATTAACACTGTTCCAGACTTCACCACCTGAGAAATGGGCTTTGAATTTTCCTGATTGCTGATAGGCATGACACAGATAGCAGCAGTACGTACAAGGCTCTGTATTCTTCCAGTTTCATCTCTGCCTTTATCAGGTGAAGCCCCACTGGAACTGGTAAGAAGGTGGTGCCTGTCTCTGTCCAGTCTGTGAACTTGTTGCTCAAACCGCTGGTGATGTTCCTAGTGTTAACAGCTCTGGTTTTGGTGTGCTGATGCTGTTCCACAAGGAACAGAACTAGCTACCACGTGCATCACTCTAACAACCCTAAAATGACATGAGATTTATTTATTCATCAGTATTTAATATAAACTGAAATATAAAAACTATGTTGGTTAAAATCACTAAATATATTACAGTCTTCTGAATTGTCTTTTTCAGTTTTCTTTAGAATATCACTAAGGCTGTCAAGAGTTTTCCTTAAATGATTAAACTGTTGACATTGAAGGCTCCAGCTTGTAAATTGCCTCCAGCCATAACTTAATCCTTGGTCGTTGAAATAAATTGTTATAGTTGGCTGAAATGAAGGATGTCAAGTTTTTCTGTAGATGAGATAACGCTGAGGAATGGTGTTTTAACTGTTTTTCATCCTCTGTCAGTATTCTCCCGTACATTCCTTGGCAGCTATTGCCTTGCCTTTTTCCAGCAGGCTGGATTGTATAGCTGTGGCTGGCCCCAGGTGATGACCAGGCAGGTTGGACTGTGGTTTGGTAGTTCAAAATGGATGGAAAGTAAATGGTAAATATCTTCAAACCTTTTGCTTTGGAAGAAATACAAATTTGGTTTGGTTTCTAAAGCTTTTGGAAACTTACTGCCCTTCAGCATGATGCTGTGGAGATCACTTTTTCCATTCTCGGTTCACTAGAGAATATTTTTGAGGAAAAGAAGTTTGGTTACATGATACTTGAATGGATCTGACTTGGATTTCTACAGGCACACATGCACCCATCCCATCTTGCCCCCATCTATGTGATTTGAGAATCTATATCCAGTGATTTAATCTGGGTGTGTTTTCACCATTGCAAAGCTGACAGTGCTAATGACGTGTGGCTTTAACTCTATCGGGAGTAAGAGCTTTTGGGTTTTTATAACAAAACTAAACTCAAATCTCTTGTGTCATTTCTGAAAGACACCACAGAATTGCTACTGAGATTACTAAGGAATACTGATTTATGGCAATACATTTCACTGAAATCTATTGGTAAATCTCTTGTGGTAGGGTTGTAGGATTCCTAATGCAAGATCAATTCACGATCTGCCCTGCTTCGACAGGGAATTTGCTGTATGCTCTCCAAAAAAATGCTAACTAAGAAATCACTTTTAACCTTGCAAAAAAAGATTGTGTATCCACAAAACAAAGTGTTTTCATAAGAGTTTGAATGAATTTAGTCTTTGCTCATTTTTTTGATAAAATTTGATGCTTCTCAGCTGTTCAGATTCTGTTCTTACTAAAAGTGTCCTCCAGAAGGAAATGGTGGTAGCTGCACCTTCTTCCTTAAGTGTGATGTTTAGTTAGAAGTAATTAATTTTTTTCCCCCACTTAATCATCTCTTGCTTTGAAAAAAATACTATGGATACACATGCATCTTTTAAAATTTTGAATTGCCATACCAGCAAAACGAAGCTTTTGTTACATCAGAGGCTACAACTGGAGCATTGTAACTGGAGCTTTTTTATTCATCACACGTATCTTTGGTTTTTAAGAAAAAGGCTGTTGGAGGAGCAGTTCTTAACACTGCTTAATAAAACAATCTTTTTGCCAATAATAAAGATACCCACATCATGAAGAGTTCTCTAGGGTTAGCCAAGAAGTGCTTTTCACATGTAAACTGCTTCTTTGCTTATTAGTCTGGTGGCAAGTTGCTGTGCCACCTGTTGGGGGGAAAGCTCCTCTCTTCATTGTGCAGCAAAGGTACTAAGAGCTCAAATAAGCCTTTAGTGTTGCCACAGCTATGACAAAGGGTATGGTTTTACTTCCTCTACTCAAAAACATCTGTCACAAATGATTCTATGAAGTGCAGTGCTTGGCACAGCAAATGTTTGGTCTTCTGCAATGGAGTAAAAATTCTTATAAAAGCTAGTTTACCTTGGATTACGGACAGTTACACATACATTCTTATTTTTCATACTTTTCAATAAATTGTTTTAGGACGGCTTTAGCTGTAAACACTGTCTCTGAACACAGTATTTTTCCTGTAATAGAATACCTTAGGAAAGTGTATTCACCAGAGTAATCCTTTCGTAACTATTCAAATAAATAAAATGTACAGAATTGAACTATTAAATTTAATCTCAGCTCTTACACCTATGCAGATGGGTTTCACATCTGCATGAACTCACGTAGAGAATCTTGAATCTTAATTTGTGAATAATTAAAACACTGTTTCTGCCTTCCCTGCCATGGCCTATTGATTGCAGGCGAGGCATGGGGTGTTCAGGATTCCCACTGAAGCCTGCTGCTGGTTCTGCCTGTCCCTGAGCCAGGATCAGATGGAGTACACTGACCTGGTCCTTTAGGATGTATTTTCAGCTCAAACTCTTAGCAATTATCAAAGAAATCATTCACAATAGAATGTGAATGTGCAGATCTTCACAATAGGATCATCCCTTTCTTTTCATTTCCTGGTGAACGCTGAAACAATAGCAGTGCTTAAATCTTTGCCGGCTTTTGGAGTCAACACAAATTGGAGGGAGGCGGGTGGAAAGGTTGCCTAGTGTGCTGTGGTATTTTCAAGATCCCAGGATTAATTACAGTTGGCTAACATTTTGGAGGTTATTCTGGCACTCTCTTTAATGCTAGCAAAGCTTTCATTTAACTTCCTTAAACAAAACCGTGCATTTGAGAGCACAAGGTGTGGTTTCTTGTGATAAATTACTGATCCCTTGCAAGTCTGCTCCTTTTCACCTCGGAGCCTTCTTTCTGTTCAGTTTTGCCATAAGCAGGTGATTTCATCTCTGGTCTGTTTACCCTTCTGTAAACTGCTTGCTCTAGAAATTTAATATTTGAATGGCACTTTGAAATCTTGCTGCATATATGCTAGGTGCTAAGGTTTGTTATTGAGATGCTGTCATGTGCAAATGCAGCAGCTGCAGGAAGACTGTCCCTTAGGAAGATCTGATAGATGACACACCATGCATCACTGACCCCTTGCAAAGGGCCTTTTATTGTAGTAGCCATTATACTCTATCATTATATTGCATATTTGTGGGACTTTTTTAATTAGCTATGTATGTGGGTCATGCCTGGAAAGCAGCCTAAAGCATAGTGTGCTCTCCCATTCCAGCAAAATGAATAAATCAAAGAAGAAATGTTTTGTTAAAATGGCTTAATCCTTGGGCTAGTGTGGCCAGATCGAATAAAGAGGGCAGCTGGAAAGTCAGCTTGTTCCCACCCTGGCTGTATTAAACCCAGGTTGCTGCTGCTGTGTGCCAGCTAGTTAAGACCATAATGTTTATCACAAGAGTGTCAGCTAAAACGATGCTAAGAGAATATATTTTCTGGTTTGGGTTTGCTTTACCTCGAGACCGTTTGACCCTAGGCGCTGAGCAGTGGCTGAATGTCTAATCCAAACTGACAATTGTTAATGCTGGAAAACAAATGCCAAATGTAGTATGGTAGGGCTTTTTTTTTTTTTTTTTAATGCTTTTATGAAAACTACCCAGCCCCTGGCTCTCTGTGCCTTCACTATGGATCAATCTCAGTCTAAACGCGAAAGATCAGTTGAATGAATAACGGACAAAGCCCAGCAGACCCTGGTCACTGTGCAGGCTCCTTTCCTGCCTCTAATGTAAGCAGCCAGGCTCTGTGTCTCATACCTGCTCATGGCAGTGAGAAGAGCCTATTGGCCCATATAATTGCCAGGTGAGTATCAAATGTTTGTAGCTTTCTGCAAAATAATTGGATTTTCTCTATACTTAACTGAATAAATAGTTTGTAAAAGCTAAAACATGATCTTTGCAATATTCATGTCATTCCTGGAACCTGTAAGTTTGAAGAGTCAGCCATGCGGCACCGCAGTAACTGTGATAAGCTTAAACAGGATTTCTGTTTTTTTAAAAATTTTTGCAGCACATTTATACATAATTTGTATCAGAGCATGAATATAAAATTAAAGTGTATTAATACATTATCAGAGGGAATGGAAAAGTTAGCCCAGTCTTCTATGTGGTTGGTTTTGATTGTAGATTCTGCAGCCAGTATCAGAAAACTGAACTGGTGATCTGTGCAGTCTGTACTGTCTAGAAACGTGGGGGTCTAAAGTGTCTTTTCACTACCTGTAGTGGAATGGCGCCTTTCAGCTTCAAATATAAGACAATATACAAAGGTCAAGGCTTACATTTATTAAATGGATAAATTTTTGTATTAATTGCTTAGGTATTTTTTAGGTTATTTTTGTGCAAACTCTAAGCCTCATTGAAACAACGATTCACTGTGTGTGTTCTTGCAGTTCTTTAAGACTCTTAGCAAGTTGCCATTGTTTTTATACAGTGTAGAGAGATTAACGTTTGAACTTCAGCTTCTAATTGTAGGGGTTTGTCTTTTTCAGATATAGATGACTTAAAATGCGCCCCATTTGGAAGCTATAACAGTGGGTCTGCAGTCAGCAGCCTGGCAAGCTATGACTGGTCTGACAAAGAAGATATTCATCAGGGCAAGAAGCTCTCCTCCTTTGTCCAGTCTTCAGGAAGTGGATCCTCTGCAGCTACTTCTGTTCTTCAGAAGAAGGAGACCTTGTTTGGCAGTTCAGAAAACATTACCATGACAACAGTTTCCAAAGTGACAACCTTTTCCACAGAGGATGCTTTACAGGATGTTTCCTTTGCAGCCTTTGCAAACTTTAAAGACTCTGGACCAATATCCAGTGGTCCAAGTGATGATGACATTGGAGACTTTGGTGATTTTGCAAGACCATCATCAGAAGCACAGGATGCAGCAGCTGATACAAATCAGGAGGCAGATTTCCTTAGTAGTGGTATCTCTTCTCAACTGGGAAGAGAGTCCACAGATGACTTTGGAGAATTCCAAAGTGAAAAGCCAAAAATCAGCAAGTTTGACTTCTTGGTGGCAACTTCCCAAGGCAAGGTGAAATCTAGTGAAGAAATGATCAAGAATGAACTGGCTACCTTTGACCTGTCTGTTCAAGGTAAGCCTGCGCAGGGTGGAGGAAGCTCATAATGCATGTGTTTATCAAAGGCTAATTTTTCTAATTGAATTATAAGTTAGCTAATACGGATTGTTCCAAAGGCTACTGGAAGTGAGCTGAATCTTCTTATTCATTTCCATGGCATTTGGAACAGGTCTTTTTCTAGAAAAAAAATATATTTGTGGTGCCAAAAAGTTGTACAAATTGAGGGGCTGGGGAAATTTGCACCAGTTGCTAAGTAAATAGAAGGCTTTGTTCTGGAGCAGTAGGGCAACCTTTGCTACCACTTTATTAATTTTAAATAGTCTGTGCCTTTATGAGTAAAAGAATAACTTGTTTATAACCTAACTTTTTAGGGTCTCATAAAAGGAGCTTAAGCCTAGGTGACAGAGAAATCAGTCGCTCTTCACCTTTACCAGTTTTGGAACAGCCATTTAGAGATCGTTCAAATACTCTAAGTGAGAAGCCTGCTTTGCCTGTCATCAGAGACAAATACAAAGACTTGACTGGGGAAGTTGAGGTAAGGAGTTACCTGGAATACAAGTAAATTGAGAATGACTTCCATCAGTGTGATATCAAGAGTGTTCTGTATCCAACTCTTTGGGACTTTAGCTATTTGAACTTAGGGTATGATGGCATCTGGGTAAGGTTAGATGTCTTGGTTAGAAACTGCTCATAAAGGAGATTCCTTCTCTCCTGTCTTTAAAGTCTTGTGGGGAAAATGCTGTTGTCTGAAACTCGGTCAGAATCACTTGACCTTGGAGTCCAAGCTTGTAACTGGAAGTTAGTTATGACAAATCTAATCTCAGCTTTGGCACTGAGACCATTGGCTTTGGGAAATGGCTTAACTTTTTTGGGTGTGTGGTGGTTGTTTTTCTTGCTCGTCTTGAGACTAGATGGTAAATGGACTCAGATTAGCTTCTGCTAATGCCCATTTCTAGAACAGCAGACCTGTAACGAATGTGTTGGGAGTAGGTATGTGCAATGCAAATGTTTTACTCTTATACGTTCTTCCTTTTGAAATTAGCTCTAACTCCCAGAAATCAAATTGTAGAGTTCAGGTGCTAAGAGAATAATTAGAGAATGGGGGAAATACGGAAATACTAGAAATAGGTGTCCTGAAATTTTATGTAGCTAATCTACAAACAGTCTCTTAAAATACCTCTCTGCTGTATGTCTGTTGTGATAGGAGAAAGGGAAATGTGTGTAGAACAAGATTCAGACTGTCCTTTTCTCTCAAATAGGAAAGTGAGAGGTATGCATATGAATGGCAAAGATGCTTGGAGAGCGCCCTGCAAGTAAGTGTGTAGCCTCCTCTGAAACCCTTTCCTCCTTCCTGTAGGTACCACCTCATTCAGTGTTTTAAGACCGTATAGGGGCAGAAAGGGTCTGAGTCAGCCCAAGTGGATTATAGTTTTTAAACCAAAAGCTGTCTCACAGCAGAAGCATCACCTCCTCAGTTAAAGATCCTATACTAATCTCCCTGTCGTTTGTGATTAGTTTGGCTTTTGCCTAAATTTTCAGGTTGACTAGTTAATGTGGCGTTCCTGTGTTTTACATGCCCAGTAAGGCATGTTGTTCAGGGCACTGATACCAGCATCAGGCTCTTCAGCACTTCTTGAGAAACAGGCTTGTTTAATGTGCTGTACAGAGGGGACATTACTTTTCTGGTAATGAGTGTCAGCTGTTTCACAGCCAGATCAGTTTTCCTGCAAATTTCTTCTTTGCCTGTGAGTATTAGACAGCCAAAACTGTGAATGCTATTGTTAAACTAGATAGCAATGCATGCATACTCTTAAAACTATTATTTTGGTAATGAAAATATTTGGGGAAATACATCAAGGTTTTAAATGTTCATGCTTTTCCCCTGATCTACTTGCAGTTACAGGATGAATATATAAAAATGTGTGATGGAGTATGGCAGTGATTTTGTATTTAGTTTGCCTCCTTTTTTGTATAACAGTTTCTGTTGGGGACTGTCTTGTTCATAATAATTATTTTAAGATGGATAACACCATCATTTTATGAAATTAATTTCCACCAGGTCATAAAGAAAGCAAATGATACCTTAAATGGAATAAGTAGTTCATCCGTTTGCACGGAAGTTATCCAGTCTGCTCAAGGCATGGAATATTTACTAGGTATGTTTTAATTTACCATGTCTCTTTCAATGTAAGTTCTCCTCTGAAAAACAGTAATATAGAATCAATCTTTCAAAAAATGGTATTATTTTTTAGGTTAATCTTTGCCTGTGCTGAAATAATGGAACAACTCTTCTGCTAAATAAATGTAACTACTACTTTGAAATAACCTGACAACCTTTTGTGTGCCTTCCTTGTTTTGTGCTATTTCTGAGTTAAAGTCTCAGGAACCTGTGCTGGCAATGGATTCTCTGCTACCCCTCCACTGTGTTTTTTATCAACAGGGGTTGTTGAAGTCTACAGAGTAACAAAGAGAGTTGAACTGGGTATCAAAGCAACTGCTGTTTGTAGTGAGAAACTCCAGCAGCTGCTGAAGGATATTGATAAAGTGTGGAACAACCTAATAAGCTTCATGTCACTTGCTGCTTTAACGGTAAGACCAAAACCAAGCAATGTCTTTACTAAAAGAAATGTCATAATTATATGTAAAGTGATTTCATGGGGTGTTCTAACGTTACAGGTTGTATTTTTCTCTTGCGAAATGGAAATGTGTAGAGGAATGGAGCTGGGTTAATTAGCATTGATAATATACAGCTGTGGGCTGGCTTCAGGGGCGGTGGGTTGGCTGATGTAGATGCAGTGCAGGTGTGGCTGGTTCTGTTAAGAGGTTGGGCAGCCAATGAAGAGAGAGCAGCCGAGGAAGAGAGAGAGGAAGAAGCAGAGAGAGGCTAGGAGAAGGCAGCAGAGGGACTGGCATGAAGAGTGTATTGGTATGAGATGGTAAAAGACCTTGTTGCAGCCTGATAGTTTGGAGAGTGCTGCGACAGAAATGCACTTATTTGTGGAATCCAGTTTAAAGCTCTCTGTGAGAAAACTGTTATTTATGTACAAACATGATCTTACCTTACTTAGTGTCTTAATGATTTAGATGAGATCCTGAGTGTCTGTGGACCTCTCCAATTAAGAGAAACTTAGTAAAATTTGAATAAACCATAATAATCAGTCCCTTTTTACACATTTTAAACCTCTCCAGTACAAACAGTTGTAGCAAGCAGGTATTTTTTGTGGTGTCCTGCATTGCACAAAGCCTGTCACAATATGAAATGTATACTTTCAATATTTTACTGCTTGGCAAGTGAAGTTGATAGACTGGGATTCATCTGTTTGAACTCTGGCATTGTTGATAGTAACAATCTGAAAAGCTATCATGATCCTCTCCTGATTTAAGCAAGTGGATTAAAATTTAGTTCTTAAAGTGCTTTTCCTTGGAAGATTACAGGGATTACCTTAAAGTCCAAAGCTTGACCACGTGTTCTCCAAGCGGCGGTGGCTCCTGGCTGGTGGCAGCCAAGTTAAATTTTAAGCATAGTAGGAGCTGCAACAGTGACTTCTCATATACACAGAGTACCTCTGAGGGTACCCAAGAGACAGGGACTCCGGACTCCTGTAGTTCTCAAAATCACCCCTTATTGTTTCTTTTCTCCACGTGGGTAACTGGAAGGTGTGGAATCCATGCCTCCTCCTCCTAGTGTTGCAGTCACGGATCCCAAATGATGCACAAGAGCCAATTAAGTAAAGAGAAGGATCCTAGCTTGGAGGCATGTGCTTGGAAAGGTTAATTTTATCTTTTAAAGGACTTTGTTACAAGGTAATTTTATGCACAGCCTTGTGGTTTTTCACTGCAAATTACAGGATGACCTTCTCATTTGCTTCACTCATGCATTTGGTAAACAAATATTAGAGTGCCTTTATTAATTTGATCGATCTACTTAAAGATTAAAGGATATTTTTTTTTCAGGATTCCAGTTATTCTCCAGCTGTTCAGCAGGGGAGCATGATCAGCATACCTAGAGTGTAGGTTAAGAGTACACGTGCTCTAGGATCACACTATTTTTTTAAGCTTCTTGCATTTCTACTCATTGTTTTTATTTGCAGTACTATCTTCAAGCAAAACTTCAACAGTTTTTAACTGTCCTTATGCAAATTTTAAGCCATCTATCTTGTATGTAAGATTACTTGAAATGTAAGATTATGTATTGGAAAAGTGACTACCTTAATTTATTACTTATTTGTGGGCTTATTCTCCCAGCCTTTGCCTCTCGTTAACCTGAGCTTGTGTATGGCTGGTGACCTTAATTCTTCTATGGTTTGGTTAACCTTAGTATCCCATTTTGTACTGCTGTCCCGTATTCTACATTCAGAAAAACCATCAGAAAGAGTAACAACTGCCCTTTTTTGATCAGGCAATAATACGGAATTCAGGACAATAAACACTGATACAAACACCACTTCAAATGCTAACTAGTGAAGGCTGTGCTGGCTGATGCCTGTTTCCTTGCAGCTGCACAAATAGTTGTTGCATACCACTGTTTATCTTCATCCAGTTCTTAATGCGCTGCAGTTGAAATGTAGCAGCCGCCGCCTGGGCTCTTTTCTCAGAAGTTTCTTCCCCTTTTGATGTGGGAATGTGGAACTTAAGAATTCTTTCCTTTGTAGTCTAACCCTTTTTCAAGAGCTTGAGTGTTATAAATTAATGCTGATAGAGATTGCATAGCAGGATTGCAAATACATACTAATGGCTTTGATTAAATCACCCATCAGTTTATGAGAAAATGTAATATGTCATCCCTGCCATGTTGCCGGTGTGACACCATGGCTCTCGGTAGCAACCGGATCAATAATTTTTCTTGTGATGTCTGAAACTTTTTCAGTTACTGAAAATGTCTGAATTTTATTGTCTTATTTCTTTAGCCAGATGAAAACTCACTGGATTTCTCTTCTTGTATGCTGCGTCCAGGGATTAAAAATGCTCAAGATCTTGCCTGTGGAGTGTGCCTCCTAAATGTGGATTCAAGAAGTAGAGTAAGTATAATGGCCTTTACTGCTAAACTAATTTTTAATTTACAGTTTGGACTTTCAGTTAGGCCTTGGGTGTATGTAAAAAATTCTCACAGCTATAATTTGTAACTGGAAGTGGCAAAGACAAAATCTGACCAATAGATGGGACTCAAAAGGTTAATGTCCTATATTCATTGGGCTTGGGGTATGACACAGATGTGGATAAAGGGTTGAGTTAAATTGTTCATAACGGGGAAGAAACTGGGATACTAAGACTCAAAAATTTTATATATATATATTTAAAAATAAGAATCTTTTACTGACTTTTCTTTATGAAATGCATCTCTGAGGATCACCAGGAGGGGACTGATGGAATTAGCAGAGCTGGGAGGGAATCCCAGGATATGTACAGGGTAATGCCAACCCATTAACTATATCGGCAGTTTTGCTGACTTTTTGGTTTCAACGTTATTTCAGAAAGAAGAGAAACCTGTGGAAGAGCTTCCTAGAAAAGTATGAATCTGTAAAAAACATACTCTTTATAGAATCATTCTTAGTTGAGTGTGGAAGGCTGAACTGCTAACTGGCTTTCAGCTGTCATTCTCAATTGTACCAATCATTAATCCGTTTCTTCTAGTCATTTTTTGTGACCGTAACACTTGATCTGATCAACTAACATGCTCTAGAGCCTCCCCTTTGTCTTGTCTGCATGCTTGTATCTTGTGAATAGCTTTCTGGTTTTGTGCTACTTCTGTTGTGTGGTAGAAAATTCACTGCAGTGAGTTCCTGAGTTTGTAGCTGCCTGTGTGTCTGTTGCAGAAGAGGGGGAAATGTAGGGTTTTTTTTGCTACAAATATTGACTTTTGGCTATATGTAGTACACAATGGCATTTTTAGAAATCTGTGCAGGAAATCCAGGGTGTGGGGGACAGGGTTAGAATATTTTTTTAAAATAGGTAGCTGTGAAGCATTGGAAAGTATCTCCTAGCAACAAACACTGATATGTTTTAAGCTTGTTCATGGCTTCATGCACTCTGTTCAGAAGCTGCTATTGGAAAGCAGATTCAATTAATAGAAGAAAGTAGATCAAACTCAACCTAAGATAACACTAATATCAAGAATTGCACCTGGTTAAATCACAACAAAATTTGTGCCAGTGAAATAAATGCAGTAGCTAGCCACTGGCTGGCGGAACAAGCTTTTATCTTGTATGAGTATGTCGCAGAACATGAATCAAGGTGAGTTAGTTGCCAGGTGTCAGATCAGGCAGCATGCTTATCAGATGGCTCCCTTAATACAGGGTGTAACAGGCAAAGTATGCATCAGGTGTGATGGCTGAAGTTTTTGTCCACCTGCAAACCCTTTGCAGACTAAAATAGAGTTTATTGGGTGGTCTGTTCAGAATGAGAGGGTCCTACCATGCTGTGCCATTCTGGGGTGATACCTGTGCAGTACCCATGTTCCACTCCAGTTTCTAGATCCTGGAGCAGATGAGACTGGCACACTCATTTCAATTCTTGTTATTTTAGGCCTTTAATTCAGAAACGGATAACTTTAAGCTGGCATACGGAGGGCACCAATACCACGCAAGCTGTGCAAATTTCTGGATCAACTGTGTGGAGCCAAAACCTCCAGGTCTCATTTTGCCAGACCTGCTCTGAAAGCAGTGGCACTGAAGATGTATCGAGTCTAACAATGCAGGACACTTGGGGTAAATGGTATGATAGGGTAAGTGGAGAGGCTTGAGGCGTGGTTAGTGTTTGAAATGTTTCAGTTTGATTTGTGTACTGTAACGGGTTAAAGCCACTGTCACGTACAAATCGCTCGTGAAGAATTTCACTTGAAGTGGCCAGGGTTTCAGAAATAACCAGAAAAAAATGTGTGGCAAAAAATGCAGCATTTCAGTCTTTCTGAAGATGAAAGCTGGTTAGTCTTTGGAAAAAGCAGTCTGCTAACCAAGCGCATGAAGAGAGGCCAATACCTTGCTTCCAAGAAAAACTGAAATGCTAGACTGATTTGCATAGAAGTGACCACTTAAATACTTGAAGTACGTATTTGCAAACAAATCTCTTCTTTAATGTTTTTGGTATATGTACCATGATGTTTTCCTTTAAATATTTGCTGCTATAATATTACAATGCATACAATGCATGAGTCACAATAACTTTCAAGGCAAAATGAATTACTGACTTAGAAGGAACGAGACTGCAGAGAGCCATTGTATATTTATACTACTTCCACTGTTCTGTATTGTAAATTATACTGTATTCACATGCATAAGTGGTTAGTACTGGGGGATAAGGACTTGAAAAAGTTGTTGATGCTTTCCCTATGAGATCTGGATTCTTCAGTACAGGCAGCTGGATTTTAAAACTTGTCTTTGCTACTCTGTTGTAAATATAGACAATCTCCTTTCTTGGACTTGTCCTGAGCTTACAGGTATGATTTCTTACGTTTCACCGGACCCCTTGGTAGTTGTGTGGCTGCATCACTGTTGAAAATTGGACTCCACTGATACAGCGTGTCTGCTCCTGTATATATATATATATATATATATATATATATATATATTACCCTTTTCATATGTTAATATGCTTTTCTTGGTGGGATGCCTGCGTGTAACTTGTGCAGTCTAGTGCTGTCTGTAATAACGTGTTTCTCTGACTCAGAAGTGGCAGCACAAGGTGGCCCTTAGCTCCTGCTGCAGCTTGGTGTGATTTAACACTGGAAGCTGGTGGTCTTAAGCAGGTTATTTTTTGAAGTAGGGTATTGCACACCTGCCATTTTGTTGCTTATGGTAGGTACACCTGTCTGGATGGAAGGTGGTCAGTATAATAATCACAAAATGTTACCCATACATCTAAAGTACCCAATTCTCTCTTCAGATACAATATCCAGATGACAGTGCAATCGGCTGTAGTGCTAGTTAAGGAATTTTAAACCTAGTGGGAGCTTCATGGCATTATTATAAGAGCCTTACCACTATCCAGTCTTGCTCAGTCTGCAGCAAATGAAGTGGGGTATACATCCATCAGGTACAACTTGTTTCTTAATTCTATGACTTAAATTTCTCAGATCTCTAGACAATCTCCCTTCCCTCCAAAGATGCCAACAGCTTTTCCAAGTTAATCTTGCCTCCATTATAAGTAGCTGACACTGACCGGTGGTTATTTGCTGATAGAAATTACAATGAGGAGAAACAATGCTTTGAATTTAAAAAAAAAAAAAAGAAAAAAGAAAGAAAAAGGCTTGGTTATACTAAACTATTAATTATACCAAATGAAAGAATCTTGGCTAATAGGAGTGCTAGGTGTCTGGCCCCTTATTTACACAAATGAAAATAAATTTTCTTGCTGCCTGAAATTAACTCATTCATAAAATAAGCAACTTGTGCTTCCAGTTGCAAGCTCAAGCTAATCAAGTGGCAGATTTTCCATAGTGTGACAGTGACTGCCTGCCTTCTGTTGCCCAGTAATTATCAAAAAAAAGGGCAGTCACTCATTGCTTGCTCTCTGTTTCATTTATTAGGTGTGAAATAGTTATCAGCAGTCGGCACCATAGCTTTTGACCACGTACATTGTTTCCCGCCGTAATTAGGGACTGCTGTATACATCACCAGTGCGAGCATTCCCACTGACGTTTGGGGCCACTCGGCACAGTAAGCCAGCACTGGCTTTTGCATCCTGAATTACAGAAGCACTTAAGCATTGTCTGACTTCAAGCAAATGCCTCCTCTTGCTGCTAGCAAGGGGACTTCTCAAGTGGTTTTGAGTATCTGGCTGATGCAAAGGCTGTTGCTTATGAAATGCTATATCGGGAAAAGGGAGTTTATTGTTAGCGAGGGTTTTCACCGCAGTTCCTGGACACTTAGCTAGATAGGATTATTTTTTTTCTAATTAAAAGAGAACGCCACAAAAAGAGAGGCCACAATATGAAACTTAAAGCACCCGCTATTTCAAACACAGTCCCAGCTATATTGTCATAAAAGCATTTTTCAGTCATGTTTTTCTTGTACTTGTTAAGCAAGGGAGTTCCCTCTCCGAGATGTATCCAGCATGTCTTTGGTCCATAAAAATAAGGAATCAGTGCTTACAATTATAATTGCAGCAGAGCTTACTGAAGTATGACCCTGCTGCTTGCTTGCTCCTTACAGAAGGGGAAGCAGCAGGCAATATTACTGCGTTTGTGGCAAGCAGAAAGCGTTCTTCTGAACTGTACACCTTTACTTCATGGGGAATATACCAAATGTTTTGCATGTAGATACCCTCGATAAAGGCATTGCACAATGATCATCTCACTTGCATATCCTAGTCATTAAAATGACTCACTGTTGCATTCAGCATCTTCTCAGATATTACGTTGCCAGCCGAAGCCCAGTGTCCTTGCAATCTGTATCCAAGGTTACAGTATTTTCTACAGTGCATTGTACCAGACCACGTTCCCCTGCTTCCTTTGCATACGGGCTAATGGACGCACTGCCTTTCGCTTTGGTTGTGTTGAATCTTGCAAATGTAACTCCTTTTTCTGCATGTATTCTTTCACTAGAAGAGAGAAATGGGATTATTTTTTTTTTAATATATGTGTTCTCTGGAGCTGCCCTGGGGTTGCCTATGAAAAGTGATTTTTCTGTATGTGTCTATTTGGAATTCTGAGAGATTATTTGCTTGGTTATTTAATGTATATATCACTTTACCCGGTTGCATTTCTGTGCTGTCTTGGTGTGTTGCAGTTTTTCCTTGGTGGTGGGAGCGCTGCGGAGCGAGCAGCCTGCTCCAGCCTCTTCCCCTGCCCATCTGTCGCCATGTTTTGGTTTGAGTATCTCCCCAAGCTTGTGGACCCGTGTTGGCTGTAGCTGCTTGGAGGATATTTGTGGTGTGGGAATCGTTACATATGCACTTGACCATTCCACTGACTTTTCCCCACTGGCAGCAGCTTCTCTTCACCTGGGTCTGTTTTGAACAGCTCCTTCCTTGAAATTTGTGTGTTATATATGAAGTGATAGTGAAGCTCAACCTCAGGTTGAGAAGCAACTGATGAAAACCCAATGAATGCTTTTATTTCTAGTTAGCTATTTGTCAGATTAATTAAACTTGAAACAAAACCTGCCTTTTCAATAAAAGCTGCTATTGTACAAACTACTTTTTCTGAAAAAAAAAAAAAAAATTCTCTCTGGACCTGTATTTAATTCTAGTTCTCAATATTAAAAATATAAATGTCATAATTTTATGAAGTGTCAGAAAACTTCTTATATTGTGATTCTTTATTCTGCCCTCTGGGCGAACGTTATTTCTCTTCTAGAAGTGGTTTTGTGATTAGTAGTTGGAGCCGTTTCGGTTTGTGCTATGCTGGAGTCACTGCTGATATTTTAATTCCAATGAGAATAAGTGTTATTAGTTGACTTTAGTACATTGTTTACTCCCTTAATTCTTGCAATGATTTATAAATCCTTTGTTGAGATTCAAACCTTGTATTCAATAAAGAGCTCATTTCATAACTGACCAACCTGTGAAGTGGCTTGTTCCAGGATGCAGCTAGAAAAAAAATGTTGCTTTTGCTGCTTGCTGATACCCAAAGGTTGTCATCTCCATTCAGAGCTGTGTGGGCTGGTCCAGGGGGCTCCCCCCCAGAAACACATGGGCAGCAGAAATCCTCCCTGCCTCGGGAGAAGTCTTGAAAGGTTGACAAAAAGGGCCTTAAACACCATGAAGCTGTGTAAGTGAAACCTTTGCTGTGGCTGGTATTTGAAAGACATCTCACTGGGTAACATATAAAATACTCTTTAAACAATGAAGGTACTGACCATTCGAAAAAGCCTGTGGGGAGTAGGAGGAATGATCTTCCCCTCAAATCCAGCTGGTGTGCTTACAGCAATCCGGAGTTAAACTGCGGCGCTCTCTCTTCTTTGGTTTCTATAGATTTGAGCATGCATGAAAAACTGGATTTTGAGGAGGAAATAAACAGTCATATAGAATACCTTTTGTTGGAATGAACACAAGAGGAACTTCTGCAAAGCAATACCTACAAGTATTAATACCATTGTGCTCCTCATAATAGAATCCCTAATGGGTATTTCAGATGAATTCTTTATTTCCTAATGTGCTTTATTAGGCAATTACTTTTTTTTTTTTTTAATAGGTCTAACTTTCCCTTTTGTTTAAAAGTCAGTCTTGATGCTTTCTTGGCTGAACATTAGTTCCCCTCCCCTAGGTACTAGGGCAGTGTGTGTATAAAATCTACACAGTAATTCAAAGTGGAGAATTTTTACCTTCCAGTTTTTTATAGACAAAATACTGTTAAATTATACATAGTCTATTTTTTTTAGGTAAAGTTTAACTTTGCAAGCAGATTTCAGGGTTTTTTTGGTTTGGTTTTTTTTCCCCCTTTGAAATGTCATGCTTTTGAAACTTCTTCGGACTAATGACCAGGCTTGGGTTTTAACCTCTAGTTCCCCTTCTTACCATTTCCCTGGTTGCAGTTTAACTCATGCTAAAAATAGAGAGATGAGTAGAAAGTGTTTTTTTAAATAGACAGTCAGTCTCCTGTGTCTGTTTGTCACTAAAACCAGGACACAGCCATGAAACCTGAACTGCGTGCAGCTGATGGCAAAACTCACGTTTATTTCAGTGGGCCAAAGCTTCATCCTTGCACATCTGCAGAAACCGGAGATTTCCCTTTGCCAGTGCGGGGCTGTGCTTTGTGCGTGTGATACTGGACACCGAGATCCAGGTGTTGGTACTGTTGGGGAAAACTGGTGTTGGAGTATCTGGGGGTATCTGTGTGCAGTTTTGTCTAATGGATAAAAGATTTGCAGGGGGAAAGGGAAGAATACATACGTGTGTGCAGGAAGTGTTTTGGCTTTGGATGCCCTTGCAATGTTGAGGAGTTCCAGTAACTCTCCCCACGGTGGTGTCTCCATGCTCAGGTGTGGCACTGACGTGGGTTGTTGAAGCTGTGGCTGATCTCGTGCCTTCCCTGTCTGCAGGGGCTGAGAGAGCTCTCTCGTGCCCGTGTACCACCAAGCCCCCACCCCCCACCCCCCCAGTAAGCAGCCTCGCACCTAATTTAAAGTCTGTGAACTTCTACAGCAGCCCTCGCTGACCTTGCTGGGCCTGACTGGAGCCTGGAAATTACAGAGCACCGTTGCCTTCCCCTGGTGAGTGTCAGCCAGTGGCATTTGCCCAGACTGGTAAAATTCCTGTCTCTGCAGTAAATTTGAAAATTCCAGGTCAGAGCTGGTCAAAGCCTCTGTATCAAATTCACTCTGATCTAGACTTATTCCAACCAGGTCTGGTTTTACCCATGATCCAAATGAGGTTGAGGCCATTTGTGCAGCTTTGTATTGGCGATAACAGTATTTCAGCCCTAGTGGCTTCTAGTCTGGGGAAACCAGAAACTAACACATGCTGCAGTCCTCACACAGCACGCGGTTCAGCTTGGAGAAAACCCTTAACCATGTCTGCTGTTCCTTAAAACCTCAGCCGTTCAGCTAAGTGTAAATTAGATAAACATTTTGAAATAGCCAAATTAATTGGGTGGCTTTTGTGATGAGGCCCAGGAATTGCAGGACACCTGCATGGATTGGAAACAGATTCGCCAAGTGACAGGAACAGATCATGGTATTTTTCTCAAGACTGCGGTCCAGATTTGTTTAAAGCCACTGCTCACTATTACACCATGTTCTCGCTGTGACTTGAGATACATTAGCACAGTTCTGAATAGGAAACCAACACATGTTCTTGTTTAATCTTTATTGATTTTTTTTTACAAGTATAGAATCTCATTTAAATCAGATAGCTATCTCAGCATCCAGCAATCTGTGTATTCCTCCTTCAGAGATGCAACAGAGGACACAAACGTCTCACTGAGGAACAGACTTGCCTTGCTCTCCTGGTTGTCCAGTTACTCTTCAAGGAAACCAGTCCCTTCCCATCTGCAGGGAGGGGAGCGACATCCAGGAGACAGTGGCTACACCACGGAAAGTCTTCTCCCATCTCTGGGGTTGGAATTGTTCTCGTCACACACAGAACAAGGCAAAGCCTTCTCCGTAAAGCCATCCTTGTCCGGGAGGTTGAACAGATCGCCATTTTGCGCAGAATAATTCTAGAATGCAGCATAACCTTGAGGACATAATGAAGTGATTTAGAAATGGGCTAAGGCAGATCACAACCATACTTAGAGCTACGTAATCAAGCAGATTTACCTACTTCCGATTTACTGGTTGATTGACTATTAGAAAACACAGCCCAGCCCCTTTGGAAGGTGGCCATGCACACAGAGTTTCCTAAACACTTCTTTGGCTGTCCGGTGTGGGGAGGGTTAACCTCTCGCTTCTGTCTTGAGCCACATTTGGACAAGATCTCTGTTTACTTTCCACCCACAAAAAACACCAGCATTTTTCAGTAGTGTAAGTGTATTCCAGGACTCTGGCCCTGGCATGGAATGAGTGAAAAAGGATCTTGTATTTATTCGATTTGAATCATTCAAATTTTTTTTGACTTGTGGCCGACATGGACTGACTTAACTTCTTTTTTTTTTTATAAACTTTTACTACAGATTAAGAGCTGACTAAAGACCTCAAACACTATATACTGAGAGTCACTACGGATGTTAAAGAAAACACCAGCACTAGCACCACAAGCCTGCACGCCCGCGTTCCTGGCTCTCGGAAAAGCTCACTGCCGTAGAGTAGGACCTCGCTCATTCTGTGCTAGTGCCGCTCCCTAGCCACTACAGGATTTTGCAAGGAAGCAAACAAGCTATTAACGAAATATCCAGGCTACCGCATCACAAAGCGCACTTTGTTCATTAACTCTGCCAAATGCCTTTTAGGCCTTTCCTCATAGGATACTAATAAACTGACTAAAAAAGGGAGGAAGGCTTTATGAAAGGAACAAACTTATAAGGAGACCTCATTCTGCTAAATCAGAGAAATGCGGATGGGGGAATCCCTGTAGAGAGAAACGCTTTGAAGGGAATCGTTGGCCTTGCAGGTTAGTGAGGTGAGAATTAGTTGAGGTTCTGCTGTATGGTAAAGAACCAAAGTTGGCTGTAGAAGGAGAAGGGAATGTCTCCAGTCTGGTCGACTCAGAACAGCGCGTCCCTTCTGTTGTGCTTCCTGTCTGCAGTCACATTAAATTCCCCAGTAAGGCATCAGGGGTCTCCTCTCTCTCTCGTAAACGTCTGGGATGATGCCATATGGTGTCTGTACCATTTTAACCGTCGTCTTCCCAAAAAGCTTCCTCTCGTAGTCTATCAGTTGCCTCCAGAAGCCCACGTTGGGGCGTATAACGGGGCGCCTCGATTTGACCCAGTTGTATGCCTCAAAGAGGGACACCTTGTGGTACTTCATCAGGTAGGCGATGCAGAGGGTGGCCGACCTGCTCACGCCAGCGGCACAATGGACTAAGGTGGCCCCGTGCTTCCGCGCCACGCTGTTAATCTTGTCGGCAACGCTGTCGAAGTACAGGGAGATGGGGGCGTTGGGCATGTCAGCCAAAGGCACTTTCACGTATTCAAACTGGGGCCAGTTAAAATTGGGAATCTCGATGGTCGCATTGATTATGCAGGTGATTCCCCGGGAGAGGAGCAGGTGCCGGTTGGAGGCGACGCTGCCCCGGCTCAGGTACAGCGAGGGGGTGATTTGGGCGATGCCCCCGAGGGCACCTTCAGAAAGCATTCGCGGAGCCATCAGAGTTCTCGGTAAGGAGTTGTGGCTTCTGGAGGTCATGGAGGATCTTGGCACTCACGCTTCCATTATGGGAAGAGATCCAACGGGATCTTCAGCCAAGGGAAGGATTGTCTGGCCTGGTGGTGGTAGGACAGCAAGACCTTCCTCCACTTAGTCACTGCAAAACACAAGCAATGCCATGTGAGCGGGGCAGCTGTCCGATGAGACCATGTCTATGCAAGAGAAAAGGAAAACCCAACTCACCCTCCTGTGGCCTGGACAACCTCCTACTGGCAAACCTCCGTGGGGTAAGGTGGTTCTGGGTTTGCACAGTGTTTATTACCGTGGGGCCCCCAGGCATTGCCTGGACTGATATTAACAAAAAAATCTTCCGGCCTAATTAGCTGCAATTACTTGTCAAGGGTTTAGGCAGCCTAAACCTGTGGGCCCGGACAGCATTTCACCTGGATTAGCATGTGGAAGATTAGCTATGCCTCCTCCATGCTCAAAAGCAGCAACTTCACAACTGGCCAGAGTCCAAAGGCATGGTGAGAAACAGCTGGCTCCAGCTGGTTGCAGGTGCCAGCAACTGAGATTACCCTGCCTTCTCCCCAGTGCCACCTTCTCCTTTTTTAGGTATACAAAAGGCCCCACCAAAGTACGTAAACAGAGGAAAGTCGCTCATTAGAAAAGGCAGTGAGTCATGTCCATCCAGATCAGTCATCGGCTCTCATCTAGGCTGGGGAAGTGTGGAAAGAGTGACCTGGTTATGTCAGAAGCTGAGAGTAAAACCGAAGCAGAGGCTGGGACAAGGGAGGCTCTTTTCCTGCTGCTTTAATAACTGACTAATGCTTTGGAGTCTGCCTGCGTGAGCCACACGACCCCGGCTGCCCAGGAAAGACCCCCGCTTTTGTTTCCCCTGCTCCTTTCGGACTTCTCCGGAGCCACAAGCAAGGGGCCGAGCCCTAGCGCGTTAATCACTTGCCGGACCCACTTAGCTGTGCGTCCTCCAGCCGGAGATGGGTGGTGGGAGAGGTGCCACTCAGCGCGAGCCCACCCAAGTGTTGCTGGGTGCCGCGTGGAGGGGAGCTGGGAGATGCTCAGTGCCTTGGGTGGGAGGGCGTCTGTCCCTCCAGCAGTTACCTGTCCAGGTCAGAGTCCTCAGAGGGCTGAGAGACCCCAACTGCAGCCACCGGTCGGGGGCCACCGGCTGACACAACAGGCTGACGACTGTCTGCACCCCGTGCTCTGGGGAACACCGGCAGGTCTCGGCAGCAGTTGGTAATGCTGCCAGCAGATTTTTGGCATGGCGCTGCAGCATGGTAACTTAATGACCATAACACGGTCTCCTCCATGGCTTGTTCCCTGCTGGCAGCTTATTGCGCAGCTCCTGAAACCGTGGGCCCAAAGTGCCGGTGCTGCCTGAGTTCATGCCCCAACAAGATTTTCTCTGCAGCTGCGAGCGCTTGCCTTCCCCTGCAGACACCCCCACCGCAGTCACCCAGCTGGAGCAGCAATGAAAGGCGTGTTTTTTCAAAGGAATAAAGTCCTTTGAGCAGGGGAAATCCCTGCTCTCAAGTAGCTGTTACTGACAACGCAAAGGATTCAGGCACTTACACGTGGTAGCAAACTGTCCTGCTCCAAATCACCGGCCGGCACACGGATGCTGCGGGCTGCCCAGGCTGGGATGTCTCACAGAGTGTGTCCAACCTTGAGCTGTGGAGAGAGCAGGGGTTTATTGGGATCTGTGCTGGGCCCAAACAGGATACCAGGCAGCCCCCTCTGCTCAGGTACGTTTAAATCACCCCATTTAGGTGGTTGTCCAAGAACTGGGGGACCACAGCTTCCCTGCTTGCTCCCTGGGGACAGATAGAGGCCTCAGGAAGGTGCTTGCTGCCGAGAGCCTAATGTCACCAATTGCTGCCAACACGGCATTCAAACTCACCATGGGCCCAGAGGAATCGGAGGCTGGCGCAGAAGTCATGACTCAAAAAAAAAAAAAAAAAAAAAAAAAAAAAAAGTAAGTTTAAGTAATTAATTTGCTCTAAAGTCTCCTTTAGCATCCGCCAAGACGCTCACCTAGTCCCAGACAGCTGCTGCAGGTCTGTGTTTCTTCTGCCAGTGCGCTCCCTGCTCTGGATCCCTGAGGTGCTGCTGGAATCACCAGTGCAGAGCTGGTGCCGTGAGCCACAGCATCCTCCTAGAAAGTGGATGATGGGGGCAACATCCCCTTCTTTTATTTCTGCAGCCAGACCAGAAATAACACAAGCCCCTGGAGCGCCAGTGAAGCAGCTGCCTGCCAGGAAATGCTGCTGGACCATAGGGGAGAGGAGCGCGTTGCCCCCGAAGCAGCCCTGGGCCAGGCAGACCCTCCCGCGCCCTCCCTGCCTTCACGCAGCTGATCCGTTGCCATTCCCAGGACTCACTTTCCCCGTGAGCGGCTTTAAAATTATGAAGGAACCTGCACGCTGAGCGTGGGTGAGGGGCAAAGGGGCTGGCTTTGGGGATGGGTCAGAGAGGGGAGCTGCCGGGCCTGGCAGGGCTGGGTGCTTCGGCAGCTGCGCGGCACGATGGCTGGCTGGGGCGGCTTCGCGCCGGGGCTGTGCCAGCTCGGCCATGGCGCAGGGCTGCTGGGAGGCAGGGCAGGCCGCCAGGCGCTGGCAGGCGCTGGGGAGCTGAGACAAGCTGGCTGGAGGCCAGACGACAAACCCCAACGGGATTTTTGACTGCCGCACCTCCCTCGAGGAGGCTGGGAAATGTTAGCAGGGGGCAACCCGCAAACAGGCGGCAGGGGAGGCCGGTGGGTGCTACCGGAGCAACTCGCCTGCTCACCTGCCACGGGCCTGCCGGTGCCTGGGCACGGCGGCGGGGCAGCAGCATCCCCGCAGCAGGGCACCCGGTGTGCTCCCTGCCCTGCCTGCCCCACTGTGCTGCGGCACCTGGGCTCCAGCTGCTCCCCCGGGGAGCTCCGCGAGGCCTTTGCTGCTTTCCATAACGTGGTTCCTGTTCGCAGGCACCAACTTATCCAGGCATTTGCATGTGACAGGCTGGGCTGGCTCTGCAAACTGCCGCTACGGGCTGGCAGCACGGTGCCTCGTGCCAGGCGCAGCTCCGGCGCAACCACCCGAGACGGCAGCGCGAAGGACGGTCAGTCGGACAAGCGGCTCCCCGGGAGAGAGGAGCAGCGCCCCAGAGGTGTCCGTCTGTCCCACCGCTGCTCGCTGCCAGCACCAGCAGGGCAATGGGGTGCGTTTTGGGGCCAGCTGGGAACGCAGGTGGGCGCCCGCAGCCCCGTGTCCCAGTTACACATCACTTCCCTGGGGCTCCAAATGGCTGACACCAGGCAGTGCTGCCTCTGCTCGAACCAGAACAGCTCTCCTCTGGAAAGAGTTAACGTTTTGAAGAGGAGTTCATTATATAAGCGAGAGATAAGGCTGCTGTGCTCCCTCAGACCAAATGCCTGGTATCCAAGGATGCCGCCTTGCCGGCCGACCACAAGAGCAGATGCTGGGGGAAAGTCACTAAGGGAGAGGGGCAGGTGCCAGCATCCCTTCCCCTGTTTCCCAGCTCTCACAGCGGGAGCTGGCTGGGATGCCACTGCCACGACATGCTGTCTCAGGCATGTGACAAAGCCACGGTCCTGCCCACACATACCAGGCTGAGCAGCTGCCGGCTTGCAGGAAGCCTGAAAATGAAAGGGGCCTCGTCTGCCTCGGATGGCAGAAGCTGCGTGTGGCGCCTACCAGGCTTGTAGGTGCCAGCCCTTATCTGCCCTGATAGCTGCTCCTCGCAGGCCTCCTGCCCGGCCCCAGCCGGCTCCGGACAAAGCTTTGCCTCAAGTCTGCTGTTTCGCTCCCGTGAAACTCCGTTTGCCTTTCTCAGCACACCCGCTTTATCCTGCCGTCCCTGCCGTAATCCAACACTGCTGCTCCCCGTGCAGTCGTTCCCGTTGTTGTGCTGGGGCAGACAGAGGGAAAGAGCAAACAGCCTTTTCCCAGCTGTTGTTGTGTGGAGAGAAAAAAAAAAAAAAAGAGAGAGAACCAGCTGAAGATAAGCAAGGCACAAGACAGCACAGCTCCGGCTGCGCCACCTGCGGCACCTGCAAAGGACGGGCTCCTTGCACGGGGAGGGGTGCTGGCTGCGGGTCCTGCCGTGCCTGTGCACAGACGGGCAGCTGTGCTCGTACAGCCAGTCTGCACCATCCCTGACAAAAAAAAAAACCCACATCTCCTCCTGTTTTTTCTTGGTTTGGTTTTGGGGTTTTTTTTTTGGTTTCTGAGCGGTTGCTTAGGCTGGCTGGTCACACAAGCCGGATGGCAGTGTCCTCGGGGTGCTGGAGCCTGGCTCGTCACCCCACGAGGGGCGGCGGGCGCTCCCCGGCACACTGCACCCGCTGGGAGGTGGTGCAGGCTGCGGTGCCGAGGGTCAGAGCTGGGCTGTCCCCAAGGCAGCGTGGGCAGGGGCCACCTTCCAAGGCAGACGGGATGTGGTTGTGGTTTCCTGCAAAGAGCTGAATTCCCAGAGGGTGCAGCGTGGTCCTTTGGGCAAAGGCTGGCTGGGGGTGGGCCGGTAGCAACCAGGTGTTCCTGCCATCCTTTGCTGGGCTGACTCCAATTAATAGACTAATTAACCTTGTAACAGCCCTGACCCACAGCATGTCACTTTCTAGACTCTGCCTCCGTCTTCCCCGTGCACAGAGACCAGCTGCCACCCCCTCTTCACCCCACTGGGGAGGGCTGGGACCCCCCGGGGTGGCAGAAGTCCCGGGGGTCCCTGACCCTGGTGCCACAGGAGCAGCACAGCCCCCTCCCTCCCTGGCAGAATGGTGGGTTCTGCCATTCCTCTCATTTGCATAATCAGGGTGGGGGAAGCAAGTGGATAATTAGAGCCTAGAGATGACCCCAGTCTTCAAAGCCTCTGGGTCCTTTCCACCACAGCTCTCAGCCAGCACCATCCTGGGGTGCAGGTTTATAGCAAAGGGATACTTCTCCAGCACCCATCGCGGCTGGGACCTCACCCTGCACCCACCAGCTCCCCGCTCTGCACCGCTCAGATAAGGCTGCCTGGCTCATATCAGTGCTCTGTGTGTTTCTGCTGTACCTCGAAGGCCGAGCTGTGTGGTTTGTCTGCGGTTGGGTCTGCCAGAGGAAGGGACAGGTGCTTTGCTGGTGGTCGCTGTTCCTGTGGAAGGCTGGTGGTGTGTGCCTTGGTGGGGCTGGCCAGTTTGACACTGGGTTGTGTCCCACCTGGGCTGGATTTCCTGGCATCAGAGCAGCTCCTCTCTAGGCAAGGGGGGGTTCAAAAGCACTACACCACCACGGGTGGGCTGGTTTGTGTCTCAGGTAGTACAGGCCTTCAGAAAGGTCACGGCTGGCAACGCTTATGGCTCTGTTCTTCCAAATGGTGCGATAGCTGGAGTTTGTTTCTCTTGCTTTTGTTCCCAGGAATGCAGTCCTGCTAACAAAGGCTGCAATTCCCACAGGAAAGCATTCCTCGTTCCTGGACCTCCTGAGAAAGGCTTGAAAACACCTCTGAAAGCTCAAAAGACAGAGGCAGGCAGGCAGATGTTGGCTAAATACACTGATCCCTCGGATAGGAGGGGAGAGCCTTGCTTGTCAGTCTCCAGACAATGAGCTGGCAAGCCTGAGCTTCTGGTTTCTTACTCTGGTGCTGCTGAGTGGTTTTCTCTGATTTTTAAGGCTGTGTTTTTGTTGGTTTTTTTTTTTTTTTTTTAAAGGGCTCCTCTGGCTTGAGAGCAGAGGCTGGGGCTTGTCCCTAAAGGACTTAGGCAGGACTTGCAGTTTGTGTTGGACTGTATGTCAGTAACGTGGCAGTGCAGCTGGTACCTGGCAGAGGTGGGAGCATCTCCCAGGCTCTTCTCCCCCTGGAACAGATGAGATTCTGCAACTGCGTGGTGTGGTAGCCAGTTCACCGGGTGGGGAGGGATGGCTGGTCCTGCTCTGGCTCTGCTGCTGCCCACCGGCTTGCCCTGGCTCTCTGGCAGCTCCCCTGCTCCTCCTGCCCTCGCGCTGCTGGGAGGGCTGCGGCTCAGCAGGGCACCCTCGGAGGGTGCGGAGGGCAGGGCCCCAGAGGTGCTCAGCAAGTTTGTGCATGGGGAGGACCAGGTGAGTCATGGGCCCTGCTCTGCTGATAGAGCAAAGGCACCAAAACACCTGGTTTTATTCCCAGAGCATCATCTGGGATTTGAAGCAGGCTTGTGGGCTGGGTGTGTGAAATGTCAGTACTGAAGCAAGCCTTCTCCCCCTTCCCAGGAGAGGAAAAGTTATTCATTTTAGAGATGACAAATGCTCTCTAATGCTGCAGTAAAGAAAAGAGTCAATATTGCAGGTGCTGAATGAACAAGCCTGCTCAGGGCCCTTCCTAGCCAGGCTGAACAGCAAACTGCTTCAGAAATGGTCCTGGAGAACAGCATTGAAAATAAATGTGGGCAGAGAGCACAAAGTGCAGCCACTCCCCAGGTCGGGTCTCGCTTGAGCTGAGTTCAGGGGAGCCTGGAGCGGCCGCAGCTCACCCAGCCAAGCTGAGAGGGGGGAGGACGTGCGGGAGCCGCTGGCTTCTTGCTCCTCTTCCTGCCCCTGGCGCGGCTGTTTGCTCCGCTGGGGTCTGCGCTCTCCTGCCTTGGCTTGTTGGGGTGTGCTCCTGGTGCCGCCGCAGGCCCCCTCGGGAGTGTGGTTTGTGGTTCAGAGCCAGCAACGTGGCCTCGTGACGAAGGGATGAGCCATTTGGATTTGAAACGGGGAAGCAGGAGGCGATGGTGGAGTGGCTTGGCTGTGGCAGAGGATGCCTTGACTGAACCCTGATTGATTCCTGCTTGCAGCCTGTGTTATCCTCTCAGGCGAGCACAGGATGGGAGCTGTCAGATGTTAAATCAAGATAATAATCTGTCTACCCGGAGCTCTGAGCAGGCCTGGCTGCCTGTGCAGCACCAGCGCAACCGGGTCCCGGCGCTGGCAGGAACACCCTGGTAACTCCCCGCGGGTTTCGTGGCCGTCGCGGGCATGACATGACTCCCCTTGGCACAAGCAGCTCGCGGGGTACGGCTGCCAGGGATGCCTGGCTTACCCTTGCTCACCCACCCCAGCCCCAAGGTGTTCGGTCCATAAGCTCAAAGCCCCGTTTCCCCTGGTGCGGCGCTGCCTCCGCCACACACCTGGAATTCAGGCTGCTCCGTGACCCGAGCCAGCCCTCTGGGTTGCAGGGCTGACAAACCCTAATTAGCCTGTCCCAGCCTGCTGCGACGCTGCCTTCGGTGACAGCAGACGCTCCTGCATCACAGCTCATCTTCCATGAGCACCGCTGGTGTGCCTGGTGCTCTGGGTGGGCTTGGAACAGCCAGGGCTTGGCGACACCCCGCTGGTTGCCTCCTGCAGCCCGGGAGCAGCATGCTCCATCCTCACCCTCGCAGCCAGCCCCCGCTCTCGCTGCAGGCACGTCGCACCACCAAGCCTCAGCCTGTGCCCAGGCTGCTGAGGTTAATAGAGGGAGCAAACTTACGCAGGGGTTAATGAGCAATGGCAAAATGCACGGGGAGCACCGCAAGCCTCTGCAGACCATCAGGGCACGCCTGACGGTTGGCGGCTGGCGGCTCCTACCTCGGGCCAGCTGATGAGCTCCTGAAGATCCAGCAGCGCTCTGCCAGCCCCTCGGCCCCTCCACGCTCTGCGAGCCCAACCTAGCTCCCCCATCTGCTATTCTCCCAGCACCAAAGGAGCAGTTAAAAAGGGCGGTGAGGTTTTTGGAAGGATCTATCTGAGGATGCTACTTGGCCCACCAGCCAGGGCCCCCAGCTGCCTGCGTGCCCCTCCCGGCGGGGGGAGGCAGCTCCGCTGGCTCTCGGTGCATGCTGCCACTACCTCCTCGGCGAGCCACGCAGCCGTCCCCTCCTTGCTGCTGCAGAGTGGGAACGGGCAGCGCTGCTCCCTCTCCACTTGGCAGCTGGATCCCGCCAGCTGCGAGCAAAACCTCAGCCACAGAGTGGCCGGCCGGCGCGCAGGGATGGAGCAAGGTGGGGGTACCGCCCAGAGCACGCTGGTGTTTATACATTCCTGCACGATACAGCTGCTGTGCTCTGGGGACAAGCTTCCCTCATCAACCAGCAAGAGGATTTTATGCGAGAAAAACAAACCATCTTTCTTTTTAAAGCGATGCCTGTTATTTTGGAGCCATCGGCTCTAACGTGCCATGCTCTGTGTGCCAGTCACTCGGAAAGAGGAGCAGGGGCACAGGGCTCACCTGCAGGGCCCCAGCACAAGCCAGCAGCGCAGCCATCCACACCTTCCTTAAAAACTCTGGTGGGGTGCATGAAACACTTTAAAACCCAGAATTAAGCCTTCAGGAGGCAGGAATGGGATCCTACAGTTGTGAGCAGTATCAGATCCGTACTCAGCTGAGCACCAAGGGCTGTTGTCAAACCCTGAGCCCAGATGCCGGCTATTCCAAAGCACCACTGCTTCTTTCAGTGCCTGCTGATGGCATCTGGATTGCAGGTGGAGTTCAGAAAAGCTCCCCTGCTCTGTCCCCAGCTCTGGTGTTCCCAGTGTGCACACACGACCCGGGGGGGATGCATGGGGAGAGGAGCTGGCACGCGTGGGGAGCAGACCCACACCTGGCTCTGACTCCCAGATGCTGCAAGATGGAGCCTTGTTTTTCCTGGGGATGTGCCCTGCGCAGTCACAGCTGACAGGAGGGACACAATCTCTTCCCTGTTAGTTGAGCAAAACAGAGAGACCTGGTGTGTTTGCTGGTGTGTGACCCTGCTGGGACCAGGGCTGCTCGGCTCCCACCACAGGGCTCGCCCAGGTCTGTGCTGCTGGGGGCTGCCCTGTCCCTGCCAGCCTACCCTAAAACCCATAAAATTGAAAGCAGCTGCAAATTCACTGCAATGTGCCCTGGAAACCATCTGGTGCTTCCATGCTGGCGCTCACCCGGAACTTTCCAGGGGCACTGCCAACTGGTGTATGCTGAACACAGCCCGACTTCTCCGGGGGGGTCTCAAAGCCTGGCATCCTCTGTAAACCCAGCTGTGCCATAGCCCCCGCCGCAGGAATGCCCCGTGGCAGCGGCTGCCCACGTGTTCCAGGGCCAGGCAGCGGCTCAGCACGGGGCAGTGAGAGGAGGGAGCAAGAGCTGAAGGGAGAGGAGTGAGGAAGCAGGATGGGAATGGGCTGGTCGGCTGCGCCCAGCCGCCCGCCTGCAGCAGCTGTAAGGAATGAGGTCACCTTCTCAGCACATCGATGGGGTTGCTTAGGGTAACAGGAAGGGAGGCCAATTTTAATCAATTACTTGGAAATCAAGTTTACATGTGGTAGCAAATGCTTCCCATGGAGGCAGCGCAGGGCCAGCACCCCTCACCTCCCGGTGCGCAGCTCTGCCTGCTCAAGGCGTGGCAAAACAGCGTTTTGCTCGGCAGAAGGGACACTGAGCAAATCCAGATTTCCTTTGCGAACCAGGCCTCCCGCCCCTGCGGGCTGCTGCTCAGGCTCCCGGCGACGGGAAGGGACCCGCAGCACCCTCTGCGCTGTGGAGGGGGATGTTGGCAAAGGGAGAAATTAAGTCTTGTCAGGCCAGGTACCCCAGCCCACGCAGGGCTGGAGCAAGCGCGGCGGCACTTGTTGAGCCTTCCTGCTGGGAAACTAAAGTCTGCCGGGTGTTTGGGGGTTGTTTTGGTTTGGGGTTTTTTTAAAGTTGTTTGTTTTGTTGTTTTTTTTTTTTTTTTAAGTGGGGGAGTAGCTGTGAGAGGCTAGTCCACCAGCTGCAGCCTTGGCAGCTCCGCAGGCATCACTGCTGGGGCAGGCACCCCCAGCCCCGCGGTGCCCAGCATGGGTGGGCAGTGCGTTTGCCTTCCAGTTCAAGGCTTGATTCCCAAGCAGCCGGGGCTGCCGTTCAGCGATTTCTCAGCTATCTCCAGCTGCCAGAGCCCAACCTGCCAGACGGTTGCATTTTTGGTTGCATTATGGTTGCTCAGCATGTCTTTTTTTTGAAGCGATAAATCCGCGGGTGCGTGGTGAGGGCTGTGTACCTGGAGAGGGCAGGGGCTGGGAGAAGCTCCTGGTTTTCTGAGGCATCCCCCCGCCTTCTAGGGAAAGCCACCCTGGAAGGAAGGTCCTGAGCAGTGGTAGGAAGCCGGGAAGGCTTCTCCGCTGTGCTGGTGAACAGCCTCGTGTAGATGGCCCCGCTGGAGCCAGCGCATGGGGAGTGGGAACGAAGCTGCTCCCGGCACCCGCTGCCTCTTCCCTTCTCCTCGTTCCCGACTTCTGCCGGGACACTCGGACGCGCCCCGGGGCTGGTTCCTTGGGACAGAGCCGGTAGCGGCTCCCAGAACAGAGCCTGCTTGAGACCTCCTGGCGTGGGCTTCTGCCCTTCCTTCCTCCCCCCGCAGACAGACCTTCCCCCACGCCCGGTGTGCTTCTAGCAGCGGAGCAGCCCGAGCTCTGCCCTGCCAGCTCCTAGACTCCCGCTGGGATCGGGTACCGACCTGAGCCACGCAAACGTCAGTATGGCCCTGACCCACGCGGGAGCCGTGCCGGAGCCCGGAGCAGCCGGGGCTTGGGTGAAATCCCTGGGATTTCAGCGTCGCTCGTGGAGGAAGGCTGGGATGTGCGTACCCCGCACAGGAGGCGGGCGAGCTCTGGGAGGCTGGGGGGGCCGGACAGCAGCACCCCCACACCCTCACACCTCCCGGGGGCAGGTGGGCTGGCACGGCCGCCTGGCTGCTGCGCGGGGTCGCCTCCGCCGAGCCACGGCAGCCGATCCCACCGGCGCTCTCCCAACCGGGGGCTCTTGTTTGGAGGCAGCGTGCTACCGAGGCCAACCCTGCCACCGGGAACGGCACGCGCCGAGGCGGACGGAGGGGTCTGGGGGGGTGGGGTGGGGTGGGATCGGCCCCCTGCCAGAGCGGGGACGGCGGGCCCGGGGCACCCCAAGGGAGCGGAGCGCTGTGCCAGCCCATCTCCCCCGTCCCCGGGGCCGCGGCGTCGGGGATAAACTGAACTTGCAACGCGATACCGGGGCAGCGCTCGGCGCTTCAGAATAAGAGACTCGCTCGGTGCCCAGGCGGGTTAGCGACCCCCGGCCCCCCCGCTCACCCCCCGCCGGGAGCTCAGGGCGCCCGCAGCCGGGGTGCCGGGGGTCGGGGTGCCCCCTCGAGCCGGGGGTGCCATGGGCGGCCGGCACCCCGCAGCCCGGGATGGGGCGCTCCGCTCCGGCGCGGGCTGGGGCTCCCACCTGGAGGGAAGCGGGGACCCCCGCGCTGGGCCACCGCGCGGCGGGGGGGCGGGGTGAACCACCCCTTCGAGCCGGGCTTGCCCTGGGGGTCCAACCCCCCTTTTTGCCTCGTCCTGCTCTTTCAGGCACCTCCCGGCAAAGCCCCCCGGCGTTCCGCGCCCCACCCCCCCGGTGGTCTGCACCGCCCCCCTGACCGCGGCCGCGACCACCGGTCGGCGGGGGGGGCTGATCGCGTCCCCCCCAGCACAGCCCCGCTCTGACGCGGACGGGGCCCCCCGGGACGGCGAGGGGCGCAGCGGGGGCACCTCTCGGGGCTGTAGGCGAGGAGGAGGCGGCGGCGTTACGGCGGTCGCACCCAGCCCCCCCCCCCTTCCCCGAGCCCCCCCCGGCCCGGCCCGCTCTCACCATGGCTCCGCGGCGGCTCCGCGCTCCCCCGCGGGCGGCGGGCAGGACTTTTATCGGGCGGGCGCCGGGCTCCGCGGCTGCGGCTGCTGGGGCCGCCTCCGCCCGCCGGGCCGCGGTTACCAGGCTACGGCGGGGCCCGGCCCGCCCGGCCCGGCCCCCGGGCGGGGGCAGCTGCAGCCGGCCCGGCCTTAAAGGGGCCGCCGCCCCGCGCGGGTGCGGCAGCGCTGGGGCGCGGCGGGGCGGGGGGGACCGGGGGCGCTGGGGGGCTGGCTGTAGGGACGCTGGGGACAGAGCGTGGGGGCGAATGGGGGATCCCTGGGGGCTGGGGACACTGGGGCCAGTGTGGGGGGGCGAATGGGGGGTCCTTGGGGGCTGGGGACACTGGGGCCAGTGTGTGGGGGAAAATGGGGGGTCCCTGGGGGCTGGGGACACCGGGGACAGTGTGGGGGGGAAAATGGGGGGTCCCTGGCGGGCTAGGGCAAGTGGGGACACTGGGGACAGTGTGTTGGGGCAAGTGGGCATCCTTGGGGACAGTGTGTGGGGGAAAATGGAGGGTCCCTGGGGGGCTAGGGACAAGCAAGGACACTGGGGCCAGTGTGTGGAGGCAAATGGGGGGTCCCTGGAGGGGCTGGGGACACTGAGGACAGTGGGGGGGGGAAATGGGGGGGTCCCTGGGGGGGCTGGGGACACTGAGGACAGTGTGTGGAGGAAAATGGGGGGTCCCTGTGGGGCTGGGGACACTGGGGACAGTACGTGGGGGAAAATGGGGGGTCCCTGAGGGGCTAGGGACAAGTGGGGACACTGGGGACGGGGGGGGGGGGGGAAATGGGGGGTCCCTGAGGGGCTAGGGACAAGTGGGGACACTGGGGAGAGTGTGGGGGGGGAAATGGGGTGTCCCTGGTGGGCTAGGGCAAGTGGGGACACTGGGGACAGTGTGTTGGGGCAAGTGGGCATCCTTGGGGACAGTGTGTGGGGACAAGGGGACTAATGGGTGTCCCTGGGGGGCTAGGGACAAGCAGGGACAGTGTGTGGGGACAACTGAGGACAAATGGCTGTCACTGTGGGGCTGTGGACAAATGGGGACAGTGTGTGGGGAAAAATGGGTGTCCCTGGGAGGCTGGGGATAAGTGGAGATGGTGTGTGGGGACAAGTGGGGGTCCCGGGAGGGCTGGGGACACTGGGGACAGTGTGTGGGGACAAGCAGGGGTCCCTGGGGGGATGGGGATTTGTCAGTCAATGAAGGGACTTGGCGGGGCCCCTCTGGGGACATGAGGGGGTCCCTGTGTGCAGGGGTGTGTGGCCGGGTCCCTGTGAGGGGTGGCACATGTGGGGTCCCTTTGGGGATGGGGACATGCCAGAGCCCCCATGGTAACAAGGTGGGTGCCCAGTGGGGAGGGGGACAGTCCTACGAGAGCCAGGCCTGGGTTTTGTGAGCTGGGGACACGACGAGCCCCAGCTGCTGCTCCCCCCCAGTGCTGGGAGCAGGGTGGGGGCAGGGGGGTGGCGGGGGGCTCCTGTGGGCACCGGGCAGGGGGCGAGGCACATCCCGGGCTGGGGTCCGCGTGGAGGGATGGTGATGGGAAGGGAGATCCGTGCGGTGAAGGGGGGAGCTCAGCTCCAGCTGGAAACCATCGCTGGGCTAAGGTGGTGGGGTCTGCCCGCCCCCCCCCCCCCTATGGCAGGTGGGACCATGGCTGGCCCTGGGGACAGCAGGAGGAGGAGGAGGAGGGGGGCAGCCTCCACTGTAACCCCCCGGCTGCCGCCCCGGCCTGCTCTTGCTCACTTTCTGCTTTTGTTGTTGCACGTTCAGATCAAAATAGCCAAACTCGCGCGGAGGGAGCCTGCCCGCCCCGGCCTCCGCTGCTGGCTCCGGCAGTTCCGTGACTCAGCAGCCGCGATGGAGCCGGCCCTCGGCACCGGCTCCCTGCATCGCTCCGGAGGCTGCTTTTCCAAGGGCCTCGCTGCTTTGTAACAGCCAGCGCTCTTCCTTAAAACCCTGCCTCTCCAGCGAGGGCTCTCGTCACACTCCGCGCGGAGGTGGCTGAGGAACAAAAATAGACAAATTAAGAAAACCTCAAAAGGCCAAGAAATGAAAATGTAAGGATTTCGGCTCTGCAAGCTCAAGGTTTGCTTTGCCTCCACGTTGCGTCAGCTCTGCTCTTCCCCTGCTGCCTGCCTTGGAGCTGCACCTTCCCGGGGGCAGTGACGACCCCCCCGGCCCACCCCAACTCTACCGGGAAGCTGAGAGATAGCGGGACCTCGGGGGGGTCTCCCTGGGAGCGGGGCGCTCGGAGCAGCGTGGTGGCACCGGCCCCACACCACATAGGAAGGATGAGGATGGGTTTTGGGGTGGCAGCCCCAGCAACCTGTGGGGTCCTCTCCCCAGGAACCTAAACCCCTCATCTGGCCATTGTTAAATGAGGAATAAACTCCCCCCTCATCCTGGGCGGTTCTGAGCTGCTCGCACCGTGGTGCAGGGGTGTTTTTAATGCTGGTGTCACTTGTGCTTTTAACCTTCACCCCACCGGGAGCTTTATGCGTTTGTCGTTTGTCACAGGGTTAGAGGATGCAAAGAGGGAAACTCGGGGGGCCTTTGACCCGGGGGCGCAGCAGATGCGGTGAGTGCCAGAGCTAAAAGGCAATGTCAGCCCCTCCCCGCACTCGGCGCCGGCGGTGACGGTGGGAAGGGGGGCCGGGGGCACCCAGCGGGTGGGCTGGCTGCTGCCGAAAGGCTGGTGTCCTCCAGCCCCCCCGCAAGGAGCTGCTTTGGCCAGGGCGGGGGTGCGGGGGGCAGGGGGACTGGAGGGTTTGCTCTTGAGCGCAGGAGAGGTGGTGGGCAGCGAGGGCTCTCTTGCGCACCTGCTCACCCCGTCCCCAGCGTGGGGGGCGGCGGTGGGTCTGTGGGCCCCCTGCCCCAGGCAGGCAGCCTGCCCTCCCAGAGAGGTACGGTCCGGGCTGTGCAGGGCAGCAGCAGCAGCAGCAGCTCCTCCAAGGCAGACGTCGTGTTGCGGGCAGGTTTCCCCCCTTCCCGTAGGAACTTGTGCATCGCTTGGAAGAGACGAAGGCTGTGTGGGGATGAGATGCTTCAGCGCCCGCGGTTACGCCCCGTGATGCCCTTGGCGGTGGAAGGGCTCAAACCCACCCTGTGGGTGAGCCACACGGGCACCCGGCGCATTCCCGAGGGGTGCGTCTGGCCTGCAGTCCATTAGGTGATCATTAGGGCTATTAGCTTAATCACCGGGGTGTTTTCCTCCCTAGTCTGTGCTCAGGGTGTGATCAGCAGCCGCAGGGTCACGCAGGCCGGCTGAGTGGGGAGCAGATGGCTGCTCTCCACAGGGCTGTGGCACGCCGTGGGATCCACTGCCATCCATCCATCCATCCTCTCCAGTTTCCATGGCTACGCCAGAGTTTTACTCTTCCCCGCCTTCGGCCGCCTGCACGGGCGTGATACAAAAAAAGGTCCCTGCATGATGCAAAAAGCCCAGGGACGTGGGACCTCCCGGTTTTTGATAGCAACAGCTGCATCCCAGGGTGGCTGAAACCGGAGAGCGACCGGCACTGACCGCCCCGGTAGCACTCGCATCCCAGCCGAACAACGAACCTTTGGAGCGTTTGAGAGAGCCGGGACATGGGTTTGGGGTACTGCCTTCTCCTCCTCACCCCCCTAACAGCAGCAGGGACCTGAGGGGAGGCAGTGAGCAATCTTCTGGGGATAAATCCAGCCGCTGAGCCATCGTCCACCTCTTGCTCAATGCGAGGTGACAGCGCGGAGCAGAGATCCCTGAGCAGGCGCTCGGGCTCTGGCTTCTTAATGGGGGGAAACAAAAACCCCAGCGTTAGGTTGCTGCGTGTGATTTAAGTGGCAGAATGTGGGTCACTGGGGGCCTCTCTGGGGAGGCAGAGGGCTGTCACAGCACGGCAGCGTTTCTGGTCGCTTTCCTGTGACACGAGGAGCAGAGGAGCAGAGCGGGCAGCGTATCCCAGCCCACGGCCGCAAGGGGAGATATTTGCAGAGGGGCTGCCGGGGCGCAGGGGGCTGCAGGGGTGCACGACTGTTTCCAAACCCTGGGATGCTCTGACCCACGGGGCGTGTGGGTGAAGCGGGAAGTGTTTCCACAGTCCAGGCATGTTGCACCTGGCTGCGTTCGGCTGTGGGGAGCCACGTGTGCCCGAGGCTTAGTCACCGCCAGGGCAACCCTCGTGCCTTGGCCTGGGCATCCCTGCCCACTCCTGGCTGCCCGCACCACGCGGAGGGAGGAAAGCACTGTCCTCCCGGCCAGTTTTCCTTCTGCTGTCCCACCTGGTGGGCTGTAGGTGACTGGGGGCTCTCTAGGGTCACGGGGAGCTGCTCCACGGTGGTTCTCTGTTGCACTGCGGGTGCCCTGATTGCATCGCCTGGCCCCTTGTTTGGCAGCGGGGGTGTGGGGATGTGCCTTGTGTAGGGACACTGGTATGGGCTGCATTTTGGCAGCTCCCTTGGCTAAATGCTGGGCACAGAGGGGTGCCGGGGTGCTGTTTGGTCTCGGGAGGGTGTGGTGAGCTTCATCAGGGTGCTCGCCTGCTGAGTCACGGGGCTGTGCAGCCGCGCAAGCCAGAGCCGTGGTGTATGTGCCTCCAGCCCGGCTGGGGGGGATGCTCTGTGTCCTCCCCCGACCCCTCTCCCCGCGCCCCAGGAAAGGCTCTGTGGCCAGGCGGGGAAGCAAGGGCTGCTGGGCTGACGTGGCCTGGCAGCTCAGCCTCCCCGGAGGCACTCGCTGCTCCTCACACCTCTCCCAGCACAGCTCCCTCCCTCCGCATCCCGGCCCGCACACATCGCCTGCCTCCCGGCTGGGTGAGCTGGGGTCTCTGCCCCACCGCACGGACCTCAGGCACCCCCTGGAAGCCCAGCCTGTGGCGGGCTCCCGCAGCGCCTGCCCCTCCGGTGCTGCACAGGTGCTCCAAGCTCACGTCCCCATCGCATTTAATGGGAAGGGTTGGGGAGTGCTGGCGCCTGCAGATGCTGGTTCATGAAACATTGACTTTCCAGACAGGCTTTGCAAAAGAAATGAGATGTCAGTGATTGCATGGGAAGCTCAAGGGATGCCAGGTGGCTTTCTCTGGTGCAAAAGGTGATCCCAGCTTGGGGCTGGAGCTGGTGGTGGAGCCAGCATTGCCCAACAGCTCCTGCTCCAGAGAGACCCAAAACACTGGGCACCTCGCATGCTCTGAGCTTGCGCCTGACCCCATGTCTGGGTTTCTCATGCTCTTTCCTACCCCATTGTTGCCCACCGGGTTCCTGCACAGTCCTGACCCAGCACACACGTGGTCTGGTGGTGGCTCCCCACACTTGCTCTGTGGGGAGCAGCCAGGCAGGCTGGGGGGCTGCTGGCGGGGTCACTCCCCCGCACCCTCCGTGGGGTCTTGTCGCAGGGCACAGGGTGGCAGCATGAGTGCTTTTCCTGTGCCACTGTGTGCGCTTTCTCCCTGCTCCCTGATAAATCTGTGCTGGTTTCCCCTGGAAGGTGGCTGGACCTGTTTGATGGAAGAGCAGCGGGGATATGGGGCATAGCCGAGGGGTTTGGATTTTTCCCTTTTTCGTGTCACACCAGCCAGGAGAGCAGCTCAGGCGTTTCTGTAACCGCTGCTGAAAAGCTGCCGTTCCAGTGCGGTAGTGTTTGTCTCCAAAAGGAGATGGTTTAGGTTTCACGGGCCCCACCTGATGGGAATTCGAGCAGGCGCTAAAACTAGGGCTTCTTGTGTCTGGTTATCGGCGTTACCTGCTCAGCTGGGTGGCCGTGGGGGCTGCGCTGGCCGTGACACGGGCCCTGGGAACTGCTCCAGCACCCCCAGCACCCAGGGCTGAGCCACCCCCGGGCCGAGCGTGTTTGCTGCTGGTGTGACGGCAGCTGTAAGACCCAAAAAAAACCCCAACCCCAGCACCGATCCAGCCTTTAATGACAGGCGAATAACACAGCCCTGAAGATTCATACCGCGCATACCTCGTGCACCAGCTATTAGTGGTGACTAAGACTGTGCTGGGATGGAGCAGCAGCCTCCCTGCATCACCCCAGTCCCGGTGTAATTAATTCTGCCGGTACCTGTATTGGCACATTAACCCAAACTGGCTGTCTTCCTGCCTGTCCCCAGCCTTGTTCCATATTTAATCTTTCATGTTCACCTGAGTCTCTAATTAAGCCAACTGCAATCCTTAGCTGAGAGCCTGCAGTGTACTGACGAGGTCTGGCACTCCCGGAGCGCTGTGCATGCAACACCTGCGCAGCAGCCCGCCAAAAACAACACCCAGGCTGGTGGCTTTTCCTTTGCTTTTCCTTTGTTTTCTCTTCCTCCCCCCCCCTTCTTTTTTTTCTTTTTCTTCCTTTTTTGCTGCTTCCGAACTGAACTAACACTGGTCCCAAAGCAGGGTCTGAAAGCAGCAAAGTTCTTAAAAAAGGTGTGTTGGGACTGGCTTCCCTCTCCTTCCTTTTTTGTTTACAGCAAAGTCATGACCGATTAGTTTGAGGTATCTGAAAAATGCTTTTAATGGGTTTCTTTTCGCTTGCAGCCCAAGCCGTAGCCCGAACAAGCAGCCGGCTCCTGTGGCCGGGCAGGAGCAGCCGCTGTCCTGCCCCACGTCCCGCTGGGCTGCCCGGCTGTTACAGCATCCCGGTTAAAAATAAAACCACACGCCGAGGCAGTGAATGGGGTTCTGATTTCCCTCGGTTGCCACACGGGTCTGGGTGATGGGGAGAGATGCGCGATGTAAATAGAACAGCATATCCATGGCAACCTCAACTTTTCATTATTGTTAATTACTTGCACAGTGCCAGAGCCGCGCATGGCGCTTCCCGGCGCGGATAAAGATAGATCCCCCCTTTCAAAGCCGCTCTAAATGACACCGAGGCGACAGCTAGCTCTTGGGAGGCTGGAGCCAGGGCTGGCAGGCAGCGGCGGAGACATTTTGTGAGGAGTCGGAGAGGAGCTGGGATTTAAAGGAGGAGGGAGCGTCGAGGCAGGCAGGAGCTCGGGGGCAGCTTTCCTGCCCAAACCCACCTTCCCTGAGCATTGGGGAGCGGCTCGGAGGGGTCATGGCAGCACGCCTGGCTGGGAGGAGGGGGACAAAAGTGATGGGGAGAGGGGCTGCCCTGTGCCCCAGCGCTGGCTTTTCCTTCCCCTCTGTTTAATGGTGCTCGTGAGAGCGTGGGGGCAGGAAGCGCGGGCGGCGTTTGTCCCTGGAGGGGCAGGGATGTGTTGGTGTTGGCTGGAGCGGGTGCCCCGAGGAGCCTCCTGCAGAAAGCCTGCTCTGTTTCAAACCAGTGCAGCTGAGCTCGCTTCCGAGCGGCTGAGCTCGGCCTCAGCTGGCACCGTTCGGCTGGGGTTTGCTTTCTGTCCCTCCGGTTTTGTTTCACTGGAAGTGGTCTGAAAGCCCTTGGGCGAAGGGGTCCACGTCCTGCCCCCCCGCTATCGGACAGTCTGGCCCCAGCTGGTGTTAGAAGTGGTTTGATCTGCCCCCAAAATCCTGCTGTCGCTGTGTCTGACCCCAGGCGGGTGCGAGCAGCCACGGGATGGTGTGCATGGACATGGGCATGGCGTGCCAGCTCCCCCCCCCGGCCCCCATCCCACCCCCGAGCCTGGAGCAGGCACAGACAGAGCTTTGTAACCCTGCGGCCTTTTCTGGAGCCATTGAATGGTTTGGGTTGGAAGGGACCTTAAAGATCATCTCATTCCACCCATGCCATGGGCAGGGACACCTTCCACCAGCCCAGGCTGCTCAAATGCGACTCCGCTGGCCTTTTCTCTGCGGCTTAATGGGACGTTGTGGTAGAGCCTGGCAGTAAAACATAACCGGAGCAGCAAAGAGGTGCTGACCCCGGGACGGGCACGCTGGAAGCCTGTTACCTCGCCTGCTTGGGAGATGCCTTGTGAACGGGAAAACCCACTGTTTGTGCACTTTGATGCTATGCGAGGGTAACATCCCAGCCCCGCTTCCCCACTGCCTTGTGCCCTCCTGCTCACCTTGGAAAAGTCTCTTTTCTGGTTCCCCTCCCGGCCAGTTAAAGGACCGCAGCTCTCGCCTTTCCAGAGATCTTTTTTCCCCCAACATTTTCCAGGGGGTCAAATAATTTAGCGCTGCCCGAAGCACAGGGCTCGGCAACAGCTCAGGTTTGGGTAGCTCTGCATTTGGTCCCAGCAGGTCATGCTCGTGGCGCTGTCTGGATCCCTTCAGGGCAAAGGGATGTCACTCAGGTTTGCTGGGTGGGGATGTCGCTGGTCTGGGGACAGTCACAGCAGGCACTGATGTTTGGGTTGCCACCTGCTTTTTTTGTACAAGTCATGGCATAGGAGACTGGGCGAGAGGAAAGGTAACTTGGCTGTTTGTTTAATGTTAAAAGACACCTGGGAAAAACATTCCCAAGGATTTACAGCTAGCTCTGTCCCTTCGCTTGGCATTCCCAGACTATACAGATTCAAATTCCTACAGACTTTAATCTTCCACAGTAGTTTATTACTGCTGCTTTTCTTTAAATAGTTGTATTTTCCGGGTAATCTAGTGGTCACATCCATACAGCCACCGTTGTGCATTTATCTCTTCTCTCTCATGGTGAGAAGCTGATGGATATAGATACAGGCAGCTGCGTGACCTTTACAGTCTCACTCGGAGTCCAGGAACGCAGATGTTAAGATTGTTTCAAGTCATTTTGATTTTATTACAAACCAAAATACTTCACATTCAGTAGCACCTCAGGTACACAGGATAATTACACCTGGGGGGGAAAAAAACCCCAAACCTCAAACCTGAACACCTGAAATAGGTATCAGTATCGTTGTAGCTCAGTTAGGCTTTTCTACACAAGATCCCAAATGTGAGCGCACCCAGCATCCCACTGCTTTGGCTGTTCGGTTAATCGCGGGATGTCATTTGAGTGTTGCAGGTCGGCAATGGAGCTGCCAGATAAAGACTTCACTGCCTAGTGAACCACGCCAAGCTGCATCTGAAAAGAACCGTCTTCAGCATCCACTTGTATTTTCAAATACAAACGTTTGGCGCTGAAGTCGTACCATGGATCATTTGATGTGACAGGGTGTGTGTGTGTGGAGTAACTTGCTGTACCTCGTCATCGCATTGTTGGTCAGCTGGGCATGTCATCGCTCTCGCGGTGAGCCGAGGGGATAAGGTCCCACCAAGAGGAGGGCTGGGCACGCGCTCTGGGCGGTTCATGCTGCTCTTCCCCCGTTACCTTCTGCGAGAGAATGTCGGGGTCCTGAGCGTCTTTTGATTTACGTTGCGAAAGGCAGCTCCGGTTGTAGCATCCAGCCTTTCCAACATCCAGCCTTTCCAACCCAGATCTAAGCTGAGGGATTATATATAACTTGACAATCACAAATCAGGTGGTGAGCAGATGAAGCTGATTGGTTTGTACAGTGCTCTCATGCTGTGGTATGTGCTAATATCACATAAAAGTAACAACTGTTGAGGAGCTTCCCTGCAATGTCCTTTCCCATCCTTTATCACAATTAAGTTAAAAAGACTGGACCACTGCAAGCTCTATTTTTGTATCCTCAGGCGTGTGCTATCTCCTTTGAAAGCTGACACTTTTAGGAAGGAGTACAAGAAGGGAGGGGACTGTGTTTCCATACCCCTGTACTCACACAAAGTCAAACGGTGACTCTTATTATGTGCTGCTCTTCTGCCTGTATTCTGTGTCGCTGTCAGCATAAAAGTACCGTGATTCTCTTTTTAGTTACAAGAGGTGTTAGAAATGAATGCCCATTCACATTTAAAGATTAGCTTATATGGCATATGATTCTTTCCAGTGCTACGTGGCAGCATAATTCTGACAACAGCAGTGTTAAACAGCAGAGTCAAAAGGAAACCAGACAAAGAAATGTCAGTATTCATACAATTCAACAAAGCTCCCTACTTGTTTTTACAAAAAAAAAAAAAAAAAGCCCCAAAAGATTTTAAACAAAAGGAAATGTCCTTCATTCAACGCTGTTAAAATCTTTCAGCGCTGTCAAAGTGACTTCAAAGCTTCTCCACATCTGCCTGCTCCAGCCAAAGCAATGATGTCTGTCCTCAGGCTTTCGTGATGTACCCTTCTCTGATAAGGAAATCATAGATTTTCCTGGTTTTGTTCACATCGATCTTGATGAGTGCTCTCGCCTGCGCCAGTCTCAGGCCTCCTTGTTTGTTACACTCGTTCACTAAAGCAGCTTTGTACTCTAAATAGGCTCCAGGGACCAACCTCACCATCTGACAGAGCTGGAAAACAAAAGGTGAAGTTAATAAACAGTAACACTTGTCATGCTCTTTCATTCCATGATGCCTGTTGGGGAAGTTAGTAACATTGTGAATATTTCCCTGAAAACGTTTTAAATGTGTGGGTTCTTTTTTTTTTTTGTATGGGGGAGGCATACAGTAATTGCATTATGAGCTGTTTCGATCCACAGGTAGGGAGGGGAGGAGCCTGCTGGCTGCTGCATTCAAAAACATTCCTGACTTAAAAAATAAACTAGGAGGATGAAAGCAAGCTCTGGGCTCACAGGAGTGTAACTATGAGTGTGTCCTGTGTGGGCGTTGTTCTTTACAAACCACGGGAAGTACACATGCCAAAGAGACTTGCAACCAGCAATTCAGCGTGCTGGACGAGAGCCAGGGAGGGCAGCTGTCTATTAATCCCCTGCAGACTAAGTCTTTAATACCTTTCTACAAAAGCAGATGCACACAACGCCGCCCCCCCCCCCCCCTTCCCGCCCCAAGCCTAGGATGGAAACCGTGCGGGGGGAGGGCATTACACGTTTGGAAGTTTGGTAAAAGGAATCGCTTTCACATGCCCCTATGCGCTGCTGGTGGGTTGCGATGCTCCCAGTTAGCTCCCAAATACCAGCCGCCTTCTAGATGGCGCGCTGTACCGCTCCCAATGGACGTACTGGCTGTCTCCTCCTTTTAATAAGGAAATGCTTAATAATTGTTCCTCATTGATAGGAAATTGCAGAATTCGGAGGAACTCAGACTTTATGTCTCAGCTGGCGAGGAAATCAGATTCCCCATATACACTAATGTCCTAGTCGCAATTATTTATATGCTGAGTGGAGCCAGAAATGCCATGTTCCATGGCGAATCTGTGATCTGATTTTCAATGCTGCCATCTCCAGTGAAGGGGAAACAGCTTTTACGCAGAGGGAAAAGTCTGAAATACATCTGCAATTCACATACACTGACATCTGCCTTCTGGACAATCTAAGAACAGATTATTTAAAAAAAACAACCCAAAAATCTTTTATTTCATTAGTTTTCCAGTGTTGCCTTTCACTGAAGTAGAGGGCAAGCCTGCACTGGGATGCAGAAGAAACTGAGCTACAAACACAGGGCAGGCCCCTTGCTCGCTGTTTGCCTCTCTGGGGGCTGCAGCCCCGTTTCTGTCTGCACTGTGTTACCTTCCCTGTGCCACCGATTGCTTTAGGTGACCATACAGGTGCACCCCATACGGGACCGCACATCTCAGCGCCAGGCTGAGCTCACCCTAAGAACCCATGGCTTAAAGAAAGCCAGATTCCATCCTTTGCACATGCGCATACAAACAGCTTGGTATATGCACTGTAAAGCACAAAAAGGGAAAAAAAACACATGAAAAGAACAATACACTGTTACCACCTCCGTGGGTCACGTTAGCATTACAGTGAAAAACCAGTGATAACTGGTTGAGGTTTGGCTGTGAGATACCTCTAATGAAAGCACTCCGCTATTCAGTTTCAGTGATCTGTCCGGTGAAGCCCTTGATGAAATCCTCTGCCGGTTTCAAAACCAAGAAAAATTCATTAAGAATGTTCATTAAGAAAAAATAACCCTCCTGCTCGCCTCGGCCTCACAACAGAGGCAGAGAGGATGTCATACTCTGGATGTTCTAATAGCACATAATAACACCCTGGTGCTCTCCACCTTTCTCTGCTAAATAAGCTAATGTGCAGCAGCTGTGCTGTGCGTATAGTACGGTAACTGAAATTAAGAAGCCAACTGGAAAACCTGAATGATTTTTATGAGCAGGAAAGAGCAGTCAGGGCGTATAACTGAGGTGACATTCACAGCACCTGAGACAGATGGTGTGAGCACCCCTGCACTGTGCAGAGAAAGCTGTATACAGACTATCTTTCCATTCTGTTCCCTTCCTCACCTCCTTCTCCTTCTCGTTGAGTTTCTCAGTGCCCGGGAGCCCCGTGAGGTTCAGTGGTGGGGCGCTCCGTCTACCTGCAGAGACATGAAGGGAAAACACTGAGGACCTCTGAGCAGTGCGGCGGTGGCGGTTCCTTAGCTGTGTTATCACAGAGGCAATTACATCCCCGTGATGTTAAGCCAGTATGATCTGAGTGTTTATAGACATGGGTTATTTAGGGCTCAGCGTAAAACCTTCAGTGATTTGATAAAAGGTACGGTTTTGTAGCTGACATAGCACTGCGAATACTCGCATGAGGCCTCTTGCACTGCTAAGATGGCTTGCAGGAGGAACTGGAAAGCAAGTTTTCTGTCAAATAGGCAGGGGCTGCGGCTGGCTGGGCTGCACCTCTGGCTGCACAGGCTGCTCTGGCTGGGGTTAGGGCGGGCAGTGCCTGCGGAGGGTGTGCACAGCACACAGGGCCAGCTCCCAATGGGTGTGAAACCAGCATCTTACAAAGATGCTGAGATCTATTCATGTGATTGGCAGAAAATTTCTCCGGCGTTACTGACAACTTCATGAAGCAGAGTTTTCTTTAAAGGCCTTTAAGTACAATGCAAATATCGTAAAGCAAATGCAGTTTGTGGATGTATTTTTGTCTGTTATGATAAACCATATTGAAAGAAAAATCTATCACAAGGTAGTCTGATAGTTCTCACTTTCACTGTTGTTTATAACTTTGCTGAACTTTAACTGGTGGAGCTTAAACTTTCACACGGGCTTTCCACTTGCAGGTTTGGTTGTTGTTTTTTTTTTCCTAATAGCATTTCTGTTTTAATTTCCAGAGCTCAGAACAAAGCTAGGGCTATTAATTTACATTTATAGAAAGTTGCCCCCATGCTGCAGGTTGCATATTTAGCCCCGTTAGACATAGGTCTCTCTATCCCAGGGCAAACTTCCCAAATTTGGCAAAGTGATGAGATCTTGGGAAAGCTGCAGCTCCATTTTCCCAAGGACTGTGCTGGCTGCTGCTCCAGACCCTGCCCTGCCTGGGTCCCCACCTCTGGGACTGGGGAGTCTCTCTTTTTTTCTCCCATGCATCTGTAGGGAACAGATGGGAGCCTGGCTGGGTGAGGGGAGCCTGACCAGAGAGAGCACTGAAGGGCTAGAAAGAAGCCGGAGCAGTGAGTCTCTGATAGGTGCAGAAGTTATTTTGAACCACTGCTTCCTCTTTCTATGGCCTGGAATGAGCTTGCTATGATGAGACATGATAGAATACGGTTTTACTCTTTTACAAACCTAGGAAATTACACAAATTATATTGAAGAAAACATATTAAGGCTGCAAAGTCAAGATCTCAAAATCTAGAAGTGAAGTTAAGCAACATTAATTTGCCCTCTTGTATATTCAGTATGATGCAGCCTTTAATTATATAGACACGTGGCAGTTTTTCCACAGTATTCTTGCCTTATTCAATATGCAAGATGTTTGCTTAATTAGCAACTATATGGTATTTTGTTTGGGTTTTGTTCAACATGTGATACTGGTTGTAAACAATGCATGCTGTCTGAGTTCCATAGGCAAAACATTTCATGTTCTCTTGGGCTCTTCTCCTTCATGGGCCACTGAATACTTCACAAAAAATTATTTTCATTCTTTACACTAGCCCTTCAGGTGGTGGTGGGGGGTGTACTGTCCCCATTCCATGGGCTCTGGATGCCTGGCCTGAGATACACAATGCTATTTTGTCTCCAAAATACCAGATCTCAGTGATCACCAAGTATGTTTAAAACATAGTGCTTGCTGCAATGACTAATTGCTTGGTATTCTGACCCAAATTCCCAAGGTACCTGGCAGAAATGAGGAAGAACATATAGACTTGCTGTCCACCTCTGAGAAGTTTGGTTCAAGCTGTTTATTAGCATCCACATAAAAACTGGACGCAGAGAGAGAGAGCTAGAAGCCAGTTTTCCCTGGCAACATTTAACAGCCTTATAGTAAAACTTTATCGTAGTCTCATTCATTGCACATCACCCTGTGGCCTCAACAAATGAGATGGGATTTCATAGAAGTCTTGTCCACAAGGGCTCTGACTGACCCCTGAATCTGTCCTCACAGAGCACTGAAAGAACTAGGGTTCCTCTTGGCAACAGAAAGCCACAGTCTGCGGTTACAGAATTAAAGAACATAGAAGCATATTCATAGGAAAGAAAAACTGAAGTTGCATAGGCAACCCGTGCCATCTCATTCCGTCACTCTGGGGTGCTTGGTGCACCCATGGCCTGTTCCTCAGCAACTGTTTTTTGGTGTTCTGCCCTCCCAAATCTGCTTTCTGTCAGGGTCATATGGCATGTGCTATACAGCTTCACTAAAAACCTGGATTAGCTTGATCTTTTAAAGATAAAATGTTGTTCTCATGTGAAAATTCTTTCCTGCCTTGTTAATGTAGCTTTAGAATAGGTTTTCTACCTGTAGTCAGAAAAATCTAGAAATTCATCAAAAACTCCTACAGGATTTGCACGTGGAATGAGCTGCAGATTGAGGTAATGTTGACTTAAGCAGTGCTTAACTATGAGGCTTAAGGACTGATGCTTTAGCACTCAAGCAAAAGAGCCACTCTCCAGCAGGCTGTCAGAACAATATTACTTATGTATGGCTGGCTTTTTATCACAGATCGTCATCTAACAGTTACCTGAATTTGAAGGAACTGGTACTGTGGGAGTCAGGCCGGAATCACTGAAAAGAAAGGAAATTTTCAAATTGCCTTCATGATTTTTTAAAGAATAACTGCATATATTGGCCCTGAAACTACTTCTTCCCCAACTCCAATAATTATAGAATTCAACTTGCATAACCCAGGCGCTGATCTGAAGTCAACAGGATTTCTAAATATTTAGCACTCCCAGATTGAAGACCATGCCTGGTACCTGTTTTAAGAAAAGAAAAAAAACCAACCCAAAAACAAAGGGAGGGGGTGGGTAGGACAATAAAAAATTCAGTGGAGACTGACTGGGGAAATTACAGATCATCTTCTCCGACCATGTGGCTTACAGGATGCATTTCCTTTGCATTGCAGCTTGCTCCCTAAATCAAAGTGCTTATGCAGGGTGACTACACATTAATAATGCTGCTACATCTAAAATCATCTGAAACATTTAAAGTGTCATCTGTGCCTTCATTAATATCCATAAAGACCTCATTTCCCTCCATGACTTTATTAACAGCAGTTAAGTTCCTGAAATATAAAAATACAGACAAGCGAGGCTTTGAGCCCTTACTAGTCACTCCTTGTCTGCAGTGCAACAAGCACCACTGCTCTTATCTGCAGTTTCTCGCCCCGCTGAATTCTGTGGACTGTTCCTACTGCAATAAACTGGGAACGTGTTTGTTGTCACACAGCAAAATGTGTTTGATGCAGCTGACTAAAGCACAGGTGTGTAAAACTCCCAGCCTTACTGTAACCGTACATATCAGCTTGTCGACTGAGCCACTGCTGGCAGGCGCTGCTGTCCTGGATGTACTGCAGGACCTCAGAAAGCATAGTGCGCTTCAGGCGCTCCTCCTCTCTTGTCTTCTTAAGGTGATCGTATGTTCTGGCACCTACGGCAAACAGACACCACGTTCTTGCCAGCTGCCTTGGTCAACATTTTCAGACTGTTGGGTTTTCTGCTTTAGGAAATCAGTGAGAAACTGTGCTCTAGCTCTGGACCAGACTCAGCTATTCTCCCTCATGACAACTACTTGGCATCAGAAGGTATTAGATTCCACCCTGCACCCCTCCCGCTATTAATTTCAGGCCAAAAACAAACAAAAAAAGGCTTCCATGATCCAAGTCTGGGATAAACCAGGCCATTTCATTTATGTAGAGGTCTTAGGCCTCTCTCCAGATATCACGCTTGTTGACAGCCAGTGAAAGTGTCCAGAGATAAAGCACTGGAGACCACTGTGCCATGACGTTTTTTTTTCTGAATCGGCTGCGAAGTGGTGGCTAAAGCAGAGCTCTGCTAGACAGCACGTTCTCCAAGCTGATGGCTCAAAGTAGCTTTAAAAAAGCACAGCTGGACTGAAGCATTATTGCTAAAGACTTGCTCAGTTGAAGAGCTAGCAAACGTATTTCAAAAGTAAGTGTCTTTTTATTCAACACATCCTAAATGTTGTAAAATCATCCTTCCACACCTTGATGAATGGGAATGGGCTGAATAATGCATCAGGTACTTACTACAGAAATTGGTGATTCCTGCTGCTCTGTATTCCTGTAGTCGCTTTATTTCCCTTCGCAGCTCAAATTCCACTGTTTTACCCCAAGAGTAAGCAGAAGGGAAATCCAAAAAACAAATGTGGGTCAGTGGGGGTGGCAGTCAGCTGTGGTGTAACATTGCTGTTTCTCACTTGTCTACACGGTTCGGCTATGAAGTACACAGAACCACAGACAGGGTTAACCTCTCTGCACAAGTCTGTATCAGATCTCAAACTCACCGTGTCCTAACACTCCTCCATCACAGATTTAAGCTGGTTTCTAGCATTTGTGTGCTCAGAAAAGTTATTTTATCTTCATGCTTTGACAGTTCCTTTGCTGTATCCTGGACAAGGCAAATAACCATAATGTAGGATTTCTGGAATGCATTTCAGTAGTTTTGAAAAACTACTTAATCCAGGCTCCTCAGAGCATCTAATATTGTCTTTGAACTGTGATTTTCATAACTGGACCTTCCAAAACTTTTCCTTGCAGACAACTCTTTTCCGGGAGTCAGTAAGATTAAATACCTGTGTTCCTTTTGCTCAGAGATATTCACTGCCTATAGCTTTTATCAGCTGGCTTCCAGGCATTGCTTACTTTTACAGTGAGCAAGTTTGCTTGTCTCGAATTTGTTTACTCATACTACTTGGGAGATCTGTATAATTCGTGTACTTGGCTATCAGGTTAACTTGAGGACTTCGCTGTCACTACAACAACAAAACTGGGTTCCAGGGCTAGCACTCACATGTGGGACTCATGATTTTGCTGGGTCATACTTTTGGTATTTCACACACAGTGTCCTGCAAATACAGTCACAACTGTTTAAGTGCTTTGTTCCTTCTAATGAGCAACAATTCTCCCCGTTTAAGTCACAGAATTAAGCAGGATGTAATGACTCGTACTGGAATTTGCCTAAATGCATGCTATGATTATGCATAAAGACTCAAGATGATTCGGTGATGGAACAATGCCTCTCCCTTTAAGGTAAGGGACATAATGACCTCAGTACTATATAATTATGTACACACATAATGGTTTAACGTGTATCTTTCAAAGAACTCACAATTTGCTGCCAGCTCCTGGTTTCTCAATACAGACATAAATTCTAGGGATTTTGTTCTCTCACTGATACAGAGTCCCAGTAAATGAATAGTGGTCTTTTGATAAGAAAATATTACTTCTAACACATGACCAGAATGTTCAGTCAACTGTGAAATCAAACAAAGAACTCAGACTAAGTTAGTGGAAAAAAACACTTGCTGCCTATATAATGTATCAAACCACAAATGTATTTGTTTTTCTGAGGTAGGTAGATGGGGGAGGAGGAGACAAATAACCTCCTGCCCTCCAGGAGTGGTATATATTTAGGAAAGATTGTAGATGATGCAACCGCTCATTAAGCCTATTGAAGAAGAAACATGCTAAAATCTTCAAGGTACTTACATGCATGGCTTTCAATGAACTTATCATGCTCTACCGGTCCAAGAATTCGTGCAAACCGTCGCATTGTTTCATAAAGGTCTTGAACCTCCTTTGGATATCGCCTTTCCAAAACTAGAGGGGGGAAAAAGCAACACACTTTTATCACTCCTACTGGGAGAAGAAAATAAATTCAGTGGAACGTGAAGTGACTACCCAGCCCCTGTGAACTGCCCAGAGATCCAGATCTGGTACACTTCTTGGCCATTTCGGCGTCACAACTACAAATTGCTGAGTAAAAAGCAACAAAATTACACACCCCTTAAAATTCTAAAAGCATAAAGGATGATAGAATAGTGAAGTGCACTTAGGATAGTGAGATGCACTTAGAAAGCCTAGATTTCACCGTCACCCCTCTCCCTCCTCAGTGGAGCCCAAAATGCTTCTGAAAAGCAATTCTGAGACAATGACTAAAACAGAGCTGGGAGTAGTTAGAGCCAGCCGGTTGGAAACAGTCGGGGCAGGAAATCTGCTGGAATTCAGACCATCTGAATATGGTCCAGTATGAAGAAACCACACTGGTGCACTGGAGACAGAGAACATGTGAAGTTTTGCTTCCCGAGCAGAGGCTACTTTAAAGTTAAGCAGTTACACCTGATACTCACTTTGAAATTTTCTGAGGTTGATTAGTCCATGATCTCTTATAATTCTGTAATTGAGAGAAAAATGGTGTTAGGAAAAGGCATTTAACTCATGTATTACCTCATAAATACAAGGGCTTCAGAAGACACTTTGGTTTTGACCGACAGAGGGGTCTAAAACTAAAGACATACGAAATTTCCATAACCTTTGTGCTGACTAGCAGAGACGCATGATGCAGTGATGCAGTGTGGCTTTAATCAGGGTAAATTTTGGATAGTGGTGTGCATTAGTCCAACTCAGACAGTACTGAGCACAAAGGGAGTTACAATTGCTTTAAAGGTTCAAAATTGCTTCTTTAGGCACAGATTTCACATCTACAGTGTCTTATAACTTGTCCTTCCAAAACTGGAGGCAAAGGAATGTCTCATGAAGCGTGATTTCCAGCTTGAGGGAGACAAACGTCCTTCTGTGAGAGCAAGGGTGAGAGATGGACTGTAAATTTCACCACCGGGAGTGGGATGAAGGAATTTCTCCACGACAGCTTAGATTTTAAAAAGAGGGAAATGATTTAGGTAACTTGTAAGTTTGAAACGCTCCTGACAGGATCAGGGAAATGAGCAGAGCAAAAAGGCAGGTCAGATATTCACAAGTGTATAAGAAATAAATTTGTCAGAGGTTTCAGCAAATGTCATGTGGTCGCTGCTATGTGGCAATTCGATAAACACACGACTTTTGCTAATGATAAGAGATACTACAATGTTGAGCTTGTCAAGGTCAGGTTGGAATTTGCTCTCTATAATCCATTACATTTTCTCCAGTATGTATAAAAGAACATTCCTGTCCCATGTGGAGAAGTCTTTCTGAGAGTGACATCAGCATTTTTACGTCATTTTCCAGATTTTTGTCCCATCCTGCTGCAGAAACTTCACAAAAACTGACACCGTTTTGAGTTATGTCACTGAGCCTTATGGCACTTTCTTTCAGCGTGACATGATTTATCATAATGGAAATCATGCCACGTAAATATTTTTTATTTATGAATTACAAAGAACCTGGTTGATACATACCAACTCTTACCTGTCATTCAGCAGAACGATGCTGTATTATGAAAAGGAACAGAGGAGTCTTACTCCAAATTACTAATTCTTCCAGGAGGGAGTAATTCAGCAAGATATAATTTTAAATATTGAACAAAGTATTTGAAAGTTATAATAAAATTGAATTTAATGAATAAATTGAGTCATTCTAGAAAGCTGTCAAATGAACTGAATAAAATTATTCAAACTCAGGTCAGCTATATAGTTATCTTCAGTACACATTGTGGAAAAGTAACTTATGGCCCACTAAGAATTAAAAATAATGATGCAAACATTTCTGTGGAGAAAGAGGGGTCTAGTAATTAGTCACAGA